>NW_026988463.1:9167500-10599166 GCF_030222135.1 Aotus nancymaae
GAGAAGGTTGCTCAAAGGGTAAAGGTATTGTATAATGTTAGTTTCAAGGTCAAAAAATAAGGAGGGGCTGGGTGCAGTGACTTACACCTGTAATCCCAGCATTTTTGGAGGCTGAGGCGGGCAGATCACCTGAGGTCAGGAGTTTGAAACCAGCCTGGCCACCATGGTGAAACCCCATGTCTACTAAATATACAAAAAATTAGCTGAGTGTAGTGGTGTATGCCTGTAATCCTAGCTACTCAGGAGGCTGAGTTGGGAGAATCGCTTGAACCCAGGAGGTGGAGGTTGCAGTGATGCGAGATTGTGCCCCTGATCGCCAGCCCGGGCAGCAAAGGGAGACTGTCTCAAAAAAACAAAACAAAACAAAAAAATAAATAAAAAGGAGGTAAGTCTTTCCAACACGGCAAATGGCAACAGGAACAATAACAGCAAGGGCAAAACATTCACAGAGCATTCACTTTCTCTTCAATTCTCCTAATGCCCTTGCAATCGGTGTTGTTTTCTCTTTTATAAAGATGGCAACATTGTGGCCAAGAGAGGTGACGTAATTTGCTCAAGGCTACATCTAGGAAAGCGAGGAGCAGGGAATTGAACACTCACCTGTCTGAATCCTAAACACCCATTTTCTTTCTATTGAAATCCAAATAAGCCACAATAGAAATTTAAGTCTGCAATCCAGGCTGCCCTCTTCCTCTCCTTTCTTTTCTTCTTCTCTTCTTTTGTTCTTCACTCCTCCTTTTTTCTCTCTTTATTCTTTCTCTTCCTTCCCCATCCTTCCTCCCTCTTCTCTTTCCTACTTTTTTTTTGTTCCTCACTCCCTACTCTCTTCTCCTTTCCTTCCCTCTCTCCCTCCCTTCCTTTTTCTCCACTTTTCTTGCCTTTCTTTTCTTTCTTTTTTTTTTTTTTTAAGACAGAGTGTTGTTCTGTCACCCAGACTGGAGTGCAGTGGCGCAATCTTGGCTCACTGCAACCTCCACCTCCCGGGTTCAAGTGATTCTCCTGGCTTAGCCTCCTGAGTAGTTGGGACTACAGGCTGGTCTTGAACTCCTGACCTTGTGATCCATCCACCTCAGCCTCCCAAAGTGTTGGGATTACAGGCGTGAGCCACCACGCCCAGCCTCCTTTTTCTCCACCTTTCTTTTCTCAGGCATTTATTTGTGCAGGGCAGTGAAGAAACGAAATAGGTACAACTTCTGACTGTGAGAAATCCAGCGGTTTTCAAGCCATCCTTCTGGGCTGAATAAGTCTGTGTCCTTTCCTCCCTTGGAAATGGGCTTAGTAATGGTGACTTGTAAGCCCTCCTCACTGTGAGAATCAGTGACCCAGCTCAGCAATCATTTACCGAGCCCCGACTGTGCTGGATCAACACAGACGAAGACAGATGGACGGGCTCCGAGGCGCAGGAAAATAGCCACAGCTAACTTTGGAATTTCACTCCTTCTTTAAAGTTATATTTACAGTGATAGCTTGGGAGGCAAAAGAGACTGCAGGAACTCTGGATCAGCCTCACTGATTTCAGCCCCAGGGTCCCCACTGGCACCATACCTGAGCTTGGGGAATGCCTTCATTCCCCAGAGGAATTTTCTCATCTATTAAACGGATATGACAAGAAAGGAAGAAAGAAAGATAGAAAAACAAAAACAAAAACCCTGCACCAAAGTGTGCTGTTGGGACCAAGCAAGATGATGTTTGTGGGAGTCCTTTGGAAATGAGAAACACCATTGATACTGATGATGGTTGCTCTTAGGCTACATGGCATGAAATTGCTGACATTAGACCATTTTCAACCCACAAAAAATGGCAATTTTGGCCAGGCACAGTGGCTCACACCTGTAATGCCAGCAGTTTGGGAGGCTGAGGTGGGCAGATCATAAGGTTAGGAGTTGGAGGCTAGCCTGATCAACATGGTGAAGCCACGTCTCTACTAAAAATACAAAAATTAACCAGGCATGGTGGTGCACACCTGTAATTCCAGCTACACAGGAGGCTGAGGCAGGAGAATTGCTTGAACCCAGGAGGCAGAGGTTGCAGTGAGCCAAGATCGTGCCACTGCACTCCAGCCTGGGCGACAGAGCAAGACACTGTCTCAAAAAAAAAAAAAAAAAAGGCAATTTCAATATAGTGCAGCCTCAGTTCTTGCTGAGGGTTTTACCAGAGAACAGTCCATCTGGCATGACATGATAACCAAGTTTTCCAACCAAATACTAAATGCATGTCATATAACATAGGGACTGATCTTTGAACATGTTATTCAAAAGAAAAAAAAAAAAGAAACCCAAAACAGAAAGACAGAATTAATTGTCTCCCAAAATGGAGTGTGTGTGTCTGTTTGTTGGCACAGAAGATCATTCATTTTAAGGGGACTGCAAAGCCAACATTAAATAACTATAGTGGAAAATCAATCCCCTTTCAATGTCCTCTAATTTCTCTGATTACTCAAAGCCAAAAGTGTCAGTTTGGCTTCCTCTGTGTTTAATTCTTGCTGATCTTCTGTTTAAACAAGACAGAGCAGCCCTCAGGCTCAGAGCCTTCAGCAGGCCTCAGATCTAGGTTTTCACTGTATTTTTCAGATGATTATGGAAAACAATGCCAGTTTTTCATCAATAATGATACAAGGTTTTATTGGGAAACATTTTTATCTAGGCAACAAAAACAATTTATGTAAAAAAAATATGAAGTAAGTACAGGTATGGCTAAAATGATGAAGGCGATATGAATTGCCTGATATTGGGAGGTACTGACCTAATTAAAAGTGTGATTTCGTGTGTATGCTAAAATCACACAGCTTATAAGTTTACTTTCCTTGCCGTAGAGAAAGTCCCTGCAATGCAAGTGTTTATGAACCAAGGTAAATCACTTTGAACAGCAAACAGCAGTGCAAAATTAAAATCCCTCAGCAATTAAAGGGCAAAGCTGTCACCTGTTATGAAACATTCACCAGAATTAATAAAGCAGCAAGAAAGGCGTCAGGCTATATCAACAGCCCCGGACCTAAGTGGATTTTTCTCTCTTCTTCGTGTAGGCAGTGGCCAGCCAGATGACCTTGACTTGACTTTGAATCAAACTCACGGGGCCCACCTTATAGTTGGCAACCACATTTAATGAGGGAAACTGAAGAGAAGAGCTAGGTGCTTTGAATTTCTTCTTAATGGAAGAATCAGAATGAAATCCACCATGCATAAGATGCTTACTGAAATCTCATCATCAGGCAGATGTGTGGGGGAGAGCCTTTATAATACAGAGACATCTAAATGTTAAAGTCTTTTTGAAGAGCTGTGCTCCTTTCAAAGAGACAGGGTTCTTCTGCAAGACCATTAGCCTGGACTCTGAAAAAATGTCAATGCCATGAAAGTTAGAACAAACTGGTAGGATCGTTCTAGATTAAAGGAGACCAGAGAGAAAAGACAACTAACCCTTGATTGGTTTCTGGATATAAAAAGACAAGGAGCTGGAAGGAATGTTTTGGGGACTACTGGATCGGAAAGCTTTTAATATGGGCTGCATATTGGGTAGTATTATTATCTGACCTAAATTTCTTGGGTGTGATAATGGCGTTATTACACAAAGGTTTATGCTGGAGAATGTATTTGTTCTTAGAAAATGTATGCTGATGTATTTAGGAATGAAATGTTATTATGTTACATTTGTTTCAAGTATTAGATTGGTGCAAAAGTAATTGCAGTTTTTGTAATTACTTTTAATGGCAAAAGCTGCAATTACTTTTGCACTGACCTAATAGTTCAGCAACACGCAAACAAAACAAACAAAAAAAACTGATAGAGATAAGAAAATGTGGCCAAATGTTAACAAATAGTAAATCTAAATGAATTTAGGTATTTGTTTTTTTTATTATTTTAACTTTTTTATAAGATGAAAAATTTTCTCTTCCTTTTTTTTTTTTTTTTTGAGATGGGATCTTGCTCTATTGCCCAGGCTGAAGTGCAGTGGAGTAAACATGGCTCACTGCAGCCTCGACCTCCAGGGCTCAAATGATCCTGCCGTCTTAGCCTCCTGAGTAGCTGGGAGCCCCACATGTGCACCACCATGCTTGGCTAATTAAAAAATATTTTTTTGTAGAGACAGGGTCTTGTCATGTTGCCCAGGCTGGTATTGAAGTCCTAGGCTCAAGTGATCCTCCTGCCTCAGCCTCCCAAAGGGTTGTGATTACAGGTATGAGCCACTGTACCTGGCCTAAATTTACTTTTGGATAAATAAGCTGAAGCTTAGAAAATATACACAGCTTACCAGAGATTGCAAAGCAAATCTGCTTCCAAAGGAAGTCTAGAAAAGTCCTTGGGACCCTGGAAAATAGCAAGTGATTTCCCCAGCATGAATTGATTCTTTTGGTTGGCGGGGGGTGTCCTCTCAACAATGGGGGAGCCGTAAGGGGCCTTGGAAAGCATTGACCAAACTCTCATTTTACAGATAAGGAAATCACGGTCCATAGAGGAAAAGAATCATCCAGCAACACACACTGAGCCGCCAGTGCCAACGGCATCGTAGCCCAAGTGTCTTCATGGTAATGCGATCACCTTTCCACTACCCCATGCGTGTCTCTCCTTATCTGGGTGGACGCTTTTTTATTTGAGACAGGGTCTCAGTTTGTCACCCAGGCTGGAATACAATGGCATGGTCTCAGCTCATTGTAGCCTCGACCTCCTGGGTTCAAGCCCTTGGGAGGGTGATCCTTTTGCTTCATCCCCCAAGTAGCTGGGACTACAGGTGTGCGCCACCACGCCCAGCTAACTTTTATATTTTTTGTTGCCCAGGCTGATCTTAAACTCCTGAGCTCAAGCAGTCCATCCACCTCAGTCACCCAAAGTGCTAGGATTACAGGTGTGAACCACCTCGCCCACCAAACTCTTAATAAATGTGAACCCTGAAAATCTGAGACAGGTCTCAGTTAATTTAGAAAGTTTATTTTGCCAAGCTTGAGGACATGCGCCCATGACACAGCCTCAGGAGGTCCTGACAACATGTGCCCAAGGTGGTCAAAGCACAGTTGGGTTTTATACATTCTAGCGAGACATGAGATATCAATCAACACACGCAATATAAACATTGGTTCAGTCTGGAAAGGCGGGACAACTTGAAGCAAAGGCGGGAAGACTCAATGTGAGGAGGGGGCTTCTAGGTCATAGGTAGATAAGAGACAAATGGTTACATTCTTTCAAGTTTCTGATTAGCCTCTCCAAAGGAGGCAATCAGATATGCGTTTATCTCAGTGTGCAGAGGGGTGACTTTGATAGAATGGGAGGCAGGTTGGCCCTAAGCAGTTCCCAGCTTGACTTTTCCCTTTAGTTTAGTGATTTTCGGGGCCCAAGATTTCCAAGATTTATTTTCCTTTCACATAAATACATTAGTTCTCCAGGTTGCACACAATGCTCAGCGTGTCCTAGGCTGTGTCCTGTTCTGGAAGACCTTAGAGGGTTAAGGAACCAGCTCAAAGCCAGCTGCTGCCTGCTCAGAAGTCAAAGCATGAGCAGTGATGGGTGGTGATAGGAAAGCAGCTTTTATTGGTCAGATGCTAGCAGATGGGAGAATGGCAGAGCTCAAGCTTCAAAGAAACCGTCTCAGTCTTTCGGGCGGATTGGAAGGGTTTAAGAAGAGACAAGGTGGCCGGGCGCGGTGGCTCACGCCTGTAATCCCAGGACTTTGGGAGGCTGAGACGGGTGGATCACGAGGTCAAGAGATCGAGACCATCCTGGTCAACATGGTGAAACCCCGTCTCTACTAAAAATACAAAAAATTAGCTGGGCACGGTGGCGCGTGCCTGTAATCCCAGCTACTCAGGAGGCTGAGGCAGGAGAATTACCTGAACCCAGGAGGCAGAGGTTGCAGTGAGCCGAGATCGCGCCATTGCACTCCAGCCTGGGTAACAAGAGCGAAACTCTGTCTCAAAAAAAAAAAAGAGACAAGGTATAGGAACTATGCAGGACTGGTGAAAGAGGGTGCCCGTCTGGAGTCTAGTTTGCATCAACCTGACTCTGGCCCAGTAGTTCTGGGCCAACTCTTCATAGCTCCCCTCAATATAGAAGATTCTGTAGCTGGGTCTCTCTGATTGGTTTGTTTCAAGACAGGCCCCTGGAATTCCTAAGCAAGCACATAATTTGATAAGCAAATGCTGTGCATGGACGTGCCTAGTGGGAAAGGGAAGAAAATAGAGTCTTACAGTACAAGGCTACCTTCTGAGATTAGGAAGGAAAGGAAAAAAGTTTTAAAATGCATTTCAGGGCCGAGACACTTGGTTATAGGCAGAGGGGCACAATGGTTATGCGCACAGCCTCTGTGGGGAGATGGCCTAGTTTAAGTTGGGAAAGAGAAAAGCAGGCCCTCCCGGTACTATCAGCTAAGGCTCAGTATTGGTAGGAGCTGACCTGGTACTACTCACAGATAGACTTGGGTGTTGTCCTGTTGAACATGAATGATTTCCCAGAACACCTGTATCAGGCAGGGCACTCTGTGACTCTGATGAATCTGGACAGAACAAGACCACCCCTGTCGCCCGACCATAATGCCAAACCTCTCTCTCTGTTCAACTGACATGAGTGACTGCTGTTTCTTTACCAACGTCAGCTTTAGTCTTCTTTTTGTCTAGGTAAGATTTACTGGGGCCTTGCATGATGGCCAAGGTGGGAGGATTACTTGAACCCAGGCGTTCGAGACCAGTCTGGGCAACATGGTGAAATGCTGTCTCTACCAAAAATACAAAAATTAGTCAGGTGTGGTGGCACACACCTATAGTCCCAGCTACTAGAGAGGCTGAGGTGGGAGGACTGCTTGAACCTGGAAGGTCAAGGCTGCAGTGAGCTGTGATTGCACCACTGTACTCCAGCCTGTGTGACAGAGGGAGACCCTGTCTCAAAAAAAAAAAAAAAAAGATGTATTGAGATGTTCAATAACTCCTGCTTTCTGGCAGCATTCAACCCATAGCAAAGCTCTGTTTCCTGAAACCCTCCACTAAATTATCTAACACAAGACCCAATCCAGTAAGTCCTTCCTAACTTCTTCTTACCGAGACACCCCATAGTTCCCATGGGCATGCATTCTTCCTCGCTGTAACACGTAACAAGCCCAGTATACTCATCTGCAGGTATGTTTCAGGGGGGCTTTTGGCTGGAGGGCTGCCTTAGACAGTGTGAGCTGCTGTAACAGAACACTGTACACTGGCTGACTTGAACAAGAGACATTTATTTCTTACAGTTAATGGAGGATGGAACCAGAGATCAGGTGGCCAGCATGGTTGGGTTCTTTGTGAGGGTGCTCTTCCTAGCATGCAGATAACCACATTCTTGCTGTATCCTTACATGGAGGAGATAAAGGGAGGCAGGGGGAGGGAGAGAGGTGGGGGGGGGGGAGAGAGAGAGAGAGAGAGAGAGAGAGAGAGACAGACAGACAGACAGAGAGAGAGAGAAAGAGAGAGAAAGAGAGAGAGAGAGCACGAGCGAGCTAGCTCTCTGGTATCTCTTCTTATAAGGGTACTAATCCCATCATGAGGGCCCTTATGACCCAATTACTTCCTAAGGCCCTGATATAATTTGTATATTTGTCCCAGACCCAATCTCATGTTGAATTGTAATCTCCAGTTAGTATTGGAAGTGGGGCCTGGTGGGAGGTGACTAGATCATGGGGTGGATTTCTCGTGAATGGTTTGGCATCAACCCCTTGGTGCTGTCCTCATGATAATGAGTGAGCTCTCATGAGATCTGGATGTTTAAAAGCACATGGTGCCCCTTCCTTTCTGTCTTGCTTCTGCTCTGGCCATATGACATGCCTACTTCCCTTTGCCTTCCATCATGACTGTAAGCTTCCTGAGGCATCCTCAGAAGCTGAGGAGATGACAGCATCATGCTTCCTGTACAGCTTGTAGAACTGTGAACCAAGTAAACCTCTTTTCTTGATAAATTACCCAGTCTTAGGTATTTGATAGCCATTCAAAAACGGCCTAATACAGGCCCCATATCCAAATATCACACTAGAATTAAGTTCTCAATATATGAATTTCGAGGTGACATAAACATGTGGTTCATAACAAGGTTGTTCATAGAGTACTTTATTTCAAAACTGGCTAATTTTTGTATTTTTAGTAGAGACAGGGTTTCATCATGTTGGCCAGGCTGGTCTCGAACTCCTGACCTCAGATCTATCTGCCTTGGCCTCCCAAAGTGCTGAGATTACAGGCATGAGCCATCATGCCTGGCCAGAAGGTACTCTTTAGATATTTGTTCTTTACATATCTATTACAGGAGATACAAGGACCTCAGATTCTGCAACCAGCAAGTTCCTTCTGTATCTAGCATCTGTTATTCCAGCTTTAAGTTGGGCCATTCTTAAAGGTGATAGTGGAGAACTGGCCATTTTCCCTTCCCATCTCTGTGAGTAAATAGAGGGAAAGCACAGGTGTGCTCTGGGTTTGTTGTTCTACCATCCCACGGCTAGAATCTGCAGCAAGGTCTGAGACTGGAGTGTGCAGCTGGCAGTAGCAATGAAAGATTATTTTGTGCTTGTTTTTCTGTGGCTAATTCTGGCAGCAGAAAAGGCAGGAGTTACTGGCAGATGGAGTGCGGGAGATGCCAGTGGAGAGAAATACCTGGAGAAAAGCTCCATATAAGGGAATCTGAGTCCCTTTATCCAAAGCAAAAACCATGGAATTGCAAGGTCTTGGAGCTGCTGGAGAAGTGAGGGACATTGGAAAAGCTGCACAGACAGGCCTGGAACATCTGTTAAGCTCCCGTTGTTTCCTACGTCATTTTGCTTTCCATAGCGCACAAAGCCTTATTTCAATATCCAAAGGTGGCTCACCTCTATAGCATCCCTGATAGCTGGTCATTCTTTTTTAGCTTGATTGCCCTCAGGGATGGGGCACTCATTGCCTCACCTGGGTCAGGGGAGCCAAGACAATGCCCTCCTGCTTAAATATCGCCATGTGTAGAAATGACACCTGTGAGGTTGCAGTGAGCCGAGATCGCGCCATTGCACTCCAGCCTGGGTGACAGAGTGAGACTCCGTCTCAAAAAAAAAAAAAAAAAAAAAAAAAAAAGGAACGATGCCTGCATTTTGATGAAGAGCATACAGAAAAGTATGTGTCTTTTCCACATACCTTTTCTAAATGCCAGGTTCCTATTAGAGGTGAGTGCACAGATGGCAAGATTTGGATCTGTTTCCTTAGACTGTGTTTCTTTTTCTTTCTTTTTTAAAAATTTTATCTATAGAATTTTCTGGAGAAACTTCTAAATTTTCCTGGCATTCTTGGTTATTATACCTTGGGTTCTCTCCTCACGACTCCAATCAGGCTCCTGCGACTCCACTGAGACCTCACTTGTCAATGCCACGTGGCCTCCATGTTGCCAACTCCAAGGGTCAGCACTGCTATTGCTTTACTTTTCATCTCAGCAGTAGTCATCACAATTGATCACTCCTGCGTTTTTAAAACACTTTCTTCTCAGAGGTTGGTTAATGGGAATAAACATACAGTTAGATATAAGGAATAAGTTCTAATGTTTGACTACAGAGTAGGGTGACAAAAGTTAATAACAATGTCTTGCAGATTTCAAAATAGCTGGAAGAGAGGACTCACAATGTTCCTACCACATAGAAATGATAAATACTCTACAACCATCTGATCTTTGACAAACCTCACAAAAACAAGCAATGGGGAAAGGATTCTCTATTTAATATATGGTGTTGGGAAAACTGGCTAGCCATGTGCAGAAAGCAGAAACTGGACCCCTTCCTAACACCTTACACTAAAATTAACTCCAGATGGATTAAAGACTTAAACATAAGACCTAACACCATAAAAACCCTAGAAGAAAATCTAGGCAAAACCATTCAGGACATAGGCGTAGGCAAGGACTTCATGACCAAAACACCAAAAGCATTGGCAACAAAAGCCAAAATAGACAAATGGGACCTAATTAAACTCCAGAGCTTCTGCACAGCAAAAGAAGTAATCATTAGAGTGAACCAGCAACCAACAGAATAGGAAAAAATTTTTGCAATCTACCCATCTGACAAAGGGCTAATATCCAGAATCTACAAAGAACTAAAACAGATTTACAAGAAAAAGACAAACGACCATTCAAAAGTGGGCAAAGGATGTGAACAGACACTTTATAAAAGAAGACATATATGAGACCAACAAACATATGACAAAATACTCATCATCACTGGTCATTAGAGAAATGCAAATCAAAACTACATTGAGATACCATCTCATGCCAGTTAGAATGGTGATCATTAAAAAATCTGGAGACAACAGATGCTGGAGAGGATGTAGAGAAATAGGAACAGTTTTACACTGTTGGTGGGAGTGTGAATTAGTTCAACCATTGTGGAAGACAGTGCGGTGATCCCTCAGGGACCTAGAAATAGAAATTCCATTTGACCCAGCAATCCTATTACTGGGTATACATCCAAAGGATTATAAATCGTTCTACTATAAGGACACATGCACAAGAATGTTCATTGCAGCTCGGTTTACAATAGCAAAGACCTGGAACCAACCCAAATGCCCATTGATGATAGACTGGACAGAGAAAATGTGGCACATATACACCACGGAATACTATGCAGCCATAAAAAACGATGAGTTTGTGTCCTTTGTAGGGACATGGATGAACCTGGAAACCATCATTCTCAGCAAACTGACACAAGAACAGAAAATCAAACACTGTATGTTCTCACTCATAGGTGGGTGTAGAACAATGAGAACACATGGACACAGGGAGGGAAGCATCACACACGGAGGTCTGTGGGGAGGAACTAGGGGAGGGACAGCAGGGGGTGGGGAGTTGGAGAGGGATAACATGGGAAGAAATGCTAGATATAGGTGATGGGGAGGAAGGCAGCAAACCACATTGCCATGTACATACCTATGCAGCAATCTTGCATGTTCTTCACATGTACCCCAAAACCTAAAACACAATAAAATATATTAAAAAAATGATAAATACTCAACATGGTGACAGCCCAAATACCCTGACTTGATCATTACATGCTATGCATGTAACAAAATGTCATATGCACCCCATAAATAGGTATAAATGCTATATATCAATTAAAAAACACACTTTCTTCTCTTGGTGTTGGTGTCCACTCACTGTCTTGGCTTTCCTCCTGTTCACTGGCAGCTACTTTGTAAATTACTTTCCTCCCTTCTCCTCCTCTTTGTTTTTGCTGTGCTCTGCCCCAGACATAGCATCAGCCCTTTCTTTATTGATCCCTGATTTCTCTAGGTAAGGAATGGCACTCAGTGACCACAGTCTGAGTGCTGGAGATGCTTGTTGTTTCTGGGATGGACATTGTTTCTCATCTTTTTATTAGCTAGAACCAGTAACTTGAAACATTTTCGGTTTGTTTTTTGAAGATAAAATACATCTTGATTTGATACTGAGACTTCCAATTCAAATTCAGGACTAGTAGGTTTTTACTTAGTGTATTCAATTTTATAGCAGCGTCTTTTTTCTTCTATACCAAAATTCCTGATTCCATCTAAAACTAACATAGTCACTCATTTGCTTTATCTCATAATGCATACAGAATGTTCTCAGGAAAACAATAGTAACATATCATATCATATCATATATCATTATCATATGTGATTAACAAAAACAATGTAAGATTTTTTTGCAGCTTTTTTTGGTTCTGAATGCATATCTTACTAGGGATTTACAGTCAAATATTATATTTAAAGTCACCGGAATAATTTTTAGGAAATGATACAAAAATTATAATGTTTAAAAGTCCAATTTATACAATCTATTTGGTGGAATCTAGTTTCTGTGTCTTTCCCCTTCAAGTATTTTCTCCTTCTGTCGGTAACCATTTTTATAATTTTTGATTTATTCTTTCCATTAAAAATATGTGTTCATATTCTACCTCTTTCTTAGATAAATGTCATCACAATATAGACATTTTTCTCTACTTTGCATTTTTATTTAATAATATATCCTGAAGGTCACTCCATAGGACTAAGTAGAGATGTTCCACATTCCTTTAACAGCCAGGAAGCAGATGGTATTATGTCAATGCACAGGATTAATTGAATCAAACAACTGTATAGGTGATTCCCAGCCTTTGCCATTACAAATGATGTTACAGAGAATAGATTCATTTCCCCCCACAATCTTTTTTTTTTTTTTTGGTGTTTTTGGTAGTGTATTTTTTGAATAGATTTTTGGAGATAGGATAGCTCTATTTTGCAGATTTGTCCACACAACCTCATGTTGAGATTTGATCCTCAAAGTTGGAGACGGAGTCTAATGGGAAGTGTTTGAGCAATGGGAGTGGGTTCCTCACAAACAGGTAAATGCCCGCTCTTGGTGAAGAGTGGTGAGTGAGTTCTCTATTAGTTCCTGTGAGAGCTGGTTGTTTAGAAGATCCTGGCACCCCATCTCTATCTTGCCTCTTCTCTTGCCATGTAATCTCTGCACATAGCAACTCCCTTCACATTCTGCCATGAGTGGAAGCAGCCTGAGGCTCTCACCGGAAGCAAATGCTGGTGCCATGCTTCTTGTACAACCTGCAGAACTGTGAGCCAAATAAACCTCTTTTCTTTATAAGTTACCCAGCCCCAGCATTCCTTTGTAGCAACTCAAAACAACTAAGACTGGGATTGATGAGTCAGTGGCCAAATGGATACGTAAATTTGCTATATATTGCTAAATTCTCCCTCATGGGAGTGGTACAATTTTACATTCCTACCAGTAATAGCTGAGAAGTTCTGTTTCCTCCCAACCTATAGCAATAGGTTGTGAAACTTTGGGGTGTTTGCCAACTGGATAGGGGAAGAAGTCCCTTAACTAGCCTTTGCTCCTGCCTGACACTCTGTTCTGTCCATGGCAGGCAGATAACTCTTTGGCAATATCAACAAGATCATATCATTCTCTTGCCTAAAACTCTGATCGCTTCCAATGTCAAAATCCAGCCCTCTCACCCTGGCATTAAGACCCTACATCACCTAGCTCCTTCCTACTTCTTTGACCTCATCTTGTTTCTCTCCCCTTTGCCCCTCTGTGCTGGCCATGCTGGCCTTCCATCTGCTCCTTTAATCACTGGGGTTATCCCTTTATTAGACCTGGGCAATTTCTGTTCTTTCTGCTTAGAATGATTTCCTATCTTTACATTGCTAGGACTTCTCATATTCACATACCAGCTTTTCTTTCCTGACTGAGAACCCTTTCCCAGCCAAGCATCTTGGCCATTCTTTACCACTTTGTCCTAGTTTTCTGGACTGAATTTTTTTTTCAGACGAAGTCTCTCTTTATTGCCCAGGCTGAAGTGCACTGGCATGATCTCGGTTCACTACAACCTCCACCTCCCGGGTTCAAGTAATTCTCCTACCTCAGCCTCCTGAGTAGCTGAGATTACAAGTGCACACCACCACACCTGGCTACTTTTTGTATTTTTAGTAGAGACAGGTTTTTGCCATGTTGGCCCAGCTATTCTCAAACTCCTGACCTCAGGTGATCCACCTGCTTTGGCCTCCCAAAGTGCTGGGATTATAGGCATGGGCCACTGCGTCCAGCCCTTGGACTGAAATTTTGTTTTTTTATATTGCTCGATTAGAATCTCCTTGAGAGCACAGTCCTTCCCTGCCTTTTCATCCTGGACTTTGCTGTGCCTGACACATAGTAGGTGATGAATACATACTTATTAATGAGTGAATGAATCAATAGCAAATATTTTCCCTGTGAAATGATCCTCATGCTCATTCTCAATTTCCCTCAATGGAGGGCAGCTCCTTCAAGACATGACCAGTTTCTTTTTCTTTTGTATTTTAAAATAACCTCTTTCTCTTGGACATATGAAAGACATATTCACTGTATATAACTTGATGAGTTTAGAGGTCAGTACTCACCCATGGAATCATGACAACCATCAGTGTAATAAACACTTACATCACCTCCAAAGGTTTCTCCTTTCTTATTTATGGTAAGAACACATACCCTGGCTGGGTGTGGTGGCTCACGCCTGTAATTCCACCACTTTGGGAGGCCAAGATAGGCAGATCACAAGGTTAGGAGATCGAGATCATCCTAACATGGTGAAACCCCGTCTCTACTAAAAATACAAAAAATTAGCCGGGTGTGGTGGCACACTCCTGTAGTCCCAGCTACTGGGGAGGCTGAGGCAGGAAAATCACTTGAATCTGGGAGGTAGAGGTTGCAGTGAGCTGAGATTTCACCATTGCGCTCCAGTCTGGGTGACAGAGTGAACTCCATCTCAAAAAAAAAAAAAGAAAAAAAAGAACACATGCCCTCAGATCTATCCTCTTATTAAATACCCAATACAGTATTATTAAATCCTCTTAAAATACACAATACAGTATTGTTAGCTGCAGGCATGATGCTGAGCTCTAGGACTTATCTGTCTTGTATAACTAAAACTCTGTAGGACAGGACTGCCTTTTGTTCATCTCTGTACCTTCAGCCCCTCCTCATCCTGCACGTAATAGGACTCACGGAGGCAAATCCAGGTTTTCATGGGTCCTGAGGCTTATACAATTTGGGGGGCGTTCCTTAGGGAAAATAATCAGAATTACAAATATCTAATTCGGTAGAAGGCCTTGGAAGAAGCCTACTTCCGTGAGGGCCCCTGGAGCTGAAGCCTTGTTAGCTTGGGGGAACATCCATCTCTAATGCTCATTAAATGTCTGTAGAACAAATGAATGAGTCAAAGGTAGACTTTATTTTTTATTTTTGAGACTGAATCTTGCTGTCGCCCAGCCTAGAGTTCAATGGCACAATCTTGGCTCACTGCAACCCACACCTCCGGGGTTCAAATGATTTTCCAGCCCTATAGGTGTGCACCACCATGCCCAGCTAATTTTTGTATTTTTAGTAGAGATGGGGTTTCACCATGTTGGCCGGGCTGGTCTCGAACTCCTGACCTCAAGTGATCTACCCACCTTGGCCTCCTAAAGTGCTGGGTTACAGGCATGAGCCACCTCATCTGGCCGAAGGTAGACTTTAAATGTCTGATTGTCCTGGATTCATTTTTGGTGAGTAGAAACACAAAGGAAGCTGCAGCAGCAGGCCAGGATGACCTACTCTATTTTATTCTCACACATAATTAGGATATTTTATATCTGAATTTAAGGCAGCTTCAACCTTAGGTTTGTCTCTAATAGGAAAGAAAATAATCAAGTGTTGTGGCAAGTCATTGAGGCCACTTTATCAGACAGCAGCTGTGCTGGCCTTTCTGCTCCGAATTCTCCTTTCTTTGCTAACTGTACATCCGTTTCCTGTGGGAGAATCATCCTCCACTTCTTTTAATCCTTGTGACTTGGGTGGGACAGATTCAGGTTTCAGGCGAGCACTTGCACCTGTCAATCCCTAGCTCTGGTAATTTAATTAACAGTCACCTTCATGTACTGTGTACTATATGCTAGTCACTACTGCAAACATTTTATAAATGCATTTTTTTTGAGATGGAGTTTCACTTTTGTTGTGCAGTCTGGAGTGTAATGGCGCGGTCTTGGCTTATTGCAACTGCTGCCTCCTGGGTTCAAGTGATTCTCCTGCCTCAGCCTCCCGAGTAGCTGGGATTACAGGCATGCACCACCATGCCTGACTAATTTTGTATTTTTAGTAGATAAGGGGTTTCTCCATGTTGCTCACTCTGTGGTCAAGTTCAGCTCTCAAACATCCTGGGTTTTGGTGTTTATATTTATTTTTAGCAGGAGAATGTTATAGTAAAGGAAGGGGAGAACTATTAATGAACATATTATTCAATAATAGAAGATAATAAGCAGTTGCTCTAATTGTATTATGAGCCTGTCACTTGAAGTTTGTGCTGTGATTCAAGCTCACCGTTTGAAGTCTTCTTAAGTGGGAGCCCAGATTTTCAAGTACAGTTAAAAAAAAAATGAACAATTGCCTAAAAGTGGTAAAATTAACATCCCTTCCTTCTTGGCCTTCTCAAGAGCTTTATCATTATATGTCTTTCCGAGTTTTCATTGAGGCAATTGAGGCTAGGGGAATGAGATAGTTTCCATCCAATAAATGAAAAGCTTCTACGAATTAATTCTCAGTATTCAAACAGGCCAGATGGTGAGCAGGAACATTTCTTGAATGCATTCAAAGCCACAAGATGTGTTTACCTCTATCCTGTCTGATCCTTTCAGTGACCCTGTGAGGCAGATATTATGCTCATTTTGCAGATGGGGTTCACTGAGGCCCTTGTCCTAAGCAGGCAGAGCCAGTGCAGGGAGGTGCCTTAGCCCTAACTCTAACCTGCCTGCTGAGGACCAGACTAGGTGAGTGCTGACTAGAAGGATTTTAGATATCTGCTTTGAAAAGGGCCAACCTGTGGAAAATGTCTCTTACCTGCCCCCCCCTTTTTTTTTTTGAGATGGAGTTTCACTCTTGTTGCCCAGGCTGGAGTGCAATGGTGTGATCTCAGTTCACTGCAGCCTCTGCCTTCCGGGTTCAAGTGATTCTCCTCTCTCAGCCTCCTGATTAGCTGGGATTACAGGCATGCACCACCACACCCGGCTAATTTTGGATTATTAGTAGAGACAGGGTTTCTCCATGTCGGTCAGGTTGGTCTCAAACTCCCAACCTCAGGTGATCCACCTGCCTCAGCCTCCCAAAGTGCTGGGATTAAATGTGAGAGCCACCGAGCCAGGCTACCTGCCCTTTCTTAATGGCCCTAGGGCACAGTGTGATGGGTTTAGATGTGGAGTCCATACAGTGGGCTTCTGAGCCCTGACTCCACCTTGCCTTGTTCCTCTCTGTTTCTCAGCCTATTTCCACTTGTATGGAGCAACTGGGCTAGAAATCAGAGTTTCCAAAGCCTGTTGGCATCCCATTAATGGGGTGTGAGCTGCTTCTACTTGGTAAATAGTTACACACTTATGTTTACAGTTATCTTCTATTTATGACTAACAGGACTGACTTTCCAATTAGGGTAGAGATGTACCATTTCATTTTACAATAGACACACTTAAGCCTTTTATGATTGTGTAGATATAGAAAATACCTAAATAGATACTAGAGGTAGTGGCAGATATAATAACAACAAGTGCAAAGGTTTATTGAGTGCTTACTCTGGGCTAGGCATGATTTTAAGCATTTTCTATTTATTAACTCATTAAATTCTCACAGTCACTGCAGTTAGTTCCATTATTAGCCCCATTTTACACTTGAGCAAAAGAGGCACAGAGACGTCAATATCTTTCCCAGGCTGCATGACTGTGACTAGTGGAGCCAGATTTGACCCAGACCCCTGACTCTAGAATCTGTGCTCCTAAGTGGTTAGGCGTGTGGGGTAATGAACAACTGGTATTTGGGGAGTGCTGACCTGGGTGGTGTCTATGGTGGGTGACCAACTAGCCCTGCTTTGCCTAGGACTTTCTTGGTTTTATACCTGAAAGTCCTGAGCCCAGGGAAACCCCTCAGTCCCAGGCACACTGGGAGAATGGGTCGCTCTAGCTGTGTCTTCTTCAATCTCTTCTGAGATTGTAGCACTGTGTATGCCAGTGACAGGAGCCAAGCATATTTAACCAACCCAAACATGCCAGATCTGTAGGGATTGTGAGGAGTAAATATACACATAGCTTAACTACCTACATAACATCCAGAAACTCTTGCTTAAAAATAACAGAGTAAGTGCCTGATTTGCTGTGTACGTAACCAGCAGTGACACTTTCCCCATCAGTATAAATAACAGAGTGAAAATATCCCATATCTCTGTATATAGCAGAATGAAAGTGTCACGTACAGACAGACTAAATTCTGGCACACTGGCATATATCACTCAGAATCAAAGAGACCCTACCGGCACATCTGAAATAACAGTGATGTTAATGAGAGTGATGATGATGATGGATGCCCTGTGTTCAGCACCCACTTGGTCCCAGCACAGCACTAAGCACTTTATGTGCATTGTATTATCTTTTGTTTTGTTTTTTTCGAGACAAGGTCTTGCTCTGTCACCCAGGCTGGAGTGCAGTGGCACAATCACGGCTCACTGCACCCTCAACTTTCTAGGCTCAGGTGATCCTCCCACCTCAGCCTCCAGAATACCTGGGATGACAGGTGTGCACCACCACACCTGGCAATTTTTTTGTATTTTTAGTAGGGACAGGATCTCACTATGTTCCTCAGGCTGGTCTCGAACTCCTGGACTCAAGTGATCTGCCCTCCTTGGCCTCCCAAAGTGCTGGAATTTCAGGTGTGAGCCACTGTACCCAGCCTACATGTACTATCTTAATGAATCCTCACACAACCCTTTGAGGTAGTATTATTATTATCATCCCCATTTTATTTTAATTAATTAATTATTTTTTGAGATGAAGTTTCGTTCTTGTTGCCCAGGCTGGAGTGCAGTGGTGCGATCTTGGCTCACTGTAACATTTCCCTCCCAGGTTCAAGCAATTTTCTTGCCTCAGCCTCCTGAGTAGCTGGGATTACAGGTGAATGCCACCATGCCCGGCTAATTTTTACATTTTTAATAGAGATGAGGTTTTGCCATGTTGGCCAGGCTGGTCTTGAATGCCTGACTTCAGGTGATATACTTCCCTCAGCCTCCCAAAGTGCTGGGATTACAGGCATGAGCCACTGCACCCAGCCAATCATGTCCATTTTACACAGGAGGAAATGGATGCACAGAAAGATTTAAGAAATTGCCAAGTCTGCACAGCTACAAAGTGATGAAGCAGAAGTTCCTAATCCAGGCAGCCTTTCTGAAGGACTGGTGCTGTTAACCCTGGGAAAAGACACATCCTATTGGTGAGCAAGAGAGAGAATAGAAGGAATTGAAGTCAGAAAGGTAAAGGCATCTGTATCCCACAAAGTCCCCCAAATCATCATATCAACCTCACTCCTCTGAACCATGTTACCAAAACATCAAGGGTTTGGTCTAGGTCCCATTGCTTGCTGCACAGAGAGCCAGTCACCAAGATGAGTACTGCCAGGGAAGAAGGCCAAGGAGACAGGAGATCAGTCTCAAATCTGACTCCCCGACCAACTAAAATGATGGGATTTATAGAGTGGGGAAGGTGGGAAAAGGAGAACGAGGGAGGAGTAAGGAAGCAATCATGATGGGCGAGGGGTCTGGCGTCTTGTTGTCTGGATATGGTGATCTGGTGAGTTCTATGGGACAATTGGGCTAGTTTCACAAGCATGTTTGAATGAACCCCTCTCTGCACCTTTGCGTCGTTGCCAATACCTGTTAGGATAAAACTTAACATGTTTTGCCAAGTGGGTGAGTAAATAATGGTGCCTTCTCTTTCTATTTACATTCTTGCATCTTTCTTGATCTTTCCTGGCCATTTGTGTTTCCTTTCCTCGCCCAAGGTCTCCCTCAGGCATGGTATATTGCACCTATGTACGTTACACAGAAGAAAACATGACATTTCTGTTCATGCCCCTCAGGGCATGGGATAAAACAAAGTGGTCCCAGACTTTTTATTCTAACATGGGTGGAGACACCCTCATGCCTGCAGTAGCTGTAAATTCTCTCCTTTCTTTTCCCACTGAAGAAATCTAACCAGAATGCAATGAGTGAAAGTGATGTTTCACAGGAATAACCTTGCATCTACTCATACATATATTTACCACATTTGGCATTTTATGATTAGCAACAGATTAGTTGCTAATATGCCTCACAACTACCCACAACACACCACAACTTGGCTGAGAATTGTTAGAAGAATGGGGGCAGTGGCGGGGGTGGGGTGGGGGAGTGGGAGCGGTTGAATGAAAGAGAGAGAGTGAGAGCAAGCAGAATTTCACTGCTCTTTTCAGCCATCAGGTTGCTACTGGGTACCAGCTATTTCCACCTCCTATTAACCTGCCCCTAGAGATTCTGTTTAGGTGCCCATAGAACTTTCCCTTTGCTGCCAGTTGGATCCCCTTTGTGGACGATCTCCCCACAAAGGTCTCCTGGACTTGGGCCCCAAGAAAGCATTTGCCAGCTGCTAAGAATCTTGGGACCTAGACCATGGCCACGGGTACCTTGGGCTTTTGCAGGTCTACTGGTTGGGTACTTGATTTCTGTTTTAATTTTTTTGAGATGAAGTCTCGTTCTGTCACTCAGGCTAGAGTGCAGTGGTACGATCTTGGCTCACTGCAACCTCTGTCTCCTGGGTTCCAGCCACTCTCCTGCCTCAGCCTCCCAAGTAGCTGGGATTATAGATGCACACCACCATGCCCCCCTAGTTTTTGTATTTTTATTAGAGATGGGGTTTCACCATGTTGGTCTCTAACTTCTGACCTCAAGTGATCTGCCTGCCTTGGCCTCCCAAAGTGCTGGGATTATAGATGTGAGCCACCATGCCTGGCCTATTTATTTATTTTTAAAGACAGCATCTCGCTCTGTCATGCAGGCTGAAGTGCAGTGGTGCAATCACAGCTCACTGCAGCCTTGAACTCCTGGGCTTAAGCCAACCTCCTGACTCACCCTCCCGAGTAGCCGGGACTACAGGTGTGTACTACCACATCCAGCTGGGCTGGGTGCTTACAATAGAATCTACTGCAGAATCTCTAGAGCAAGGAGGGGCTGTTGGTCAGAGCTGTGGTGACCTGCTGACCTGCTGTCACCACGTTGAGGTGTCCCCCACCGACCCTGCAATATTACATCTAAGTTCTAACTTCTGTACCGCGGATATGGCCTTATTAGGAAATACGGCCATTTTTTTTTTTTTTTTTTTTTTTTTTTGAGACGGAGTTTCGCTCTTGTTACCCAGGCTGGAGTGCAATGGCGCGATCTCGGCTCACCGCAACCTCCGCCTCCTGGGTTCAGGCAATTCTCCTGCCTCAGCTTCCTGAGTAGCTGGGATTACAGGCATGCGCCACCATGCCCAGCTAATTTTTTGTATTTTTAGTAGAGACGGGGTTTCACCATGTTGACCAGGATGGTCTCGATCTCTTGACCTCGTGATCCACCCACCTTGGCCTCCCAAAGTGCTGGGATTACAGGTGTGAGCCACCGCGCCCGGCCACGGCCATATTTTTTTTTTTAAAAAAGAAGGAACCAATCCTGCTGAAACCTTGATTTCAGACTTTTGGCCTCCAGAACTGCAAGAGAGTAAATTTCTATTTTTTTTTTCTTCTTTTCTTGAGATGGAATCTTGCTCTGTTGCCAGGCTGGAGTGCAGTGGTGTGATCTTGGCTCACTGTAACCTCTACCTCCCAGGTTCAAGCGATTCTCCTGCCTCAGCCTCCTGAGTAGCTAGGACTACAGACATGTGCCACCACACCTGGCTAATTTTTGGTATTTTAATAGAGACAGGGTTTCACCATGTTGGTCAGGATGGTCTTGATCTCTTGACCTTGTAATCTGCCCGCCTTGGCCTCCCAAAGTGCTGGGATTGCAAGCGCAAGCCACCTCATTCAGCCGATTTCTATTGTTTTAAGGCACTCCGTTTGTGGTCCTTTAGGATGGCAGTCCTAGGAAACGAATGTACCTGCCCCAGGTCACAGAGCTCTGTGTGCCATGAAGATACCTGATGCATGCCGCCTGACCTCAGTAATCTGGTTCTTTGCATGATCCCTGTTAGGAGAACATAAACACAGCCTCGGATTTGGAGGTTTAGCAGGAAGCTTGAAAGAGTTTTGGGGGCTTTCCCGATTTTTGACTTTTCAATTGTGTCTGCAGTGGGCCTTGCTAACCCAGTTGTCCTGTGAGCGTGGGCAGACAGGTACAGCTCTCGCCTGCTAACACATTGTTCTGAGGCCCTTAACTGATTCAATCAAAGAAAGAATGGATATTTATTGAATCTGTGCCCAACACAAGGCCAGGAAGAGTTGTCAGCGGCTCAGCGGGGAACAGAGGCACACCACAGCCTCTGGGCTAAGGGTGTCCCACACCTTTGGTGTCAGGGACAGTTTGGGAGCAGGTGGGGCTGAAACAGCTTGGAGGAGGCAGCAGGGAGCTGGGAGACTCTTAGCCCTGCCCAGCTGCATGGGAATTGGTAGTAAAATGATATCCAGGCCCTCCCTCTATAGCCATACAGAGTCATCTCTGCAAAATTTCAGTGCAGTGGTGGTGTCTGAACATTTCCAGAAGCATTAAATAATTCCTGAAGGGCAAAATAACTTCCAAAAGATGTCACCTGTAATAATAACCTCTTCACTCTTATAAATGGTCTGGCTCCAGTTTATGTCTATCCAGGCAGATCACAGAAAAAATGCAAAGTTATCCACTCCGTGCCCCCCAGTATGACACTATTTGCAAGACCTCGTGCTAGGCTTTTAGGGGTCAGAAATAGGTGCCACAGAGGAAGAACTCTCAGGGAATGACAGCCAACTCAGAAGGATCTGGGGAGCACAGGCATGGAAAAGATTTTATTAAATCTAACAATCACCATGTTATCAATTGTGATTTTATTCCTGAGGTCCATTTTATAACAAAATGCTGTCACCGATCGGGAACACAAAAGAAAGCAGACTTGACAACATTGCCTTCCTTCCCTGGTGACTCGCCCAGGGCCAGAGAAGTCATCCTGCATCCTATCTTCAAGAAGTCTTTTGAGTTGTGATCAAAATTAGGGTCACCTCTCTGGAAAATATCCATGTCATTTTGACATTCATGAGTGCCACAATAGTTTATGAATGGCAAGTGCTGGGGGTGGTGTGGTTTCCATGGTGATGGGAGAAGCCAATGCTAGGCTCAAGGCTCTGGGATGTGGGAGGTGGGCAAGGAACACGGGTTTTTTTTTTTTTTTTTTTTCTCTTTGAGACGGAGTCTCGCTCTATTGCCCAGGCTGGAGTGCAGTGGCGTGATCTCGGCTCACTTTAACCTTTGCCTCTAGGTTCAAGTGATTCTCTTGCTTCAGCCTCCCAAGTAGCTGGGACTACAGGCATATGTCACCACGCTCTGGCTAAATTTTTATATTTTTAGTGGAGACGGGTTAGCCAGGATGGTCTCCATCTCTTGATCTCGTGATCCGCCCGCCTCGGCCTCCCAGTGCTGCGATTACAGGTGTGAGCTACTGCACCTGGCCATGGTTTGGTTTTTTAACTTGGGAGTCAAGTCTTACTTGCAGTGAGAATGGACCTGAAAGCATGTGGAGCTGTGGGGTCTTTATTCCAGGTGATGTGAGTAAGCGGTTCTTTTGTCCTCAGCAGCTCATGTGATGAGCGCTTATATGTGTGTATGTGTGTAGATGTGTTTGCATGTGTGAGTGTATGTTTGTTTCTTCGTGTATGTATGTGCGTGTGTGTATACATGTTTCTGTGTGCCTCTGAGTGTACGGGTACATGTGTCTGTGTAGGTGTGAGCATGTGTTTGTGTATGTGTTTATACATATGTTAATATGCATATGTGTGCACGTCTGTGTATATGCATATGTGTACGTGTATCTTTGTACGTATGCATGTGTGTGCCTGAACACTCATGTATGTGTATGTGGATCGCTGTGTTTATGTATGTGTACATGCATGTACACACATATTTATGTTGTATGTTTGTATCTGTGTATGCATGTCTGTGTTTATGTATCTATGTGTATGAATATATATGTATGTGTAAATACATGTTTCTATTTGTGTATCTATGTGCCTGTGTGTTTGCACATGTGCTGTGTTTCTTGTGTGTGTGTGCCTGCATGTTGCTTGTAACTTCAGTGGGAGTGAGGATGAGATGTGACTTCCAAGGGGAGAATGTGAGGCTGGGTTGGGTCAATAAACTAGAAAAGAGGGTGATGATGAAATGATGTTTCCTGATCTGGTTCAGACCCAGGTACCACCCTTGGAGGGTAATGCTCCAACCACAACATGGAGAGGACCTAGAAGGTGGAAATTCTGCAAATCATGTAGATTAGATGCTATTCACTACAGCTTTCCCTTCTCAAGCTGACTTTCCTTTTCTCCCATTCCTCTCCTTCCAGCTTTCTGGTAACATCCAATATGCTGGGAGCTTTTCCCTGCTTTCTCCCTACTAAGAGATGGGCACATCACCCATGACTGGCCACAGGAAATCCCAATTCCTCTGGCCAAAATGATTGGTTCAACAAAAGCATGTTACCTGCCCCACCCACCCCCAGACAAACTGGAGCCCTTCCCATCATGGGAGAGCTGCTTTTGGTTAACTGGTATAATCAGCTGTGAAGATGACATGACAGCCTTGAGCTGTCAGGGCCATTTTCTAGGTGAGAAGCGTTTATCTGTGAACACAGCCAAGACTGAAGAAATAAGAACAAAGAAAAGGTGAGATAGTGTCCTGATGATTTATTTCATGTGTTTCCCTAGATCCAGCCTTGCCTGAACTCAGATGCACCATTATACCATGTCAGATGCAGAACAGTAGAATGAACTCAGGTGCTCATCCGAGCAAAGAGGAGGCTTGGGATGAGAAAGAGAGAGAGAGAGTGTGTGTGTGTGTGTGTGTGCGCGCGCGCGTGCGCGCCTGGGAGAAGGCACACAGCTTGCAAATGCATATTTAACAGACATTATACAGCAGTGTCATAGATTCAGACTGGAGAACTCCAGAGGGCAGAACCAGAATTCAAGGGCTGGAGGACCCATGAGGCAAATTTTGGCTTTTCCTAAGAAAGAGATTTCTGACAAAGTGCCTGAAAGTAGAAGAGTTACCTCAAGACAGTGAGTCCCTCATCAGCTCCCCAATAACTGGAAGATATCAAGTGGAGAAGAGAGTGGGGGATGATGTATCAGTCAAAACTCTTCTGGAAACTTTTAGTATTTTGAGTAACCTCCAAATTGTGCTCAATAGCGGTTTTACTAGTTTACATTCCCACCAACAGTGTACAAGGGTTCCCTTTTCTCCACATCCTTACCAGCATTTGTTATTGCCTCTTTTGGATATAAGCCATTTTAACTGGGGTGAGATGATAGCTCATGGCAACAGTACTAGTCTGTTTTCATGCTGCCAATAAAGACATTACTGAGACTGGGTAATTTATAAAGACAGAGAGGTTTAATGGACTCACAGTTCCATGTGGCTGGGGAGGCCTCACAATCATGGTGGAAGGCAAAAGACACATCTTACATGGTGGCAGACAAGACAGAATGGGAACCAAGCGAACGAGGAAACCTCTTGTAAAACCTTCAGATCTCGTGAGACTTATTCACTGCCATGAGCACAGTATGGGAAAAACTGCACCCATGATCCAATTATCCCTCATCAGGTCCCTCCCACAACATGTAGGAATTATGGGAGCTACAATTCAAGATGAGATTTGGGTGGGGACACAGCCAACCTATATCAACAAGGGAGGAAATGTATTGGCTCATGTAGTCAGGATGAATTCTCAGATAACTTGCAGAATTGTAGGAGGCAAAGTAGCAACCATAGCTATTGGGGTTGGAACTGGAGACTGTCTAGTCCTCTCTGCCTGGCTCCATCTTCTCTTTTGTCCATGTGGTGCAGAAGATGGCCACTACTGCTCCTGATTTCACATCCTCCTTCACAACCCTGACTACAAGAGAACGTTGCAGGAGAGGACACTGAGTGGCTCTGCTTGGATCATACATCCACCCCCGGAGTGATCACTGAGTATGATTGGCCAGGTCTGGCTGGGTCACAAGTCCATCCCAATAATTGGGAGTAGAAATTACTAGAAGTTACTAGAAGAAGGGGATGGAGAAAAATATCTGGGCTTCTGAAGACATTAGTCACCATGGTCCACTATGGATGGTGTGAGATGGATTCAGCATAAAGTGGGAAGATGTCTGTATCACTTCTAAGGTACTTTGACACACAGTAGGGATGTTAAAAGCACTTGTTGAAGGAATGTGTGAATATTCATTGCTGTGTCTCTGTTTTGTGATTTTAGTCTGTCTTGTTAATATCTTGCAGTTGACTTTGCCATGGTAAGGTTTTTCTCTGACCAGCACAGGAGCTCTTTGGCTTGTGTGCTGTGGGAGGGACATCTTTAGGTGGCCTTTGGCTACTGGCCACCTCACTCCATGCCTCTCAAATAAGGCACCTTTCGAGAAAGACATTTCCATGCTGGGACACTGTGGATAGTAATTTAGACTAGCCAGGTGGTAATTAAATCATTCTTCCTTATTCTCATGATTCCCTGAGCTATCTGCCATCCCTTCCTTCCCAAGTGTTCTAATGAGTCAAAGTTACATGAGAACAAAATTATAATGAGGAATCTTCTTGGGGAGGGGAAAGCACTAATGGGAGTTCCTTGGAACTCTTGAATGAGGTTAGCGGAGTTAAAACAACTATTCAGAAAGTGGAGATAATTGTAAAAACATTTGATCAAGTTTGGTGGAGCAGGTTGCCTTTCGAAGGTTTCATATTTGGAAGAAAATGCTAGTTTCCATAGAATCCCAGGCTCTCTGCTCTGGTCTCTACACTTCATGTCACAGCCTGAGTAGTCCTACTAAAGCACTCCTTGCTCAGAAACTTGTAACTGTTCCTCATTGCCCACATCAGGGTTGGCAAGTCTAGGCTAAGTGTGCTGTTATCCCCCATTCCTACACTCAAGGCAGACATCACTGATCAATTACAGCAAGCCTCAAACTCCTTCTCTCCTTACTGCTTCTCTCCATAGCTAGCTATCAACTAGGGTAGATCACAGGAGGAAACCTATGTGCCTTCCTGGTTCTACAGTGTCAAGGGTCAGGCTGCCTAGCCCAGCATTTGATGCTTTTTAGAGCCTGTCTCTACTTCTTCCGATAAATTTTCTGTTTCGGTCAGCTCCCTGAGCTCTCATATGCTCATTCCCGACTGGGCTTTTGAGCAATTTTCTTCTCAGTTAATAGGGAAGTTGTTAAGCATATAGTTTTTGGAATCAAATACCATGGGTTCTGGAAAAGTCAAAATAAAAATGTAGTGATGAATTTCTTAATGTTTTATTTTGGAAGAAATAATTGTAGTTTGGGGCATGCGCACAGACTGGATGAACTTTGGTACATCTGAAGAACAAAGAGAAGACTGGAGGTTTTATGGCAAAGAGAAATGTTATGTATTGCTCTTTGAGAATGTTCATTGGCTTTAGAAGTTTCTGGGGAGCTGGCAAGCTTGATTGGTGGGCAAATGGGAGTAGATGAAATTAGTCCTAAATTTGCAGCACTTTATCTCAGCAGCTATAGATAAAACTGGTCTCAGATTACAACAGGCAGTCTCAGCAGCTGGACTTGAAGAGAATAACATTCTTGCAGCAATATTATGTGTCCTGAGTGCCTTTTCCCTGCTGACTTGTCAACTCTCTTTTAGTTGGGTGTGACAAGAATAATCAAGTTCATATGATCAAATTCACAGTTCAATTCCTGCTCTGCCACCTTTGAGTTGGGCAGCTTTGTGTAAAATATCTAATTATGGAGCCTCACCTTCCTTATCTGCAATTTACAGATGATAATATCTATTTCCAGAGTTAATGTGTGGGCAAAGCCAGATCCGTGAAAGGTCCCTAGCACATTTTAAGTCCTGAGTGAGTGTTATATACTAAAGTGGTATTGCAATGTCTATTATAGCGGTTTTGTATCTGACACTCTTGTTTGTATCTGTTAGACATCTGTCCATTGATGCCACTATCTGTCCATATTATTCCCTGTCTGTCCCTTGTCCTCCCCCACTGCTTTTAAGACACAGTTAAGGCTCCTCTTTCCCACTGATCTGCCCTTTCCTGTTTTCTAGCATTTCAGAGCCCACCATGTTGGACAACCCCAAGGGGGCAACTTCACCTGCTTTTCTGAAGCTACCCTCCAGGGGCACCATTCCCATAAGGTGAGAGGTGGCACCCCTGGAGTCGTGGCACCTGGTGTCCTGTTTCTCCAGTCACATAGGGGCCAAATTTGCCTTCTGCAGGAGACCGAATGCTTCTGAGAGCAGAGACAATGCCTTAGTCACCACTGTGTGCCTGGCACACTCTAGGTGCTCAATCCATGTGGGTGGAATGAATGGAGAATAGGGAAGGGCTGAGATACCATCTGATCTTTCTCAGAAATTGGGGCAGTGTTGGTGGTCAGTGATGGGGTAAAATATTGAAAATCACAGGGACGACTAATGCAATATATTTAGTCAGATAGAAAACTCCACACCCCCTTTCCCTCCATCTCTGTCCAAAAGGGCTCTGAATGGCTCAATAGTGGCCTAATGGCTTCATTTAGCGTCCTCTATGGTCAGCTCAGCAGGATACAACAGGGTTTTTCCACTTCTAGTTATTTGTGGTAGGGGCTGTTCTGTGCACTGCGGGATGTTGAGCAGTGTCCTTGGTCTCTACCCACCAGAGGCTTGTAGCAACATCTCTCCCACCCCCCGGTTATGACAAACAAACATGTCTCCAGACATTGCTGGCTACTTCCTGGAGGACAACATTGTCCCAGTGAAGAACCACTGAGGTATTAAACAGTTGTACCTGCAGGTCCCCGGCTAGGTGACAGCCATCTGCAAGCAAGGTAAAAGATGGGAAAAGTGAGCCTGTCATTTTACTTATATTTAATTTAGCATTTTGAGGCTTGACATGGGGGCAGCAGGGATGGATAGTCTTCCAATGACCTACCCAAAATCTTAAGGCATGAAATTGGACCTTGGCTGATACGGACAAAGGCTAATTTTTTTTTTGTTTGTTTGTTTGTTATTAGGTGAAGAGTGACTTGGTTGCTTTGGAAAGGGGTTTCTGGGATTCTGGAGATGGTGCAGTGTGGTGAAGCTTCTGTCTTTGAGTCAGGTTGACCTCCAGGGCACTGGCTTGTCACATGGTCTGCAGATCTCTCAAGAGTCTACTTTTCTTCACTTTCTTACTTGATTAAGAGCTTTGTAGGATCCACTAGAGCCAGATATTCTAGGAAGGATTCTCTGGCACCTATCCTCTCAAGCTAGGTTGGGGTTGTTCTGTGATTCCATATCCCTTTTCTCCACACCACTTTAACCCATCACAGTCCCTAATGTATAGGGGTCTACCTGGCTACTTGTCAATCTCTGCCACATGGCCATGACCTCTATGTCTCACTTATGTTTACTCCCCCAATGCGTAGCATAAGGGCCTGATACATAGTAGGTGGTCAACTCTGCAATTTCTTACCAGGGGCCAACTAAGCTCTTTGCCAGGCACAATGGAAATCATACAAATTGTAGTCTCCAGCTCATGGAGCAGACTTCCACGTGTCAGAATCCTGAGCCTATCCTCATCTATCTCCTGAAATCTGTAGAAGACTCTGGAAGTCTGATGTGCCCCAGGCCAGGAAACAGAACCATTGAGTCAAAGGATATCAGATTTCTTCTTGGATTCTTGTACAACTTTGCGAAGCAGGACATATGATGAACACATTTGTTTTATCATTGAGGAAACTGAGACCCAGAGAGCTTAAATGACCTGCTCAGAGTCACACAGTGAAATGGCAGCAGAGTGTGGGTGAATCCAGGACTTTCAACTCTCTTGATTCACTGCTTTGCTTGGGTTCTGGGTTTAGAGGACAAACTCTAGAGTTGAAATCATGGCTCTGGTGGGCCAGCTCTATGACCTTGGCCAAGTCACTTAAGTTTCCCAATTCTTGATTTCCTCATCTGTAAAATGGGCATAATTCTGAATGTCTTTGTAGGGTTATTTGGAAGCATCAGTGAAATGATCCACATAAAGAAAGCTCTTGATTGTACATGGTCAAGTTCCCAGGACAGTTGCTGCTTCATATAAAACCCAAATATTCCTTTGCAGGGTGCAGTGCAGAACCCGAAGGGATCTATGATCTCATGGCCAGAACAGCCTCCAGGAAGAAGATGCACAGCTTCCTGGGAACCGCACAACCCTCCTTCCTCCTGGGAGCCCAAATTCCAAGAAATGCAGCTAAAATTGGCCCTCAAACAGCTTTTGCAGAGCACGTCGCAGCTTTTTTTGGGTCTACAGAGCCAGTTTCCATGATGAAAGTGGCACAGAAGGAGAGACCCAGCTAAAAACAGCCACCGCCCAGACTGGTGTTAACAGAATGCAGCCTCCCCTGTTGTTTTGGGGGTTTGGACGCTTCGACTTCCGCAGCAGATCTCTGCATTGCCAGTAGGTGGTAGTATCGCAACGCCCGGCGGGGACCGCACCCCAGGACCCTGACGAAGGGGCTCAGAGTCGCTTCTGAAAATCATGCCCATCAAATATGCACCGGCTACAAAATTCTCCACCAGATTATTTCCCTTTTATTTGGGGAGTATTTATTTGCATTATAGGAGCTCTGTGGAAGTATCTCTTCTAAGGGCTTAGTGCTTTAGTGTCTCAAGCAAAGTGAAAGAATTGTCCATGGGTGACATCCTAGCCACATGGCCCCATGGGTGTCCCTGCTGCTGGCAGATACATGATCCCTGCAGCCAGCCCACCTCACTTAGGAGGTTCATGATGCCTTGAATCCAATGTAGTTGAAGAGCTTGCCTTAGTTTTAAATTTTCCAGGAGAAGTGGCCTCGATTAGGGGGACTCATAGCTTGCCTAGGTGGTCAGTTGCTGTCCTCCTTGGGTGCAGCGATGGAGCTCTAGCTCTGCAGTGTGGCTGCGTTGTGTCCAGTCCACTTCATCATCTGGAGAACAGGGGCACTCGTGAAGCCTGCCTCACGGCAGGTCCTTTCCCTGTAAGAAATGGATGAGTCACAGATGGGGGTTTCTTAGGGCAGTGCCCAGCTCATAGCAAGGGCTCAGATGTTAGTTCCTTTTGCCATTTTCTCAGTATCTCCAGGACCTAGTATGTATCAGTCACTCAACAAATGGTTGCATAGTGATCCTCACTGTCCTTTTTTTGGGCGACAACAGAGGTTGGGGGAATGATCTCATGGCCTCGGTTCTCAAAGCGTGATCCTGGGCCGGCAGTATTGGCCCCACTGGGTTCTTGTACGAATGGCAAGGTCTGAGCCTTCATTCAGCCAGCTGCAGCAGAATCTGACTTAACCAGCCTCTCTAGGGGTTTGCGACACATTGAGGTTTGAGGAGTGCTGCTCTGAAGCTCATTCTGGCCCAGGGATTCACCCCAGCCTGGGGTGAGCTCCGCCTCTCAGATTCACATCTTTGGGAAGAACAGCTGCCAGTCCAGCCCTGCATTTTAACCTTTTTCTCTTGCTTTTCTCAAATGTTGTCTCCAGCTGCCTCTGTGCTTGGCTGTGTTGGAGTGGGAGGGTGGGGGATAGCGATTTGATGGGAGGCCTCATGCTGCTGCATATTCGGATTTTGCTGTGCTCAACATGCTTTCCTGAGCTTCCAGATCCGGATCCTCACTCCCCAAGATCTTGCCAGCTTCCCTGTCTTTGCCTACAGAATCCTTTTCCACCCCAGTGACCAAAAAATGCACTGTTTCCAACCCCTCCTTTTCCCTCCCTACCTTCGGCCACCAAAGCATCTCCTGCACCTCAGCTTTTCTCTCTGGGTGGGTGCCATTGCTCTGGCTCTTGGTTGTCCAGACCTTTGGGAACCACCCAAAATCTCTTGGTGGCCCCCCAACCCCATCTCTCCTCCCCTAGCTGAGCTTCTCTCATACATTTCTGTCTGATAGAGCTCTCCAAGCTGAGCATTTCACTTTGTTCTCTAACATCCAGCTTCCCACTGTTGATTCAATATCTGCCCTCCCTTGCTTGGTAGCCAAGGCCTTCTGTGAACTTCTAACGACCTCTGATTTATCTTTGCGGCTCCATCTCCAGCTTTTTCCTCTCTTATTGTAGAGCAGGGTCTTTGGGCCAAATCTGGTTTGCAGCCTGCTTTTGTAGATAGTCTGATTGGAATCCAGCCACCCATGTGTTTACTGATTGTCTATGTCTGCTTTCACACTATCAAGGCAGAGTTGAGCTGTTTCAACAGAGACTGCATGGCCCACAGGTCTGAAATCTTTACTCTCTGGCTCTGTGCAGAGTAAGAGTGCCAACTAGATCTAGATCCAGCCAAATGGCACCACAGGCTGTGGTCCCTCACACACATCCTGGCCTTTGCCATAACCTGGTTTGGCCCTCGGGGGCGGTCCGTCCATTTGCGAAGTCCTGGCTCATTTCTGCCCATAGTAATTTTTTCCCACCTGGAAGGCCCAGTTCTAATGCCACCAAATTTGGCATTCTTTCAGGAAACATTTATGGAAAATCTGGCAGGTGCCTGGCATGTCGTGTGTAGGGAAGATGTCCTTGCTCTTGGGAGCTGGTGCTGGAGTTGCTGACCTGGCCGCCGTTCAGAAGCAGCTCTAGAGTTTCAGCATGAGAGCTCTTGGCCTCTCATTTTATTATTGTCATGTCTTATTGGCCTTGAGGGCAGGTGCCTGCCTCACTTGGCATGATGCCCAGCACACAGTGAAGGTCAATATAGTCCATCGGAATAAATGAATGAATCTCTCTCTTTTCCCCAGAGTCCTTGTCTGGGTTATCATCCTGGAGGCTGGATTCCACCTCCCCTGTGCTTCCAGCTGTTTCTGGAATCCCATTTCAGGCCAGATGCTATTTACATCCACGCTTCTCAAACTTTTGCGTGCCAAGGAACCACTGGACAATTGTGTTAGAATGCAGAGGCTGATTCTGTGGGTCTGGGATACAGCTCTAATTCATTCCCAGATAGTGCTGAAGATGCTGGGCCATGGACCACACTTTGAACAGCAAGGATTGGTTTTTGTCCTGGATTTCACACTAGAGTCACTTGGGGGCTTTTAAATGCCCATACCTAGACCTTACCCCAGATCAGATGAATCAGTGAAGGGGGGTGTGGTGGGGCCCAATCTCTTCAGGTGATTTTAATGTACAGCCAGCATTAAATCTTGACCTAGAACCACCAGCCTAGAACTGTGAAGCTGCTTTCCAAATGAATCCCCCTTCCAACATCATTACCACCTAGAGTAAAGGTTCTCAAAGTCAGGTCTTCAGACCAGCAGCACCTGCATTGACTGGGGACTTGCTAGAAATGTGAATTCTTGGCTGCACCCTGGAGCTACTGAATCAAAGACACCAGGAGCAGAGCCCGGCAATCTTGGTTTCAGCAAGTCCTGCAGAAGATTTCCAGGCACGTGTAACCACCACTGTCCTAGAAATGTTTGACCTTGGGTCCACCCATCAACTCCTAACTGGTTTTTCTGCCTCTGGTCACACCTCATCCAATCTACTCTTTATTTTGTAGCGAGAGTAATTTTCCAGAAATGTCAATCTGACTAGATTACTCATCTGCTTAATGCGTTCCAAGGCTCCCTCCCCATTGCCCTCAAACCTGTGTGTGGCAGAACTCTGAGGACTAAATCTTCCTAGCCCACCTCCCACCACATCCTGTCTTGGCTCCCCTGTTCCAGGAACACAGAACCATTTATATATCATCTTTGGAGAAATGCCTATTCAAGTCCTTTGCCCATTTTTTTAATTGGGTTATTTTATTTTTTTGTTGTTGCATCTGGGAGCTTTAAAAAATACTGACATCTGGGTCCCATGCCCAGATAATCTAATTGGCTTTGGGTACAGCTTGGGCACAGGGTTTTTCAAAGCCCCTCACTCCCTCATTTGATGACCCCAATGAGTATTCAAAGTTGAAAACTTATGAATTTAGCTAGAGGTCTGTTGTTTGAACCTAGAAAAACCTATATAATAAGGGATAGAGGAGGCCGGGCACGGTGGCTCATGCCTGTAATCCCAGCACTTTGGGAGACTGAGCTGGGTGGATTACCGGAGGTCAGGAGTTCGAGACTAACCCTGACAACATGGTGAAACCCCATCTGTACTAAAAATACAAAAATTAGCCAGGCATGGTGGCACGTGCCTATAGTCCTAGCTGCTCAGGAGGCTGAGGCAGGAGAATTGCTTGAACGTGGGAGGCAGAGGTACAGTGAGCTGAGATTGTGCCACTGCGTTCTAGGCTGGGTGACAGAGTGAGACTCTGTCTCAACAACGATGGGGGGGGGGGGGAGACAGAGAGAGAGAGATTGTTTGTTTTGCTTGAGGTATCAGGTATCTTGGTCCAGCTAGCAGAGGTTAAGGTTCTTAATGAAAGACTCAGCTGTTTTGAGTCTCACTGCTGGGGCCAATCAGACACAAGGCTGGATACATCTGGGATCTTGGAGGATTTCACTCAAGCCCACTCAAAGGGGAGGAGATTGGGACTAACAGTCATTGCATACCACACACATTCATTCACTCTTTTAAAGGCTGTCAGGTTGGGTAAGTATTAATATCTTGAGATCATGAACTAGTAAACGGTTTACGAGCTTTTTAAAAGCTACCTTTCATCAACAACTTTAACCTCTGCAAAGTGCTTTACATCCATTTTCTTATTAATTATCACATGAAATATAAGTGTTTTTATAGAAGAAGGAATAGAGTTAGAGAAGAGCAGTTAAGGTCACACAGCTCATGGAGACAAATGAATCTGCATTTGAGATCCTAGATCCTCTCCCTGCCTGTTTTTTGAGACAGGATCTCACTCTGTCATCCAGACTAGAGTGCATGGCATGATCACAGCTCCCTGGAGCCCTGACCTTGCGGTTTAAGCAATTCTCCCCGCTTGGTCTTCCCAAAGCTGGGGCTATAGGAGCATGTCACCATGTCTGACTAATTATTAAATTTTTTTTGTAGAGATAGTGTCTCACTATGTTGCCCAGGCTGGTCTTGAATTCCTGGGCTCAAGCAACCCTCCTGCCTCTGCCTGGGATTATAGTTCTGGGATTATAGGCGTGAGTCACTGCACCTGGCCCCTAGATCTCTTTTAAAAATAATCGCTAACTCCAGTTTCCCAGCCCTCTCCAACCTTCCTCTCCAACATGAAGCAAACATTAAAAAAGAAAAACAACTTAGTTAAATTGAATGCAAGGAATCTGCAACTTAGCAGGCAGCATTTATCTGCATGCAAATTTCCCCTTATCGGCTCTGGCTATCATGGGAGAGATTCTAATCCTTGTTGGAGGATGCCGTTCAAAGTTGTGTTAGTAAAAATTACTTTACGTAATGAACCCTTAGATCAATTCTTATTGAAATGAGCTGGAATTAGATTTTTGCTCTTCCCATATGTAATGCTTTCAATTCAATGATGAATTACTGGAGTCAGCAGCTATCTGACATTTCAATGCCGTGCACAGCATGCTACGGCTTTCTTGTTTGCTAGCCCTTTGCAGAGGGAAAGCAGACCTATTGGAGTGCATTTTTTTAATTTAGTGGGGCTGTTTGATAGAGGCTTTTTTCTTTATTGAGGGAGAATTTGCCATTTTAACATTTAAATTCATTTGTTTTCACAATCTTTCTTGGGTCCCTGTGTGAATATTAATGATTATGTGTACATGCAAATACATTAATTGTGTGACTTTGGGCAAGCCACGTCACCTCTCTGTGTTTTATGTTTTCTCATCTTTGAAATGAGAGGGTTGGATCAGGTCTCTGTTTGCCAAAATTCTGTAGATCTGTGTTAAGAAAAAAAATCAGCGGAATATTAGGTTCAACAAAGTCAAGACTTCTGCCTTTACAATTCAAATAGTTTCTCCCTTTTAATTTTTTCTTTTTAGAGACAGAATCTTGCTGCATCACTCAGGCTGGAGTGCAGTGGTGTGATCATAGCTCACTGCAGCTTCGATCTCCTGGGCTCAAGCAATCCTCCTGCCTCAGCCTCCCAAGTAGCTGGGATGACAGACGTGCCACCACACCCAGCTACAAATTGATTCTTTATTCTTTTCAGTGTTCCTGTCCCCAGCCTGTAAAGCAGGAACTTAATCTAACACTTATGCATTCTCAAGGGATTATGGGAAAGAAACTTCAGCTCTGACCTCTTTACTCCTCATGCAAAGAAGAATGACTCATATCTCTAGAAAGATGAGGAGAAGTTATCATACTTTGGCCAAGTTTACCAGGGCTGGGGATACTGCATCCAGCAGCTGACCTGGCCACCCACAGTAATTTCTCTCCACACTTGTTAGGCTGTGAGGCCAGGTGAGATCTTCCATAGAGAAGTCTGAAGAAGCATCTGTAGTATATACTGTAAAGTAATTTGACTAGATGCAAACATTTTTAGAATCATATCTTCATGGAGAAGCAAATGCTTTATTATTTTGCAATGATTCTCTCTATCCCTGATATGTATTCTTTACTAAAAAGCTATTTTATTTGGTATTGTTAGTATTTGCCTGATATACTAGGTTGGTGCAAAGGCAAGTACGTTTGCAACAATCTAATGTCTTTGTCTATTCCTTTACTTTCTGTATTAAAACCTTCATATGTTTTTATGTTTTAGCTTTTTTTAAAAAAAAAAACAGCAGATAGCTGGATGCCCCACCCCTACACCTAGTCCAATTTGTAATATCATTTGACTGAGATGGTTATTTAATTTACATTTATTATGATTATTGATCTATTTGGACTTGTTTCTGCTGTTATAACTTTTTAAAAGTTTTGTTGATACTGCATTTTATATATATATAATGCATTAAAAATACATATAATTTAAATCTGGCCATAAAAATTAATTTTTCTTATTACTTTTTATCTTCCCTGAGATGGAAGTTATATCCTTTGTTTTTACTCTTTAAATAATTATCTGTGAAATTTTACTATGCACATGAGACTTTTAATGTATCTTTTTAAAAAAAAACAATTTTAGAGGCTGTTACTCAGGCTGGAGTGCTATGGCGTGATCATAGTTCACTGCAGCCTCAAAATTCAGGGCTCTAGGCATCCTCCTCCCTTGGCCTCCTGAGTAGCTTGGATTACAGGCATACACCTCCACAACCAGATAATTTACTTTTTATTTTCATTTTCTTTTTTTTTTTTCTTTTTTTTTTTTTTTTGAGACGGAGTTTCGCTCTTGATACCCAGGCTGGAGTGCAATGGCGCGATCTCGGCTCACCGCAACCTCCGCCTCCCGGGTTCAGGCAATTCTCCTGCCTCAGCCTCCTGAGTAGCTGGGATTACAGGCACGCGCCACCGTGCCCAGCTAATTTTTTGTATTAGTAGAGACGGGGTTTCACCATGTTGACCAGGATGGTCTCGATCTCTTGACCTCGTGATCCACCCGCCTCGGCCTCCCAAAGTGCTGGGATTACAGGCTTGAGCCACCGCGCCCGGCCTTTATTTTCATTTTCTAGAGACAGGTCCTCGCTGTGTTGCCCAGCTGTAATGCTGGTCTCTTAACTGTCATCACCTTCCCACCCTGCCTGATGATACGAAGATCTTGGACTACTTTAACCCTAGCCATTTCTCTCCTAATTGACACATTCTTGTTGCAGAGGACTTTAGTTCTTTCTATTAAACCTACTCCATAAACAAATATATTTTTTGAATACAATGGTTATTTAGATTCACCTACATGTTTTATCCTTTTTCCCTTTTGCTAATCTTCTTGAATCTCAGACCTTCTTATGTGAGGTCATTTTCATTCTCTCTCAACTATATCCTTTAGAAATTATTTTAGTTGGCCTATTGGTTAAAGCTTTGTTTTTATAAGTTTGAAGATGTCCTTATTTTGCCCTTGTTCTTGAGATATAGTTTTGTTAGATCTGCCATTCTAGCTTGACAGTTGTATTTTTCCCAACCTGATGAAGAGAAAATTTTGATGACTTCTGTTGCTACTGTTAAAAAAAGTGTAGTCGTCGCTGGTCTATTATATCTGTGCTGGGGGTTGTTGCTGGTTTCTTCCCTCTGCTGCTGCTTTTAAGATTTCCTATTTGTCTTTGATGTTCTTTAGCTTTACCACTGTGTATCTAGGAATAGGTTTCTTTTTACTTAGTCAGTTTGGTGTAAATGGTACTTCCTGTATCTGTAGATTCATGTCTTTACTGACTGTGGAAAACTCTCAGTTTCTGCCTTTTCAAATGTAGCCTCATTTTTATTCTCTCTCTGTTTATTTTCTGGGATTCAAATTAGAATGCACATTAGAATACCTTATTCTGCCCTTCACAGCTCTGAATTTCTTATTTTCTTATTCTTGCCTTTGTACTGCTCTCCATCATCCAGTTTATGAATTCTCCTTTCTAGCTGTGTCTAATCTGCTTTATTATTTTTTAAAAAACCATACCTACTGAGTTCTAATTTCAATAATTATAGTTCTGTTTTATAGATTTTCTTTGGTTTCAAATGTATCTGATCATTTTTTGTTGCTTGCTCATTTGTGAGTTTATATTGGGCCGATCGTAATCTGTGAGAATACTGAGGACATAGAGTAAGGATGCTTTCCGTCACAGATGATTTTGCATTTTTGCCTTCCAAGAGCCAAAGGCACTGTCTGCTTTTAGCTACCTGGATTAATAGTGGAGGGTCGGGTCCAATCCCCACATCTTGCTTTTATCCTGAAGCTTGTAATTGATTGTCATACTGATGTTCCCTTATGCATGTTTGTCTGCTCTGCTTAAGCTTCAACTTAGTTTTTTGGCCCCTTGGAGATTTCCCTTGCTTCTTGTGATCCCACTAATAAAATTTTATTTTCTTTAGGATTTAGTCATCTTGTGTGGAGAAGTCCTTCAGAGCATCTGGTCTATATATTGTCGAAGCAGAAGTCGGTGTCTGGATTCCAGACTCCCTAGTAAAGTAACACAAAGCCTTCCTTGACTGTAGGTCATCCCAGCTATGACAGAAACTCTGCGTTTGGGGATAATAAAGCATTTCATTCCTCCTCTGGCTTATGGGTGGTTCAGAACCCAGAGGGGCAGAGGGGTGAGTCTAATTGCTACCTCCAGACCACCATACTAACATTCACTATGAGCCCCCAAGACAAGAATGTGGAACTCATATTTGCCACACTTAGTTGCCCACAGAGCAGTGTACAGAAGGCCCCTCAGGTCTGGTGTTCAACAACACACCGTTTAGATTAAAAGGGCTGGGCGAAACAATTTCTAATGACACTTCTGGAAATTTTGGAGTCTCTTATTTCACATTAATGTGCAACTCTCGATTGTATTATTTGATGGTCAGGAACATAAAGACAAGATGCCCCTTCTTCTTGGTAGATTGTCTCATTTTAACATAGGAGAACAATGTAGAGATGAACTGTAGGAGGTGAACACTATGTTCATATTTCTAGGGTATATTCTATTTATACAGGGCATTACTCACCCTCTCCAAATTCCTGCTAGCTTTTATGAGGCAGTAACTTACAGTTAAATACATACATACAGGCTGGGCATGGTGGCTCACACCTGTAATCCCAGCACTTTGGGAGGCCGAAGTGGGCAGATCACCTGAAGTCAGGTGTTTGAGACCAGCCTGGCCAACATGAAGAAAGCCCGTCTCTACTGAAAATACAAAAAATTAGCTGGGTGTGGTGGCGCGTGTTTGTAATCCCAGCTACTTGGGAGGCTGAGGGTGGAGAATTGCTTGAATCCGTGAGGCAGAGGTTGCAGTGAGCCCATATTATGCCACTGCACTCCAGCCTGGGCAACAGAGCGAGACTCCACCTCAAAAACAAAAACAGAATAAAGCAAAACACACACACACACACACACACACGAGTTAAATCCCAAGGGCGAATGCATGAGGGAAGGAAATAATATGGCAAGTCTCTAGATGACCATACAAATGGACATGTGGGAGGGGAGAGGGCCACTGTAGGAAGAGCAAAGGACCAGGAGTACCTTCTGCTATGTTCACTAAACATTAACAGGTGCGTTCTGCTGGAGTGTGTCTGGAAATCCTGCTTTTAAGCTACTTGCAAACTGCATCAGGAATCTGGGTGTGTGGATGGGGCTGTCTTTGCCTGAGCTTTACTGAGTGCCTGGCACTGTTCTACATGCAGTGGAGGCAGACACAGTCCCTTCCCTCTTGGAGGTGACATTCTAGTGGAGAAATACAGTTTCAAGGAAACAAATAGATAAACAAAGGTAATTTCTGATAGGTTTAGATTATCTGATGCAGGGTGAGGCATAGGAGTGTTGAGGAGGTGGTTAGGTTGAATGGTGAGGAAAGGCATCTCTGAGAAGGGTATTTGAGCCGGCACTTGAAGGAGGAGAATGAGTTGGCTTTGCACAGAGCTGGAGAAAGGCTGCACCTGGCAGAAATAACAGCCTGAGAGAAGTTCCTAATGGATGAAGGAGTACAGCACAATCAAAGTGGCAGAAAGGAGGCCTGGGTGTTTGTCACAGTATTAGCTATCTATTGCTGTATCCATCCATCCATCCATCCATCCACCCATCCATCCATATTCTCCACTCATACATTCACCTATCCATTTACACATTCACTCATTTAATTCAACCATCCTCTCTTCCCCGCTCCCTTGCCATTTATTCTTTCAGCAATTCCATTTCAACAATTGCCACAATCTTGGCCAGAGATAAACTGAGTGAAATAGTTTCAGGATTGTTTCAACAGCAACAGGTAGAAAAAGACCTTGACTAAAATCAGAGACAACAACTAAGGCCAGGGCTGTCTGAGTCAAATAATTGTGAATTTTGGATCCCATTTCTGTCCCTCTCTAGATGTGTTACCTTGGGAGACTTGGCCACTTAAAAAAAACCTCACAGTTATTATATCTCACAGTTTCTGTGGGTCAAGAGTCTGAGCATAGCTTAGCTGGGTCCCCTGTTCTGGGTATCATATGGCTGCAATCAAGGTGTTGGTCAGATGGTATTTTCATCTCAAGGCTCAACTGGGGAAGGATCTGCTTCCAACCTCATTTAGAGTGTTGGCAGAATCCATTTCCTTATGGGTGCATGATTTAGCACCATCGGTTTTTGCTGGCTTTTCGTTGGAGGCAGCTCTCAGGTCTTAGAGTCTGAAGTTTCTGAAGCCCTCCTGCATCCCTTTGCCATTTGGGGTTCCTCAACATGACTGTCTATTTCATTAAGGCAGGAAGGAGGCTCTCTCAGTTCTGGGGAGCCCAGTTCCTCTTTTAGGGGTTTTTACCTGAGTAAGTCAGGATGATCTCCCTTTAAATTAATTCAAAATCAGTTGACTTGGGACCTGAATTACAGCTGCAAAAATCTCTTTGCTATTGCTACAGTCTACTGGCAAGTCCAACATTTGAACCTCCATTTCTTCTTATTAATAAAACCCTGTTTTGTTCAGGAGACAAAGTACTCAGCTAAGAAGACTGGCTCCCTTGAAACTGTCATTGATAATGTAACAAAGTTCTGGCCAATAACCTGTAAGTTGCAGTCTAAAGAAAAGTTATCACTTTAGTGATAAAAAGGGAGAGACCCAACTGGCAATGCCTTTTTTCCTTTGCTCCTTTCTCTACTTTTCCCCTGGAACTTGGATGCAAAATCCAGAGCTGGTGCAGCTATCTTGTGACCATGAGGGTCTCTGTTTTCTGATGATGGCAAGAGCAGGAGGATAGAAGGAACATGCATCTCTCTTGGCATTTTGGAGCTTCTCTGGACCATCTCTAAAGTTGTCATGTGAAAAAAGCATTCCCTTGTTTGGTTGCACAAATACACTTAGTTTTTTACTATATGCAAAAGTCAGATCAGAGAAGTCCTTGTTGAGAACGTTTTGGAGCGCATGCTTTATTCTAAGTCAAATGGGAAGATGTTGAAGACTTTTAATCCAATAGGTTTCTGGATTGATTTATGTTTTTGAAAAATCTCTTGGCTACTTAGCAAAGAATGAACTGTGAGTTGAGGTGTGTCCACACAGTTGAAAGTAGAGGCTCAGAGACAGTAAGTCTCCCAAGGTAGCACATCCAGAGAGAGGGACAGAAATGGGATCCAAAATTCACAATTGTTTGACTCAACAGCCCTGGCTTTGGTTGTTGTCTCTGATTTTAGTCAAGGTCTTTGTCTACCTGTTGCTGTTGAAACAGTCCTGAAACTATTTCACTCAGTTTATCTCTGTCATCCTATCCTCTGAAAAAAATAATGATTTTCACAATCATAAAAGAGAAATTAATTCTGGGTCTGGAAATTTTTTCATATCAATCTGGGTCAACCTAATTAAAGCTAAGAAAAGAAAGGTGTGTGCGTGTGCAAGCACATGTGTGTGTGTGTGTGTGTGTGTGTTTGGAGGGAAGAACTTTACTTTCTGTTATTGGTTTTAGTCCTTATTGACTAATGCCCACCTGATCCTAAATACTAATGCTGGGAAATAAAAATAATTCCAGCATCATAATCAGAACTCTAATCAGCCCCAGTTGAATGCTAAATGAGCTTGGAACAGGGTACCTTTCTTAGACTCAGTGTTGCATCTTATCTAGGGGTCTCCAAGGTAGTCACACATTGTTTGACATGTTAAGGCAGTGCAATAGCAAAATGTAATAGATTATAAAGGAGGAAGTCTGGGCTCCAGCTCCTGATCCTCCACTGATTCACTGGGGAAGTCATTTTCCTTCTCCTTTCTGGTCCTCAGTCTCCCCATCTGCAAAGTGGTGCTCTCTAACCAGAGCAAAGTTTTTCGATTTGTGTTCCCCAGAGTCTCAGAGCTCTAGGCATTACTCCAGAGAGAGGGACTGGCTCTTCTGATCAGTTGAGTATGGAATAGAAAGATGAGTAGAAGACAAGGCAGGAGCTTCTAAGGTAGACACCTGCAACCGTGTCTATGAGAGAGCTCACCTTCCATTATCTCTCCACTGTTTTGCTCCAACTGGGGGGACCAAGCTCTGTAAATCACCAATAAAAGCAGCTACTATAATTAGATCCATCATAGGTGAGCAGGTGGCCTCCTGTCTCTCTTTATGGAGGGCTGGAAGCTGATCATCTTCTTGTTTCCCATGAAGGAATTTCCCTTGACCCTCTTGGTTCCCTGGGCAAAGCTGACTTGATGAGACAGAGCGAGCTGGGGCAGCCTCTAGAGAAGAGGACTGAGGGAATAATGAAGAGATGCAATGAGAAGAATAAAGACTCTAGGGCTTGGAACTATTGTACCTGTAGTAAAGAATCCCGAGGTGTGGGACAGCTGTCTGTAGGACAGCTCTCTTTCAACCAGCTATTGAAAGGTCTGAGAATATAATTCACTTCCTTCATAACTTCAATACAGTTACTTCCACCCAACCCAATTTAATCTACTCTATCCATCCATTCACCCACCTACTCATCCATCTATCCATCCCTCCATCCATCAATCCATCCGCTCAACTATCCACCCACCTACCCACCCACCCACTCAACTATCCATCCATCCACTGACCCACTCAATTATCCATCCATCTATCCACCCACCCACTTATCCATCATCCATCCATCCATTCACTTACCTGCTCATTCATCCATCCATCAGTCAACCCACCCACCAAAATACCCATCATCCATCCATCCATCCATTTCTTCATTCATGCATTCACCTACCCATTTATCCATTCATTTAATTCAACCATTCTCTCTTTCCCTGTCTCTAATATCATTTATTCTTTAACCCTTCCATAAACATTTGTTGAGCACCTACTATGTATCTGGAAATGCAGATGAGAATGAACTCCTCAGGGAGCTCATAGTCTCAATACTGTAAGTAGACGTGCAAAAATCTGAGAAGTGATTGTAATACAGGCAGGAGCAAAGTGCTATTGGAGTTTGGAAAAGGGAGAGAGTTTAGGAAGGTGAACCAAAGAGGGCTTTGAGATGGCAACAAAAATCAACTGACTCCTGAAGAAGAAGTTTAGCTTTATCAGTTGGATAAGTGGGACAAGAGATTATTTTTTGGAGACATTTCCAACTTGGGGAGCTGAAGTCATGCGCTCATCCTTAATAGATAATATTAGCTCTACTCTCTCCCTCCTTCCAAGACTAAAAAAAAGTCTAGATTATTCATCTCAAATTTCTAGGTTGATGAAATTCAGGTTTAATTCAACAACTGATTTTTCTTGTTCAAAACATTGGATGGAAGAAAATTCAAATAAAAATCACAGAAGCTCATGGCAGGAAGTTACCTTAACCCAACCTGTCTCTGTGTGGCATCTCCTTTAAGCTGGAACTCAACATACCATTCACAAGCTATTCATTTTGTTGAGAGGCCAGGGTGTATGTATGTGTGTATGTGAGAGAGAGAGTGTGTAGGCACACATGTTTCTGAGCTGATTTTGTTTTATACAATCAGACTGCTTCTTTTGATTTGGAACTATCTTGCCAAGGGTGTCTTATGTGCTAGCATTGTCACATTGTCACAGAGCTTGACACTTATGTACTCAACATTCATCAAATATTCCATTCATCAAATATTCATTAACTGCTTCTATCTCCCAGGCCCAGCACTAGATGCTGATGGTAATACACTGAGGAACAATACAGGGTTCTTCCTCTTAACCCATAGTCTAGTGCAAGAGCCAGCAAAATTTTTCTGTAAAGGGGTGGATAGAAAATATTTTAGGCTTTGTGTACACATCATCTTTGTTATAGTTACTTAATTCTGCTCTTGTAATGCAAAAGCAGCTGTAGCTAATATGTAAAAGAAGGGAAATGCCTGTGTTCTAATAAAACTTTATTTACCAAAACAGACTTTATTCTACTCTCAGGTGTAGTTTCTGACCCCTTGCCTAACGGAGGGTGAGCACGCAAGTAAATAACAATGATGAAATAGCCTACTATGGGAGCTCAGAGTTGAGCCTCAATGCAGGCTTGGGCAATGGAGAAGACTGCCTGGAGGAGGTGATATGTAATCTTAGACTTGACAGGTGAGTGGAGTTGGCAGGGTGAGGAAGCTGGGGTGGGGAGGACCCTCTAGGCACAGTATACAGCCTGCAAAGAAATCTAAAGGCAAAAGGAGATCCGAGTGGTCTTGGGGATGCAATGGACTGGGGTGGCAAAGCAAACGGGGCAAGATAGGAAAGGATCTTGTAAAACAAGGACATGGCACACCACTGACAGGTTTTCGGTATCTTGTTCTATTTTGTCTTGCTTAAAAGACTTAACCGTGCCATCTCAGCAGGCCTCTGAGGTGGCATCTTGCCACAGGGCCTCTGTGGCACTCATGGGATGGACGTGTAGCTCTGGAATGGGTGGTTTGGTCTTCCTCCCTCACCCTGACCTGTGAGGGTCCCTAGGCAGCCTGTGGCCTGGTCCAGGAGGCAGGTCACTCAGGATAGTTGCTGAATGAGACACAGTTTAGGAGGAAACAGAGGGAAAACAAAAATAGGCATGGATATGGAGTTGGGATAAAAAATGATGTTTACTTAGGCCAAAGCTACGTCCTTTATTTCTTTATTATTGAGATGGAGTTTTGCTCTTGGCATCCAGGCTGGAGTGCAGTGGCACGATCTCGGCTCACTGCAATCTCTACCTCTTGGGTCCAAGTGATTCTCCTGCCTCAGCCTCCTGACTAGCTGGGATTACAGGTGCCCGCCACTATGACTGGCTAGTTTTTGTATTTTTGGTATAGACGGGGTTTTGCCATGTTGGCCAGGCTGGTCTTGAACTCCTGACCTCAAGTCATCCACCCACCTTGCCCTCCTAAAGTGCTGGGATTACAGGTGTGAGCCACCGCACCCAGTCCAAAACTACATACTTATAGGCATTGCGGTGAGGGTCAAATGCTGTAATATGTATGAATTTTGTGCTAGTCAATGCTTAAGGGTAATAATAGCTAAGATATTGTCAGGCTCCTTACCTCCCCTGCTCTTCCTTCTCTTCCTCTCTCATGTTCTCTCCCCTCTATTACACTGGCCTTATAAACCAGAATTACTGAGTGTTCTTTGTTGTGGCATTTAGTGGGCAGTGGCCAGGGATGCAGCTAAACATACCATAATGCACAGGACAGCACCACAACACAGAATTATGCAGCCCCAAATGTCAATAGTGCTGAGGCTGAGAAACCTGCTCTCATCCCATCTTCCCACCACCTACGGCTCAGCATCCTAATTCAGCCATTGACCAACGAACATGCTTCCACATCTGCGCATCTTTGCTTCCCTTTATCTTGATCACTCTTTGTCTCTCTCTCTCTCTGCTCTGAAACCCTTGTACCCACCCCTAGGGCCCATTTCATGGGCATCTACTTCCAGGAAAAGCTATGGGGTTCCCCTGGGTTGGAATTAATTGCTTCCTTCTTGTGGAGCTCATGGGACTTCATTCATATAGGTCACAACCCTCACAACATAACAATGTTGTAAATATTAGTATTATAGTACATGTATATGTTAAGCCCCTTCCCCCACTCATTTCTGAGCTTCTTTAGTAAAGGAACAGGGTCTCGTTCATCTCATACCCCTTTGCTCAAGATAATGTGTCTGCTGAATGGATGAATAAAATATTCAACATTATAAATGTGCAAAATATTCCCGCTTTTGAGATAAATACTCTGAGCTGGCATGCAAACCCACATATTTTTCCACTTGTTCCTCATCTGCCCCATCTTCCAGGCAAATTTTATGCAGGCAACCTTCAAACTTTTCTGAAACTCAGAAATGATTTGTGTTTGTGATTCAATTTTAATTTCATATCTTCAGCATTTTTACATTCAGTAACATTTTCCATTTTGCAGTAAATCTACCAGTGCAGCTTGAACACATTTCCCCCCTGCTCCTCCTCATGATCCATTTACCGCCACCAATCAAGGGCTTTCTTTTATGAGAATGGAGGCGAATGCTTCTCGTGTGCGTCTGCCAACGTCTCATTCGCATTCGAACCGTGATTATCTCTTACTGGAGCTTCATTGTCCCCCCTATGGAGCAACTGAGGCCCTCTGAACCTAAAAATCTGATTTAGTCTCATCATTGCTGTATCTCTAGTGCCTTGTGTGGCACCCAGCTTATAATAGGTGCTTACTGAATACTTGTTGAATGAATACTAAACAAGTGAGCCGTGCTTAAGCTGCTTTGGTTTGCAAGACCAAAATTATTTGAGAATTGGAGAAGTAGTGGAGAGAACACAGACCTGTGGTCATATTAACGTGAGGTCTAGTCCCAACTGTCCTACTTATTATATATGTGCCCTTGGGCATGTGAGCCTCAGCTTCCCCTTTTTCTCATGGTCCTAATTCTTACCTATCTCTTAGGGTTGTTGTAGCAAGTAAAATAATCAGCACATAGTACGCTATCCAATAAGTACCATCTATTAATAATAATAGGACACCCAGCTGGGGTGGATCATCGCAGGGAATTGATCAGATATTGGGAGCCATTCAGGTAAGTGCAGCCACTGCTGCGGTTAAGGACTTTTGTAGCTCCTCCTGTAAAGCACTGGTCTTGGTTTCTCAGGATTCCCTCCTCATTTGGGTTCCAGTCATGTAGGCCTGAAATTCAATGTGCAGAGGGAAGCTCAAACCAATTCATGATGTGTATCTCCTCCAGTATGTGGGCAGAGGAGCCCTGGATGTTGGAGGCAGAGAATTTAGAGAAACCTGACTCATCACACCCCTCATTCAGAGAAGCCTGAGGTTCATACAGGTGGAGTGACTTGGCCCAGGACATCCAGTGAGTCAGGGATGCCTCAACTTGATCTGGAGATCTCCTGATTCTAAGCCTTTGCTCCTTTTTCTGCACTGAGAGGCTAGTGGTTTGCATTTTGTGCTTTAGTGGCTGAAGCACAAATGCTGTTAGAGTTGAGCCTATGGAGACCCACATAGCACCTTTTCCTGAAGCATTCAATTAAGTCCCTGATTCAGATCTTTGAGGCCTGACAGCCCCTCATGAGAATGGGGCATGCAGGAGAAGCATTTCCAGATTTCTCGGAGCAATGCCTTAAGAAAGCAGCTCTGGCCCTGGCTCAGATGTCCTTGCGCTGCAAAGTCAGCTTCTCAAACAGGAGAGCCTTTGATGGCAGAGCTGCTTCCCTGCAGGAAAATATCTGCTCCTACAATCAACCCAGCCTCAGGGCACTTGGCTTCTCTCTGCCATGTCCTCAATCCTTATTCAGAGAGGGAGGTGTTCTTTATAATCAAAGTCTGAGATTTTGGCTTACTGAGAGGACTGGCACTTAAGAGAGAGTCTTGAGAGCCAGGCTCGCCCAGTTCAAACTCTGGCTCCACTACATTTAGTGGGGTGGGGACTGGCAAGTCATTCAGTCTGTCTGCATCTCAGTTTCCTCATCTATAAAACGGGGCACTCGTCCTAGGGTTGCTGTGAGAATTAAGTAAGTTAAAGACAAATGGTGCCTAGAAGAATCTTTGGCACATAGTAAGTGCTCAATAAACACCACCTATTATTACTAAACATAGGTGCTCAATTCCACCTTGATTCATGTTCCCAGCCCTGCTTCTTATTGACTGTGTGACTCTGGGTGAGTTACTTGACTGCCCTGAGCCATAATATCCTATCAGACAAATAAATATAATACCCATGCTGATAGCTTTTGGTTATCGCATATTCATCTTTAGGACAAACTGGGCTTTGGGGGCATTTACACGGATGCCCATACACCACTTCTTCCATAGAAGTTTGGGTTTTTGTGTATCAGGGGCTGCATGGCCATTTCAAGCTCATGTGACGATGACCTCCGGGCAGAAATTCCTCTCTAAGAGGATTTCTGTCTTTGCCTGTGCAGCAGGGTTTGTGCCAAGGACTTTAATATTTTATTGCATTTTTGTGATTAGTATAGAAAACCCAGCAAAAAAAAGAAGTGCTGATCTTTCTGCTGAAGAAACACGAGTCTCATAAACTAAATACAACCGAGACAAAGAAAGAAACGAGAAGATAAAATCATAAAAGCCACCTAACACAGCAGATCTTTAACTCTTAGCAGGACGATCTTCGGGTTTAGCTTGTTGCTCATTGCTCACTTGTGAAAGAATAAAATTAAAAGACATGTATTTAAATAGAAATACATGGTCGAAGATTGCATCAGAAAAATGAGGTTACACTGAAGATCGTATACAGATGTTATCTTTTCTTCCCCCAACATTGGAATTGATTATTTCAATTCTGTACACATTTTTAAAGTTGTGCATTATATATGTAGGGAGGGCTGGTGATCACTCTGTGTGTTAAGGGCATGGTACATAGAGGTGTCTCGTGATAGTGATCACAATTCTTCTTTTTTTTTTGAGATGGAGTCTTGGTCTGTTGCCAGGCTGGAGTGCAGTGGTGTGATCTTGGCTCACTGCAACCTCCATCACCCGGGTTCAAGGGATTTTCCTGCTCCTGCCTCGGCTACCTCAGCCTCCCGAGTAGCTGGGATTACAGGCATGTGCCACTGTGCCTGGCTAATTTTTGTATTTTAGTAGAGACAGGGTTTCACCATGTTGGACAGGATGGTCTCGATCTCCTGACCTCATGATCCACCCGCCTCGGTCTCCCGAAGTGCTAGGATTACAGGCATGAGCCACAGTGCCTAGCCCATAATTATTATTCTTAAGGTTGTTTGAGAAGATTTTGAGTTGATTGAGTGTACACAGAAAGCACTGGAACATGAGCCATCATCTTAGTAATTCAGAAATTAACTCTGGCATCCCTGATGAGCATTCCCTCAACTTCTCCTTGTATAAGCTGACTCTCGTGGAGTCCCTTGTTTGCTCCTGCAGCCTGTTCTCTTTTTAGGTGTGGTTGAGTACACCTACTATGTGTCAGCATATTTCCCTGGGAGTTTCTACCCACTAGTGGTCTTCAAGCCCTGTGTGGACCCACAGAATTAATGAAGTCCCTTTTGCACATGAAAGGGCACCCAGGCGGGCTACCTATCCCTTCATAACTCAGTCATTCGCAAACATTTCCTGAACACCTACTGTGTGCTGGCCTCTGAGCTGGACCTTAGAGGAGTTCCAGGGCCCATGAGAGAGACAGATAATTACAGTTTGGATTTATAATTACAGGGGAATTTTAAGCTGAAAAAATAAGAAGGGGAGTACTGTGGAAGCCCCAAAGAGGCATGTAGCTCTGTGCGGTGTGATCATGAAAGGCTTCCTGGAGTAGGTGACACTAGAGCTGAGTTTCAAAGGGGGTGTGTGTGTGGTACAAATGGGGAGAGGGAAGGCATTTTAGGTAAAATGAAGAGTATGTATAAACAGACACGGAGTTAAAAACACTGTCAGATCTGAGTATAGATGCAGGTCTGTGTGTATGTGTGTGTGTATGTATGTATATATGTGTGTGTGTGTGTATGTATGTATATATGTATGTGTGTGTGTTGATGGGGGATTGGAGTGTGTGAGGTGCTTGAGGATAAAGACAGGAAGGTTGGAGGGCTCAGGAGAGCTTTTATGCTTGACCTCTATTCTGAAAATAAGGAGTTTCTCCAGCAGCCCTTTTGGTCACTCTAACCCTGGTAGAGGGTCGCCTTTCTTTTTCTAAGTGGGTTCAGTACAGACTGTTGGTCTGCTCTGGTCTTTGTAAAGTGAGAGCCAGTTTCTGGGTTCCCACTGCTCTGGCAGTTTCCCAAAAGCAGGTGCAGCATATCACATGACTGTGTATCCCTTCCTCCTTCCCCGCTTTCATGATCCAGTGGTAAGATCTTAGCTTTTGAGTCAAACAGACTAGCGTGAAGTCTCAGCTCTTGTTGCTGACAACCTCTGAGCCTTGGCCAGCCTTCTTATCAACCCCAGGTTCCTTGCTTGAAAAACGAGGATAATAATAAATGTAGCAAATCCTTGCTGGCAGTTACTGTGTACCAGGCACTGTTCTATGCATTTTTTAAACATGAACTCATCAAAGCTTTGCAATTCTTTGAGATCAGAACTATTATCATCTCCATTAAACAGATGAGAAAACAGAGGCACAGAGAAGTCCGAAGGCTTCCAGTTGGTAAGGGGCAGGGCCAGGGAGCCAGAAGAACCTTTCTCCTAGAGTTGACATGAAGATCAAAAGAGCTAAGACATACTGAGTCTTCAATGCACAGCCTGGCACATAGCAGATACTCAGTAGATGGCAACTCCCACAGTGATAAATGCTCTGAGAAGCGCATGGAGCAACGTTATCTAGGAGACAGCAGTCTCCAGAGTTAAGCAAGCTCCCTTTATCCAAGGGAGGCTGTGGAAGCAACGCCTGATCAAACTGATTCATTAACTTCAGACAATAGAAAATGACAGATCAAGCCTTTGATGAAAGAGACTGGAACAGCCATTGATTAGAAGCCAGACGTGCTTCTTTCTTTCTCAGCTGATTGACTGGCTTCTGAAGGCCCTTCTTTCCATGTAATTAAAGAGCTAACTGAACTGTCAAGCATGTTCCTTCATCAGTCACCATCATGCGGTAGGAGGAGGGACATCTGATAAGCCACGGATCTCCTTCTGTCCAGTTCTCTGGCTAAAAATTCAGCAAAGCTTTGCAACCTGTTGCTCTGTCCAGTTTTGAATCTCTGAAGCCACATATTACCCTCTCTTTTGACATCAAAGTAAGATATTGGCAATTGAAACCAGTGATTGCTCAAGAAAAGAGGATAGTTGCAAAATCAGTAGATGCGAAACTTGGCTGTAATTGGCTGGAGAAGGAAATGGGGACGGTGGAAGGGAGGAAGCTGGTGTGAGCTGGGGACTGCAGAGCAGACTGTAACCCGCTTGTGCTTCAGAACTAGCAGATGTGAGTTTGAATCCAGGCCTGGGCACTTCCTAGCCATGGACCTGGGGCCAAGGGACCTTAGCTCTCTGGAATCACAGCCTCTGCATCTATAAAATGTGTGTTAACAATTCACAGGGCACTTGTGAGGATTAGAGGAGATGATAGTCAAATGTGTCTGGCACACGGAAGGTACTCAAGAAAGTTAACCCTTGTGAATTATAACGTGTTCTTCATCTGTCAGTTCACATAGCTATTCCTTGAGGGCTATTTACATCTTTGCTATTACCACCTTGTGGGAAGGAAGTAGAAGAATGTATTCCTTGAACTTAGACCCTGGGCTTTCCTTACAATCATTGTCGGGGGAAAAATCCTTGATAAGAAATGGAAGGGCAGGCAGGTCTGGTCACAGCTATAGGAATGAAGCTTTCCTAATTACTGCCCAAGTTCAAGCCCAGGGTTTAGTACAGGCAGTGATGGATGAATCCCCTTTGAAACAGATGTTGGATGGTGGGTGGGAAGAGGGCTTAGCTTGGGGCCACCAAGCTAAGTGAATTCACATCCACTGGACCCCACACAAACTGCGGTGTTGGGGACTTGCCTTTCTCTTTGAGCCCTGGTTTCAGGCTGAAGATGAAGATTAACAGCAAGAAGTTTGGACCGTGTAGCAATCAGAGGAGTGAGCTCTGGACTCAGACAGCCTGGACGTTATTTTCCTATTGCACTGGTTCTCAACTGCAATTTGCCCCCCACCCCCAGGGGACATTTGGCCATGTCCAGAGACATTTTTGGTTGTCATAACTTGTGGGAGTTGCTGCCGGCATAGCTAGTGGGTAGAGGCCAGGGATGCTCTCCAGCATCCTACAATGCATGGGACATCCCTTCACAGAAGAGAATAATCTGGACTCAAATGTCAACAGGGGTGAAGTCAAGAAACCCTGCTCTATTGCCTACTAGCTTATGAAGTTACTTAATTTGGCCAAAACTCTGTTTCTTCACTGATGGAATGCAAATAATAAACAGTTCCTGGCTTTCATGGTTATTTAAAAAACAGAGCCATCGTGACACATAGCACAGCATCAGGCAACTGGTCAACTCTCAATACACAGAAACCTGGTTTTTTGTGGGATTAAAAGTCAATGGCGTATGGCCGGGCGCAACAGCTCACATCTGTAATCTCACCACTTTGGGAGGCTGAGGCAGGCGGATCACTGAGGTCAAGAGTTTGAGACTAACCTGGCCAACTGGTGAAATCCCATTTTTACGAAAAAAAAAAAAAAAAAAAAAAAATTAGCCAGCCATGGTGGCATGCACCTGTAATCCCACCTACTTGGGAGGCTGAGATGGGAGAATCACTTGAGCCCAGGAGGCAGAGGTTGTAGTGAGCCGAGATCGCACCATTGCACTCCAGAGTGGGCAACAGAGTGAGACTCCATTTCAAAAAAAAAAAAAAAAAATTCAGTGGCTTCCATATCATTTAAGTCCACCAGTAATGGCAGGGACACGATGATGATGGTGACATATTTGATTTTCACAGGATCTTGCAGTGCCTCTGAGGTCATCTTTAAGCCTGTGCTTCTTGATGGAACCCTGTCCCTCACACACCTCCATTTCAAGGTGATGTTCAAAGTCATTGTCAAAATTTAAAAAGTAATAGCCGTGTCCCTGGAGATGGTGATTGTGGATCTCTGGTCTGCTGGTGCTGAGAATCAAAGGCACCTAGCTGCATGCCCCTGGGTTTTCCTCTCTGCTGGTTTTCTGAAAGCTGTCTCCACCAGGAGCAGCTATTGTAATTGAGATCGACTTTCCTGGAGGTGAGGACTTTGTCCTCCTCTCTCTTACTCTCTTTGGGCCTTGAAAATAGGCATGTTGCCTCACGTTCTCTGGAAAATCCTGAGGAGGGGTTCTCCCCTCTCTCTTTACCCCTTACTTTTCCCTGTGGGAGAAATAGCAGATTTCCCAGGAGCTGCAGCTTGCCTTCCATGGCCTGTGCTGGCTGCAGGTGTAGGAAGTGTCCCCTACAGTGGGGAATAAGAAGCAACATGAGAAGCTGGCCGTCTCAGGCTCCTGCCTCTTGCCCAGCACTGACCCCGGAGAAGGGTCAGGGCTCTGAACGGAGGCAGCCCCACAGCGAGTGGCTTCGGGACAGTCTCTCATCATCCATGACTTCTGCTTGCATTACATTGAATCAGTTAGGTGTGGCAGGGGAGAGGCTCTGATGCATTTTTCAAATCTGTCTGTTCCATAACCAAAGTACAGTCAATCTCATTGTTTGCAGGTTCCTTATTTGCAAATTTGCCTACTTGCTAAAATTTATCTGCAATATGAGAATTAATACGTGTCACACTTTTTTTTTTTTTGTTTTTGGGGTGGAGTCCCACTCTGTCGCCTAGGCTGGAGTGCAGTGGTGTGATCTCAGCTCACTGCAACCTCTGCCTCCTGGGCCCAAGCTATTCTCCTGCCTCAGCCTCCTGAGTCACTGGCATGTATCACCACTCCTGGCTTATGTTTTTTGTATTTTTAGTAGAGATGGGGTTTCACCATATTGGCCATGTTAGTATGATCTCATTGTTAGGATTTCTGTATGAGCTATGCCTCAGTTGCTCCGAATGACCGGCACAAACACTAGAACACAAACGTTTAGTTCCCTGACTCCCCACAACCTTGAAACTCATATTCCTGACACCAAAGCTAATTTTACCTTTCAACCTGCATGCAGCTATTTTTATTCCAACTTCCAATCTCGGTTCTGTTGAGCTCCAATTAACAAGGTGGCTGAAGTCTTCTGGAAAGTCTCCAGAGACTTGCATAATTCATAACCTGTGTTCTCGAAGCCAGCGTTAAACAGAGGAGGGGACTCCAGCTCCAGACCAGACTTGAGTCTGGTGGTCCCCAGGTAGGTCCAGGGACCATTTGAACCAGCAGCCACTGGGGTGCTGGTTAAAACTGGAGATTCCTGAAAGGATAGCCTGAACCAGAGGCTAAGGGGAGAGGTCAGACACCTGCCTTTTCAGCAGACGTCTCAGGAGATTCTGGTGTTTGCTAAAGCACCACCTTGTTAACTCTTTATCCACAGAGTTTCCCAGGCCTGAGGCTCTGGGTTTTAGCCACAGCTAATGGACCTGTGGAAAAGAGAATTCTCCCTATTTTATTTTTCCTCTTTCTGGTTGTCCTGGAGTGGGCACTGGGGTTGGCTCTTCTCAGATGCATCTTGGGATTTCTCGGCCTAGTTTACATTGGGGAGGTAGAGTCATATTCAGATGAGACAGAGGAGATGAGAGTGGGTGAACTGAGGCAAGACATCTACAGTTCCTTCCCAGCTTCCCTTCATGGGGTGGGGTCTCTGACCCCAAGAGAACGCCTCTGCCCCATCCTCACAATCATCCCATAACACTGCTTTCCAAACCTGGCTGATTATTTGATGAGGTTTCTCAGCATTTGTTTCGATTTTTGATTTTGTTTTGGTGTCATCTCAATGCTGCCAGTGCTATCTGAGGCAGGAAAACTCACCTCACCCCTAAATAAATCCATTCACTTAGCAAATATTCAGTGAAAACTGAGTATATGCTAGAGGTCTTGCTCCTGTAATTCCAACACTTTGGGAGGCCAAAGTGGAAGGATCGCTTGAGGGCAGGGGTTTGAGACCACTCTTGGCAACATGGCAAGACGCTGTCTCTACAAAAAAAGTTAAAATTAGCTGGATGTGGTTACTCAGGCCTGTAGTCCCAGCTACTTGGGAGGCTAAGGCAAGAAAATCACTTGAGCCCAGTAAGTTGAGTCTGCAGTGAGCCATGTTCACACCCCTACACTCCAGCCTGGGCAACGGTGCAAGACCCCATCTCAAAAAAAGAAAAGAAAAAAGATGCTAAAGGCTGTGCAAATACAGAAGGGAACAAGACAAGTCAAGCGCCAGTTACAGGAAGTACCAGTAGGAAAGAAAGGCAATAAACAACCAGTGGCATGACACGATATGGCTTGATTTCAGAGAGTGGCCAGGGCTGAGGGTGGTGGCTTTGCGGGGAAGGGCCAGTTTAGATAAGCTGGCCAGCAAGGTCTCTCTGAGAAGGTGACAGACACCAGAGACCTGAATGAATTCAGAGATTGGCCATGGGACTATCAGTTTGAAGAGAATTCCTCTACCAGGGAACAGCTAATATGGGGCCCAGGTCATCGGGGTGCCAGTGTGGCTGGTCTGGAGGGAAAAGATAGGGATGGAGAGTAGGGGAAAGCTAGTGGGAGGTAAGGTCAGAGACAGGAAAGGCCAGACCATGTAGGAAGTGCAATTGTCCAGGTCAGAGATCGTCTCAGGCTAAGCTAGGGTGGAAGTCCAAGAGAGAGAGACAGCAGAGTGGATGGATTCAGGATGAGTCTTGAGTTGGCAGGACACATGGATGGATTGGATGTGGGAGGAGGGGGAAGGAGAGAGGAAGCTATTCTAGTTCCTAGACACTGACAGGATATTGGATAATATAAAAGAATCATTCATTTTTTAGAGGTGGTAATGGTATTGCTGTTGAGTATTTCTTAATTGTCCTCACCTTTTAGAGATATATGATGAAACTTTAAAAAATGAAATGGTCAGGCATAGTGGTACTTGCCTGTAATCCCAGCTACTTGGAAGGCTGAGGTGCGAAGATTGCTTGGGCCCAGGAGTGTGAGACCAGCATGGGCAACATAGTAAGACCCTGTCTCCACAAAAATTTAAAACATTAGCTGGGAATGGTGGTGCACACCTGGAATCCCAGCTACTTTGGAGGCTGGGGTAGGGGGATTGCTTTGACTCAGGAGTTTGAGGTTGCAGTGAGCTATGATCATGCCACTGCCTTCCGGCCTGGGTGACAGATCAAGGCCCTGTCTCTTAAGAAATAAATACATTAATGATAATAAAGTTACCCAATTATCTCACATTCATAAATTCATGAGGACTGGGCACACTGCCTCACACCTGTAATAATCTCAGCACTTTGGGAGTTTGAGGCAGGAGGATTACTTGAGTTTGAGACCAGCCTAGACAACAAAATGAGACCCTCATCTCTACAAAAAAATCAAAAAATTAGCCAGGCATGATGGTGCATGCCTACAATCCAAGCTACTTGGGAGACTGAAGCAGGAGGATCACTTGAACCCAGAAGGTCAAGGCTGCAGTAAGCCATGATCACACCACTCTACCCCAGACTGGGTGACACAGCGAGACCTTCTCTTTAAATAAATAACTAGGCCGGGCGCGGTGGCTCAAGCCTGTAATCCCAGCACTTTGGGAGGCCGAGGTGGGTGGATCACGAGGTCAAGAGATCGAGACCATCCTGGTCAACACAGTGAAACCCCGTCTCTACTAAAAATACAAAAAAATTAGCTGGGTGTGGTGGTGCGTGCTTGTAATCCCAGCTACTCAGGAGGCTGAGGCAGGAGAATTGCCTGAACCCAGGAGGCGGAGGTTGCAGTGAGCCGAGATCACGCCATTGCACTCCAGCCTGGGTAACAAGAGCGAAACTCCGTCTCAAAAAAAAAAAAAAAAAAAAAAAAAAACCTATAAATAAAATGAAATGATGTAATTCTGGGAATTATTCAAAATAGTATGGGAGGGAAAGCCTTTTGGGAGGTGGAAATGAGAAAAGTATTGGCCACACAAAGAAGGATCAACAGTCATATTGATCATTTTTGGGGCTGAGCAAAGGGTCCATGGGTTTTCATTGCACCATTTGCTCCATGGTTGTATTAATCTGTTTGAAATTCTCCTTAACGAGCACTATAGAGAGGCACCATTTCCAGGGTGCAGAAGCCTGAGAAAGGTACAGGTCTAGGGCAATAGATGGAGAGCTTCCTATAGATGTGAAATCTGTACTCTGTACTGTTCACAAGAGCCAAGATGTGGAATCAACCTAGGTGTCCAACAATAGATGAATGAATAAAGTAAATTGGGTGCCTAAACACAATGGAATACTACTGAGCCATAAAAATGGAGAAAACCCTGTTATTCATGGCAGCATGAATGGAACTGGAAGACATTCCTCTAAGTAAGATAAACCAGGCACAGAAAGTTATATTCTGCATGTTACCACTCTTATGTTAAAGCTAGCAAGGTTGATGTCATAAAAGTAAAGAGTAGGGCAGAGGATACTAGAAGCTAGGATGAGGAGGGAGAGAGGAAGAATAGGGAGAGATTTATTAAGGGATTAAAAATTCCAGCTAGATGGGAGCAGTGGGTCCTAGTATTCTATAGCAGTGTAGGATGACTATAACATTAAGTTCCAAATAGCTAGAAGGATATGGAGCATTCCCAATACAAAGAAATGATAAATGCTTGAGATGATGGATATATTCCCCTGATGTGATCATTATACATTATATATATCAAAACATCACTGTGTACCCCACAAATATGTATAGTTATAATGTGTCAACTTAAACAATTAACACAGAAAAAGTAGCCAGGCATGGTGGTGCATGCCTGTAGGCCCAGCTACTTGGGGGGTTGAGGAAGGAGGATTGCTTGAGCCGAGGAGGTTGAGGCTGTAGTAAACCAAGATCAAGCCACTGCACCCCAGCCTGGGTGACAAAGTGAGACCCTGTCTCAAAAAAAGAAAAAAATAATAAAATTTTAAGCTCCAGATTCTGGGTTCAGACCAGAGACATCAGAGAGAGGGTTACACACCTCCCCTACTCTCACTGGAGGCTTCATCATCACCTCCCTCTTCTAACCCCCTTCTCAGAGGTTTCATTAATTGCCACCCTCCTTACACAGCCTAGAACCAACTACATAATTTGTGGGACCCAATGTAAAGTTAAAATGCAGGACCCTTGCTCAAAGATTACTACAAATTTCAAGACAGCCTTTGCAGAGCGTTCAACCAAGCTGGGCCCTTTCTGAGCATGGGCATTTGTGCAACTGACCTAATGGGCATTTGTGCAACTGGTACAACACCAGTCCTGCCTCACCCTACAAACACTGAAGCAATCATTCACAGGTGCTCATCTAAGAAGCACTGGCAGCTCTGGCCACCACGAGTGAATGACTTCTTTTCTTCATCCATTTATTCAGCAAGCATTTTTGGTATATCTATTATGGGCATATTATGCTGGGGAAGTGGGTTACCGCAGGGTCTCCCAACCTTGACACTATTTACATTTGGGGCCAAATCATCCTTTGATGGTCCTGTGCTGTCCTGTACACTGTAGGGTATTTGGCAGTACCTCTGGCCTCATCCCACCAGATGCCAGGAGCACCTATCCCCCCAAAATACCTCCAGACATTGCCCAATATTCCCTGGCAGGCAAAGTTACCCTCTGTTGAGAACCACTGGACTACAGGGATACAAGAAAATTTGGAGGCAGCCCTAGTAAACTTTTCCTTTGTAGAACCTATCACACTCACATTTTAATTACTTTTTACTTATTTGTTTAATGCTGGCTCCTCCAAATAGACTGTAGCTTCCATGAAAACAGAGACAACCTCCCATATCTGTTTTGTTCTCAGCTACATCTCTAGCTCCCAGCACAGTACCCAGGACATGGTAGGAGCTCAACAAATACTTGTTGAAGGCATGAATGTTGGAAGAGACAGTCAAATGCCAGACAGAAACAGTGGAGTGTCTCAATGTGGAAAAAAAAATACATAGATGTGTGTACAAGGAAAGCATGCATTACAGAAGAGGAAGTGATTAACTATCAGGGAGAGAAGACTCCAGGAAGTCTACACAAGAAAGTCAGCAAATATTTAAAGGACAAATAGGGATCTGTCTGGTGGACTGATAGGGATGTGCATTCAGGCAACAGCACCATCCACAAAGGCAGCAAGAGAAACAAGGCTGCACTCAGGACCACAATGATGATGATGGTGCAAGTGAGTGAGCTGGAGAGGTAGGTATGGTCAGTCCCTGGGCCTGGATGCTCATTAAACCATTAAACGAATGAATAACAAGTAATTAAAAACATGAATGTGACAGGTTCTAGGTGCTTTACCCAGTTGGCACTGAGTATCCACTGAAGGGTTTTTTTTTTTTTTTTTTTTTTTTGAGACAGAGTCTAGCCCTCTCACCCAAGCTAGAGTGCAATGGTGTGATCTCAGCTCACTGCAACCTCTGCCTCCCGGGTTCAAGTGATTCTCCTGCCTCAGCCTCCCAGGAAGCTGGGATTACAAGTGTGCACCACCACGCCCAGCTAATTTTTTGTGTCTTTAGTAGAGACAGGGTTTCACCGTGTTGGCCAGGCTTGTCTCAAACTCCTGACCTCGCGATCTGCCTGCCTTCAGCCTCCCAAAGTGCTGGAATTACAGGCATGAGCCACCACACCCAGCTCCCACTGAAGGGTTTTAAGCAGCCAGCTGGCTTGGCGGGCTCTCTGATTGTAGACAGTTGTGTGCAGAATAGATTGAAGAAGACAATCTGTAGGCAAGCAGGCGTCATAGCAGGGGCACCTCTGCCTTTGCTCCCTCCTGGACCATGAGATATGGCACTGCCCTGGCATTAACCAATCTCCTGCAGTCACTCATCTATGTTACAAACTGCCCGCATCAGCTCAGGCTGCTATAATAAAACACCATGACTGTGTGGCTTAAACAACAGGCACTTGTTTCTCACAGTTGTGAAGGGCCGGAAGTCCAAGATCAGGGAGCCAGGAGGGTTGGGTTCTGATAAGGACTCTCTTCCCGGCTTGCAGACGGCTGCCTTCCTGCTGTATCCTCACATGGTGGAGATAAAGGAAGAGTCTGTCTCTCTTCCTCTTCTTGTGAAAACACTAATCCCCCTCCATGGGGCCCCTACACTCATGACCTCATCTAAACCTAATCACCTCCCAGAGGCCCACCTCCTAACAACATCACACTGGGGGTTAGGGCTTCAACATATGAACTTGGGGAGGACACAGACTTTCAGTCCGTAACACCAGGTCTCCTGAAAGTCCCCAGGCCTGAACACCTGAAAGTGCCTTGTGAATTATTCAAGGTACTAATTTGGGCCTGAGTGTCTTCTTGCGTGTTTCCTCTTGGAAAATCAGAGCTGACAGTAACTCACGCACAGAGGTGCTATGGAAACAGCAAGGCTTGAGGGGGCCCTCTGCAGACAGACTCTGCCGCCGGCCACACTCCAGCTGTGAAGCTTCAAGCAAGTAACTTGATGGCTCTCAATTCATTCTCTTCATCTAAAGATCGGGGGAAGGATAGTACTTGCATCGTGAGATTGATATGAAGGTTAAAATTAAGAGTTAACCTATAAAACATCCCTCAGCAATGTCACTGTGACATAGTGTCAATAACCAGATGGTGCACTTGTGGTCCATTCATCTCCCACTCACCCCCTCTACAGCCATCAATCATACCAAATTAGAGAATGTGTTTTGAAAACTCCATTCCGAGTGCCAGAGCAGAGAGCATGATATTCATCAGGTTAAAGGCTCAGGACTCAAGCTTTTTATTTTATTTTTTTATTTTTATTTTTTTAAACAGGGTCTCACTCTGGTTGCTCCAGCTGGAGTGCAGTGGCACAATCTCGGCTTACTGCAGCCTTGCCCTCCTGAGCTCAGGCAATTCTCCCACCTCAGCTTCCTGAGTAGCTGGGACTACAGGCACATACCACCATACCCAGCTAATATTTTGTGTTTTTAGTAGAGACAGGATTTTGCCATGTTGCCCAGGCTAGTCTTGAATTCCTAGATGCAGGAGTTCAAGTCTGCCTGCCTCAGCTTCTCAAAGTGCTGGAATTACAGGTGTGAGCAACCGCAACAAGCTGACTCATCACTTTTAATTTTTTTTTGGTGGAATACTGCTCTGTTGCCCAGGCTGGTGTGCAGTGGAGCGATCTCAACCTGCTGCAATCTCCACTTCCCAGGTTCAAGCAATTCTCCTGCCTCAGCCTCCCAAGTAACTGGGACTACAGGTGTGTGCCACCACACTCCGCTACTTTTTAAATTTTTAGTAGAGATGGGGTTTCACCATGTTGGCCAGGCTGCTCTTGAACTCCTGACCTCAAGTGATCTGCCCACCTCAGCCTCCCAAAGTGCTAGGATTACAGCCGTGAGCCACTGTGCCCAGTCTTCTGCAATTTTATATTGAGCCTTGACAGTCAGAAAGAGTACCCTATAGGGCAATGGCTCTTAACTGCGAGTGATTTTTACAGCATCTGAACACTTAGCAATGTGTGGAAGCATTTTTGGTTGTCACAGCTGAGGGTATACTACTGGCATCTAATAGATTCTACAGAAGCTGCTGAACATCCTACAATGCATGAGACAGCCTTCCACAATAAGGAATTGTCCAGCACAAAATGTCAACAGTGCTCAGATTGAGAAACCCTGATCTAGACACTGCTAGATCTTGGTAGAATGAACACAAACATTTTGGAGTCAGTTAAACCTACATTTAAATTCCCATCATGCCACTTACTAGCTTGTGGCCTTAGACACATCTCTAAGATGAAACCTTCCCAGAATATGTTGCTCAGGATTAGAAGGAGCAAAACATCAGCACCAAGAAAAATGACCAGCACATGGCAAATGCCCCAGACATCTGTGATTGTCTACCCAACAGCCATTCTCGAACTGCCTTCCTGCTCTGGACACTGACATGAAAGACGTTTTGACAGTGCAGCATCAGCTATTTTGGCTCCAAGAGGGAGAAGGCAAAAAAGGGTAAGAGAGGCTGAAGCAAAGTCCAGGCACCATGGAATCAACCCTGGATCCAACTCCTCTTGAGTTCTGTTATGTGAGAAATAATGTGGCATTAGTTAAGCTGTTTTATTATTTTTTTACAGCACACTTTTAAATTTTTATTATTTATTTTTAATGACTTTTGGGGTACAAGTGGTCTTGGTTACATGAATGAATTACATAGTGATGAATTCTGAGATTTTAGTGTGCTCATCACACGAGTAGTGTATATTGTACCTAATGTGTAGGTATTTTTCATCCCCGGCCCCCCTCTCCTTCTCACACTTCTAAGTCTCTGAAGTCCATCACACCACTCTGCATGCCTTTGTGTACTCATAGCTCAACCTGCCCCTTTCAGTGACAACATGCAATTTTCAATTTTCTACTCCTGTTACTTCACTTAGAATAATGGCCTCCAGCTCCATCCAACTTGCCGCAAATGACATTATTTCATTCCTTTTAAAGGCTGAGTTGTATTCCATGGTGTATATATACTACGCTTTTCTTTAGCCTCAGTCAATCTCACTTGTGTTGGCTCCATATCTTTGCACTTGTGAATAAACATACACGTGCAAGTGTCTTCTTCATATGACTTTGTTAAGCCATTTTTAGTTGGTACCTCTTACTTATATCATCACCCATTCGAATTACTACCATACAAACTCAATAAATGTTTGTAGATCAATAAATGGTCTTATATGTCTGGCATATAGCAGGTTTTTAAAGCAGTAGTTGAGATATCTGACCAGGCAAGAAATAACTTTTTTTTTTTTTTTGGAGATGAAGTTTTGCTCTTGTTGCCCAGTGTGGAATGCAGTGGTGTAGTCTTGGCTCACGGCAACCTCTGCCTTCTGGCTGCAAGCGATTCTCCTGCCTCAGTCTCCCAAGTAGCTGGGACTACAGGTGCCTGCCCACCTGGCTAGTTTTTGTATTTTTAGTAGAGAAGGGGTTTCACCATGTTGGTCAGGCTGGTCTCCAATTCCTGACCTCAGGTGATCCCCCTGCCTTGGCCTCCCACAGTGCTGGAATTACAGGCATGAGCCACCGCGCCCAGCTAAGAAAGAACTTTTGGCTGCACGCTGCCAGTTGCCGTCGGATGTTAGAGACATTTCAGGATCCATATGATCCAACAAGCGGGCAGAGAAAACAGGTTTAGGGAGACAGGGAACAGTAAGGACAAGCAGAGGTTGTCGGTCTGTGGTTTTCTATAAACAGATTCCTCTTCCCCACTCACATCTTACCAGCCACAGTGACCATTCTGTGTCTAACAAGCAGTCTGTTATTTGGGGAGGAGGGATTACAACCCTCTCTTTCCTTGTAACAGCTGTGATAACGCAGCCCAGCTGCCCACTTAGGTGACAATCTGTCATTGGAGGTCATGGAGGCCCTGCATGGAGCCACTTGTGAAGAAGCTGTGGGACATGAAGACCTGGAGGAAAATGTGTGATAGGGGAGTGTCAGGCAGTGATGTGATGGCTGCTTTTATTTCCCCCAGAGAGCTATTGTCATGGAAAGCTCTGCTCTGCCCTGAAACAAGATAATTTCATCAAGTCAGAACTGCTGGGGGAAGTGCTTTTGGCTTGAAGCAACCTATCTGAGAAAAGCTGCCAAAGAGGTGGGGGTGGTCAGGGGAGTGACCACAGGGATGTGACTGGGAGTTTCCTTTATAACAAACCTTGTTAAAGGGAGAGGGAGAGAGTACCACGGAATAAAGGTTGCCTAGGGGCCCGGCAATCATTTACGTCTGTTGTTCTTACACCCTCCATTTGCTCAGTGCAATACTTCATAGGTGCCAGACATTGAGATCAACACTTTGCAGAAACCCTCTGTATTGGTTTGCTGGAGTTCTGTAACAAGCTGGCTCGAGCAACAGAAACTTATTCTCTCCCAGCTCTAGAGGCCAGAAGTTGAAATCAAGGTGTCAGCAGGGGTGGTTCCTTCTGATGGCTATGGGGAGACTCCACTCTGTTCCAGGCCTCTCTCCTCAGTTTGTAGATTGCTGTCTACTCCCTGGGTCTCTTAACTTCCCTCTGTGCATGTATCTGTATCCAAATTTCCTCTTCTTATAAAAGCACCGGTCTTATTGATTAAAGCCCACCCGAATAACCTCAACTTAACTTCATTACCTCTGTGAAGATAAGATCTCCAATAAGGTCACATTTCCAGGGGTTAGAACTTTAGCAGATGCATCTTGAGATGATACAATTCAACCCACAATACCCTCTTATTCAATGCTTAAAACTGTGTGAGAGGAAAAGCCTATCAGAGTCACTCAAGGGAAAGGAAACAGATTCAGAGGGGCTGTGACACTGGTCTGACATCATGCTGAGATGGGGAGATAATCCTGGATTATCCACGTGGGCCCACTGTGATCATGAGATGTTTACAATGGAGAGAGGAGGCAAGAGGGTCTGGGTCTGAGTGAGAAGCAGTCCATCTGCATTCCTGGCCTTGGAGACGGAAGGAGAGCTAACGAATTCAGGTGCCATCTACAAGTCGGAAAAGGCTCCAGACTCTCCCTGGAGCCTTCAGAAGGAGCCCAACCCTGGCGACAGCTTGATTTTAGCCCAGTGAGTCCCATACGGATGCCTAACCTCCAGGGTTGTGAGATAACAAACCTATATTGTTTTAAGCCACTAAGATTGTGGTGACTGGTTACAGCAGCAATAGGAAACTGATACAGTTTGCAATTAACATCCAGGGACATGTCTGAGTCACTCTTTCTCCCTCTGCAATACCCAACTGTCAGTAGTGATGTCCCAGGACCACATTTCCTTGTCTCTAAATTCTCCAATTCGGCCCCCAGATATCCTCTTCCCACGATCTTCCTCATCTATTATTTCTCCTTTACCCAGTTATTCAGGCCAAAAGCCTTGCAGTCATCCTCCACTCTTCTTTCTCTCTCTTTGGTATCCCAGGTCCCACGTATCAGCAAGTCAACATCCAGAATCCAACCACATCTCTCCAGCCCCACCTCCACACCTGGTCCAGGCCACAATCACCTCTCACCTGGACACATCATGGTAGCTCCTCACCCATCTTTCCTTTTCATGTGTATCTTATATGATTTTATACACAAAAGACAGAGCATTAGATTACCTTCTTCTGCTGCCCAACCTTGACAAGGACCTCACGCCACACTCCTCACTATGATCCCCCAGATCCTACTGGACATGGTCCCTGTCCTCTCCTCCCACCTCATGTGCCAGCACCATGCCATTTCTCACTGGGCTTTCTGGTCAATGTTCCTCACTGCCTACAAATGCACGAAGAGCATGCTGACCTCAGGGCGTTGGCACCTGCTGTCAACATTCTTTGTTGACAGAGATAAGATATTGCTCGGTCACCCAGGCTGGAGTGCAGTGATGCATTCATAGCTCACTGCAGCCTTGACCTCCTGGCCCCAAGCGATCCTTAGCCTCCCAAAAGCACTGAAACTGCCAGTGTGTATCACCACTCCCGGCCCGACTGCCTAAATACTCTTATTCACTCCCTCCAATCAGACCTCTAGTTATAAGTCACCTGCCCTAACTTCTGTATCTAAATCAGGTCCCCCCACCCCATCCTCACCTCTGGTCTTCTTCCCTCTTCCTGCTTTACCTTCTATCCTGGCCCTTTTCTCTCCCTAACTCTGTAGCATATATTTCATATATTTGTTTATTGCATCTCCCCTTCCATTCTCTGCCAGAATGTAGTTATTACTACAAAGTAATAAGCTTGCAAAATTTCTAATAATAAAGTGCAAGATGCTGAGACTCCAGAACATCCCAGACAGAGCCTCTCCCCCTATTATAACCTACATAAATTATGTCAGAGAACAGAGCACACAGTGCCTGAGCCTCCTGCACCATCCTCTCCTGGGGACTGTTTCGGAACACTCTATTTGCTCATGGATTAGATCAGCACTGTCACATGGAAGGTGGCCCTGCGCCCTCTTGGCTTCTTCTGCAGGATTGCCCAAGGGTTTCTGGCAACCACAACTCATCCCCAGCTATGCTGGAACATGAGCACAAGGTTGCCAGATCTCTGGATTCTTTTTTTTAAAAAAGAAGTTGTAGTCTGGATTTTTATGTGGAAGCTTCTAATTTTTAACACTGAGCCTACACTCTGCATAGCAACAATCTGCTAGAGCTGTGAGCTGCTGCCCACTATGAAGAGGGCATGAACTCATTATGTCACAACAAGCCTTATCCAGAATGTTTCACTTATTTGCCTTACCTCTCTTGCCTGTGACAGCATTTGGCTTCTCAGCCCTGAGTTAAGAATTTTTCATCGATGGCAAGCTAAACACAAGCTAGCAGTGTAAAGTGTAACTGCCAGAAAACTAAAAATAAAAATCTTTTAAAGACTAGTGTTATCTTAGGTTGCATCAGTAGAGGTGCATTTTTCAAGTGAAAGGAGGTGATATGCCAGGCCTGGTTCCCACTGGTGAGATCACACACCTGCAGTCAAGGCCACCATTTCAAAAGAGATAAAGACTATGGGAAAATGTTGGTAAGAGAGCCAACAGAAAGGCTGAGGAACTGTTTTCTTTCAGCTTAAAAGGGGGGAAAAAGGACTGTTAGGAATTTGAGCACTCTTTTCAAATGTCCAGAGGCCACTTAGGTAGAAGAGTGATAAAACTTACTTTGTGAGGCCACTGGGAGCACAATTAGATCCAGTAGGAGGGAGCTACAAGGAGGTAAAATTTATCTTGGCATTTAAAAAGTATTTTTCAGCTGGGGAGGCTCACGCCTGTAATCCCAGCACTTTGGGAGGCTGAGGCAGGCAGATCACCTGAGGTCAGGAGTTCGAGACCAGCCTGGCCAACATGGTAAAATGCTGTCTCTACTAAAAATGCAAAAACATTAGCTGGGTGTGGTGGTGGGTGCCTGTAATCCTAGCTACTCAGGAGGCTGAGGCAGGAGAATCACTTGAACCCGCGTGGTGGAGGTTGCAGTGAGCCAAGATTGCACCATTGCACTCCAGCCTCAGAGACAAGAGTGAAACTCCATTTCAAAAACAAAAAATAAATAAATATACAAAAATAAAAAGTGAATTTTCTCATTGCCAGAGCTGAACTGGAATGGAATGAAAAGGAGTGACTTCCCTGTCACTGGCAGTATTCAAGATGAGACAGGACACCACTTCATAAGCAAATAATAGAGGGGATTCTGGCATCAGAAATAAGGTTGGGAGGCAGGGAAGGAAGGAAAGGAGAAAGAAAGGAAGGAATGGAGGGAGGATGACAGATGAGTGGATATTTTGAGCACCTGCTGTGGGCCTGGAGTTGTCTATATTAGATAATCTTTCATTGCCCTTTCATCATTTAGACTCTTGATCAGAGAATTTTCCTTCTAACTGCAATTATTTTACAATCTCAGGTGAAAGTATGCTCCACATACCCCATCCAATTGCAGATGCAAATTAGACACAAATTCCAAAGATGTTGCAGTAAGAAGGTTTCTTTCTGAAAGGGCAACAGGAACCCAAGCGGGAGGCAGATCCCAAAGGTCGCCCCTTCCTTGTTCCCTGTTCCCACCTCTGCCTCCTACGGCAGCAGGAAAATTATTACTCACTGGAAAATGGGGCTGGTGGAGACACTGCCGGGAAGCTTGGTTACTGGGACGCGTGCTCCTCCACTTTTCTCAATCCTGAGCTACATTAATGGGGGGAAATTGTCTTGTTTTGTAAGACATACTTGACAGCTGTTCATTGCCTGTCAGCCAGGAGAGGTAATGAGAATTACTTAGCAATTGAGTGTTAACTAAGAGAGCCTGCAGCATAACAAGAGGTCTCCAAGATTCACGGGGGGAGAAAATTTCATCTTGTGGAGCCTAGGTGAATCTTACCTAATTCCCACTGCAGTCTTTGGCCTCAGATTATGAATTAGAAAAAGACCAGTGGCCACTGAAACTGGTCTCCATCTTGCTGCTTTGCTGCCCTACAAGCCATTCTTCAAATAGCTGGCAGTGAGATCCTTGAGAAATGAATATCAGACATCACTCCCTGCTCAAATCCTTCCTATGGTTTCCCATGACACTGATGATTAAATCCAAACTCATTAACCCTTCTAAAAAGACCATGAGGGCTGGGCATGGTGCCTCACATCTGTAATCCCAGCACTTTGGGAGGCCAAGGTGGGTGGATCACCTGAGGTCAGGAGTTCAAGACCAGTGTGGCCAACATGATGAAACCCCATCTCTACTAAAAATACAAAAATTAGCCAGGTATGGTGGTACATGCCTGTAATCCCAGCTACTCAGGAAGCTGAAGCAGGAGAATCATGTGAACCCTGGAGGTGGAGGTTGCTTTGAGCTGAGATTGCACAATTGTACTCCAGCCTGGGTGACAGAACAAGACTTCGTTTCAAAATAAATAAATAAATAAATAACCATGATGTCATTCCTGCCAATCTCATCCTAAGTCCCTCTCCACCAGCTTACATGACATCTGTCTTAGTTGAGATTCCCCAAAAGCAGACCCTAAGACAAGCATCTGGGAACAAGCAGTTTACTTGGAGGTGATTCCAGAAAGTAAAGTCAAGGAGTGGGAGAGTGAGGGAGAGGAAAGCATTGAGCAGGTGATAGGGTTTGCCTGTGTCCCCACCCAAATCTCATCTTCATTTGTAGCTCCCACAATTCCCACCTGTCATGGGAGGGACCCAGTGGGAGGTAACTGAATCATGGAGGCGGATCTTTCCCATGCTGTTCTCTTGAGAGTGAATAAGTCTCATGAGCTCTGCCAGTTTTATAAAGAGGAGTTTCCCTGCACCAGCTCTCTCTCGCCTACCACCATGTAAGATGTGACTTGCTCCTCCTTGCCTTCTGCCATGATTGTGAGGCCTCCCAGGCCATGTGGAATAGTCAGTCAATTAAACCTCTTTCCTTTATAATTACCCAGTCTCGGATATGTCTTTATAAGCAGCATGAAAATGGACAAATACAGCACATTAATGAGCAAGTTACCCTGTAGACAGCTGCAGCTCTGTCCTGCTGGAAACCACAAGGGACTATGAGGAGCATGCGTCATAGTTGCCCCATCCAGGGCCAAGGAAGCTGGGATATCTCCCACCATGATCATTCCCTAGGGCTGCTGTAATGAAGTCTGCCCCACCCCATGGAAAGGCTTAAAATAAGACATTCATGCGTAGTTCTGAAAACCGGAAGTCCGAGATCAAGGTGTCGGCAGGGCCACGCTGCCTTCAAAGTCTCTAGGAAAAATCTTTCCTTGCCTCTTCCTGGCTTCTGGTTGCTGCTGGCAATCCTTAGGGCCCTTTGGGTTCCAGGTTTGTCACTCTAGCTCTGCCTTGGTTGCTGCATGGTCTTTTTTGTGTGTCTCTCTTTGTCTTCATATGGCTTCCTTGTAGTGACAACAGTCATTAGGTTTAGGGCCTTCCCTAATATAGTATGACCTTGTCTTGACTAATTGCACCTGCAAAGACTGTTTCCAAATAAGGTCACACCATGAAGTTCCTGGGGCATCAGAATTGTCCTATCCAGGGTTAAGGAAGCTGGGCTATTTCCCACCAGAGTCATTCCCTACAGCTGCTCTAATGCAGTCCCACCGATGGGATGGCTTCCAACAACAGATATTTGCTTGCAGTTTTAAAGGCCAGAAGTCCAACATCCAGGTGTCAGCAGGGCCACACTGCCTCTAAAGGCTCTAGGAAAAATCTTTCCTTGCCTTCAGAGGCAGCATGGGGGAATGCTATTCAATCCAGTACAGCCCCAATTCCCTTCACCCTTTATTCAAGAAATGTGTAGTGCACAAGCCCACAGCCCAGTGACTGTCTACCTCATCCACTTATTCCAGCCCTAATGGCCTTAGACTTGGTGACGTCCAGCTTTCTCTCTCCTCAGCTCCTCACACATGCTGGTACCTCCATGTGCAACACTCCCACCCAATGTCTACACATCTAATTTCTACTAATTTCCAGATCTGTACAGCTACAAATAACAGGAACCTAACCCAAAGTAGCTTAGTGCCCCCAAAGCAAAAAACTCTTTGGTTCATGTAACAAAAAAGTCAGATAAGGCTGGGCTGGGTTTTAAAGTATGCCTCACTGTTCTGTCTTGCTGTTCGTGGGTCCAGGCCTGGACTCACATGGTTACAGGCGAAATCACAGCATCCTACCTAAAGGATTCTGGCTTCTCTCAGACCCTTGTCTACCCTTTAATCATCTCTGTCACCAGAGGATTACGGCATTGTGATTGGCCAGGTCTGGGTCACATGCCCACATCTCAGACTAATGGGCAAACCTCATCCAATCTGCATGGAATGCATTTATCCAAAAGAAACAGGGCTGTGTTATCAAAGAAATAATAGTGGGTGTCAATTAAAATGTCTCCACTCATACGGCATTTCTTTAGAGAGCCCTTCCCTGACCTCAAATTAGCCCTATGACAGTCTCCTTCATGGATCTAATTATTTTCCCTCATAAAACTCATCATTTGTTTATTCTGTCTGTACAGTTGTCCCTTGCTATCATAGGGTACTGGCTCCAGGACTCCCTGCAAATACCAAAATCCTTAGATGCTTCAGTTCCTTATATATTAATAAAATGACATAGTATCTGCATATAACATATGTACATCCTCCTGTATATTTTAAATCATCTCTATATTTCTTATAATGTCTAATGCTGTATAAATGCTATGTAAATCGTTGTTACATTGCATTGTTTAGGGAATAACGGCAAGAAACAAAGTCCGTACATGTTCAGTGAAGACACTTTTTTTTCTAAATATTTTCAATTCATGGTTGGTAAAATCCATGGCTGAATGTATTATTTAATATCTGCCTTACCCACTAGACTCTGAGCTCCTTGAGGGCAGAGATGATGCCTGGCTTCTTCACATCTGGACTCCTCGGCCCTTGCTCACCCTTGCTTGCTTTGTCCACAGCAGGTGCTCAATAAATAACATAGAGTGGCTTTGTAAAGAACTCGGTGATTATTCACTGCAATGAGTTGTGGTGCTGCCAGAAGCACCCAGGTGTCCCAAGTCCCAGCACAGCACTTGACATTATGCCCCCCAGCTGCGGTCCTCATGACTGGAGTGATAGTGGAGCCCAGCCTGGCATTCATGGTCAAAGCCTGACTTTGGAAGGTCTGTCGGCAGTGATGTTTTCCCTCCAACTCTTACCTATCTCATCGTACTGCCCAGGCTGAGTTAGTCTGGCTTAGTACAAAGATCACAGCTTTTAGTCAGAAGACCGAGGTTCAAACTGCACTTCTGCTACTTCATACTTCCATGGGTTCAGGCAAGGCTCTGAAGCTCTCTAAGACTTTATTTCCACACTACTTTTGAAAGGATATTTTCTTTGCCTTTACCTTTCATGATTATGCTATATTTTATAAATTCTTATAAAACCTTTTATAAACCATTCTGGAACATGGTAGAGCATAAATAAAATGTATCTGCAAAACAGAGATAATATTTACCACTCAGGACTGCAGGAAGGATTAGAGATGAGTTAGGCAGTGCACCTGGTAGTAAGTAGCTGCTATTGTCATCATTATCATTATTTTTGGTGAGACTGAATCTCAACAAATACTGCTTAGGACATCAAGCAGGAAACAAATTTCCTTGAAAATGAATGTCACAGATATGAAAAGCCTACAAAAATAAATAAATAATCTCTGATCAGGACAAAATTCAGGGATATGGTCAGGTCATGGGAGAGGCCCTGTGGTAACCCAATCTGACCCCTCAGAATGGTTGAGAAAATGGAGTTGAAGGTGAAACTTCACGAACACATCATTCTAATTCTTTATGACCTAGCCAGAGAGATGACTGAACTAGAGGTGAGTAAGGTGAAACAGGAGGGCTAAACATTGCCAGGTGACTGCACAAAAAGGTTGAGAACCAAATAGCTTTGCCTTTAGCCACTGTGAGCACAAAATATGATGGGGAATAGTCCCACAATGCAAAGAATAAAATAAAATAAAACAGATACTTGCATTAGAGACTTTGAAACAACAAAACAAGTCAAAGCTGCAGAGTGGTCCAGGCTCTTCAGTAAATGAAGTGGGTGGATTCCAAATTTATTATTAATAAAAAGCTAAAAAACATGAGACCTATTCCCCCAAAAAAGTAAAGGAGGGAGAAATGAGATGTGATGAAAAGGTATGTTTTTAAAAATATCATTTGTAGCCAGATGTGGTGCCTCACTCTGTTCTTCCAGCACTTTAGGAGGCCAAGCTGGGCAGACTGCTTGAGCTCTGGCATTCAGGACTAGCCTGGGCAATATGGTCTCTACCAAAAATGCAAAAAAAGAAAAAAAACTATACATGGTGGTCTGCGTCTGTGGTCCCCGCTACTGGGGAGGCTGGAGTGGGAGGATTGCTTGATCCTACAGGGTGGGGATGGAGGCTGTATTGAGCTGAGATGGAGCCACTGCGCTCCACCCTAGGCAACACAATGAGACCCTTTCTCAAAAAAATATATCAGTTGTGGCTGGGAGTAGTGGCTAATGCCTGCAATACCAGCACTCTGGGAGGCCAAGGCAGGTGGATCACCTGAAGTCAGCAGTTCGAGATCAGCCTGGCCAACATGGCAAAACTCCATCTCTATTAAAAATAAAAAAGTTAACCAGGCATGGTGGTGGGCTGCTGTAATCCCAGCTACTCAGGAGGCTGAAGCAGGAGAATTGTCTGAACCCAGGGGGCAGAGGTTACAGTGAGCCAAGATCATACCACTGCACTCCAGCCTAGGTGACAGAGCAAGGCTCCATCTCAAAAAATAATAACAAAACAAAATAAAATATGAATTGTAAGAGGAATCAACCAAGGAAAAGATGAGTTCTCCATGACTGCAAAGAAATGATGGGCGTAATATTAATATCAAAAACAGAACAATAAAAGTTCCAAGAAAAGTTTATGTAGCAGCAAAAGGGGAAAATGTAAAGGATCAGAAAGAATTCAGACAAAAATCAAAGATAAAATGTCACAGTGGTAAAAGCTACTTGTAAAAATATGTGACTGGAAATGAAGTCTGGGAGGTAAGGGAGAACTTTGATGGGACCGGAAACCTGCCAAAATTTTAAAATCTGTTTGTGGGCAGGCACAAGGATTAGAATCTGTTGGAGCCAGAAGCCGGAGCTAGTCCTCCCCCACACCAATTCTCCCACCCATTGGACATTTTCCAAGTAAGGAATGGTAGAAGAAGATGGGGGCTTGGCTGAAAAGCAGAAGTAGATCTTGCAGTCTTGCAGTTCTTCAATCACAAATATCTGCTGAAGGGAGAGGCCTGGTCTCACCTTCAAGACATTAAGACCAGATGTAAACCAAAACAAACTAAAACAGTAAAGCAGCCCCAACCAGTCCAATTTCTGATCAGAATGAAGAAAGTAACACTTATGTTAGCTGCCTGACAGAGAAAAATTTGAGCCATTTCTGAAAAAAAAAATTATCATTTGAAATTTGAATTTGAAAAAAAATTTGAAAAACATATTATCAACTTTAGTTTTGAGGTCTTATATCAAAATTCTGACATAAGATAAAAATAGCAGAATATGTTAAAAAGTAGGGGATTGTGAAATAAGAAATCAACAAAAAAACATGTGACTGAATACAGACCAAGAGATGACACAGCTAATCAGTGGCCACGGACTTTGAAATAACTATTATAAAGTATGTGAAAGAATCTGAAGGAAAATATTAATATGGGTAAAAATATGGGGGAAAAAATCCAAAAAAATAACGTGACCTCTAAAATTAGAATAAAATGGAAATTTTAAAGCTGAAAAATACAATACCTGAAATGGAAAACTAATTGAATGAGCTTAACAGTAGATTGGACATAGTGAAAGAAAGATTTAGTGAATTTGAATACTGGTCAATAGAAATTATCCAAACTGAAGCAAAGAGAGGAAAGGAATTTTTATAGTAGAATGTTAGAGAGCCCTGGGACAAGATCAAATGATCCAGCACACTTTAGAGTCTCAGAACAGAAGGAGCAGGGAAATGGAATAGAAAAAAATACATATTGAAAGGGTATGAAATCTTTTTAGTTGGTAGAAAACATAAATTTAAAGATCCGAGAAGCTTAACCAACCCAAAGGAGGAAAAGTACAGTGAAATCACACCTAAGTGTATCACAGTCATCCTGCTGAAAACCAAAGAGAATGAGAAAAATCCTAAAAGCAGAGGTGGGGTAGACACCATATATTCAGGAAACTGGAGGATGCCCCTCAAGTAGTCTGCAAAATATTGTTTAGCACAATATTTTATAAAATATTGTGAAGAGACTATTTAAGGCTAGAGAAAGAATCATCCAAAAAGATTACAGGGAACAGTACTTGGTGATCACATAGGACCAGGAGGAATATCTATCACCCAATAAGATAAAATTCATGATATCTGGTACACAAATTATATACTCCCCATAAAATAGACTTTAAATATACAAGTACAAGAATGGAAAAAGATATACTATGCTAACATTTGTCAAAAAAGAGCTGGAGTGACTATATTAATATAATATAAGGTAGATCTCAGAGCAAAGCATATCACCAAGAATAAACAAGTTTATCTCAGAAAGATAAAGAGATCAATTCATCAACAGGAAGAACAATACTAAAGTTTCTTCACATAAAACAGAACTTGAGGCCTAGTACAGTGGCTCACACCTGTAATCCCAGCATTTTGGGAGGCTGAAGCAGCTGAATTGCTTGGGGTCCAGAATTTGAGACTGCCTGGCCAACATGGTGAAACTCCATCTTTACTAAAAATACAAAAATTAGCCAGGCATGGTAGAGAGCACCTGTAATCCCAGCTAATCAGGCAGCTGAGGCAGGAGAATCACTTGAACGCAGGAGGCGGAAGTTGCAGTGAGCCAAGATCACATCACTGAACTCCAGTCTGGGTGACAAGAGTGAGACTCCACCTAAAAAAAAAAAAAAAAAAGAGAAAGTTCAAAATATCAAAATATGTAAAACAAAAACTTATAGAACTGCAAGGAGAAATAGAAAATCCACAATTACAGTCAGAGAATCTTTCAATAATTAATATCACCAGTAGACAAGAAATTACCAAGCATGTAGAACAACTGAACAATGCCATCAATCAACTTGACTTAACTGACATTTACAGAAAAAACTGGGTAGACAGATGCAAAAAAATAAACTTTGATTCATACCTCACACCATATACAAAAAGCAACCTAAAATGAACCATAGACCTAAGTGTAAAACTTTAAACTATAAAATTTCCAGGAGAAAACACAAGATAAGATATTTGTAACCTTGGGGTGGGCAAAGATATTTTTAGATATAATACTAAAAGTGTGAGCCATAAAAGAAAAAAAATTGATAAATTGTACTTAGTGAAATTTTAAAATGTTGCATTTTTGAAAAACACTGTTAGAAGACATTAAGACAGCCTCTTTCCTCTCCTTTCTCCTAAAAAAATTAAAAAACAAAAGCCACAGACAGGGAGAAAATATTTGCAAAACAGATATCTAATCAAGGACTTGTTCCCAGGTTATATAAGGAACTCCCCAAACCCAAAACTAAGAAAACAAACAACATACTTTTTAAAATAAGCAAAACATTTGTATTAGTCCATTCTCACACTGCAGTGAAGAACTGCCTGAGACTGGGTAATTCATAAAGAAAAGAGATTTAATTGATTCTGAGTTCTGGATGATTTGGAAGCCCTCAGGAAAGTTACAATAATAGTGAAAGGCACCTCATCACAGGGCGACAGGAAGGAGAAGTGCTCAGCAAAAAGGGAGGAGCCCCTTATAAAACCATCAGATCTTGTGAGACTCACTCATATCCAGAGAACATCATGGGGGAAACTGCCCCCATGATTCAATTACCTCCACCTGGTCTCTCCCTTGACAAGTAAGGACATGGGGATTATGGGGATTACAATTCAAGATGAGATTTCGGTGGGGACACAAAGCCTAACCATATCAACATTTAAACAGACACCAATAAAGAAGATACCACAGATGCACGTAAGCACATGAAAAGATGCTCAATGTCATTACTCATTAGGGAAATGCAGATTAAAACCATGAGATACCACTATACTTCTATTAGAATAGCTAATGTTAAAAAGTCTGAAAATACCAGGGATGTGCAAGAAACGTAGAGAAACTGCAGCTTTCATATACCACTGGTAGGAGTTTAAAATGCTACAACTTTGAAAAACAGTTTGTCAGTTTCTCTAAAAATCAATCACCAATGATTAAGCCGTTGCATACTTTGGTATTTAATCAAGACAAATAAAACATGCCAATACAAAGCTTGCACACAAATATTGGTGGCAGTTTTGTTTGTAATGGCCCACAATTATAAACAATGTAGATGTCATCAGCAGGTAAATTGATAAATTGTGGTACATCCATACAATGGAATACTACTCAGCAATAAAAAGGAATTAACTATCAATAAATACTTCAGTATGGGTGAATCTCAAAATAATAATGCTGAGTGAGAAAAGACAGAAAAAATGAAATACCTTCTGATTCCATTTATATAAAACTCTAGAAAATTTAAAATAACTTAAAGTGACAGAAAATAAATTAGCAGTTGCCAGAGAAGAGGGGAAGTGAGAAAGTGAAAGAGGAATTACCAGGGGTACAAGGTAGCTTTTGAGGGTGATGGATATGTTCATTATCTTCATTCAGTGATGACTTTATGGTGTAAACATACAGCAAAATTTATGACATGGTACACTTTAAATATATATTTATTTTATGTCAATTATATCTCAATAAAGCAGTTTGACAAAAGCTCCCCCTGCACCAAAAAAGTTAAGCACATTGGACTTGTGCATTCTATGTACTTAAATTACATTTCAATAAAATGCTGTTTTAAAAAGTCATACACAAAACTCCAAGCAGGCAAGAACTCATAGGATAATGCCACTCATAAGCTCATTTTCTTCAATGAGCTTATCTTGAAGAAAATACTTGACAATGAAATGTGCTGAAATAAGAATGAATCAAAAGAACTCAAGACAGAACAAGCTTGGTAAGCATTGAGTCATTAAATATAAAACTAAGACTAAATATCCATGAGAATTGTGGTTACAGAACCAAGTCCCAATGTTGTAACCTTGAAAATATAAACACATAGTTAAACCCACAGGGTTAGGAATGACAGAGAAATGTGAATATGTAATTTCTTCACATTTTATAGGAAAGAAAATCAAATGAAGGGTAAAATTTGAAACAAATTGCTAAAAAACAAATTATAGCCTCAAATGATTTCGTAATTTTTCCCTCAACTTTAAAGGGATAACTTTAGAATGAGAAGCAGTTATGGTAAACAAGTTATCATCTAAACTTTAACAGTTTCTTCAAATTTCATTTCCATTTAATTTCCTCCAGGCAAAATATAAATTATTTTATTAAGAATAATATGAAGAGTATGCATACAGTTTGTAAAATAATTCCTATCTATTTTTGTCCTGGCCTCTCTATTGTTATGTCTGCATATATGTATAGAAAGATATCCTGAATGATAGTTACCAAATATTAATTATGGCTTTCTGGAGAGTGTAAAATAAGGTGGATGATTTTCCATTCTTCTATGTCCTCCTTCAGTGGCTTGAATTTTGTGTAATATACATGTGTCACTTTTATAAAAACAATTAAGTCATTATTCTTGTTTTTAAAAAACAATGCACACTCTAAGGTCAAAGAAATTAGTGCTAATCCCAACTGCACCACTAATTCACTGTGTGAATGGAGGATTTGTTTTCATCTCTTGGTGTCTCAGTTCCCTCATCTGTATTGTGAAGGTAATATCAGCACCTAATCCTTTGGGTTAAGGTGGATTTAAATATGATAGTGTGTTTAAGTTGCTATATACAGTATCCAAATAGCAGCCACTGGACAGTGGAATTGCAGCTGAAGATGATGCCAAAAATCCAACGAGCCTCTTGAGCTCAACTAGCCTCTTTAGCTCAAAATATCATAACATCATCAAACTGTACTTGAACTCTAAAAAGGGAGCTATGAGCAACATAGAGCAATGCCCGGGACCAAATATCTGATTTTCAGAACTGCATCCTATCTCTCCAGGGACACCAGAGATGAAGGTCTCAGTTCCCTTCTGGTTCTTATTTCTTGAACCAGTAGTAGAATTTCAGGAGTTGTCAAGTGCACATTTCAAGCTGGTGTGTTATTGAAGAGAAGTCTGATGAGCTCCCAGTGTGGGTGATTGGCCTTGACATAAGGAGAAATTTTTAGTAGTTGATCTCCAAACACAACCAGATGTTTCCTTGATGTTCACAATGGGATGTCTCCTTGAAGTCTGCCCTGGTACCCACACGGGGTCTCCAGAACAGCTTGGAGAAGAAGTGACAAGCAAAAGACACTACTTTAGACAATTTCAGGAATTTTGACTTTGGAATAACTGATTTTTATTCATCTCCAAAATAGGCATCTTGTAGCCTTTGCAAGTAGATATATTTCAGGAAAGTGATCTGAAAAGAAAATCTAACTTCTTCATTGACTTTCTTATAAAATTATAAATATATTTGTCCTGGAGAAAAAAAATACACAACTCAACATTTTTTTAAAGTGCCATGGGTGGCTAGGTTCAAGAGTTTTTGTTGATGCTAATAAAATGGGTGACTTTTTTAAAGTTTCCAGAGCTTTGCAGCATTTTGCATGAATTCTAAGTTCCCTTTTTCTTCTCTTGCCAGGCAAGAATTATCTTCTTCAGGCAACAGAATTATCTTCCAGACTACATAATCTCCTGGCATTCCATTTTCAAATTTTGAAGTTCAGCTCTATTTTTTCACTTACATAAAAATAGTACTACTGGAGGTGGGCTGCAGTATTACATTTTTTCAGTAATGACCATCATGTAAAAATGTGCTCCAGAGAGCAATATGGACAAATAGAAGCCTCCAGTGACCATTCTCCACCCTCCAACCTCCCACAGAAACACCAAATTGAACAATTAACCACACAGGGAACCATCTTCGTAAAAACCAAAATCAAGAGAGTTATCACAATACCTGGTTTTGACATCGTATTAAGGAAAGAGGCAGTGAAGAGGGTAGAAGAGACATTCTCAAATTGCTTACACCACCCCTCTCCCATGCCCCAGCAGCTGCCTTGTAGTGTAGAGAGAGAGGATTTGCGTGCTTGGGGAAGACAGAGTGCAGTGATTGTGGGACTGTGCATTGGAACTCAGTGCTGTACTGTCACCATGGAGAGCAACACAGGGCAGAACTCTGCTAATGCCCCGGGAGGAAGGATTTAGACCAACCCTAGCCAGAGACACATTGTCCATCACAGCAGCCAGGACTTGAGTTCCAGCTAGCACTACTACTGTGAGCTAAAGAGCTCTGGGTTCCTACATAGTCTAGGCCACAAGGACTGCAATTCCTGGGCAAGTCCTGGTGCTGTGCTGGGCTCAGAGCCAGTGGACTTTGGGTGCATGTGGCCTAGTGAGATACCAGCTGGGAGGCAAAGAGGACTTTGTCTTACAACTCGAATACCAGCTCAGCCTCAGTAAGATAGGGGAATGGGCAGAGTCCTGAGGCCCCCATTTTAGGCTCTAGCTCCTAGACAACATTTCTAGACACACGCTGGGCCAGAAGGGAACCTGCTCCCTTGAAGGGAAAGACCCAATCCTGACAGGATTCATCAGCTGCCAACTAAAGGGTCCGTGGTCCCTGAATAATCAGCAATGGTAGCCAGGCAAGCCAGGCACTTGCCACAGGACTTGGGTGAGATCCAGAGCCATTCTGGCTTTAGGTGTGACTCAGCACATTCCCAGCTGTGGTGGCCATGGGTAGAGACTCCTTCTGCTTGAGTAAAGAAGAGGAGAGAATAAAGGGGGCTTGGTCTTGCAACTTGGGCACCAGCTTGGCCACAGTGTGGTAGAACACTAAGTAAGCTTTTGCAGTCCCCAATTCCTGACATTTTGATGGCATTTCTAGACCTGCTGTAGGGCAGGGAGGAGCCCACTGTCCTGAAAGGAGAGACTAGGCCTGACAGCATTCACCACAATCTGACTGAAGGGCCCTTGGGCTTTGATTAAACAATTGTGGTAGCCAGGCAGTATCCACCATGGGCCTGGGGCAGTGGTGGCCAACAGGAGTCCTTCTGCTTAAGGAAAGGAGAGGGAAGAGTTGGAAGGGCTTTATCTTACGGCTTGGGTGCCAGCACAGCCATAGTAGAATAGAGCACCGGGTAAATTCCTAAGGTTTCCAACCACAAACTCTGGCTCCCTGACAGCATTCCTGGACCTGAGGTGGGCCAGGAGGGGAGAAAGGACACCTCCCTGAAAGAAAGGACACAAGCCTGGCTGGATTCACCACCTGCTGACTGAAGAGCCCTTGGGTTTTAAGGGAACATCAGCAGTAGATAGGCCATAGTCACCACAGGCCTTGGGTGAGACCTAGTGCTATGTTGTTTTCAGGTATGACCCAGCACAGCCCCAGTGATGGTGGCCACAGGAGTGCTTGTGTCACCCCTCTCCCAGCTCCAGACAGCTCAGCAGACAGAGAGACAGAGAGAGAGAGAGAGAGAGAGAGAGAGAGAGAGAGAGAGAGAGAGAGAGAGAGAGAGACACCCTGTTGTTTAGGGGGAAAGTAAGGGAAGAGAACAAGAGTCTCTTCCTAGTAATCTAGGGAATTTACTCAGACCTTATCTAAGACCACCAAGGCAGTACTTCTACAAGTCTACAACAGTCATGGTGTTACTGGGTTTAGGATGCTCTCTAACACAGATACAACTGCAGTGACCAAAGATTTAGATCACAATACTCAATTACCTTTGTATACTTGAAAGCCTTCCCAAGAAGGACAGATACAAACAAGCCCAGACTGCAAAGACAGCAATAAATACCAAACTCTTCAAAGGCAGACCATCAACAAATATCCACGAGCATTAAGACCATCCAGGAAAACATGACCTCACCAAATGAAATAAATAAGGCACAAGTGCCCAATCTCAGCATGACAGAGATATGTGACCTTTCAGACAAAAATTCAAAATAGGTGTTTTGAGAAAGCTCAATGAAATTAATGATAACACAGAGAAGGAATTCAGAATCCCATCAGATAAATTTAACAAAAAGATTTTTTAATAAAGCAGAAATTATAGAGCTGAAAAAAATGTATTGTATACAATGATAAAGGGGTCAATTCAGCAAGAGGATATAACAATTGTAAATATATATGCACCCAACACTGGAGCACTCAGATATAAAAGCAAATATTATTAGAGCTAAAGAGACAGATAGATCCCAATACACTAATAGCTGGAGCCTTCAACAGCCCACTCTCAGCATTGGGCAGATCATTCAGACAGAAAATCAACAAAGAAACATTGGACTTAATCTGCACTATAGACCAAATGTATCTGATAATATTTACAGAGTATTTCATCCAACGGCTACAGAATATGCATTCTTTTCCTCAGCATTCTCAAGGACAGATCATACATTAGGCCACAAAACGAGGGAGAAAATTGCAAACTGTCCATCTAACAAGGGATTAATAACCAGAATATATAAGAAGCTCCAACAACTCAACAGGAAAAATCCAACAATCCAATTTTTAAAATGGGCAAAAGATCTGAATAGACATTTCTCAAAAGAGGATGTAAAAATGGCAAACAGGTATATGAAAATATGCTCAACTTCATTAATCATCAGACAAATGCAAATCAAAACTACAATGAGGTATCATCTCCCCTCAGTTAAAATGACTTTCATCCAAAAGACAGGCAACAATAAATGTTGGCAAAAATGTGGAGAAAGGGGAATCCTTGTATGCTGTTGGTAGAAATGTTAATTACTACAGCCACTAAGGAGAACAGTATGGAGGTTTCTCACAAAAATAAAAATAGAGTTACCATATGATCTAGCAATCTCACAGTTAGGTATGTACCCAAAGGAAAAGAAATCAGTATATTTAAGAGATATCTGTACTTCTATGTTTATTGCAGCATTGTTCACAGTTGCCAAGATTTCAAAGAAACCTAAGTGTCTATCAGCAGATGAATGAAGAAAATGTGGTACATATACACAATGGAATACTATTCAGCCATAAAAAAGAATGAGATCTTGTCATTTGCAACAACAACAGATGGGACTTAAGGACATCATATTAACTGAAATATACCAGGTGCAGGAAGACAGACTTTGTATGTTCTCACTCATTTGTGGGAACTAAAATTTAAAACAGTGGAACTCATGGAGATGGAGAGTCGAGTGATGGTTACCAGAGGATGGACAGGGCAGTAGGAGACTGGGGATGGGGTGGGGATAGTTCATGGGCACAGAAATATAGTTAGATAGAGTGAATGAATCTAGTATTTAATAGCACAACAGGATAACTACAGACAATAATAATTAACTGTACATTTAAAAATAACTAAAAGAGTATAATTGAATGTTTGTAACACAAAGAAATGATAAATGCTTGAGGTGACAGATACTTCATCTACCCTGATGTGATTCTCATGCATTGGATGCTTGTATCAAAGTATCTCACGTACCCCACAAATATATACTCCTACTGTGAATCCATAAACATTTTTTAAATTTTTTAAATGTACTCTTGTAAGGCCGGTTGCCTTGCTTGGAGCTCAGACACGCCCACCCCACCCCCCCACCCCGGAGCTCGGACACGCCCACCCCATCCCCCCACCCCGGAGCTCGGACACGCCCACTGCCCCTCTGCGCCTAGAAACTACGTCACCACTCCACGCCCAGCACCAAGCTCTGCACTCAGCACCTAGCTTGTCATTAAAGAACCCCACCAAAATTTAAAAGAAGCCCCGCCAGGACCTGCCCAATAGCATTTTGTCCCATCCAGTCCCCACTCCCCCTGGGCGGCCCGCTCACTGGAAATCCCACCTACCTGCCAATGGCAGCTGGCCCCATCCACGTCCGGTTTCCCCGCAGCCAATCGGAACGCCTCCACTCCCTATAAAACCCCATGTCTGAAAGGAGTCCGCATGACTTCTCTGGCCCCTCCTGTCAGACCGCGGAACCTCGCCCAGGAGCTGATTAAATGTCTTTATCTCAATAACTGGCCTCAGTTGCCTCATTTGAACCTCGCTTGCTTCATTTAAACCTTACAACTCTGATCCCCAAAATTATTCAATGTGTGTAAAAAGAGTTCTAGAACCTACTCTATCAATTCCTTATGCTCAAACTTTCATAAAACTTGCTTGCTTAAAATTAGTAATATATGTGCCTGAAAAAGCAATATAGGTGTTTCTTACTCAAAACTTACTGAGTTTCAGTAACAAACTGAACAAAAGCTTAGTCAAGTCAAACACCATAATATTTGGCACACAAGCCTCTTCCATAGTCCAGAACTGGGTCTGCCAAGAGAAGCTTTGTACAGAGGCTCCCCAAGAATGAAAGGGAACCCAGGAGCTTCTCAGTTCTCTTTTGATTCTGCAAACAAGTCCACAGGAGACCTCTTGTCTTCTTTGTTGAAGGCAGAGTGGCAAACAAGACAGGAAAAAGAAGATGAATACCATGAATGGACAGGACAGGAAAAAGAAGATGAATTAATGTTAAGGGGAAGCTAAAGATGTTGTGGATTAAAGACACCAACTTCCAATAGATCTGAATCACAAGAATAGTCAAAGCTATGGGCTGTGATACAAATGAAGACTTTGTGGTCCCAACCATATTTCCCACCTACGGGCCAAAATATTTAGAAATCTGCCATTAAAGAGGCAGAGAAGGCATCTAACAGCATACACAATCCCAGAGAACAAGGGGAAGAGAAGTAACAGGGAGAAAAGTTACTTTATCAAACATTGCTGTGCATTGTGACTTGATCCTGGTTCCACTCTCATTAGAAACAGACTCTTAGGAAAATATGCTCCCTCCAAAATACATGCAAATGCCACACGGAAGTGGCCTCAGACCTACACTCCTTTATTGGATTAATTCGATTCCTGACTTACTCTTCTGCTCCATCTAACTTCTTCTAATTTCTTGAACTCAAAGTGTTACCTGCGTGAGCTAATTCTCTCTGCCCATGCCCTACTTCAGAATCACTTCCTCCACACATCTTCCCTGACCGTGGTTCTTCTCCCTTCATCTTCCAAGTGCTGTGCTCCCCCTAGTATTGCTCTTCACATCATGTGTCATGATGGGCTTTGGACTTTGGACTTGACAGGCTCTCTACCAGACCTTGAGCTCTGTGGGAGCAGGTGCTAGATTTTGTTCACTGTTGCATTCACCTGTGCTTGGCCCATTGAAAGTATTTAATCATTTCTTGAATATGCAGTCAACAGCATATATAGAATACATCGGTATGCCCCGTGTTGCTACAGAAATTTCACTTGCTTCTGCCCCACACCCACCCAACTGTATGCAGTTTCCTTCTGTTTTTCCATTGCTCCCATTTGGTTCCAACTCTATGACAGCAACTTCTAGATGGAATTGTCCATCTAGAAGGTGACTCTAGGCCAAACGTGTTTTGGGAGAATTGTAGTTTTTTTTTTTTTTTTTAGCAGAGATGTAAATATTAATGGTGAAACTATCTGATAAAGAAGGCCATCACTCAAGATACAAAGTGGGGCTTTCTACATTTTAAGAGTCTCTGAAAAGTAGAGACTCTTAAAATGTACAAAACATCATGTGGCTGTGTTAAGAAGAGGAACTTCACTGCAGTTTTCAGAAGCCAAAGTCGAGAAGCTCTGCAACATTTGAAACACTTGAGAGCTGCGGCAATAGAACAGAGCAATATTTCTAGAGGGACAGGACAGATTGGTAGACTAGGTGGGCCAGCAGACCTGGACTTAAATGACACGGGAAAAAGGAGGGCAAAGAGGAAGGAGGAGAAGAGAAAGAGATGGGGATTGGAATCAAAGACAGAGATGGAATTCAATTATTAGAATAAATAAATACACAATAATTTGGAATAAATAAATACACAATAAATCAATCTCCTCTTCATTCTTTTCATCTTTTTTTCCTTCCTGCTTTCTGTTCTTTCCATCTTTTTAAGGAAATCATTTTCCTTAAGGAAAAAAAATACAGAAAAAATGGAAAGTGGGTTGATATACTGTGTATTTCCAAGTTTTTAAAATATTACATGCTTATTGGAGAAAAAATAATATAATAAAGAAAAAATAAATGCACTCACGATTTTTTACCCATTTTTTTCTGTAATTCCTTCTCACCTTTCTATTCACATGTAAGAGATTTTATACAGGTTTATATTTTGCATATCGCTTTTGAATCCATCTTTATTTTATACACAAGAGGATGCAGTTCAAAATTTTTTCTACCAAAAAACCAAATGTCCATTACTGTTTGAATGAAATTGCTTTTTCTTTACACTTTTTCACCTTCCCCTAAATATTGTCAGCTGCGTGTTTCATGTACTGTTTCTGCCCTACCTTTTCTGTGTTGTAGCCCAGCAGTGAAGGGCCCAACTCTGGAATCAGACAAGCCAAGGTTGGAAACCCGGCCCATTTATAAGATCTGTGCCATTGGGTATGTTCTGTAAAATCTCTCGGACTGTTTTAACATCTGTAAAACTTCATAGTATTATTATAATTCTTTATAGTATTCATAGGGTTGTTAATGATAAAGCATTTTCACCATTCCTAGCACATACTGATAATTTGATAGGTACCAGTCACTAATGTTTTTATAACCCCATTGCTCTGTTAGAATTTGCCCTTCAAAAAAGTATTTTTCAATACCTCTTATGTACCAGAAACTGTGGCAGGCCCTGGTGTGACAGGGAAGAACAAGAAAGTGCTTCTCATCCACCGGTTGGTGTGTATTACCTTTATTTATTTTAGAACTGCCCCAATACACACACACACACACACACACACTCACATACACAATTCCCCAGCTATTCTCCTTTCCACTGGAACTCTGCTAAAGTGCTTGCTATGGTGTTCTAGCTGTTTTGAAAGGCAGTAAGGGTTTCACCACCAATCCTTAAGGAAAATCAGAGGAAAATTACAACCATAAGAGACACGGGCGGCAACAGTAGCTCCAGAATCCTGCTATTGTCATTATCCCTTATCCTGGATGTGGAGTTTCTGATGCCCTGGGTCCACTGGAACAGAGGCACTAAAATAGCCTCCTTCCCTTCCACAATGCCCTCCCTCCCTGAGAAAGCACCTTCTCTCACAGATTTCACTTTCAGTACTTCAGCTGAAGGGAAGAGTACAAAACGAGCATAATTTTCATACCCTCAACCTCAAAAGCCTGGATAAATTCCTTCTGCCTACAACCTTGGAGATCTGGAAGTTATCTCTGGGTCCCAGGAAAGATGACTTAGGATTTTATCTCAGTAGGTACCCCAGACTCACACAAATAACAAGGATTCTCTGCCTCCTTTGGGAGAAAAGACATACATTCTGCCCCGTTCATAGGGGCAGAATGCTTACCTAGAAAGTAGAACCCCAGGGTGAATAAGTACTTGCCATCTGCTATAAACTGGTGTCTAAGGTCAGTGCAAATATGGCCTCCCTCCTGTGCAACCACCCTGGGCCCCTCTGAAGCTCAAAGCTGGCTCCCTTCTCTCCCAGTGAAGATCTTGTTTATATATTAAATGGTTAGAAAGAGAGTACACTTCCCCAGAAGGAAACTCCCAACCTTCCGATTTTTATTCACCACATAGTCAAATGGAATAAAATATAAACTTGGTGTCAGGGAGAATTAACCCAGGTTGTTAAACCTGGATGGTGATGTGCAGGTCTGGCCATGTTTATGGCCTCCTAATCCCCAAATAGAGGCCTTGAGAACTTGGTTCTGGAGCAAATTCTGCCCATCCTGCACATATGAGAAAATAAATATTTGAAAGGTATGCATTGCGTGCCTTCTGCTTTCCCATTGTAGGTTTTCACATTACAGCTCATGCAGAAAAGTATAATCATCAGATTCCTGGCAGCACTGAAAACTGAGGGGATGGACACCTCAGACTGGCGTTGAAGATTCTCTGGGGCAGCAGGCTAGGGGCTCTAAATGCAGAAAGAAGGAACAGAGAGAGAGAGAAAGAGCTGTGCTGCTCAGCCTCTGCCCTTGAGCACCTCAAAGAAGGCATTATATGTATGATTTCTCATTCATTCCTCTTAAAAACTGTAGGTCTTAAGGTGAGGAAATGAAGTTCATAACGGTTAAATGACCTGTTCTTTCTGTCCCCCTGTGGGTACCTGGAAACTTCTACTTATCTTTGAAGACTCAGTTCAGATACCTCTTCCTTCATTTACAGATACCCTTGTGCCTCTGAACCCTATGCTCTCACAGACACCTCTAAAATAGCACAGACTACATGCAGGCTGACTGCCTGGGTCTGAATTCCAGCCTCATAACTTCTGAAATTTGACTCTTTTAGCAGGTTATTTAAACACTGTGTTTCATTGTCTTTAACCATGAAATGGGAATATTAGCAATTCTTATCTCATTGAGTACTTAGGCAGATTCATTGAGTTAATACATGAAAAGCACTTAGGGAAGTGCCTGGCAAATAGTAACCATTCAATAAATGTGGATGACAATGATTTTTTTTTTTTTTGAGACAGAGTCTCGCTCTTATTGCCCAGACTAGAGTGCAGTGGCATGATCTCGGCTCACTGCAACCTCCACCTCCTGAGTTTAAGCGATTCTCCTGCCTCAGCTTCCTGAGTAGCTGGGATTACAGGCGCCCACCACCATGCCTGGCTAATTTTTCTACTTTTAGTAGAAACGGGATTTTGCCATGTTGGCCAGGCTGATCTCTAACTCCTGACCTCAGGTGATCCGCCCGCCTCAGTCTCCCAAAGTTCTGGGATTACAGGTGTGAGCCACCATACCCAGTCTATTATTATTATTCTTATTAGGCACTCATTATGCTGAGTTCCTTGAGGATAAGAAGAGTATCTTATTCATGAAAATAGGACCTTGTCAGTCTTGTTACATGCATCCAGTGCCTGAAACAGAGCCTGCCAAGAAAGACACTAAATCAATATTTATTGAATCTTTGGACAAATGCATTAATGAATCTATCCCATCCTCTTCAGTGCCCAGCATCAAGTAGGTGTCCAATTTGTATTCAGTTGATGTAATAAATTCATAAATGAACCTCACAGGTGATTTAAGCCCCCAGATACTCCTTACACTTTGCTCATCCTGGTAGCTTCTTGCAGAAAGGGTATAGACTTTTGTCTTCAAAGTACTTGAAAGGAACAACAGCCTAGGGTTACGCAGATTTCCAAAAATCCAGCCATGGAGAGCGCCCATAACTTTAATAAGCACCCTCGAGTCTAGCTGGAGTCCCTCAGTGAGGAGCCGAAGCTAATTTGGCACTTTTTGGCCTTCCGATGCACTTTCAATAGGAATGAAAAGAACGCTGATTTCCCCTGAGACCTATAAATAATTCAGTCCCATTTGTGTGTCATTGAATCGCTTTTAGCCGGAACCGTACAAAGGTCAGGGCCAAATAAATGTCTTTTCAATGTTTGTGCATAATGTCAAAGAGTATTTTTAGGGTAAATGGTGTTCAGAAAAGAACTCAAGAGAAACGGTGAGGTAATTGTGTTCCAGTGCAGATATTCCTGAACGGATTAGCGTGGGTTTTCCCGACAGCCCCCAGAGCCAGACAGCTCCCGCCTGCATTGCTAACCTGGAGGGGGGTTGATGAGGACTTTATTGGCCCCAAAATGGCGTGGTGCAGCTTAAGCTCTTCCCAAGCTGAGAAGCGGTGCCAGAACAGTTTTTGTCCTAGTTTCTCAAGCCTACAGATTCTAGCAGGATTTAAAAAAAAAAAGAAAGAAAGAAAAAAGAAAGGCTCCTTCTTGCATAAGAATTAAATGCAGCAATTAACTAACCTGGGAGAGTGCAGTGGACAAGACCATGGGCTTTGAAGCCAGGCAGCCCAGCATCTTGGCTCTGTCGCTCTCTCGTTGTGTGATCTTGGGCAAAATACCTCAACCCACTGTTAGTTTCTCTATCTATAAAATGGAAGTACTAGCAAAACCTACGTCAGAGGGATATTGTGAGAATTATAGTAGATAATGCAAGTACAAAGCTTAACATCGTGCTTGGCACAAAGAGCTCCTTAAAATTAGATATTCTTTTAAATATGTTTTAGGCTGTGGTTTGCAATGGCTTTCTCCACATGCATGATCTGGTTTGGATCTGTTAGGGATTCCTCAAGAATCCTGGTTTGTTGATGCTATTCTGCTACTTGTTCTTGTTTTTTATTCTGTTGCTCTATATATTCTCTCTCATATCCTCTGTCTCCCCTCCCTCTCTTGTTATTTCATGGGATTGGGAGTGAGAAGCGGTCAGAAAGATGTGCTCAGTCTTCTTCAAACCTTATTATCCAATGAATCAAGGCCCCATAAGGGCTGCTCACTGTAGGGCAACTGAGTCCCATGCTTAGAAAAAAACATCAAAGGCTATGCACCCATTTTCCAAATGAAGACACAGAGGCTCAGAGAAGGAATGTGACTTCTTCAAGAAAATTAAGTTGGTGCAAGGGTTCTTAACCCCAGGGTCCACAAACTGTCAAAGGGTCCTGGGTAGAATTTAGGGAGTCTATGAACTTTAATGGGAAAAAATTAGAGGATGACTTTTCAGTAATCTCTAGCTAAAAGTTTTCATTTCCTTCAACTGAATGTAGACAACCAAGCACAGTGATGCTTACTTTATTATTAGTCACCAAGAGAAACTACAGACACTTTGCCATCATGACACAATTATTGTAGACATCACAAAATACTATTCATGCTTAGCACAATGTTGAAATATTGATAGTCATTAGACCTTCTGTTGGATCTATTTAATGCACTATTAAAGAAGTACATGTATTATTATTACAAATTTATTATTTTTAGTATTTTGCCAACAAAAGAATTGATTCCAGTTCTAATTCTTTTTTTTTTTTTTTTTTTTGAGACAGGGTCTCACTCTTTCACCCAACTTGGAGTGCAGGGGCATGATCATGGCTCACTTCAGCTTCCTGGCTCAAGCAATCCTCACACATCAGCCACCCAGGTAGCTGGGACTACATGTACACCCCCCCACACCCAGCTAATTTTTTGTAGTTTTTGTAGCTGGGACTACATGCACATACCCCCACACCCAGCTAATTTTTTTGTAGTTTTTGTAGTATTGCAAAAACCATGCAGTTTTGCCATGTTGCCCAGGCTGGTCTCAAACTCCTGGGTTCAAGTGTTCCACCTATCTTGGCCGCCCAAAATACTGTGACTTTAAAAAAAATTTTTTAAGGCAAGATCTATGTCTTCAGCAAACTTCCCTTTGGCCCATGCCCTCAAGAAGGTTAAAAGAGCTAGCAAATGGCAGAGTTGTCATCTAAATATGTCCTTCAGAAACTTCAAACACACAGCCCCTCCTTGGAACAGGCTGGAGCCCTCTGAGTCTCTAGATGCACCCTGTCTTGTTCTTGCTATACCTATAATCTCCCACCTTTCTTCCTACTGTTATTCAAGACAATGGAAAGGAGAGGAGGGAAAAGAAAAGCAGAAGAACAAGGAGAAAGAGGAAGAGGAAGAGAAAGAAGAGAAAGAAATTAACAACTACCACCCCAATAGTAGGCCTTACAATTGACCTCATCCTTCCATATGACTTAGTTCGTAACAACCTCATCTACTAGCTACAGAGAGTGTGTTAGAGAGGCCAAGGGTTTTGTTCACATCCACACAACTAGTGAAGAGTAGGTCCGGGACTTAAACTCAGTCTGTCAAATTCTAGATCACAGCTCCATACTGCCCAGTGGTCCCTTGTTCCTGATAGCCACCCCCATCGCCATCACCACTAGTCCATATAGCTGCTTCTTTTGACAACCACCCTCCCTACACCTCATTACACCTAAATTGCTTTATCTTTATCCAGTATAGTTTATACTGTGTAATTCCAATTATTTCAAAACTGCTCAAAGTTTTATGGAGAAGTCATCATGTCAAAAGGATCATGTCTGGAAGACTTGGTTAGAGAAACTGCTTTGCTGGCTAGCAAGTGTATCAGTTAGGGAAAGCCAGGTTATGCAGCAGCAATAAATGACCCCAAAAGCAAGTCCATCAGGACCATCTGTGGCTGTGATCCACATCTGTCCTCCCTGGGACATAGGCCGCTGGAGCAGCCACAATCTGGGACATTACTTTGGCAGAGGAAAAAGAGGACATGGCTCTTAAATCTGCTGCTTGGAAGAGACTTCTCTCACTTCTGCTTGCATTTCAATGGCCAAAGCAAGTCAAAAGCATGACATCCTGAGGTAAATGAAAGCATTATTCTTTTCCAAGAAGGAGGAGTGAGTATTCCAGTAATAATTCAGCTAACATAGGGGAAAAGCCCATAAAAAAGGTGCTACCTTTTGATTGCAATCTGTAAATGTCTCCAGGTTTGACCTCTGATGCATCAATCATATATTTACAAGACTGATCTTTGCTTTCTCTAATTTGTATTCATCATAGTCTTAACTACAATGATAATAAACTACCTTTTAAAATTATTGAAAAGGTGCCACTTTTAGAGGGTGTATTTTGAAGAGAAACCACTCCCCTCTGTTCCTTTTTCCCTGCAGTTCTGGCAGAACCTCCAAGACTCTGACACTGCTTGGTCATATTCTTTATTATTCTAAGCCCACCCAAGGGCACCGGGTAGGTATTCAGCTCAGACACAGCCACTTGCTCTGAAATGCTACTAATGAGTGAAAGTTGTGTGTGCTCAACCAACACAGGAAACAGTGTTGAAGGCTGCAAACACTCTTCATAAACCCTGTTCTCTAATGAAGAGACTGCTCTGGGCTAATCTTTGTCTCCTCTGAATTTAAATGCTGTATGGAAAGAGAGTGTCGATGCAGCAAGATGGATTACCAGAAGGGGCTAAGGAGCTGTGTCACCAAAATGGCTTTTGTCTTTCTCCTTGATTAATGAGAAGGAGGCCAGGCTGTGCTTTTATCTCAGACAGGTCATGTTGGAGAAATGTTAATGATGTCATCAGGTGATGGATTTTCTCATACCTTCATTCACTAAATCATGCCAGATCTATCAAGCCCCATGCAAAATGGATGGAAGTGCAAAGAGCTTGGAGCTGCAGGAACAATCCCCTTACACTTGCTGAGGTTATACCATGTAATAGAGTGGCAGGGAAGTATGATGAGATAATGCAGAAGTTAAAGATTATTGAACATTGGTGCCCAGAAACCAAACCTAGTTCCACAGGTAGGGGTGTGTGTGTGTGTGTGTGTGTGTGTGTGTGTGTGTGTTGAAAAGATACATAGTTTTTTTATTGGGTTTTTGCTAATTTTCCCCAATATTTTATTATAAAACTTTTCAACACACAGCAACTTGAATCATTAACATTTTACTGAACTTGATGTATCACATTTCTATCCATCTATCAATCCATCTTACTTTTGGTTCATTTCAAAGTATATTGCAGATTTCAGTATACTTCCACTTAAATATTGCAGTATGACTGTCAGTAACTAGACTTCAGTATTTGTTTGCAGGTTTTTTGTATGCAATTTACATGGCTTGAAATATACACATTTTAAGTGTTCATTTGCTGAGTTTTGACAAATGCATGTATCAGTATAATCTAAACCCCTATCAAGATAGAGAATATTATTAGCACCCTGAAAGTGCCTCACTCCCTTCTTCCCAGCTGATCCCTGGCCACATCATAGGTCAATTTTGCTTGTTCTAGAACTTCAAGTAAATGGGCACCTGTCTTATGCATTGTTTGTGTCTGGTTTCTTCTGCTCAGCACTGTGCTTCTGAGATTCATTCAAGCTTTGTGTAGGTATCAGTCATTTTTTCCTTTCCATTGCAAAGTCACATTCAGTGGAATAAGTATCCATTTGTTTAATGTATTATCTACAAAGAAACTTTCAGAATTAAGTATCGAGCTTTAAAGAACATACATTGATTGTTTTTATCATTTGTTGGCATGCAAAAATTGAAAGGTTTCATATAAAAATCTAGATGTCTGGTGGGTCTTAAGAATCTTAAGATTGGGGGCCAAGCATGGCGGCTCATGCCTGTAATCCCACCACTCTGGGAGGCTGAGGTGGCCAGATCATGAGGTCAGGAGATCAAGACCATACTGGCCAACATGGTGAAACTCTGTCTCTACTAAAAATACACAAATAAGCTGGGTGTGGTGGCACATGACTGTAATCTCAGCTACTTGGGAGGCTGAGGCACTTGAATTGCTTGAACCAGGGAGTCAGAGGTTGCAGTGAGCTGAGATGGTTCCACTGCCCATCAGCCTGGGTGACAAAACGAGACTGTCTCAAAAAAAAAAAAAAAAAAGAGACACGGGATCCAAGATGGCCGGATAGGAACAGCTCTGGATTACAGTTCCCAGTGAAAACGCAGAGGACGAATGATAACTGCATTTCCAAGTGAATTTTTACTGCCCACAGACCAGGAGATTCCTGGGCGGAAAAGCGGCATGAGCCCCCAGCGTGGCCGTTTCAGCCAGTGCAGTGGGTCTCTGCACAAAAACTCACAGAAATCCGGGGGCCTTTTCAACTGGTGACTGGAATGCCTGGGAGACAGAGTTGCCCATGCAATTGAAAAAAAAAAAAGGAGACTGAAACAGGGAGCCAGGTGATCTGGCTCAGCTGGTCTCACCCCCACAAAGATCAGCAATCTGAAATGCCCTGGACTGAGAGTTTCACAGCAAGCACAGCTGGACCCAGGACAGTCCACCTCTGTGGGGGAAGGGCGTCGGCCATTACCGAGGCAGTCTGCCATTACCGAGGCAACCCACCATTACCGAGGCAGTCTGCCATTACAGAGACAGTGTGCCATTACAGAGGCAGACCACCATTACCAAGCCAGTTCTAACTATATCCCTATAAACAAAACTGCAAGGAGGTTCACACAGCAGCTGGGCAGAGCCCACAGAAATTCAGCAACACCTCTGCTGGCAGACTGTGACTAGACTACCTCCTTGCTGGGCATGGAATCTCTGAAAAAAGGCAGTATCATGACAGAAACTTATAAATAAAGCCCCACCTTCCCAGAACAGAGCACCTGGGGAAAAAAGGCGGTTATGAGTTCCACTGCAGCAGACTTAAACGCACCTGCCCAGCAGCTCTGAACAGAACAACAGAGCTCACAGTTCAGCACTTGAGTGCCTTTAAAGGACAGACTGTCTCCTCAAGCAGCTCCCCAACGCCTGTATATCCAAAGAGTCACCTCATCAAAGAGAGCTCAGGCTGACATCTGGTGGGTATCCTTCTGGGACAAAGATAACAGAAGAAGAAACTGCCAGTAACCCTTACTGTTCTGCAGCTGCTGCAAGTAATGCCCAGGCAAGCAGGGTCTGGAGTTGACCTCCAGCAGTCCTAGAGCAGAGGGGCCTGACTGTTAGAAGGAAAACTAAGAAACAGAAAGAAATAACTTCACCAACAACAAACAGGACATCTACTCAGAGACCCCATCTGAAAGCCACCAACTACAAAGACCACAGGGAGATAAATCCACAAAGATGGGAAGAAACCAATGCAAAAAGGATGAAAATACTCAAAATCAGAACACCTCTCCTCTTCCAAGGGATCACAACTCCTTACCAGCAAGGGAACAAGACTGGATGGAGAATGAGTCTGATGAAGACAGAAACAGCCTTCAGAAGGTGGGTAATAGGAAACTTTTCTAAGCTAAAAGAACATGCTCTAACCCAATGCAAAGAAACTAAGAACCTTGAAAAAAGGTTTGGCAAAATGCTAACAAGAATAAACAGCTTAGAGAGGAATACAAATGAATTGATGGAGCTGAAAAACACAACACAAGAACTTCATGAAGCATACACAAGTTTCAATAGCCAAATTGACCAAGTAGAAGAAAGGATATCAGAGATTGAAGATCAACTCAATAAAATAAAACAAGAAGGCAAGATTAGAGAAAAAAGAATAAAAAGAAATGAACAAAGCTTCCAAGAAACATGGGATTATGTGAAAAGACCTAATCTACCTTTGATAGGTGTACCTGAATGTGACAAAGAGAATGAATCCAAGCTGGAAAATACTCTTCAGGATATTATCCAGGAAAACTTCCCCAGCCTAGCAAGGCAGGCCAATATTCAAGTACAGGAAATACAGAGAACACCACAAAGATATTCCTCAAGAAGAGCAACCCCAAGGCACATAATTGTCAGATTCACCAGGGTTTAAATGAAGGAAAAAATGCTAAGGGGAGCCAGAGAGAAAGGTCGGGTCACCCACAAAGGGAAGCCCTTCATACTCACAGCAGATCTCTCGGCAGAAATCCTACAAGCCAGAAGACAGTGTGGACCAATATTCAACATCCTTAAAGAAAAGAACTTTGAACCTAGAATTTCATATCTAGCCAAACTAAGTTTCATAGGTGAAGGAGAAATAAAATCCTTTATGAACAAGCAATTGCTCAGAGATTTCATCACCACCAGGCCTGCTTTACAAGAGCTCCTGGAAGAGGCACTAAACATAGAAGGGAACAGCCAGTACCAGCCACTCCAAAAACATACCAAATGATAAAGAGCATTGACACAGTGAAGAAACTGCATCAACTAACTGGCAAAACAACCAGCTATCATCAAAATGGCAAGATCAAATTCACACATAATAATATTAACCTTAAATGTAAATGGGCTAAATGCCCCAATCAAAAGACACAGACTGGCAAATGGATAAAAAGTCAAAACCCACTGGTGTGCTGTATCCAGGAAACCCAACTCACATGCAAGGATACACATAGGTTCAAAATAAAGGGATGGAGGAAGATTTACCAAGCAAATGGAGAGCAAAAAAAAGCAGGAACTGCAATCCTAGTCTCTGACAAAATAGACTTTAAATCAACAAGGATCAAAAGAGACAAAGAAGGACATTACATAATGGTAAATGGATCAATGCAACAAGTAGAGCTAACGATACTACATATATACACACCCAATACAGGAGCACCCAGATACATAAAGCAAGTTCTTAATGACTTACAAAGAGACTTAGACTCCCACACAATAATAATGGGAGACTTTAACACTCCACTGTCAATATTAGACAGATCAATGAGACAGAAAATTAACAAGGATATCCAGGACTTCAACTTAGACTTGGACCAAGCAAACCTAATAGACATTTACAGAACTCTCCACCCCAAATCCACAGAATATACATTCTTCTCAGCACCACACCACACCACACCACACCTACTCTAAAACTGACCACATAATTGAAAGTAAATCACTCCTCAGCAAATGCAAAAGAACAGAAATCATAACAGTCTTTCAGACCACAGTGCAATCAAATTAGAACTCAGAATTCAGAAACTAACTCAGAACTGCACAACCTCATGGAAACTGAACAACCGGCTCTTGAATGTTGACTGGATAAACAATGAAATGAAGGCAGAAAAAAAGATGTTCTTCAAAACCAATGAGAACGAAGACACAACATACTAGAGTCTCTGGGACACATTTAAAGCAGTGTCTAGAGGAAAATATATAGCAATAAATGCCCACATGAGAAGCAAGGAAATATCTAAAATTGGCACCCTATCATCAAAATTGAAAGAGCTAGAGGAGCAAGATCAAAAAAACTCAAAACCTAGCAGAAGACAAGAAATAACTAAGATCAGAGCAGAATGGAAGGAGATAGAGACACAAAAAACCCTTCAAAAAAATCAACAAATCCAGGAGCTGGTTTTTTAAAAAGATCAACAAAATAGGCAGACCACTAGCCAGATTAATAAAAAAGAAGAGAGAATAATCAAATACATGCAATAAAAAATGATAAAGGGGGATATCACCACAGATTCCACACAAATACAAACCACCATCAGAGATTACTACAAACAACTCTATGCACATAAATCAGTAAACCTGGAAGAAATAGATAAATTCCTGGATGCTTGCATCCTCCCAAGCCAAAACCAGGAAGAAGTCAAAACCCTGAATAGACCAATAACAAGGGCTGAAGTTGAGGCAGCAATTCATAGCCTACCAACCAAAAAAGGCCCAGGTCCAGATGGGTTCACAGCCAAATTCTACCAGATATACAAAGAGGAGGTGGTATCACTCCTTCTGAAACTATTCCAAACAATCCAAAAAGAGGGAATCCTTCCCAAATCATTTTATGAGACCAACATCATCCTGATACCAAAACCTGGCAGAGACTCAATAAGAAAAGAAAACTTCAGGCCAATATCCATGATGAACATAGATGCAAAAATCTTGAATAAAATACTGGCAAACTGATTGCAACAGCACATCAAAAACTTTATCCATCACGATCAAATAGGCATCATCCCGGGGATGCAAGGCTGGTTCAACATACGAAAGTCTATGAATGTAATTCACCACATAAACAGAATCAAAGACAAAAACCACATGATTATCTCAATTGATGCAGAGAAGGCCTTTGACAAAATTCAACAGCGCTTTATGCTAAAGACTCTCAATAAATTAGGTATTGATGAAACGTATCTCAAAATAATAAAAGCTATTTACAACAAACCAACAGCGAATATCATACAGAATAGGCAAAAACTGGAGGTGTTCCCTTTGAAATCTGGCACTAGACAAGGATGCCCTCTCTCATCACTCTTATTCAATATAGTATTGGAAGTTCTAGCCAGAGCAATCAGGCAAGAAAAAGAAATAAAGGGTATTCAATTAAGAAAAGAGGAAATCAGATTGTCTCTATTTGAAGATGACATGATTGTATATTTAGAAGACCCCATCGTCTCAGCCCAAAATCTCCTGAAACTGGTAAGCAACTTCAGCAAAGTCTCAGGATACAACATCAATGTGCAAAAATCACAAGCATTCCTATACACCAATAACAGACTTAAAGAGAGCCAAATCAAGAATGAACTGCCAGTCACAATTGCTACAAAGAGAATAAAATTCCTAGGAATACAACTAACAAAGGATGTAAAGGACCTCTTCAAGGAGAACTACAAACTACTGATCAAGGAATTAAGAGAGGACACAAACAGATGGAGAAACATTCCATGTTCTTGGTTAGGAAGAATCAATATCATGAAAATGGCCATATTGCCCAAAGTAATTTATAGATTCAACACTATCCCCATCAAGCTACTAATGACCTTCTTCACAGATCTGGAAAAAACCACCTTAAACTTCATATGGAACCAAAAGAGAGCCCGCATAGCCAAGTCAATTCTAAGCAAAAAGAACAAAGCTAGAGGCATCACACTACCTGACTTCAAACTATACTACAAGGCTACAGTAATCAAAACAGCATGGTACTGATACCAAAACAGAGATATAGACCAATGGAACAGAACAGAGGCCTCAGAGGCAATGCCACACATCTACAACCATCTGATCTTGACAAACCTGACAAAAACAAGCAATGGGGAAAGGATTCCCTGTTTAATAAATGGTGTTGGGAAAACTGGCTAGCCATGTGCAGAAAGCAGAAACTGGACCCATTCCTGACACCTTACACTAAAATTAACTCCAGATGGATTAAAGACTTAAACATAAGACCTAATACCATAAAAACCCTAGAAGAAAGCCTAGGCAAAACCATTCAAGACATAGGCATAGGCAAGGACTTCATGACCAAAACACCAAAAGCATTGGCAACAAAAGCCAAAATAGACAAATGGGATCTAATTAAACTCCAGAGCTTCTGCACAGCCAATGAAACGATCATCAGAGTGAACCGGCAACCAACAGAATGGGAAAAAATTTTTGCAATCTACCCATCTGACAAAGGGCTAATATCCAGAATCTACAAAGAACTAAAACCGATTTACAAGAAAAAAACAAACAAACCCATTCAAAAGTTGGTGAAGGATATGAACAGTCACTTTTCAAAAGAAGACATATATGAGAACAACAAACATATGAAAAAAACGCTCATCATCACTGTCATTAGAGAAATGCAAATCAAAACTACATTGAGATACCATCTCACGCCAGTTAGAATGGCGATCATTAAAAAATCGGGAGACAACAGATGCTGGAGAGGATGTGGAGAAACAGGAACACTTTTACACTGTTGGTGGGAGTGTAAATTAGTTCAACCATTGTGGAAGACAGTGTGGGATTCCTCAAGGACCTAGAAATAGAAATTCCATTTGACCCAGAAATCCCATTACTGGGTATATATCCAAAGGATTATAAATCATTCTACCATAAGGACACATGCACACGAATGTTCACTGCAGCACTGTTTACAATAGCAAAGACCTGGAACCAACCCAAATGCCCATCGATGATAGACTGGACAGGGAAAATGTGGCACATATACACCATGGAATATTATGCAGCCATAAAAAACGATGAGTTCGTGTCCTTTGCAGGGACATGGATGAACCTGGAAATCATCATTCTCAGCAAACTGACACAAGAACAGAAAATCAAACACCGAATTTTCTCACTCACAGGCGAGTGTTGAACAATGAGAACACATGGATACAGGGAGGGGGGCATCACACACTGAGGTCTGTGGTGGGGAACTAGGGACGGCAGAGGGTGGGGAGTTGGGGAGGGAAAACATGGGGAGCAATGCCAGATATAGGTGATAGGGAGGAAGGCAGCAAACCACATTGCCATGTATGTACCTATGCAACAATCCTGCATGTTCTTCACATGTACCCCAAAACCTAAAACGCAGTAAAATAGAAAATTAAAAAAAAAGAATCTCAAGGTTGGGCGATACTGGGCTCACCTTTCTCCACCAGCAACACTGGGTAGTGTCAACTGAAGGCATGCCATTTGCTCTTTCATTTCGCACAGCCTTAATCACTTCCTTCCATATCCCACCTGTGCAGCTTTATTCATTTATGTTACCTGCCTGTGTCTGAAGGTAAATAATTTTCTGATTCCTGTTGTTAATAACCAAATTGCAAAGAAATTGTGAAATGATTAGTGAAGGAGAGAATAAATGAACAAAATGTGATTTCATTGGCTGTACTGTGCCAAAGATTCTGCAATGCAGAAAAAATAGGAGTTCTGAGTTTAGAATCAGTTATACATGGGTCCTAATTCCTTCTCTACTTTGTATCATCTCCACATCCTTCTTATGTAATATGGGAATAAAAAATGTTAATTTATCACTTGCTTTAAGAATCAATAAAATAACATATTTAAGCTACCCAGCACCACCAGGATGGTAGTTTACAATCACCAATATTATCATTATTATCATCAACTGGTTATCCATAAGAGGGGTCAACTCATTTTTCATTCTATCTCTTCAATGCAGCAATTTGAAACCTCTGGATTCTGAAAGAATATAATTGGGCTTAATGATTGGGAGAAATTTTCTAACCCTTATGCCCTTCTTTCTAATGAGTCACCATCCCAAACATGAGTTTGGTCCCAAATAGCAGCCACTGAAAATGTCTAGAATCCTGTCAACCAAGCAGGAGCTTCCTTCTTTGTGCTTTTGAGAACTTGGGACAAAGAGCATGAGAGCTCAGAAACAAAACGAGGCATCTTAAAGGGTGGAAAACCACAGAATAGGAAATCCAGAAATAGACCCACATACATACATGATATCAGTATATAATGGCATTGTTTTCATACCACTGGGGAAAGACAGATTACTCCATAAATGGTAACAACTGGAAAACCATCTGGCGAGATATAAAGTTGAGTCCTTATTGCATGAAAACAAATTCCAGATGGATCAAAGACTTAAACATAAAATAATGGAACCATTAAAATACTAAAAGAAAGGATGGGAGGTGTTTTCTTCTAAAACCTTGATGGAGAGAAAACATTAAGAACCACTTAAAATTCAGAACCCATATATAAAGGAGGTATATTTAAACACATAAAAATAAGCAATTTCTGCCTTTAAAAACCACAAAGGAAGTTTAAGAAAGATCTAAAAAGCTGGGGAAAATATTTGTGCAACCCAGAAAAGAAAAAAAGGTCATTTTCTCAAGACAAATAAATCCTATAAATCAGTAAGAAAAAAGACCAACGACTCAATAGAAAAATTGACCAAGTTTTTTTTATCTAAAAAAGAATATCTAAACATATCAAAATATGCTCATCCACACTAATTATGAGTTAAATACAACTTAAAACTATAGCAACATATTTTTAGCTTCTAATTGGCAAAAATCAACATGTTTGATAACAAACTGTGGCGTTGAGATTGTGGGGAAACAGTCACTCTCATATTTGCTGGTGGGAAGATAAACTGATAAACATCTTTGAAGAGCCATTTGGCACAAACTTTTAAAGTTAAAAATGTACATGCTATGTGACCCAGTAAATCCAGTGGAAAAAATTCATCCTTGAACTGGTGAGAAACGCGATGGATGCAAAGTTATTTCCAGCATTATGGTAGTCAAATAGTGGGACAACCTTAAAACTATAAATAAGAAATTGAGGCCGGGCACGGTGGCTCACGCCTATAATCCCAGCACTTTGGGAGGCCGAGGTGAGCAGATCACCTGAGGTCAGGAGTTTGAGATCAGCCTGGCCAACATGGTGAAACCCTATCTGTACTGCTAAAAATTCAACAATTAGCTAGGTGTGGTGGTGCATGTCTGTAATCTCAGCTACTCAGGAGGGTGAGACAGGAGAATCACTTGAACCTGGGAGGCAGAGGTTGCAGTAAGCCAAGATTGCACTACTGCCCTCCAGCCTGGGCAGCAGAGTGAGACTCCATCTCAAAGAAAAAAAAAAAAAACAAAGAAATTGTTAAAATAGATTATGGTACATGCATGCAATTAAATACTTCTGTTTGTAGCAATGTTGGACAGCATCCAAGATGCACTGTTGAAATTGGCATGAGGGAGGAGACATGGCAGGGCAGATACAGAGTATGAATACAGAGAGCAACCATCGGTGCAGGGATGCAGGGAGAAGAATAGACAGGGCAGAAGTCCATAGACTGTAAGTGCATAGGATATATCACAGGACACATCCGGAGGACATAGGAGAAACCAAGACCAATAGTTGGCGCTGGAGTCAAGCTGTACGGCTGAGTCTGTATATTCTTATACATTTTGCACCCTGTACATTTATTGCCTATTCAATGAAAATGTTTTACTTAAAATAGAGTGAAACTACTATCTTTAGGTCATTTAAAAGTGGGTAACTATTTTAGTAGGCTATTACAGACAGTGCCCAAGCATCATTAGAATAATCCAAATAGATTCCCTTCTGACCCTGGAATTCTAGGAGTTTATTGAAATACATCCGCACTAGCTCATTTCATTGTGCTCACAATGACAGAAGTATTTATATAAGGTTTGTAAAAGCATAACGTGCTTCTGGCCTTCAAGACCCCAAGCCTATTAGCATTCTGCAGAAGGAGATTCTTTGGTCATCCACCTTCCATCACACCTTCTGAACAGGTAGGGCTTCCTACCACACAGCACTGACAACCACCCCACTCCAAGGGGCCACCACACACACAGGGATGAGGAACAGAATGTTTCTTGACAAAAATGGAATTTGGATCTATTTTCAAAGCTAGAACGCGTTTATGCCGTAATGTGAAGGCATTTTTAGCTTCCAAATGGTAACTGACATTTGAGGATTTACTATCTGCCAAAGCTTCACATGTATTATCTTTTCTAATTCTCCCCATGACTCTGTGAGGGAGGCATCCTGCATTTTCTCCATTTACAGGTAAGGAAACTGAGGCTCGAAGATGTCTGCACAAGGGTATAATGGGAGATTGCAAGCCAGGCAGTCAGCTCTAGAAAGCCCCTCCTCTTATCACCACCACCCACCACAGCTTTTCAAATCACAAAGCCTGGCCTCTCACCTGCCACTCTTCCTCCACACCCATGAAGTCTATTTATTCTGCTGTGCTTCCTCCTAGAATGTTAGATGGTATGGGAGGCAGAACAATGGCCTCCCAAAGACATCTAAATCTTAATTCCTGGAACCTGTAAATATATTGCATTATATGCCAAAGGGGAATTAAGATGGAATTAAGGTTGCTGGTCAGCTGACCTTAAAATAGAGAGGTTATTCCAGATTATCAAAGTGGACCCAATGTAAACAGAAGGGATTCCACATGTGGAAGAGGGAGGCAGGAGAGGAAGTCGGAGTGATAAGAGGTGAGAAGGACTCAACTGACCATTGCTGGCTGTGAAGTCCAAGGAAGGGGCCATGAGCCAAGGAATGTGAGCAGCCTCTGGAAGCTGAGAAAGGGAGGAAACAGATCCTCTCCCAGAGACTCCAGAAAGGAACACCGCCCTGCCTACCCCTTGATGTTAACCCAGATGTGAGTTGTGAGACCCTTTTCAGACTTCTGACTCCCAGAACTGTAAGATAATAAATTTGCATCTTATGCCGCTACATTTGTGGTAATTTGTTGCATCAGCAAGTAAAAAAAAAAACCAATGCACATCATGAAGAGGGCTATAAAGGACAAAATGGGGAACTATGAAGAGACCCCAGGTGGCAACAGACACATCTGTAAATAAAAGGTGCAGCCACACTGCAGTTACCATCTGAATGAAGAACCGACAAAAAGCTGAGCTTGAACCCACCGAGAACTTGAGGTTGGATAAAGGTCTAGATCTGTGCTCTCCAAGAGCACTTCCTGAAATGACGGAAATGTTCTACATCTGCTTTGTCCAATGTGGGGAGCCTCTGATCCCATGTGGCTACTAAGTGTTTGAAATGTGGCTGGTGTGATGAGAAATTACATTTTTTAATTTTATGTAATTTTAACTATAAATAATTTAAAGTGATGTAGCATAGCCCCATGGCTTATGCAGTCTTGCTGGACAGGGTATGGAGAAAGATCTTCCTCTTGTCAAATGAACTGCCCCCTCCCCTCTACTAGCGTAACTCTGCTCATGGCTCCGAGGTCAGAGCCATCTCTCAAAACACAAGCAGTCAAGCACAGCGGTCAGGAGCTGCAGCCCTGGCTCGACCACTTCTCTGTAATGAGGCTCAGAGCAGGTGACTTGACCTGCTGTGACTCACTGTCCTTCTCTATAAAATAGGAATAAAATAATTGCACCAGGCGCAGTGGCTCACACACACTTTGGGAGGCCAAGATGGGCGAGATCACTTGAGGTCAGGAGTTCAAGAACAGCCTCGTCAACATGCTGAAACTTCATCTCTACTATAAGTACAAAAATTAGCCGGGTGTGGTGGCAGGTGCCTGTAATCCCAGCTACTCGGGAGGATGAGGCGTGAGAATCACTTTTACTGCGAGGCGGAGGTTGCAGTAAACCAAGCTTGCGCCACTGCACTCCAGCCTAGGCAACAGAGCAACAGAGTGAGACTCTGTCTCAAATTAAAAAAAAAAAAGGAATAAAACAATTGCCATGTTAAGGGCACAGCACACAGTAGGTCCTTTTTCCAGGTTAACAACTGGCAAGAGCATGGATGTTTTCTTCATAACATTCTGTCTTCTGCAATTTAGTAGTGAGGTCCTGGACTGAGGTCTGATTAATGTTCTTCCTCCCCTCTTTAAAATGGTCTAATACAACACCCAGCACACAGTAGGGTAGGTCCTGAATATAAGCATTTGAATTGAATTGAATTCACTTAGGTTAAGTACCTTTACATGTTAAATGCTGCATATGTAATTTTACCAATTGAATGTGCTGAGACCAAGCACGGTGCTGGGAAAGGCCTTTTCCTGTAGCTGAGAGAGGCTGGATCACAGGAGACAAGGGTGAATTCAAAGTTTCCTGGAAACTCTCCTCTTACCACCCCCACTTCAAAAATTAACCTTCCTAAAAGCCCTTGCCTGGAATATCTTTAGCCAAAAATTAAAAAAAAAAAAAAAAAAAAAAAAAAAGGTCAGGGACAGGCGCAGTGACTCACACTTGTAATCCCAGTATTTTGGGAGGCCGACATGAGGTCAGGAGTTCAAGACCAGCCTGGCCGACATGGTGAAACTCCTTCTCTACTAAAAATGCAAAAGAAAATTAGCTGGGCATGGTGGTGCACGCCTGTAATCCCAGCTACTCAGGAGGCTGAGGCAGGGGAATTGCTTGAACCAGGGAGGCGGAGGTTGCAGTGAGCTGAGATTGTGCCACTGCACTCCATCCTGGGCGACAAAGACAGACTCCATCTCAAAAATAAAACAAAACAAATGTTGGGCTTTTATTCCACAATTAGCAAAGATTAAAAATGCTGTGGGAGAAGAAGTCAATTGACAAATTCTCACTACACAGAGAAGCACAGAGTTCACAGGAAATTTGAGATTATTCAATGATTCTTTTTTTTTTTTTTTTTAATATTTTTGTAGAGACAAAGTCTCACTATGTTGTCCAAGCAGCTCTCGAACTCCTGAGCTCAGGTGATCCTCCCACCTCGCCTCCCACAGTGCTAGGATTACAGGCATGAGCCACCAAGCCCAGCTTATTCAACAATTCTTAAACCTTGCTGCCGGTAGGAATCTACTGAGGAGCCTTTAAAATTTACCGATGAAATCATAATCTCTGTGGGTGGGGCTCAGCATCAGTATTTTTAAAGCTCCCTGGTGATGTAAACGTGCATTCAGTGCATAAGGACCACTGGATGCTCCTGTCACAGGTCCTCCTTTATTCTTTCTTTTCTTTTTCTCTTAACCATTTTAAAGTGAGCAGTTTAATAGCCATTAGTACATTGTCATCACTCCAAAAGGAAACCCATGCCCATGAAGCAGACTCCTCCATTCCTCTGCACTCAAACTTCTTTGTTACTCAGGAGAAAACACAATTTTTAAATTGCCGACGCAACAAATCACCACAAAGAAAATGGAGCACCACTCATCATAGCAGGGAAGCCCCAGGCTCCCCCTCGAATTCCAAACCCACGTACCCATCCTGACACAGCTTCCATCTCATCTCTGAGCTAGTCTCTAAGAGGAAATAGATGCTTTGTGGCCATAATTCTTTTGCTCAGATCCACAAATCAATGCCAATCTCAGCTAAGTGTCCTGACATGCCCAGGCCCCTCACTCTCCCCACAAAACCTCAGAAAGTTAATTCAGGGAAGATGGGAACTGGTCAGCCTTCAGCCATTTTCAATCTTGGGAATCTCCAAAAATAGCTCATCTCTAATGCATATTTCAGGTTAGGCTTGTTTATTTTCCCTCTGTCCATGCCAGCAAGCTAATTTCCCCAGAGGGAGAAGGAAAGCAAAGACTGCTGCCAGAAAACAGAAAAATCGGCTTTCCCTTCTCCCTTGATTGCCCATGAGGAAACGCCTCCAGGGCTTCGTGTCTCAGCGCTCTCAAAGAGACCCAGAGAGCAGGGCCTTCCTTTCTCCATGGGCAAGACACTCAAATACTTCCAACACAAAAGCCCAGTGATGCTTGACTCTGGATGTGGACTTCCGACCTTCTCAGTGTGCATGGGGAGAAGCAAGAGGCAGCAGCTGATGTTAGCCTTGATCCATGCATAGAAAAATAAATAAGAAAGAATTACTGTGGTTTAAACTCCAAAGTGAGGAAGGACCCCGGCAGACCTGATGTCTGCACAGTTAGGGCCAAGGACAGAGTAATGATGGGTTGATCTGGGGCATAGTAATAGCAGAAAAATCTGCTATTTAGATGTATTACTATCACAGAAGCTCAACTATATTTAGCCAGAATGAAGAGTGGTAAAAACACAAGCAGAAACCCTTGAATTCTCCACCCATCCACTGCTAAAAATTTGTGAATCACCTTAAGGCAGAAAGGATTGTAGATTCAGACATGAGTAGACTTTCCTTCTGCTAGTGGTAAGGACTGTCTTGCCAATCCCCTATGTACGTCCTTCCTGAAGTCTTTTATGGCTCTTATAGAAAACTCACGCCCCTTGGGTTTGTAAGGGTTGCATGAGTCCAGAACCACAAAAATGAGACATAGAGCTTAGCTCCTCAAAAAACTAGATGGTCAGAAATCCTCTGGCAGTGATTCTCACCTTGAAGCTTCATAAAGATCTGGGCAGGGAGTGTCCCTAGCTCCCCTCCCCAGTTGCAGAAAATGAAGTAGATAAAACTCCAGCATCCAGGACATTCATCAAGAAAGGGAATCAATCATCTAGACAGGCTGGCCAAGTCCTTTCACTTGGGATGAGCCTGAACAACCACACTGCTTTTTCCTGCAGCATCTCTTGAATTCACAGAGGTGATTAAGTGACCGAAGCCACCAGAATCTGGAACTTTCTTTTCTCTGAAAACATTTTGGAAGGCATGATCTCTAAAAAGAAGGGTTCCAGAACCTTAAGGGTAGAAGCAAAAGACGGAGCAAACTCCAGGACAGTGTAAACCTACATGGATTTTTCCTTTCTGAATTCATATTATTGAACATGTACTACGTGCCTGATGGTATGTTAGTCACAGTTGCACATGTTGGTTCCAAATGGGAGACATTAATAGTCCACTTCTGGCACAATCTTGTGTGTTAAGTGGGTTTTGTATTTTTAGTCTTAATTTCCACATTAAGAAAATAATATTCAGAAGGTTCAAATGACCTATCCAAGCATACTTAGGTAATACCTGGTGCACTCGGCATTTGAATCCCTATTTAAAGCTGAGTGAACGCTTTCCACCACATAGCTCTGGAAGACGTGGAAATTCCAAGGAAAATCGAGCACCATTCTTGTCGTGGTTCCATAAGACAATTTCTTTTATAGTCCTACTAGTCATTGCCCAGTGCCAAAAGGAGACATTCGCTTTTCTCTCACTTGTCACTCCTCTGCCTGAAAACCTCATTTGCATCAGCTCCTAAACAGTATCTTTGGCTCATCCTCTTAGGAAACAGAAGAGGGCGGAGAGGCAAGCTTTTTCTGGAGTCTGCCAATGTCTAAATCAAAAGTTCTTCTCCAGTAATGGCATCAGAATGGACTCTGTCCAATTCTGTCTCACTTCCAGGACAGTTAATGTCTGCTCTACGGCCCTGTTTCTAAACAGCTTTCTCCTGGAGAAAGGATGGCACATATGTGTGTGTGCTATTTCCTCTCCTACCTTACCCATGGCAGACATTGCTAATCAATCCTGGCATTCTACCTCACCCATCCTAGCCTCAGCATGGATCCTCTCTATTTCATTAAATTCCACACTACCAACCCAAAAGAATCTCCTTTTCACCCTTTTTCTCTAGCAGTACTCCACCTAACTGAGCTTCCAAACCTTCCTTTTATACTAAGAGAATGATGTCTCTCCTCCCTCTATTAATCCCCTGAATGCACAGCCCATTTTAGAAGCCACTTCTCACTATAGAATCTGAGTGCACATTGTTAAACCATTTAATCTGGCAATTATTAATTAAACATGAACATAATTTGTCCCAATATAATTTCATGACAAGTTCACTCCATGGGACTTCACCTAAGTAATCTGGGCACTTTGTTAATTAAAGCAAATTAACACTCAATTTCCATTGGAAATCTGAAGAGAATTTCACACTACCTCATGAGATAAAAGGTGATTCCCAAGGGCATTTTGAAATCAAGGATACAAATTATGGGTTGAACTCAAAGTATGAGTCTGAATCCTCCTGCCACACAGGTCTGCATTGAACACCGGTAAGTTCTGTGATTCAGCAAATTTTACATGAGCTCCAAAAACAAGGGCAGAAGTGGCTGCATTATTAATAGTTTGTGTTCAGCAATGCTCACAGGCAGATGCACCCATTCACTGTGACCTGTGTGGGGCTCCCTGCCTCCCTCTTCCATCTGCAGTAAGTTAAGAAAACCAAACTCCAACCATCAGAGCTTGTCACTGCTGCTTAGATGAGACCAAGAAGCCTGAGTTCCCAGAGGTGGAAATCAGACTCAGAAAAGGTTATGATAAAACTGAGCATCATCACAGCCCATCCAACACAGAAGGCACCCCTACCAAAAGATGGAAGCCCGGGGTTCTTCTTCCATGTGTAGTCCACTCTGAATTACCAATTCTTCTCTTCTTTGCCCCTAGGGAGTTATAATCAAGCTGTAATTTTGCATATTGCCTAGGTTTGCCACATATGTTCAAATTAAAGATAAGCTGTCTTCAAAGGGAAATCATCCTTTCAAAAGTGAACGCCTACTTGAAATGTAAACGTTGCTTCAGTCCTGACTGAAAGAATTCTTCTGACTCATATTTGGAATTCAGTCTGTTCCTCCAGGTGGCATGTGCACCAGCACTCTTTACTCCTGTGCCTCAAGCAGACATCACTAATCAATCATGACTCTCTTTTGCTCTAAGGTGGGAAGAAGCCTCAAAATTGCCCTCCAAACAGGGCTCCAGGAACCACTGTCAGTCAGTAAGAGTGGCATATAAGGTAAAAGCTGTTTGCCATTCTGCCACCTAGAATTTATTTATGTGGATGTCAGGTGGTCACCTTTGACTGCTATGGTGATATATATATATATAATTATATATATATATATATAATTTCTCTTCCTACTTCTACGGGTTTGTCTATTACAGTCATTTGCTATGCCTCAATCCCAAGCACCATACATACATGGACTGTCTCTAGAGGGACCCAGATCATTTCTGCATTTTCCAGCTTGTCCTTGCATCTATTCATCCTCATCCTATTCCACCGGCAAGGTGACTCTCATCCCTAGACTTGGCATTTTTCCATTTCCTTCTGGTCCCACTGAATCCTAACTTGAGAACTCTCCAATAGCCTATCAGAACCCTTGCAAAACCAGCCGTGGTTGACTTGTCCTAACCCCTTTGGCAAGAAAGAATTTGACAGAATTAGTCCATTCTAAAAACATAACGATGACAACTTCTCATTTTTTCAAAAAAACCTTCACATTCAGGATTTCAGGCAATGATATGGCTTGGCTGTGTCCTCATCCAAATCTCATCTTGAATTGTAGCTCCCAGAATTTCCATGTGTTGTAGGGAGAAAACCAGCAGGAGATAAATGAATCATGGGGGTGGTTTCCGCCATACTGTTCTCGTGGTAGTGAGTAAGTCTCATGACATCTGATGGTTTACAAAGGGTTTCCCCTTTTAATTGGCTCTCATTCTCTCTTGGCTGCCACCATGTAAGACGTGACTTCCACCTTCCACCATGATTGTGAGGTCTCCCCAGCCACGTAGAACTGTGAGTCCATTAAACCTCTTTTTCTTTGTAAATTACCCATTCGCAGGTATGTCTTTATCAGCAGTATGAAAATGGACTAATAAAGCCAATAATCCAAATGATCATGGAGAGCAAGTATTTCAAGACCATGAGGTTTGACATCAAACAGAAATAGATCCAAACCCTGACTCTACCATGTACAAGCTTTATCAGATTCCTTTGCCTATCTGGGCCTCATTTTCCTCATCTGGACCACTGCTGTGAAGATTAAAGGAGGTAACACACACAGAGGCTCATCCCAATGTGAGACGATCAGAACACGTTGTCTACAGTTTTTATTTAACAGATGCTCTCTTTGATTTGGTTTCCTAGAAGACCCTACAATAAGGACCTGAATGCAAACAATGTATTTACCAGGAGATCTCAGGAAGCACCAGAAGGGGAGTAAGGAAGTGACACAGGGAAGGGAAGGAAACCAATGAGCAGGTCACCATTGTGGGCTCCCAGGGGCTTCATCCCAAGAGGGAATCTGGGATGTGGTGTAGGTCATGCGCCCAGTTATCCCACCCACGGGGCATTTACTCATCAACTCCTATTTGCTGTAGGTTGAAGGCTGTTCCTGGGAGTGTTAACTCCCTGGCACTTTAGCTTTCTTGTGCGTGGGACAGGCATGTTCCTAGAGCCAGCAGAAACCCTCAGGCAGAGTCACAGGCTCCTTGCAGACAGAAGCGGTTGGCAGGAACAGTGAGTGCGAGAGGAGGCGGGATATGAGCATAGCACCAAAGCCTCTGCTGCAGAGTCAGTCCAGGAAGCTTAGGTGGCAAACCCATGCTCACACAAACACGGAGTGCCGATGTAGAAGGAAAACAAAACAACTGTGCTGGGTTCAAATTGCAGTTGCAGCCAGGCACGGTGGCTCACACGTACAATCCCAGCACATTGGGAGGCCAAGGTGGACAGACCACTTGAGGCCGGGAGTTCAAGACCAGCCTGGCTAACATGGTGAAAAACACAAAAATACAAAAAATCAGCCAGGTATGGTGGTGCACACCTGTAATCCCACCTACTTGGGGGGCTAAGGCATGAGAATTGCTGGAACCCAGGAGGCAGAGGTTGCAGTGAGCTGACATTGCAACACTGCACTCCAGCTTGAGCAATAGAGCAAGATCGTCTCAAAAAAGAAAAATTGCAGTTTCACCACTTGCTCATCTGTAACATGATAGAACTGACCCCTAACTGGGAAAGTTTTGAAGGGAGTAAGTTGTATAATGTAGGTAAACCACTTCATACAAATTGGATGCTGAAGAAATGTTGGATGCAACAAAACTGTTTAGTGACCTTTCTCTTTCCTCCTGACCCCAGCATTCTCCCACTAGGACTGTACCTTCCCTGACAAGCAGGGAACCTTATTTTCTCCGTCCATCTAGTCATCAAGTGGCTATTGAGTGCCACCTAGACACACGGCACTACATAGGAGATGGAGATGTACAGGTGAGTAGACACGACCTTGGCCCTTCTTCCAGACACAGAGTAGCAATCACATAAGTGCAATGTGGAGGATGGAGGAGCAGTTTCTACAGCAGTGCTTCTCAACCTTTAATGTGCATGGAAATGGCCCAGGGAATTCTTACTAAAATACAGTGTCTGATTTGGGGTCTAGAATGGGATTTAGCAGTCTACATTTCTAGCAAGTTCCCAACTGATTCTGATGCTCCAGTTTGAGCAGAAGAGTGCTACAGAATTCATTGGGAGAAAAAAGGAAGAATTAATTCATTCTTGGGGAAAGCTACCTGCTTACTCATTGGGTTACCTAGGTGTTGGTCTCCCTACCTTTTGAAAAGAGGAGACCATTATGAAGTCTACCAACTGGAAAGGATGATTCAAGATGATCAGATCAAGATGTATGGGAAAGTGACTCCCTTATCTACCCCCAGAAAAAGTCATTCAGGGTCTATATGAAGAGAGAGACATTACCTCATCCTCTTTTGACAGTGTCTGAAGACCTGAATGGCTGAGAAATTTTTTCATGGTCCAAGCTCATACTTGGGAGTGAGCTGAGAAAACTTTATAAAACCAATACACTTCCTATAAGCCTAGAGTGGTCTTTGCTTGCACCTGTGGGACTGGAATCAGAATGCAAGCTCTGTATAACATGGACATGCTGCTGAGGTTGCAGTCACTCAGTATCCAAGCCTCGTAATGAGCAGAGTTCGCCATCCGGCTTTCTGATTCATCTCTTCTTTTCCTCCTGAGAAACTGTTCAGTCCCTTTGCCTTTCTTGAACACGTCCATCTAATTAAGCCTAAAACGGCTATCTGGAAGTGCATGCAAATGGGGCTAGATTTTATATGAAGTTCCCTAAACCCAGATATAATAATAGTAACAGAGTATTCACTCAAGAAGACAAATGTGAACTACCAAACAGGCTGCAGAGGTCTCAAGTATCAATCAATATGTCCAGTAAGCAATATGTCCAGTAAGCAATATGTGCGTTGCTATTAAACATTTGGTCATATAAAATTATTCTATAATATGTGAGAGATTAGTAGATGGGATAGAGTATCCTGTACCCTTAGAATAAATTCCCCTCTTTTATTTGCCCAAACTAGCTTAAGCAGGTTTCTATTACTTGCAACTAAAAGACTCCTGATTAAAAGACAGGTTTTCAGATGGCCCAGGCCAGCCAGTGTTTCCAGCTCAATGAATATTTGTTTTTGAATGAATGAGCAATACTGCAACCCAAAAGAAGGTAATTATGTAGAATTTCTGGCACCAGCAAGACAAGAAGGAGACCTTCTCTCACCCTGAATATCTTCCTCTGCTGATAGCTGCCCAGCCTTCAATGAAAAGAGGATCGCAAATTCAACACGAGCAAAGGGCGAAGAGAATCTGATATTTAGAAAGAGCTCTGAATACAGAAATGCCCGTCTGGGTTCTGGCCCCTGATCTACTACTGAATAGCCAAATGCCCTTTAATAAGTCACTCAATCCTCAGTTGTTCTTACCCTAAAGTGAGTCTGTAGCAAATACATGCTGGCTGCCTTCCCACATCCATCCCTTCCTCTTTCCCCTCCTAATGCAACCAATATGCTTTAAGGCAAATAGATGCCCAGGCTTACAGCAAGAGTGAGCTCTGACTGACTTAAGGCAATCAGCTTCTTTGAGTCCCCCAGCCCAGTTTCCAGTTCAGATTTGGGCACATGATTGACATAGTTACCACCAAGGTGAATCTCAAGACTCTTCCTTGAATGTGAAAGCAAAATGCTCATTCGGGCATTGGACATGAGTGAGAAAGCAAGAAGCAATTTATTGTAACCATACCGTAGTCATGACAGGAGCTAGCTTAAGAATGAATCTGACTTGCAAAATAAAGAGGAGTAACTGAAAAAAATTAGGAGGGAAATTAAGCCATAAGAATGATTACTCTGCACCTCAAGCTCGTTCTTCCTCCAAACATTTCAGATCTATGAGTCAGGCAGTTCCCTGTATTTTAATGTCCTTTGCAGTTAAGTCTGCTGTTATTAAAAATGAATGCACCCATGGATACTCAGTTTCCAGAAACGTCCTGAATATATTGTAATGCCTGGACTGAAATCATATATTTTGTTTGAAAGTACTTTTTAATCTTGCAATTCTGCAGCAAGGTAAAGAAGTATTGGTTGCCCTGAAAACAACTGGAAGTCAAAGAGTTAATCTTTCTCCTGAGCCTGGAAAGACAATTTAGTTGTCTTCAAAGAGGCAGAATGAAGGATTCATTTTGATAACAATTGGCTTTGAGAAGCAAAAGCCAATTATTCAAAGCTCCCTGCCTATTTATTTGGTCGTGTTTAAGAGAACCCATCAGGCACAGCCAGATTTGCCTTAACTGAATTGGTTCAGAGAGAGTTTTGAAGCAGCAAGTTCACTCTTGGAGAAATTCCATCTCAGAACATGAGTGGAGGGAGCAGAGGAAGAGTCAGCTCTCCCAGGCAGGGTGCATCCTCCGTGCTGCTCAGGGAAGCTCTGGTCCTAGGATGGTACAGAAAACTCAGTGAGAGATGGGGCTTGCAGGTGGCTGCTGGCCTTCCTGTCAGTGGCAATGACGCTGGTTCAAACCCACCCTCTGTCACTAGAGCTGTACAACCTTGAACTTCTCTGAGCCTCGGGTTCTTCATCTACAGAATGGGGATGATCGCACTAGTTCTACCCAGTCATAACCATGGGATGTGTTGCCGGAAATAGGTGTGATTTCACTCTTCTATGAGAGAGGAAAGAGGGAGGCAAGACCTAAAACAAGCATTCACAGGGAGGAGTAAAGCATGCAGGTGACAAGTGCATGGATTTTATAGTACACCTAGGACCAAAATCTCTGCTATTGCCTCCTAACTTATCATTTAGGCACTGGACAGTCATTCAACCAACATCCCATTGAATATATTGTATATTTTCTGTCTCTCCTGTGAGAATGTAAGCTCCATGAAGGTAAGAATCATTGTTTTGTTCACTGCTATAGTCCAAGTGTCTAGAACAATTAATTTGCTGTCACTTAGTAGATGCTCAATAAATATTTGTTGAATTGACTTATTGGGAGTCTACAGTGTGCCAGACTCTGGATACAGATGGAAAACAAGGCAGACAAGGTCCCTGCCTTATAGATCTTACATTGAGGTTGGTTGCGAGGGGCAGGGGTGCAAAAAATCAGTATATAAACAAATTTAAAAAATAATTTTATGTAATGAAATTGTCCTTGCTCAAATTTCATCTCTTAAAGAGATCTCTCCAGCTTCCCTATTCAATGCACAACCTTGCCCCACCTGTACTCACAATTCCCTAACCTTGCCTTCCCTATTTTTCGTCTCCAGAACTCCTTCCTTTTAAACTACCAGATAATTTATTTCTATACATATTGTCTATTTTCTGTCTCTCCTGTGAGAATGTAAGCTCCATGAAGGCAAGAATCATTGTTTTGTTCACTGATGGAGCCCAAGTGCCTACAACAATCACTGTACTGGCACATAGTAGGTGCTGAGTAAATATTTGTTGGATTGACTTATTTCATGGAAAGTGCTACAGAAAATTTAAACAGGGTAATGAAATGGAGAGTGTTATGATCTCCCCCACAAAAGAATTCATATGTTGAAAACCTAATCCCTAATGTGATCATATTAGCAGGTGAGACCCTTGGGAGGTAATTAGATCATGAGGGTGAAATCCTCATGAGTAGCATTACTGCCCATGCAAAAGAGACCCTAGAGATCTCCCTCCTCACTTTTGTGGTGTGAGGGCAAAGCAAAAAGGCACTCCCTATGAACCAGGACGTATACCCTCATCAGACAACATATCTGCTGGCTCCTTGATCTTTGACTTCCCAGCCTCCAGAACCGTGAGAAATAAATTTCTGTTGTTCATGAACCACCGGTCTATGGTATATGTTATAACAGCCCTAATGGACTAAGCCAGAAGGTAATGGAGCAGAAGTGGGATTGAGGGCCTAGTTTAGATAGAAATCTAAGCAGGCTTCTCTGAAGATGTGTCATGTGCATTGAGAGCTGCATGGTGAGAAGCAGCAGTAGTTATGAAGGTTTGGGAAGGCATCCCAGGCAGCAAGGATGGCACGTGCAAAGGCCCTGAGGCAGGAAGGATCTTGGTGTGTTCGAAGAATAGAAAATTCGGAAACTCTCAAGTGGATCACCTGAGGTCAGGACTTCAGGGCCAGCCTGGCCAATATGGTGAAATCCCATCTCTACTAAAACACAAAAATTAGCTAGGCATGGTGGCATGTGCCTGTGATCCCAGCTACTTGGTAGGCTGAGACAGGAGAATAGCTTGAACCTGGGAGGCAGAGGTTGCAGTGAGACAAGATGCTGCCAGTGCACTCCAGCTTGGGTGACAGGGGAAAAAAAAGCAAGCAAGCTCAGGGACTCTGAAGAAAGAGGGTGAGAGGGAGAGTGGTGGGAGACAGGACTGGAAAGGCATGGAATTTTGAATCCTGCTGGTTGAATACCCTATAAATCTTTGCTTAATTGCAAAGTGTTATAAGCCATAAACATGCTTGTTACCATGCCTGGAGCATAAAAGGAAAGCTCTTTGACAAATGCTTGTTAGGTCCAATGAACTCTCCTTTTTTTGTCATAGAGAATGGCTGAAAAGTTAGAAGATTTTTGACCTTTCAAAAAATGACACAGGTGGATTTCAACAGTCACCATCTTTATATAACTAAAGGGTTGTCAGGGAGAAAAAGAACAGAATTGTTCCATGTGAAAACTAAATCCAATGGATAAAGACCACAAGGAAAGAGATTTCAGTCCAATTTGAGACAAACCTCCTTATACTCAAACTGCACAAAGGTGAATTTGGGAGTAGTGAGTTTCCCACAACTGGAAGTGTTCAAGCCAAGGCTAAGCTTCCATGTGGTAAGAATAGGTAGAAGGAGCCCAAGAGTTAAGTAGACTATAGACCTCCCAGGCATGCAAGTTGATGATTCTATGATAATCTCTTAATCATGCCATCTCAACACATTAGTGTTTGATTTCTGCCTTTGTTTATAAACCCCATCAGTAAAATTCTCACAGAACACATCTATTAATAAGGTAGCAAAGACTGGAATGCATAATAAGGGATGAGTGTACCCATCCTTTGTTCAATAATACAATATTTTTCTTGAATAATGCATAAGCCGCTTTTCATTTCGGAAATGAGAGAGTCTATAATCCCACTGTGCGTCAAGGGAATATTTTTAAACATTTATAAGCAGGAGCCAAAGACAGTGGTAAGAAGCTTAGTAACAACAGACACATGCGTGGCTTGGGACCGGAATAGGCAGGGTGCTTCTATGAGAACCACAGAGGGATGGAGGAAACTGAACAGACACCATTCAGTCCCCTGCTCCTAAGGTCATAGAGGGCAAAACAAAGATGAGAATCTGGGTCAAGATACTCACTCCAGGGGGCTTTCCTCAAGCCAGGCTGATTTCCAGTTTCCAAAGACTAGACTAGGAAAGGCATATCAGCACTCAAGTTCAGTGCTTTCTTCTCAAACTAAGCTCTCTACCCAACCTTCATCACTGTCCTGGCTACTTATGTGGTGGGTGAGTTCAAGTGGACAGTGGTATAAACACTAGTGCCTACTTAATGTCCTCTTACTTGCTAGTATGGAAAACTACATTTACCACTCAGCTAAAAGACTACATTTTCCAGACTCCCTTGCCAGGCATGGCCACATGACCACATTCTGACCAATGAGATGTAAACAGATAAGGGCAGAGATGGACTTACAGGAAGGCTCCTTAAAAGGAGTTGACTCCTTTGGGAGGCCGAGGTGGGTGGATCACGAGGTCAAGAGATCGAGACCATCCTGGTCAACATGGTGAAATCCCGTCTCTACTAAAAATACAAAAAATTAGCTGGGCATGGTGGCGCGTGCCTGTAACCCCAGCTACTCAGGAGGCTGAGGCAGGAGAATTGCCTGAACCCAAGAGGCAGAGGTTGCAGTGAGCCGAGATCGCGCCATTGCACTCCAGCCTGGGTAACAAGAGCGAAACTCCATCTCAAAAAAAAAAAAAAAAAAGGAGTTGACTCCAGTGAGAAGTATCCCCTTTTTCTCATTCCACTCTTCCCCTTTCCTGCTGCTACAGGAATGGAAAGCTCTGATTGAGCCTACCCCAGTAAGCTGGAGATCATAGCCAACCTCATCCTTACCCCACTGGGGAGGTGTGTTGCCAAAACTAGTGAGATGATTATTTAGCAAGGCCAATATAACAAATGTTCCCTGTGTGTGAGAAGGCAAGACACAGAGAAAATAAGGATGGGTCTGTTTGGATTTATGAATGAAGAGATGAGGAACAATTTTCCTGAGGGAAGCGGCAACATGGTCAAAGGCACCGAAGTGGCAAAATGTGAAGCCATTCACCAAACTAACCCTACACGCTTATGAATAGGAGCAGAGGAAAAAGAATCTAAAAGAGAGGTGAAAGCCAGATCATGGAAAGTCTCAAACGCCAAGCCAAGGGGACTGACATGTATTCTTTGCAGGTTTCTCATACTAATGATACTAACCATCCTATCTGAAAAAGTTGGCAGACTTGAATTTTCTTTACTGAACAAGGAAAATGGCAAGGTGAGCTCTTTTTGCCCTTTGTCCCCAAGGCAAATGGAGAACGAGATATTTTACTTTGGACACCTTGTTAGTGAGTTCTTTGTGTTTTATCTCAGAGAATTTCACTGATATAGATGAAATAATAGTTAAAAATAAGGTTTTTTGTACATAGATATGACAGCTAACATGTGGGTCCTAAACACTTTCTTGAAATAAAATTTATTTATTTATTTTTGACATTGCTGTGGGGAAGACAGGACTACTCTACCACATTTTATTACAGAGAAAATGGGCTGTGAGAGGTTACATACTAACCAAGATTACACAGGTGGGGCTGGAGAGCTAGAATGCAAACTGAGCTCTGTCTGGCTCTAAAGTCAGTTCCTCTAGCCACATACTAAATCTGTAACTTCTATGCATGATCAGAATAGCCGAGCAAACATAAAGAGACATGATTGGGTTCACCATAGAGAGGACTACTCATCACCCATGAGCCAAGAGCTGAAAGCGCTCTAACCTCTCAAAACAGCAGAAAGTAGAGTTCCTACTTTCTAGCTACAGAGTGGCCACAGGAAAAAGTGTGCTGCACAGTCAAAGAATGTCTACAGCATCTGCTTTATGCATATGGCATCATTTCAGCCCTGCTCACTGATAACTATGACTCCAGTTAAGGCACCATGGGGTCTGAAATTCCACAACAGTGTTTGGTGCCCAGCAAAGAAAGAATGTATCATAATTTGAGAGACAGGAGGTAGCTAATCAACAATATCCTCCAACAGAAAAGCCTGTTCTATAGCCATCAAGTTGTTCTACAGCTCAAGGTGCTCCCTGCAATGGACTAAATTTCTGGGTCACACCAAAATTCCTATTTTGAAACCCAATTCTTAGTGGGAGGTTGTTTGGAGGTGGGTGGTGATTGCATCATGAGGGTAGAGCCCTCATGAATGAGATTAGTGTCCTTATAAAAGAGGCTAAATCTTTTGTCCCTTCAATCACGTGAGGGCAAAGCAAGATGGCACTATAAGCCAGAAAGTGGGACCTCACCAGACCCTGAATCTACCTTGATCTTGGACTTCCCAGCTTCCAGAACTGTGAGAAATAAACTTCTGTTATTTATAAGCTACTCGGTCTATAGTGTTCTGTTATAGCAGCCTGAATGGACCGAGACATTCCCCCTCCACAGTAGTGATTATAATAGTAATAATAAGTAACCAACTGTTGAGTAATGCCAGCTCTTACATACTCATTTAATCCTTCTGAAACCCCATCATGTTGCAAATTACTATCCTTATTTATCAAATGAGGAAAATGAGGCTTGATGAAGTTAAGAGCCATGGTCAAGGTTACATCATCAATAGGGAGGAAGTGATTCTAACCTGTCACTGAAATGGCTTTCCTCCAAGCCACTAAGCCATGGAACTTCTCAGAGAGAACACCTGAAAGTAGCAGAAAAGAGAATTTGAATCTAGACAAAAGGGAAAAATATGAATGGACTCTTGAACATCCATTCTCAGCAAAATCCATCTCCCTTTTAATTTGATAGAGCCCCACCTCAGCAGAACACCATTTCCAGGCTCATTTGATGGGTTCTACCCTTTCCACAACAAGGTCTCCTTTTTGATGTAAGTTGCCATTTTAATTAACATGGTTTTTATTCTGAGTGAAGCCTGCAGCAAGCATAGTCCAGGGATCCCAAACACAAAGAGGAAAAAGGAAAAGAAGAAAGGATCAATAATGTGATTGATGTTCATTTTTAAGAGATAAATTTCAATCCTCCTTCCTTTTCAGGCTTTTGACTTAATTAAACCCAGCAAACACTAGAGACCTGAGCTCTGGTCTGTCATCTACCTTGCTCTAAGGATTCGTCTCTTGTGGCCACAGTTTGCACATCTGAAAACAAAGAGGTTGAGGTAGAGGCACTGCAATGGTTCTTCCAGCCCAGACTCTGAGACATCCATTAGCAAGAATGGAAGGTTGCAGGTAGTGTGTCAGCTCAGCAAGAATATGTTTAAGTAAGGAGTGAATTCATACTAGGTTCATAAAGTGGGAGTTCCAGAAGGTCACTCTTTCAAAATCCTTATTTTTCCCTGGAGACAGGAAATCTGCCTCCAGCTGGCATGGAGCTTATAGTTCCTTTAGCTTTCATCTCACAAGTAATGGAAAGACATAACTCATGTCATCCTTTGTCTTCTAAGCCCTAATTTCTCAGAGAGACATGGAGACTGGTTTCCCTAGATAGTGGTGAGCCCTTGGGAGTAGGGTGGAACTGCAGAAAGATTTGGCCTTTGGAAGCTGACCAGTCCACCCGCTATAGCTTTGTGACTTGGAAAAGCTACTCGGCCTCTCCACACTTCAGTTGCTTCATCTGTAAAACGCCCAGAATAATCTCACTTCCCAAGTTGCCATGTTAAACAAGATTACTCTAAGTACCTAGCTCTGTGCCTGGCATATAGTAGCTGCCCAGTTAATAGTGGTATTTTTAATTGTCCTGCATATAATCCCTCCCATTTTTTACTTTCAAGTTGGCTTGGCTTAGAAAACATAGTTATAAATAAGCTACATATGTAAAAGCGCTTTGTAAACTGTACAGCAGTGTACTCACATAATGTCTTGGTATTATTTCACATGAATGAGGGAGAAGAGATTCTCATCAGGGCAATGGGAATGAAACAAGCGTGTAATAGAGACCCCAAGTTTTTCATCATTTACTGTAGTCACTCACATCTTAGGATCCCCTAGGTACATGTTCTGCTTGAATTGAGCTGAGCTGAACTGAGCTGAGTTTATTGAAGTGGGCTGATTGAGTTCAGTTAAACTGAGTTGAGTTGAGCTGGACTTAGCTGAGTTCAGCTGAGTTGAACTGAAGTTAGTTGAGTTCAGCTGAGCTGAGCTGAGCTGAGCTGAGCTGAGCTGAGCTGAGCTGAGATGAGTGAGTTGAGCTGAGCTGAGCTGACTTCCACTGAGTTCAGTTGAGTTGGGCTTACCTGAGCTGAACTGAGCTGAGCTGACCTGAATTCACTTGAGTTGAGTTGAGTTGAGCTGAGTTCAGTTGAGTTGATTGAGCTCAGTTGAGATGAGCTGAGTAGAGCTGAGCTGAGCTGATTTCAGTTGAGTTGAGCTGGGCAGAGTTGAGCTGAGCTAAGTTGAGTTGGGCTGAGCTGAGCTTAGCTGAGCTGAATTGAGTTGAGCTGAGCTTAGCTGAGCTGAATTAAGTTGAGCTGAGCTTAGCTGACTCAAGTTTGAGAAGACATCTCTTGTAGCCAATGAATAGGAGATGGGCATAGAAAGCAAGGTCAAGAGCCCAGCTTGCCATCCTAAGAAGCTGTCTGGTAGAGCAGTGAAAAGCAAGGACCTGGGAACCAGACAACATGCTTTATAATCCTGGCTTCACCATCCAACAGCTGTGTAATCTTGGGCAATTTAACTTCCCTGTGACTCAGTTTCTCATCTACAAAATGAGGATAATAATAAACACCTTCTGCATCGTAAAATTAAGTGAATTAACATTTCTATCAATGCCTGGCACAGATCTTTTGTCATTGTTGTTAGTTTGTCAGGGGGTAGGAATGGATGAGCACACAGGAACTTGCCTCAACCGACCCTTAGGGCTTACTGAGCACAGGAGCCAGGTCCTTTGCATGTATTTTCTCAGCTAATTCTACCAACAACTCTTGAAATACCTGTTCAACTCTTGTTTTTGCTTTTGCATTCCCAGCCCCTTCCCAGCACCTGGAAGGAATAAATGAACTACTTCATGAATAAGAAGAAATATTCTTATTTTCATTTCAAAAAAGAAATATTCATTTTTTGCCATGCAATAGGCTAAGCATTTCACACACCTTATTTTAATCTGCATAATAAATCTATGAAGTCTAGGTATCATCATTAGTACCCTTTTTACAGAAAAACAACTGAGGTTCAGAACGGTAAAGGAACTTTCCCAGGAGTGTACAGCTTCTAAGTGGCTGAGACAAGATACAAATTCAGACTTGCCAGCCTCTTGCCTTCTATTACACTCCCTCTCTGAATCAAAGGGTTTGGTCCCATTTTGCAGGTTAGAAAGCTAAGGCCAGATAGCTTTAAGCCTCTTGGAGTCAGTCTCCAAGTCTTTGTTCTCTTTCCTGCACCCCAGCTGCTCTATATGCTGGTCTAATGCACCCTCATCCAACTCCCAGAGGCATAGATATTGTATATTTCCCACCTGAGGGTTCCTGAGGATGTTTCAGAGGCCATGTGCCTAGAGCAAAGGCACAACCGTAGTGGTCAGTCTTGAGCTGCTGAGACATGTGCGCTGGGGGAAACAAGCCCCTCCCCCTGACAACTTTGTTAGTCATGACTTGCTGCAATGCTCAGCGGCACTCTAGGAAGCCAGGCCTCCTTAACATTATGAAGCTGTAGCGGCTGCCTCGCAGACTGGCTGCAGAGTGAGCTGGCTTCTGCAGCTGCCCATCATCCCGCCTGTCCTGTCCATGCTCCTGCTGTCTTAAAGATTTTTTTTCTTTCCTGCTAGAAAGATTGACAGGGCCCCCGAATCTTTCTCCCTGACAACACAGGCTACAATCAGGACGGGAGACACCTGGGCATTGAGTTCTTGCTGCTCAAATAATATGACACCTTCCAAATGCTGAACCCCTAACTATGGCCGGACTATCTTAGACACACATAGGGAAAGAGAGTTTAGAGAGTCAGGGTCCAGCGGAGGGGAGGCACAGGGAGCACATACACTGAACATCTTCAGCTGTTTACGTAATACCTTGACCAGCAGGTCCTTTGCATCCATCATGTTACTAACCCTCTGACCATCAAGGGAGGGTGACATCATTCCATTTAAGTCATGGGAAAAGCAAGACCAAGACAGGTGAGCTGACTTGCTTATGATCACACAACCATGATGTTTGATGAAAACGTGCTAGAGAGATCATGTAACAGTAAGCTCAGAGGACCCAGACACAAAGTCATCAAAAAGAGATGCCTTTTTGTGTATTCATACCCACATCAAGCAGTGGTACTAGTACCCAGCCCTGCCTGTCACTCTCATGTTAGACTCTGGGGAAAAAAAAAAAATTCAGTTCCAGTTGACCCAGCAATCCCATTACTGGGTATATATCCAAAGAATTATAAATCGTTCTACTATAAGGACACATACACACGAATGTTCATTGCAGCACAGTTTACAATAGCAAAGACCTGGAACCAACCCAAATGCCCATCGATGATAGACTGGACAGAGAAAATGTGGCACATATACACCATGGAATATTATGCAGCCATCAAAAACGATGAGTTCACGTCCTTTGTAGGGACATGGATGAACCTGGAAACCATCATTCTCAGCAAACTGACACAAGAACACAAAATCAAACATCACATGTTCTCACTCATAGACAGGTGTTGAACAATGGGAACACATGGACACAGGGAGGGGAGCACTACACACTGGGGTCTGTTGAGGGGGAGTGGGGGGGACAGTGGGGGGTGGGGAGTTGGGGAGAGATAGCATGGGGAGAAATGCCACATATAGGTGAAGGGGAGGAAGGCAGCAAATCACACTGCCACGTATGCACCTATGCAACAATCTTGCATGTTTTTCACATGTACCCCAAAACCTAAAATGCAATAAAAAAAAAAATTTGGGAGCCAGTAATTGAAACTCCTAAGAGTTAGGCTTCTAAATTCAAATCCTGACTCTGCCCCTTGCCAGCTGTGTCCCCTCAGGCATGTTACTTAAACTCTCTGAGCCTCAGCTCACTCAATTATGAACTGGGCAGTTTAATGAGACCAGTGCTTGTGAGGGTTTGAGGCCTAGACTCAAATGCTCCATGCAAAGCTCTGAGCCCAGTGCTGGATATGGAAGGAGGGAGCTGCTCTGATATTCGTCATGATCCTCTCTGATCCCCGTATGATTCGCAAGGCAGGGAGGACTAACCTCCTTTTACAGATGAGAAAACCAAGGCTTTTGAATGAGGTTTGAGATCTAGGTTTTTCTGCCTCAGGAATCTCAAAGGCTACTGGCCTTGGTGCAAGAGTCATTGGTCCTGGAGCCTGCTGGCGGCTGGCAGGCATGTTGGGGTGGATAATGAGACTCGGGATAGGCTTGGGCTGTCATCACTGCAGCTCTTTCTGCTGACTTTGGAGGAACAGCCTGCAAGGTCCCTGGAGAGTCAGATCACTCCATGCTGGACCAAGGCTGTGAGAGCTGAAGGCTTCCTCGGAGATGCCATCACCCCTCCCCTTTGAGCCCTGACTTGAGGAACCAGGGTCACAGAGGGTGAGGACTCTCATGCAGTGTGCACCTGTGACATGTACTGAAGGAGGGTCCACCATGAGCCAGGCACCAAGACAGCCACTACACTTGTTATCCTGCTTAACCTCTCAACCCACCCTGGAATGATACGTCATACCCATGTAACAGACACAGAAACTGAGGCCAAGACAGGAGAGCTGACTTGCTTATGATCACATATCCATAAAAAAGCAGAGCCAGGGTTCCACCTCAGGTCTTTCTGGGGCCAATGCCATTAATGTCTATTCCCTTTACTGCCCAGAGTTATCAGTGAGTCACAATCCAGGTCACTGCCTCCAATCCTAGTGCACCGCGGGGTACTTTCAAGGTACGTAGTAAGCATTATCTAGCTGGTCAATTGATGAAATTTCCACGTTTGTGTTTTCCATATAAAACGCCTTACAGGGTATAATAACTTTCCAAACTGCTTTCATGCTCCTTTTGACTACTCAAAATAGGGACTGGGTCAGAAACCAGCAGTATCGGCATCAGCCAGGTACTTGTTAGATAGAAATGCTGAGTCTCAGTCCTCACCTTAGACCAACTCACTTAGAATCTTGCATTTAGCAGGACACCGCCCAGCTAAATACCTGGGCTGATCCTCAGTTTTTTCACCTGCAAAAAGGAGACATTATTGGAGAGATTGAATATTACACGTGTTACAAAGAAGCATGGGACCTATTGCTGGTGTGTTTTCTAAGTGGGCGGTTTCCTTTCCCCTTTTCACTTTGAAGCTGCAAGTGGACTACTGGCCGGCGTCAACTATCATCCGAGTCTGAATCACGAGTCTCAATCACCGTGTGATTTACGTGTGCATTAGCGTCCCAAAGGCACAAACATAGACCCATTGATCAAATCAACCAAGGAGAAAGTCCTCATTATAACCAGAGCAGTTAAGTGACTTCTCTAAAGACACAGAGAGTTAACAGTGAGTGCCACTCGGCATTTGCACGCTAGAATCTTGCACCCTTCATTGCCCGCCCCTCTCTGCCCTCCCAAGAGTCTGTTTCACGGAGAAATTGGTTCCTCAACTTAAGCGCAAGTTCCTGCCTACATTTTCCAAATAGAAGCTAAATTGTGGAGAACAATTAGTCTTGTCATCCACAAAGGAAATAAAACAAAAGGTAGCACTTACCATTACACAGTGACCAAAGATCCCCTGCAAGACAGGCAGGAGCTCCGTAATTAAAAAACTTGGGTCTGTATGTCAGGATCTAATTATATGTGATGCTTTGCATGTATTAGAGCAATACGGAGACAGACTGTGTCAGCATTTCTCTGGGAACCTGCTTTTTCCAAGGATGATAATGAACCCGGCATGTGGCAAAAACAAAACTGCCCTGTCTGTCTCTGAGGCCATTCCCGGGCTTGAACCACTTCCGGATATTTACCTGCAGAGTTTGGTAGGTAGCACTTTTTCCCATTCTGTTCTTGTTTTTATTTGCAAAAGGAAAAGAATAGCTCAGGGGAATTTTTAAGTGGGACAAGAAGTTGTGTGAGTGATTTTGAGTTTTACTGCTGCTTGGAAATCATTCCCCAGATTTTCAGGCTTTATGGCACTGAGTTGGCAGTGGGTCAACACTCCACTTGCAGCTTCAAAGTGAACAAGAGAAAGGAATCCACCACTTACAAAACACATCAGCAATAAGTCCCACACTTCATTTTAATGCATGTAATATTCAATCTTCCCAATAATGTCTCCTTTTTGCAGATGAGAAAACTGAGGATCAGAGAGGATGAGCCATTTTCCCCAAGGTCGCATGACTAATGGGCTAGAATACCAGTACAGGTCAGCTTGCTGCTAAAGCCGAGCCTTTGTCCTTTATACCACGCTGCCTTGTGCTTCTGAGGCACTTATCAACCTTTGGCACAATTAACTGCTACCTGGTGTCTTCAGCAAGTGTCAATGTAAGAAAAACAAGAAGTGATCTTTGTCTCCTTACCCAGGTGCAACATGTACATTGGTTGAGTATCTACTGGGTGTCAAACCCTGAAAGGACCTTTGCATACAGTCTCATGAATCCAGGGATAGTAAGTCCCTACATATATGTGCCATCTTCTCCTCCATCACCCATGGCAGACAGCCATAATGAATTTAATTACTACCTTCCTCTGTTCCCAGACACAGCCTCAGGATCTTTCTCAACACCATGTTGGGAAGCCACTGATAATAAAGCAGAGTTAGTGTAACAGGTTTAACAGAACGCGCTGGAGCCAGCTCACAGCTGCACAGAAAAGTAGATGGCACATGTCTCTTCCCAAATCTACTCAGTGATGTGACATTGGCTGCTTGGACTCCACCATGGTAGGAGTGTATATACCTCGGAAACTGACAAACCCTACACATCAGGACTTTTGTTTCAAAGAGCTGATTTAACAGCCCACCACCAACTCTACGCCTTTTCTGATCTAAACCTCACTTTTTACAACAGCCCATAAGGTAAGTAGTATTAGCCTCCATTTTATAAATTAGGAAAATGAGGCTCAAACAAGTGAAGAGGGTTGGCCAAGTCAGACAACCAGCCAGGGCAGAGATGTAATAATATAAACTCCATCCTGCAATGGCTGCACAAAGCAAGAGAGGGTGCAAATGAGAACAAGTAAAGCCCTCTGTAAATATGAGAGATTATTATTCCTACCACTGCCATCACTGCTGGGCAGACAGAACTAATGAACCTGGACTTCTGGAGTTCTGACAGCTCCAGGGCCAGCCATTTCAGAGCTGCCCAGGTTGGAGTTCCCAGGCCTGATCTTCCTCATCATCAGCTAAGACCCCTTACTAGCCTAAATTCTTAAGAGCCCCCAAATAATATCCAGAATCTCAATCTGCCAAGAAACCATAATAGAATTTCTTTTTATGGTTCTGAATTCTGTTTATACAGAATTCAGAAATTTGTTTGGAGTTGGGTTGTTTTGTTTGTTTGCTGAGATTAGCAACCAGTCCTACAAAGTGTGGCTACTACATATGTGTATCACAGTCATTCTTTCCACAAACACTTATGAACACCTCCTAATAAATCCAGACATACCTGTGACACCCAGTTCCTAACAGGTGTGATAGGATGGTGATGGGGAAAGGCCAAAGAAAGTAAAATAATAGTTAACACTCATTGGGCACCAATTATGTGCCAAGTACTATTTCACACACCCTCATTATCTCATTTAATCCTCAACGCTGTAAGGGAAATATCATCCCATTTTTAAAAATGAAACTGATGCACAGAGAAGTGAAGCAACCTGCTCAAGAACACACAGCAAGAGGCAGAGGAGGATACAAACCGAGGTAGACAGCTGGATTCAGCTTATGCTCTTAACTGCTTGGCTGAGGACAGTCTGCTTGAACTAGGTTTTGAGGGATGAATAGGAGTGATTGAGAAAGGGAACATGCAGGCCTTTCAAGCTCAAAGGCAAAAACGTTTATGTCTGTTGTGAAGGCACTCCTTGTAGTTTGAATAAAGAAGAAAATGTGTTAAATGCTTAGCTGGTCCACAGTAAACATGTTACTTGCCATTCTTGCTTGGTGTGTATGGACCAGAGAATATTCCTGATGGAAGGCGGGAGAGGAAGCAAAGGGCTGAGTGTAGAAGACCCCCAGGCTATACTATGCATTTGGAGTCCCTAGACAGCGGGGAAAAGAGACACATCTTCTTGTGTTGTCAGTTTTCCTCAATGGTAGAAAATTTATTTATTTTTATTTTTGGGGGGCAGAGTCTCACTCTGTCACCCAGGCTGGAGTACAGTGGCGTGATCTTACCTCACTGCAACCTCTGCCTCCCAGGTTCAAGCGACTTGTGTGCCTCAGCCCCCTGAGTAGCTGGGACTACAGGGGTGAGCGACGGTGCTCAGCTAATTTTTTTTTTTTATTTAAAGTAGAGATGGGGTTTCACCATGTTGGTCAGGCTGGTCTTAAACTCCTGGCCTCAAGTGATCCACCCACCTCAGCCTCCCAAACTGCTGGAATTACAGGCATGAGCCACTGCGTCCAGCCAATGGTAGAAATTTTAGAACATTTATATTATAACAAATGCAAATATATTATGGAGGAAAAAGCAGTATTTGCATGGCTTTTTCATGAAAACCTGATATTTACAAAAATCACACACTGTGGTGGGCTGCTTTGAGCTCTGCTTACTTGCTCTTCCACCCTTCGTGACTCAGTTCTGTGAAAGCTTCTGTCCTAGGGATGGATTGGATACTGCCATGAAGTACAAGTAACTCTATTTTGATCAATCTCCTTTAGAGGGTGTCAGGAATGAGACACAGGTAAAGCTGTGACTGGTAAAGAAACAGAAGTTACTCCCATTCGCCAAGATAAGGGATTGTTTGGTCATTTTTGTGGTTTGAACAATCAGTGCTCATGTTTGGCTTGTGCATGGACATGATTACAAAATGATCTACTGCAGGAGAAGAGTGCTGTCCCAGAAGAAAATCAGCGGGCACAGACACGCCCCAGTGCGGGAGACTCACTAGCGCAGCCATCAAGCTGTCCTGGAAGGAAGCCAGCTTGGCAACCTGACATTGACAAACCGCTCGCCCGTTTTTCCAAAGATTCCCAGAGCTCGCATTTTCCACTTACACGATTCCATTAGGAATCCTGAAACATGTAAATCTTGGCATCTTATTGCTCCATTAAAGAAACAAAGTATTAAATGCAGACACATTTCCTTAAATGTTGGTGGTTTGGCTTCCACTGGCTCTAAAGATAACTGCTGTTCTTTTCTAATGATTACTCTGAGGATGACAGATGCTGTGGTTCCAGATGTCTCCAGAAAGGGCCATTGTGTTGGGTGTGGGGGAGTCACAGGGATTCCAGGAAGAGGACAAGGAGAACTGGCATAATTATGATGATGATGATTATAATGACTTTCTTTTGCGTTGCTCCCTTTTGTTCATATTCCTCCTTAGCTCATTACCTCCCTTCTCCCACCGTGTTCACAGCTGCTGAGGGCAAATTGTGCAAAACCCCAGTTTCCTCTTGTTGCTCTCAAGCCCACAGAGATGGATCCCAAAGGCCTGCCCATCAAGACCTTATGCTTCACGAGATGGATGTTGTGTGATCAGGGACAATTCATTTAGCCTCCTGGAGCTTCGATTTCCCCATCTCCAGAAGGTCAGTGATAGCACTTAACTTACGGTGCTAAATGAGATCATTCATGTAAAGAGTTCCACGTGGAGAGGATGTGGAGAAATAGGAACGCTTTCACACTGTTGGTGGGAGTGTATATTAGTTCAACCATCGTGGAAGACAGTGTGGCAATTCCTCAAGGATTTAGAAATAGAAATACATTTGACCCAGCAATCCCATTACTGAGTATGTACCCAAAGGATTATATATCATTCCATTAAGAAGACACATGCACACCTATGTTTATTGTGGTACTGTTCACAATAGCAAAGACTTGGAACCAACCCAATTGCCCATCAACGATAGACTGGATAAAGAAAATGTGGCACATATACACCGTGGAATACTATGCAGCCATAAAAAAAAGCTCCATGTGGAACTCGGCACACAACCAACCTTCACTCATATATCAGCTCCCTTCTTCAACTGAGCAAGTGCCAAAGCACGGGACCACTCTTGCCAAGAAGCCAACACAGATCATGTAATCAGTCTCCACCCTTTGCAAGGCCCTCTCAGCCAGCCCACCATCCAAGTCTATTTCATCCCCTGCATATAAACAGATGACTCCTCCAGGGCAGATGAGATTGGCCAAGATGCACTGTCTGTGTGAGACCCAGTGGCCTTTCTGAAGGGCTGGAATGCTCAAGCTACAAGGCAGGAAGCCCTACACATCAACACCAGGTTATAAACTTGAGCTGCAAAGTCCCTGCTTCCATAAACCCTGACTCCTTAAAAGTGGTATGGTACATCACTTAAGGAGTCAGTTCAAATGCCCTCAAATTCCAGCTCTGCCACATACAAGTTGTAGGACTATAGGCAAGTCACATGGTTTCTCTGAGCCCTGGTCTATAAAATGAGGTTAAGAATAGAGCAGATACGATGTCTTACATGGGTAACAGCACTTTGGGAGGCTGATGGGGACAGATCACCTGAGGCCAAGAGTTCGAGACCAGCCTGGCCAACATGGTGAAACCCCATCCCTACTAAAAGTACAAAAAATTAGCTGGACATGGTGGCAGGGACCTGTAATCCCAGCTACTTGGGAGGCTGAGGCAGGAGAATTGCTCGAACCTGGGAAGCAGAGGCTGCAGTGAGCTAAGATCACTCCATTGCACTCCAGCCTGGGCAACAAGAGCGAAACTCCATCTCAAAAAACAAAAGAATAGAACATCTTTAAACTGTACCATCTAATACAGTAGCCAATACCCAAATATGGCTATTTAAATTTTAATTCATTATAAATTAAACAAAACTGGAAATTCTGTCCCTCAGTCACACAAGCCACATTTCAAGTGCATAGCTATGCTTGGCTCATGAAAACCATATGTACAGGGCAGCTATAGAATATTTTCATCACTGCAGAAAGTTCTACTGGGCAGCAGAGGTGTACTGTGAGGATTAAATGAACTGATGAATACAAAGTGCCTAGCACCATACCTGAAGGATAGAAAGTGCTCAATATAGCGAGGCTGTTGTGTCATTTAATCCTCTGCAAGGTGGTGGCTTTGCTCCCATTTCACAGATGAGAAAGTCAAGTTCAGGAAAATGAAAACAACATATTCAAACTCTGATACCAGCAACTAGCAGAGTCAAAATTTAAGCCCTGATCTGTATGACTCCAAAAATGAATGCGTTTTTTATGAGATAGGCAATCTTCATGCAATGGGAAGAGAGATTGGCAATAGAGGAAGTAGTGATGCAAAATGAAATAAAAATCAAAATAAAAGAGCTACAATTGTCAAAAGCAGAGAGTTCAGTTCCGTCAAAAGCAGAAAGAGCTACAATCATCAAAAGCAAAGAGAGTTTGAAAACAAACTCAAACCCACCTCTCCTCCTTTGAAGACATTTGGCCTCACTTACAGGCAGTGAGAAGATTTCAATACCTCTTTAAACTTCAGTTTCCTCTTCTGTAAAGTGGGTTGCTTTGAGGATAAGGTGAGACAATGTATTTTCAAGCATAGAGTACTCAAAAAATTGTTTTTTAAAAAATCTGAATAATGGCCAGGCATGGTGTCTCACGCCTATAATCCCAACACTTTGGGAGGTCGAGGCAGGCAGATTACGAGGTCAGGAGTTTGAGACCAGCCTGTCCAACATGATGAAACCCTGTCTCTACTAAAAATACAAAAAATTAGCTGGGCATGGTGGCACACACCTGTAATCTCAGCTATTCAGGAGGCTGAGGCAGGGGAATCACTTGAACCCCAGAGGCAGAGGTTGCAGTGAGCTGATATCACGCCATTGCACTCCAGCCTGGGTGACAGAGCAAGACTCCATCTCAAAAAAACAAAAAAACAAACAACAAACAATCTGAATAATGACCACCCTAAGTACAACGTTTGGGTCTGGCCGTATCTAAGAGCACTCACCTACCTTTCTGGCTGTCTGTAAGAATCAGAAATTTGTTGGATCCACAATCTCCAGGAAGGAGCAAAGCTCATTGCCTCTTGCAGAGGACATAATAGCTCAAGTGTGGCCCTTTAATATGTTAATCTTTGCAAATCAGGGTTCCAGAGCTTTCCACAGATGCGGAACCATTGGAGCTTTATACAGAAACAATCAATTCCTTGATTAAAATCTGACAACTTAATTAATTAGTACTTAATAGCGCAACCTTAATTATACTCTACATCTTTATTCGATAATATTAATAAATTTCCCATGTGGCTGTGCACACATGTCTTTTATCAGCTGATTACAAATGCCCGAACTTGACCTCTATGCTCGGGAAAAATGTCTCATACTTCAAGAACATGAAAGACTTCATTAACACTAATGCCAACCTAGCCAAGGCCTACTCCTAGGTAAGAATTCTCTGATTTAAAAGTTCTTTGAGGTCCATAAGAAAAACGTGATAATTTGTGCACTAACTTTGCTGTATAGTTTATTTCCTTCAAACCTCAATATTTTTAGAAATTTTATAAAGTATCAGTACCCCTGGAGCTTACTTTCATCTGAAAAAGACACTCACAGACTTTTTTTGTTTCTGACCTAGACAGTGGGTTCATTTCTAAACTAGGTGAGAATCACAGAAATTCTTTGGATGTGATGGGAGAGTTATGGGGACCCCATATAAGCAGATAAAATAATACAGCTTTGAAGTCCAAAAGTCCTGGCTTGAGGCCAGGTGTGGTGGCTCACACCTGTAATCCCAGCACTTTGGGAGGCCAAGATAGGTGGATCACTTGAGGTCAGGAGTTTGAGATCAGCCTGGCAACATGGTGAAACCACATCTCTACTAAAAATACAAAACGTAGCTGGGTGTGATGGTACATGCCTGGAGTCCCAGGTACTCAGGAGGCAGAGGCAGGAGAATCATTTGAAGGTGGGGGGCTGGGGGAAGAGCTGGGCTTGAATCTCTGTACTTCTGAGCTTTGTGATCTTGATTGAGTTTCTTCAACCCCTGAGCCTGTTTCTTCATTTGGAAAGTGGAAATAATAATTCCTAGTCCTCAGAATGCTGATGTGACATTCAAATGAATGGGAAAGTGCCTGGCATGTACTAGATGCTCAATAAATGTTACACGTTAACCCATTAGCTGTGGCAGAGTGTAGACCATTCTGCTTTGTCCAATTGCCCATGGAGACCACTCACCTGGAGGAGGGGGGATCAGATCTCTGCGTGTGGGAGCTTTAGAGAATGAGGTGAGAAAAGAGCTATCAGAGAGGATAAGAAGATTATATTCTGCCAAATAAACCAGTTCCTCTGTTGGTGTGTCTTTTGGGCTTGGTAGGGGCAGGGAGAGGTTGTGCAAGGGAGGGCACAAACCTTCCCAGAAGTTTCCAGAACTACTTTAGGAGCTGCAGCCCTGCCTAGAGGGAAGGGTCCCCCACCTGAATTGAGGTGACCAGCCTCTAGGCATGGTTCTGTGTTGGGTGGCATTAAGCAAGTCCCTCGACTCTTGGAAAATTTGTCTTCTTTGTTGTTAAAGACATTAGCTCCATTTTTCCAAATGCCTGCTGCAGCTACAGAATCACCTAGGACATTTATTTAAGTAGCGATATAATATACAGTGACAATCCCCCTGCACACACATCCCAAATGATGACTATTTTGATAGAGGAATTTTTTTAGATACTTATTTCTGGGCCTTGATTGATTCAGTGTGTCCAAAGTAATTTCCAATAATTATTATTTAAATTTTCCAAGGAATTCTGATGGGCAACCAGGTTGGAGAACTAACAGGATTGCTGGTTTCCAGGGTCCCCATCCACCGGGAAAACTTGGATTCGTTGCTGCCTTGGCACAGCAGTGATACCTGGTGGCTTGGAGGAGTAACTTGAGGTTGTCCAGCACACGATTTCAAGCCCTCCATTGCACGGCTCGCTGCAATGTGGGATGAAATGAGGTTTTCCACTCTTCCCAAAGTCTAGATCGCATGATTCTCTGTCTCAACACCCATAACAGACACAGCATCTCAGCCCCCAAGTCCATCTTTCAAACTACCCATTTGACAGATGTCCACCTTGGACCAACACGATATATTTTTTTGCCTCCAAATTCTGATGGCACCAAACTACAACTAGAAACCCCACAAGACATCGCCATTGCAAGAATCACACAGACAGGGGTGACCACTCAGATACCTGGACTGGACTGTGTCCTAAGAGAAGAGACACATGACCTTTCTCTCCTTTCCTTCAACTCACAGAATCTACAAAGTGAGATCAGAGAAGCTGAGATGCTGAAAAGGGCATAAAATCATGTACTAACAATCTCCCATTCCCTAGAATCTGTGACCAGACAACTCTTTACGTTCTTTTTGGCCATCCCAAGATTAATCAGTCATACTAATAATTGAAATTACAGAAAACTTATCCATCACAATGGCCATTTCCAGAAATTAGATTGTTTCTCATTAGTGGGGGATTTTCTTTCTTCTCTATATTATTTCCAACTAATATTAAAAAAGCATTTTTACTGTTTTTTTCCCCATCATTTTCCTAGCATGGACTTGATAACAACCAGGAAGTACTTTACAAATCCCACTATCTTTACCTAATGGAAATTCTCACAATATCACAATTGCGAAAGGTCTTTTTTATTCTGGTGTTAACCTTAGGGAGCTTTTAAATGTTCTTTGGGGCATGCACAGAAGACTGAGGGAATCTTTCATTTCTACATCCTTGGAGAGCTCAGCACACTCGGCTAAGTATAAAACTGTTAACTCCTAATTTGTTTCTCTCGGTGAATATTGATTTGACTTCTGTTGTAAATCACAAATGCACACCAATCTACAGAAATGTGGGGCACTGAGGATTTCTGTTTAATATTCAACTTGGAACCACTCAAGCACTCACACAATTTTTTTTTTTTAGTTGCTCCACCTGTTGTTCTCCCAGATGGATAAGGTAAGAATGTCATGTATAAAAAAAAGTAATTGCTATGGCCGTTAAACAATTCAAGACCACTTCCCCTGAACTCTGCTGGCTATTTACAAAGTCCCACAGATGCCAAACTTGAAGAAGCTTAAAAAGGGAGCTGCTCATTTGGAACCGAGTAAATCCAGTGATCTCTCTGGTTATGTAGCAAACCTGTCTAGGTCTGCCCGTCCAATATATTTGTGATTTTGTACTGGTTAACTCCACACTTGGGGACGTCTGGCATTCCTCTTTTTATGATACAGACATCTGTGCTGCATGTTGGAGGTGAAAATATACAGTTTTGAGCCATATTTCTGATGCCTGGACATTTGCAGTTCCTTGATCTAAATGGAGGTCTTTAAGTGACAATCATCAGGGGAATGCTATTTTTAAAATCCCAAAGTGTTTAAAATTGAAATAAGATTTTTAAGGACAAAATCTTTTTTTTTGAGACAGAGTTTGTTTTGGGGGTGGAGGGGATCATCTGAATATTTGCTTTTCCCCGTTGTTTTTTTTTTTTTTAGAGACAGGGTCTGGCTCTGTCACCCAGACTGAAGTACAGAGGCACAATCATAGTTCACTTGCAGTTTCAAACTTCCAGGCTCAAGTGATCTTGCTGCCTCAGCCTCCTGAGGAGCTGGGGCTACAGGCGCATGCCACCATATCCAGCTAATTTTTTAAAATTATTTTTCGTAGGCCAGGCATGGTGGCTCATGCCTGTAATTCCAGCACTTTGGGAGGCTGAGGCAGGTGGATCATTTGAGGTCAGGAGTTTGAGATCAGCCTGGTAAACACGGGGAGACCCCGCCTGTACTAAAAATACAAAAATTAGTTGAGTATAGTGGTGTGTGCCTGTAATCCCAGCTACTCAGGAGGCTGAGGCAGGGGAATCACTTGAACCCGGAAGGCAGAGGATGCAATGAGCCAAGATCACACCACTGCACACCAGCCTGGGCAACAGAGCAAGACTCTGTCTCAAAAAAAATTACTTATTTATTTTAGAGACAAGGTCTCACCATGTTGCCCAGGCTGGTCTCAAACTCCTGGTCTCAAGTGATCCTTCCACCTCAGCCTCCCAAATTTCTAGGTTACAGGTGTCAGCCATCACACCCAACCCTCTCCTCCTTCCTGCTAATCCTCCATTGTATATGATGATGGTTAGGTGGCTAGGTATTAGGAGGGACTTAAGATGTCTCAATAAGCAGAAAGGCACTGCCTATTCCCCTGGTGCTACTGGGAGGCATTGAGAGGACAGTAAGTTTCCTAAGGTTCTGCAAACCAGATGGAATTCTTACCTTGTTACATCACCTGAGGACCCTAAGGAGGCTTTGGCTATTGGGGTTGGTGCAGAGAATCCCAGTGCCCATAGCAGCCTTCAGCACAGTGTACATTTGTAAAGTGGAACAAACCAGATGTTGATGGTACACAAGACTGCACAGGCAAGAAGCGGGCAATAAGGCAGGTGTCAGGAATCGGAGAGGATGCAGGAGATGTGGAGGATCTGGCGGCTCTCCTTTTCTGATCAGGGAGCAGGAGGAGGCTTCGGTGCTGAGCCAGACCTCCCTGATGAGACTGTTTACCCAGGCTCTTCACACAAGAAGGCTCAAGTTGGGGCAGAGTTGCCAACTACCCTACCTTCCCAGGGATAGAGTGATATCCTGAGATGCAGGGCTTTCTGTTTTAAAATCAGGAAAGCTCCCCTAAAACTAGGATGAGTTGTTCACCCTAGGCTGCAGATACAGTTTGATGTAGTTTCTAAAGCATGAACTTTGAAGACAGGCCTGGGTTTGAATCCCAGCTGTGCTAGCTAAATAACCCTGGGCAGGCAGCATCACCTCCTCTCTTCCGCAAAATGGAAATGGTCGTGTTTGCCCACCTCGCGGGTATGTAAGGTAGTCATGTAACAAGGGTAATGCAAGCAAAGTGTGTAGCATAGCGTCTGGCACAGAGGAGGCAGCTGATATGTTTTCTTCTCATCATTCTGAAGAAATGAGTTGCCAGTGTGCATTTTGAATGCCTCCCAAGCAAGAAAGGAAAAGAATAAGCCTGGATGTGGAGATCCAGGAAAATGAGAGACGGTGAAACCAAAGACCATGAATTAATGACTAGAGCAGATGAGAAGGTGAGAGAGACCAGTGTAGAGATGAGGCTAGGACGGAAAGTGGTGAGACGAGCGAGGGAAAGAGTTAGGACTAATCTCTCACACTCAGTGCTATGTTCTTGAAGTCTTGGGGGTTCAACAAACTGGGGGCTTCCTGTTGAAGGAAGAAGGAAGACTAGGAGTCTGACTGAAGGAAATGGACCTCCTTGGATGCCTACATCCTGGGTAGATCACCCAATGCCCCTTCCCTTTCTCAACCTCCTCTTTGACCATTCTGAGGAATATTCTCTGGGAGCCTGATGAAAGATTCCAAGAAACTGACATTCTAGCAGAGTTTTCTGCATTCAAAAGAGAAAACAAGGCTAGAAGGAGGGAAAAGGTGGAAAAAATAGTTTGAAGCAGAGTGCAGAAGAGATCTTTTAAACCTAACAATACCCCAGTGTTACAGTTCAGATTTGTCCTTCAAAATTCATGCGTTGGATGCTTCATCCCCGATGCTGCAGTGTTGGGAAGTGGCGGCTAATAAGAGGGGATTAGGTCTTGAAGCCTTTGCCCTCGTAAATGGATTAAGGTTGTTGCTGGGAAAAAAGTTGAATGATCTTGAGGGTGGATTTTTATAAAAGTGAGTTCAGCTCCTTGTTCACTTGCTCTTGGCCTCTCTTGCCCTTCCACCTTCCACCACGGGACAACACAGCACAAAGGCTCTTGCCAGATACTAGTGCCATGTTCTTGGACTTTCCAGCCTTCAAAACAATGAGGCAGATACAATTCTACTGTTTATAAATTACCCAGTCTGTGGCATTCTGTTATAGCAACACAAAATAGACTAAGAAACCAGATATAACAGAAATAGAAGAAATGCTATTAAGTTATAAGTAGGTGCAGTGCCTTCCTCTTCCCTTCTCACTACCTTTTGGCTTTTTAAAGAGAAAGAAATTCTTTCTTCCTGGGTCAGTTCTTAGGTTCCCCTTCATGTGTGTGTTAAAAGGGCAAAGTAGAAAGAAATCTAAAGATCCAGAAAGGCTAAGTTGATTTATATAATAAAGAACAAAGGTGGAAACACGAAGTAAAAGGGAGACAGGAAAGTTTTCTGGGCTGAGTGTCAGGGTTTAGGAAAGTAAGAGAGAAGGAGAAACGAGTTGGCCTTTTCCCAGGAGCCACTGCAAAGATTTAGGAAGTGATTTGAGGTGAGAGAGATGAGCTAAGATTTTTCAAGATGATTGAGAGACTGAGCATAAGTTTTAATTTCTTTCAACTAAATTTTCTTCCATAATGCAATTTCTTTTTTTCTTTTTTAAGCAAGATCCTGCTTTGTCACCCAGGTTGGAGTGTAGTGGTATCATACCTGACTGTAACCTCAAACTCCTGGAACTCCTGTTCTCAATTTATTCTCCTGCTTTAGCCTCCCAAGTAGCTAGGACTAACAGCATATGTCACCACACCAGCTAATTTTCTTTTATTCTTTTTTTTTTTTTCTTGTAGAGACAGAGTTCTGCCATGTTCCCCAGGCTGGTCTTGAACTCCTGGACTGAAGCAATTCTCCTGCCTCAGCCTCCCAAAGCACTAGGGTTACAGGCATAAGACATGGCACCTGGCCTGCACCTTCTTTTAATGCAAATCTGTGCTGAGACTGGACCACGTAGATATCCTGACTTATACAGGTTACCGTAAGTACCATTAATTAATATTCACTAAGTACCTCCTAGGTTCCAAGCACTGACTGCCTATTCAACAAACACTGCCTATTACAGTACTATGACTACACTGATTGTTCCAATTAATGACATCCCTGCTTCCACATCCTTTCCACTATGAATCTGCAGCTTCTTCTCATCACAAAGTAGAGGCTATTTCCCCACCATCTGCACCTAAGATGGCCTGGTTAACTTGATTTGGTAAATAGAACATAGTGGAACTGACAGCATTACAGCTCTAAGCTGAGATCTTAAGAGGCTTTGCAGGCATCTACTGTCTCTCTTGGGCCTTTGCCTCAATCATGATGACAAGCCCAGGCTGGCCTCTGGAGGCTGAGAGACCATGTACATTAGGACCAAGAGACCACAGCTAACAGCAAGCCAACCTCCAAAAGCAAGGTCATCAACTCAACCTTCAATTGACCATGGACACATGAGGAAGCCCCACCAGGCATAGCAGAGCTACCCAGCAGAGCCCACCTGAATTGCAAACACTAAGAATTATGAGCAAGAAAAAAAGGTTCATAGTTTCTAAACCAATAACTTTTGAGATGGTTTGTTATGCCACAACATCTACCGGACACACTCACTAACTAATCAATCTTTTGAGATATTATTTTTATTCTTTCAACTGAGAATTTATAATTCTCTTTGTTATATGAGATTTTATGACAAAAAGAAAAAGAAGAACTTGCCTGAGTTCACTCATCTGGTAGGTTCCAAAGCCAGATTTGAAAATAGCTCCATTTAATTCAAAATCCATCCTTCTATGCGCCTCTTATCATGCTGCCTAAGATAATGCCAAATTTACCAATAGCCAAGGTCATCTATCTATTTCAGAAGAGCTAAGAGGACAGGTCTGGACATTGCTACTAAAGCCAGGCTTCCCAGTGTTCAGGCCAATGAAACAGGACCACAGCCCAATAGGAAACTGGCATCACATGAAGGCTGGGGCAGAATATGAGGCCTCATAAGAGACACTACAGAGTTGAGAACAATGCGAGATGTGAGAATCAGTAGAGCTGGAGTTGCCAAAGTGAGATTTATGGAAGATAAACAAAACCCATTTGATCAAATGGAAAATGAAATTGTAGAACAGTTTCAATAAGAGGTAAATAGACACTCTCTGAAATCTGCTAAATAGCTTGGCAGGAAATCAGGCTGTCTATATACACACTTCCTCATTGTTGCAAGTGATTCTACACACACACACACACACACACACACCCGGACACATAGGGATATAGGTGAGTGCACACACAGAGACCCGACTACTTATACTTCATAGGAAGCACATCCATGCAGTCACATCTGTATGTGCACATGCGTGCACACACACACATACACACACATAAATTACCCAGTCTGTGGTATTCTGCTATAGCAACACAAGAAGGACTAAGAAACCAGGTATAATAGAAATAAAAGTAATTATGTTAGGCCGGATGCGGTGCCTCAAGCCTGTAATCTCAGCACTTTGGGAGGCCGAGGTGGGTGAATCACCTGAGGTCAGGAGTTCAAGACCAGCCTGACCAACATAGTGAAACCCCATCTCTACTAAAAACACAATAAATTAGTTGGGCGTCATGGCGGGTGCCTGTAATCCCAGCTACTCGGGAGGCTGAGGCAGGAGAATCACTTGAACCCAGGAGGTGGAGGTTGCAATGAGCCAAGACGACACCATTGCACTTCAACCTGGGCAACAAGAGCAAAATTTCACCTCAAAAAAAAAAAAAGATATTAAGTTATAAGTAAATACAGTCTCCTTCCTCTTCCCTTTTTCTCATTTATTCCTTTCATCCCTACATGCATAAATGACTACAAAATGTACAACACCCAAACACACACAGAAGTACACACAGAGATACAGAGAGACAGGCATACCCTCTTATGCAGAAGCACATGGGCTTTACATACACATGCAAACATATTCCCTGAGGTATGCAGGTACATACATAACCCTCATCGACCCAAGATACAGAGGAAGGGAGATCTTTCTCTTACTGGGAGCGGGTTTTCTCTTAACAAGATTTGTCCTCAGAGCTGGAGCACCTCACCTGCACATCCACCAATATGGAGTCTTCCCATTGATCCTTTGATCCCAACAAAACAAGCCCAGCCCTCCCTGGACCTTGGAGCCCGTGCTGACCTTGGCAAGAAGGGATTTCAAGAGCCTTGGACTGACTGCTGGGACTAAGTGTGAAGTTCACCCTTTGGGCTTTTTGCACCATGTTTTGAGAAGTTACAACTGTAACTCAGAACAGCAGCTTTGACACCAGGGAGACTAGGGTTCAAATCCTGCCTCTGCCACTTCCTAACTGTAGGAATTTGGGGGCCACTTACATAAATAGACTGAATTTCAGTGTCCTCAGTTGTAAAATGGGAATGGTAATTCCCACCAAGCAGGGATTTGTATGGATAAAAGGTGCTCCTGTGTGTAAGGGCTTGATTCGGTACCAGGCACACAGTAAGTGTCAGTAATAGTTGGGAGAAGAGAGGACATTTTCCAAGCCACATGCTCCATCCATTTACAGTCTTAATCTTGGGCTTTCCTTTACTGTCCCCAAGCATAACACAAACCAAGCTACTTTGCATTTATATTCTATGACTTTTTATGCATCATATTTTAACCAAAACGATCATTTTTTCCTTTAGATCTCTGCGTGTAAATGGCTCTGGCACGAACAAGAGCTAATTTCTTCTTCTGTCCTTGGGCACCATGTATCTGGTTATGATCATGAAAACCATTCAGCAAATCAATTTTAATTATCTCAAATCACTTTATAGGCAACATTCCAAGACTCCAAGCCTCCTGTAAAAAGGGAATAAAAAACTACATTCTAAAAGTCAAAACCAGATGTTGCTCTTAAGAATCCATATCTAAAGGTGGACCTTGAAACACTTAATTTTGAATGTTCATTTTCACACTCATCCGTTCAACACCACAAACATTTCTGAGCACCAAGACACAGTGACTGTTATCCAGTTCACAGAGACGCAGAGAGTTCAGTACAAAAGCAAAGTACATAAGGAATCAAAATTCGAAATGGCCAGAGAAATGATTTTTGAAATATTAATTTTTTAAACATGGCTCAAGCCTGTTATCCAAGCACTGTGGGAGGCTGAGGCAGGTGGATCGTGTGAGCTCAAGAGTTCAAGACCAGCCTGAGCAACATGACAAAACCCCATCTCTACAAACAATAAAAAAATTAGCCATGCTTGGTGTCATGTGACTGTAGTCCCAGCTACTCTGGAGGCTGGGGTGGGAGAATGCTAGAGCCCAGGAGACAGAGGTTGCAGTGAGCTGCGACCATGCTGCTGCACTCCAGCCTGGGTGACAGAGCACGCCACCGTTTCCACACACACAAAAAACAGGAGAGACAGAGAGAGAGAGAGAGGCAGAGAGAGAGAGAGAGACAGAGACAGAGGCAGAGACAGAGAGAGAAAGGAAAGAAAAAAGGAAGAAAGAAGAGAGGGAGGGAAGGAAGGAAAGAGGGAAGAAGGGAGAAAAGAAAGAGAGGGGGAAGGGAAGAGAAAGGAAGGAAAGGGGAAAGGAAAGGAGGGAGGGAGGAAGGGAGGAAAGAAAGAGAAAGGGGGAAAGGGAAGAGAAGGGAAAGGAAGGGAAGGGGAAAGGAAAGAAAAGGAAAGGAAGAAAGGAGAAAGGACAGGACAGGAAAGGAAAGGAATGGAATTATCTCAGCATGGCTAGAAGATACAAGGATAAAGCAGCTAGTACTTTGAAGACAGGGACCACTCTCCTCTGTATTCCCAGTTATCTGACACAGTGCCCGGCACACAAAGGTGCTCAGGAAATGCTTCTGGAATGAATGAGCAATGGATTCACAGAAGCAGAGGCAGAGTCTTGTAAGCTATGCTGGCTCGGCAATATCCGAGGGCAAGGTGGAAACACTAAAGACGTTTTTAATCAGGAAAGAGTCATAATTCAGGAATTGTTTTTAATGTTCACTTTAAAATTCAACTCTGGCTTCTGAATGAGGAACAGATTGAACATGAGCAGGGCTGGAAGCAGGGATTCCAATTAGGAGACCAACAGCATAATCCTAGGGAGGAAGGCAATCATGGCCTGAAGCCGGCCTCTGGCAGTGGGGATGGATTCAACAGGTTTTGGTGATTGTTTAGATGTGGGTGGACAGGGGAAGGGAAAAATGCAAGGATGACCCAAAATCACTGTCTTGGGTGGGTGACGGTGTCATTCACTGGCAAATGGAACAGGAGAGGAGAAGCAGGGCAGAAAGACGAAGAGTTTCATGGGGTTTGAGGTCCTGCAAAACAGCCAAGATGAGATGCCAAGTAGGCTGAAGCTTGAGGGAGCAGCCAGGGCGCGGGTAGAGTTTAGGGACTCATCAGCACTGGTTCAAGGGTTCTTAACCTGTGTGTCAGATCCCTCAGCTTGCACACAATATTATGTATGCATGTGCACTTTTTAGGAGTGAAGGCCCAAGTCCTATATCAATTTCTTAATGTATCTATGACCCCAGAATGGTTAAGAAGCATACTGCGCCCAGCACAGTGGCTCATGCCTGTAATCCCAGCACTTTGGGAGCCTGAGACTGGTGGATCACCCAAGCCCAGGAGTTCAAGACCAGCCTGGTCAACCAAGTGAGACACTGTCTCTACAGAAAAAAAAAAAAAAAAAAAAAAAAAAAGCAAAAAATTAACCAGGTGTGTCATACATCTATAGTCCCAGCTACCTGGAAGACTGACATGGGAGGATTGCTTGCTCCTGGGAGGTTGAGGCTGCAGTGAGCCACAATCATGCCATTGCACTGAAACTTGGGTGACAGATACTCTCTCAAAAAAAAAAAAAATTCAATAAAAGCAGCATGGTGTATGAGGCCCTGAATATCTGTATCAGTCAGAATTCTCCGGGGGGAAGTGGGGGAAAGACAGAAACAACAGGAGGTGGGAGAGAAAGAGACAAAAGCACAGAGAGACAGAAAGAAACTAGGAAGTTGGCTCACGAGATTTAGGAGGTGGCAAGTCCAAAATCTGCAGGACAAACTGGCAGCCTGGAAATTTGGGTGGGATTTCCATGTCATAGTCTCGAGACAGATTTTTTTCTTCTCAGGGGAGCTTCAGTTTTTGCTCTTAGGGCCCTCAGCTGATTGGATGAAGCCAACCACATTATCAAGCGTAGCCTCTTTTACTTAAATGCTATAGATGCTATATATAAATGTGTGTAAAATTTTAAATTACTAATCATCAAAATTATGTGTGTGCGTGTGTGTGTGTATTTTTTCTTTTTTCTTCCCCCTCCCAATGACTTTCTTTTAACAACAGTATTTTTTCTTTTTAAGAAACATGGTTTTGCTCTGTTGCCTAGGCTGGGTTGCAGTGGCACAATCATAGCTCACTGCACCCTCACACTCCTGGTCCCAAGCTATCCTCCCACCTCAGCCTCCCAAGTAGCTGGGAATACAGGCACACATCACTACACCCAGCTAAAGTTTTTTTTTGTAGAGATAGGGTCTCGCTTTTTTGGCCATGCTGGTCTCAAGCTCCTGGCTTCAAGCAATGCTTCTGCCTCAGCCTTCAGCACTCCCCTTGGCCTTTTTAAACAGCAAAAAAGCACCCCCAAAAAGCACACACAAATGCGAAAAACAGAAGTGGCACTTAATAGACCACAATGATAACACTTATTTGCTGATACAGGAAGGCAGACCCTCACCTTGTTCAGCCTCAGACTGGAAGGTGCATGTCACTCAACTCGGCTTCTTAGCCTTTTGGCGCCTGTCCATGAACAACTGTGAAAGTGTGTTGAGTGCTGGCCGGCGGAGTGGCTCACACCTGTAATCCCAGCATGTTGGGAGGCTGAGGAGGGACGATTACCTGAGATCAGGAGTTCAAGACCAGCCATCCTACATTTGTTTCCCCAGGCTGCTATAACAATGACCACAAACTGGGTGGCTTCCATTGTTGGAAATTTATTTGCTCACAGCTCGGGAGGCCAGAAGTCCAAAATAAGGGGTTGGCAGGGCCATGTTCTTTCTGAAGGTCATAGAGGAGAATCTGTCCCGTGCCTTCCTCTTAGTTTCTGGTGTTGCAGGCAATCCTTGTTGTGCTTTGGCTTAAGGATGCATCATGCCAGTCTCTGCCTCTGTCATCACATGGTGTGATTACTGGGTGTTTATGTCTGTGTCCAAATTTTCCCTTTTTGTAGGGACACTGTCCTATCAGAGCTCACCCTAATGATCTCATCTTAACTTGATGACATTTGCAAAGAGCCTATTTCCAAATAAGGTCATATTCACAAGTCCTGGGTGTTAGGGCTTCAACATATCTTTCTGAGGGACATCATACAACCCGGAATACACGCATCCCACAAGTATCCATTGAACACCTACTGTGTGCTCAATGCTAGGCACTCAGGGGACATCAGAGTGTGAACAGGGCAGCCTTATCAACCTCACAGGCTAATGCCATGCCTGGCGCACTCACATACATTAAAACGTGCTTGCCTCGGCAGCTTATCCATGTTAAAATGGACAAAATCACCAGTAATACCCACCCAGGGTTGCAGCCGACAGAGTCCATCCTGCCTTATGGCTCTGATTCTAAGACCCTGGAATCTTAAAAAATAAAGACTATTTTGCTGGTAGAATCTTAGGAGTTTTCAGTGGCTGCATGATGAAGCTCTCACTCAGGGAATCAAAGTTCCTGGACTAAACCACAGATAGAGGGGGAGACTTGTCGAAAGAATACACTTTTTTTTTTTTTGAGACAAAGTCTTGCTCTGTCACCCAGGCTGCAGTGCAGTGGCAAGATCTCAGCTCACTGTAATCTCCGCCTCCTGAGTAGCTGGGATCACAGGCGCCTACCACCATACCTGGCTAATTTTTGTATTTTTAGTAAAGACAGAGTTTTGCTGTGTTGGCCAGGCTGGTCTTGAATTCCTGACCTCAGGTGATCTGCCTGTCTCAGCCTCCCAAAGTGCTGGGATTACCGGCACAAGCCACTACATGGGTCAAAGACTACACATCTTAACATCACAATCATTTCCTAAATCCTCTCCCACTTCCATATCTTTCCCCATGCAACATCCTTATGGTGAGACTGGGAGGAGATGTGTGCAGTGGGTACATTCAAACTATACCTACGCAGTCCTGTATCTCTAGCCTTCTTTAATTCTGTTACTCTGTTTATTGCTGAATGGATTCATTCAAACATTGGCTCAGAAAATATATGAGCTTCTGTTTTATGCCACTTGCCAGATAGTCATATGGGGGCTGGGGAGACGGCAGCAGACAGAACGGACCAGGTCTTTGTCTTATGGAGCCTACGTACTATGGAGAAGTAAAGCAAAAAACCCAAGGAATGAAGAAGTCCCCTCTGTTGGGTATGATCATCTCCTTATATCCTAAGAAATCTGGTGTCCCAAATAAGCCAGAACCATCCGCCTTGTGCCATCTATACCTGTGTCTTAGTCCGTTCAGGCCGAGATAACAAAAATATCATATTCTAGGTGGCTTATCCACAACACAAATCTGTTGCTCACTGTTCTGGAGGCTGCAAAGTCCAAGATTAAGGCGCTGGCAGATTCAGGGTCTGGCAAGGGCCCATTCTCTGGTTCACAGGTGGCAGCTTCCAGCTATGTCCTTACATAGAAGAAGGGGGCTAGTTTACTCTCTGGGGTACCTGTTATAATGATATTGTTGTAGTCCATTTGTGCTGCTAAAAAAGGATTAACTGAGACTAGATAATATATATATAAAAGAGGGTTATTTGGCTTATAATTCTGCAGGCTGTACAAGAAGCATGATGCCACCATCTTCTTGGCTTCTGGTGAGGGTCTCAGGCTGCTTCTACTCATGGTGGAAGGGGAAGGGAAGTCCATGTATGAAGATATCATAAGGCAACAGAGGAGGTAAGAGGGGGAGGAAGAAGGTGCCAGGTTCTTTTAAATAACCAGTTCTTGCAGGAGCTAACAGGAAGAACTCACTCATTACTGTGAGGACAGCACCAAGCCATTCATGAGACCTGCCCCCATGACCCAGACACCTTCTACAAGGCCCCAGCTCCAACACTGGGGGTCCAATTTGACCATGAGGCTTGGAAGAGACAATCAACCAAACTATAGCAAGGACTAATCCCATTCATGACAGCAACATCTTCATGACCGAATCATTTTCCAAAGACCCTACGCTCTAGTATCATCCCATTGGGAATTAGGTTTCAACGTATGAATTTTTGGGGAACATAAACATTCAGATCATAGCAACCCAAGAGGGAAACAGGTGCCTGTGTCTTCTGCACAGCCTTCACTTAGGGAGAACTGTGCTGTGCAATGGCCACGTCTACCAGAGCAAAGGAGAGCTGTTAGGCAGTAATGGCTGCTCCATAGCCACCTTTTCTTGAAGCTCCTAGCAACAAACTGGGAGCAGGGAACCAGGGGTGAATGTTTTCTGCCCCCTCTAATTTCAATGTCAGTTCTATTTTCATACTAGAGCTCAGTGTGATTATTAAAATTCTATCATAATGCCCCGGCCTCTGTGACTCCACAGCCCAAGGTCTTTCCCCTGCACGGAGTTAGCTGTGCTTAACTATGAGGCACAGGTAGAAATCAGAGCCCCAGGGAGGCCCAGGGCATAGTGGGATCCCCCCACCTCTCAGGCATCCACCTCCCTGCCATGAGTGGAACCAACCCTCCCTGGTACATAGATCACCAACCTGCAAGTCACCTGCCCCTCCTTTTTCCTTATGCCCAGATTTACGGGGCCATCAAGTCTGCTGCTCCAGAAATATCCCCAGAAATTGTGCCTTCCCCGTTGTTCTCTTTGCCACCAGCTTCTCTGGGCTGCTTGTGTCAGCTACAGCTTTCTGTCCCTCCTCTGCAATTAGCCAGTGAGTCTCCCATCATACAAAACTGACCTTGGGGCTGATATAGTAGAGTCACTGTCACTGTGCTGAATGAGAGGTTTGTCTAGAAAGAAGGGAGGATATGCTCAAGGGGCACTGAGCTCTGAAAAGCCATGGGAAGGGGCTATGAAAGGAGACTCCTGCAGAGTAGACAGTGGGTAAGGAGGGGGCTGGCGAGGCACAAGGAGCGGACCTGAATTTACTGTGCCTCTCAGAGCTGAGACGAGGGTGAGGCTAGTGAGATCTTGGATGCACTTAAGGGGGTGCTCCCAAACTCAGCAACTGAGATGAATAATGTTTCCAGGCAATATTTTAAAAAATCAAAATTAATGCAAAAAATCCATGATGAGTAACATACCAATTTTAAGTGAGATCATGTAGGCAAATCTCCTAGCTCAGAATCTGGCACTTAGTAGGTATTCAAGAAATCAAAAACAAGAATGGAAAAGTAGCAATAATGCCAAATGTGGCAAGCATTTTTTTTTTTTTTTTTGAGATAGAGTCTCACTCTGTCGCCCAGGCTGAAGTGCAGTGGCGTGGTCTCGGCTCACTGCAACCTCCACCTCCAGGGTTCAAGCGATTCTCTTGCCTCAACCTCCCAAGTAGCTGCGATTACAGGCATGTACCACCACGCCCAACTGATTTTGTATTTTTAGTAGAGTTGGGTTTTCTCCATGTTGGTAAGGCTGGTCTCAAACCCCCAACCTCAGGTGACTTGCCCATCTCAGCCTCCCAAAGTGCTGGGATTACAGGCATGAGCCACCACACATGGTCGGCCAGTATTCCTTTAAGGTCTTTGCCTGTATCAAATCAATTCATCCAATCTTTACAACAACCTTAAAGGTGAATTTCATTATTTCCATTTTTAAAAAGTTCAATTTTTTTCTCTTTTTTTAGAGACAGGGTGTTGCTCTGTCACCCAGGCTGGAGTGCCGTGGTGTTATCGTGGCTCACTGTAGACTTTAACTTCTGAACTCAAGAAATGTCCTATCTCAGCCTCTTGAGCAGCTGGGATTATGGGTGTGCACCATCCCATCTGGCTAATTTTTAAATGTTTTGTGATTTTTTTTTTTCTGTTGCCTAGGCTGGTCTCAAACTCCTGGTCTCAAGCAGTCCTCCCATCTGAGCCTTTCAAAGCGCTGGGATTACAAGTGTGAGCCACTGCACCTGGCCTTTATTATCCCCTCTATAGATGAGGAAAACAAAGTCATCCAGAAGTAAAAGCATTCCTTATAGTCCATACAGCAAGCAAGGGGTGGAGTCAGAAAGAAAATCCAGACCATCTGATGCCATTCATCCACAGGAGAAACCATAGGATGCCTTTAATGTTCTCAGTGGAATAAAAAGAATTCAGAGGTTTCCACTGTTTCTCTGAGTCTTCATTTTGGATTGACCCGAATAAGATAAGGCCAGTGGGAGACATTTCCCAATGCTAGTAAATAAATAAAATTATATAATTAAGGAGTCTTTCTGGGACCCAGTGGCTACATAATACCTGTTAAAAGCAGAGGAATAAAAACCATCTCCTCCAGGGTTTGACATCAGCCTAATAGGTGATACTATTGATTTGATTCACTGCTCACCCCACGACAGCAGCCATCAGGGAGGAAGACGTTATCAGACAGGCAGCAGGGGACAGCAGGAGTGGGGGGCATAATCAGTTTAAACTTCTGCAGTTGCCAAGTCCTGAGGGGGAAGAGACTGTCTCTTTTCCAGGAGACAGATGGATGGGTAGCAGACCCTCAATGACAGCCCCCTTTCCTGGTGGGGAGGGTGGCCCACGAAAAAGAGGATAGAGGAGGAATTTGTCCGCGCCTATAAATCTCCATGGTAAATACCAGAGCTTAATTTGGACTGAAAAATCCTCTTTGAAAGTTAAGGAGTTGTATGCACGGCTCTTAGCTTAAAGGCAGCGTCCCTGTCTCTCTCTGTCCTAGCATCCTGTTTATTTCCTTCCCAGAACCAATCAGTTATTTAATTTGGTTTCCTCACTTGCTCGATTCTGTTTACCTCCTCAACAAATCTATAGTGTGTGCTGGAAGCAGCCTGTCTTCCTAATTCCATTTTGCTGCTGGGTAGCTTGGAGAGGCTGCTGAGTTTGCGGGCACCCCCTTAAGTTTTGCATCCAAAGCTTCACTCGCATCACCCTAGTCTCAGCCCTGAGAGAGACACAATAAATTCAGGTCCACTCCTTGTGCCTCACCAGCCCCCTCCCTGTTCACTGTCTACTCTGCAAGCACCTCCCTTCAAATCTCCTTTCCCTGATTTTTCAGAGCTCAATGCCCCTTGGGCATATCCTCCCATCTTTCTAGACAAACCTCTCATTCAGTACACTGACGATGACTCTACTATATCGACCCCAAGGTCAATTTTGTGTGATGGGAGAATCACTGGCTGATTCATGATAGGAATATTTACACCATGGCAGCTGGCAGATGGTAGAAATCAGGGTCCCCAACCCCTTAATCATACCACTAAACTCCTTGGGCGGGACATTGTATCTGCTTTGTCTTCCATGTGCTGCTCTGTCCCTGGCTCAGGGCCAGACACACAATTGTTAACTGGTAAATATTTCCTGACTTGATGGATGGATGCAGTTGTTGGCATTGCTCGTACTATGAAGAAATTGTGTCAACTCAAGTCTGTAATGGTGATTCATTCCCTACCTTGAATCAGATACAAGATGAAAAAAAAATCATCATTTTCTGCCCTCCAGAGGCTCATGGTCTGGGCATGGTGGTTTGGCAGAGGACACAGGACAGATAACCAGTATGATGCAGTGCGGTAATTGGCAAGAGGAGTTGCTTAGGGATGCTGCTGATGAGATGGTAGGTTAGAGGATATCCCTGTTTATATGCTTATATGCTGAGGGATTATAACCATCTGTCGTGTCAGCCCTCTGTTTGAAACATCATGGTGCTAAGCAGATGTTGACTCAACCCATGCCCTGGAGGACACTGTCTAACTTCCTGACTGACTCTTAACTAAGCTGTGGGATCCAGGGTGCTTTACTTCTCCGCGTCCCAGTTTGCTCATGTGATAAGATGGAAATAAAACCTACCCCATGAGTGTTGTTTAGAAGGATAAATTAAATGACAGTTATAGACTGAGTAGACAATAAAGCACTCTTTGAAACAAATCAAAATGTAATCAACCAATATGATGGAATATTTGTTTATCCTTAAAAGCAGTATATACAATTCCAGTGTAGGTGCTTTCTCTTTTCTCTTTCTTCTCTGCTTCCCATCTCCCTTTCCTGCTCTCCATTCCCCTTATCTTTGTTTATAAAGAAAGGGTCTCACTCTCACCCAGGCTGGAGTGCAATGGCACAATCTCAACTCACTGTAGCTTCAACCTCTCGCACTCAAGCGATCCTCCCACCTCAGCCTCTCAAGTAGCTGTGATCACAGGTGCACACATCTACAACCATCTGATCTTTGACAAACCTGACAAAAACAAGCAATGGGGAAAGGATTCCCTGTTTAATAAATGGTATTGGGAAAACTGGCTAGTCATGTGCAGAAAGCAGAAACTGGACCCCTTCCTGACACCTTACACTAAAATTAACTCCAGATGGATTAAAGACTTAAATGTAAGACCTAACACCATAAAAACCCTAGAAGAAAACCTAGGCAAAACCATTCAGGACATAGGCATAGGCAAGGACTTCATGACCAAAACACCAAAAGCATTGGCAACAAAAGCCAAAATAGACAAATGGGACCTAATTAAATTCTTTTGCTCCTTCATAGCAAAAGAAACAATCATTAGAGTGAACCAGCAACCAACAGAATGGGAAAACATTTTTGCAATCTGCCCAGCTGACAAAGGACTTATATCCAGAATTTACAAAGAACTAAAACAGATTTGCAAGAAAAAAACAAACCCATTCAAAAGTGGAAGAAGGATATCAACAGACACTTTTCAAAAGAAGACCCACATGAGGCCAAAAAACATGAAAAAATGCTCATCATCACTGGTCATTAGACAAGTACAAATCAAAACTACATCGAGATACCATCTCATGCCAGTTAGAATGGTGATCCTTAAAAAATCTGGAGACAACAGATGCTGGAGAGGATGTGGAGAAATAGGAACACTTTTACACTGTTGGTGGGAGTGTAAATTAGTTCAATCATTGTGGAAGTCAGTGTGGCGATTCCTCAAGGACCTAGAAATAGAAATTCCATTTGACCCAGCAATCCCATTCCCGGGTATGTATCCAAAGTATTATAAATTGTTCTATTATAAAGACACGTGCACATGTATGTTCATTGCAGCACTGTTTACAATAGCAAAGACTTGGAACCAACCTAAATGCCCATCGATGATAGACTGGACAGGAAAAATGTGGCACATATACACCATGGAATACTATGCAGCCATAAAAAACAATGAGTTCGTGTCCTTTGTAGGGACATGGATGAACCTGGAAACCATCATTCTCAGCAAACTGACACAAGAACAGAAAATCAAACACCACATGTTCTCACTCATAGGTGGGTGTTGAATAATGAGAACACATGGACACAGGGAGGGTAGCATCACACACTGGAGTCTGTTGGGGAGGACTAGGGGAGGGACAACAGGGGGTGTGGAGTTTGGGAGGGATAACATGGGGAGAAATGCCAGATATAGGTGATGGGGATGGAGGCAGCAAACCACATTGCCATATATGTACCTATGCAACAATCTTGCATGTTCTTCACATGTACCCAAGAATGTAAAGTGCAATAAAATATACATATAACAAAAACAAACCGAAACAAAACCAACCCAGCAGTTTGTATCCCACTGTGCTATATGAGGGGCTTCAAAATAAACTAACAGCATATAAAAAAGAAAGGGTCTCACTGTCACCCAGGCTGGAGTGTAATGGCACAATCTCAGCTCACTGTAACCTCAACCTCCCACACTCAAGTGATCCTCCCACCTCTGCCTCTGAAGTAGCTGTGATCACAGGTGCATACCACCACACCCAGCTAATTTTCTTTTCTTTTCTTTTTTTTCTTTTTGTAGAGACGGGGTCTTGCCAGGTTTCCTAGGCTGGTCTTACACTCCTGACCTCAAGCGATCCACCCACCCTGGCCTCTCAAAGTGCTGGGGTAACAGGCATGAGCCACAGCACCCAGCTCCTCCTCCTCTTTCTCTCCGACCTCTTACACTTTCACTTTCTTATAATCTTACCAACAGCTAACATTTATTGAGCATTTACTTAGTGCCAAGCCCATCTCAAGTGCTTACAACTATCACTTACTGAGTCTGAACAACAGTCCTGAAGGTTGGTACTATCATTCCCAGTTTATAAATGAATAAACAGAGGGTAACTTGCCCAATGCCACTCAGCAATTAAGTGGCAGAGCTGGGATGGGAACCCACACACTGTGTCTCATGCTTCCATTATATTCCTCACACTGTCTTCCCACTAAATATGCTGTTGGAGTAAAAAGGAAAAAGCACAGCACCTGAGGCCTGGGACTATCTGGGGTGGGGGACCCTCAGCCTGGGGTTGTGCTGGGAGAGTCTAGAAGATTAGCAGATGTATTAGCACATTTTCACACTGCTGATAAAGACATAACCTAGACTGAGTCATTTATAAAGAAAAAGAGGTTTAATGGACTCACAGTTCCACATGGCTGGGGAGGTCTTATAATCACGGTGGAAGGCGAAAGGCACACATCCTACAGAACAGCAAACAGGAGAGAGCTTGTACTGTGCAATTCCCCTTTATAAAACCATCAGATCTCGTGAGACTTACTACCACGAGAACAGCATGGGAAAGACCACCCCCCTCCCATGGTTCAATTACCTCCCACTCGGTCCCTCTCACAGCATGTGAGAATTGTGGGAGCTACAATTCAAGATGAGTAAGGATACAAAGCCAGACCATATCAGAAGGGGAAAGATATACCCAGCAGGTCTTGCAGAGCCTCTTCCCCTCTGATGTGAGGGGAGGCAGGCAGGTTTTTTCTCATTTTCCTTTGGGTATCAGCAGCAGCTGAGGAGAAATGCTGACCATTCCTTTTCTTAATGAGGGAGGTTCAGGAAAGAGCAATTAACAGCATGAGCTTTTATTTTCTCCCAGGAGGGGCAGGGCTGATCTTGCTCTTTCTTTCTGGACCAGGGCAGACTTTTTTTTTGGTAAAGGCAGAAATTGGTCGAGAGTGTCAACAGCAGGAGTCATAGGACTTTGACAGAAGCCACCACATGAAGGGGCCACAGTCCCTGCTCTGTTTCTGGGGTTTCTGGTCTGTATCCTGTGAGGTACCAGGCTGCTCTGGGGTGCCACAGGGAATGCCAGCCTTGCTCCCTTCTCATCCTTTCTGTGAATGGCAGCAGGAGTGAACTCTTTAAAATCCAGCCAGGAGGCAGGGTGCAGTGGCTCATGCCTGTAATTCCAGCACTTTGGGAGGCCAAGGTGGGCGGATTACTTGAGGTCAGGAGTTTAAGACCAGCATGGCCAATATGGTGAAACCCTGTCTCTACTAAAAATGCAAACGTTAGCCAGGTGTGATGGTGCATGCCTGTAATTCTAGCTACTAGAGAGGCTGAGGCAGGAGAATTGCTTGAACCTGGGAGGTGGAGGTTGCAGGGAGCCGAAATAATGCCATCACACTCACGCCTGGGTGACAGAGCTAGACTCTGTCTCAAAATAAATAAATAAAATGCAGCCAGGAATGTCCACCTCTCGTGTGACCCTGGATAAAGTTGAGACTCCCTGGGCACTCACTGCTCCTCCCAAGCTGACACCTTCACCATTTTCCTTCTCCATCCAGGCACTTGCCTTACCAAACTGCTCATGGGCTAAAACGTGCAATCAGTTGAGACATAATAAGAAATATATATTTGGTCTCTGCCTCTGGCTTCTGGAACAGAGCTTCTAAAACCCTTGTAACTTCCTGAGTGATACTGGTGATAGGAGCATCTTTTGTTATAATATTTGGTCTTTGTCCCGAGTTCCTAACACAAGAGCTTCTAAGATGCTTGGAATCTCCAGAGTGATATGAATACCTTTTTGTATGCTAATTAGATTATCTTGGCTAGTATCCTGTAGACAGCTTCAGGATAGAGGCTGGTTGTCAGAGGAACCAACTATGTGATTAAAAAGTTGGAATGGTTAGTCCCACCCCTGAACCTCTAGGGATGGGAGAGGGGCTGCAGCCTGAGTTCAATCACCAATGGCCAGTGATTTAATCAATCGTGCCTATGTAATGGAACTTCCATAAAACGCCTAAACAATGGAGTTTAGAGAGCTTCTGGGTTGGTGAGCACATCCATATACAGGGGTGGGGATGGCATATCCCAGCTTCACACAAATACAAGCTCCTGTGTTGAGGACCCTTCCAGACCTAGCCCTACATACTTCTTTATCTGGCTGTACATTTGTATCCTTTATAAAAATAAACCTGTATTCCTAAGTAAAGTATTTTCCTGAGTTCTTTGAGTCATTCTAGCAAATTATTGAACCTGAGGAGGTTCAATGTCTCTCATGAGGTTGCCATCAAGCTGTCATTTGTGGCTGTGACCATCTGAAGGCTCACGTAGGGGAGGATCTGCTTCCAAGATGAATCATGCAGTTATTGACAGGACCCAGGTCTCTGGTGGCTGTTGATCAAAGACCTCTCAGTTGCCCACCTATGCCATGGGCCTCTGAATAGGGTGAGAAAGACAGGTAAGTTCCCTTAAGGCCTAGAGTTGCAACTGGCATATGTCACTTCTTTCATATTTCACTGGCCGCCACAAGTCATATGACACTGCCTGAAGTCAAGGAATGAAGTATAAACTACAGATCTGATGAGATTATGGCAAAGTATGGATGATGGGAGGAGGGATCAAAAATTTGAAACCAATAACTCAACCTACCATACCCCCATAAGCATGGATATAGAGATAAAAGGATATTCTATATCCACGAGGGGATAGTGGGAACTCCTGATTTTGTAGCCAGTTTGTCAGAGTGGCCTAGAGCTGAAGATTGACATCTGAAATAGGGAGGTCTTGTGGGACTGAGCACTTAACCTGGGTCAGGGGGTGGGGGCGTCTGCACCATCACTGAGTAGTTAGCATTTTAACTGAATTAAATTCTAGGATAATCAGTTGCTGTATAGAGAATTGGAGAACTGGCTGGTGCTAAAGGAACCCCCAGATTTGGTGTCAGAAGTGTGAGTAGAGGTTTTTCAGTTGCATGTCTCTTGCTAGCATCTCAACCTTTGCACCATCCATCTCCTTTGTGTGAAATTCTCCTCTCACTCTCTAAATCCTACTTGGTGTTCTGATCTTGGTTGGGAATCACCTTCTTCTGGAAGCCTTCTCTCACTGATTAGGCTAGATCAGGTCTCCCTGTTTGTTATATTATCTCAGAGCCCATTACATTCTTCTCTATCTATGGTTTATAACCATGTCTATGTGTGTGCGTTACAGCCCTGAAACTTTTTGCACTAGATATTGTGGCTTCCTGAGAGTTAAAGGTGATTTAGACAATATAAAGACAAAGCTAGTTCATTGCAAATTTTATACTCTGTGTGTAGTCAAACACTGCCAGGGGTTAGATCATGGGGACATCTCAATCTTACCTTAAAGAAGAAAGTTTTTTTGTACTCTCAGGTCTGTTCAGATCAGAATAATCCCTTCCTCACAATATTAAACAGAGGGATGCCTTTGACCTGTTTTATCCAGAGCTATCCCTTGCCCATAACCCCTGTGGTGAGTTGTACCTCCGGCTGTTTCCCTATCCTCTCAGGCTTTCTGGAGCTACACTGCACATCTTGTCTTTGAGCACTGCAAGTTGACTTATTGAGGTGCCTGAATCCCTGTTAGGGTCATAGAAATCTAAAATTAGTCAGATAAAAGGGATTCACAGAGGGAATCCAGAACCACTAACTGCACTAATGGAAGGAATAAAATATCAAGAGTGGTGCATAGTTTAGGCATCCATAGCATCTTGTTTCAAGGTGACTTTCTAACAGTGGATGGGAAGGAAGTAGAGGTAAAGGGAAGGAAGAGCTCTCCTGACATAGGAAACGCCCTGAGTGATGGGGACAGAGAAAGCTTGGGGCATTGGGGGAATGAAAAGGTGAACACTAGAGATGGAGTCCAGAGGCAGCACCAGGTGAAGGTGAAGGAGAAGCCAAGGACAGACCATGCAGGACCTCAAAGAGGAACTTAGTTGGTTTTTTAAATGCCATTAGGCATTTTTCTTGTTGTTCCTGGGCAAAGGTATGGCAAGACCATGATTTCATTGTTTCTTTAAAGATCACTCTGGCTGCTGCATGGAGAATGGGTTGTAGGGGAGGTGAGAGTGGGTGTGGTGGAATTGTAATAACTTTGGCAAGAGATGATAATGTCTTGGACCCTGGTGGTAGCAGTGGAAGTAGAAAGAGTGGGCGATTTAAAACATAATTAAAAGGTAAACTTGACACAACTTGGGACTTATTTATCTCTATAGTACACTTAGGGGGGTATGGTAGGTTGAATTATTGATTTCAAGTTTTTAATCCCTCCTCCTACCAACCATACTTTGTCACAGTCTCATCAGGTCTGGAGTTTATACTTCATTTCTTGATTCAGGCAGTGTCATGTGACTTGTGATAGCCAATGAAATATGAAAGAAGTGACATATGCTGGTTCCAACTCTAGGACTTAAGGGGACTTACCTGTCTTTCTCGCCCTATGCAGAGGCCCATGGCATACGTGGGGACCTGAGAGGTCTTTGGTCAACAGCCACTGGGGACCTGGGTCCTGTCAACAACCACATGATTCATCTTGGAAGCAGATCCTCCCCTATGTGACCCTTCAGATGATCACAGCCACAAATGAAAGCTTGATGGCAACCTCATGAGAGGCATTGAACTGAAACCACTCTGATTCCTGACCCATAGAAATTGTGAGATAAAAAGTGTTTGTTGTTTCAAGTTTCTAAGTTTTGAGGATAACTTGTTATGCAGCAACAGATAACTAACACATCCACTCACTAACTTGTGCTTACTTCTTATTGGCCATACTGTGTCACATGATGCATCCATTCTCAAGGGAGGCTGGGAAATGTGGTTTAAACCAGATCAATCTGAATAAAGGTAGGGCTCTATTAGTGAGGAAGATGGGGAAAATGGGTTCTGCATTAATCCATTTCTGTCCTGCAGCTTTAGTAGCACAAAGCTGCAAGGAGTTGAAAATGGTTTGTAGATGAAATCTTCCTTTTCCTTTGTTTTTTCTTTACTAATTTCAGGTAGATAGACTGCAATTCAGCTCCCATGGAATTGGGTGCTATTGCTTCAGTTGCAGTTTTTTGAATAGAATTTTGGATCAAAGAAAGTAAAAATCTTACCCGTGATTATCTTTCCTGTAAATAAATCAGTTACAAAGATATCTGCATCATCAGTCAACCATTTAATTTGTTAAGAGGATATTAAGACCCTTCCCACTGGCCAATTGCATGCTATGTAAGGATATGGGAGGATTTAGTTTCTTAATTTTTTGAAGTGGCACATTTTTTTTTCACGCCTTTTCAAGAGGAGAGGACCAAAATGCCATCATAATATTTCATGTCATATACTTGAATGTCTGCCATAGGAACATATTACTTTTGTTTCTAATTAAGTGGGGAGTGCAATCCTATTTTTTATGTTCTCATAAAATGCATTAATCACAGTTGAAAGCCTTTTTGTGCTGTTTCCCAGTGGGAAGGAAACTAACAGTCATTGATGACCTACTGTGTGCCAGGTGCTTTCTGTAGATTAACTACTTTATATGCTTGCAACATCCCCGTGATGGAGGTCACTATTCTTACAACTACTTTATAGATTAGATCATAGAAGTGACTTGCCTAGAGGAAAGTTGAGATTTGAATTCAGGATGTTCTGGTTTCAAAGTCTTTCCATGCTGATACATTGTCACTCACCCCTGTCCCCAATTTAAGAAGGACCAATTTATCCCTCATGACCAACACTTAACTTTCGTCTATTAGATGGTTCCTTGGCCCATTTAAAAGGAAAGTGAATTCTGAAACTTTTAGGCACTTACGCAGGGCCTAATTGTGTTTTAATATTTGATGTGCTTAGAAACGTATGAAAAATTAGTGCTAACTCTGAGTTGATTAACACATTCTGGCATGTCTTGTGGTATGTGAACTGTGGCCTTCAGGACATTCTTGAACTTTTCCTTTTAATTACCACCATGTGAATGTGAACAATGCCACTATTCAAGGAGCATGTTAGAACTTCGTTTTTAAAAAAGAATTAGCAGCAAATGGATGTTGTTTTTCTGAAGATATTGGCTGAATGACTAGTTGATGGTATTGCTTATTGAGTGGTGAAGCTATGCTCAAATTTAATTTGGATGGCAGGATCAACTGTTGTCAAAATTTTGTTTTCTAGTTTTTAAAAATTAATTTTTTTTGGATGGGGCAGGGTATTTTGGATTCACATCTACTTGTAAGAGCTAATATAGAGAGATACTATACATCCTTTACCTTATTTCCTCTAGTGGTACTAAACAGTCAAGACACAGAAGTCACAGCAGTTCCTTCTATTGTCCTTTTATAGCCATACATAGTTAAGGTACTTTGATTGCAAGGAAGGAAGTCAACTTAACAGAGCTTAAGCAAGAAAAAAAATTAAAAGGAATTTCTTGAAAGGTGTAGTTAACACCTGCTGTTATCTGATTGCTATCTCCTATTTCTTCTTTTCTCTTTCTCATCCCATCAAGTGACCCTGGTGAGGCTGTCAATCATAGACCTTGCTCCCCTTGCCATAGAGAGCCAGGTGACTCAAGCCCAGCCAATCACAGTAAACCATTTTCCTACTAAACAGAGATTAGTTTAGGTTAGTGGGTGAGTCTGTTTTAAATTCTGGCCTAAAAATTTTCCCTGGAAGTTTTTGATGTGGAGCTGGAGAAGGGGCTTGCCTCTGGGGTCCTGGAGCTGAACCCATGAGGATTCAGTTCTTCCAGGCTGCTTCTTCCCTGAAAAAATCCTGTCTGTAGAAAAAGAGAATGAAGCCCACATGCAAAGATAGGTGAACTGGAAAGCTGTCAGATAAAGCAAGTCATGGAAATGTGAACTTATTTCTTCTTTGGGCCCAGTTATGCCTGAAGTCACCTCATTTTCTCTACTTACTGCTATGTAAATTGGTAACTCCCAAATGTTGCTTACATTGATTTGAGTTCTATCACTTTCCACCCAATGAATGGCATCGAATCCTGAAGGATCCCAGTAAATATCATGGGCCCAACCACAGCAAAACCTCTCTAGGGTCTGACACCAGGGGCTCAAGGCATTAAGACCTACCAGGACTCTTTTTGATTCTGTGGAGAAGAAATCTGGGAGAAGCTTAGCTGAGTAACTCTGTCTCATGTCAATGGGGACTGCAGTTATCTGAAGGCCCAATTGAGGCTCATGAACCCATTTTCAAGGTGACTCATAGACTTCATATCGGTCCTGGATGTTGGCAGGAGACCTTACTTTCTGGTCACGTGCCCTGGCCATAGGGCTGCTTGAGTGCCCTCACAACATGGCAGCTGGATTCCTTCAGATTGAGTGATCCAAAAGAAGAGCCACAGTATCTCTTACCACCCAGCCTCAAAAGACATATATCATAATTTCTGAAATATCCTCTTGGTTTCACAGCCTATTCAATATGAAAGTGGACTATACAAGGGCATAAACACCAGGAGGAAAGAATCACTGGGGATTATCTTGGAGGCTGACAAACATAACTAGATACAATAATGTCAACGAGTTCACCGTTCAATGAGGCACACAGCAGATACTCAATTCCTCCCTTTGCCTTATTTAATGACAATCTCTACATTTAAATTTCTCTGACTCAATCGGAAAGAATTTCCGGTATTTCTATTTTTCTCTGAGGCTCACAAGTGTAGGAGTTTGTAAATGTAGAAACGTGCTGTCTGTATTGTGGATTCTGTTTTCTTTCTCACCCGTATCTTCTTAATTCACAAGACCCACTTACCGATTAACCTTTATTCTCTCACTGAATGGAAGGTAATCCCTCCCCGATGAGGGCATGGAGCTCCAGGAGGGGCTTAATTCTGAAAACTCATGAAAAGTAGCAACACAAAGACAAGTGTCATTTATGAGCCCTCATGGGCCCCAGGCTGATTAGAAAAATGCTGTAAAGTAATTGCAGAGCTTGAGGAGTCTCCAGAGCGGAATTCCGGCTGGTGATAAGGATGTTGCTAAAATCAGTCTGAATAAAAAGAATTTCGTGGAATGAACCAATCCTGTGAAGCAAACAAGGCCTCCAGCTTCCTGAATGACTGGAGCCCCAAGATACAGAAAAAGGCATCTCAAATTCAAATTTCACCACCAACAGTAATTTTAGGTTGATTTTAATGAGGGAAAAAGGAGGGAGAAAAGAGGAAGGGAAATTCAAAAGAGGAAAGGACTGCTTTTATTCATTCAGTAAATATTCATCAGGCATCCACCTCGGACTTGCCCCTAGTTAGGGGCAGTGAACAAGATTAGCTCCAACCTCTGCCCTCAGGGAGTGCATCGTCTGGACAGGGAAACTGAGCTGGAAACAAGTCATATCTCATAATGTGTGGGATAAGAACATAGAAGGTGGTATGCACTCCAGCCGGAAGATCAGAATAGATTTCCTGAAGGAGGCTATGATGCCTGAACTGAATTTTAAAGCTCAGCAGCAAAGGAAAGTGCAAGGAAGACACCCAGAGAGAGAGGCCAACAAGTGCTATGACAGAGACGTGAGCTGCAGGCAACCAGGCAGGCATGGAGAGGAAGCCTGTCCTCACAGTCCCTGGGGCTTCCAGGCTGGTGGGAAAGATGGAGGTGGAAACCACCAGCACTTTAATCTTGTGTTTCATGCTTAATGTATTCATTTCTTTTATTAGAGCAGTGTGCACAGTCTCTGCACACATGCCTGTTAAACAGCATGCCCTCCCCTCCCCTTCTATCCCCTTTCCTATCTCCCTTCTTCCCTCCCTCCCTTCCTGCTTCCCTCCCTTCCTCACTGCTTCCCTCTCTCCCTTCCACCTTCCCTCCCTTCCACCTTCCCTCCCTTCCTGCTTCTCTCCCTGTCTCCCTCCTTTCCCCTCTCCCTCCCTTCTACCCTCCCTTCCTTCCTGCCTCCTTCCCTTCCTCTCCCCCCCTTCCTTTCTCCCTTCCTTTCTTCTCGCTTCCTCCCTCCCTCCCTTCTACCCTCTCTCCCTTCCACAATCTCTCCCTTCCTGCTTCTTTCCCTTCCACCTTCCCTCCCTTTTACCCTCCCTTCCTTCCTCCCTCACTTCCTGCTGTTAGAAGTAAAATTTCGGTGCCGAAAAAGAAATAGCACTTGAACATAAATTTTCTCAGCAAAGGCAAATTTACTCCTGCAGAAGGGTGGCCCTTGTAGGTCTGGTTGCCATAAGAGCACACACACACACAAAGGAAAGCAGGGGTTTTTATTATCTCTTAATGCAGCTTGTCCCTGTTACTGTGTCCTGTCTCCATCAGATGGAGTTGGACTGCACGATCTAAACTGAACCCAGTTAGCTAACTTGAAAAGTGCAGGAATGTGGTTACACCGGTGGGAAGGCAGGAGGATGAGTTTAAGGGGAGTGGCCATTGCAATGAGAAGGGTAATTCACAGAGTGGGTAGCAGATGTGGAACATGGGCCCTATAGATAAGGACTGGCAGGAAGGTTGTTTACTAGGGCAGGGGGAACACAGAGAGTAAGGAAGTCTGGCCTTGAAAGCAGGGAACAAAGAACAAGGAAACTTAAGCAAGCTAAGCCTTTGAAGAAGAATTTCTTACTGTATTCAACACTGCTTCCCTCCCTTGCAGCCTCCCTCCCTTGCAGCCTCCCTCCCTTGCAGCCTCCCTCCCTTCCTGCTTCCCTCCCTTCCACCCTCATTCCTGTCCTCCCTCCTTGCCTTCCACCTTCTCTCCCTTCCTGCTTCCCTCCCTCCCTCCCTTCCTGCCTTGCTCTCTCCCTCCCAACCAGCCTCCTTCCCTTCCTCTCTCCCTCCCTTCCTTCCTCCCTTTCTTCTTCCTTTCTTCCTTTCCTCCCTCTCTTTTTGCTTCCCTCCCTTCCTGCTTCCCACCCTCCCTCCCTCCCTTTCTTCTTCCCTCACTTCCTCACTCCCTCCTTTCTCCCTCCCTCCTTCCTCCTTCCCTCCCTTCCTGCTTCCTTCTCTCCCTCCTTCCCTCCCTCTCTTGCTTCCTTTCTCCCTCCCTCCCTTCCTGCTTCCCTCCCTCCATTCCTCTCCATCTTTTTATTTTAAAGCAGTAACATCTCTTCACCTCTACTAGGTATTCTGAGTAAAATACCTGGTCTAGAAATTACAAAGGTAGAGACACAAGGATGAGAACAGGTGGAGAGATGGATGAGAGAGACACTTTCTAACTGATTTATTTGTGTTCATTTTCAAGTTTATTTATGTATTGTCTTTACTTTGTAATTTTTTTCTTTTATTTTTAGTTGACACCTAATAGTTGTACATGTCCATCAGATACACAGTGATATTTCAATAGATGTGTCTGATGTATAATTCAAGTTAGGGTAATCAGCGTATCTGCCACCTCCAACGTGAATCATTTCTTTGAGTTACGAACATTCAAAATCTTCTCTTCTTGTTTTTAAAAATATACAATAAAATTATAGTTAACCATTTTCACCCCACGGTGCTATAGAATACCAGGGTGAATTCTGGTATTGATTTAACTTTTAGAGATAGGCACACTCTATTCAAAGGGGGCCATAGAGATCTCAGCAGGAATCCCTTCAATGGGGTCTTGCAGTAGGAGAGAGATGAGACTCAATTCCTAAGACACATCCTAATTTACTAGGAGGCAAGGACAAGCGTTTTTCTTTTTCTTCTAAATAATAAATGACCTTTCCACTCATTATAAGCATCTATTCTTTGCTGTTAATTGATACCTGCTTTACCAGGGATTAGTCTTCATCTGAAGGCTGAGGTAGACATGTTTGCTGGATCTCTTTGGCTCTGGAGGGGAACTGCTTTTTCCTTTAAATAACCAGAGGATGTGCTTGCTGCCTTTTCTCTGCTGTCAAGAGGAATGTGAAGCAGGCTTTCTAGAATACTCCTGGCAGCAAGAAAATTACTGTTTTTTTCCTGATGAGGATCATTTGTAAAAATTTTAAAAACCAGTGATGAAAACTATTTCCCTTTCCTTTAACTTGAGCAGCTGAGACACTTTATCTGGCCAACCACACTAAATGTGATTGAACTTAGAATTTTCCCTCTTTTTATGTCATAATTACAGTAGTATTTACACAACATACTCTGTGTTTAACTGCAGCAAATACTGATATGAAAGGCTTAACACACAAGCAGAAGTGAAGGTAAATTAATCACCTCTCATGCAGGAGGCAAATGCATCAGTGCTCTGTGCTGAGTTTAGAAACGGGGAGTTTTCCAGAGGTGAGGCCTCAGAATGCTGTGAAGTACACACACCAGCACTTTGTGTCTCCTGCCTTCCTCTGCACCCCACCTGCCACGAACACCTGAGGAAGCACCTTACAATATAATGAAGCCCTGGGTGAATGCTGTATGTGGCTATCACACAAGCTTCAGTCAACAGTGTCTTCTGGATAAGCTTGAGACATAGGGAGACACATTTGCTCAGTTCCCCATGCATTGATTGAACACCTATTATATATCAGATACTGTTTTAGGTCCTGGGATATAGGGGAAGGAATCTGAAATCGGATATCAGAGACCTGGATGCAATGACTAAATCTGAAAAATGCCTTTGCTCATGCTATCCTCCAGGCCTGGAATGCCTGTTCCACCCAAACCTGGTGAACTCCTACTTGTCTTTAAAATTTCACTTGGCTGGGACTTAATTAAACTAGAGAGCTTCTTCACAGCAAAGGAAGCTACCGACAGAATAAACAGACAACCTACAGAATGGAAAAAATATTAACAAACTATGCATCCGACAATGGTATGATATCCAGAATCTCTAAGAAACTTAAACAAATCAACAAGCAAAAAACAAACAACCCCCTTAAAAATGGGCAAAAGACATGAATAGATAATTCTCAGAGAAGACATACATGTGGCCAGCAAGCATATGAAGAGATGCGCAACATCCCTAATCATTACAGAAATGCAAATCAAAACCACCTCACACCCGTCAGAATGGCTATTACTAAAAGTCAAAAAGTAACAGATTCTGGTGTGGTTGAGGAGAAAAGGGTATGCTTATATACTATTGGTGAGAATGTAAATTAGTTCATCCACTGTTGAAAGCAGTTTGGAGGTTTCTCAAAGAACCAAAAACAGAACCACCATTTGACACAGCAATACCATTATTGGGTATATACCCAAAGGAATATAAGTGATTCCACCATAAAGACAGATGCACACATATGTTCACTACAGCATCGTTCCCAATAGCAAAGACATGGAATCAATGTAGGCACCCATCAATGTTCTATTGAACAAAGAAAATGTGGTGTATATATACATCATGGAATATTACACAGCCATAAAAAAGAAGAAAATCATGTCCTTTGCAGCAATATGGATGCACCTGGAGGCCATTATCCTAAGCAAATTAATGCAGAAACAGAAAAACAAATACCACACGTTCTCACTTACGAGTGGGAGCTAAATATTGAGTATAGGAGGACACAAAGAAGGGAACAATAGACACCAGAGCCTGGGAAGGTTGGAGGAGGGTAGGGATGGAAAAATTACATATTGGGTACTATGCTTATTTCCTGAGTGAATAAATAATTTGTGCACCAAACTCCAGCAACAGGCAATTTACCCATGTAACAAGCGTGTATATGTACCCCCAAACCTAAACTAAAAGTTAAAATGAAAAAGAAAAACTTCCCTCGGCATCACCTCTCCTCTAAATTTATCTGCATGGGAGGGCAGATTTGCTGTCTTCCTTCCTTTTTCTCTATTCTCTCATGGGACCTTGGATCAGTATCTCTGCTTTGACTTTCTCTCTCTCATGCACACTCTTGCTCTCTGACACACACACACACACACACAGCTTTCCATTTATTTGTCTTCATGTCAGTCTCCCTACTGGGCTTCCTTGGACCTTTTGAGGACAATGCCATTATTTTCTTTATTTCTCTATTTTAAAAATTTGAGCCCCTGGAATCTAACAGGTACTCAAAAATGTTTCTTAAATAAATGAATAGAAGTATAATTCTGGATACTTCCCATTCCTCTCTGGATCTTTATATCCTCAATCAAATAAGACATGACTTGATAATCCTGAGGGTCCTTCTAAGATCTAACATTCTTTGACTCAATTACAACTATGCACGATTCTATCCTAGAATCAATGGAGGAGGTGTTCCAGTGCTCCATGAGGCCTGGAGATATTTTGTTCCTTGATGGAGAAAAAAAAGAAAAAGAAAGTCCTTCAGGGCAATGTCAGATTTTAGCAGTGCTTCCCTGCATCTGTCCAGTGTCCATCTTAAGAGAGAGGGTTTTATCTCTGGTCGGAATGGTGATCTCACTGTGGTAGACATTGCTAGCTCTCACCAGTACCTGTTCTCCTTTCCTTCCTGTACATGTGGAAGGCCATGTTTACTAGATCCTTTGGAGTTAGGTGGGACCATGCTACTCATTTAGGCTTGAAATGATGTGTGTTTCTTCTGGGCTGAAGCACTTTAGAGACATAGCATGCTTCTCTCTTTCTTTCCTAGCTGTAGCAGATAAGGGGATCACATATCCAGATGGTACATCTACAAGCTGTTGGGGCCTCCTACTGCCTGGATATCTGAGTGACTATGTGGAGCAGAATGCCCTGCTGACCCAGTGGTTCACATAGTATAATCGAGAAATAAAATTTTATTATATTAAACTACAGAGATTTGAGGGCTGTTTGTTACTGGACTAAAACCTAGCTCATCCTGACTGACTTGAGGCATGCAGCTGTGAATTGGCTCTTGTCCAATGGCCTCAAAATCCCTAAGCCCTACTCTGAGGCATTTTATCATGCTGCAGTGAAAGCAGCCCTAAAATTCCTTAACAACCTAGTATCACTTATCATTAGTGAACTTTTAAAATTAGAAAAGACAGCTTCTGATAAAGGAGTGATAAAAGAACTGAAAGGGAGAGACCAAATGATTTTGGCTTGTCCCCTGTTAATAAGTTCATAGACCATTACCATTCTAAGCAGGCAACTGCTTTATCTCTAGATGCCTGGGGAGTTGGTTATTTATTCTTTCTGAACGAGGAGGATCATTTGGATAACAAATGAACAAGTCAGCTGGACAATATTTGAGTATGACAGAAAACAAGAGCTAGGATTGGAGTCTCAGGGCTAGATCTAAGCTGGTATCACACAGCACGGGTGTAAAATGAATCCACAGATAACCCTGAGGATCAGAACTACGGAAGCCAGATTTGAGCTTCATTCGTAAGTATGGCTCCAAGCTCAAGTTCAGAGCCAAGTGACCTCAGTTGGAATCACAGCTCCCCCACTTTCTAGCTGCATTATCTAAGAGAAGGTGCTTTACCTCTCTGAGCAGAGTTAAGAGTAAAAGAAGTGAGACAGTAAAACTGACCTCATGGAACTGTCATGGGTCTTAAAGGCGATGATATATTTTTGGCAAGAAGAAATCTGAGGCCACTAATTGACCATATAATAAGTGGTCCCTTTTTCCTTTCTATACCTTAATTTAGTCTCTTTCACATACTCTTACATTGACAGCTGAGACTGTCCACTTTTCTGGTTCCCACTGACATGTTTATGCTGGTTTCATCCCAAAAGAAATGATATGGACATTTCCAGAGCCAATCTATGGTGGATGGGGGCTCAAGGGTTACCGCAGGGCCTGTACTGGACACCTTCCATTCTGCATTCATTATCTATTTCTGCATAAAATATTGCCTGAACTTATCAACTTAAAAAAAACCTCAAATATTTATTATCCCACAGTTTCTACAGGTCAGGAATCTACATACAACTTAGCTGAGTGCCTCTGGCTCAGGGACTCCCAAGAAGCTGTAATCAAGACATCAGCTGGGGTTGCAGAAATCCCTGCTGCAGAGGTCAGAGACATCAATTACTTGCCACAATGACCACTCCAAGGGCAGCTGGCAGCTTGCTTTCTTTGGGTAGGGTGGGGGGCAGAGAGATGGAGCAAGAGAGAGAGAAAGAGAGAGGACCCAAGACAGAAGCAGTGGTCTTTTTGCAATCTGATCTTGGAAATGAATCCCATTGCTTCTGCCATACTCTATTCATGAAAAGCAAGTCAATAATTCCAACCCATCAACCTATATACCAGGGGAGTGGTTTACACAGGGTGTGAACTTCAGGAGATAATAATCATTGGGGGTCATTTTAGGACCTGCTCCCCTTGAACTTTCACCTGAAGAAAAAGAAACAGGTCTTTGCTCTCGGTTCTCCAAGCATATCCTCTTTCCTTTGGCCATGATCTTTTGAGATTTGACCTGGAAGAGTAATGGGACAGGGTTCAAAATCTCTTCTCAGGGATATAGCAACATATATTCTTCCTTTCTCTTCTCCCTAACTGAACTCAATCCTTGCAATCTCTGACTCCTTGAAGGCAGAAAAATACACTCTGATTGATAATAAATTCTCCCAAATCTATTAATAATGACACAATTTCTATGCCCAGAGTCTTATAAGGTCTTGACTTCTGATACTAAAAACCTAGGATTTTGAAATGCAGAAAACTATTCTCTCAAACTCTTGTTTCTGCTACACAGAAGCAAGTTTCAAAAGCTTGTCTTGAAACTCAAAATCATGGAACTGATTCTCCTCCTCTTTCTGAATTTCTTATGTAACATTCTTTCCCTGAAGCAGAGAACAAAGAAAATCCTGGCAAACCAGGCTGGCAGAAGGATCAATAGGAAATTAGGGAGAGGATTAGAAACATATCTGTTTTGCCAATATGGTTTTGCGAAACGCATCAAAGAGGTAGGATATTGTCATAGCTGAATACATATTAATCTTTTCCTCTTTATATGTTTTGGAAATGGGGTAGTTTCTGGAGGTGAGTAGATAGTGAGATCAAGTGTATAAGTGAAACTGTAAGATCTAGTCCAGTAACTGGAAATTACATACATGGATTGGGATTTAATTGGCTGCTGGCAACCAGTGGGCTGTTCTAGTCGACATTTACCAAGACTAGGGGATGAAGAGGAAGGAAGGAGAGAGACACAGGAACAACTTCAGTGACCTGTGGTATGTCAGGGAGCCACAGAGTGAGAGGAATTGGCTTAGGTCACAAAGCAAGGAGAGTTATTATATCACAGGTCTTTAGAATCCTAAGATAGTTCTAACCTCACCAGGTGATCAGTTGAACAAGAGGGAATACAAGAAGATAAGGGGGTCTCTTTGACATATCATCATCATCATCATCACCTCCATCAACATCCTCACCTCCATCAACATCCTCATCACCTCCATCACCATCATCATCACTTCCACCATCATTATAACCTCCATCATCAAGAGTATCATCATCATCATCACCTTTATCATCACCACCTTCATCAACATTATCACCTCCATCTCTATCATCACCTTCATCATCACCTCCATCATTATCATTACCTTCATCATCATCATCACCTCCATCACCATTATCATCATAATCTCCATCATCATCACTATCATCACCAACACCATTATCACCTCCATCATCATCATTAGCATCACCTCCATTGGTCCACTAACATTTTTGAATTCTGTATTGAAGGCATGTTCTCCATCTTACCTCCTTGGCTCATTAACAGCTTCAACCATTACTGCAGCATTCTGCTTTGTTTGTGTGCAACTTTATAGTACTTCTCCTCATGCTTTACCCTCAGGGCTTCTAAGATGCTGTCTTGTAGGATGCCCATGACAATCCTCCTGACACTAAGGTACAGGAAGTCTGGACATGTGGAGGAGTGCCCCCTACCATGGGAATGGATCAGCGATCCCTTCTTATGGCTTTGGGGCAAACAACACCTCTGAAAATCCTGGTGATATGGAATCCTATCTGCTTATGGTGGAGACCAAACGAGGACATATCCTTTATGTATTTTTCTCTCCTTCTCTGTTCCACTAGTCCTTATCGGGCATTTCTGTCCCCTAGGGTCACTTCCCTAAGCAAACTGCCTGCCCCAAACTCTTGCCTCAGGGTTTACATTCCATGGTGGGAGTCCTGGCTAAGGCAATTCTTCTCTAGACTAGATCCTATGCAAAGTATTTTATGCATAATAACTCATTCAATCCTCACAACACCCTATGAGGTAGGTGCTATTATCTCCACTTTACAGATGTGGAAATAGAGACTCAGAGAGGTAAAACGACTCAGCTCAGCCAAGGACACACTGCCAGAAAGTATCAGGGTTGAGTTTGAGCCCTGGTCAGTATAACTTCAAAGGCATTGTTCTGACTCCACTCTGCTCTCTAAAATCACATATCGCCATCAGAGCCCAGTGGGTTCCAGTTTGTGCCATGGGTTTTTCCTTCTCTGGGTGATGGAGGACCCTCTCACCAAGGGTGTTACAAGTGAGCACTGTCTTTGTTCTGCGCCTATGGTCTGTGTCCACCCCTGGGAACTGATGTTCCAAAATTGTAGATTCAGGACCATGGCCAAGAGCTTGAAGGCTCCCACCCTTCTGAATTCTAAGTACTTTGAAACTCATTTGAGATTTGTTGGCAGCAGAAAAAGGGGAGAATGCACTTGACTTGCTCTGTTATTTTTCTTTTCTTAAAGTGACCCCAGGGTCAATTGGGTAGCAAGCCCAAGGCCCCTGGACCATTTCTAGTCTGGAGACAGGAGCTGACTGCTAACGTCTGCTGAAGCAGCATTGTTTTCCTTTTGCAAGAAGGAAGCGAGTCCCATTTTAAAAACGTTCCTGTGCTCCATGTTTCTGCAGCATCAAACTCTGGACACCCATGCCAGCTAGAATTCTGTATTGAATACATGTTCTCCATCTTACCTCCTTGGCTCGTCAACCAAAAACCAATGGGTGCCAGGAAAACTCAAACCTCCCAAGTAACTCACTGCCGTATGCTGCAGGGACCTGAATTCATCTTTGCTGCAGATAGAAACCAGTATGTACTGAACATCACACCTTCTAGGCTCTGTGTGTTTTATACAAAATTTCTCATTCCACCTTCATATTTCCATTACACAGATGAGAAAACTGAGGCCCAAAGAGACACTTGCCTTTCCTAGACCTGTACGTGGAAGAGTCAGCATTTGAATGGAGAACTTGTAGCTTTCAGAGTCTAGACTTGTTTCACCTCAGCAGACTGCTTCTATTCCAGGTGATTTCTTATTTTAGATTAAGCCTTGCTCTCTTCCTGTGGAATCATGAAGAAGATTATATTAGTGAATCTCTGAACGTTCCCTGATTGGGGAATTAGGGTGAAACCAAGGCAAGTGGCAGGATTGACACTCACACCAAGGGCTGGTTCATTAAGGGCTCGGGACCTGGTGATTGAGTTGTATTGCAGATCTTTGGAATTATGCAAGACCAGACCAGCCACGTTTCCAGGGAGAGACCATGCAAAGCAGGCAGGTGATCTGAGGGCTGGGAATGGTGAGGAGTGCTCTAGCCCCTAAATAGCTGTCGTCCCAGCCTGAACAGTCAGCAGAGACCTCAAAGTGTGGTCTGCAGACCAGCAGCATCTGCATCACCTGGGAGCTTGTTAAAAATGCAAAATCTTGTGAGAGACCCAGACCTGCTGCATCAAAATATGCATTTTAACAAGATTCCTGGGTAACATGGATACACAATAATGCTCATGAAGCATGGGGCAGAGAGGCTAAGCTAGCAGCTTCTCATCACACTCCAATCTGATGCTGTTACTGCTCCAAAAAGCTCTCACATTCTCACTGACTAGCCTAGGGTGGTGCCTGTCAATGCATTATATGACACAGATAAAGACTATTGTGTACCTCCCTCAATTTTTACCCTATTGTTTCAACCTCATGTACATCTTTAATGCAAACATCGATGTGATAATTCTTGTGGCATTAATTTTCTGCAACAACGTGTTTTGCAGAGCAAATTTCATTAAGCCATTTTAATCCAAAGTTTAATTTTCTATACAGCTCAACTAAATTATTTCCATTGGAATGTCTATTTGTAGTATCATTATTTTCATGGGATCAATTATTTTCTGTTTAAATTTACAAGCATTTGACTCATCAATCTCTTTTTATATACCAACTTTTTGCTGATTGTAACTCCTGCTATTTGAAGAGGTTTGCTTGTTTGTGTGTTTGATCCTTCTGTGGCCATTCTTTCTATCAAGTGAAAGTCATCTGGATCAAATTTTGTAGATTTAAATTTTGTTATTAGCAATACCTGTTCCCTTTTCTTGTCAATTTCAGCTCATTACACATTCTAGACATTTTAACCCTGTTAGTTTTGTTAGTTGCTGATCATTTTTGCCATACCAGTAACACATGGTAGAAGTAATCACCGGCACGAAAGCTCTGCAAAGGCAGGATTTGTCTTATTTTTGTTGTTGTTGTTGTTGTTGCCTTATACTTGAGACTTAGTGCATGGCACATAGAAAGTGCTCCATAAGGCTGGGGGCGGTGGCTCACACCTCTAATCCCTGCACTTTGGGAGGCTGAGGTGGGTGGATTACTTGAGGTCAGGAGTTTGAGACCAGCCTGGCCAACATGGTGAAACCCTGTCTCTACTAAAAATACAAGAAATTAGCCAGGTGTGGTGGTGGGCACCTGTAATCCAGCTACTCGGGAGGCTGAGGCAGGAGAACCACTTGAACCCAGGAGGCAGAGGTTGTGGTGAGCCAAGGTTGCACCACTGTACTCCAGCCTGGGCAACAGAGTGAGACTCTAAAAAAACAAACAAAAGTGCTCCATAAATATTTGTAGGTGGAAGAATGATATTCACTAACGATTTAATCAAAGACTGATGGTTTGTCTATTTGTCTGATAAGAAGACTGTGAGAAATTTTAAGGGACAGAGATGGATGGAAACAGGAGGGAAAGTGAAGGAGAAGAGAGAAGATGGAGACAGTAAGCACACATGTGCTTGTGTCCATATGCACATAGATTTGCACATGCAGATACACATTGCACATGTATGCACACACATGCACATGGCCACACACATATACATAAACACGCATGCATGCACACACAAAAACATATATGCACATGCACTAACATACGCATTGTCACAGATACACCTGTAGGTGCAAACATCACGTATGTGTTCACATTCATAAGCGGGGGTTAATATATTTGCGCTCACACAAGTAGAGAGTAGAATTGTGGTTATAGAGGCTGGGAAGGGTAGGGGAAGAGAAGATAGGGAGAGGCTGGTTGGCAGATACAAAGTTACAGCTGAATGGGAGAAATAATTTCTACTATTCTGTATCACTGTAGGATGAATATGATTAACAATAATTTAGTGTATATTTTCAAAAAGCTAGAAGAGAGGATCTTGAATGTTCACAACTCAGATAAATGATAAATGTTCAAGGTGATGGATATGCTAATTACTCTGATTCGATCATTGCATGTTGTATAAATGTATCAAAAAATCACTTTGTATCCCATAAATATGTATAATTATGTGTCAACTAAAAATAAAAGAAAAACCACACACTTATATGCACATACAGACATGCACATGAACACAGACATAACCATGCATATGCGTATGCAGTTACACATGTACACAAACACACATATATGCACACATAAACATGCACATGAACATGCAGACATACCCATGTATATGTGTATACATGCAGAGTTACACATATAAACAAATATATATACACACAGACACACACATGAACACACAGACATACCCATACATATGCATAGACATGCAGAGTTACACATATACACAGTCACACATACATGCTCATAGACACACACATGAACACACAGACATACCCATGCATATTTGTATACATGCAAAGTTATACATATAAACAAACATATATGCATACAGACACATACATGAATGTACAGACATACCCATGCATATGCATATACATGCAGTTATACAGATACACACATATGTATACATAGACATGCACATGAACACACTTATGCATATGTACACACATGCACACAGCCACACACAAACACCCATAAATATGCACACATAGCATGCACACAGAAATACATATGCACACACAAATATGTACACACACAGCCACATATATACACACGTGCAAATGTATGCACACACAGACATATGCACATACACCAGCATATACACATGTACAGATTCAGATAGAAACACATACCCATACACACACACACACTCATGTACATATGCATGCACATATACACACACAGTCTGCTGGTATATTGATGGCTAAACCAATGCAGGGTAGGGTAAAATGCCTCTGGTGCAAGATCAGTTGGATAAAAACTGCAGGATCAAATGGCATGCTTAAACACACTCCTCTTTGTGGTATCAATGTCTCCATTTTGCAACTGGTGCTTAATCAAATGCATATTGAGTTGAACTGAATATTGGAAAATGAACTGCTACCTTTGAATGAATCTACTGAAAAATCATACTTGTTCTGGGACTGTGTAAAAAGCACTGAGTATTGGAGAAGAAAAGTGGCTGGCTCTTTTTCTTTGAAAGCTCTTAGTCCAGTGGGGGAGATGGATGTGGAAACAGGGCAATTAAAATGCAGCTTGATGAAGGCTGTGCTGAAAAACCCTCATGGAGCAGTGGGGGCTGGGAGGGGCAGGTCTAGCACTGAATGATCAAGTTTAGTGAGAGCTGTTTTAATTCTGAGCCATCAGACATTTCTGCTGGATTCTTTTTAGTGCGTTTGTTAATCAATTATAAAATAATAATAATGAACAGTTCAGGAGAGAGGAAGGAGGTTGAAAGACAGTAGAGAGCTGGACTTGAGGTTGGAAGATTTGCAGAGACCTGGATTGTGCATTTGACCTTTACAAATCAAAGCGAGAGGCTTTGCATCTCTGAACCTCAGCATTCCACTCTATAAAAAGGAGAATGAATGCATTCAGTTTATAGGTTTGCTGTGAAGGCTCAGCGAGAATGTGGATCCAAAAAAGCTTTGGAAACCAAAATACCACTAGTTAGCTTGCTGTTTTATTATCCAAAAGAGGCTGCAAAGATTTGAGGTTTGTTTGTAGTTTGTTTGTAGATTAGTCAGTGTCTACTAAAATAACAATGTGTAACAACCGTGCCCAAATTTTGGTGGCTTAATACCATAAATGTTATTTTTCTCATTCATGAGTCTGTAGGTGGGTTGGAGTTTGGCAGGTGTAGGCTGGACTTAGCTGGACCTGCCTCCAGGACCAGTTGGATCCAAGTCTTCTGTACATGTCACCTGCTTTTGGGGCCAGTGCTACCTGGGATTTTAATTTCATGGTCCTAGCAGAAGTGTAAGAAGGCATGCCACTCATGTGAACACTTTTAAAGCCTAACATCCTATAGGCCAAAGCCAGTTGCAGGTTCAAACTCAACTTCAGTAGGCAGGGAAAATCCTCCACCTGCTTTACTAGGGGAGAACTGCAGAGCAATATGACTGAGGAAGGAAATGTATAATCCTGTTAGGGAGGGAGGGAGGAACAAGGAACACAAATCCAAGGCTCGAGGCAGGACGAGTCATGGTTGGCTGCACAAGGTTGACAGACTGGGTCTCAATTCCTGGCACTTCCCTGCTCTAGCCACGAGACTTTAGGCAAGTCAACATTCCAGAGCCTCAGTTCCCTCATCTGTAAAGTGGGCATAATCATAGCACCCTTCTCACAGTATTTCAGTGAGGATGTCTAATTCATAACAACAGCCTTGAAAGTGGTCCCCTTCTTTTACCTCGAACCTCTGTAATCTCTTCTCTGCATCAATCAGAGTCATCCTTTCAATACAAAAGTCACCCATAAAGACAGAGAACAGAGTAGTGGTTGTCAGAGGTGGTGGAGGGAGAGATGGGGAGAAATGAGGAGTGCTAAGGGGTATGAGGTTTCCTTTTGGAGTGATGAAAATGTTCTAAAATTGATTGTGGTTATGGTTATACAACTCTGCAAATATATAATCCCTCTGCCTGGAACCTTTTGCTTAAGATATCTGCCCCCACCATAGATCTTTGCTTGAATACTGTATAATGAGGCTTTTCTGGACCACCCTATTTAATTACCCAGTCCTGACTGTCCATGCCTCTCTCTTGATATATTTTCTCTGAGTGTTTGTAACAAGCTGACATATTTTACATGCTTATACACTATTTTTTAAATACTAAAGCACAGTTATATAATTTATTTCTCTGCTCCCTTCACCTCCGTTCCTCCTTCCCTGAAATACACCAGTAGAACGTAAGCTTCAGGAAGGCAAGGATATCTACCTGCTTAGTTCGCTGCTGTATCCCTAGGCAGTGCCTGGCACACAGTAAGCTGTTTTAAGATATTTGTTGAATGCATGATATAAACCATATAATGCTTAGCAGGTGCTCAGGGCTGAGGAACATAATCAATGTTAGCTTTTATTATCTTTATTTACTTCAAATAAGCTACTTAATCGCAAAATTTTCCATCTGGAGAGACTCCGAGTTTGAGTCCAATATCTTCCCTGGGAGTCCTTGCTTGCACACGTGCGTGGGATAGACTCCCGCTGTGTCTGTGGACTCAACGTCTCAGCTCCAGGCTCTTCACTGCCAGGCATAGCCAGCCGTGACATTTATAAATCTCCTGGCTCTTAATCCCCTGCTGATCCTCAGAGAGGAGTAGACGTTTGTCGCTAAACACATTGCCCCACTTTGAACAAAGGAATGAAGAGATACACAAACATCCGTACAACGGCCGCCTGCAATGGCTGTGACGTCGCTTCTATCCTGAGGAGGAGGATACTGGGACTCAGTCCTGTGCTCCGACCTGCCCCACTCACCTGGCTGGTGAGGTGTGCTGTTACTATCTCTAGAACATGTATCTTTTGGGTCCTTGCTTTGCATTCTTCTGTCTCTGAGCCGATCTGTTTGTTTAAAGGCCTCTTCCTCACATTGAGCTCAAGCTTGTAAATCCTTCGTATAAATTCTGCCCGCTTCTTGATACCAATCTGTTCTCCTCCAAGTAAATCGTTTAAAGATTCCTGCAGAATCATGCCCGAAAGCCCCCGTCAGCGTGCAAACATGCCACTTTGCGGCATGTTGTGATTGTCATTCGTGATGCACAGTGCAGAGAATTAAGCCGGGTCCCTTCCTCATCAGTCACCATTTAATGGAGACTGAATGGTTGTGGATGCTTTTGTTCGGGTCATTAGGAAGGTTGGTGGTGCTTGGCTTGGTAAGGAGGAGCTGGTGTGCTCCTGTAAGACAAACCTAGCACTTTATAGGGCCCCCAAAGCCCATGGTAGTTACAGGAGCTGTGGAAAATAAACATGTAGACACTCAATGGTGGCTTCAGGAACCCGCGTTGGCAAACTCACCATTTATGGAAAGACCTGGAGGCCAGTGTCTTTGGTCATTAGGTGACTGCATTTGGCAGGACATGAAACAGCTCAGAAAGCTGCAAAGGCCAGATTGAAGAGAGCCGTTGAAAATTCGTTTGCTTGCTACAGGCTTTTTTTTTTTTTTTTGGGAAACCATCTGAAACGGGATGAGAGAGCCACATTTGGGCATACCACCTACTGTACCAGCAATACTACAGAGGTGAGGGTCAATTCTTTGATTTGCAGAAGCCTCTCTGTCAGCAATTCTCAATAGGAAAGGAATTGACTAAGTGCTGGCAATGGGGTAGGGGCATAGAGATGAAGAAGGAGATTCTTGCCCTCCAGAAATCTACAGCCCAACATAAATCTCAACACTTCTCTATACAACACTTGCAAATGGTAATTGCGTGGAAATTCGAACTGTGGACTTACATGTTATCAGAATGTGTGTGTGTGTGTGTGCATATGTGCATGTGTGCAGGTGGGTGTAGGTTACCCCTTAAAGAATTACAAATATGCTAAGATTTTAGTTACTCCTTGCTTTGTTGCCTCCCCCTCCTTGTTTTTTTTTTTAAAACTTTTATTGGAGAATCATTCACATACCACAGACTGCACCCATTTCAAGTGTAGAATTCAGTGACTATTAATAAATTTACAGAGTTGTGCAGCCATCACCGCAATCTTATTTTAGGTAATTTCTACCTCCCCAGAAAGAACCCTCATGCCCATCTGAAGTCACTCTCTCTCCTCACCCCAGCCTGAGGCAACTACTATTCTATTTTCTGTCTCCATGGATTTTCCTTTTTTGCACATTTTATGTAATGAAATCATGCCATATGCGGGTTTTTGTGCATGGTTTCTTTCACTTAGCATAATGTTTCTTGCAGTTTATCCATTAGACACACTCGGAAGCAGTATTTCCAGCATCGGTCTATGCTCTCATTTCGTCCTTTCCCTTTTACAATTGAAGGCGCAATTAACTGGTCTAAATTCGATGAAGTTAAAGGTCAGCCATTTGTGGTGTGCTTACTCAATTCAATCTTGAGTGGGATTTGATTCCTTATTATTAACATTAGTGCTTTTTACTTTTCTGTTTTCAGTTACCTTTATAGAATAGTAAGAGTGGAAGATAATGAAATAGTGAAGTAAGTCTTATCAACAGAGACAGTGAAGGTGCTGGAGCTTCCTCACTGAGCAAACAGAGCTACAGTAAAATGATAACTGGTGAAAAAATTAGAGTTAGGCAGATGCATTGGATTTAGGGGTATCAACCCTCAATGTATGAAGGTACAGCTTGTTCAAACCTTGAAGGTGTGAATGTCAGAGACTACCTGTGAATGTTGTCATCATTCTCATAACAATAACAGCAACTCTCTTTTTCTGAGTGCATGGTATGTGCTATTCAGTTCCCACACATTTTCTCATTGAATCCTCACAACTACTACTGGAGGAATATATTATTTTTATTATTATTTCCATTTTACAGATGGAGACACTGAGTCCCAGTAAGTTTAAAGACACATGCCTAAGACTGAGAACCCATATCTGAAACAGGTCTCAGTCAATTTAGAAAAGTTTATTTTGCCAAGGTTAAGGACATGCCTGGGACACAGCCAGGGAGGTCCTGAAGACATGTGCCCAAGGTGGTCGGGCACAGCTTGGTTTTATACATTTTAGGGAGACATGAGACATCAATCAATAGGTGTAAGATGGACATTGGTTCAGTCCAAGGTGGAACAACTCAAGGTGAGGAGGGGCCTTCCAGGTCATAGATAAGAGACAAAAGGTTGCATCCTTTTGAGTCTTTGATCAGCCTTCCACTGAATACAGTGTTTATTCTGGGCATAGCTTGAACTAACTTCGGGAAGGAATTCAGTTCATGGCTTGACTCTGAAACAAAATTGATAATAACCCTTTCCCAAAAAGACCCTCTTCTTGTCTGGGGACCCGTCTGCCTTTGCGGGACTAACAAATTAGCTACAAGATTAGAAATTACAGTTTAGCGGACAGGCAGCCTCTGGCTCCAAGAGTCTGAACCTCCCCAAATTGCTCCTGGGGATAGCATCACTATAGTAAAACCTAAGCTCAGTGCTTGAGATATTTTGCAGACCTTGCACTCCATGGATCAGCTGATACCATGCAGACCAGTAATCTGGCTCAACCAGTTCTGCCATCCCACCTAGGAACAGGGAACAGCAAGAAAACCTCACTTCAACCCCCTATGATTCCATCTCCAATCTGACCAGTCAGTACTCCTCACTCCTAGAGCTCCTACCCGCCAAATTATCTTTAAAAACTGTGATCCCCAAATGCGTGGGGAGGCTGATTTGAGTAATAATAACTAAACTGCAGCATTTCGAACAGCTGGCTCTGTGTGAATTACTCTTTCTCCATTGCAATTCCCCTGTCTTGATAAATTGGCTCTGTCTAGGCAGTTGCAAGAGGAACCTGGGAAATGGGTTGAGGGGGAGGTGGAGAAAGTCATGACTGTGATCAGACTCCACTGAGGGATCTGCCATTGTCATGAAAGTAAGAGGGAGACATTGAGGAATTTTAAGTGCAGATGTGAACAGATTTGAGTTTTACAAAGATGAATTCCTAGTGGGAATTATGGTGCCTTGGATCAAAGTTCTCAATTCCAAGTAGCAGGTGAGGGTCTCAGAAAAGATACAAAGCTTTGAACCAAGGTGTCTTCTCCTCTATTCAGCAGGAACCACAGTTTGGGGAACTAAGACTTGCCAACAAGACCTTCTGGTTTCTAGAATCCAAGGCTGATGAAGAAAGAATATCAGGGCAGATTTTGACAGGGGTCTAAGCTTTGCCTAATCACACTGCCCGATGGAGCAGCCACTGCTGATGCATTCCTTATTTTCTTAACTGGAAAAGTCTTCTTGACACAAACAAGTGTTTATAGTTTTTCTTAAAAAAGCATTTAGTGCCTGTGAGTTGAGAAGGCAGGTGTACTGAGATGTGGCATCTCTTTCGTTATAAAAGTTAAGGGGCTTCTTTCTGTCACTTTATGGTTGGTTTTATTGATGGAGAAAGGGAAAGCGATAAAATATTCTTATCTTCTAAAATCTCTGATTTTTTGGCAACAAGGAAGAGAAGGTATGTGTTGTGGTAAATTTGGGTGATAAAATAGCCTCTTCCCTTGATGCTCTACTGACGGAGTTACCACAGTGCTTCCCATACACCATGGCCTCAGGCAAGTTGCTTAACATTTCCAGGCCTCAGTTGCTTAGTCTGTGAAATGGGAATATGAACACCAACACCACCTACCACTTAGAAGTATTGTGAGGATTAAGTGATCTAATATTTGTAGAGCATTTAAAACAAAACGGTGTCTGGAATATACATTTCTGGAACACAAACTGAGAAGTGTTTGTTCAATAAAAGTAAATAGATTTTGAACCACAGCTGGGTCAGGTTGTGGAGCATGAGTTACACACCTAGCCAAGTGACTTTGGACCAATTACTCATTCTCTCTGAGTCTCAGCTTCACCACCTGTGAGATAAGGGAGGCTGGACTGGATGATCTCCAAGCCTCCTGATCTCTCAGCACATTTTCTCTCATTGTCTGGTGAAAGAGAGGTTTGTCCATATGCCATGGAAACAGGGATAAAACCAAGACACAGAGAGGTCACACAGTTTTCCAGAAGCCTGGGATTAAAGCCAGCCCCACACAAACTGTTTTCAGCTTTTTCTGCCCACAAGAAACATCTGAGAAGCTTCAAAACCACTGATGCCTGTGCCCCGCCTCATAACAACTGGCACAGCATCCTTGCGTGTGGGGCCCGGCACTGGTCCTTGAAAAAGTCTTCCCAGATGATGCTAATAGCTGCCAGGGTGGCACATTACTGGCCTAGATTGAAATTCAGGTCTAGCCAAGCTTGTTATCTTTCAGTTGTAGATTTATGACGATGGATGGTACTGGTCCACAGTATTTTTGCTGGAGTTGCCCGAGTATTGCGCTTTCCTCCTGGTGACAGCAGACATCGAATGCCCGCTTGATCCCATTGCATACCTGTTTCATTTTACCTCCTCATGAAATGAGAGTAGTGGGTGCTCATTTTACAAACGATGCTCTGAGATGGGTGCACATTTCTCAGGATCCACTGTTTAGTAAGCGGTGGCACCAGGCTCAACTGATGCTAAAAAAGCTTCCCATCATCCCTCATCACCAAGAAAGAGGAAACAGAGTGAGCACCTTGGGGGAAATGCACCCTTGACTTGTAGGCAGCTCAGATTTCGTTGGATTTTTGCTTTTGTACCACTAACTCCATCAGGCCTTAGACAGTGGTTTGCTTCTAGTTTGGGTTAATTTCATCTCTGGGTCAGCATAAAGTAACCCAGGGGTTCTCCAAACGGGGTGCCTGGACCACCAGCATCAACGTCACCTGGGAATTTGTTAAAAATGCAATTTTTCGTGCTCAAGACTTACTGACTAGGAACCCAGATGTTCTGAGAGAGTGGTGCCTGGACTGTCAGCATTTACACCACCTGGGAACTTGTTAGAAATGCAATTGATTCAGAAACTCTTGGGGTGGGGTTCTACAATCTGTGTTTTAACAAGCCCTCTAGGATGTCTAATGCTTGCTGGAGTTTGAGGACACAGCCTGGCGCTTCACGGCCCTGGCTACAAATTACAGTCACCTGGAGAACGCTCAAAACATGCAACATGTGTATACCCAGGGCAATTAGGATCTTTGAGATAGAATGAGGCTTGGGCATTGACAGTAAAAAAGAAACTTCTCAGGTGCTGTTAATGTGCAACTAAGGTTGATCAAGTTAACAAAATAGCAACAACAACAACAAGCCCAGTTAAATTTGCATTTCAAAGAACCAACAAATAATGTTTTAGTAGAAGTACACCGCCTGCAGTGTTTGGAACGTCATCTTTCCATTCCCCTTACTCTCCATCCTCTGGAAAAAGCCTTGTCTAGAAAGCAGGAATAAGTTTGTGGGTTTTCTTTTTTTGAGATCTATTGCATAGCATAGTGAATATAGTTAATAATAGTGTATTGTGCATGTTAAAATTGTTAAAAAAATTTCAAATGTCCTCACTGCAGAAAATAATATTTGAAGTGATGGATATGTTAATTAGCTTGATTTAATTATTCCACATTGTATTCAGAAATCATAACTCACTTGACACTTGCATAAATATATACAACTATAATTTGTGAGCTTACAATAAAAAAGTGTCTGGGACGTATTAACACTGAAATTTTCTCTCAAGTCTATGTGCAGCCAATGGTGAGAACCACTAAACTTAGGATTCAAAGATTATAATGCAACCTCCAAGAGACTGGGGTACTACATAAAATAGGAACGTCCCTGAATCTTCTGTGTTCAATTTAATGCATTACGCAAATGATAATATAACTACCACCCTGATCATTTGCTTCTCAAAGGGTGGTCCAAGGACCAGCAGCATCACTCAGGAACTTGTTAGAAATGTGGAATCCCAGACTCCACTCCACCTCCTGAGCTGGAACCTGCATTTTAACAAGATCCCCTGGTAATGAGCATACACGTTAAGTTTGAGAAGCTCTGATCTAGTCTAGTTCTAGTTTTTAAAACTATGCTGTCCACTATGATAGCCATGTGGCTATTTAAATCCAAACTAATGAGAATGAAATATGTTGTAAAAGTTAGTTCCTTAGTCACATTAGCCATATTTTCAGTGCTCAATAACTGTACGTGGCTATCAACTTGCACCTTGCATCTATAGAACATCCATCACCACCAATAGTTCTACCAGAAGGCACTGTTTCAGAAGGGGGCATCAAAAGAACCTTCTTTGTGAACCAACAGGTGGGCATTGAGACCTTGTTCAAAGACAAAAATAACAGTGGTTATGGGTCAGAGAGGCAAAAGAGGTGCTGTTCAGCAGAAATACCTGAGCCATCTGAAAAAGGTGGGGGTGGGAAAAGGAAAACCTTCTTTTAAAGTTAGCAGAAGCCTGGGAAACATGGCAAAGCCTCATCTCTACCAAAAATACAAAAATTTAGCCGAGAATGGTGGTAGGTGCCTGTAGTCCCAGATGCTTGGGAAGCTGATATGGGATGATCACTTGAGCCTGGGAGGTGGAGGTTGCAGTGAGCGGAGATCGTGCCACTGTACTCCAGCCTGGGTGACAGCAAGAAAGAAAAGTAAAGAAAAAAGAAAATTTTAAAATTGGCAGAGTTCCTGGGCTAGCCACGTTGTGGCTACGCTGGAGAAATGTTGTGCAATGCAGAGTATAAGTGCATGTGATATCCACATTATTACCAGATAAATTCATTAGGATGGATGTGATCACACTGAATACCAAATGAAGCCACAGTAGCAGGACAATAAATCAAAGTGTTAGACAAACAGCACCCATCCTGAGAGAGGCCTCCCTCTGGCTCCCTTTGCCTGTCTGCAAGTGGTGTGGGAGTGGAGGGTGGCTGCTGAAATGTCAGAGCACCTTGTTGTAAGGGTCAAGCATAGAACCTGGCAGCGCTTGAAGACATTTTAAAAGAAAAAGGCCTGGGAAATTGGGATCCAGGCTTCTGGGTCTGTAGGAAGGAGGCTGGGGTTGTTAAGGGCAACGGTTACCTGTTGCGTTTGCCTGGATTTATTATTGCAAATGCTTTGTGCACACGTTTCTCTCATTTGATAGCCAGCTACCCATAAAGTGATGGGGAGGGATAAACCAGAGAAAAACTCTAAAAGCACTTTGAGAAAATTTGTTTTGTTTTTCTCTGGGTTTTAATCCTGGATGCATCACTAGGCAGCTCTGAGTTCTTGGGCAAAGTCTAGCATCTCTGAGCCTCAGTTTTCTCATCTGCAAAGTTCTTGCCTCAGTAGGTTGGTGGAGTGAGGATAATCTGTTCTGGCATATAACAGGAGCTGAGAAAATGATAACTGACTATCTTCAGCCTTCATATGTTTTCTGAGAGCCTACTATGTGCTAGCAAAAATGCTAAGATGCTTAAGACATGACTCTTGTCATGTGCAGAAATAACAATGCATAATTCACTCCAATATTTAGTGCTAAGGTGTTTGGAGAGTGCTATGGGAATGCAGAGAGGTATACATCTCCTGGGGAAGGTTTCGTAGGGAGGTGTCACTTGAGCTGGGTTGTAAAGGAAGAGGCGGAGTTCACAAGAAGGGATTGGTGGAAGGGCATTGCAGAGAGTGGAAGAATAACATTTGGAAAGGTATAGAGGTGAGAAAGAGCATGCTGTCTGTGTTTAGAAGATTTTGGGAGGTCTGTTGGGTCAGGACCAGGGTATACATGTCTTATCTGGGAGGATGATGGGTGGAAGATAAGACAGTCTGTGAGTCAGGGTGAGGCTTTTGTATCAGGCTAAAAAGTGTGACTTCATTCTTTATTATTAGGGAACTATATTAATTCTATCTCTGCATAACAAATTACCCCCAAACTTTCAGGCTCCAATATTAATAAACCCTTGTTATCTTGCTGTTTCTGTTTTCAGGAATTTGGAAGTTACCCAGTTGGCTGCTTCTGGCTGAGGGTCTTTCATGAGGCTGTAGTCAAGTTGTCAGGGGCTGCTGTCATCTGAAGGCTCAACTAGGGCTGGAGGAATCACTTACACAATGGTGCCCTCACATGGCTGGCAAGTTGGTGCCTGATGGTGGCTGGAAGTTCCTCATCACATGGACCTTCCCAGAGGCCTGCTTGGGTGTCCTCAATACATGGTGTCTGGCTTCCCCAAGAGAGAAAGGCAGAAGCTGCAATGTCTTTTATGCCCACACATCAGAAGTCATGATCATTTCTGCAATATCCTGTTGGTTACACAAGTCAGCCTATTAAATGTGGGAAGGGGCTACACAACAGTGGAACCATCAGGAGAAGAAAATCAATAAGACCATCTTGGGGGCTGGCCATCTTTCCAGGAGGATGAGGGATTCACATTACTGGCTCCTCCTTGCCAATGAGAGACTGAGGCTTGAAGCCGACAACTTATCCATGGATCATCTAAGGATCACACCACTAGATGTTGGCAGTGTTGGCACTCTGCTGCCTTCTCAGGAGCCCTTTCTTTCACTCAAAGCCATTTCATTAGGATTTCTCTTGTGTTGCTGGAATAGTAGAGAGCTCAATTCTCTATGTGGAATTTTGGGAATTCATACTCAGAGCAGAAACCAACCTGAAGGAAGTTATCCAACTCTCCCACCCAGAACATACTGCTTAGGCAAAAGCAGTGTTAGGTTAGGAGACAGGCTGCTCTGTTGATTAATGCTAGATTATTAAAGATTAGTTTATAAATGTTGGTTTTCAAGAAGTTTAGGATTATACTAAAAAAGGAGCTGTTACATGGATAGATAGGTGGATGAATGGATGGATGAATAGATATATAGTAAGACAGACAGATGGAAAGATAGATAGTTAAATGGATGGATAGATGGATGGATGGATGATAGATGGGTAGACAGATAGATACATGGATGGATAGATGGATGTAGATAAATGGATGGATAGATGGATGGATAGACTGATGGATGGATGGATAAATGGATAGCTGGATGGATAGATGAATACAGAGATGGTTAGATAGATAGATAGATGGATAGATAGATAAATGGACAGGCAGACAGACAGACAGACAGACAGATAGATATATAGGCAGGTAGATAAATGTATGGATACCAGCATAAGGCTACAATCTTCCTCTTGGAAAGGACTGTCCTCTATTTTGAAGTTACGCCCTTTTCGAATAATACTTTTCTACAAAACCCCAAAACAGGCCTCAAATCTTGGGGTCATCTCTGACATCTCTCTTTCTCTTATACCCCATGTTTCGTCTGTCAGTAAATTCCATCAGCTGTGTCTTTAAAATATACCGAGTGCAGCCCTTTCTTACCCCTTCCACTGCTGCTCCCTATACTGTTCCATCTAGAAGGTGGCTGAGGCCCTCACGTTCTCCTCCCTGCTCCAGTCTTAACTCTCCCTCCAGGCTCTTCTTCCAAGCTTCTGGAGGGATTGCATAAATGTGGAAATAGATCCTGCTGCTTCTGTGCTCAAACTCTTCCAATGGTTCCCAACTCAGAGTAAAACCCAAAGTTTTGCAATGGTCCAGCTAGTCTCATGCAGCCCGTCTCCTTTGGTCTCTCTGACCATGTCTCTTACTGTCTCCTTGTTAACTCTGCTCTGGACACTCCAGCCTCCTGGCTGTTCCTCACACCCCTGGCCTGTTTCCTTTTCAGCAATTTTGCTGATTGATCCCTCTGCCTGACATGTTTGTTCCCAGATATCTACACGCCCACTCCCTCACCTTCTCAGTGAAGTCTTTTCTGGCCATGCTAACTAAATCCTTCACATCCCCCAAAAGTGTTTTGTTTGTGGAGGTAGGCCCTACCATCCCGAAGAATACTGAGTTAAGAGAAATCTATGAATAATTATTTGTTGAATAAATGAGCAAATGAACAATTAATATTAGGCAAGACCTTTATATTCATCATCTCATTTAATCCAGCAAGGTACATATGATTTATGTTTATCCCCATTTTACAGATGAGGAAACTAAGTCTGGAGAGGTTAAACTGGTTGGCCCAGACTGTGGTAGAGCTGCAATTTGAACCCACAATCTGTCTGTCTCCAAGACTGATGTTCTCCTTGCCTGTCACCACCCGGTGAAACCCTCCAGGATGCGATCTTCCTGCTGTGAGATTGTAGGGGCTCCAGCATCACAATCTCAAATGGTGCTTTTTCACCAAATTGAGTCTTCAGAGAGGTGACATTTAGAGGCAGTGGGAAGTGTAGAAAGCTTGTCTGTTAAACTTGCCTCTCCTCTTTTTAATTTCTAATATTGTTTTTCTTTCTGGAAAGTTTTCTCACCAGGCTTGTAATGATGGCATCCTTCCCCAATCATGCCATTCTGCACATATGTATAGAAACCTTGTTGGCAAGGACTGTCAGCTTCAGCTACCACATACGCTCTGGAAGAGGGCTGGCTTCTCTTAGTTCTGCTCGGAGGTGACAAAGCCATTCAGAGTCTCTGAAGACAGTAATTGTGCCTAAAAATAACTGAGCTGCCATTTTCTTCACTTTTTACTTTTAAGACAACATGATCGTATTCCAGAAAGTGATTCAAACAGAGGGGAAAAGGCATTCCTAATTCTGCCATGTGTCCCAGCAGCTACGTTGAGTCATAAGTATCCTTCATGTTATCAAAGCCTCTCCTTGTGACAAAACTTGGTGATATTTTGGTAGAGGAGTGTCAGGGAGACAAGCAGAAATAAAAGACACTTATACACACATTCACACACACAGAACCTGGGAACTCTGACTGAACCATTTGGGAATCACGGCTAGTCTTACCAGGCAGATGATCCCCATGGGGAGGGGAGAGTAACAAGATGATAATAAATGAACAATTAATAGTAGCTTTCATCATGAGCCAAGGCCTTTGCATTCATTATTTCATTTAATCCATCAAGAGAGTTATTATTTATTATCCCCTTTTTACTGATGGGAAAACTGAGTCTGGAGAGGTTAATTGGATCAGTCTGTGGTCATGCTGAGAGCCTAAGGTTGGACTCGGAGAGCAGAAGCTAATAATCCACAAACCTTTATGCGTGAGCTGCACCTTTATCACAGGGTGCAGCTCTTGGGTCTGCAACCTGGTTCTCAAGCAACCTGGGGAGGGCTTTAACACAATGCTGAGGTCCAGGCCCCACTCTGAGGACTTTTGATTTAATTGGTGTGGATGGGGGCATTGGTCATGAGTCCCAATGTGCACAAAGGATTGAAATCCATTGGGTTAAATCTTAGCTGAGTCTGAGAAGCACCCAGCAAGATGTGAACACTCTGTTAGCTGCACTCCACTAAACTGAGCTGGTGGTAGGCTTCGCACCTCACTCTGAACTCCATCAGTGCTGACATAGAGAACACTTTATGCTGTGTCTCTTCCAAGACTCCTGCTGGGAGACCTTCTAAAAATAATCATGGCCCCTGTGGCTTGAGATCACCCAACACTGAGGCTTGATGGTGGCAGAAAGAATGTTCTTCTGCCTGAACATCCACTTTAGCTTTCCAAAATTAGGAAGAGGAGCATAGAAAGGTGGACAAAAAGGTAGAGAATTCTCCGGGGAACTAGATGAGGGAAGTGATGTTGGACTATTTATCTATGGAAAATACATTTTATTTTGTCTGGAATTGGTTTAGGAATGGGTATGTGACTCAGTGGCTCGGTTCCTGCCAATGACATCTCAGAAATCTACTAGGAGTTTCTGACAAACATATTCCTCTATCATTAAAGAATGATCTCTTCCTTTTGGAATAGTGTCAGCATGTGGAGATGTATTGCTTGGAGTCCTGGCAGCTATCTTGTGACCATGAGGTGAGACCTCATTTTCACACTGAGAATAACAGAGGACAGATGATCATAGGACTCTCACACTATCACTGAGCTACTAAGCCAAATCTAGGTTTGTTTATCATAGACTTCTTTTTTTGTAAGTCACACATGTACTTAAAGCTTAAGATAGTGTGGGACTTTTAAAAAAATTAATTATAGCCAAGTGCATTTTTAACCAGTGTATTTTTCTCACCAGGTAGATTACAAACTTCATGAAGGCAAGACTGTATCTGTTTGTTCACTATTATAGGCAGGGTTTAGCACAGTGCCTGGCACATAGCTTGTACTCCACAAGTTATTTAATGGATGAATGAATTATTTAATGGATTAATTATTTAATGGATGAATGAATCCATCTTGGCATTTGAAACTAAGGAATTATGAAGACAACAGCAACATCTGTCTTATGTGCTGTGGTCCAAGTATGTAATATATTAAACAAAATTCAGGTGAGTAGTTACATAAAATGTTTGAAACCTTTTTGTACATTATGGTCCTTGGGTTTTAGAGAAGGTAAATTAGTTGCCTATATCCATGGATGAAAATAGTTGAGTCTGTATTTGAACCCAGGCAATTCAGGTTCAAAATCTGTACTCTATGGACGCTGGTTATGTCCTAAACTCTACTGCCTGCCACCCTCAAGGGAAGGCATAATGTCTGCAGCAAATGATATAGTTCCTGCAGGTTTTGCTTTGAGAAATACAGCAGATGACAGAACTATTCAGCAGAATTTGGTTCCCCTGAGTCTTGGTTCACCAGATGCTATTTTTGTGCCATTTATGAGTAGAGCTACAAAAATTGGCATCATGGAACCCGATAATTAGACGAAAACTTTGGCAATCATCCCTTTTAGCTACCAGCTTCTGAGCTCATGCTGTGGCAGTCAGAACATGGACCTTCGTGTCTCATTGGCTTGATTTCAAATTCCAACTCTCCCCCTCAAAAGCTGTGTGACCTTGCAACATCAGCCCTCCAAACCTTGGTTTTTATCACCTATAAAAGTCAGGTGGTTCTAATGAGGTGAAACATACAAAGTGCTTTGCACAATACCTAGCACATAGTAGGCACTCAACAAATACTACTTTCTGGATGCTGTGTTCTTCTGTCTCAGTTCTTAAGTCAACTATAAGTAACTTTTAATGTTTATAAAAATTATCTCATTTTACATTAAGGCAGATGTTAAAGGGATGTGGAAAATTCTATTGAAGATTTCATAACCTTTATTTCTAGATTCGGTGCCAGGGAAGTAAGTCTCAGTTCATCCCACTATAAAAGAGAAAGAACTTTCTACCTAATGCACAGTACAGCTGAGATATTCTACGATTTAATTAAAAGCTGCAGAGTGTGTTCCTATCTGCAGATGAATGACATTTAAATAGAAACTAGTATTCAGCCATTTCATTACCTGGTTAAGTAATATGCCCCAAATAGCAAGCTTTAGTAATTACTGTACATTTTTCTTAAATACCCTGTTTACTGATTACCTTGTAACCGGATAATACACATACATAATTTTATATTTATAGATAAGTGCTCTTTCCCAACAACTTGAACGCCTAAATTATGCAATGCAAAAATCAGATAATTGCAGAGAAACATTTGTCGTCTGGTATGTGAGATCTCCAGGTAAATAGCATAATTACAGTTATCTGTTTATAATCAATAGAAGGTAGGTCCCTGATGTTTACAAGTTATCATCCCATCACTTTTCCACTTTTAAAAGTGAAATTCAAGGGCTGAGTGCAGTGGCTCATGCCTGTCTTCCCACTTTGGGAAGCTGAGGTAGGTGGGTTGCTTAAGCCCAGGAGTTTGACACCAGCCTGGGCAACATGGTGAAACCCCAACTCTACAAAAAAAAAGAAAAATACAAAATTAGGTGTGGTTGGGGTATACTTGTAGTTCTAGCTGCTTAAGAGGCTGAGGTAGGAGGATCAATTGAGCCCAGGGAAGTTGGGGCTGCAGTGAACCATGATTGTGTCACTGCACTCCAGCCTGGGTGACAGAGCAATACCCTATCTCAAACAAACAAATAAAAAAGTGAAATTGAAATTTACCTTAACTAATGACTTTTATCTATGACAACTCTCATAGGTCCATGCTCTTGCTTTCATAACCTGATGTTCTTGGAGCTTATGAGTACAGATAAGCACGCTTAACCAAGGTAGCTATTTCTTTTTTCTTTTTTCTTTTTTTTGAGATGGAGTCTTGCTTTGTTTCCCAGGCTGGAGTGTAGTGGTACAATCTCAGCTTACTGCAACCTCTGCCTCCCAGGTTCAAACGATTCTCCTGCCTCAGCCTTCCGAGTAGCTAGGACTACAGGTGTGCACCACCACACCTGGCTAATTTTTGTATTTTTAGTAGGGTGGGGTTTCACCATGTTGACCAGGCTGGTCTCGAACTCCTGACCTCAGGTGATCCACCCAGCTCAGCCCCCCAAAATGCTGGGATTACAGGTGTGAGCCACTGCACCTGGCTGGTAGCTATTTTTAAAAATACTGTCCAGCAAGTTTGTGCATCTCCCTTCTGATAACAGATCTGGCCAATGAGGTTGAGATATGACTCAAGTCTGACCGATCAACAACTTCTATTTCTTAGGTGTCAGTAATTGGTTCAGTGGGTGGACAGGTGACCTTAGCAAAGCAATTAGCATTCTTCCCTGGAATTGATGTATAGATGCTGTGGGAAAGATACTCTTTCTTTTGGCTGTAAATATGAAGGAGGGTGTAAAGTTGGAGGTACTGAGAGTTATCTTTTTTCCTGTCATGTAGAAAAGCCCTGTTTGTAGTGGAAGATATGAAGCCAGGGAGCGAAAAGGGAGGTGAGAAATGTATGGGGAGGGCGGGGGAGGAGAGAGAGAGAGAGAGAGGAGGAAGAGTGAGACTGTGTGTGAGAGAAGAGAGAGTGAGAAAGAGAGAGAGAAGGGGAGAGAAGGAGAAAAGGGGAGTGAGAGAGAGAAAAAGAGAGAGGGAAACAGAGAGGGAGAGAGAGGAAGAGAGAGTGAGAGAGGGAGTGAGAGAGGAGAGAAAGAGAGGGAGAGAAAAAAGAGATGGAAGGAGAGAGGGAGGGAGGGAGAGAGAGAGGGGGAGAGAGAGAGAGAGAGAGAGAGAGAGAAAGAAGGATGAAAGTTGTATTTTGGCAGTGTCAAGAGCCATTTCCACTGCCTGGGGACATTATGCTTGTAGCCATCCTTTCAATTCTGTATACTTCTTCAGTATAATTTTCAAACCCTGTGAGCCAATACATTCCACTCCCTTTAGGACAGCTTCAGTTCAGTTTCTATTCTGATTTCTCTTGCAGATTTCCCTATGCATTTTAAGGGTGAATGGACACTGGCTCCCACACTGCTCTCTGGGAGGGATCTGTTCTGACCCAGGAAAGGATCTTGTATGGCCTGGAACAAGGCAGAGTTAGTGGCTTTTTACTCATCTTCTGGGTGTTCAGCTCCTCTCTGTCCGGACTGGAGACTTGGGACAGAATGTAACAGCTGGGTAGAGTCTGGTAAAGGCATTTCATATAGCCTTGCTGGAGGTATCAAAGGCCCCCTTCATATTCCTCCTCTTTTACTCAATAACTTTAATTCTTTGTCTTTATCCTGAAAATAGCACAATAGGGAGTGAAGATTTTCTCCTAAAGCTGCAGAGCCAGGCTCTCTCACAGTGGTCAATGGGAAACAGCCCAGAGATGCATAATCTGGATGAAATTCAATTAATTATGGTTTTTGCACATATGGCATTTATCTTGTTCCATGGTGAGTTTGAAATGAGGTTGTAAATATTTATGCTACAATAGTGAATAAAAAAGTAAGGCAGAGAAATTGTAAAAATACTGTCAATTATGTAGAGTCCTAAGTACAGAGACTAGAGGAAAACACGCTATGTGACTGTAACTGAAGGGTAGGATTGTAGGGCATATTTATGAATATGTTTCCTTATATTTTCCTTCATCTTTTAAATGTTCTACAATGATGATGTACTACTTTTACCATCAGAAAAATGAAATAAACCAAAATATAATAAAGTAAAATGAGACTTGGCTTGACTACACTCTAACTCCCTTTGGTTGAGCAAAGATGTGTAACTGCTTGTGCTTTTAGCTTAGGCATGGAGTCCAGAAAACCAAATATCCTCTGTGACCTTTCAGCAAGCACCCTGACATTTCTTTTCCAAGGCATTTTGCCTGTAAAGTGGAGATATTAATTCTCACACAGTTACCATTCAAAAATGTAAAGAGGGTGTAAAGGGAATGGAATAGATGGAATGTTGAGTATGAATTGATTAAAGGGTAATTTTAGGAACTATTTTGCTGGAGGTGGAGGGATGTCTACAGTGTCCCACAAGAAGTTCCTTGGGATAAGCAGCAGAGGACTTGTTTACAGGATGTGTGTGTGTGTGTGTGTGTGAGAGAGAGAGAGAGAGTGAGAGCGCGAGCACACCGTAGCATCAGAGAACCACTCGTAGCCTGCTAAAGTGCTCACCTGTTTAGTCTCTCATTCATTCAGTAAACATTGACTAAAATATTCATTATGTACCAAGACTGTGCATGGCTTTCACTTACAGATGAATAAAGCAGCCAACATTCTGTGGGGCCTGTGGGTAAAGAAAGCTTCTGTAGAAATCGATTGATTCAACCAATGCTCCCCAGTAGAAATATAAAGTGAGCCACAAATATAATTTTATATAATTATAGAATATATGGAATTATATAATTTGATATAATTTAAAATTGACTTAGTAGTCACATTGAAAAAGTAGAAAAAAAACAAATAAAATAAACATAAATAATGGTTAATAGTATATTTAACTTACTATACCCAAAACATTAATGTTAGTCTTAATATAGCCTAAGTATGAACACGCAGAATTATTTCAGTGCCCTGCCCCAAACATTTTCTATGCTCTGCCAGTTTAATTCTCCTTTCCCCAGCTCCTGGCAGCCATGGATCTTTTGCTGTCCCCATGGTTTTGCCTTTTTCAGAATGTCACAGAGTTGGAATCATCGAGAATGTAGCCTCTTCAGACAGGCTTCTTTACTTAGTTATGTGCTTTTAAGTTTCCTTCATGTCTCCTCATGGCCTTTCATTCTTTTTTGTACTAAGTCTTCGAAATCTGCTGTGCATTTTACACTTGCTCCCATCTCCATAAAAAAAAACAAACACATTCCAAAGGCTCGGTGACCACTTGTGGCCAGGGACTACGGTGTTGGACAGTGTGGGCAGGACTAGACCGTCCTCAGTGCACCCCTGAGCATGAGCTGCCGTGACAACTGTGAGCTCAGAACTAAAGGCACAAGCCAGGTACTGTGGAGTTACCAAGGGACAGACAAGAAGATCCCAGCACCTGGGGGGTCTATTTAATGAAGCTCCCAAGGTAGGAAGGTTGGTCATGATTTCTGAAGAATGGGAAGTTCTGAGTGTACAGGTACGGAATAAAGGTAGTGGCAAAACTGACACCCCAACATTTTCTGTCTTGCTAGACACATTGAGAAATTTTCAGCCAAAGGATATGAGGCACAAGGAATTTCAGTGTCCATTGCACAAAGCTGGGTTAATATGGCAGAATAATCTTCCAATTTAACGATTTGAAATTGATGTTTTAGCTGTATAAAACTGAAAAGGAGTTGTATTTCCACCTTCCCAATTGTGGTAGACATCATAATAGCGCCCTAAAGATGTCCACCTTGAAATTCCTGAAACCTGCGAAGATATGACCTTACATGGTGGTAAGGATGAAGTTAAGAATCTTGAAGTGGGGAGATTATGCCAGATTATTGGGTGGGCTCAAGGTGATCAAAAGAATCCTCATAAGAGAGATGTGGGAGGGTCAGAGTCAGAGGAGATATGACGAGGGAAGCAGAAGCAGGGCAGGGGAAACAGAGAGAGAGATTTAAGACACTATGCTGTTGGCTTTGAGATGGAGGAGGAAGCTAGGAGCCAAGGAATGTGGGCTGCTTCTAGAAGGTGGAAAACATCAAAGGAAACAGATTATTCTCACACGGCCTCCAGAAGCAACTTTCAAACTTTCCCAACATCTTGATGTTAGCCTGGAAAGAGCCGTTTTAGATTTCTGACCTCCAGAACTTCAAGGAAATACATTTGTGTTGCTTTAAGCCATTACGTTTTTGATAATTTGTTACAGCATCAATGTGAAACCAAGACACTAACCAAGCCTTTGAATAACAAAGTCATCGGCCTTCTTTGCTCCTGGAAAGAACTGGCAAGACTTTATTTTCAGACACTAACTCCCTTTGAGTAGACAGAAGTGGGCTTTCTAAAAGGGGAAAAGCCTCTAGAGTTGGAAGGGATGGAATTTTACTGGGGAGTGTTCTAGCACTCAACAGCTGCCAGGAGTGAGGGACGCAGGACCTAGCAGAGGGAGGAGGTGAACTGTTAACATCATAAGCTACCTGGGGCTGGGATGACCCTGGAAGCCCTTCCACCTGGAGGGGAGGGGGCTGGGCCACTGGATGTAGGCTGTCCCTGGGGTGGAAACTTTGTGTGAGGCAGTGCCCTTCCACCCAGTAGGTCAATTCCCAAAGAAGAACTTGGCCGAATTGTTTACCAGCCAATAATATTCTCAGCAGCTGGGGAAATGAGCACTTCAGTCTTGAAGGGAGATCTGGGTGGCACACCACAGCATGCACTACAAATATTAACCTTATAGGGTAATTAAGAGGGTTAAATTTGACCAAGTGCCCCAAGGGATTGGCACAGAGTATGGTACATACTAGACTCACTCCCATACCAAACCGAGGGTTGGACTGTTTATTCTCGCAACCCAATAAAGAGATGCAGATGAACTGGGGAAGAAGGGAGTTTATTTCTATAACAGGGTTCAAGGAGAAGGCCTAGGAAATCACCAGACCAACTCAAAATTACAAAGTTTTCCAGAGCTTATATACCTTCTAAGCTATATGGCTAAGTGTAAGTGTGGATTCATCTAAAGACATAAGTGATTATCTTCTTCTCATCTGTAAGGTCTGAATCCTGTCGACCTTCCTCTGGAGGCTCAGTAAATTTACTTAATCTAGATGGGTCCAGGTGCAGGAGTGATTACCCTTATCTTGTCTCTCACTAAATCATAGAGGTTTGGGGAGTTCCTTTAGACCCCAGTAAAACTTGTTTGTGGAGATCTGGGGAGTTTCTTCAGACCCCCAGTAAAAATTTGTTTAATCCTAAATGGGTCCTGTTAAGAATTCCTTCATTACTTTGTCATGCTTCAAGGTCTCAGAAAAGCCTAGGCACACATTCCCGCCTTTGTGTAAGGGCACTAGCTCTTTCAGCTTTTAGTATTTAACTTAACCACTCAGTCAGTGCTGAAACAGTTGTTTTAGAAGCCTGCCTGTTCAGTTGTCAGCGAGACCTGGCCTGACACAGACTCTCAGTAAGCGGTTGTTGATGATATTGTCATTGTTAGTATGATTATTCTGATATTGAGAATATTTTTGAAGATGCTAAGGGATAAAAGAGGCAATGAGTGAATTCCAAGCAGCCTTAAAGTCCAGGCAATTCAGAGGAAATAATAATCCTCAGTGGCCTTGGAAAAGCATCTAATCTCAGAGGTGCTGACAATGGATTTGGGTCCTGAAAAAGCTGCCACGTCTGCAAACAAAGAAAGCAGTGTTGCTTTTGAAGGGGAAAGTCAGAAGGAAGCAGAGGTTTCAACAAAGCCATTTTGCATTTGAACCATCCCTGGTTTATGGTTCTCCAGAGCCAAGGACAGTCCTGCAAACACCAGAATGTGCTGTTTTGTTTTCCTTGAGGCAGTTTTATTCTGCATTCTGTATTCTCCCTGGGCCGATGCTGCCTGTGACTTGACTGATTATTTCCAGCATGAAGTATGCTGAGTGCTTTGAATTTAAACATGATACCTTGAGGCCCCTGTGGCAGGCCTTGTCCCTCATCCTTGGCCTCATTGGGGCAGTCTTTCGTTTCTTCCTGGAAAAAGGCCCAGTCAGCAGGATATGCTGCTAGAGACACCAAGAAGTCTATAAAAGCCACTGGGAGTTTGTTTTCAAAATGACAGTCCTTCTCTCTCTCCTGGGAGCTCCATTAGGCCTGGTCTCGCGCATGCACTTGTCAGAGACGGGGATGTGAGGGTCAACCATGAACTACATGAGAATACAACCTGTTGGTTTACTTTGTCATCACAGCCCCAGAATTTATCATGAGGCCTGGTACATAGTAGAACCTCAATGAATATTTATTTGTTGGATTAATGCATGAATTCTTCCCCAGAAGGTACTGGAAGGTCAGAACTCACCCTCCTGATTTTTAGGGCCCAGGAAGGCAAGTGTGTTGCCAAATATTGAGACGTGACTGTGCATGGGTTATCTCAAGGTGCTTCACTTCCCCTGAGCCCTGCGACTCTTGAGGAGTTGTACTATGTGGTCTCTTGTGTCTGTGTGTTCTGCCGTAATGGAGAGACAGCGTGCAATGTTCTTTCACACACCAGTGACTTTTCACCTACCAATTGCTCTGCCTGGTCACTGTTCCTTCCTCCTTACGTCCCCTTGAAACAGCCTTTGCAAAATTATAACAGTGAGAGAAATCAAACATAACTGACTCCATCTTGTTTCTAACATCACAAGCTAACTTCCCTTGCTCGTAGCAATGGGGTCTTGCTATGTTGCCCAGGCTGGTCTTGAACTCTTAGCCTCAAGCAATCGTCTCTCCTTGGCATCTCAAAGCACTAGGATTATAGGCATGAGCTACCATACCTGGCTTCTACACACAATTTTTAAATGCAGCTTCCTCTTGCTCATATTCTCTAAACTTAATGAGTAGATATTTTACTTTATTCTTTTGTGTTTAGTGTAAATGGAATTGCTTTCTTGATTTCTTTCTCAGCTAGTTTGTTATTGCTGTATAGAAAACTACTGATTTTTGTATGTTGATTTTGTACCTGCATCTATACTGAATTTGTTAATCTGCCTTGAGAGTTTTCTGGTGTCATCTTTAGGATTTTCTCTGTATGCAATCATGTCATCTGCAAACAGGGACAATTTGACTTCCTTGTTCCCAATTCGGATGCTCTTTATTTTTTTCTTTTGCCTGATTGCTGTGGCTAGGACTTCAAGTATGATGTTGCATTAGAGTGGTGAAAGTGGATATGCTTGTCTTGTTCCAGTTCTTGGAGGAAAAGTGTTCTATTCCTCATTCTGAATGATGTTGGATATAGCTTTATCATAAATGGTCTTTGTTGTATTGAAGTACATTGCTTTTATATCCAATTTGTTGAAAGTTTTTTCAATTATGAAGGGATACTGAATTTTATCAAATCTTTTTTTGTGAATCTGTTGAGATGATCACATTGTTATTGTCCTTCATTCTATTGATGTGATGGATCACATTTATTGATTTGCACATGTTGAAAGCTCCTTCCATTCCTGGAATGATTCCTACTTTGTTATGGTGTAGAATCTTTTTGATGTGCTGTTGGACTTGGAACCAACCCAAATGCCCATCAATGATAGTCTGGATAAAGAAAATGTGGCACATATATACCATGGAATACTATGCAGCCATAAAAAAGGATGAGTTCATGTCCTTTGCAGGGACATGGATGAAGCTGGAAACCATCATTCTCAGCAAACTGACACAAGAACAGAAAACCAAACACCACATGTTCTCACTCATAGGCAGGTGTTGAACAATGAGAACACGTGGACACATGGAGGGGAACATCACACACCAAGGCCTGCTGGGGGGTGAGGGAGCTAAGGGAGGGAGAGCAGGGGATGGAGGGATTGGGGAGGGATAACATTAGGAGAAATACCTAATGTAGATGATGGGGGGATGGATGCAGCAAACCACCATGGCATGTGTATACCTATGTAACAATCCTGAATGATCTGCACATGTACCCCAGAACTTAAAGAATATATAAAAAAATACAAAAGATAAATGAAATGAAAAGTTGTTACTTTAAAGACTAACAACTCAACAAACCATAGCTGGACTACGAAAAGAAAAAGAGAGAAGACTTAAATAAATAAAACCAGAAACAAAAAGAGAAGACATTGCAATGGATACCATAGATATATTTTTAAAAATTATTAGACCTACAAACAACTATATGCAAAAAAATGGAAAACCCAGAAGAAATAGATAAATTTCTTGACAAATATAATCTGCAAAGATTAAACCAGAAAGAAATAGAAAATCTGAACACATCAATGACAAGTAATGAGATTAAAGCAATAATAATAAGTTTCCCAACAAAGAAAAGCCCAGGACCAATGGCTTCACTACTGGATTCTACCAAACATTTCAGAAGCAAACACCAATTCTCGTCAAACTATTCCAAAAAATTGAAAAGAAAAAAATTCTTCCAAACTCATTCTACAAGGTCAACATTATCCTGATTCCAAAACCAGACAAAAACACAACCAAAAAAAGAAAACCACAGGTCTGATGAACACAGACACAAAAATTCTCAACAAAATATTAGCAAACCAAATCCTATTTTTCTCCTTTTTTCATATTTTTTATGTCCTACTTTGTCTTATTTTTTTTCTGATCTTTATTATTTCTTTCCTTCCACTAATTTTGGGTTTGTTTTGTTTTTGCTTTTCTAATTCCTTGAAGTGCATTGCTGAGTTGTTTACTTGAAACATTTCTATTTTTTGAACGTAGGCAATTATTGCTATAAATGTCCCTGTTACCGCTTTCAGCATGTCTCACAGATTTTGGAATGGTATATTCCTATTTTCATTTGTTTCAATAAATTTTTAAATTTTCTTCTTAATTTCTTAATTGACCCATCAGTTGTTCAGAAGAATGATATTTAATTTCCATGTATTTGTACAGTTTTCAAAGTTCCTCTCGCTTTGATATCTAGTTTTATTTCATTGTGGACAGAAAATCTACTTGATATGATTTTGATTTTTAAAAATATATTGAGACTCGTACTGTGGCCTAACATAACATATGGTCTACCCTGGAGAATGTTTCATGGGAAAATATCTCCTACTGTTATTGGCTTTTAGAGTCTATCTCACCTTTCGATCTATTAATATTTGCTTTATATATCTGGGTGCTCTGGTGTTATGTGCATATATATTTATAATTGTTATATCTTCTTGCTAAATTGATTGATCCCTTTAACATTATATAATGACGTTTATCTTTTTTCACAGTTTCTGGCTTAAAGTCTATTTTATCTAAATATAGCTTCTCCTGGTTGATTTTAATGTTCATTTGCATAGAATATCTTTCTCTATCCCTTTTCTTTCAGTCTATGTGTGTCATTACAGATGAAGTGAGTTTCGTGTAGGCAGCATATTGTTGAGACTAAAAAAAAAAATCAATTCAGCCAATCTATATCTTTTAATTGGGGAATTTACTTTATTTACATTCAAAGTTGTTATTGATGGGTGAGGACTTACTCCTGTCATTTTGTCAATTCTTTTCTGATTGTTTTGTATATCCCTTGTTCCTTTCTTCCTCTGTTTGTTTGTGGTTTGGTGTTTTCTTATAGGGATAAGGTTTTATTCCTTTCCCTTTCTCATTGTGTATCTGCTCTACTAGTGAGTTGTATACTTTTATGTGTCTTCATTATGGTAGCTTTGACTGGCTTTTTGCTTCCAGAAGTAGGATTCCTTTAAGCACTTCTTGTAAGGCTGGTTTGCTGGTAATGAATTCTTTGTTTAATTTAACCAAGGAGGTGAACGATCTCTAAGATGAAAATTATAAAATTCTGATAAAGGAAACTGAAAGGGACAAAAAAATTAGAAAGACATCATATGTTCATGAATTGGAGGAATAAATATTGTAAAAAATCAATATACTACCTAAGGCAATCTACAGATTCAATGCAATTCCTATTAAAATACCAATAACATTTTTCACAGAAATAGAAAAAATCCTAAGATTTATATGGGATCACAAAAGACTCTGAAGCAATCCTGAGCAAAAAGAACAAAGGTGGAAGCATCACACTATGTGACTTCAAAATATGGTACAAATGTATAACAGAAACAGCATGGTGATGGCATTAGAAACAGAAACATAGGCCAAGAGAACAGAATATAGTATCTAGAAATACATCCACATATTTACAGCCAACTGATTTTAAACAAGGTACCCACAATGTACACTAGAGAAAGGACTATCTCCTCAGGAAACGGTTCTGGGAAAATTAAACATCCATCTGCATAAGAAGGAAACTAGACCCCTATCTCTCACCACACACAAAAATCAACTCAAATGGATTAAACACTTAAATGTAAGACCTGAAACTGTGAAACTACAAGAGGAAAATACAGGGTACAGGGGAAATGTTTCTGAATGTTGGACTGGCAAAGATTTCATGGTCAAAACCTCAAAAGCATGTAAAACAAAATAAAAAATAGACAAATAGATTTATATCAAACTAAAAAGCTTATGCACAGCAAAGGAAACAACCAACAGAGTAAAGGGACAATCTACAGAGTGAAAATATTTGCAAACTGTTCATTTGACAAGTGAGTAATATACAGAATATACAAAAAAACTCAATCAGTTCAATGGTGAAAAAATAATCTGATTAAACATGAGGAAATAATCTGAATAAACACTTCTCAGAAGAAGACGTACAAATGGCCAAGAAGCACATAAAGATGCTTAAGATCACTAATCATCAGGGAAATGCAAATCAAAACCACATGGAGATATTATCTCACTCCAGTTAGAACAGTGATTATAAAAAAGACAAAAACAAATAAGCAAACAAGTGCTGGTAAGAATGTAGAGAAAAGGGAACTCGTATGCACTCTTGGTGGGAATGTAAATTAGTACAGCAATTATGGAAAATAACAGGGAGTTTTTTCAAAGAACAGAACTATCATATAATTCAGCAATGCCTTTACTGGGTATTTATCTAAAGGAAAGGAAATCACAATGTCAAAGAGAGAGCTGTACTCCCATGTTTTAGCAGCACTATTCACAATAGCTGAGATAAAAACTCAACCTAAGTGTTGATCAGCATATAAACAGATAAAGAAAATGTGCCATATATAAACAATGGAATAGTATTCAGCCATAAAAAGAATGAAATCCTTCAATTGTGGCAACATGGATGAGCCTAGAGGATGTTGTAAGTGTAGTAAGCCAGGCACAGGAAGATAAATACTTCATGCTCTCTCATTCATGTAGTGGAAGCTAAATAAGTCAATCTCATAGACATTGATAGTAGAATAGTGGTAACTAGAAGCTGGTAAGATGGGGAGGAAGGAGGAATAGAGAAAGATGGGTTAATAAATACAAAATTACAGCTAGATGTAAAGGAATAAGTTCCAGTGTTCTATAGAGCTATAAGGTAACTAGAGTTAACAATTAACTCTATATTTTCAAATACCTAGAAGAGAGGATTTTAAATGTCCACAGCACAAAAAAATGATAATTATTTGAGGTGATAGATATGGTTATTACCTGAATTTGATCATCATACATTGTATGCAGGCATTGAAATATCACATTGTAACCCATAAATATGTATAATTACTATGTATTGATTAAAAATTTTAAAAGTATATGGACAGTGTTTCTCATGTAGGATCAAACAGACCATCATCCCAAATGGATTGCATGTGGTACTGGATAGCTAGACACAGAAGGTAATTCCTTTCTAGGAGAGTTAAAGGAGTCAGTCACTGGGGTAGAAGCGGAGGAGGGAGAGATCAGGGCAGAAAAAAAAGGAAGTGGGCAGTTAATAAAGGAAGAGAGAATGGAGTGGAGAAAGAAAAATTCAGTGAATTCCATAGGAGGGTATAGTTTCTCCAAGACCCAAAGCAATATGGCATTTACTGTGTTAGTGCATCATTGGGTAACATAAGTGCTACACTCAGAGGGCACAGATGCAGACCCACATACAACATTTGGATGCATCTTGACCTGTTACTGCTCCCTGTTTCTGTCATTTGCATTGGAGTCCGAGAGGTGAAAGTTTCTGGAATACTCAGATAGAGAATAACTCAGCATTTGTGCAGCCCAGCTTACAATTACCTCACAATAAATCAATGAGGTCATCCTATTGTCCCTTCTCCCACTGAAAGGAGTTAGCCAGCTTGCTTTAGGCAGACAGTAAGGAAAGGGTCCCTAGAGAACCTCTAACCTACCCACAAGTGCTTACACTGGATGTTTTGTGCAGATAAGAGAACTTGCAAAGGGGACTTGCCTAAACATGTCTGCAGTGGAAAATTTCATTCCTTAACACACATGCAGGAAGGGAAATAAATCATGGAGTGGCTCAATTTAAGTCACTGGAAGGATGGGGTGGAACTGCCAGGAATTCATGCCTTAAGCCCTGGTATTCAACTGTGAAGGGGGCAACTGGTAACTGCTTTCAGGACCCCTCTCTTTGCTGAGAGCTTTCCTTTTGCTTAATAAATTCTACTCCACTCACTCTCTGGGCATCGTGTGACTAATTCTTTCTGGTCCCGAGACAAGAATTCGGACCTAGCTGAGCTAAAGAGCAAAAGTCCTGTATCACCACTAGTGACCATTGCTGAAAGACAGAAAAATTAACTTTGTTCAAGGATGCCCTAGAGGATGTGGGGACTGGGGAGATGTTGGTTAAAAAACACAAAATTTGAGTTAGACAGGAAATCATTTCAAAAGATCTAGTGTACATCACGGTGACTGCAGTTAACAATATATTGTATACTTAAAAATCGCTGAAAGTAGATTTTAAGTGTTCTCATCACAAAAATCATGTGCATTATGTGAGGTAATGCATATGTTAAGTAGCTTAATTTAGTCATTTCACAATATATACACATATCAAAACATCATGTTGTATACCATAAATATATATGCTTTTTACTTGTCAATTAAAAAAGAGAGAGAACACACAGCCACTCAGTTCTGGCTCAACTCCTGTGACAGACATCAGTAATCAATCATGGCACTACCAGATCCAACCCTTGATTCAGGCAGTCACTACTAATCAGATGCAGATGAAAACTATTTGCTACTGGACAAAGAGTAAGACCATGTTTCCCCGAGTGGTATTTCAAGCCCTGTTCAGCATTATGTCACTCTCTCTCCATCATGGCCATTAATTGCTGTTGCATTACTGGAAAAGGCTCCCAGTCCAGACTCCAAAAGGCTGTTCTTGGATCTCACGCAAGAAAGAATTTGAGGCGAGTCCACAGAGTAAAGTGAAAGCAAATTTATTAAGAAAGTAAACAAATAAAAGAATGGCTACTCCATAGGCAGAGCAGCCCCAAGGGGTGCTGGTTGCCCATTTTTGTAGTTATTTCTTGACGATATGCTAAGCAAAACATGGACTACTCATGCCTCCCCTTTTTAGACCACATAGGGTAACTTCCTGACGTTGCCATGGCATCTGTAAACTTTCATGGCACTAGTGGGAGTGTAGTAGTGAGGACGACCAGAGGTCTCTCCTCACCATCTTGGTTTTGGTGGGTTTTAGCTGGCTTCTTTACTGCAACCTGTTTTATCAGAAATGTCTTTATGACCTGTGTCTTTTCCAACCTCGTATCTCATCCTGTGACTTAGAATGCCTAACCGTCTGGAAATGCAACCCAGTAAGTCTCAGCCTTATTTTACCTAGCCCCTATTCAAGATGGAGTTGCTCTTGTTCAAACACCTCTGACAGTTGGACCCATGAATGACCCCTGATCATTTCCACTTCCTGTTCATCTCCTTCTCCTCTTATGGAACCTTGCTTACCACCTGCTCTATCAACTCTGCTGAACCCTCCTTGACCAGGAAGTCTCATTTCATACAGATCCCTTGCTCTTAGAGAATTCCTTAGAGCAGGATTTCCCAGCCTTGGCACTACTGATATTTTGGGCAGAGAGTTCTTTGCTGTGAAGGGCTGTCCTGGGCACTGTAGGCTGTTTAGCAGCATCCTTGGTCTCTACCCACTAGAGGTACCATTATTCCCTCTCACAATTGTAACATCCAGAAATATCTCCAAGTACCGTCACATGTCCCTGAGTGATTAGGCAAATTTACCTCTGCTTGAGAACCATTGCTTTAGAAGTTCTTGTTTGACCCTGATACCCCAAGCTGTTTGTGTTGTGAACATGCTTTAAGGCCATTGCATTTCATAAGGCAGTAGCCAGGGCAATTGTTTGGAAGTGCTAATTAGATCAGGTCCACTCCCTGTTTAAAATCCATCAGGGGCTTCTCATGGCCCTCAGGATAAAGCTCCAAAGCTCTGCCATGTCCTACCAGGCCTTGCTTTCTCTTCAATATTATCTCAGGCCACCTTCTCCCTGGATCACATGAGATAGTGCCTGGGTCAGGAAGTACTGGGAACTGTACTCAGGTCACAAGTACTTCCTGGGGAGGTCTAACAGCTACAGATGCCCTTGATCTATTACCACAGCAGGTGCTGGCGGCATCTCAGTTCCCACATGCTGATGGTTTTCTCTGACACTCTGGGGTGCTCTCTGGCCACTGGGGTATCTTTGGCCTGTGCCTTGGGTAGATGAATATGCAAGAGAACTAGTGCCAATGCTCCATGGATGAGGAACAATGATCCATGGATGAGGGATGGGAGTTGGTGGATGAGTAGCTCAGCTTTCCTATCCCTGAGTGAGACAGTTCTGAGGAGTGTTCCAGGTGAAGCCCTACCTGCCCAATGGCAACCCACGTGTGAATGTGTCCTCTGTCGGCTTTTCCATTTCCCTATCTCATGTCTCACTTTCCCACTGGTGCTAACTGAGATCATCCTCCAACTAAAGGACGTGTACCCAGATTCTGTCGCAGCCTCAATTTATAAACTCATAGTTGAAGGGCAACCAATGGCTGGGCTGAATATAATGTAGACAAGACAGCTCATCCACGTGGCTTGTGAGTCATGGACCTTGGGGGTTTCCAGGAGTTCTGAGAATGGACCTGGATGGAATTCAGGCTCACAGGTGACTGGCCAGCACTGCATGGAACTCTGCGGGAGTCCCCATTACCAAGACCCCAGGAGATAATTTCAGAATCTGAGGCAAGGAAGTGTAATGATTAGCGGAGAGAATGGACTTGAATGTCTGGGTGTAAGCCCTGACTGTCTTGTGTGATTCTCAGCAAGTTACTTCTCTCATCTCGATTTTCTCCTCTGGAGGATAATCATATGACTGATTTATGGTCCAGACAAAAACTGGGAGCATGAAGTGTGCAGTGATAATAATTGATAATGGGCATGAACAAGGATATGAGAATCTCTTACTCATCTGTTAAATGGGGATAATAATAGTGCTTTTGGGGAACCCAAATGAAGACATGTTACTTTTTCAATCTTCGCAGTAATCCTATGAGACAAGTATTATTATTATCCCTGTTATAGGGATGAGTAAACTGACACCAAGAGAGCTGCAATGACCAGATCAGGCTGTAGAACATGCTCACATCTAGATACAGTGCTCTTGACCACAATCCTACAATGCTGGGGCAGGAAGGGGGCCGCATTGGTGGCAGTGCCAGGTAGACGCCAGCTTTCTGAATTCTCTGCAACACTTGAGTGTCTGCTGTATGCCAGCACCTCACCTACGTCATCTCATTTATCCCCAGCACTACTCTCTGTGGTCCAGGCACTGTTATGATCCCCGCCTAGCAGACCTAACCATTCAGCACTACCCTTGCCTGCTTCAGATTCTGAAAGCATCTCTCAGTGTTCTGGGTAAAGAGGCTCTGGAAGGGATCCATATAACGCCAGTCATTCACCTGCAAGCCTGGGGGGAGTCCTAGTTCCTTCTCAGAACTCCTGGGAATCCCCCAAATCCATTCCTCACAAGCCACATGGATGGACTGAATCATGTCTGCATGAAGCTCAGCCATCAGTGGCCCTTTAATTATAAATGTATCAATTGAGCCTCTTTTATTTTTCAAGGCCATAAAACTATTCATTTAAAGTAGTTCCTGCTCAGCCCATCTTCACAGATAAACATAAATAAATCATGCCACTTTTCAATGAATTACGCATTAAACACATATCTGTAAAACTTCCCTATCAATGGTAGGACTTTGAACATATGGGGTTTCAATTGAACACTAAATCAATTTTCATATCTCTGTTGATGGAATTAAAAAAATATTCCTAGCTTTATTTAAATTGTCTGTCTTTGTTACATAAGAAAAAATAGGGCTGGGCACGGTGGCTCATGCCTGTAATCCCAGCACTTTGGGAGACCGAGGCAGGCGGATCACCTGAAGTCAGGAGTTTGAGACCAGCCTGGCCAACATGGTGAAACTCTGTCTCTACTAAAAATACAAAAATTAGCTGGGTGTGGTGGTGGGCACCTATAATCCCAGCTACTCAGGAGGCTGAGGCAGGAGAATCGCTTGAACCCGGGAGGCAGAGGTTGCAGTTGAGCCGAGATCACGCCACTGCACTCCAGCCTGGGAGACAGAGTGAGACTCTGTCTCAAAAGAAAAGAAAAAAAAAGAAAAAAGAAAACCCTTCCTCAGACTCCTGCAGTTTTGATAACTGCTGCTTTTGCTCACTTTCCATAATTTGAATCCCAGCCCAGGTACTTAGGGTGGAGAGATTAAAATGGTTCTCATAAGCTGAGCAGCAGAAAGTAAATGGTGAAAAATGATTGGGTTACTGAGGAAATGTGCACGTGTGGGCTTTTACCACAGGCAGCCTCTGTGCTAGGGCTCCTTGCATGTTTTAGCACCATAACCCATTTCTGGGGATGCTCGAGAGGCAGGGAGCATAACAGGAGATCACGTAGCTGGTGAGAGGCTGAGCTGTGTCTTGCAGCACCGTCAAACCAGGGGTCTTTTTGCTGCCTTCCCACGTATGCTCCTATCACTCTGTTTCAGCCTTTTCTGACCTTATAGCTGCTCCCAGGTGGCCCTAAGGACTTCTCTGCACTGATAGGTGGAGTCTTCCAGGTGAGAGATTGACAGGCATCAGCCCTGGAACGGCCCCAATGCTTATTTCCTCATTATTTTGATTCAGAGCTCCAGCAAATTGAGCAGCATGAGGATTAGGCAATTTTCTTTCCTCCTGTAATGTACTTTCTCCAAATAGGTTCTTACGAGACAATTATTTGAAGCCTTTGAATTGCTCCTGTAGGCAGGCTGAGGGAGTCAGACAGCACATCTTCATTTTCAGACAGGACTTAGGGCTTCCTCCATACAAACACGGAAAAGGGAAGACAAGGAGAAAAGGAACGCTGTTCCTCGGCCCACAGCAAGGGTCCCGCCGTGCAAATCTTCTAAGAAATATGCATCAAGCCCTTCTGTACTCATTCCTATGACTTCCTCACCCTCTGAAATGAGTACTATCATTTCCTTTTTTCACATAGGGAAACTGAGGCTCACAGAGGTGAAATAAAATTTCAAGTAGCAGAGCAAGGGGTCATACCTCTCCATCCTTCACTGATGTCTCCTTCCTTTGAACTCTCAGAGTACAATTTGCCTGTCTTTTTATTTGGTGCTCGCTAAAAAATGTAGCCTTCTCTTTAACTGCATAGGAGAGGCAGCAGAACATAGAGATGAAAACAATAAGCTCTAGAATTGGGGAGACGTAGGTTTGAATTCTGGTTCCACCTCCTATTAGCTGGGAGAATCTATTAGCTATTTAGCCTCTGAGCTTGTTTCTTGTTGGGGCTCAGAAACCGACAGCCCCAAATACTGCACTTTGAAGTGCTGAGCTAAAGAAGTAGACTCAAGGTCTCTCTGACTTTCCCTCATCCCAACTCTCCACCCTCTCTCTCTCCCAAAGCACAGGATAAAGTTGTCCTCTGAAGTTTCCATATCTACCTAGAAACCAGACTTGCCAAAAACACAATTGCCTTCCCTGAGTTTTCACAACCTTAACTCATACTGCAGAAGGAAAGATGGAAGTCTGTTTTTTTGTTTGTTTTTCGAGATGGAGTCTCACTCTGCTACCCAGGCTGGAGTGCGGTGGCACAACTCGGCTTACTGCAGCCTCCGCCTCCCGGGTTCAAGCAATTCTCCTGCCTCAGCCTCCCGAGTAGCTGGGACTACAGGTACACGCTGCCACATATGGCTAATTTTTGTGTTTTTGTAGAGACAGGGTTTCACCATGTTGGCCAGGATGGTCTTGATCTCCTGACCTTGTGATCCACCCACCTTGGCCTCCCAAAGTGCTGGGATTACAGGCATGAGTCACCACGCCCACCTGGAAGTCTGTTAATACACCTGCGCAGACTTGAGTCACCAGCCATTGCCTGCTCTGTGGGCCCAACAGACTTTGTCTCAGGCCATTGTAGGTTTTCCAACTCCATTCATTTCCCCCTAAACACCATTTACTGTCCCTCAAATTGCCACATTTCCCCTAGCTCCTCTTCCCCCATGAAGAAGAGTATATAAACATCTGTGCCTCACTAGGTTATTGAGTAATCATTCTCCTGCAATTTCCCAGTACTATGCATGTTAAACTATAATTCCGTGTGACTTTTTTCCTCTTAATCTGCCTTTGATTCAATTGATTTTCAGTGAATCTCAGACAGTACAGGGGAAGTTTTTCTCTGGCCCCCCCTCAACTTTTCTGTAAAATGGGGGAAAAAAGAGAACTTATTTCAGGGAGTTTGTTCGGGGAGAATAGATTTAAATATAGTTAGAGCAGTTCCTGCACGCTGCCAGTGCCTCACAGAGCTTAGCTTGCCTTCTTTGTGTTGGCTTGAATTCCTACTTTGCCATTTTTCAACAGTACCCTGCGATACACCACAGAATCTGAGACTTGATTTCCCCAGTTCTAAAAAGTGCACTTATATTACCTACATCATAGGGCTGTGGTAAGGATGAGTAAGACAATAACTGGGAAGTGTTTAGCACAGAGCCCAGTGCTTAGCGATTATTTAATACTGCTGTTATTGCTGTTATTATGAATACTCAGCACTGTGCTAGGGAGGTGCACTTAGGAAACCAGCATGTATTAAGGACTGACTTTTTATTCATATTTTATCTAATCCTTGCAGCAACCCAGGAGGGAAAAGATATGATTATGCCCTGTGTGTTTACAGATGATGATCTGAGACTCAAAGAAATGAAGTAACTAATGGAAATGTGCAACTAGGAAATGATGGTGCCCAGAGAGGTAGAGATTCGCTGCTTTCCTGAGAGTCCTGTAAATCCTGAGTAACTTGGGATCTGATGTAGGATGCAAGCAATGTTAACACTCAGAGTTGAGAGACAAAAGTATGGAAGTAGCTGGGGCTGCTGGGGGCTTAGGTAGCTTCATTGGAGGGATTGTATATTATCATGTGTTTTAAGAATAAGCCAAAGTTTTGGTGAATTGTACCTTAAAAATACAAATAGCAATCTCTACTTCTCTTGCTATTGATTTGAATTTAGAAAAATAGGATGTAGGGTTTTTGGTCACAGGAATGGGGCTGCGTGGGGCAACATTTTGAGATAATACTTCTGTGTGGGCTAGAGGTCCTCCATGAAACCATTGCAGAGTTTTCCATAGTGCTGTGGGTAAGTAGACTCTGAAGTCAGAAGACCTGGGCTGGAATCCCTGCTTCTTTACTCACCAGCCATAAGTCCTTGGACCAGATACTTAGCTGTTCTGGACCTCAGTGAGCTCTTCTCTAAAATGGGTATATTGATGCCTACCTCATGGAATCATTGCAGAAAAGAGGTGAGAGAAGGCATGTTAAATGCTTAGCACCTGGCACTCAGTAATGTGATGATTAAATGCCAGCTTTTGTTATTTTTTATACTTTTAAAAGCTCAGTTTTGGAATCAACACAGATACGTGTTCCAAAAAAAGCACTGTCATTTGCCTGACAATGGAAGGGCAAATTAATTAACCACTCTGAGCCTCAGTCTCCCTCCTTGTAAAATAATAACAACAACAATGAGGAGGACAAGGACCACATAACTCGTCAGGCTCTTATAAATTTAAATGAAAGGTAAAGCCCGTAAAGTGCTGGGAAAACTGGTAAACATTCCATACATAACTGGTGTTATTTTTTCTTATTCTCTTGGTCTTGCTGGTGAAGGGCCATTGTCTGCTTCCATGAAAGTACAGAAAGGCCAGTAAATCTTTAGGAAATATGCAAGCTTGACTGGTCTGTGTTCTCAACATTGTCTGAAGAACCTGGCTGAGTCCTACTCACCCAAGACTAAGGCTGGAGATATTTGATATCTTCTTTTGATTGGTAACTGGTTCTGGAACCTGTGATTGAGTAAGAGGTAGAGAAAGGGGGAGAGATTCACTGCTTCCCTGAGAGTCCTATAAATCCTGAGTAACTTGGGATCTGATGTAGGATGCTGAGAGGAGGAGGCAAGCATCATTGAGACTCAGAGCTGGGAGATGGAAGTATGGAAACAGTAGGGGCTGCTGGAGGCTTTGATAGCTCTTCTGGTGGATCCTGTGAGACCTGAGCCCTATTCTGACGGCAGCAACCAAGGCAACGTCAGTAAAATACAGAGCAAGATCCATTTGCAGCAGGCACCTCAGCAGGGGTCCAGGGGAGCTGGGAGCAGGATCATGGTTCTGAGTGCACAAAAGGGAAGGCTGCTTAGAGGAAGTTCTGCCCGTCTTCCTGCTATTTCCCAGACATTCCAGGACCAAGAGTCACTTTTAGTTTTATTTATTTATGTATTTAATTATTTTGAAGTAGAATCTCACTTTGTCACCCAGGCTGAAGTACAGTGGCATGATCTTGGCTCACTGCAACCACCGCTTCCCAGATTCAAGCAATTCTCGTGTCTCAGCCACCATAGCAGAGTAGCTGGGATTACAGGTGTGCACCTCCACACCCAGCTAATTTTTTGTATTTTTAGTAGAGATGGGGTTTTGTCATGTTGGCCAGGCTGGTCTCACAACTCCCGACTTTAGGTGAGCTGCCTCCCTCAGTTTCCCAAAGTCATGTGAAATTACAGGCATGAGCTACCATGCTCAACCAAGACTCACTTTTAAAGGAAATAAAAATCCTATTGGAGTAATGGAGAGTCTCATTAGAAGGAACAGAGCTTCAGCATAAATATAGACTGAGTTTCTGTTGAGTTCCCTGTCATCTGTTTATGGATGAGGGCACATGATGGGGTGAGGTTTATTTTATCTTTAAGGGGCATGAACCCAGCAGGCCTGCTCCAATACAATTATTTCTGAAATACCCTTGAGGATTTGATCTTTACAGCTCAACATCTGAATTGGGCCAAGGGTATTGATAAGACTGTGTGTGTATGTGTGTTGTGTAAACTAAATTATTTTCAATTCCTGCTCCCTTGAGCCTCTCTTTTCTTGGCAGGAGCCCTTGGGGGCTACTTGGCAGATGGCAGCTGGCCTATAGCTGCAAAGAGCTGTCAGTCATGAGGCACCCCAGGGCTGGTATGTTTCACCAGGGCTCTTCTGCCATCTCTGGGTGATTGGGTCCAGGAAGCTTCAGAGAAAAACTTAAAAATAAAAAACAGACTCAGACGCACTCTAGGTTCTTTATCTGACATGTTTTCAGAAAGTGCTTAGGTGGCTTCTACCTCAAATGGCAATAACAGTGATAATAATTGTTAGAGGACAGTGATTTTCCCTCTTTCATAATGGTGCCACCCCAAAATAGCAGGAAATTCAGTTACCTTGGAACTGAGCTTATTAGAGCCAAAAGCATGCATTAAGGTGTCTCCCATGTGAATTTGAGAAGAATGGAAGGAAAGTCAAATTGAAACCCATGAGGTTCAAGGGAGTAGAGCAGAATATTTCATAAACAAAGCAGAATTTCACAGAATGGGGTGCTCATATGAGGGAACTGAAATCTCCAGAGGGCAATGACTTTGTAACAACAACGGTGATGATTTACTTGTCTGTTCACTCAACACATTCATTGAATACCTGCTTTGTGCCAGGTGCTGTTCTTGCCACTGGGATTACAAGGATGTCCTGACCTTCAAGTTCTGTTATGAGAGACAGTCTTTCAACAGTGATTTCACTCATGCAGGTAATTACAAGGCAAAGTTCATTGGTGCTCTGAGATTGACGAAGGGAGCAAGTCTAGGCCGGAGGTTGAAGGAAATGTCAAGTGAAGATGAAGTCTGCAAGATGAGTATGAGCCCCGTGGATAGGTTAGGGGAATGGGGATAAAGGAACATTCCAGGCAGAGAAAAGAGCATGTTGAAAGACCTTGCAATGGAAAAAATCTGGCTCATGGAGGAGCCAGATAATGTGTGGTTGAAGCAAGAGGGAAGGCAAACATCCTAGGGTGAAGCTAGAGTGGGAGAAGGAAATAATCAGGCTGCCCCCGAGGGCCATGTTGTAGATTCTGAACTTTATTTTACAAGCAAAGAAAAGGTATGAAATGGGTGGGTGCAGTGGTTCATGCCTGTAATCCCAACACTTTGGGATGCTGAAGTGGAAGGATTGCTTGAAGCCAGGAGTTGGATATCAAGTCTGGGCAACATAGTGAGACTCCCATCTCTACTAAAATATATTAAAAATAAAATAGCTGGGCATGGTGGTGCACACCTCCTTCCAGCTACTTGGGAGGCTGAGGTGGAAGGATCACTTGAGCCCAGGAGGCTGAGGCTGCAGTGAGCCATGACTACCCCACTGCACTCCAGTCTGGGTGACAGAATAATACTCTGTCTCAAAAAAAAAGAAAAAAAAAAGCATGAAAGGTCTTTTTAAAATGGAGAATTAACTAAAGGGGGCAATCGTGGCAGTTAGGAAATAACAATAGTGGTCCCGGTGACATGGGAGACAGTCTCATGAGCTGAGGGGCTGATGCACAGAAGGAGACATGCTCAAGAAATATATTTGAAAATTTGTATAAATTTATGGGGTACTGGTGTAATTTTCTTATATGCCGAGATTATGCAGTGGTGAAGTCAGGGCACTGAGACTATCAAGAAACACTCATAAGGTTAAAATCTATAGGAATTTGTGAATGAGAGAGTGTTCGGGAGTAAGAGTAAGAGAGTGTCAGACGTAATTGTCATGTTTATTGTGAGATGATGATGGAAGTCATGCTGTCATTTCCTGAAGATGGAAGATACAGGAAGGGAGAGGGAAGATTTGGAAGGGGAGGCCAAGAGTCCAGCTTTTGTCAGACTGAGTTTGAGATTCCTGAGAGACACCCAAATGTAGATTCCAGGAAAGGAGTTTTTCTAAAACATGGAGAAGTCATGTTCAAAATATCTAGACTAGAAATGCCAATAAGGACTCATCAAAATGTAGTATTTTAGAGAGAATTGTTGACATCATCTGAAGGAAAGCACAGAGTGCTAGGGAAGGGTACCAGGGTTGGAGGTGGAGGAAAGATGGGTTGAGAGAAATTGAGAGGGAGCACCCAGAGAAGAGAAGAACCAACAAATGAGTGTCATGGAAGCCAAGAATAAAGTGTGCTAAAAATGGCAATAGCAGTGATTGTCATAGTAATAGTGGAAATAATAGTAATAATGGCATGAGTAGCAGTATTAGAATAGCAGCAGTAGTAGAAGAGGAGCAAGAAGAAACAGTGGTAGTAGTAGTAACAGCAGCAATAGTAGTTGCAGACGTAGTGTAGTCATAACAGCAACATCATTAGCAGCAGCAGAAGTAACAGTGGAAGTAGTAGCAGTGGCAATGCTCAGAGGTATTACCTGTTTGGTATTCTTTGGAGTATAGCAGTCTGTGTTTTTTTCAGCAGACTGAGTCACGTGACCACTCCATGCAACAGGAAGGATAAGTGGTATTATTCCCACTTTACAGATGAGAAAATGAAGAAATAGAAATGTTAGGTAGTCTTACTGAGAGAGAGGCTGGTTAGCAACAAGACTGGAGATAGAATTCTGGTCTCTTGAGTCCTCATCAAATATCATGGATACTGTTTAGATTTACGGCATAGCATTTAAGAAGTTCCATGGTGTTTCCTACTGGAACATAACTTCTGGAGGGCAGGGATTTTGTCTGCTCTGTCCACTGAGGGATCCTCAGTGCTCTGAGTGGTGCCTGGTGCATAGGAGGACTCACAAATTATAGGGATGCACAAAGAACTAACATTGGAAAATGAACCAATGAATAAATGAACAAATCTTCCTCCCTAACTTGGATATAGCTTCAGGAATATTTTATTGTTTTAATGGATCTCACACCCCTGCCCAATCTTTCTCTTTCTATGCCTGCAAACTGTATGTTGAAAATGTTTGGAAATTTAAAAAAATTAATCTATTAAAATGAAAAGATGTTGACATTTTTCATATATTCATATCATTAAAAGTCCACATCACAAGCTCATGCTTTCAGAGTCAATATTCAGGTAATTTAAATCTAGCTTCCTCCCTATTCCCCATCATTCACATTCATTGATATTAAAGGTCAACATGGAAGTAACTTTTTTTTCCTAGACCAGCCTCCCTAGAGAGAAGAGCTTTGAAATCATGCTGTGCCAAGGAGGGGCCAGCTATAGCTCCATAAATGATTTATTATGCTCTTTAGGAATATAATATTCTGCATCTCCTCCTGTATTTAAGAATTTTTATTCATAGTAAAAAGGCAAGACCATGTAATAAAAAGAGAACAGAGTTGGCAGTCAGATAGACCTGGGTTAAAGACTCCATGTTTGGACCTTGGACAAGTCATCTTCTCTGGGTCTCAATTTCCCTAATCTTTAAGCAGAGACACTAACTAGTACCTGCATCTCAGGCATGTGGTTGGATTTACACAGGATAACTTAAAAACTCAAAGCCCAAATGCCAGGAGTATATTAGGTAATTCAATCTCTGTAAGTTTCCTTTCTGCATACCTTGGAGAGCCATTTACATAATGGAGGTGAAGCACCTTAGCAAGCTGTGCAGTGTTGTATCCTGTGGGAAGGTGCCTCTCTCTTTACTCTCTTCTCCTGCTGCTTCTTTACAAAATTCTGGGTTTCAACCATGTGGAACTATTAGGCTCCCCACCTTCCATCTGAGTGTTACATTCCCTCCACTGTTAAAGAGCCAATTTAAGTCCATTCCTTCAATAACTTTTCTCTATGTAGCATCCCTCCCTCCATCACGTTGGTTCCACTTTCTTTGAGCCCTCCACTAAACCCACAAGTCACCTTTATTATTCCTTATCACTTAATAACACATGTATTTGTTTGTATTCCTTCCTCTCCAACAAGAGTTTGAGTTTACCCAGGACAGGGACTTTGATTTATCCAGGATCTCCAAGGCTTAACATATAATTGGAATTCTAGAAATATGTCTTGAGTCAACAAATGTGATGATTATTGCTATTATTATCATAATAAGAATTTTCTCTAAACTCAAGAAAAAAGAAAGCAGTATCTCAGTCAATTCAATACAAAAGAAGCCTGAGTGTTATCATGAAATCCACTGTGGAGTGGACTAGTCCTTGACCATACCCTAAGAACAATGGGGTTAAATGTAGCTATCACTTTGCCTTCTTCTGTTAAAATTACTTATTCTCTCCTAAACTACTTTGCCTACCCATGTTCTCTCTGGAGACACCCAATATTCCTAAGTGAACCAATAGAGTTTATATGCACTCCAATGGTCAACAAAATAGCCACACACGGAGAAAATAAAAAAAAAGAAAGTCATAGGTTGACTGCAAAACCCAGAAGGGTGGATAATTCCATATCATAACTTTATGCCCAGTGTGCCCAGATAAATTAATAATTCCATGTTGGTCCACCACAATCTGGCTTTTGTGCCCATCTTTTCAGTAGAAGTGCCCCCAGCAAGCCACTAATACCTTCCTTTTTGAAAAGAGCATGAGAACTCTTATTCTTCTTCTTAAAAAAGTTATTTCAGTAGTTTTTGGGAACAAGTGGTTTTTGGTTACATGGAAAAGTTCTTTAGTGGTGATTTCTGAGATTTTGGTGCACCTGTCACCCAAGCCGTGTACACTGTACCCAATGCATAGTCTGTTACTCCCCACCCCATGCTCACCCTTCCGCCTGAGTTCCCAAAGTCTGTTGTATCCTTTTAATGCCTTTGCATCCTCACAGTTTACTTCCTACTTATGAGAACATATGATATTTGGTTTTCCATTCCTCAGTCACTTCACTTAGAATAACGATCTCCAACTCCATCCAAGTTACTGTAAGTGCCATTGTTTTGTTTATTTTTATGGCTGAGTAGTATTCCATGGTATGTATGTGTGTGTGTGTGTGTGTATATATATATATATATATATATATATATATATATATATATATCACATTTTTTTATCCATTCATTGGGGGATGTGCATTTAGGTTGGTTCCATATTTTTGCAATTGCAAATTGTGCTGCTATAAACATGCTTGTGCAGGTGTCGTTTTCATATAATGACTTATTTTCTTTCAGGTAGATACACAGTAGTGGAATTGCTGGATTGAATGGCAGTCCTTCCTCTTGCTTCTCCTCTTTGTAGAATTTTCCAGATTTGACCACTCCTTCCTTCCTGAAAAACTCCCCATCATCTTGACTTCTCTATAGTAGTAAATCAGAGTGGTTGAGGCCATTTGATATGGAGTCAGAAAGTCTGAGAACAACTCTTTGCATCCCTCCTACTGAGTGTACAATCCTAAGCACATTACTCCAGCAGTTTAACCCTCAGTTTCTCCTACTGTAAGGGAAGGACAGGAGTTATACCCACTTCAAAGAACATACAAATAAACAAACTTTGCAAGTCTCATTGCATAGTGATCAGCATAAAGAACATTCCGTGAAAATTAGCTCCATTATCAGCATGTTCTCCTGGTGTTTTACTGACAGGCTTATGTTTCTCAGCCTGTTTTCCTGGCTTCCACTCTTCTGCTCTTTACTTGAAACCTGTTTCTAAGCCAGGTGTAGCAGCTCTTGCCTGTAATTTTAGCACTTTGGGGGGTGGAAGTGGGAGGATTGCTTTAGGACAGGAGTTTGAGACCAGCCTGGGTAATACAGTGAGACCTCATCTCTACTAAAAATCACAAAAACTAGCCAGGTGTGGTGGCATGCACCTGTGGTCCCAGCTACTCAGGAGGCTAAGATGGGAGGATTGCTTGAGCCTGGGAGGTCAAGGCTGCAGTGAGTCATAATTGTGCCACTGCACTCCAGCTTGGGTGACAGAGCGAGACCTTGTCTCAAAAAGCGTAAAAGACTGTGTTTCTCAAGGCCTTTTTCATAGGCCCTCTTTCCTTTTTGAGCCATGCATTCTTACTAGGAAAGCTAGCCCACCTCCATAGCCTCAGGTATTATTTTTGTGCTGGGGATTTTCCTCCTTTTGTACCTCCAGAGCCTCAATTTTTCTTCTGAGTGCTACACGCAAATGATGCCACATCTCCTCTGGGACAAACTCAGACTCACTCTGCCTCAGGTTGTGTGCATAGCCTTTTCCTGAAATGCAAACTCTCTTTGGCATCCACTATCTCATGATCCATTAGGTGCTCGAGCCAGAGTCTTCCCCACCCTCCCAGCCAGTCATTCATCGTGTCCTGCTGTTTTAAACTGTCTACTCTGTCTGATCCCACTGCATCCCCATCCTTCTGGTTGAGATGTCTCCAATAGCCTCCTAATTGGTCTCCCTGCTGCCATGTTTGCTCCCCCCACTTCATCACCCAGCGGGAGTGATGCTTTCACAGTGACCATCAGACCATCCCACTCCCCTACCTAAATCACTGCAATAACTCCCTCTTATTCTGAGAATAAAGTCTCAGTTCCTTCCTTTGGTACAGTGGGTGTTGTGGTGTGCTGCCCTGACCTCCCTACAAGAGCAAGCCATTTATTTTCCCAGCAGCTGGGAGTGTAGATGAGGCCATCCCTATGAACTTTATAAAATCAATTAGGGAAGAAAGGAAAGAGAGAAACATAATAGATCAAGTATGCAGCACACTCAGCTTTAATCATGAGGTCAGTTTGCCCTCTGACCTGCTTCCTCATACTTTGGTGCTTATTGTCCTGGAATCACATAGACCCTGTTACAAGATTATAGTTCTCCTTAACTGCTCTACAGATAACAACTTCAACATTATAAAATGTTATGTTTTCCCTTTGATATATTCTTTCAGGTCCTACATACCAGTGAAACTACTCATGTCAGCTGGTCTGGGGGAATCCCATGAGAAGCTGACTCACCAAGGAATGCAGTTGCCATGTCCTGATGGTTTCCTTCTCTTTACCCCAAACAATCAATGACCCCAAATTTCCAGCCCCTCAGCCTCCATAATCCCCTTAAAAACAGCAGCCCAGAATTCCTTGGGGAGGTGGATTTGAGAGTCTCCTTTCATCTCCTTGCTTAGCAACCTGTGATCACTAAACTCTTTCTCTGTTGCAAACCCTGATGTCTCACTGTATTGGTCTGTTACTATCTAGCAGGCATATATAGCTGTTGGTCCATTGACTGCTGATAGGTCATGGCTATCAGTGCCTCTCTCAAGAGTGTTGTCTCATCCAAGGTCATGCTTCTTCATTCCATGCAACAACTGGTCAGGGTTGAGGCACCCAGGCCTGCCTCCCTTGCTTCAATTTGGAACATCTTTGAGGGGTCACACCAGCTCCAGTATCCCTGATAAGATCATCTCCAGCTTCTGTTGCCACTACAGTGTTTCTTACTTCCTCCCTTTGTCCAGCCTGCTTCCCTCCCATCCTTATACCTGTTGTTCTCAAAATCACTCCCCAACAAAAACCCTGCATGTGAATCTCTACTCAGAATCTTTCTCTGGGAGCTTGACCCACAACATAAGTCTTACTAGGTTCTCCATAAACTGGTTCCAACTCAATGCCCAGCACAAAGTGGATGCTCAGTGAGTACCTTGGATTGATGGCTCGTTGGCTGGTTGCTTGGATGGTTGGGGTAAAATGCATAGAACATGAGAAGTCAGATGAAGAATATCTCTTTCACATGGTCAGCACTGGGCATTTGTTCAGGGAGCTTCAGAGACATGATCAGAGGATATCCAGGGTAGCAAATGGGAATGCAGATTCCAGGCAGCTGCCGGCATCAGTAATGATGGGTATCTGTAATCCAGGTAGCACAGGAGAGAGTAGAAGGGGCCTGCCAGTGACCTACTTTTATTGTTAATGCTTTTCTATTAGCAGAGCATTTACCTCTGGATCGATTTTCATGTATTCCCTCTCTGCCAAGGCAGGAACAAAAAGAAAAGGCAAAATTTCAGAATGCCTTTCCTCCTGCAACTGATGTGCTGAATTTCACCTTTTCAAAGGACTTCCTGTGGAAACAGCAAGGATAGATTGCTGGCAGGATTTGTTATGCAATTTGGTTCTAACCTGATCCTGTCAAGCAAAGAGAAATGGTAAAAAGCAACAGCACCCCAAGCTTTGCTCACAAGCTTGGAGGTTGCTATGCTCTACCTTGTCTCTGGGCCTTTGAGTGTGCTATAAAATTCATCTCTATTACCCGTCTCTGCTTTATCGATGCGTATAACTCCTGGTTGTGCTTTGATGTGTATCTCAGACATGATCTTGTATAGGATATCTTCCCCGACTCTACTCTTCCTTCCCTACTGACCACACCAAATTGTCCTGTAACTTCTTTCTCTTTTTGCATTGGCAACTAGGAAGCTCAGTGCTCAATTTGCAGGCTACCAGTAACCTGTTAAACATGCATGTTGTGAACACTAATTTTTTGACTTCCTTTTATTTTGCTTACTCTTTTCTTTTCTTAATTTCCTTATTAGTATAAATTTGTAATTCTGTACTGACTTTATTTTTTTCAAACAAGAAAAAGCATTAGAAAAGGAAGCTTTAAAAAATGACCACAATATATTATAATTGACCACCTACTTATCTATTGCCCCCATTGTTTTGTGAGAAGACAGTAATATATTTTCATCTATCTAACTCAAATGCCTGGCATTTAGGTTCTCAGAAATATTTACTGAATGAATAAAGCAGACCCAAGGGGAGATGAGGTGAGAAAAATATTTACTGAATGGTTGGAACATCTAAGGGGAGATGAGGTGAGAATGGTGCTTTTGGGACTTTTTACTTTGAGCCTATTACAGTATATAAAAAGAAGATAGAAGGACTCAAATATTTTGTATATTTCTATGCTTAAAAGCTCATGGATGATCTTTTAACCAGAGACATTGAGAAAGAAGGAAGGTGAAGGACCACTAGAGGGAAAATGTCTCATTTGAGCATCGGCTCCTCAGATTAACAGTGAATAGGCCATTTATTGAATTGGTGGGGCCTTGTCTAAATTTCTAAAACATATAAAATACTGAATATGATCCAGTAAATTTTTTTTTTTTTTTTTTTTTTAGAATGCAAACTTTGTGGGGTTGAGGCAGGAGAATAGCTTGAGCCCAGGAGGTTGGGACCAGCCTATGCAATATAACAAGACCCTATCTCAACCAAAAAGAAATTAGCTGGGCATGGTGGCGTTTGCCTGTGGTCCGAGCTACTTGGGAGGCTGAGGTAGGAGGATCAATTGAACCCAGGAGGTTAAGGCTGCAGTGAGCTGTGATTGCACCCATTGCACTCCTGCCTGGGCAACAGGGCCAGACCTTGTCTCCAAAAGTAGAGTGAATTTTTATCTTTCTCATAAAATAATAATTATTTCTGTTTATTTAGCAGGACTGTATAATGCTGTGATATTTAGATTCCTGACATTATCACATTTAATATGCAAAATATCCCTGGGAGGAGGGTATCATGATCCCCATTTTACAGAGGAAATATTTGAAGCTCAAAGAAGTGAGCTATTTTGCTTCAAGCAATTCATCTGAAGGTGAACCAGAATTTGAATCCTTGTCATCTGATCCCAAAACCCACTCTGTATTTTTTTTCCTAAAGTTTTCTTTACAGAATGCTCTTATACTTCTGGTTGTTTTCGCTTCATTTTATTACAGGCAGATTTCCAGAATCAGGGATATCCCCAAGGAGTAGCAGGGAAGAGGTGCATTTAGAGTAGTGGTTCTCAACTGGGGCAAGTTTGGTCTCCATAGGACATCTGTCAATATCTAGAGATATTTTTGATGACCAGAATTGGTGTGTGTGTGGGGGAGGGGGTTTCAGGGGCAGTGTACACACTACTGTTATTTAGTGGATGGAAGTAAAAAAATGCTGCTGAACATCTTACAATACACAGAACAGCCCTCACAATAAAGAGCTCTCTGGCCCCATGTCAACAGTGCTGAGGATGAGTGCTAAACTCTGACCTCTGAGATACTTCTTACCTTTCCCAATCCAGGAGCAGCCTTTCCTCTACTGTCCTGACGTGTGTTTGCAGAGGAAATTGGACAAAGCCTAGGGGAACTGCCTCTACTGTCTAGCTTGCCTACTTTCTCTTTCTGCTTCCTGAGAGAAGTCAGTGAAGATGGCAACAAAGATGAGTGACAACACAGAGAAGTTTCTCTGAGGAAATCCAGGATTCACTGGAGGTCTTTTAAAACTATCCCATTACTAACCCATTTCTTCTTCTTATCTCAAAATGGAGGGAAAGATATAAACTACATTTATTGGTATGGACCTGGTTGGATTTGAGGTGGGAAGAGATCATTTTTCATGTGTAGCTCTTGGGGACAAGCCTGGCTTGGAATTCCTGCCAACTTGGAGATATATGGGCAAAATTACTAAGAAATAAAATGGGAAGGTCCACAATTAATCATTGTGTAAGGGCTGGAAAGGTTAACTTTGCCTAATATTCAATTCCATCCCCACATTTTGATGCACCCATGACTTATTAAACTAGTGTTAATTCAATTCTATGTGCCAGGCATTATGCATAGGGCTTCGTGAGTGTAATTCCAATTAGTCTGAATGCCAAATGAAGTAAGGACCATCGTTAACTTCATTTTGCAGGTGAGGAGACTGGACCTTATCCAAGGTCACCCAGATACTAAGGTGCAGAGCCGAGACTTGATCCCAGTTCTAACTCCAGTGACTAAGCTCTTAAATGGCTGTCTAAAGGCTGATTTTGGTCATGAAATGTGTTTGCTGACCTCTACAGTAATTTTAAAATATTGGCCAGGCGCAGTGGCTCATGCCTATAATCCTATCACTTTGGGAGGCTGAGGTGAAAGGGTCACTTGAGCAGCCTGGGCAACACAGCAATACCCCGTCTCTATTATATATGTATTATATATATAATATATATATTTATTATATATAATACATATATGTATTATAATATAACATAATATATAATATATATAATATAAATATAAATATATACAAATAAATATAATATATAATATATATTATATATATAAAATATATAATACATATATAATAGAGACGGGGTATTGCTGTGTTGTATACATATATATAATATATGTATTATATATATAATACTTAATACATATATAATAGAGATGGGACATGGTGGTGCTGAGCTGAGCATGGTGTTGCATGTCTGTGGTCTCAGCTATTTGGGAGGCTGAGGTAGGAGGATTGCTCTTGCTGAGGAGGTTGAGGATGCAATGAGCTGTGATCTGTCCACTGTACTCTAGCCTGACAGAGTGAGACCCTGTCTCAAAAAAAAAAAAAAAAGAAAGAAAAAGAAAGAAAAAAAAATTATTTGCCAATAGTTGAAAAACTGGATATTTTACAGAAATCTCATCTTCTAACTCATCCTGTAAAATAAGATTATCTGGTAACATGGCACATTCCTATCTGGCAACAATCAGCTGGCACCAAGAAGTAGCTGCTCTTTTCAGATAGTACCGTCACTCATCCAGGTAACCTGCTCGGCCGGTGTAGGTGTCCGAGATTTTGGTCTTTGGTTAAAACCACCCTGGCATATGAGTGGTGCGGGAGAAGAGAGAACAATACTTGCATGTGTTATGAGCATTATTTCCTTTCAATCCTCTACCCTTGGGCAACATGACCCCAATCTGTGTCCTTGAACTTGACCAAGTCCTGGAACCAGAAGGATGGGAGACTTCATTGCCCATCACTGTGACTTGAAATGGATAGTGGCCGTAGGAACCAAAACCTCCTTAGAAGCCAGTATAAGTGTTCAGGCTTTCTCTTCAAAACTATTGTTAGTTTTTTAAGAGCCCATAGAGTCAGAATTCCTACAGGTATTGTTAAACTAGATGTCAGTTCCAGGTCAACCCCTCTGACTATTACGGTCATAATTCTGATACCCAGAGGGAGCAAAATCAGGTGACGAGCCACCCCCCATCCCTTGCAGAATCTGATTTAACAAGGCTTACTTACGTCTCAGCATACCACAGGTTACAATAGAATCATCATTCTCATACATAAATAATGCATACATTTGTGTTTAGTCACTGTGCATGCTTTTCATTCCTTGGGGATGCAGGACAAAGGATTCAGCCTTGCACAGAGACTTAGAGAATACTATCTCTACCTTCTTGCATTAAACATAGGATCTGGCCGACTCTTACAGAGAAGTCCCAGAGGAATGTTTCACATAGTGTCACAGGTTCCATCTGCTTGCAAGTGAAAGGTCACAAACTCTCTGCTGAATGATGATGATGATAAGTCAGCATTTTTATTTAGAGCACCCATTATGTACTATGTTGGGTGTTTTATCATCTCTAATCTTTGTAACAGTTCCTTTCAGTGGGTCTTATTATTTACATTTTGCAGGTGAGGAAACTGAGACTCCCAGAGGATACATGTTTGAGGTCACAAGCTAGAAAAAATCATAGCTGGTATTTAAATGCAGTTACATTGGCTTCCAAAACCTTTTTACCCTGCCACATATGTAAATTCTTTAGCAATTTAAATTAAGCCATTTGGGTTACCCAAGAGTACAATTTGGCATAGATTCATCTACCCTGTTTCCTAATTATCCAGTGAAAATCTATGGGTCTAGGAGACTTCAAACATTCATCATCGTAAAGGCTTGAGCAACTTCAAGAAGCATAGGTTTAAGAATTCATTTAGAATGAACATGGTATATTAAGGAACTAGGGAGTGGTAATGGGCCACTTCCATTTTCCCAAGATCATCCCTGACAATTCAGAAGCCCCTCTCCTCAATGTTCCTTGAATTAGGCAAAGCACAGCACATTCTGGAAATTGCTAAATGGTTAGTGGTTGCTTTGTATTAAGAGATGTTAACCTTTCATTCAGAGGAGCTCAATTAGTAAGAGTCAACCAGTGGTTAATAATAATAATACAATAGAATGATCACTGAGTGAAAGGCTTTTACTCTTATTCACAAGAATCATTTGTTGAACACTAAGAGACTTTTCGTTATGTTTAATTGAAGAGGGAAGGGATGCCTTGAATATCTCTCTGAGGCTTTAATGATGAGATGATAGGGAAGAGGCATGGGGGAAGGTACCTTCTGAAATCTTTCCTTTGAGGCATAGGATGGAAACAGATGCTAAGTGAATCCTCCTTTCTCTTTTCTTCTCCTTGTTTATTTCTCTATCAGCACACGTGGTGCACTCTCCCCAGGGCTTGGGGCCTGATCACCCACGAAGTTTCTTGTCTCCTAAACACTCAAAGAACATCAGAGACCTGAGTAGCAACATCTAAAGAGAGAGTACAAAAGACCACAGGGCTTCTGGCAGTCCCAAATGAATCAGGAGCAGAGTTCAGAGTGGGCAGAGAGGTGCAGATCTCATGCATGCAATGTGGCTTCTGACCTTCGACCTCATGGAGGAAAAGAACTCTTGTTTCCTGATGACTTACTTTATACTGTGCACTGTGCTGGGTGCTTTAGACACTTACTTGATTTGATTGACTACACGACCCCATGGGGCAAGGTGTTATTCTCCACACAGATAAGGAAACTGAGATTTATTTGTCCCCAGTGCCATACCTAGTAAGTGCAGCTGAATTAAAATTTAGGTTTCTTTTTCCGTGAGTCAGCTCCCCTGATCTCTTCAAAGCATACCTTTGGCTACTGGTTTGCCCTGTTCTAAGCAAAAATTCTGATTTTCTACAGAGGCATGAAGGAGGAGGAAAAGGATTCAGGAACGAATTTAAGGGGCAAGGTGGATGTGATAAAGGAATGAGAAGATCCTAAGAAAAGATGAAAAAGAGGACAGTGACTGATGCACGTCATGAAGCATCAGTTCCTAAGCTTTGCTATATTCACGCCCAATGCTAAATATTGTTCAATGCATTTCCTCATTTTGTCCTTGTGACACAGGACACAGAAAACAGAAGCTCAAGGAACTTAAATGGCTTGTGTTAGATATAGTGAACTTGAAGTTTCTCTTCAAAGAATCATTATTCCAGTCTTTAATTCTCCATTTTAAAGTTTAACTGCCTTGTAATTTCAGCAAACAACTTCTTCCACCAGTTCTAATCAGTAGTTCACATCTGTTCCCCTGGCCCCCTTCTCCATCCTGACTCATTCCGGCTATCTGCTCTGGTTACCTGCTCTGGTCACCTGCTTTGACCCCTGGTTACCTGCTCTGACCTGTTCCATAACTCCTTCCTGCCAAACTATCCACTCCACCACTCTGGCTTATACCTCTGCTCCCTTTAAAATAGCCAATCGAAATTGAATTAGACTGTGCAGTCTAACCCTAGCCAATAGAGGAATGACAGAGCAGTAGGGGCGACCTTCGTCAGGATTAAGTACCGCTTCCCCTCCCTTGTCCAGCTATGTGCTTGCCATTGTTCCATCTATGAGCTGCACCCTTCTATAGAAGTGAATTGCCTTACTGAGGAAATTTATATTCGAGTGTTACTTCTTTTGTGGCACTGAAAATTTTACATATAACAATTGCCCAGATCACACAGCTAACTAAGTGGCCAAGGTGGGAATTGGACCCAGATATTCCATCTCCAAAGCCCAGAACCTTCTCATTGCATCATGTATTTTTCTCTGACAGAAAGAAATCTGGTTTTTCTGTTTGAGGTCTTTCCAAAGGAGTTCCCGGAATAGTCACTTCAAGACTCAGGAACAATCCACATCTTTATTCATTCACGAAACACTTATCGTGACAGATGTTGGCAAGGATGTGGAACAAGCAGAACTCTTCTGCATTATTGGTAAGGATGCACAATGGTGCAACCACTTTGGAAACATTTCAGGCCACTTCTTATAAAACAAAACACACACCTGCAATATGATCCAGTCATTCCATTCCTAGATATTTACCCCAAAGAAATGAAAACACATGCTTAAGAAAAGACTTGTACAGGAATATTCACAGCAGTTTTATCTATAATTTTCATAAATTAGAATCTAGGTGTCTATCCATATGATAATGAATAGTAAACTGTGGTACATTCATACAATGGAGTGATACTAACAAAAAGAATAAACTGCTGATTCATGGAAAAGCATGAATGTATTTTGAAAACATTCAGGAAAATAAGCCTTACATAAAAGTGTATAGCGTATAATTCTAGTTTTTTATGAAGTTCAACAAAGGACAAAACTAACCTAGCATATAAAAAGTCAGAGTAGTGTCTTGGTTGGGAATTACTTGAGCAAGAGCATGAGAGAACATTCTGGAGGGTACTAATGTTTTGTATATTGATTGGGGTTTGAGTCATACAGGTTAATGCATTTGTCAAAACCCAGTGTATTAGTTTACTAAGGCTGCCATAACAAAATATACAGACTAGGTGGCTTAAACAGGGGAAATTTATTTTCACAAAATTCTGGGGGCTAAAAATCAGTGATCAAAGTATGGACAGGGTTGGTTCCTTCTTAGGGCTGTGAGGGCACGACCTGTTCCAGTCCTCTCTCCTTGGCTTGTAGGGGGACGTCTTTTCCCTGTGTTACCTCTCTCTGTGTGTGTCTGTTCTAACCACCTCTTCTTTTAAGGGCACCAGTCATATTGGATTAATGTCCTCCCTAAAAAACTAATTTAACCTTCAATGACCTTTGTAAAGACCCTATACCCAAATATAGTCACATTCTGCAGTAATGGGGTTAAGACTTCGGTATATAAATTTTAGTGGGGACTCAATTCAATTTGCAATATCCAGTAAATGTGCTCTTAAGATTTATACATTAAGATTAGGTAAATTTGCATCCAAAAAAGTGCAAAACAATATTGAACAGAAGTTAATGATATGCATGCTGAAATACTTAGGGGAAAGTGTATTGATGTTTGCAGTTTAATTTAAAATGCTTTGAAAAATAAAGTGGATTAATAGATGGGTATATATATGATAAAGCAAATATAATGGGTATATATGTATATATATGTATGATAAATATAATGACATTTAAATGGTAGAATCTAGGAGATGAGTGTATGAACTTTGCCCAAAAAGTTCTCTCAACTTTGCTATGTTTCAAATCTTTTATAATAAAATATTGGGAAAAATATTAATAGAGAATCTGTGGTGTGCTGGGCATGGGGCCAGGTGATAGGGGTTGAAGGTGAAGAAGACAGACAAGGCCCCCGCCTTCATGGAAGTTGCATTTTGTAATACTCTATTAGCAGCTGTGGTTTCCCAGGAGGCATCCAGTGGGTACATTCATTTATGAGTTTATCAGACCTAACTTGACCTCTGTCCCTACCATGCAATTCACATTTAGCTGCTCAATGAACACGGACCCAATGAACTGGCTTTCTGCCTCCACTTGGATGATAAATTCGACAGCAGCCCCTAGTTGTGCAAAGATAAATCACTCCAGGTCCAAGTGGTAAACCACAGAAATAACAACAATTTATATACACACAAGGAGTCCCTGGTGAGAACTCCTACACTATTTATGATATGTAGTGACGAAAGTTAAAAGCAAGGACGGGAATGGCAGCTTTATTTTGTTACCATCTGCACACCACAAAAGAAACCCGAATGGAAATGCTTATTGGAAAGCCACTTAGGAAATCCTCATGACACAAAATTTATCATGAAAAAAAAGGCAGTTCACACAGAGCTGCAGTAATATTTTTAATACTGGCTGAATGCTTTCGAATTGGAACAAAGAGACTTTTCAATCTTCTTGAATAACTTCTAGGTTTATGGTCAAAATCTCGATGAGCAAAATGTTACACAAACTCCAGTCATAGTAATAGGAAATAATTAACTCTTTTGCCAGTGCTTATATTTAAGGAGTTGGGGATACCTCGATTGATACAGAAAATAATCTTAGCGTATTACACATGAGTTTTTCTATGATGTCATAACCTATGGGTTTGAATTTTGATTTTCACAAGAAAACATAGGCAAGTTACTTTGTCTCTTTAAATCTCAGTTTCTTTATCTGTAAAATGGAGATAAAGTACTACTTAATCAGAAAGTCCTAAAAATTTGAAACAAACATGGTAAATACTTAATGCATCCTTAGTATCTAGTCTCAATTAAAATTTTAAAATTATTTATTTATTTATTTTTTGAGATGGAGTCTTGCTCTGTTGCCAAGGCTGGAGTGCAGTGGACAATCTCAGCTCACTGCAACCTCCACCTCCCGGGTTCAAGCGATTCTCCCGCCTCAGTCTCCTGAGTAACTGAGATTACAGACACCTGCCACCATGCCTGGCTAATTTTTTTTTTTTTCTTTTTTTTTTTTGTATTTTTAGTGAAGACAGGATTTCACCATGTTGGCCAGTCTGGTCTCGAACTCTTGACCTCAGGCAATCTCCTGCCTCGACCTCCTGAAGTGCTGGGATTACAGGTGTGAGCCACCATGCCTGGCCTACTCTCAAGTTTAGTATTTAGTCTGATTAATAGTGTTCAGAAAATGATATGATGATGATGATAGCAATGATATTTGATGATATTGGAGGATGGAGAAGGGCAGATAGACATGCAGAAGACGATTATTGCCAAAAGCAAACCAGGAGACAGTTATTCTGTTTCTCAAAGAAGTAAATGGCATGAAACAAACTAAGATACTTTGGACATGGGAACTGTTCAAAGGCTTGAGTTTAGGTTGGTGAACACCATCAGACAACCTAATGGCCAGGGTGAAATGGTTTCTCCTTAATCAACTGTCAGCCTAGCTTCTCTGTTGAGTGTCCCTACCATTTAGTAATGCCCGCCATGGGTCAGACCACAGGCATGGCAATATATATGTAGTGACTCTATGGATTCTGGTGAAGGTATCCCAGGCCAAGTTTTAATATTTCATACCTATGGGTACTCCCAAAGTTTAATATTATTCAGAAGAGTCTGGCTTATTAGTTTTGTGAATAAGAACCACCTGTTTCTATCTCTCATTCCACTAGCATATTGACAATTCTTTGGTGTTCACTAGATTTTTAGATGGACATGCAATATCCACCCTACTTACAGAAGTGAATATTTGTTAAATCAAATTTAAAACGTCTTTCTGCTACTGATTAATTAGTATTTAATATTGTACTCTGTTTGGAGTGTTGTATGTTAAAAAGAGCATTGGAAAATTTTTGTCCCTATGCAATTCTCTTTTAAAAGGGTACACGAGGGAAAATCAATGACCTACACTTTAAAAAATTACCTTAAGCTTATCACTTGCACTGCAGACATAGATTTCTGTAAAACCCCGGTTAAAGATGTTCCAGGTATGTCTTAGCGACTGGGTTTGTGATTCTCCTTCCAAAACTCTTTATTTGCTTCTCAAAAAACTAGTTTTTGTTCTAGGCTAAGCCTGGATCAAAAGGGAAATTCTCCACTAGGAACTTACATGCAATAATGCTACAATCTGCCCCAACTTTTTCCTCCTAATTATTGTGGCAATTTATGTTGCAAGAAGAAAGGGAAATGTTTAGGATACTGTTTTGTCTAGGGGACTTCCCTTTGTCCCTTACTATTCTAAGATTTACAACATTACCACTGCTGAGGCAAGACCTTTCTACAGAACTCTAGCCAGTGTCCAGTGAACCGTGAGGTTTTCTAGTCTGACTAACAGGAACAGGCACTGCATCTTTTCTTTCTTTTTTCTTTTTTTAAATTATACTTTAAGTTCTGGGATACATGTGCAGAATGTGCAGGTTTGTTACATAGGTACACACGGGCCATACTGGTTTGCTGCACCCATCAACTCATCATCTACATTAGGTATTTCTCCTAATGCTATCCCTCCCCTAGTCCCTCACCCCCCAACAGGCTCTGGTGTGTGATGTTCCCCGCTGTGTGTCCATGTGTTCTCACTGTTCAACTCCCACTTATGAGTGAGAACATGCAGTGTTTGTTTTTCTGTTCTTGCGTTAGTTTGCTGAGAATGATGGTTTCCAGCTTCATCCATGTCCCTGCAAAGGACATGAACTCATCCTTTTATATGACTGCATAGTATTCCATAGTGTATATGTGCCACATTTTCTTTGTCCAGTCTGCCATTGATGGGCATTTGGGTTGGTTCCAAATCTTTGCTGTTGTGACCAATGCTGCAATAAACATATGTGTGCATGTATCTTTATAAAAGAATAATTTATAATCTTTTGGATATATGCCCAGTAATGAGATTGCTGGGTCAAATGGAATTTCTGTTTCTAGGTCCTTGAGGAATCACCACACTGTCTTCCACAATGGTTGAACTAATTTACACTCCCACCAACAGTGTAAAAGTGTTCCTATTTCTCCACATCCTCTCCAGCATCTGTTGTTTCCTGACTTTTTAATGATTGCCATTCTAACTGGTGTGAAATGGTATCTCAGTGTGGTTTTGATTTGCATTTCACAAATGACCAGCGATAATGAGCTGTTTTTCATTTTTGCTGGCCGAATAAATGTCTTCTTTTGAGAAGTGTCTGTTCATATCCTTGGCCCACTTTTTGATGGGTTGTTTTTTCTTGTAAATTTGCTTAAGTTCTTTGTAGAGAACAGGCACTGTTTCTGACCCTGTGTGAGTCTCAGACAATGTTTTTTCAAACCCTTTTGGGTACTCAATACACCGGGGAAGCTTCTGCAGGTCTCTGTTCTCTATATCCTGCAAACCCTATTTACTTTGGATTTCCTGGCCTTACAGCTCCATCTCCTCAACCCCAAGAGTCCATCGAGTTGAGGAAGCTCTTCCTGGTTTCCCTCTCCTTGGGTTGCTCCTGGAAATTCTGTCAAGGCAATAAGAATCATAGGATTTAACTCATTTGTTTCCCTCCTCATAGGGGTCACTGTCCTCCATTGTCTGTGGTCCACTGGCTTTAAAATCCTTGCTTCTTGTATCTTTTTGTGTCTTCATAGTTATTTCTGGTGCAAGGGCAAATCCGATCTTTGTTACTACAGCTTAACCAGAAGCAGACTCCAGAAGTAGAGTATGGTATATGAATCTTTACTAAATGATAAATCCCGGCACATCAAGGGGTCAATACATATTTGTAGATTTGGTTCCGTTTTCAGTCTTATTTAATCAACCTGCTTTGTGGGTCTTTTCAGAAATGATCACAGAAGCAGAATCTCTGAACTAAAAAGCCAGAAGCAAGCATCAAGGTCAACTTGTCCTGTTCTCTGAGGAGCATATAGACAGAGGCTGTGATGCTGGAACCTATCTTCTGTGACAAAAGTGTTTTTAAAAACACATAGAGGCATCTGGTTTAAAGCAATTGCTTCTGCATTCTTACCTTTACTGTCTTCACCTCTCAGATTGGGGAAAAGGGATATAGAAGCATACAATCTAAGCTGGGCATTGAAAACACTGGGTTTAAATCCTAGCTTTGCTACTGAATAGCTGTGTGACCTTAGGCAACTTACTTAGCCTCTCTGAGTCTCTGTAAAATGGAGGGAAAAATCGTTTCTCTGAAAGAGTGGTTAAATACTTAAAAGAGGCAATGTAATTGCCTTATACCTAGAGCATAGTAGGTGTTTAACACACAGTAGCTCACTTCAGGCATTGTAATTAGATGAGGGGAAGGTCCCTCCTAGCACAGACCCTGGAGGATTCTATGACTCAGGGAGTGGGCAGATTGCACCCATGGTCCCTGCCCTCATTAGTAGCTACTTGCTGGGCCTGTCTCAGCAATAAAAACAGCCAAGTGAGCATAGGCAGAGAAACATCATTTCATCTTCCTCTTGAGGGCAGGAATCTAGGCACAGCCTGGGCAGCAGGTAATGCCCTAAAACTGGGTTAGGATGCTCCGTCATCACTAACCATAACCACATTGGCAAGCTGGGGAGCTCTAATAAGCTCAGCTGGATCAGACTGCTCTGCATCTGAGTCAGCTGTCCCAGGCCTAGGGGTGGGGGCTGGTGTTGGTGGCCTGGTTGGAACTTTCCTCCGGCTTCAGGGAAGTGAGCCCTTTTAGCAATATCCTGTGTTCAGGACAAGGCAAGATGGGTACAACCCTGAGAGTCATGACAGGTACCAGTTACCGAGTTTTTACTTTGTGCATTTCCATCTCCAGCTGCCAAGCTGGTTCTTTTAGTAAGCACTGCAGATCCAGTTCATCCATGGCTACTCTGGGATGAGCCAAGTTATGTCAATTCTTTCACTTTAAAACTCTCTAAAAACTATCCTTTATACTTGGAATAAAACACAAAGTTTTTACTATGTCCTAAAATTCCTACATGATCTGACCCTGCTTTAAGCTAAATTTCTCTCCCTTTTTCCTGCTTTCTGTGTTTCGGTCACTCTCCTTCTGTTTCTTAAACACACACATCCTTTCCTGCCGTAGGACCTCTGCACTTACCATCCCCCTGATGCTTCCTGATCCTTCCTGGGATATTCTTTTATGCAATTTTTGTATGTCTGTCTTGGTGCCATCCTTCAGGTCTTGCTCAAGTGTTCATTGCTTCTAAAGATCTCCCCTGAGATTAAAGCCACTAGTTGACTTGACAGATACTGTCTTATTAGGGCCATTATTATTTTCATTCTATAAATAGCAAAACTGAGACTTGAAAAAGTGAAATAACCTGCCTAACGACCCACAGCTAGTAAGTGGCGGAGTTGCAATGAAACAGAAAGGCAAGTAACTGTGCTGTTGCTTTACATGGGGCTTGCTTACTTATCAAGGGACTCTTCTTCTTTTGGGCAGTCATTTTAGGTTCAACTAGATTCCTATTGCCATCTCTTTTGCTGAGGCATACTGAGAATACAGTTTGAATAGGGGTATAAGCAAAATTCCCCGACCAGAATGCTAGCCTTCCTCTTTTCCTGCAGGCCAGCACCTCTATCATTTATCTTATTACAAATGCAATTGAAAACAGCTCATGCTGTGGAGAGACCAAAATTGCCAACGCTAAACTTGTCTACTTTCCAAAGCAGTTTGTGAAATAAAATGGCTAACATTTTTCCCCCCTCAGGCCAATTCAGTATAGTGAAAAGAATAGGTCTCAACACCAGGCACCAACAATATTTTCCTGTCTGTGTGAGATCTGCCACTGTAGAACCCCCATTCATCAATACCCTCACCCGAGCCCAAGCAATTCTCCTTCCCACTACTTTCGCTTTCTTGCTGCTGAGATATGTCCCTGGTTGAGACAATCCATGCCAGCTGTTGAAGGATAAAGTAGCCATGAGATGCTTTTTCTCTTCCTACTGAATTCCCTGGAGCTCCTGGGCTCTTTCTATGGGAGGCCAGACTGGAATCAGATAAAACCAAGTTCAAAGCGCAGAGCTCCTACTCATCAGGTAAAGGACTTTGGGTAAATTAATTGTCCCTTTCTGAGCCTCAGCTTTCTCATCTGTAAATGACTGTCCTTACTGAGTAGTTAAGAAAATTAGAAGAGTTAACACATTTGAGATTGCTTGGTATACGTCATACTGAATAGGAGCGTAGAATGAACGTCAAAGGTTCCATTTTTACTAGTTAAGTTTGTTGGCCATGGGGAAAGTACTTATTTTCTTAGCATGTTGGTTAAGCTCTTCCACAGAATCAGGATAGTAAGAGAACCTTTGTCATTAGGTTTCTGTAGAAATTACATAAGTTAGTTCATGGAGAGTTCTCTTTAGCCATGGCTGGAGTACAGTAAGTGTTCAACCAACACTATTATTACAATTGGTATCAATTTTCTTCAAAAATGTCAGCAAATGGAGTTTTTGGTTTTTGTGCACTCTTCCAACTTTCTAGGATTTTAAGCTCTGTCCATATTGCTGGAATGGAAGGAAATTTGAGAGATGGAGATTCATTCCTCTTCACCAGCTCTGGACCACTTCTCTTAGAAGCTCTCTTCTGTTAGCAGGAGTATAGGCCTAAAGTGGCCTGCCCCACAGACCCTCTGGACACGCCCTGACATAATCAGATACCAGAAGCAGCACACTGGGGGCTTTCGACCCACAATGCTACTGCTCAAAGTAACTTGGAATGAGAGGAAGTGGGTTGTTCTGAAGAGGACTGTCCTTCCCCCATTTTATTACCTATAGTCTTCATGTTATACATTAGATCTTCAGACTTCTTAATCCTATATATCTACTATCTCATATCAGATGACTTATATTTCCTAATTTCTTCACTAGTCCTTTTTCTTGTTCCTGGTAATCATTGTTTTAATCATCTCTATCTCTATGTATTTGACTTTTGAAAAAATAATTTTACAACATTTTTCTTTCTGTGCCTGGCTTATTTCACTTAGTAGAATGTTCCTCAGATTTATCCATGTTGTGCAAATGGCAGGATCTCCTTTTTAAGGCTAAATAGTATTTCATTATGAAATAAGTTTCTTTATCCATTTCTACATTGATAGACATTTGTTTCCATATTTGTGTATTATAAATAATAAAGCATCAAATTAAATATATTCAATAACTTAAAGGGAAATATAGCCCTTATGAGTAAACAGATAAGGAATATCAATAAAGAAATGGAAATTATATAAAAAATGAAAATTATGAATTGAAAAGTATTGTGATTTAAATTAAAAATTCACTAAATGGATTTGATAACAGATTAGAAATCCATTTATGATTAAAAGCTCTTAGGAAATTGAAACAGAAGGGAATATCTTCTATTTGATAAGAAGCATCTATAAAAGACATATAGTTGACACTATATGTCTATATATAGTGAATGCACTTGCCCCCACCCCCCACAATATTAGAAACAAGGCAAGAATATCGTAACTCTATTAAATGTTTTACTAGTTGGGAAACTAGTTAGTACAATAAAGCATCAAAAGTAAGAACAAAGGTATAGAAATTTGAAAGGCATAGTAAAAATTTTCTCTATTTTCAGATGACATGATTGTCTACATAGAAAATTCTACATAAAATTCTAGAATTAAGAAGTGAATTTAGCAAAGTCAAAAAATTCAAGAATAATATAAAAATCACTTATATTTAAATTTGTTGATCATAAGGAACTAAAAAATAAAATTTAAAATATCATTTAGAAGAACATCAAAAATAAAATATTTAGGAATAAATTTAATGAAAGATATGCAAAACTTTAATAGTAAAACCAATAAACATTGCTAAGAGAAACTGAAAAGGAGAAAGAGGGGAGACTGAGAGATATGCCATGTTCATGGACTGGCATATTCAATATGACTATGGTAGGTAGACCTCTAGTATGGCTCCCAGTGATCTGCACCTTCTGGTATTCATGCCTTGTGTAATCCTCTTCCTTTAGGATGAGCTGAGTCTAGTGTCCTGCCTCTAATGAACAGAATATGGCAAAGATGACAGAATGATTCTTCTGAGATTAGGTTCTAGAAGACTGACTTCTATCTTCTTCCAAGTCTCTCTCTCTTGCTTACTTTAATGAGGCCAGCTGCTGTAAGCTTCCCCATGGAAAAATCCACATAGCAAGGATTTGAGGGTAGTCTCCAGCTAACAACTAATAAGGATGAGTTTGCCAGTTCAACAACCTGTGAGGAACTAAATCCTGCCAATAACCACTGAGTAAGCTTGAAAATAGATCCAGTCAAACCCTCAGATGACTGCAGTTATGGCCACCTGATTGCATCCTTGAGTGAGACCCTGAACTGCAAGACCTAGCTAAGTCATGCCCATGTTACTGATCCACAGATGATGTTCTGAGATAATAAATGCTGTTATTTTGAGTTTGGGGATTTTTTTGTATGGAGCAGTAGATAACTAATAACATCGCTACTGTATTGTTCTCTCCAAACTTATCTATAGTCATCATAACCCCAGTCAAAACCCAAGCAGGCTTTGTAGAGCACAAATGATCTAGAATAGCCAAAATAATCTGAAAAAGAAGAGTGAAATTAGAGAGACTGCACTACTGGTTTTCAAAGCCACCATATCAAGACTGTAAAAGTTTTGATATAAAGCTACAGTATCAAGACAGTGTAGTATTGGTGTAAAGACAGAGTCTAGAAATAACCCACACATATGATCAACTCATTTTAGACAAAGATACTAACATAATTTACTTGGAGAAATGAGGTGTTTTTTTAAACAAATGGTAATAGAAAAAGAAGATATTTAGAGAGAAAAACATGAGCCTCAGTCTCTGCCTTACACTATGCACAAAATTTCATTTACAATGTATCACAGACCTAAATATAAATGCTTAAATTTATAAGAAGAAAACTTAGGAGAAAAGTCTTATGACTAAGACTTGTGACTTAAGACATAACATAACATGACTTAAGATGTCTAAAATTAAAAAGACTGACTATGCCAAGTGTTGGTGAGGATATGAAGCAACTGGAACGTTCTAATGGGAGTATTAAATGGTACAACCACTTTGGAAAAGAGTATGCCAGTTAAAAAGTTAAATACATACTCTTATAAGACTCAGCAGTTCTGCTCTTAGCTATTTATCCAAGGTGAAATAAAAATGTACCTTCACAAACAGACTTGTACCTGAATGTTCATAGCAGCTTTATTTATAATAGTCAAAAACTGGAAAAAAACCAAATGTCTATCAACAAATGAGTGAAAAACAATTTTGGAATAGTACTGTGCAATTAAAATAAACATCCTACTGTTACATGCAAGAACATGACTAGATCTGAAAAACAGCCTGGGTTAAAGAAGCCTTATATCTGAAATGTAAATATTGTATGATTTCACTTTAAGAAATTCTAGAATCAGCAAAAATTATCTATGGTAATAGAAATAACATCAATAGTGGCCTAGGGTGGAGAGGTGAGGATTCATTTCAAAAGGGCACATGGTAACTTCTGGTGTGATGGAAATTCTTAGTATCTTTTTTCTTTTCTTTTCTTTTCTTTTTTTTTTTTTTTTTTTTTTTTGAGCTGGAGTCTTGCTCTATTGCCCAGGCTAGAGAGCAGTGGGTGTGATCTTGGTTCACTGCAGCCTGCGCCTCCAGGGTTCAAGAGAATCTCTTACCTCAGCCTCCTGTGTAGCTGGGATTACAGGCGCACACCACCGTGCCTGGCTAACTTTTGTATTTTTAGTAGAGATGGGGCTTCACCATGTTGGCCAGGCTGGTCTTGAACTCCTGACCTCAAGTGATCTGCCTGCCATGGCCTCCCAAAGTGCTGGGATTACAGGCGTGAGCCACCGCACTTGATCAATTTTCAGTACCTTGATTAGAGCGGTGGCAACTGTTGAAGAAATATCATATAATTCAAAAGAAAATCCCCTCTCAACTCAGAAGGGTAGAAGAGAAGACAGACAATTTCATTACTGAATAAGCATTAATCCAGAATGTGATGTACATCACAGGCAATCTGCTGCACAATTGCAAAGACAGAAAGCAAGCTCACCCTTTTATACAGTCAAGCAGATACAACCCATTACCTGCAGATTCTCAAGATAAACAATAAATAGTCCTCAAGTCAGAGAATTTGACAGCAACATTTGTCATACATAGTTCACCCTAGATTCACTTGGTAATTGGGGTGGCCATCTGTGCTTGCTAATTGGCTTTATCCTAAGGAAAAATAAACTTCTCACATCTTTATGACAGGAGGTAGTTTTGTAACTTGGAACGAAGTGCCCACTCCAGCTTGGATTAGACTCCTGTTCTCCCACAGGAATTGGGAGATAGAGGCGCCATCTTTCTTGATGATTACATTTCAAAGAGATGATTCCCAGGTCCCTGAGAAAGCCATTCCTGGCTCCCAAAGCTGGCAAGACGCTTAGTTCACTTTTAAAAAGATTTGCATACATTTTAAAGAGACAGAGAAAGAGCCTACAATTAGAGGTTTTCTAAAGTAAATGCTCTAAGAAAAGGGAGGGAGAAGTTTCTTTCCTTGTTTTCAACAGGGAAAATTAGGCCTCTTATTTTTAATTTGTCTTTGCTGCTACATGATGTAAGTGTGTATCTTTGTCCAAATTATCAAACTGTATGCTGAAAACGTGTGCATTTTATACACACATATATAAGATGTGTATAAGATCTTATACACATCTTGTATATACGTGTATAAGATCTTATACACACACATATATACACATACATAAAATGTGTATGAAAATATACCTTAAAAAGGTGATTTAAAATATACCACAAATCCTCTGGAACACTTCTGCAGACAAAAGATAAGTAACAAGTGTTGGTGAGGATGTGAAGAAAAGGGAATCCTTACACGCGGTTGGTGGGAATGTAAATTAGCACAGCCATTACAGAAAACAGTATAGAGGCTCCTCAAAAAGTTAAAAATAGAACTACCATGGAAGCCAACAATCCTACTACTGGATATATATCCAAAGGAAATAAAATCACCATGTCAAAGAGACATCTGCACAGCCATGTTAATTGCAGTACTATTCACAATAGCCAAGATATGGAAGCAATCTAAGTGTCCATCAATGGATGAACGGATAAAGTAAACGCAGTACAGATACACAGCAGAAAAACTGTTCAACCATAAAAAGGAATAAAATCCTGCCATTTGTGACAGTATGGATGAACCTGGACAATATTATATAAAGTGAAAAAAGCCAGGCACAGAAAGACAAATACTGCATGATCTCACTTATATGTGGAATCTAAAAAAGTTGATCTCACAGAAATATAGAGTATAGGGGTAAAGGGGTAGGGAGAATGGGGAATGCTGGTCAAAGCATATATAATTACAGTTAGGAGGAATAAATTTCAAGAAATCTATTGTGCAGCAAGGTGACTGTAGTTAACGATGTAATGCCATAGTCGAAAAACGCAGAGTGGATATTATGTGCTCGCCCCACAAAAATAATACCATGTGAAGAAATGAATTTGCTATTAGGTTGGTGCAAAAGTAGTTGTGTTTTTTTTGCCATTGCTTTCAATGGCAAAATGTATACACACTTTAAGACATCATGTTATACATGACAAAACATACAATGTTATTTGTCAATTAAGAAACACACATAAAAAAGAACAGGGGAGAGAAAAGCATGAAAGTGGCATTTCGCCAACAGTCAATTGTGATTTCAGGAAATAACTTTAGGCCCTCATGTGGTGGTTTCTGTGGGAAACAGCTCAGCCAGTCTCCCATTAGGAAAAATAACCATCCCTACATAATACTTAATGTGTGTCAGATTACCATTTCTCTCTCACAGATGAGAAACCCAAAGCTCAGAGAGCTTTAGGGATTTGTCTGAGATCTCATGGCAGGGAAGTGGGCTGAGTCCACATGCAATTCCTAATCTGTCTGACACTAGAACTTCCCTCTTTTTATTATAGTCTACAGTTTCTTTTGAAGCTGTATTTTAAAATTGCTTTTTAAGAATCAAACTGATGAAAGTCTTGATCCTCCAGGAAACAAACATCTGGAAAACATCTTCACAATTTACACAAGTGATGGTCTCACCATGACAATCTCTGAAAGGTGGGCTGGAACAGTATCAGAATTCCCACTTAAGCCCCAGCTGATGGCTTTGGAAAAGTCACTTCATCCATCCAGTCTCAAAATTCCTCATCTGTAAAATGAGACTCTCAGTATCTATTTCAAGATTTGCAAATAGTAAATGGAATTGCAATTCAATCATTAGGCACAGAGCAGGCTTTGCATGGTAATAGTTATTGCTGGTTATCATTAATTCTACAGTCATTAGCAGAATCTCTTAACCAATGTCCTGGGCTCAGGGAACCCCAGGGCCATGAATCAACCAGGAGTAACAGCCGAGGACACCGTGGTCTCACTAGCCAGTTCTGAATTGCAAGATGTCTCAGTTCTTATTTCCCTTGGTTACCAGATGGCGGCGATCCCTAAAATGAGGCAGTCATACAAATCGATTGTGATGCTCTTGTGTTACTTTTGTAAGACTCTGATCATTTCTGGCCCTGTAGACACCGCCACAGTCTAACTGAACTCTTCAGCAAAAGGGTGATTTGTTCCCATCCTTACCATCTGAATCAGAGGCACCCATGAATTAACCTGGCATTGTCTCAGGAGAAGCAGGGATGATTTATAAAGACAGCGACAACATAACCGTCTCCATGACCTGGCATGTCTCACACCTCTTTTCATTTGTCAAACAAATTAATCTGGATACGTCATTTAAACACAACAGCTACACTCACTCAAAGAGCTGAGGCTGGGCAAGATGGAAGATGCGTCCCTTCTCCAAGCTGGGAGAGGAAAGCCTTGCCAAGCCTCATTCGATCCTAGCTTTTTTCAGCCTTTGATTGCTTTATGATAAAAGGTGCTCATTTTCTTGTAATCCCTTAAAATTTGAAAGGATAGGATAGTGATGTCCATTCTTCAAAAAATCATAATGATAGTAAAAATAAGAAAAATCCTCTGTGTTTCCTTTTAATTATCCATTGGTTCATACAAAGTCTGTCTCAGATGGGTAAAAGAGAATCCTTGCACTATGGTATGGCTGAAACTGAATATGGCTTGTCAATATTTTACTTGGTCTATGTAGTGGGGGTTTTAATTTTGTTCTTGTTTCTTTTTTCTTACTTAAAAAGCAGAGGAAAGTAACAATGCTTATGCATCTATCAACCAAAAATAATCAGCTCCATATATATATATGTGTGTATATATATATATGTGCAATATATATATATATATATATTTTTTGAGACCGGGTCTGGCTCTGTTACTCAGGATGGAGTGCAGTGGTACAGTCTCAGCTTACTGCAACCTCTATGTCCGTGGCTCAAGCAATTTTCCTACCTTAGTCTCCTGAGTTGCTGGAACTACAGGTGCATGACACTTTACCCAACTATGTTTGTTTGTTTGTTTTGGTACAGACAGAGTTTTACCATGTTGCCCAGGCTGATCTCAAACTCCTGGGCTCAAGTAATTTACCAGTCAACCTCCCAAAGTGCTGGGATTACAAACGTGAGCCACTATGCCTAGCCTCAACTCCTAATATTTTTATCATACTGGTATTTTTTTAATGGAGTGTAAATGTTTATTTATGAATATTTTAAGAGATGAGGTTTTTAAATAAAAATATGGATTTCTGGATTGAAAAACTGGAAAAGTCTGAAAAAAACTGGGTTTGCATGTGGTAACATTTACCTGGAACTGACTCAGCTGTTCCTCATTCAATAGAGTAGAAACCCTGCAGTTTGCCACAGTCCCCACCATTCCCTTTTGCTTCTTACAGTTTAGTTATCTATTTGACCCTTGTACCTAAGTGGGTTTCTGATTTTTTTCCCTGTGGTTTTCTTTCCAGTTTTCCTCCTCCCTAATGGTTCCGCTGGTTTCTTAATTTCCCTGATCTTTCTAATACCCCACCTCTTCTTCCTCTCAACCTTTAGCCAGAATGTCAGTTTTTAAGTCCCTCCCCTGGCTGGGCTTTGAGGTAAGGGAAGTCAGATCCTTCAGGTGTGCTAGGAAGGAAAGGATGCAGGAGTGTACCTTTTCAGTTAAGCCTGGAGAAACAACTTTCAGACAAAGCTTTTTCTTTGGCCATCTTTTAGCATAATTTCAGTTTATCATAACTTTAAATTAATCTGTCTTTTCTTCATTTTTCCCAACCCCATTCTCTTAGGCCAGAAAAGCAGGGGGTACAAAATTATTTCCTGGGAATAGAATAAGGTGGAGACAATTCCCATCAGGCCACTTTGGAAAACATGAAAAATATTGCAAAGCAGAAAAAATAATGTTTAAACCAAGAGTCACTCTAGCATATTTCCTCCAGTATTTTAAAATTTATCTCCATAGTTGAGACTAAAATAATACAATTTTGGATTTTCATTATTTTTCTTTTCATTATTGAATAACTATTTTCCTGTGACATTAAAAATGCTCATAAACATAATTTTAATGACTACATAACAGTCCATCATGTTAATGTACCTTCATTTGTTTACCCAGTGCCATACTAGGAGACAACTGGATTGTTTCCCATTCCTGTATTGTAAATGACACTGCACATGAAACATTGTGTTTCAGAATATTTCCATACGATATTTTCTAAAAGGAGAATTTCTGGATGGAAGAATTGGACTTTTTTTCTTTGTTTTTTTAGAGTTGGACATTTTAAATGTTCTTGATATGTTCGCCACATTGAAACTCGTATTTTGGTATTTGTGGGTAGTTTCTTAGTTGTACAGATATTGTAAAATGTTGGTGCAATGCCCCCAAAGGACTGGATGACCCAAAGTGATGGGGAGGGAGGGTGAGCACTGGGAAGATGGATGAGAGATGTTTTAAGCCTTCTAGAGTGGAAAGTTGATATGGTTTGTCTGTGTCTCGCCCAAATCTCATCTGGAATTATAGTGCCTATAATCCCCATGTGTTGTGGGACTGACCCACTGGGAAGTAATTGAATCATGGGGGTAGTTTTCTTTATGCTGTTCTCATGATAGTAAGTGAATTCTCAGGAGATCTGATGGTTTTGTAAGGGACTTTCCCACCTTATAGCTGGGCACTTCTTGCTGCTGCCACATAAAGAAGGACGTGTTTGCTTCCCCTTCCACCATGATTGTAAGTTTCCAGAGTCTCCTCAGCCATGCTGAGTGGTGAGTCAATAAAACTTCTTTCCTTTATAAATCACCCCATCTCAGATATGTCTTTATTGGGCAGTGTAAGAACAGATTCTGAGGTTTCCCACAGAAGTGCATTTTAATCCCAGCTAAATAATTTTTCTGAAATTGGCTTCTCAGTTTCCACCACCACAGAAGTTTACCCAAACCAGGAACGTCAAATCACTTTTACAGTCATTCCATTTTTCTACCTGAATCATCTTGTTTATATTTTTCTCTTTTTAAATACAGATGGAGTCTCAACATATTGCCCAGGCTGGTTTTGAACTCCTGGACTCAAGTGATCCTCCTGCCTTGGCCTCCCCAAATGATGGGATTACAGGTGTGACCACCATGTCCAGCCTTTAATTACATTTTTATTGATAAATAATAAGTGTATATGTTGATGAAGTACAGTGTGATGCTTTGATACATTTATATATTGTGAATGAGGAAATCTGGCTAATTAACATATCTATTACCTTACATACCACTTCTTTGTGGTGAAAATACTTAAAATTCACTCTTTTAGCAATTTTGAAATATACAATACATTATTATTAACTAAAGGCAACTCGTTATGCAATCGATCACCAGGATTTATTCCTCCCGTCTAACTGAAACGTTTTACCCTTTACCCAGCATTTTCTTTTCTCACTCCAACTCTCCTCCTAGCACATTCTTATACATACTGTAGGGGGATGAGAAATAAACAAATATTTTGATTACATAATCTTCTTGTTTTTTTGATAAGGAGTCTCACTCAGTTCCCCAGCCTGGAGTGCAGTGGCATGATCTCAGCTCACTGCAGCCTTCACTTCCTGGGTTCAAATGATTCTCCTGCCTCAGTCTTCAGAGTAGCTGGGATTGCAGGAGTACACCACCATGCCTGGCTAATTTCTGTATTTTTAGTAGAGATGGGATTTCACTATGTTGTCTCGAACTGCTGACTCAAGTGATCTGCCCACCTTGACCTTTCAAAGTGCTGGGATTACAGGTGTGAACCACTGTGCCTAACCTAGATTATATAATGTTGACAGCTGATGATGTGGAAGAAAAATCAAGATGTAGGGATGAAGAAGACTGAGGGCTGTATTTCATTAGAGTGCTTATGGGAGGCTTCTCAGAGGAGGTGACATTTGAACAGAGACTTGAGTGAAGTGAGAAAGCAAACCATGTGGACATTCGCTGCAGTATGTTCCAGGCTGATGGCGCAGCAAGCACAGAGGTGCTGAGGCAAGAGTGGGGTTGGGGTTCCAGAAACGTCCAGGAGGCAAGGTGGCTGGAGTGGAGTGAGTAATTCAAGGCAGTGTCAGAAAAGTGGGCAGGAGCCAGATCAGTTAGGGTCTTGTTAGGCTCCAGTGAGGACTTAACCCACATGTGAGGAGGGACGGGTGTGGGGCTCTGAGCAGGAGGGGATGTGATTTGAATTTTCTTTTATCAGCAGCACATTAGCTGCTGAATGGAGGGCATATGGGGAGAAAGGTGGTGGGGAGCAGAGCAGAAACATAGAGCCCAAAAGGAGGTTGTCACAGTGGTGCAGATAAAAGATGACAATGGCTTATATTACACCATTATGGTGGCAATTGTAGGAAATGATTAGGTTGAGTTATGTGGTTGTTTTGTGTGAATATGTTTGTGTGCATGAGTATGTGTGTATGTGTGTGTGAGAGAGAGTTTTATGGTATGATTTGCTGCTGTTGCTTCTGCTGCTAGTGAGAGAGAGAGAGTGTGTGTGTGTGTGTCTGTGTGTGTGTGTGTGTGTGAAAGAGAGAGAGAAATGTGGCTCAACTCGGAATTAAGTCATAGGAAGAGGTAGAAACGTAGCAATGGTTCAGCCAGAGCTAGGTCTAGGTAGAGTTGATGTTAATGAATCTAGACAATGAAAAAAGTCATCAAACAGCATCTTCCCCAAAATGCAATATAAATTCAGCAAATGGATAAGCTGATGCTACTTCTGTTTCTGCTCAACATGAGGACAATTACAGCTAAACACCTTGGAGAAAGTTATCCAGTCTATAAGTTTACTAATTCCATTTCTAAAATAGCTCTAAAGTCTTTGCCTGCTCATGGCGGGGATAATTAAAACTAATGAAGTGAATTTAGGGGGTACACATCAGAGACTGAGCAGAGAGAATCTGATGTGATTACAGACAGGCTGTTGCTTCTTTGAAGGTAATCGTTGAGCGACCCTTCTTCATTTGTATTCATGGAGATAAGGAGCCATTTTCAGGAGGCTGGTAAACATTTCAGAGGAGCCATCCACATGTCACATTTTAGAATTTAGAATTCTTCATTACAATTTGGGAGTTCTAAGGTTTTACCTACTGGTTACAAATGACTAAGCATGAGACATTATATGTCTTCTATTCTTACTCTGAATAATAAATTTAAGAGATGAGAAGCTAGAGATAGGAGGGATAGGAGGGAGGGTGGAAGAAAGAAAGACACTCATTTATGTATTTATGGTATATAAATATTTATTGAGTACCTATTATGTACGAGTCCCTGTTGTGTGCCAGATTGTATTCAAGGTACTGAAGATAAACAAAATAGACAAGAGTTCTCCTCCCACGACACTTACAGTCTAGTTGGGAGAAGCAAAGAGAGGAAAAATATTAGTTGGTGATAATTCTTGCTATGCAAGAATAAAAACAGAAGACAAGTCAGAGGGAGACTGAGTGGTCATGCTGTCTCAAAGTTTTTGATTTTTTAAGGTGAGATCCAATGATGAGAAGGAAACAGACACCTAAAATTCAAAAAGAGAACATCTAGGGGTAAAGACCTGATGGTGCGAAGGAACAGGAGAGCACATGGCTGATGCAGAGTGCATATGTTCTGTCTTCAAAAGCTCACTTGGATATTGCATGAGAAGTGCACTGCGGAGGGGTGAGAGTGAGGCAGGAAGACCCCTAAGGAGGTTCCAGCAGCTGTCCAGTTGAGACAGGATGATGCCTTGTGCCAGGAGAGTGGTGGAGAAGATGGAGAGCTGTGAAGAGAGTCAGTCACAGGTTTCAGGGTGGGATCCCTGAGTTTTGTTACTGAGAAAAAGAGGAATCAAGATGGATCGTGAGTTTTTGGTTGACTGGCTGAGAGATGATGGTGCCATGTAACAGGATGGGGAAGAGCTGGGGGAGAAGCAGTGTGGGAGGGGTGGTTAGACTTCCTGAGTTTGGGTTGGGGCATCTTAACAATGAGATGCCAATTAGATATTCAAGTGGATAAATTGAATGCATTTAATTAGAAGTTGAATTAGACATTCAAGTGGAGAGGTTGAAACAGAGATTCATGATGACACAGAAGAATAGACACAAAGGGAGCAGAGAGGAAGAAGAGTAACAGTGGAGATGCTGAGGTCTCTTCTCGCGGCACTGGGAACTCTTCTTGTCTTCACATCATAGGACCTGGCATAGAGGCTCAAGCTGTCCCCTCAAATTCTCTGTCCTTATGATCCTCAAAAAAGTTAGTTTCTTCCTACTGAACTCTAGTTCAAACCATGGCTTTGGCATCATACAGACCTGGGTTCAAATGGCAGGATTGCCACTTACTAAATGTGAAATCTTGGGCAACTCATACTATGTATCTGAGCCTTATTTTCTTGATCTTTAAAATGAGAGTAATAAGACCTGCCTCGTGGATTATAGAGGGAGTAATAGTGAGCCTTTGGGGAGCATTTATCACATTATACATCTTCTTTCATTCACTCCCGAATACAGTCCTGAGAGGTAAGGACCACAACTGCTCCCATTCTGCAGATGAAAAAACTGAGGCCCAGAGAGGTTTCGTGACTGGTTCAAAACACCACATCTACAAGTTAGGAGAGAGAAAGTGACTGCTCCAAGTTTACATCACTCATCAGTGCCCATGATGGTATTCTAACTGGGGCAGTTTGGCTTCAGAGCCTGGACTCCATTCCTTCTTTTATACCATAGAACTTGACACATAGTAAGTGCCCCAGAAAACAAGTGCAGCTTGCTTCTCTTTGCTTTTGTTCTTATGAACACGACTTATTTTAATACCTATTTACCAGTTTGCTTCCACACTAGGCTCTCGAATTTCTCAAGGGCAGGGACTGTGTGTGACAGCCACAACTGTGTCACCCTTGCCTGGCATGAAACATGGTACTCAGCAGGTGTGCAGTAGATGTTGCTTAAACAGAAAGCCCAACTGTAAGACAGCCAGTCTGAATTCCTTTATCTGCAATTCTTCCAATGAATTCCTTTATTGTAATCCTTCCAATAAAGTGTACTTCCTCTGTTTAGAAAGAATACACTCTCTTTTCCCAAATGCAAGAAGCCTTACCAGTCCACAGGAGATGAGGTAGGTGACGGAAGAAATATTTCAGCAAGTTCTTTCACCCTTGAGCTTCACCCTTAGCAAACGGAGTGTCTCATCACAACAGGAATTAAAGCAATAAGTTGTATCTGGCATCAGCCAAGTGCCCACACAAAGGCTAAACATAGCATAAGGGAAAGAAAAGACTCCATGAGGCAGAACAGGAAACTTCTTCTAATTCATTCTGTTTCCAGCATGTGAGACAGTCAGTGTGTCGTGGGCAAGACAATTAAATTGAAATATGGCCCAGCTACACACAAGCGCTGTTCACATGGGAAGGTCAAGAAATCCAACGACAAACTTTTTGGGGAGGTAGGCGGAATGAGGTCCTTAAGGTGAATTTTAATTATCTAGGCTGTGTCAATTTTAGAGCTGGGGGCTGGCCTAAAAAAAACACCAAGTCCCCAGGCTCCAGTGAGATGGTTATTTAATAATAAGAGAAATAAATCAGGAGGGGTTGATGATAGCTTTGCGATCAGTCTGTGCCTCTGAGATTGCAAATCATTTCATGTGAAAATGAGGAAATGTGTCAGGCTGCACACTTGATCTTGGAATGTGAATGTCCATGAGGATTGTGCTGGTTGTGGGGTCTCAGGGAAGAAGTACAGTGATGCCATGGCTGTCCCCATTTTCCACTTCTCCTGAGATCCCTCGAGCACTGAAGCAAGGAGGTTACTGTTGGTACTTAGGGATGTGGGAACACAGAGCTGCTGGGGATAAGCTGTAAAACTTGGAAGGCTTGGCTGGGCACGATGGCTCAGGCCTGTAATCTCAGCACTCTGGGAGGCCAAGGCAGGCAGATCACTTGAGGTCAGGAGCTGGAGACGAGTCTGGCCAATATGGTGAAACCTTGTCTCTACTAAAAATAGAAAAACTGGCTGGGCGTGGTAGGGGGCACCTGTCATCCCAGCTACTTGGGAGGCTGATGCATGAGAATAGCTTGAGCTTGGGAGGCAGAGGTTGTAGTGAGCTGAGGCAGAGGTTGTAGTGCTCACTCCACTGCACTCCAGCCTTGGTGACGGGGTGAGACTCCATCTTACACACACAACACACACACACACGCACAACTTGGAAGGCTCATCCACTCCTGAGACTGTAAGGGCAAATCATACCCGAAGGCCATGTGGCACTCGGCACATTCTGAAAGCATGGTCTGTTGGTATAAATCTCCTTACTCCTGAGTGAGCATCTCACCTTTCCTCCTTCATCCACTGACCCCCTGCAGGAATTGGCTGTGGGAGGCAAAGAGAGAGTGGGAACACTCTCCAATGATCTCAGGGTGGACCCCAAGTCCTTTGGACCTGGATTCTAAACTTCCCCCATTCGTGCCCCATTCCTCTCTCTACTTCACCCCATCAGCACCACTGACTTAAAAACCATTTTATGCTGTTGCAGCACTGTAGAATTTCCATGGACATTAAAATCTGGTTCAAGCTCCCACCCAGAACAGGAATCTTCCTACTGTAACCCCCTTGAAGGGGGCATTGTTTTTCTTCTTGACTACCTCTGAAACAAGAATTCCCAACCAGAGATGATTTTGCCCCTCAGGAGACATGTGATATCCGGAGACATTTTTGGTTGTCATGACTCGGGGAGAGTTGCTACTGGCATCTGGCAGGTTGAGACCAGGGATGCTGCTGAACACCCCACAATGCACAGGGTGACCCCTCACAGTGAAGAATTGTCTAGCCCCAAGTGTCAAGCACTTCTTAACTTTCTCTAGCCCCAAAGTTAAGAAGTGCTGCTTTAGAGATAGGAAGCTCATCACCTATTCCCAGCACAGAGAGCCACCCTTTATTTTCAGATAATTCTAGTTAGTATAAGAAAGGCAGATGCTTAAGAGGCAGGTGGCTTTGGTACAAACTTATACGGAGAAGTTGAAATTACAAAATTCTGCATATTGCCAATGGGACTGAAGAAATTCCTACCAATGATACCAAAAAGGTTGAAACAAGGTTGTCTAAAGTTATTTCCAATGCAAGGATCCAGATTTCACAGACTGTCAGGGACCACAGTTGGTCTCAAGAATTGGAAGTCAATATCTAAAATGAAATGCAGTGGGCATTTTCATTTTAAAAAAGTAGGCAGAGATATGCAGCCCCTCCCTGAAAATGCACAGTGAAAGGAATGCAAAATGAAATGACACATCTATCATGGAAAACCAGGATTTTCAAAGCAAGGACGAATGACTAAAAGATAGCAAATGGAAATGAGTTGTACAGTAGCTATAATTACTGGTTTATTATATGGTGACAGTCCCTGGTATTCTTTCATTCTATCTCTTGATGCTGTCTTTATTGTTGTGTTTAGGTGAGTGTAAAAATTTATAGTAGCAGGATGAGATTTCCTTCTCTATTCTTGGCAGACTGGCAGTCTTTAGTAAGACAGAATAAAGAGACTGAGGCTTCATTAGTATCACAGTGGCAACTACATTATACTCAGAGAAAAAGTCAGTATTAACAAGAAAAGTGTGTGTTCTGAAAAATACTGCTGTGCAAATTACATTTTTTTAAAAGAAGTAAATTTGACCCAGCAATCCCATTATTGAGTATACCCAAAGAACTATAAATAGTTCTACTATAAAGACACATAATCACATTTGTTCATTGCAGCCCTGTGTACAATAGCAAAGACCTGGAACCAACCCAAATGCCCATCAATGATAGACTGGACAAAGAAAATTTGGTACATATGCACCATGGAATACTATGCAGCCATAAAAAACGATGGGTTTGTGTCCTTCATAGGGACTTGGATGAATCTGGAAGCCATCATTCTCAGCAAACTGACACAAGAACAGAAAACTAAATACCACATGTTCTCACTCATAGGTGGGTGTTGAACAATGAGAGCACGTGGATTCAGAGAGAGGAGCATCACACACTGGGGGCAGTTGGGGGGCGGGTAGGGGAGGGAAAGCAGCGGGTGAGGAGTAGGGAGGGATAACATGGGGAGAAATGCTGGATATAGTATATGTCTAAAGTAAAATAAAATGAAAAAAAAGAGAAGTAAAAGTTGTTTGCCTATAGATCAATGACCTCTAAACTCTTTTGGTTGTGCTCTGAATTATAATTCTTCAAGCATTTCCACACAATGTATATGTTTACTTATTTATAAGTTGTAAACAGGTACTATTGTGTTCATATACTGTGTATCTTATAAGACAGATATTAAAATAGACATTAAAAAGGTAATGTTAGGCCAGGCGCATGGCTCATTCCTGTAATCCCAGCACTTTTGGAGGCCGAGGTGGGCAGGTCACTTGAGGTCGGGAGTTCGAGACCAGCCTGACCAACATGGTGAAACCCCGTCTCTACTAAAAATACAAAAATTAACCGGGTGTAGTGATGGGCACCTATAATCTGAGGTACTCAGGAGGCTGAGGCAGGAGAATCACTTGAACTGGGAGGCAGAGGTTGCAGCGAGCCTAGATCGTGCCATTGCACTCCAGCTTGGGCAACAGAGTGAGACTCCATCTCAAAACAAAACAAAACAAAAAAACAGTAATGATAACAGTTATTTTCTTTGTGCACCTCAGTAAATCGTTCTGCCTGAACTCAGCCACTAGTATGAATGTTCACCTGTGAGTAAAAGCAGTTAACATGTGTTGCACCTACTGTGTGCAGGCACTGTCCTCACACTTTATGCATGTTAGTTCATTTAACCCTCATAACAGCCACAATAGGGAGGAAAAATTGCAATTCCCACTTCACAGATAAACAAATGGAGGCACAGAGAGGTTAAGTAACTTTCCCAGTAACTGATCCCACTGATCAGTGGAAGATCGGAGATTCAAAAACTAATGAAACTGGCTCCAGAATGCCTGTCTTAATCACTGCACTCTGCCATCTCTCACCCGAGGAAAGTGAAAACCTTGAAGCTTTTTCCTATAACAGAGGCAGGAATCAGAGATGGTATTCAGGAGCCAAGGGCTGTAAGGAGTTTCTTCATTGATAGAGCAAAACCCTGGAAGAGAAATACAAAGCCAAGGGTATGAGTGTAAGGAGAGGAGAAAGAGTCAAGAGGCTGGAGGAAAGAAAGAGTCCCAGGGATGGCTCCCAGAGGTGGACTTGATTAGGTTGAAATGCATTTTGAAGGGAATTATTTGCACCACCTGCTGTACTTCATGAGTGGTCAAGATTCTGTGTTAGGTTTTCTTTCTGGTAATAATTAGACCATCTTATGGATGCCAGGCAAGATGGAGGAGTTATCATTATGAAGCCCTTCATGGGTTTGCTCCCAACCTTCATTCTCTGACCTTTTTCCCATTTTTCTCCCAAGGTTTAGTGTCCTCTACCACATGCTTACTACAATGGAGAGCTCCAGAAGCTAAACATTCAATATAGAGGTGGGAACACTCTTATTTTTTATACAAACTCATACTTTCTATACAAACCTTTACAGATCCTTTCGGCATCTGAGCAATCATATAGCTAGCATTATAGCAGATGAAATCTTGGGGACCCCATTGTTCAACCTCTTCCTCCTAGATTAGGACTAGAGACAGCAAGAGCCTTGACCGAGGTCCTGTGCTGCAGCCGTTAGTCTTGGATCTCTGGTCTGCCTGGATCTTTGCATGCTAGCAGGTCAGATTTGAAAAATATTTTTTAGCTTGAGGATTTACAAGGGTGAACTCAGCTCAGTGCCAGTTGGAAGGCAATATTTTGTTTTCTCTTAAACTATTGAGAAGTATGATTACGGTAAAGGACCCTGCTATGGGCTGGGTTTTGTCCCCTCAAAGTTCATATGTTGAATCCCTAACCCCCAGTACCACAGCATGCGACTGCTTGGAGATATGGTCTTTAAAGAGAAGATTACGTTAAAATCATGGCAGTTAGGGTGGGCTCTAATCCAATGTGACCAGTGTCCTTATAAGAGGAGGAAATTTGGACATATAGATATACATCAGGGATGTGTGTGCACAGAGGAAAGACCATGTGAGGATATAGCAAGAAGGTAACCATCCGCAAGGCAAGGCGAGAGACCTCCTAATGAAACCAACCCTGCTGACACTCTGATCTTGGACTTCCAGCCTCCAAAACTGTTAGAAAATAATTTTTAGTTGTGTAAGCCACCCATTCTGAGGTGTTTTGTTATGGTAGCCCTAGCAAATGAATATGGCTCCCTTCACTTCTTGTAATAACAATACCAGTAGGTAATATCTATCTTCAAGTGCATTTATCACTTAACCTCCATAAATTGTATGATGTCTATGAAAGAATTAGCTTCATTTTACACAAGAAAAGCTGAGACTAATAAAAGTTAGGAAAGAGCTGGGCCTGTTGAAGTTCTAAAGCCAAGCTCTTATTACAGGTTGTTAGAGTAATGATGGGGTCAGAGTAGTTTCAGGAATTCTCAGAAGGAGGGATGATGCCACCGTGTCACTTCCTGTTTCACAGGAAGTAGGACAGAGCAATGGAGGGAAGCCAGATTTAATATCAGAAGTCTGGACCATCAATCTCATCCCTTCCCTCTGCCTCCTTTTAAATTTTAGTTAATTCAATAAATATTTTCAGCTCCTCCTCTGTACCAGGCACCAAGCTACAGACTGGAATTCTGGCAATAAACACTGCAGACATGGCCGCCCTTAGCCTCATGGAGCTTAGGGTCTAGGAGCATTGTCAGTTTCTGATCCTCCAAGCCCTAAACTGTCTTCTCTCTTCAAATTACAGAAAAGAAATGAGACAGCAGGCCTGCTTCTTTGAGTGTTTTTTTTTTTTCCTTTTTTGTTTCCATTTTCTGACAGCCATACTTTACGTCTGACAGGGGAAATGATTCTCCTTGACAGTGATAAATTTATGAGTTTTGACTGTTTGTGAAGTTCGCTAATTAATTCTTTATAGACTTCTATTGGCAACTGAATTTGTGTTTTGAGTTAAAAATCGGAGTTCAGATGAATTACTTTGAACATTTTGCTCCCTTTGAGGAGCTCATACTCCATGTTCTATGTTGTTAATCTCTCTGCTTACTGAGCGGCACCATTTGTCTTGCAGTGACGCATGGCGGGTGGTTACCATGGCACAGGAAAACCTTGCCAGCGCTGGCCCTGTTGTCACAGAAGCCCTGGGCCATCTCCCAAGCAACTTGGTAAGGGCTCCCAAGCCGCCCATACCTCCTTGGCACCACAAGTGTTGCTTTTTATTTTTTTGTGTGTGGTTGGCTTGACATCTGCACCTGACCAAAAGATTGATGTGGCTAAACAAATGTAGGAAAGGAGCAACAGTGGCTCTCTGTTCAGAGAGGGAGGAGGAGAGAGAAGGAGGTAGAGAAGAAAGGAGAGAGGGAGAGAGTCAGAAAACAGAGAAAGAGAAAGGAAGAAAATTCACCTGAAATAGACACAGGATAAACAGGGATCAAAAGAGACAGGAGAAACAGATAATCACAACAGTGAGTATTTTTTAAGTGCATGCTCTTTGCCACATATCATAGTAGGGGCTCTGGCTGTGTTATTTTATTTCTTCTTCATGATAACCCTATGCAGTAAAAACACTGCTATTTTCCTTACTTTCAAGGTATAAAAACAAGCTCACAGAGACTAAATAAATTACCCAGGTTCACACAGTTTGTTCTTCAAGTATGGAGCCAGTCTGCAGATTCAGGCAATGAATTTAGAGGATACACTTTAAATTACTATGGTTGAGAGACAGAGTGGGTAAGAGAATTACAAAGAAAGAGGTTGGGAGAATTACACACATACACACACACAGAAAGGCAGAGAGAGAGAGATAAAGAGAAAGAGTGATTTAAAGAGACAGTGTGAGACATGGGAGAGTCTGAGAAAAACACAAAGAATTTAAAGAAGTGTGTAGAAAGACACTGAGATAGCTGACATGCCCACAGAGAAAAACAGAGGGAGGCAGAGACAGACAGATGGAGAGAAAAGACTTTTGCAAAAACAACAACAGGAAAAACACCACTTCCTTTATGTAAGACTGAAATATCTGGGAAAATAAAAGCATGGATTCTGTGATTTTCATGTATAAGGCACTTTTGTTTTACTTAGTTTATATTATCATTCACATTGTGGAAACGCTGAAATGGGAGAAATAGTTTGCAGTGGGATACAGCCAGTCTTCGGAGACTCAGGTCTCTGATTTCAGAGCTCTGACCTCAGAGCATGTGTGCTTTTTTCCTGGAGTGTGGAGACAGCAGCATGACATTTTTTCAGGAGTGTGTGATAGATGAAAGACGGAAGCAAAAATGGAAGGGTTGAGGTCGCCTGAACTTCTTTTACCCTCACAGAGGCCAACTTGAGTTACATGTTTTTCTTGGTCCTTCCTTGTGACTGAGCTCAGGGGAGCACTGACTGCCTGGGAGCCAAGGCTGTTAGCTATTTTGCATATAGCATCCCACTGACTCCTTACAACAGGCTGTATTTGGGAGAGTATATAATCCTTATTATGTAGATAAGGGAAAAGGGCACAGAGAGATTAACTATTCCAAGTTCACACAGCTTGTAGGTGGTAGAACTAGAACTAGGACCCTAGCAACCTATATCAAGAGACCTTGACCCTAGGCCCACATTGAAGGCAAACTGCTCAGAGTGCACAGACCCTGGAGGAGCAACAGTGTTTCCAGGTATCCTCCATGGCAATTCTTATTTGCAAGAAGACTCTGGAAGGCATGGAGTAGGTTAAATCTCCACGAGTTTTAGTAAGGAAAATGAATCTAAATTAGTTTGAACACAAACACTAGGAGACTTCTAATTCCTTACCAGGTGCAACCAAGCAAGGCTGTTACCATCATGAGTTTTGTCCACCATCATCTTTGGTGCCAACTGCAACAGATTAGGCATTGCCAGATGGTTTCTAATTCAGTTCTGCTACACTGACTCTATAATGCTGGGGCTCAGAGAAGGGCAGGAATCCATCCTCTGTGTATACTTGACATTGATTTGAGATGAGATCAATCAAAACACCCTTATCACAGATAAACATGGAATTTGGAAACACAACAAGAATATTGGTAACAGTAGCAACAACAACAATAACAACAACAGCAACAATGAGTGGGTCCCAAGAGCACAGCTCTAAGCTTAATTAACAGATAAGAACCTACTAGGGAGGAGAGATGAAGCAAAAGTAAAAGCTTGGGCTGTGGAGTAGCACAGACCTATTTTTTAGCTTAGTGAACTCTGCCAGTTATAAGCTATGTAATCTTAAGAAAATGATCGAATTTCTCTGAAATGCAATTGAGCTTCAGATTTTGTACTTTTACTATTTACATGAAACACAGAAGCTAATTGAAACACAGTTCTTACTCTTGAGTAAAACAGGTAATTATCTACTTAACTATAGACAATTGATTAGATAATTGTAGATAACTATAGATACAGATAATTGATGAGAACTGCATCAGAGCTATCCCCAAAGATTAGAAAAATTGATCAGGGATAGAGAGGTCACGAAGAGGTTCTAGATGGGGCAAGACTTGAGATTAATCATCATCACTGTTGACAATATTGTTATAGGACCAACAGATGCATATGCTCACTGCATTTTAACAGACCAATACACTGACACAGCAGGGTTTGCAGCACAGAAAGGCACTGACTGAGGAAATTGGAGGAGATTCTCAAATCTATTTCCCCAAGGAATTCTGGGCTAGGGTTTTCAAGGGAATCATGGAGGGCGAGGGGCTGGAAAATTTGGATCACTGGTTGGTTGGAATAAGGAGGATGAAACCATCAGTACTTGGAAACTGCATTTCTTGATGAGTCAGTTTCTCATGGGGGCCTTCAGGCCAACTAATGTCAGTAGTTTCACCATTATGTGGGACTTAAAAGAATACCTCAATTGAAAAACTTAATATTTTATAATGTTCAAGTTATTATCTCTAAAGCAGTTAGGGGGAACTATAATCTTATAACAGGGTCCTAAAACAACAGACACCAAACAGCTCGGAGTGAGCAAGCTGACCTGATGACGAATGCTGCATGTGCTGCAAACTTGGTTTATTTTTTTCTCCCTTTCTTCTTTACTGATAAAATTTTATGCATTTTATAGGGACAATTTCCATATTAACTATCATCTTTTGAATATTAATGATGGGTCAGCATGCCACTATAGGATTCATGTATTCTACATTTATTTCTCAGAGCCACCCTGAATTATTTATCTCTGGTTACACAAGTGGAGCCTAAAGGTAGCTTCAAGATGTATCTGACACATGGCTGCTACTTGCTTTAAGGTCACAGAGCTAGAAAAGAGCTGAGATTCAGGCTCATAGCCACCTGACTGCAAGTTCAGGTAGACCTCAGAAAAGATACTTATTTATGGCTTTACTCTTTAGCTGAATTTCTAAAATGTTGTTTGTAAGTCTTTTCCCTTTAAAATTGAATTTCACTTTATTATGGGATTTTGTTATGATTTCAGAGATAATTCACTGTCATCACTGATCTCTGCCATTGACCCCAGCTTTCCTAACCTCAGTTTATGTTATTTGTGGTCACAGTGTTCTCTCAGTCACTCTGCCAAGTAGCTAATGGTATATAAACACATGCTTAAGTGCACCCAGGGATGTTCTTGTTAGTCTTTCCTTTGGTAGAGTGATAATTTCTATTGTTCTGGGAGTACAGGTCCCTGAATTATCAGGAGAGCATGTCTAACTATTGAAATTGCATTTAATTGACATCAACTAAGTTGCTGCTGCTCCACTGAATAATCTTTTTCTGATTCTGGCAGAGAAGTCCCTCTGCAATAGTTACTAAGAATCTTTTGCTTTTCAATAGCAAAGCTCATTTTGACTCAATTTGGGCAGGAAGCAATTTGTTGAAAGGATACTGTTGGAAGGATATTGCATTTTAGAGAATCCAAGGAAATGCTGAACAACCAGTCCTAAAGAGTGGGGCTGGCTCAGTAAGGGTGGGGGGAAATGGGCTATTTCAGGGGCCTGAGGGAAAGGAGTTTATGGCTCATTCATCTTCAGTTCTATAACAAAATTCCTAAAGGTGAGTTAGGTGAATTTCTTCTCTGTATCCACCAGCAATTTGTACTCGCTCTCAGTCATATGCTGAAGCCTGACTTATACCAGTTCACAAAACCAGTTATTACATTTTCAGAAATTTTGTGAATTACTTGTTCTACCATCAGTAACTTCAAACTGACCATAGTGGGAGTATTTACACCAAAGGTATTGGAAGATGTTACAAATTAGTGCTTTATTTTTTTTCTTTCTCAGAGACGTGGTTTACTAGCACACCTCCACTATCCGATATACATGCCTTAACCGTCCAAAGTCATGTTTGAGATTCTGAACTTTAAATCAGAGTGTGCGTTTGATGTCTAGCTCCACTATGACCTTGCTCTGTGATCCTGCAAGTTCCCTAGACTGTCTGAACCTCAGCTTCCTCACCTGTGAGATAAAGATCATCATTCTGCAAACAAAGAGTTTGTTGTGAAGATTCACTGACTTAATCCAGGGTGTTTAACTGTATACAGGTGAGCTTTTTTTTCCTTTTTTTCATGCTAAGTCTTTATTTACTTATTTATTTGGTTTAGTATTTTTTTCGATAGGTTTTTGGGAAACAGGTGGTGTTTGGTTACAAGTTTAAGTTCTTTAGTGGTGATCTCTGAGATTGTGGTGCACCCATCACCCGAACAGTATACACTGCATCCAATGTGTAGTCTTTGATCCCTCATCCCCCTCAGGTTAGCTACTTTCCACATTGCTGAGCAATTGTTCATCTATTTTTTTACTATTTTCTGGGGGCCTCAGTATCCTGCACAGTACTTGGCACTGGTGAGTACTAACGTCTTGATTAAGGAAGGAAGGAAAAAAGAGAGAAAAGAAGGAGAGTGGGACCATGGAAATACATCCATTTTGGCTCATTGGTATGTTCCCAGCATCCAGAACTGTATCTGAGACATGGCTGGCACTCAGTGAATATTTTTCTTGCATGAATTAATAGGTACATAAACCCTAAATTCTCTAGGACCACTTTGTTATATTCTTCTCTCCAATGTCTAACATCTTCCTCTCATGTAAATTTCATTCCATATTCATGTTTCCACTTTTAAATAACAGTGATTAGGTCATCTCTGGCCTTTACATGATGATTCTAAAAATATTTTATGTAAGATACTGTATCTCTCCATGTTTTTATTTCTCTAGGATGAGATTTCCAAAGGGTCAATGCAGAGGGTGTGTGGTGGTTAATTTTATGTATCCATTCACTGTACTAAGGGATGCCTTGATAGCTGGTGATTCAATTGCTAACCTGTGTTCCAGAGGGTGTTTCTGCAAGAGGTTAGCATTTGAATCAGGAAACTGAGTAAAGAACGCTTGCCCTGAATGTGAGGGGCATGATTCAGTCCACTGAGGGTCCGGATAGAACAAAAAGGCAGAGGAAGGGTGAATTCTCTCTCTCTCTTCTTGAGCTGGGACATCCATCTTCTCCTCCTCTTAGATATTGGAGCTCCTGGTTCTCGGGCCTTCAGACTTGGACTGAATTTTCTAGCTTGCAGATGGACGATCGTGGGACTTCTTGGCTTCCATAATTGTGTGAGACAACTCCCATAATAAATCCTTCTTTTACATCTCTCTGTATTGTATTGGTTTTGTTTCTCTGGAGAGTCCTGACTAATACAGAGGGAAAGGAAGAGTCTTTTTGGGTCAGAATTAGTGATGGTGTCCTCATGGCCTCATAGACCTGGGCTTCCAATCTTTTATTTTAGTTTTTTTTTTTTTTTTAATTCCCATTTCAAGTTCAGGGGTACATGTGCAAATTTGTTACATAGGTATGTAACACCTATGTGTCATGGGTTTTTTTCTTTATACAGATTGTTTCATCACTTAGGTATTAAGCCCAGTACCCCTTAGCTCTTCCTGATCCTCTCCCTCCTCTTCCTCTTCCTTCTGCAGTGGCCTCTGGTGTGTGTTGTCCCCTCTATGTGTCCACACATTCTCATCATTCACTTCCCTCTTAGAAGTGAGAACATGCAGTATTTGGTTTTCTATTCCTGCACTAGTTTGCTAAGGACAATGGCCTTTAGCTCCACGGGCTTCCGATCCTACATCTCTGGGTACATAGCTCTTATATTTCCTCATAGGATCATTTTCCCCAAAGCCCTCTCTCATGGGGCCAGGTTGAACAAGCCTATAGAGGTTTCTGATCCTAGCCACCCTCAGTGCCTGGAACCAGACATACAATCACTCCATCCTCTGTATCCCAGCAAGAAGAGCTAAGGAGTAGTTCTTGACAAAGCTTTATAGGGGAGATTTCATATAAATTAATTGATTAGAAACCAGAAAAAATAAGAGTAAGATAATAAATGTGAGACTCATGAAGCATAAGGTTACCAGCTCTCAGACTCTGATGTGCCAGTACCTTTCCTTTCTACAGAGTTGTCCCCCAAGGATTCCCTAGAAACTTTGAAAAGACGGAGACAAAGCAGTTTCCTGATACTCTCGGGAGCTTTAATATCCTTATTGAGTCTTTGCAGAGAGTCTCGTGATAGCTTAGATAGTGTCTTAAAAACATTTCGAAGCAGGCTTATATGGATTTAGAAGCCGCTCCTTATACAAGCACAACATGGGGAGGATTTGGGGTCATTCTCAGCAGAGTCCTATTTTCTTGATGTCATCCATGGTGGACAGAACCATTCCTAATGGCTTCTATTCTTCCAGGGCCAGGTGAACAATCTGGTTTTGAAGATTTCATTTAAAAAAAAAAAAGTCTTTTACAGGCCAGGAAGCAAACTAGGTCTTTATCAAGGCTATAAAATACTATAGACAGAAAGAAAAGTGAAGATTATCAGAGAAATTCTAAAGTCATTAGAATGGAACAAAAGGAAAGTCTGTCTCCAGACCACTGGGTCTGCAAATGAATCCCCTTTTTTATTTAAAAGATTCTAATCCCTAATTAGAAAATTAGGTGATTCTTCTAATCCCTAGTGGAGTGTACTCACCATGTGCCTCCAGGTGGGCTAGAAACATCCACTCCTATTGTTTTGTGTATCTAGTTACAGGAACTCTATGAAGTTAATATTACTGCCTCCAACTTACAGCTCAGGAAATTGAGGCATGGATAATCTAAGTAACTTTTCAAGGACACAGAGCAAGTACCTGGCAGAATTTGAACCTACATTAGTGTCTGACTCTAAAATCCATGTTCTTACCCCTCTTCCTGGTTGTTTCTATGTAATCTGTACATCATCTATGTCCTGGAGAATTCTTCTTTGATGAAGACTTACTGGCAGAAGCTATAGAAAAAATAATTATATATCTTTTGCAGTCAGAATATTAAACTCCAGTGGATGATCTTGGTGCTTGTGGATTTTTTTTTTTTTTTTAATGAAGGGGATTGCTGGGGAAAATTGAGAAATGAAGATGTGTGGCCATTGTACAAAACTAAGCCAGTCTGATGACCTTATGGGAAATGGTGATGTTTTGGTGTTAAGCCCTAGGCTTTCTAGAAGCGTTTTCCAGGGAAGCCATCTTCGCTTTCCAAAATGCAACCTGTGTCACAAAAGCTGCTCAGATGTGTTTCTGCCCAGCATTAGAGATGGCAGAACTGTCAAGCATGTTTGCTTGAGTGTTGACGGAGGTTTGGAGGTGCAACAGGATGGAAGAAATGCTGCCTGACAGGGACAAGATGGAATCCTTCATCTTTGCCTTCTGGGTGGGGAACTGAGATGCAGAGAAAGAGTGGGGAAAGCCTCTGCTTGCTTAGGAGCAGAACGAGCACACAGTTAATGCTCATTACATTTACTAAGTGTAGAACTTCTATACTAATTACATAAGGGCTGCACATCTTCCACATAGCCCAGTGAGATGGATCCCTGGCGCTGCCTGTGCTGGCCTGGAGCTACAGTGGCTAATTGAAGCATATCTTGCAGTGTGTCTCTGGAGGGGAAATCGTCTGCAAATCCTACATCGGTCCAGACTCTCCATCCTGCTGCTAATATTTATTCCTGAGTTGTTTGCTAGAAACAATCAGCCTAAGGAGGGAGGATATTTTTTTTTCTCTTTTCAAAAAAGAACTTGTGGGCAATTAGTGAGGCTACAAAGTTACTGACAGCCTGAACTAACTTTCTGGACATTGTATGTAGAGTTTACTGTGTTAGGTTATGTAAGCGCAGCTGTACCATTCAAACCCAAATGTGGGTTTGTGTGTGCATGTCCATCAGACTTTAGGGATGGAAAGAAAGATGTCAGGGAGGAGGTAGAGGAAGAAGAGGAGTTCAGAGCAATATCTGGGAAATAAAAGGCAGTTCCATCTACAGCGAGTTATTTTATCTGATTTCATTTGCTTTGGTTGTACTGAAAGTGGGCTTTCCCTCCTTCTTTCCCTCCCCTAGGCTGGATGCTCCAACCCCTGCTGTGAGAGTTCAGTTCTCTCTCAAATTTCCTCTGGCATCAGGGTCCTCCTCTCCCTGCTCTCTGCCCTCCCTCACTGCTGGCAGGTTGGGCCTGCAGTGCAATTTGCTCTGACATGCTGCTGTTGCCCACTCTGTCTGGGAAAGGGAAGATGAAAGTTGCTATAGCTTCATGGATTCAAAATACCATCCTTGCTCTTCCTAATGGGGAAGGCAGGGCTGATGCCAGCTCTGGTGCCACGTGTAAAATAACAGAGCTCAGGAGTAGCTCCTACTGGCCTCCAATGCTCCTCAGTGGTAGTGTGGCTGGCTGTCAAGTGCCGAGTGGGTGAGGCAGCTGGTGCCTTCAGAAGCAGGGAGTGGGAGCCAGGCATTCTTCAGGGATGCTGTGAAACTCTGAGCCCTTGCTCTGGCCTGAGCTGCTGGGCAAGCAGATATTTATGGACACTTTGCTGTTTTTATTATAAATAGATGAGGATGAGGAAGACTGGTATAAATATTAAGCTGTGGAATCATACTGCTTTTGAAGCTGTGTGATAGCTGCCAAGCTGCTGCACATCTCTGAGCCTCACATCTCACCTGTAAAATGGAGAGGGCTGTGAGGATTACAGCTTATTAGATACAAACATGAACCTAGACATTGCCAAGATTTGAGAGGGCAAACAGTTTCCTTTCTTATGAATGATACCAACTTCATTCTTTTCATAATAACAGCTATGTTGGGGAGGATTCAGAGATCAGGCGCAGGTTCATCATGAGAGTGCCTAACTGATTAGTGACATCTGTCATGGATGTAGGCATGGGGAGGGGAGGCCTATGCTTGATTAATGATGTCTGCCATAGATGTAAGCATGAGGAGGGGAGGTATGTGCATGACTGATAAGTGATGTCTGTGATGGATGTAGGCATGAGAAGGGGTGGCCTGTGTCTGATTAGTGATGTCTGTCACAGATGTAAGAATGGGGAGGGGAGGCATGTGCCTGATTGATTAGTGATGTCTGTCATGGTTGTAAGCATGGTAAGGGGAGGCAGGGGCAACCTGGTGTTTCCTCCCTAGGCTTGCCTGCATAGTAAATAGTGAGTGGAAACTGTATTTCTACTGCTGCTTATTTAAGTCGCTGTAAAGTCAAAGTAAGAAATATTTCTTTGAGGGAGGCTAGAAATCAGTGAAGAAAGAAAAGTGGCTGATTTCTTTTAAATTGGTGGTTCCTAGTGCTCAAATGACTGTGCTGTTGAGGGGTTTTAACATGTTTTGACAGCAAGTGATTGGAAGCCAAATGATTGGCTACAATTATCTCCATTGCTGATGCTTGTTCTTGCTGTGCAGGCTGGAATAAATGCAGATGCTGCAAACTGATGGAGGCCTGGTGTCTTCCAGTGTAGACATAAAGGCTGGCTGAGGAGTCAGCCAGGCAAGGAAGAGGGCTCAGCTGAGCAACTGATCAAAGTGAGCTTCTCCTGTCAACAGTTGATTTATGGGGAAGTGCATTAAAATTAGGAGGAAAAAGTGAAAATTGTCTATAGTTAGTGAACTTGAATTGGTTCTGTCTGCATTCCAGGCATCCCTCTTCAGGAAGGAGCTTCCCATGGTTTCGCTGGGGACTCACATGTCTTCCACTCCAGGTATGGGCTCCTGACTCAGGACTGGCCACAGAGATACATTAAGGTTGGTCACATGATTAAAGTCAATCTGAGAATTAGGTCCAGGAATTTTTCTGAAACTATTTGAAAAATAGTTATTTTCTTTTCATCAACTTTGCTAAACCGGAGCTCTATCAGCGTAGAGTTGCTAAAGGCCATTTCTGTTAGTATGACAGAGAGCCTGCCTGAAAATAAAGCCAAAATAGAGCCAAGTGCAGATGGGAGATGGCAGGAAGCAGATTCCTGAGACCATAATTTGAGCATCTAGATCCAGCCATGCCTGTAGCTACTGACACCTGGGCTTTTGCGCATTTTTGCCTTAAGCAATTTATGATGAAGTTTTTGGTTCACTGAAAAAGGAGAGTCCTAATGAGTAGGGAATACCATAGGCAAAACAGGATATTCTCAAAGTCAAATAAACTTTTTTACATTTGCTGGGAGAAAGAAGGTGAAAATTCATAACGAAGAAACAAGACTGAGAATAATTCTAGCATATTAACCATGAAAATCATAACTTCTGTAAGCTGGGTATCTGTTACTAAATAGGCTGAGGGCAGGAGATTTTGGGGGTTGTTATCACTGGTCTTAACAATAACCTCACAGTGTGGTTTCTGTTTTACATATGAATAATTCAAGAATTACTGAATAACTTTCTTAGCAGTCCAATTTCAGAGAAAAAGAAAAATATATAAAGAAAGAATTAAGGTGTCACGCCCAAGATACGACAGCTGGTTAGGATGTAGGGCTTGGATTTGAGTCTAGGTCTGTTTGATGCTAAGACCCATGCTGTAATTATATGTTGTCTGGCTCCTTGGCAAACATGCTAAGATGACAGAGGAAGAGCAGAATCTGGGCTCACTATGATCCAGGCACAGTGTTGGATAACACATATGCATTATCTCTTCAGCAAAGTTATACTCAGGCCACAGAGACTGAGGAAACAAAAGATTAAGAAAATTTTTACACCTGTAATCCCAGCACTTTCGGAGGTTGAGGTGGGCAGGTCACAAGGTCAGGAGTTTGAGACCAGCCTGGCCAGCATAGTGAAACCTCATCTCTGCTAAAAAATACAAAAATTACCCTGGGCATGGTGGCAGGTGTCTGTAGTCCCAGCTACTCAAGAGCCTGAGGCAGAGAATAGCTTGAACCTGGGAGCTGTAGTAAGCCAAGATTACACCACTGCACTCCGGCCTGGGCACAGAATGGGACTCCATCTCAAAAAAAAAGATGAAAAGAAAAATTAGCACACAGGAATCAGCAAAGCTGCTCACCCTAATGGAAGGAGCTTCTTCTGCAAATTATATTAAAATAATTGATCAAATGCATATTATCAGCTGCTGGAATATACTGTGATAATGGCTGTCTCTATTTCACCACTTAATCTCAAGTCACCAAAGGGAACTCCAAGGAAATAGATGGAGGATATTATTGCAAGTTGTCACTCAAGCCATTCCTGTAGAGACTGAAGGGGAGATGGGACAGGTAGTCACATTTCAAGCACATTTCAATATCAGTGGAGCAACTATCAATGTGCCAGAACTGCTGATAATCTCCTGAGGTGCAGGCTGACTGGAAAAACTCTGTTCTGTACTCTAGAAAGAGTCTGTCTCAGCAGTCACTCAAGATATCTCCTTGACGATTAACATGTCACTCCGTGTGCCGTTTGTCCTGGGCTTGAATGAAAGTTGACGTTTCTTCCTTGAGACCTTCATTAAGTACAAAGCACTAGTCTTAAACCGCATGCGGGGATATTTTGACCTTTAACATCATCAATATTTTAAAATATTTAATGATGAAAACATGCCTGCTCAATTAATCTGTTCCATTTCTATTTCTCACCTCTCTGTAGATTTACTTCAGAAAAGATGGCTGATGATGATGATGATGATAACGGTAATGAACTACTAAGCACCCACACTGCACTCCAAATCTTGCTGTGTCATCTATATACATTATTGCCTCATCTCTCAGGACCTCTGTTTCTATATGTCCCTTGGCCTGAGCCTCCCTTTTCACTCCACTTCCTTCTACCTTTCTTTGCATTTTCAGTGAATTTTTCTGTTCCTTCAGATTCCAGCCTATTCTTCCCAGGCAAGCGCTTCTATTACACACTTTCTTAGTTCCTTTTCTCTTACAAACAGCCATTATCACTGGACATTCTAGCAGTATATCACTTTGTAATTACATAATTGCAATTATATACATATTTTTATAATTGCTCATATGGTTACTTGACTAATGTCTGATCCTCCTCTTTAGGAGGTAAATTCCCAAAGAATTAACATAGTGTTATTTTTGTTTACTAGTTTATTTCTAGAGCTCATCAAAGAGGCTGACACCTAGTAAGTTCTCTGTAAATATTTTATAACAGCCCTATGAAATAATCAGACATTAGTAGCCTAATATTAGAAATATGGAAACTGAAACATGCACAGAGTTAAATATTCTGCCAGGACCTGAATCCAGCATGTTTCACATAAGCTCTGCCTTAACTGTTATGCTATTCTGATGCCTTCTAGAAGTTGGTTTTCTGTTTGGCAAGGTTCAAAGAACTAAATGAGGATTGATGGTCCTGGAGAACTATTTAAATACATCTGAAAGTGTAACGCTTTTTCTCAGGTCTAATGATTGTCATAGTATCAGGAGACTTTTTCTTTTATAATTCAAAGTCTGAACTCCTTAGATTAGCAACAAGACACTTCATAATTTAGTCCAGATTTCTCATACTGACAGTTCACCAGAATCAACTGGAGAATTTAAAAAAATACAAAAAAAAATGATGTCTGGATTTTACCCCTAAAATATTCTGATTTAATTTGTCTTGGGTGGAAACAGGACATTTGTAATTTTTCTTAACACTCCCCAGGTGATTCTCATCTTCAGCAACCCATCAGCCTCCTCTCCTGGCCTGCCTGTCTCTACACGTACTTTTCCATCTTCTTTTCAACCTCTCCCTCCTACTAGTAGTTTCCTTCTTTTTCTTTTCTTTTTGAACCAGGGTCCTCCTCTGTTGCCCAGGCTGGAGTGCAGTGGTGCAATCTCAGCTCACTGCAACCTCCACCTCCTGGGTTCAAGCAATTCTCCTGCCTCAGCCTCCCAAGTAGCTGGGATTACAGGTGCCCACCACCCTGCACGGCTAATTTTTGTATTCTTAGTAGAGACAGGGTTTCACCATGTTGGCCAGGCTGGTCTCAAACTTTCTGACCTAGTGGTCTGCCCGCCTCAGCCTCCCAAAATGCTGGCATTACAGGTGTGAGCCACCACGTCCCGCCTCCTACTAGTAGTTTCCTAAGAAGCTGTGTTCATTTTTTCTCCCTCCATGGCTGCTGGTTTTCTCTCACAGCGTCCCCATGGACTCTGTGCATATTGTCTTCATGGCACTCACTCATCACAGTGTATTTTTTTTTAACTTAAATAAGGAGAAGAGAAGACTTCTTATGAAGAGTTACAGCCTACAGGGTGGCCATTCTGACTGACTGGGAAGCATAGCCTCCAGCCAGAAGCCAGAAACAAACACTTCAAGGAAGGAGCAAAGGGAACAGGAACTGATGCCAAGTGGGATGGCCAAATATACATATTCAATAAACTACAGAAGGAGTCATGCATATTTGTGAGAAGAGAAATGTGCACATGTGCAATGGAGCTTCTCGCTTCTCCATGTTCAAAAAATGAAGATGGAGTTTTAGCCCTCCAAAAGGGGGCCAGATGATGAAACAGAGTCCATGAAAACCCTTACTGTGTATTCCTTGTAGACTGGCCAGGAAGTGCTACATGCTTTTAAACAACCAGATCTCATGAGAACCCATTCGCTCTCACAAGAACAGCAAGGGCGTGTCCACCTCCACGATTCATTCACCTCCCACCAGGCCCTTCCTTCAGCACACGGAGATTATAATTTGACATGAGATTTGGGTGAGGACAGGGAGCCAAAGCATATCAGAGAATAACAAGACGTGCCTGACCCTCCCATCCCATCATGGCTGATAACTCAGTTTTCAAAAACCGTATCAGAGAATAACAGGGTGTGCCTGACCCTCCCATCCCATCATGGCTGATAACTCAGTTTTCAAATAGGGTCAAGAGATGATACATTCAGTCAGTTGAGGAGCTTAGATTTTTATTTTTAGTTTATATTCTCCCTGTTTTGTCCAAGATTTGCCAGAGGCAGCATCAATGACCAAACTTCTATTTTCTTCCATTTCTTTGTGGGGTGGTGTGGCTGCTTGCCCTGGATCCACCCTGTCTTTTGATGAGAATCCTATGGCCATGGGAATTAGAACCAAATGACTTATGACCAATTAAACTTTCTAGGACAGTTAGGAATTGAGATGGGCAGAAACCCATCAACTCTTAAAACCTTTTAAACAACATAAGAGCAAAAAACCAAAGCCAAAAAACCAGATTACAGAATTGACCAATCTATAAGTTCTATGTGTTGAGCTACTGTACTCTTTGTTTTAGTAACAGACTTGTAACAATTAGCTAGATGAAACATAAGCATTTCATTAAAACCATTTAAGCTAGGAAATGTAAAGGTTTTTGTTGTGCCACAATGCCTTTTGCAGTCTCTTTGGTAATTTTTCCTAAGGTGGCCAAAATTTTTTAAAACATATCTCTGTTTGCATAAACCTCATACTGGGAACAACTATATGAGAAGACTCTGTCACCAGCTATCTTGATATACTCTTGGTAATTTTATTTTAAGTTTAAGGGAAGTTTGTGGTTGGAATGGATGAAAATGGGTCATATAATAACCCAAGAGGCAAAGTCCCTGAGTCTATCAGTTCTTCAGCCATCTCTGTTCCTGTCCTTGATTTGGAGGGTCTGAAGTAATTCTGTCCTTCAAAGCCAACCCTTACAATGTCACGTGCCTACCTCCTCTGCAAGAGTCCCTGGTCCTAGAGAGAGAAACACTGTATTCTAACCCAACACTTTATTATTCTAATTTAATGTTATTGGTGTTGCTCAAGTGGACTGTGATCTGCCTGAGGTTACAGACTGGGTCTTAACCAATGCTGTACTCAAAAATGTCTACTACATAACAAATGTTTGACACATGATTTTAAAAAAAGGAGTTGGTAATTTAGTAAGTAAATAAAATGTAAGGATGATTTAATACATTTTATATTTCTTATCATTACCCATTTGAAGCACATTTTCCAGAAGTATAGGAATATCCTTATGTCCACTGAGATAAAAGATTTTAGTAGAGCAGCTCCGTCTAATCATTCATTCAAACATGAGCCTCAGTGCTAATATCATCATCAATTTTTGGAAAGACTATTTTGGACTATATGAAATTTTCAGAAGTACCTAGCCTGGTGACATAATCAAGTCTAGTGGTTCTCAATCCAGTTGCCTACTGGAATCATCTGGCAACAATAGTGGTTACCATCTAACCAAGTGCCATATACATTCACTATAAGCCTACTATGTAGCTATGGGCTAAGAAATTTCCTGTATTTTATAAACTAACAGAGGAATTTCTCATTGCATAACCTCAGAATTTCATTTTGCTCTGAGATCTGAATATAAACTCTCCTCCTTCTTCTTACTTATCAAGCATCATTTCACCACCCAGCTCTTTCTGATCCCACCCTCAGAGACAGCTGAGTGATTGGTGTACAATCACTTTGAACATCTGGGCAGGAGGACTCTGAGATGCACAAGGGGATGTGTTTGTCTTTTTCTAAAAGTTAAGTTGTTCTGGGAGGGAATTGACAATGAGCAAGAAAGATTTTGTTTTTTAACAACAGAAGATAAAGCAAGATACCTATCTTAAGTTTAGAGGTAGCTGATAGACAAGATGCACAATTCTCTTTGTCTGAGCATGTCTTGGTGTAGGCAGAGGAAAAGAATGACCACTAGGAAGTCCTGACAGATGCAGAACTACTTGGCTAGCACACAAGGGAAAATTTACAACATCTTCTGTTTATTTGGTAGCTGTAAAAGCCCCATTTCTGTGATTTAGAGTCATTGTTTTCAATTTGCCAGGAGGTTCTTTTTTCCAATGAGGTGTGATGAAGTCTCCCAAGGAAAAAAAAGATGGTTCATAAACCTGGCCCACAAAGGGTGGTGTGAGGAAGGGGACAAATGCCATCGTCTTCCCTCAAGAAAGATGGTCTCTGATCAAATTCAGCTGGACAGCTGGGAGGTAAAAGAGCCTAGAAGTTAAGAGCATTTTCTTTGAAGTCTGCCAGATCTGTATTGGAGGGCTGGCTCTGTCCTTCATAGCTTTATGACCTTGAGTGAGTTATTGTTAAAGAATCAGTGTGCTAATAACTTTGTTAAGCCCTATCCTATGTAGCTGTTAGACATGCCATACTTACAGGCACATAGTACATTCGCTGTCCTTGTACTTTAACCAAAATATCTGTGCTGGACAATGCTAAGCCTTAGTCTCCACCTTTGTAGAGTGGGGAAGGCAGTTGTTTCAATCCATTTGGATGTTGTGAAGATGAAATAAGATAAAAAATGAAAAGTGTTTAGTATAGCTCCTAACAAAGAGTTAGTGCTCAATAAATGACATCTAAGGCTGTTGCTATTATAGCAAACAACTGTTGCACGTCTATGGTATACCAGCCCTGTACCAGGCAGGCATTGAAGGATGAACAAAAGAAATAAGGTGCAACATTTGTCTTAGAGCAGGAGGTTGGAAAACTTTCTGTAAAGGTTCAGAGAGCAAATATTGTGTGCCCAAAGGTTTCTGTTATGATGACTTCACTCTGCTGTTGCAAGAGAAAAGCAGCCTTAAACAATAAAGAAATGAGCATGGCTACATCCCTGTTGGAAATAGATGCTTGGTGTTGCAAAGAAAAATTAGTACTGGGACAAAGGATCTTTCAGCAACGCAGTGTTTACTTCCTGGACTGCAGGAAGAGTACTCTCACTAGCCATCTTGCCAAGAGAGTACAATGAATAAAGGAAAACAAACAAATTTATCCCTTACGCATTTGGGGTCGTCCTTACTGCTGTGTCTGATCTCCGCTGGCTGGAGCCGGTCCTCACAATCTAAATTAAAACCCGATTGGCTAACAACTTAAAACTTTTCTAAACAGGTAAAAGCAATGGAAAGCTGGGACATGCCTGTGAGCATGTCCAGCACAGATGTTTTGGTTAAAGTACAAGGACATCAAAGGTACTATGTGCCTGTAAGTATGGCATGTCTAACAGCTACATAGGATAGGGCTTAACAAAGTTATTAGCACACTGATTCTTTAACAAGAAAGGAAACTTTAAAAACGAACTTTTCTACTTCCCACAGTCCCAGTAAAACTTGATTTACAAAACAGGTGGTAGCTAGATTTGTCCCGTTGGCGATAGTTTACGGCAACCCCTGTGCTACAGAATTGCACAGTTGGCAGTGTCTCTGGCTACACCTAATAGAAAATCTTACTACATGAAGTCTTGATAGGAAGATACTGGTGTTGGTTTGGTGGACCAAAGTGTCAACCAGTTTTTTCATGGTTCTCTATGTACTTCTTTCATGCTTATCAACCTAATCACATCCCTGTTAAAGACAGGAAGAAGGAGAGAAGGGGTAGGGCCAATGGAGGCATATTGTTTTGTTAAGAGAGAAGACTTTGCTGAGACCTCCTTGCAGATTTCTTCTTATGCCTCAGTAGCTGAACTGTGTTGTATGGTCACTCCTCGCTGCAGTGGAAGCTGGGGAGGAAGAACATTTGTCATCTGTGTCATTTATAGTGTAAGTGGGTGGAAAAGAAAGGGATGAGAATGAATGCTAGGTCAGAGGACCATAGCATTGAGTAATGTTACCCACTGAAAGAGACACACACAGAGAATTACAATACAGAGTGCTAAATAATTTCATATACGCACATAGATGTAATAGGGACTGAAAAGGGAAAATTTAATTCCCTGTTAGAGTTCAGAATATCATTATAATGCATTCATTATTAAGACTATTGGAGCATGGAAATACCAGTGTCTAAATACAGACTAACACACTTGACAAGCAAAATGAATCATAGAAAAATTTGAAAATCATCATGGTGGATCAAATTACTGCTTAAAAATATCAACTCCCTCCCTCCGACCTTCATGCTCACTGGACCTATGGGACCAACGTTGAGTTTGAACATGTGGCTTGCTGACACCAGGACAGGCTATGTGCACTTTTCTGCTCCCTGACTTTGGGCTCTCACATGCTTGGCCAATGAGATGGTAGCAGTCATGATTCAAGAAGAGAAGCTTGAAATGCATTTGGGAGAGGAGCTTCCCTTTAGTAGCTGCTGGACCTTCTACCTGGGCTCTAGAATGGACATACCTGGAGTAGAACTGAGCCAAACCTACAGTGAGCAGCCAAGCCCAGCTGGTCCCAGGCTTGAATACAAGCTGCTCAGCTGAGCTTAGCAAACTCCCAACGAACCTAACAGAAACATGAGTGAGAATAAATGACCATTATTTCAAATTACTGAGTTCAGGATGGCTTGTTACACAGCAATAGCTAAGTGATACAAATGTATACTGTAAAAGTGCATGTGTTCAAAATACACAAATTCGGAACCTAGGTTGACAGGATGGATTATTCATTTTTAAATAAAATATGGTAAATTTCAACAAAATGTAGAATGTTTAAAAATACAAGTGAAGGCCGGGCGCGGTGGCTCAAGCCTGTAATCCCAGCACTTTGGGAGGCCAAGGCGGGTGGATCACTAGGTCAAGAGATCGAGACCATCCTGGTCAACATGGTGAAACCCCGTCTCTACTAATACAAAAAATTAGCTGGGCGTGGTGGCGCGTGCCTGTAATCCCAGCTACTCAGGAGGCTGAGGCAGGAGAATTGCCTGAACCCGGGAGGCGGAGGTTGCGGTGAGCCGAGATCGCGCCATTGCACTCCAGCCTGGGTAACGAGAGCGAAACTCCGTCTCAAAAAAAAAAAAAAAAATACAAGTGAAAACAAAATACAGAGCTGTGATAATGGAGAGGATTATTGATTCTACGGAGGAGAGGAGGAAGAACTAGCAGGGAGAGAAGGCTTCTTGGAGAAGAGGAGCATCTGAATCGCCGTTTTAAAGTTCAGTAGAAGATCACAGAGAGAACTGGGAAGACAGTAGGAACAGAAGGATTAATATTATTTACAGTTTAGAGGCAAAAAGGGGCACACTGAATGCAGGGAACAATTAGCAATTCGGTATTACCGGAAGGTAAGTGGTGACAGAAAAGGTGTGTAAAATCTTTTGAGAGGGTCTGCTCTGCAAGGCTAAGGCACTCTCCTTTTGCTTGACCATAAGAACAGTGGAGAGCAACGGAGCGCACTGACATGTTTTAATGTATTCAAATTAGTGATAATTCTATTAGTAACAGCTAGCATTTATTGAGTGCTTACTAGGTGCGAGGCACTGGGTTGTATACATGTATTCCTCACAACACTAAAAGGCGGGTCTTATTATTATTATTCTCATTTAACAGTTGAGGAAACTGAGGCCTAGAGAGGTAAAACAACTTGTCCAAAGTCACAGAGTAACAGCCAGAGTGGGGATTTGATCAAAACTGCTCAATTCTGGATTCTTCCTCCTCAACCACTGCTGTTCTTGATTCTCTATATAGCAGATTTGAGTAAGTGGCCAAGTCATTCAGGACATTATTCAACAAACATATTGGAACATGTGTTCCTAATGTTACAATTTCAACATACTTTATTGGCTCTCATTACATGGAAGTCACCGTGCTAGTCAATGAAGAGTGAAAGTATGAAGAGTATTTGATCTTTGCCCTTAAGAAATTTGAGAGACAGAAAATCTACGTTTAGTGCCAGTAACTTTCATCTGTTCATTAAGGTAGGTTCTATGAGGCAGTGGCCCCTGAGCTTGGCTCTGGGTCAAAGTACCTGAGTAAGGGAGTTAAAAAACTTTGCGGTGGGGCTGGGCATGGTACCTCATGCCTGTAATCCTAGCACTTTGGGAGGCTAAGGCGGTTGGATCACCTGAGGCCGGGAGTTCGAGACCAGCCTGACCAACATGGAGAAACCCAGTCTCTACTAAAAATACAAAATTAGCCGGATGTGGTGGCACATGCCTGTAATCCCAGCTACTCGGGAGGCTGAGGCAGGAGAATCGCTTGAACACAGGAGGCAGAGGTTGCGGTGAGCTGAGATTGCACCATTGCACAAGAGCAAAACTCTGTTAAAAATACAAAGTTTCCAGGTACCATCCCGGATCAACTGGGAAAAGAGCTCTAGAGCAGGGATCTTGGAAACCCCTCTCCCTTCCTCACTCCTGTTCTCTGTTTCTTTGCACTTCCCAGGTGATTCCATAGTCTCTGTGAAGGTGACACTAGTTATCCTTGTTGGTCCTCCTCAGACTCTCCAAGATATGGAGAGCTTTGGGCCAGTATCCTACAGCCAAGAATCATGCACAGCCAGCTGGCCACATCCTTTGGGGTGAGTAATGCCTAGAAGCTAATTATAGGCTTTCCACTGAATTCTAAGAACTGCCCATCCATACCCTCTCTCCTGGACTTTAGGTCTTTGAAGATGTCCACTCGCCTTAAGCCACTGTGAAAATTACAGTGTAACCTTCAGTATAACACTCTTCCTAGACTCGTTTGTGTCTTCTTTAGCCATTTCAGGTCAAAAGTGTTCACCAGAGGAGCGATAATGGCAGAAGTTACATCTATAGTGAAACGAACAAACAGACTGAGCTGTATTCAAATCAAGATTTGCCAAAGCTTGTTGGCCAAAGGAAAACAAGCTCTCTCTGGAAAGGAGTGAGAGACAGTCACTCTGCCATTCTGGTTGAATGTCCTAGAGAGAAGGAAAAAAAAAATCACGCATGCACACTTCCTGTTCAGGACTGTAGTGAATTTGAAAGTATATTCTTTTTTTAATACTGAAATATTTCTGGCACAAGAAGCTTTGTAATCAATCAGTATTGTCTAAGACAGTTCTAAATGAGGCAAATCAGTCCGTAAAAATAAACTATATTTTCTTAAGAACAGTCTTAGCTCCCCTGTCAGTTTAGATAAACCTCTGCTCTTTATAATAGAACGATTTATAATCCTTTGGGTATATACGCTTGCACACATATGTTCATTGCAGCACTGTTTACAATAGCAAAGACTTGGAACCAACCCAAATGCCCATCAGTGATAGACTGGATAAGGAAAATGTAGCACACATACATCATGGAATACTATGCAGCCATAAAAAAGGATGAGTTCATGTCCTTTGCAGGGACATGGATGAATGTGGAAACCATCATTCTCAGCAAACTGACACAAGAACAGACAACCAAATGCCACATGTTCTCACTCATAAGTGAGTGTTGAACAATGAGAACACATTGACACAGGGAGGGGAACATCACTCACTGGGGTCTGTTGTGGGGTGGGAGGTTAGGGGAGGGATAGCAGGGGGTGGGGAGATGGGCGAGAGATAACATTAAGAGAAATACCTAATGTAGGTGATGGGGGGATGGAGGCAGCAAACCACCATGGCATGTGTATACCTATATAACAATCCTGCAAGATCTGCAAATGTAGCCCAGAACTTAAAGTATAATTAAAAAAACAAAACAAAACAAAACCCTCTGCTCAAAAAGTTGAAGTTGAGAAATTGTTTTCTATTATTTTATTTTACCAGCTTTGTGATTGTAGAAACTATAGTGGGCTGATTGAGGTTCCCCTGCTGCCCTTCCAAATATGTCCGTAACCTAATTCCTTGAACCTGGAACCTGTGAATAGGGCTTTATTTGAAAAAAAGTGTCTTTGCAGATGTGCAATTCAGGATTGTGAGAGGGAGTTTATTCTGCATCCTACACCATTTTGTAATGCTGTAACAGAATTCCTAAGACTGGGTAATCTATAAGAAATGGAGATTTATTTCTTACAGTTCTTGGACTTCTCAAAGTCCAAAGTTGAGAGGCCCACATCTGCTGAGGTTATTCTTGCTGTGTTATTCCTTGACAGAAAGAAGAAAAGCAAGAGAGTATGAGAGAGCGAGAGAGAGAGAGAGAAGGGAAAGAGCACCAAATTCATCCTTTTTATCAGGAACCCACTTTCTTAATAACTAACTCGCTCCTGTGATAACTGCATTAATTCATCCATGAAGGCAGAGTCCTCATAAATGAATTATCTCTTAATCGTCCTCTTTCTCAACACTGCTACATTGGGGGTTGAGTTTCCAACATATGAACTTTTGGAAACATGTTCAAACCATAGTATCCTGAATTTTCTGGGTGCTCCCCCAATCTAATAATCGGTGTCCTCAAATGAGTGAGGCAGAGGAAGATTCAACAGAAAGAAAGAGACCATGCAACCATGGAGGCAGAGATTGGAGTGATGCAGCCACAAGCCAAGGAACTCTGATAGCTTCCAGAAGCCAGAAAAGGTAAAGAGTGGATTCTTCCCTAGAACCCCTGCAGGAAGCATGGACTTGCTGATACCTCGATTCTGGCCCCCAGAACTATGAGAGGACAAATTTCCTGCTGTTTTAAGCCACCTAGGTTGTGGTAATTTGGTATAGTCATCACAAAAAACAAACAGAGGAACTAAAGTTTTTCTGTCATGTACAGATCAGAAAGGGCTGATTTTAGACCAATAAAGGATGTTTGGGAAAGTTTGACGGGGAGCGGGGACCCACCCATGGGGGTGCTTGTTAGCTAGGCTTCTGAGCCTCAATGGGTGGGGTGGGCCCCCACGTGGGATGCAGGCTCAGTAGCTCTTCTGGGCTCCCCCTTTTTTATAGCCATCAATTTTGGAGCCCTGGGAGCATTTTTGCTGCTTTCTCAAATAGCAATGCAAGTAAGGCAATCTGATTTTGCCTTGATATTTACATCCACAGTTAGGCCTGATTTCTGCTGATGCAATGAAAAACCTCTGAAAGAACTCACATCTGTATCCATGGGAGGACAGTTTTAGCTCAGGTCCAAGTGTTTGGGCCTGTACTCAGTAAAGTTTAACACAACTTTGCTGAATGCCTATTCTATTCTAGTCCCTGTACTGAGCCCTGGGGCTACCAAGGTGAGTAAGACACTGTTTCCCAACCTCAGGAACTCACAATTCAGTGACTGGAACAATAATTCAGTGCAATAAGGTACATTTTAAGCACTTCTGTGGATATATGGCATGTAGGTAATTGCACTTGACTGTGCGTGTGTGTCTGTGTGTGTGTGCATGTGCGTGTGTACTTGTTAATGTGGCAGTGCATATCTGCCTGTATGTGTATGAATGTGTATCCCCTTGGTGTGCAGATGTGTGTTTGCTTTTGTCCACACAAGTGTGTCTGTATGTATGTACAATTTGCATGTGCATTTTCGAGGATGTTTTATTTATCTTTGAGAAAGGTTTTGCAGTCTGCACAAAAGTGATTGCATTTCTTTTTTTTCCCCCATAGTCACATTTGGTCCTAACCAGGGTTTAACACAGTAGCTGCTAACCAGTCCATCTTCAGTTAATATTTCATGCATAGGATGTTTCATGAAGTAATCGAATGGGCTAAAGGATTGTTCACTGGATAAGCCTTCCAGATACCCACTTTCATCCCATTCCCCAGAATTATTTCACCTCCTAATGTTGTCTATAAGGGTGAAGCTTCTCCATTTTGTCCCATACTCTTTGCTGTGCCCCAGATAGGCTGAAACGTTTTCCCATTTGGGGATTTTGCAGGTAGGAATTGATGAGCATCCTACCACTGAATCCAGAAGTCATGTTTTTTAAGGAACCGACCCCGAGCCTGTGAGTTTTATAGTGGGTTGTGGGTGAAGGAGTGGACCTTAAAGCATTCATGGTCATCTAATGAAGGCCCTGAAGGTCACTGGGGGGAAAAGCCTGGTCGGGGGGGGAAGGGAAAGCAGTAGGGGGAGCTGCACCTTGCTGAGAAATAACACCACACAGAAGTCTGTGTTCTAATCTCAGCTCTGGTTTGCGTTACTGTGTGACCTTGAGCTGATCACAGCCCTCTGACTCTGAAAGGGGTTGGACAAGGCCAAATAAGCATTAGAAACACCTGAAAGTACTGCTTAAAAGGAAAAATGCATGAGCTTCACTCCAGGTTTACTATATCAGAGTTTCCAGGGTCAGGGTCCAAGAATCTGCATGTTTAATATGCTTTCCACATTATTTTCCACCGCCCTCTGGACTTTAGAAACAGGCAAGTCGGCCCCTCAAGAACTTTCAGATATTCAGACTATTATTCTGGGAGAGAAAATATTGGCAGAGAACAGATGGGATTTTATCAAGGAATAGAAATGAAAATCCCACATCTTTCAAGAAATAGAAAAAAATAAATAAACTGTTTGAAGAAGAAGCGCGTCAGGCTGGCAGGAGAGAGCCTGCGGCGGGGTGTCTGACCTGGAATGTTAAAGCCAGGCTGGCGGGGCTCCAGGACCAAGGACACTCTGCCAGTCTCTCCACATCGATTCATCTCCCCGGTCCCAAGATCAGGGGAGCATTCTGTTCCTTGAAGCATTTTGTGACTATAAATCAGAAGGGCTGCAGTTTTAATGAAGAGTTATATTGTCCTTATCTTGTGCAATATATTGAACTAGCATTTTCCAATTGTTGGTTTGCAATCTGGTTGGTTCGTGTGGGTGAGTGAGTTCATCTACATCACTAAAAGACAGTAATAATAACAATAATGACATTTATTGAGCATTAATCAAATGCCAGATGCTAGGTGTAGCCTTTTACAGGAATTAACCCTTTAATCCTTGCAACAATTCTTTGAGATAGATGTGATCGTTATCCCCACTTCAAGGATAAGAAAGCTGAGGCCCAGAGAGGTGAAGCAACTTGACCAAGGTGATACAGCATAGGACCCCTGCTAGCCTGTAAGAGCCTGTGCACAAATTGAAACTGGTATCCCCTTTTGAATTAGAACAAGATGCCCTTTCTGGCAGTTATAGCTATAACAGTGTACAGCTTGGCAAGCGGTTTGCATAGTTATACAAGGAAGAAGCAGCCCCTTCCTCCAGATTGGCTTGCATAGCTTAGCAAATACAAGAAAATCCATATTTCAGCTCCCACTCACCTCCTTAAATGGTGGGTAGGGGGAAACGTACGCAGTGCACAGCCTACAAAACCATACCAAGTAGCCCTGCTACCACTACTAGGTGGTACGGCTCGGATTTTGTCCTAAGCTGTCTGACTCCAGAACCTACACTCCTGCCCATAACAAACTTCATTCCTTGGCAATATGTGAAAAGAATATAATCTTTTCTTTCTTTTTATGAAAGAAAAATGTATGAGAGCCCACTGAGTGATCAGATGGGAGGACTCATGGCTCAGTCCTGGGTGACAGATCACTCAACAGGGCACTGCTGGCTGCCAGAAAGTTTTTGACTATTGTCATTTAAAATTATTTTTTTCTCAATCAGATATTTTCAAAGGCATACCCGCAATGGACTGTTGATTTAAAACTGTATATAAAAGGAATCCTGAAGTTGAACTACACATCACAGAGAAGCATGATAATTGTTTAAATGAGGCTCAAGATAGTCTTTCCCCATTTTCATAGGCAGTGTCCATCTCATCAGAATTCTTAGCACATCTGGTATTCCAAAATGAAAGTTAAAAAGAGAAACATTTGTTAAGACTTCTTAAAACTCAACAGTAAAGACACAAAAACTCCAACTAGAAAACAGGCAAAAAACATGCAGAGATATTTCATCTAAGAGGATGTACATATGGCATATAAGCACGTCAAAAATGCTTCACATCATTACATAGTAGGAAAATGCAAATTAAAACCATAATGACATTTCACTACACAACTGTCAGAATCGCTAAAATAAAAAATAGTGATAACATCAAATGCTGGTGAGGATGCAGAGAAACTGGATCACTCATACATTGCTGATGGGAATGCAAAATGGATTGGAAAATAGTTTGGCAGTTTCTTATAAATGAAACATATGCTCACTATAGAACCCTGCCAGTGTCACATAAGCAATTGTTTCATAGAAATAAGAATTTAGGTATATACAAAAGCCTGTACACCAGTGTTCCTAGAAGCTTTATTTATGATAGTCCCAAACTGGAAACAACCAAGTGTTTTTCAGTGAATGAGTGGCTAACAGACTATGATACATCCATTGCATGGAATATTACTCCACAATAAAAAGAAGGAACTATTGAAACATTCAGTAAATTAAATGGATCACTAGAGGATAATGTTGAGTGAAAAAAGCCAATCTCAAAAGGTTCCATACTGTATGGCTCCATTTATATAATGTTCTTGAAAGAAGATTATAGAGGTGGAAAACAGATTGGGGATTGTCAGGGGGTGGGGATCAGGGCACCTATAAAGAGAGAGCACTAGGCAGCCTTGTGGGGAAGAAGCAATGCTGGGTTTCAATTGTAGTCATCATTAAGGAACTCTACACATGTGATGAACTTTCATAGAAATACAGGCATACGTGCAAATGAGTGCATACAAAACAGGCGAAACCTGTGTAGGCTCTGTGGATTGCTTCAAGGTCAATTTCTTGGCTGTGATATTGTGCTAACGTTACGCAAGATGCTTGTGGGAGAAACTAAGTGAAGGATGCCTGGATATCTATCTATCTATCTACCTGTCTACTATCTATCTATCTATCTGTCAATCTGATTATCTGTGTGTCTATTGTCTATCACCTGTTTTTTACCTATTATCTATCTATCCATCTATCTCTATCTATTTATCTAATGTCTATCATCTAGCTATCTGACTGTTTATCTATCTGACTGCTTTTCTATCTGTTTTTCTATCTGTCTATCTATGTATCTCTATCTGACTATCCATCTGATTATCTGTGTATCTACCATCTATCATCTATCTGTTATCTATTTATCTGTCAATCTGATTATCTGTGTATCTATTGTCTGTCATCTATCTGACTGTTTTTAATCTATTATCTATCTCTATCTATCTATCTATCTAATGTCTATCTATCATTTATCTATCTGACTGCTTTTCTATCTGACTGTGACTGTTTATCTTTCTGTCAATCTATCTATCTATGTATCTACTATCATCTATCTGTTATCTATATATATCTGACTACCTATCTGTCTCTGACTATCTATCTGATTATCTGTGTATCTACTGTCTATCATTTATCTGGTATATCTATCTATCTATCTATCTGTCAATCTTATAATCTGTGTATCTATTGTCTATCATTTATCTGTTTTTTATCTATTATCTATCCATCTATCTATCTATATCTATCTATCTATCTCTGACTACCTATCTCTTTATCTCTCTATCTAATGTCTATCTATCATTTATCTATCTGACTGCTTTTCTATCTTTCTATCTGTCTATCTGATCATCTGTGTATCTACTGCCTATCATCTATCTGACTGTTACCTCTCTCTCTCTGACTTCCTGTCTGTTCATCTATCTATCTATTTAATGTCTATCTATCATCTGTTTTTCTGACTGTTTTTCTATCTTTATCTATCTGACTGTCATCTATCTACCTACTGTCTATCTATCTGTTTTTCTATCATCTACCTGACTATCTATCTATCTATCGAGTGTCTATCATCTATCTACTATCTTTCTATCATCTATTTGACTGTTTTTCTATCTACTATCTATCTATCTATCATCTCTCTCTCTGACTGCTTTTCTATCAGATAGTCTATTTGTTCATCTATCTATTAATATCTATCTATATTTGGTTATTTCCTATTAACCTACAACTACATCAAAATACAAAATTTAAAAATACTATTACTTTAAAATAAGTATTTATATACTATTAGGCTACAGGGAATTTATAATGCAATATAAATTGTACAAATACTGTAATAATAACAAATAATGCTGGGAAGTGAGAAAAAGAAATTTTAATCACAATTGTATCTGATTTAGTTTTTCATATGCTAAGAACAAATACGGTCTACACCGAAATGTGGGAAGAGCAGTCCAAGTCCTTGACTCATGTCTCATTGTTTAGAAATAACACCTGCGCTAATCCTTACACATATGCATAAGAAAACATGTATGGAGATGCTAGTAGCTTTACAATAGTGAAAAATCGGGAGCAAACTAAATGTCCATCAGCCTTTTATGGGGCTCTACTTTTTGTGGACTACTAGGTAGCAGTTAGAAAGGATAAAGAAAATATTTATATAAGTGCAAAAGCTTGTATATGAGCTTATGTGTGAGCATGTGGAAGACCTCCCTGAGTGAAATAGAAGCATGACATTTTTGAGTGAACAAAAGTAATTTACAAAATAATACATTATTCTTTGTCACTGTATGATGAAAGAAAAAACCTTGAAATAATACATTCCACATGTAATAGGTATGCATATATAACTGTGTATTTTTATATAAAATAGTATTATCTATACATAGTTTTTATATAAGAAAAAGGAAAAACACAAAAATACATATATGTTTTGTAGATGAAGAGGAAAATGATGCAGAAGGATGTACTCCAAACTGACAGTAGATGTGAAATGATTGGGTTAACTGTTTGCCACATACTGAGCTACCTACCTTACCCACTACGTTATTCAGTCCTTATAAAAACCCAGGAAGTAAGCATTGCTACTGTAAAATTCCATTTTCCAATACGGCATCATAAGTTGGGAAGTTGCTTGCCTAAGGCCACCCATCTGAACTGGGAGTTTACTCCATCTGTCTGATTTCCAAGCCAGTGCAAGGATGTCTCCATGCTGACCTTGGATTCTTCTGTTGAATCCACCAGGAAGCATCAGTCCAGGCATTTGAGAGAAAAATGACTCATTGCTGCAGACCATGGCTAACAGTAAAGCAGAGCTGAAAGAATGGCCCCAATGGAGAAGCTAAGAGGGAGTCCAGGCCTGCAAGCCTTCAAGGCCTTCCTTTCACTCTGCACTTAGGCTATAGTATATCAGGCCACTGTCTGCTCTGTGAACGCACATGACAGCACAGAACTGTCACTGTCTAGCTTCCCTGCTGTGGCTGTGACACTGATGATAATCCCTTAGGGGGAAAGGGAATCCCATTCATCTCCTCTCTGAAGCATGGCTCTCCCTATGTAAGGGAAGTGCCTGGGGACTGGGAGAAAACAGTTTGGAGGGAGGAAAAAAGGAGGGGTCTCTGCTGAATGCTGCAGTGGAAATGGCTCCCCGCCAACCTGGGAATTTTGTGAGGACATGTGTGTGGGAGAGTAAAGGAAGCTGACACTGGCTGGGTGCCCCTCCCACATTGTGGCACAAACTCAGCCATTATTTTTCCCTGCAGTTGAGGAGCAAACATCCAAGAGCTCAGGTGATTTTGATTTTTTTTTCACTCACCAAGTATTTATTTATTCATTTTATTGTACTTTAGATTCTGGGGTGCATGTGCAGATCACACAAGATTGTTGCATAGGTACCTTCATGGAAAGGTGGTTTAAATTAAAAAAATAAAACCTTGCGCTTTTCTTTTTCATCTCAGCGTCACTATCTCCTCACATGGAAGCCTTCCTAGATCTCTCTGTACAGGACATCTTTCTCTGTGATGGGCTTTCTCAGCATTGTGGATGTTCCCTTTGTTGCACTTTCCCCACCTGGAATGCTAATTGCATAATTAGCAATGCAGTTTGTGATTTGATCTCCTTTTCCTTCTCTAGAATGTGAACTTCATGAAGGCAAAGGCCAAGTTTGTGCTAATTACTGAGTCTGTATTATCCAACACACTGCACATAGCAGGTGCCCAGAACATGGATACATGGATCGCATATTAAAAATAAAAGTTTTCACGGTGTCACAACTATAATGAATATAATAGAATATTTGGTGATTCAGGATCTTGCTGCATTTATTCACTTAACTACTTTTTATTTTATTTATCTCCTAAGATATACAGGGCTCTTGGGAAAACAGCATGACAAAGCAGACATCATTCTTCAAAGATAAAGTTCTCTGTCCAGGGTGGAAAGGCCTTGCAATGGAGTTTTGTGAGCCAAAACCTTGTACAAATATCGTACAAGGGGCTGGGCACAATGGCTCATGGCTGTAATCCCAGCACTTTGGGAGGCAGAGGCGGGCAGATCACCTGAGCTCGGGAGTTCGAGACCAGCCTGGCCAACAGGGCGAAACCTCATCTCTACTAAATATATATAAAAATAAGCTGGGCATGCTGGTTCATGCCTGCAGTCCCAGCTACTCGGGAGGCTGAGGGAGGAGAATTGCTCGAACCCAGGAGGTGGAGGTTGCAGTGAGCTAAGAGATCATGCCATTGCATTCCAGCTTGGGTGACAGAGCGAGACTCCATCTCAAAACAAAAACACTGTACAAGAGAGGTCTATTGGTCCCTGAGGCTGGCGCCTGGATCAACATCCATCTGTAGCCATTCTAAAGGCTTTCAGGGAAGCCAGGTGTATATTCTATCACTCTCTCGATACCTAATTATTAGGATATTTCACTAGCACCTCAAAGTTGTCTTCAAGGGAGCCTGTGTGGCACCATGAAAAATCCTCAAGTTGAACTCAGAAGAGAACTGGGTTTCTGTCCAGCCTTCCCATTTTAGAGCTACGTGACCTTGGGGAAGTCATTCAGAACCTCTGAGCCTTACTTTCTTCATTAGCAAGGAGTTGATTTCTACTTCCCAGAGTTTTTGTGATGATTAACTAACATGATACCAATTATGCACTGAGCTCCTGGTGAGCCCATGAGACCTGCTCTGTGGAAATGGGGTTGCCTTCTCCTCTCTTTTCTCATTGTGTTCTCCCATTAAGGGCCCTTGTGCATTTTTGGGCTTCAGGGAGAATCCTGGGCATTCTGTTGCCTCCAAGGCAGATAAGAAAACTCAACTCTAACGAAGCATCTGGGATCTCTAATAGGGTTCATTCCCTGATCAGCACTCACTTTGGCTTGCAGAAACAGACAAACCCAATACATTAATCTGGCTGTTATTCTGCTTTCTCCACCCCAAGGAGGCCACTTTTTCCTTAAAGATAAAGAATCGCTTTGCCACTTGAATACTTGAATGCCTAAAAATGATGTTTCCCTCCCTCCTTGCCTCCCTTCCTCCCTCCCTCCCTTCCTCTCTCCCTTCCTCTCCTGCTTTTTATTGCCTCTCTCTGAGCTGGTTCCTTATATTCTCTCTCTCTTTCCAGCATCATCATCATCATCATCATCACCATCACCATCACCAATGTCATCATAATTATTTGCCGTTCCATTAGATACATTTTTCAGGGAGTCATATGACATGACTTAATACTCTTTGTAAAAGGCTCATCCAGATGAATCTACTGGTGCATTTTAAATTTCTTCCCTTTTTATTCCTAAGGGTTTATAAGAAGAAAACAAATTATTTCTAAGAAAAAAAAAGAGGGAATTGAAGAATATAACTTTTCCAGACGTAAGGACAGAAAAGTCTACTTGGCCTCTCCCCTGGGATGTCTGACAGGCATCTCAAGGCCAGAGGGCCCCAAATAAGACCACTGTATACCTGCTTTCCCATATCCTCTCCATCTTTGATGGTAAGCTATCATTCCGCTTGCTTGGACTGATTCTCGATTTCACTCTTTCTTTCTACCCATATCCAGTCTATCAGCTGTTGGCTGTACTCTGAAACATAACCAGAATCCAACCAGTTTTCACTATTTCCACCACTTCCACTACTTTCTCACCCACCATTGTCTGCCACCCATTCCTATAAATTCTCCCACATGGTTTCCCTCCTTCTTTCTCAGCCTTCCCCTTCATGGTCTATTTCAACACAGCAAACCAAGCATAAGTCAAATCACATCTTCCTTAATATCTTTCCTTTGCACAAAACCTTTTAATGGTGCCCCGAATCATTCAGTGTAAAAATCTAATTTCTTACAACATCTGGTGCCGCATTCTCACCCTGACCCCATTTCCCAGTCTCTCCCACTCATTTTCTCTGCTCCAACCACACTGGCTTCCTTGTTACTCCTCGAACATACCAGTTATGCTTTCGCTGTAAGACCTTGGCCAGACTGTCTGGAATGCTCTTCCTCCAAGTATCACTTGACTCACTCCTTCCTCCCTCAAGTTGTTGTGCAAATGTCATCTCACAATACAATCCACTCTCACTACCCTGTTTCATATCGCAAACCGCCTCTGTGGCTGGCACTGCTTATCACCCTCATCCTGCTGCACCTCTTCTTGCTTCTACAGCACTTATCCCACTACTAAGTGATTGATTTATTCACCTACGATGTGATTGTTAACTGTCTGTCTCCCCTTGCTAGAATGTAAGCTTTCCAAGGGCAGGGATCTTTGTTTTGCTTTCCTGTACACAAAGCACTTTAGGACAACGTCTGGCACATAGTAGGCACTCAATACACATTTTTAAAAAATGAATGAATGAAAAAAATCATGTCTCATCAGATGCAGGAGTTGGGAGGCTAGAAATGCATCATTAATTCATTTATGCAACACATATCTGTGAATCTCTACTGCGTGTCAGGCACTATGACAATTGCTGTGATTCTAATGATTGGCAACAGAAGATGTGTTGCATGTGCTCATGGAAATAGAAATAATAAAATACTCACTGGGAAATTTTAATTGTGACCAGTGCTGTTAAGGAGAGGTCTATGTGTTGGAGGCCATCTTAGGGGACTTGGGCTTGTTATAAAGAGTCAGAAGTTTTTGGCCGGGCGCGGTGGCTCACGCCTGTAATCCCAGCACTTTGGGAGGCCGAGGCGGGTGGATCACGAGGTCAAGAGATCGAGACCATCCTGGTCAACATGGTGAAACCCCGCCTCTACTAAAAATACAAAAAAAAAAAAAAAAATTAGCTGGGCACGGTGGTGCGTGCCTGTAATCCCAGCTACTCGGGAGGCTGAGGCAGGAGAATTGCCTGAACTCAGGAGGCGGAGGTTGCGGTGAGCCAAGATTGCGCCATTGCACTCCAGCCTGGGTAACAAGAGCGAAACTCCGTCTCAAAAAAAAAAAAAAAAAAAAAAAAAAAAAACAAAGAGTCAGAAGTTTTTAATGAGTAAAAGATACTTGAGCTGAGATATGAAGGGTGAGGTGAGATGAACTAGAGGACGAGTTGGGGTTAGGGGCAAGGAGATATTCCATGCAGAGGGAATGGCAATGACCATGCAGTGCAAAAAAACATGCTAGTTGGAAGAAGTGAGAGAAGATCAGAGTGGCTGGAGTGGGAGGACGTGTCTAAAGTGATACTGGATATGTGGGTAGGGTCCAAATTGTGCATAGTCTTCCAAGCCATAATCACAAATATGATCTCTATTATGGAAACAATGAAAATAATGAAAGGGTTTTAAGAGAGTTGGATGGAATAATGAAAAGTGTGTGGTGCAAAGACCTCCGTGGATGTGGTAGAAAAGGGATTGGGCGCGAATACAAGTGGATGCAGAGTCCAATTAGGAGACTTTTGGAACTACCTAAATGAGATTCTGGAGGCCTGGGAGGTTTGTGATGGTGATGGGGATGAAGAGATGTAGATGGTTTTATTGGAAAAATGGCTTAGAGAAGTCAGGTCACTCATTCTGTGCTGCACAGCGAAGCCTTCGAAAAATAGGCAAAAGCCAAAAGGTAACCTCAAGACTCTTTGGGAGGCTCTGGTTTTGCTGTATTGGGAGGGTGCAAAGAAGTACTGCTGGAGAGCAGGAGAGGTATGTTGCATCTCTGTTGGCTACAGAGACCTTCTTCATCTTTACTACCTCTCCGTTCCCTGACCAGCAGTGTAACTAATGCTCCAACTATTCCTGCTCTTCCCAGGGCACACCCTCAGGCTTTTGAGTAGGCTGTAACTCCTGCCTGGGAAGCCTTTCCCCCTTTCTCCACTTGACAAAATCTTACTTATCAAAACTCTTTAAAATCAACACTGCTATCAAGCATCTCTAATATCCCTAGGAAGAATTTCTCTTTGTTCTTTGTGTTCCTGTAAGTTTTGATAAATTTGGAATTATTATTACCCTGTAATATAATAATTCATTTATATGTTTGTCTGCCAGACTGTTTGATGTCTGTCTTGCACAATGTAGTCATAATAATAACAATATCTAAAGTTTATCATGTGCACCTCATGTGACTGGTGCTAAGGTGTTTGGTTTTGTTTTTGGCAGGGTCTCACTCTGTCACCTAGGCTGGAGTGCCAAGTGACACAATCATAGCTCACTGCAGCCTCAATCCCCCACCTCAGGTAATCCTCCCACCTCAGCCTCCCAAGTAGCTGGGACTCCAGACGCATCACCACCATGTCCAAGTAGTTTTGTGTATCTTTTTGTAGAGACAAGGTTTCACCATGTTGCCCAGTCTGGTCTCAAACCCCTGGGCTCAAATGATCCACCTGCATTGGCCTACCAAAGTGCTGAGATTCCAGGAGTGAGCCATCACACCCAGCCTAAGGTTTTATATATTATCTGTCATGAGGTAGGTACCATCGTCATCCCAATTTTACAGATGAGGAAACTGAGTCACAGAGTGATTAAGTGGCTTGCTTACAATCCCCTTCTCTGAATGATGGGCCAGGATTCACATCTGCCTACTCTTTTGTCATCCGCTACTTGTAGCATTCATTAATGAATCTTGCCCACAGCAATGATTGCTGTGGTGAAAAAAGAACACGTCTTGAACTTCAGCTTTCCCATTTACTCATTGTGTGACCTCAGGAATGTCACTTTACCTTTCTGCATCCTAGTTCTTCATGCATAAAATAGGATTAATAACAAGGTTGATATTGTCATGAGGGTTAAATGAAATTAGCATGAAAAAATACTTGCCTAATCACCTATTAGGTACTCCACATAAGATGAGGTGAGATCTCTTAACCTCATCTTCCCCTCCAAAGAAATGGTATGTTCATCTAAAAGACAAGATACTGGAAACAACATTCTTTTGATATCAGCTGCCAGAATGCAGAGATTTCAAGAATGTCAGCATTGCTGAGCACTCCAAAGTTTCCAGTAGCTGCAGAATTCTTCTTACATCTTCAACAGAAGGACATTTGGAGCTTTCTGTACATGCACTGTGATACACATTTTCTATGGGGCATATCAATTATGCATTCACTTGCCTCCATTAATATTTTAGGCTTCATAAGCATAAATAAAACATACATTAATTAGAAGTTGTGCAATCAGATTTCTTTCTTGATCTTCTCTCCCCACCAGCCCTGTTTCTAAAGACAAGCATTGGGGTATATGTCCCACAGCCATAAATCATTCAGGACCATCCTTCTGGGGCAGAGGTGTGGTCCCCCACCAGGTTGGAACAATTGGTTCGGAGAGTCCTGGCATGTAGTCACTGATGCAACAAGCAATCGAGTTCTATTGTTTTTTCCTTTTTAAAAGAAATCGAAATTATTCATGAGGTGCCGCTCAGCTGAACACTTGGATCCTTTCCCCCACTTCAGGGACAGATTTCCTGGCCAGAACTTGCTGCCGAAGAATTTAACATTGGTTAAAAGTGAACATCTTCTCCAAAAGGGGACATTAATACACTTAATGTTCAAGGAATCTTGGCATCCCCTGTCGAGAGGCTGCCAAGCAAATTGCATTAGGTAGGTACTTTCACTCTTGATGAGATGAACAGGTGCTCCAAGTACATCATACATCTTTATTTGCTTGGCTCAACTGCAAGCAGGTGTGCTCCATTCATATCTCCAAAACATGGATTGACCGCTACCTTCAATAGGTCCTTTGACAGTACACTTGCAAATCATCCAGGTGCAGTAGACTTGGAACATTGTAGGCTGGGCGTGGTGGCTCACACCTGTAATTCCAGCACTTTGGGAGGCCAAGGTGGGCGGATCATCTGAGGTCAGGAGTTCATGACCAGCCTGGCCAACATGGTGAAACCCCATCTCTGCTAAAAACACAAAAATTAGCCTGGCTTGGTAGTGAGCGCGTGTAATCCAAGCTTCTGAGGAGGGATCACTGAGGCAGGATAATCGCTTGAACCCAGGAGTCGAAGGCTGCAGTGAGCTGAGATCGTGCCACTGCACTCCAGCCTGAGCAAACTCTAGAGTGAGGCTTCATCTAAAAAAAAACAAACCTGGGACATTGTTCTTGTTTATACCAACAAGCTGAGGGCCTATAATAGTTTTTTCCCAGTTGGTGGACTTGTCAGAGGACAGAAAAAAGCCTGATTCTCAAACTGCTGTCAGAGTACCCTGATGCAAGAATCACTAACCCAGTCTTACCAGGCATACAATGTAACAGGGAAAGCAGGCTGTTGGGGAATCTGAGAGTGAGAAATTCAACTAAGGCAGAGGGGCCAGAATGCACAGATAGTACACGGGAAAGCTAGAATTTGAACACAGGTCTCTGTGGTTTCAAAGTTTTTAAAAACGCTTTTGTGAATGACTCAGATCATAAGAAAAAGTCAGAAGAACTTCACAAATCAACACACGGCCAGAGGTTTCTGCTATGAATGATTTCAGGTTTTCAACTTGCAATGAGTTGATTGAAGTGTCGTCCTCTCTATTTTAGCAGGAAAAGTCAGGATTTCTGTGGCTGCAGAATTCATCCCACGTTCTTTTATTTTTATTTTTCTTGTTTCTCTAAAGCATTTTGCTCTGGGATTTCACACAAAGGCAGCTTCACCACCTGCCATATACTCTACCAAATGGCACTCTCTTTCAAATACTTGGATTCCTTGGCTTCAGTAATCCCTACACTAAGGGGATGTTGTATCAACCTGCCAGGTCCCTTGCAACTTCAAGAGTTATGATCTATGAGTCAGGCACGACAGTGCATACCTGTAGTCCCAGGTACTTGGGAGGCTGAGGCTGGAGGACTGCTTGAGCTCAGAAGTTTGAGGATGCAGTGAGCAATGACTGCACCACTGCACTTCAGCATGGGCAACAGAGTGAGACCCTCTCTCTTTAAAAAAAAAGTTACAATCTAAGCTCAGATGCACAATAATGTGCACGCTCCTTTTGCTCCAAATATCTCCAAAATATCCACCTTTTGCATACCATTGAAGGCAGAGTCTTTTGACAATTGCCCTGTGCTTGGCAGGGCAACTCTGGTTGAAAGTGATCTGTATGCGAACGCTTTATCAGTCCACAAACAACTCAAGTTCATTTGCCACACCATCCATGTTTCTGGTTCCTGTTGCTTAACATCCCTCATTAATTGGCAAAGATCTGGTTAAAATCTTTTACAAAATAGGTGCTTTTGCAAATTGCCAGTGGCTGTGAAAATTGGTATAACCCTCTAGGGAAAAAAGTAGGAATATAAATGAAGAACACTGAAGATGGTTTCACACAGTTTTACTCAGTCATTTGACTTCTGGGAATCTATCCTAAGGGTGTTCTTCCTATACTACTTTTCCAGCACCTTCTCTGTGCCAGACCATGTGCTAAATAGTTTACATAAATATCTCATATATCCCCACAACATTGCCATGAAGCAGATGTAAATATGCCCATTCAAAGACAAGGAAACTGTAGTTCACAAAGGTTAAATCACTTGCCCAAGTCCTTCAGCCACTGGGCAAGAAAGGATTCAGGTTTCAGACCAATGTATTTTTCCTTTAGACAAATTACCCATGCAACTGGCCACACTCTGTAGCAATGCTATTTTGGAAGCTCCATTTAATATGTTAAAATGAATTTTATGGGCAGCTGAGTAATTATCTGACTTGAACCCAATTAAAAATTGAGTCAATTCTGCCTGAGTTTGAAGGCTTCTTTTGATTAATGCTGGACAAATTGATTTCTCCTTTTAACCAGAACCCTGAGGTCCAGATGGCCAGGCTGGCTTCTGTACAGAGTATCCCCCAAAAAGCTTGTGTGATGCACCCATAAGTGCCATTTGTCTGCATCTCTACGTGACATGTATGTGCACCAACCAGGGGAAAGACTATTGATTCCAACCAGACGTTCAATTAGCATCTTCTGCAGCCACATGGTTTAATGACAACCTATTTCTTTTTAGAAGCTCAGTGAAGACTGGCATGCCTTAAGAATCTCTCGATCTAGGACTGTAAACTGCCACTTAGTAGCTGTGACCTTGGGGAGGCAACAGAATGAACGGTTGGGGACATTGATTGTAGGAAACAAACTAAGCCTGAGCGTTCGTAAGGAAGCTGTCCATCAGAGGGCCAGGGAGCAGACTCAAAGCTGCGCAAGCAACATCAGATCCCAAAATCTCCCAGCAGAACAAGTTGCCATCTCTTCCAGCCTCACTCGTGCTGTTAGCCCTGCAGCCCTTTGTGTCCAGGGAAATCAGAAAAGTCGCCACCACAACCAGCATCTATTTTAAAAATAGATATACTTGCCCCACACTTTTTGGTGCTCTTAGCTCCAATTTCGGTCTGGAGCAGGCACAACTGATTGGCAGAGCCTGGTGGTTGCTAAGGCCCAAGAAAGTGGGTATTTGGCATCTTTACTTTCTACAGTGGGAAGTGAGCTCTGCCAGGAATGCCCCAGGCAAAGGAAGGAACATTATTCAGGTGCTGGGTAGGCAAAAAGAAAAGTGCTAAGATTACAGATATGAACACCACGCCCAGCCAAAGGCAGAGTCTTTTGACAATTGCCCTGTGCTTCGCACTCTGGTTGAAAGTGATCTTTATGTGAACCCTTTATCCATCCACGAACCACTCAGGTTCATTTGCCACACCATCCACGATTCTGATTCCTGACATGCTGTTGCAAACATACTACACACTACAAATGACAAACACACTACAAATGGGAATTATAATACTCATCTGCTTGGTTTCATTCATTCATCATTCATTAATTCCATCCACAGGTATTCGTTGAGCACCTATGATGTACCAGGCACTGTACTAAGTCTGTGGATGCAGCAGTGAAACAAGGGTCTACAGAAAAGATTTACATCATTACTCATAACAACAATACCATTGACACAGTCTCTCATGGTTTGTGTTTGAGTTCTGGACCAGAAACTGTGCTGCGCACTTAACGCCTGTCCTTCTCACTCTAGCAGTGAATGAAACTCTCTCCAAAAAATCACTGCAGAGTGCTATTGTGCAATAATACCCAATAGCAGATGGCCAATAAAACTAAACACTCACTCTGCTCAACAGGTTCAAACTTTGATCCTGAGAGATTAGATTTTCTTGCTTTTCTTTCAGACATCAATAAGCTTAAAAATCAAAACATGGGAACCTAATGATTGTGCCTAAATGCATGATGTCAGTTCATCCAGCTCAATCAAGGGGTTGATGGGTGCCAAGCAGGCAACAAATGGAATTAAGGGCACCCGTGGCATTGATGCACAGCTGGAAAAAGCTTGCTTGTCTGGAGACTTGAATCATCTGTCTTCAGACCCCCTCCCAGTGCTGAGCTAACTGATATAATTAAAAACATGTTTCTTTTTGCGAAGTGATAGACTGAGGGGACTTTCAGGGCGGTAACATCAGTCATCTCAGCCTGTTGCTATCTTGTGGCTCCTTCTGAGTTCAGGGTTTCTTTTTTAATTTTTTTTTTTATTATACTTTAAGTTCCAGGGTACATGTGTAGACCATGCAGGATTGTTATATAGGTATACACATGCTATGGTGGTTTGCTGCATCCATCCCCCCGTCATCTACATTAGGTATTTCTACTAATGTTATCCCTCCCCAATCCCACCCCTGCTATCTGTCTCCTATATACTCACCACCCCAACAGGCCCCGGTGTGTGATGTTCCCGTCCCTGTGTCCATGTGTTCTCATTGTTCAACACCTACTTATGAGTGAGAACATGTGGCATTTGATTTTCTGTTCTTGTGTCAGTTTGCTGAAAATGATGGTTTCCAGATTCATCCATGTCCCTCTAAAGGACATGAACTCATCCTTTTTCATGGCTGCATAATATTCCATGGTGTATATGTGCTATATTTTCTTTATCCAGTCTATCATTGATGGGCATTTGCGTTGGTTTCGAGTCTTTGCTATTGTAAACAGTACCACAATGAACTTACATGTGCATGTGTCTTTATAATAAAACAATTTATAATCCTTTTGATATATACCCAGTAATGGGATTGCTGGATCTCTTGGGGTTGCTGTCACCAGCCTTGAGAACAGAGCAGGCATCCAAAGTTCACAACTGGATTCCAACTCACTTATAAGGTGAGACATGGGAAAGGTGTATTTATCAAAGTGGACAGGAAAATAAAAGCCACATGTGTCCTAGTGAAATTCCTGGGTAGAAAAGAGACACAGGTAGGCGCATAGGCAGGATGGCCTAGTAACAAAGGATGTGGGTTTGGGTCCTGGGTTCTGAGCATGGTCCTCTACAACTCCTTAATATTCCAGAGAGCCAACTTGTTTATGCAATCATCACAAAGATGATACCCAATCCCAGGACTGATGAAAAATTTAAATGAGAGAATGGTAACAAAGAGCCTGGCTGATAAGACTGTTGGTAATAAGTAGTAGCTGCTGATGGTTAGTGTTATTAAGAAATTCCCCAGCATGGCCAGTTGCTGCAGAATCTTAGGAGAGTTGCTTATTCCTTCTGTGCCTCGGTTTCCTCATCATTAAGCATCTCTCCTAGTCCATTTCATGGGAACACAAAAAGGAGAAGGAGAGAAGGTAAAAACATCAACATTTTGAAAATGACCTGATGCCAGGCACGGTGGCTCATGCCTGGAATCCCAGCACTTTGGGAGGCTGAGATGGGTGGATTGCTTGAGGTTAGGAATTTGACACCAGTTTGGCCAACATGGTGAAACCCTATCTCTAGTAAAAATACAAAAAAATTAGCCAGGTGTGGTGGTGTGCACCTGTAGTCCCAGCTACTCAGGAGGGTGAGGCAGGAGAATTGCTGGAAACTGGAGGTTGAGGTGAGCCGAGATCGTGGCACTGCACTTCAGCCTGGGAGACAGAGTGAGACTCCATCTCAAAAATTAAGAAAGAAAGAAAAAACGACCTGACAATTATGGAGCAACTCCTCTGCTTGATCAGATATGAAGGAAAATGCCACCTTTTACTGTGTATCCACTCTAAAGCCTGCCACGCAGTAACTTGAGTCATTCATTTTCTTTGCATCCCTCGCTAGTCTGTAAAACAGGGCTCCCTGCCCACCTCTTAGGGTTTCCATGAAGATTACTTCAGGGAATGCATGAGAAAGTTCTGTAACTATTGAGCATTATCCCTATGAGAGGCAGGGGGAGGTCTGTGGGCTCTGCCCTAGGGCCACAGCTCCCTGCAGGAAAAGCGAGCACCTTTGTCATCTTTGCAGGCTGCCCAGCACCAGGCTTGCTGACCTTCTGAATCTGGCAAATGGCCACCTGTAGAGCTTCATTCATTCCTTACCACTGCTCTTGCTCAGCTGTTTTTCCAAACTCTGTGAGCCCTGTTCCAGGCTACGTGGACTTGCCTGAACACATTGTGTTTAACTGCTTGCACTAGAAAGTATTCGCTCTTGGTGAATCCCAGGCCTTGGGGAGTATGGGGTTCCCATGGCACCCCCACCTGTCATCACAGCATCTAGCTTTCCGCATCAGTGTTTCCTGTTTCTCTCTCTCCACTGTGAGGCTGTCCATAATTTCAGGGCCAAGGTCCTTGCCTGTTGATCTCAGTAAGGCACCTCATGCATGCTGGTTAGCACAGTAGAGGGATCAAGCTCTCAGTCTGCAATCAGATGGCATGGGTTCAAACCTCACCTTGTTTCTTCATTTGCCATGTTCTTAGGCAGTTCCATAAGCAGCCTCAGTCTCAGAGCAGAGATGTCTGATTGGCCTAGACTTGGGGCTCCTTAAACTTTGATAAACATTTGAAACACCTAGGAGTGTTGTATAAAATTAAGATTTTGGTTCAGGAGGTTGGGGGTGGGACCTGAGATTCTGCATTTCTGACAAGTTCCAGGGTGTTGCCATGGCTGCAGGTCTCTGGACCACATTGTGAGTAGTGGGGTGCAGGCTCTGATTGGTTCAAACACTAGATCGTCAGGAGGATTTGGTTTTCAAAAAGAAGTTGACAAATAGGCTGACATGAGAGTTGAAGGACATTATGCATTTAATGCCCCGAATCCACAAATCTTGGCTAATCAAAGCATGCCTCACATCAGCTATCACTTACTGAGCTCCTCCTATGTGAATAAATTACAAACGTTGAGTGAGCACTTCCTATATGTTAGTCAATGTGCTAAGTAGTTTGACACACAGGATCTCATTTAATTCTCACATCAATCCTAGAAGGTGGGAATAACTATATTCCCTGTTTTGCAAGTGGGGAAACTGAGGCTCAGAGATGTTAAATGTGTTGAATTATTATCAGTTTGATAATACTTTTGATTGACTTGCCTTTCTTACCCTCTTCTAATAAAATCACCAAGGATCTGAGAAGATCAAGTCTGCTGGAAAATACCAGCAGTATTTTCCCTACTTTTTATTCATTCCTACAGCCATTGTCTATTGACCATCTACTAAGTGAAAGGCACTGTCGCTACATTAACGGAGACAAACACTGCCCTTATGAAGCTTCCAGTCTAGTGAGAGACACAGATATTAGTTAAGTAATTCCATAGATAAATATAATTCCAATCTGTTGAAAGGAGCTATCAGGAGAAAAGCATTTGGGAGCTATCAAAATGGGGAATTTGGTCAATGGGCTCTGCAAAGGCTTCCATGTACAGATACAACCCTGAAATGACAGTGAAAGGTGGATAGGAGTTGGTTAAAGAGAACAACTTGTGCAAAGGCCCTGGGGCAGGGTTGGTGGGGGAGAGCATAGACCACTCAGGAGACAAAGGAAGGCAAGGATCTGAGAAGATCAAATCTGGGGGAGTGGGGAGGTGTGAGCTAACACTGGAGAGGAGGTAGGGTCAAATCACAGAGGGCTTTCTAGTGCATGTCAAAAATTCTGGGCTTTATCATAAGAGCAGTGGAAAGCTATTGAACAGTTATAAGCAAGGGAGGAGTGGTAAGATCAAGCATTCATTCTGAGATCACTCAAAGAGATGAATCAGACAGATTTGGTGGGAGTTGCTTGAGTGAAAATGGAAAGTGGAATAAGAAAGTTGGCAAGAAATGATGATGGCCAAGGCTGGGGGTGGAGGTGGCAGTGGCAATGGGAAAAAGGGGATCTCTGCAGAATGTATGTGACAAATAAAAAAAACTATATATATTAGGGCTTGGTGGTGGGGTCACTGTAAGGGGTGCAATAGCAAAGTGAGGGTGAGGGAGGCTTCCTGAGTATTCTCCAAGATTAGAACCCTAATAACGTCAGTCATATTCTTTGTCCATATCTTCTATTTATACCTGGGCAAATGGTCCCAGAGAGAAAGGAGAAAAGGATTTGGGAGCTACAAAAAATGGGGAATTTGATCAATGCAAAGGCTTCCATGTGTGGATATGACCCTGAAATGACAGGTGAAAGGTGAGTAGGAGTTGATTAGTTAAAGAGAACAGTTTGTGCAAAGGCCCTGGGGCAGCATTGTTGAGGGAGAGCATGGAACACTCAGGAGTGCCTTTCACATGGTAGATGCTCAATAAACGATGGGTACAGGAATGAATAAAAAGAAGGGAAAATACTGTTGGCATCACTATGGCTGTTTCCAGGTGGCAGGGGCTGGAGGCAGATTGGATCTTCTCAGATCCTTGGTGATTTTATTAAAAGAGGAGAGATGGGAAAGGCAAGTCAATCAAAAGCATTATCAGACTTATTCAAAGCCACACAGCTGGATGAGCAGAGGCCAGGCCAGTGTGGACCAGTTTTAAGGCTTTAGTGGGTACTGCTGTGTAGTCTTAAGGAAGGGCCCCTCTTCCTTCTGCCTCTTACATTGCTAAACAACAAAGTAGCAAGTGAGAAGAGGGTGTAACAGTGAAAAGATGAATGAACTGAAACTGTTCTCCCTTTAATAATTCTGTTAAACCTGTCAGATTCTCTCTCTTCAGGGTTCCAGGTGATTCATCTGCCTTCAAAAGTGGAACTATCCCAGTTCTGCTTGACCCTTCCAGGACTCTCAACTGTGATTTTTGGCTAGAACAAGAAGCAGAAGCTTGACATTATAGAAAGACTTTTCAATCAGGAAGACCTGGGTTCAAATCCCAGCAGTACTTCTAAGTATCCACTCAGGAGAAGCATTTATCTGCATGCAGTATGGGTCATGCATGGAAATTTTCACTGCAAAACTGCCCTTTGTAATTAAAGACAATTGAAATCAACCTGAGGGTGTATCAATAGGGGAAAGAATAAATAGGATATGGCGTATTTACATGATGGAGTAAAACACAGCCATCGAAGGAATGAATTGACATCAGTTGGAGAGGTGGATCTCAAAGACATATATTGTTGAATAAAAAATATGAGTTGTTGGGAAATCCATTTAGAATGACACCATTTCTGTAAAAAAATCACAGCAAATGCCATGTATTTTATGGATACATTTACGAGCACGTAAAGTAATAAAAAGAGGTCTGGGAGAACAGGAATGACATTCATAATGCTCTCTGAGGTGGAAGTCAAAGGGACTTTATCTGCACTGTTCTAATTTTCTAAAAGGCAAAAGAACTGATTTATTATCAAAAGAAAACCCTTGGCAGCGTGACATTAGAATAATAATATTAGACATTAGAAAAATAATGTAAACTTTTCTGAGTCTCAATCTCATCACTTTATTCATTCAATGTTATTAATTCCTGCGCTTTACCTGGGCAAGTTGTGGGGCACTCAAAGTCAAGATGGGCTCCTGACCTTAGAGAAGCTGCGTGGTCTTTTGGGACAGACAGGAAGCAACAGAGTGATCAGAGAGCACAGAATAAGCCAGGGCCCCGGAGGAAGGTCATTGCCAAGCCTAGGGTGCAGGAAAGCTCCCCATGGACAGAGGGACCCTCGCTGAGCTGAGCTCTTGAAAGACAAGAAGGTTTTAGCCAGTTGCAGGACAAGCATACAGGTGATGCAGTTAGAAAAACACCCCGTCCTCCATGTCGGGCTGATTAATTACCATTTAATCTATAATTAAAAACAAAAACAAATGCCGCTGCTGTTCTCAGCTCTTTATTTTTTAAAAACACTGTCACCATCAATATGATAGAAATGATGATATTTATCACACAAAGTTGTTTTGAGCAAAGAATCTCGCACATAGCAGGTGTTTCACAGACATGACTTTCTATCTCGCCTGTTGCTTCATTTAACCCACCTTAGGGGGCTGAATAATGATCCTAATTCCTGGATCCTGTAAATGTGACTGTATTTGGGAAAAGGGTCTTTGCAGAGGCGATTAAGTTAGAGATTAATTTAGGGATCTTGTGACAGGGAAATTACAGGATCTTGTGTCCAAAATATAATCACAAGTGTCCTTATAAGAGAGAGACAAAGGGGGCTGGGCACGCAGGCTCACACCTGTAATCTAAGCACTTTGTGAGGCCAAGGCAGGTGGATCATGAGGTCAGGAGTTCAAAACTAGCCTGGCCAAGATAGTGAAATGCTGTCTCTACTAAAAATAGAAAAATTAGTTGGGCATTGTGGTGGGTGCCTGTAATCTCAGCTACTCAGGAGGCTGAGGCAGAGAATTGCTTGAACCCAGGAGATGGAGGTTGCAGTTAGCTGAGATCTCGCCATTGCACTCCAGCCTGGGTGACAGGCTGAGAGACTCTATCTGAGAGAGAGAGAGAGAGAGAGAGAGCGCGAGCGCGAGAGAGAGAGGCGCGCGCAAAGGGAACTAACACACACACAGAGGCGATGAAGACAATGACACCAAAGATTTGAATGATGCAGCCACAAGCCAAGGAACGCCAGTCCCACCAGAAGCTGGGAGACACAAGGAAGGTTCTCCCTTGGAGCCTCTGGTGGGAGTGGCCCTGCTCAGCCCAGTGAGGGTGGTTTTGGATTTCTGGCCACCTGAACTGTGAAAGATTATATTTCTGTTTTTTTAAGCCACTCAGTTTGTAGTAATTTGTTATAACAAACACAGAAAACAAATATAATCAAGTCCATTATCTATAACCTCTTCGCTCTTTACTGCACTGCAGCAAAGGACATCAGATAAATGCACTTGCAACAGAAATGAGAATTCATGGCTTCCTAGGAGTGTATGCATGAAGAGAAAGGGCAACGCTTACTCTAAAGAGGGAAGACTTCCTAATGGAAACTTTCGGACATCAGAGGGCTGTGGAGTTGTGACCAGAAGGCCAGTTTGAAACAGGACTTGCTAGCTGGAGGGAGCTGGCAGCCATGGGAAGTTTCCAGGGGTCTTATCCAGGCAACACAATCATCTGAGCTGGTATGCAGAGGCCAAGGCATAACCAAGAGGAAGCTAAATAGTCTGGAATCTAGTAGCAAGCGTCAAATCTGAGCTTTACAGGAAGAGAACAAGTCACAACGGAAAAGTGACTGCCAGCACACGTGGGCTATTCAGTTACCACGTGTGGGCACTGTTCTAAGAAGTGAGTACACCAGATCATCTCACTCTTATAATTCTAAGGAAAGCTTGTTTTACAATTTTGCGGTCTTGGGCTCAGTGAATCTTCCCCGGGTCACAGAGCTGGAAAGAACAGGTCCAGAATTTATACCTAAGTCTTTTAGATTTCAACCAGTTCCCTGAAAGTTGGCTGAAGACCGGGGAAGGAGTTCCAGGTGCCCTGTCTTGTGTCTTCTCACTTCATATGTTGTGGACCAGTTTGCTACATGCAAGGCTATGGCTAAGGTTAACGTCTTCCAGTGTTCTGTCTCACGGACTCATGCCAACCTAGGGACACATTTTTTTTTTTTTTTCTGGAAGCCCATTTGGGTTAATTGATTAGACTTTGAGCTGAGGAGGTGAGTGTGTCTGTGTATATATGTGTGTGTGTGCATGCACACACACACACATCTGGACTTACCAGCTTACTTAGACTGTGCTAAAAACATTGCCACTTGGTATCAAGCTGATTAATTCCTACAGAAGTTATAATGAAAACCAAACCACATATGTGTCCCCACCTTGCTACCATTCAGCATTTCCTGTGATTTTGTTCTTAATCTAGTTTCAGAATCTTAACAGCTTCTGTAATCTTCCAAAGTTTCTACAGGACTTATGTGACTTGCTGTGAGAAAATGAAAATTACATTTCTGTGGCTTCTCACAAATGCTTGGAGGTTGTGCGTATTTCCTCAAACGATGGGTCACCAGAAAGGTAATCTTATGTTATCATGATTTACTAAACCTTTATTTATTTATTTATTTAGTAAGTTGGTTAGTTAGTTACTTAGTCAGTCAGTCAGTTAAGTTAATTATTGAGACCAAGTCTCGCTCTGTCGCCCAGGTTGGAGTGCCAGTGGCATAATCTCGGCTTACTGCAACATCTGCCTCTCTGGTTCAAGAGATTCTCCTGCCTCAGTGTCCTGAGTAGATGGATTTACAGGTGCGTGCCACCACACCTGGCTAATTTTTTTTATATTTTTGGTAGAGACGAGGTTTCACCATGTTGGCCAGGCTAGTCTCAAACTCGTCACCTCAAGTGGTCTGCCCTCCTTGGCCTCCCAAAGTCCTGGGATTACAGGCGTGAGCCATCGTATCTGGCCAGAATCTCAAGTCTAATTCTGGCTACTCCCAGTGCATTTCATTGAAGAGATCATTAGAGCTAACAGAGAGTTTTCCCTGTGTCATTTGCTGGTTACTGTTCATAGGCATTTTTACACATATTAATTCATTTAAACTACACAACAGCTCTATGAGATAGGTACTATTATTCTCCCCATATTAAAGGTTCATAGAGGTTAAAAAAAATCCCAAGACCACACAGCTATTAATGCTATCATTTGGATTCAGGGGACTGGCCCGAGTCTACTTTCTTAACCACTCCGTTAGTGTCCTTTATGTATCCCAAGGCTATTTCATGAAATGGTAAAGCAGCTAACATTATTGAGTCCATATTATGTGCCGAATATTTTGTAGGGTGCTTTATATGCATTTCTGAGTAGTTTCCAACCATGACTGATTGCCACAATTACTAGGAAACTTAAAAAATGTTAAGTTTCTCTACAAGCTGCTTGTAACCTCCTCAATCAGTTATTAGGAGTAGAAGTGAAACCAGGAATCAGCATTTGAGTTTTAGTTTGACCCATGTGCCAGAGGGTCCCAGGAAACTTGGGAAACAGAATGAGATATTCCCTCCTGTTCTCAGGAGCCATGATCACATTTTCTGGCTCCTCACAAATTCTTGGAGGTTGTGCATATTTCCTCAAATGATGGGCCACTGGAAAGGTAATCTCATATTATCATGATTTACTGGATGTTGAGTCTAATTCTGACAACTCCCAATGCATTTCACAGAAGGGATCATTACAGTAAACACAGAATGTGTCACATATTTTGCACAGTATTTTCCCCAGTAGCCCCCAATTGGCTCAATTTGGAGAGGTCGTTCCCAGTAGGGAAGAAGGGATGACAAAAGAAGCATTTTTGGAGCATTTATTAATCGTATAGGCTAGACATTTTTATCTGTATTTTATACATATCCATTCATTTAATACCCTTGATTCCATGGAAAGAGGTGTCATTAGTATCATCCCATTTTACAGAAGAAGAAACTGAAAGAAGAAGGTAAGTGATTCGCATCAAGGTTATGCTGCAGGGGAAAGGAAACGGGAAAAGAGAGAGAGAGAGAGAGAGAGAGAGAGAGGATAACAGCTGCCTGAGTTAGGAGTAAACATCCATCATAGAGCTTCAGAAACCTTCCCAAGACCACACAGCTATGAACGCCAGGATTTGAACTCAGGCTGTCAGGCTCCAGAGTCCATGCACTTACCCACTCTGCCAGGGTTCTGTGTATACTCCTGGGCTGTTTTGTTCAATCACAAATTGCATAACATCATGGAGTCCTTATTAAATGACAAAAGTTTTGCTGGGTAGACTGGAGCCCTAAGGCCTGCAGTATTTCACTCAGTCTGTTTTCCCACATTACCACACCAAGGCTGTTTACTCATCAACTTCCATCCCAATTGAGAATGGAGGGGGAGGATGTGCAGGGGATTTACGTTTATGGAGCACACTGCACCAGGGTCTATACTTATAGTTCTATATGTTACTTTATTTCATCTTTACTGTCCCATGAAACTGTTGGTGCTCATGAGGCCGCTGGATACTGAAACAAAGTAGAAATGAACTTCTCAACAGAAAGCCAAGATCTGTCTATTTTTCTTTATATTCATTTTTCTTTTTTTGCTTGGATAATTGTAGCCTGCTAAACCCTCTACCTGCAGTTTAAGCTGGCCTGCCACTAATCCATTCTCCACAGAGTGGCCAGAGTGATTGCAAATATAAATGAACTCAAATACTGTAGTCTACTTAATAGTATCATGCCAATGTCAATTTTCCACTTATGTAAGTTATACAAGACATCACCATTGGGGAAAACGAGTGATGGGACTCTATGTACTATTTTGTGACTTGCTGTGAATCTGTAATTACTTCAAAGTTAAAAGTAAATCAGGCCAGGTGTGGTGGCTCATGCCTGTAATCCCAGCACTTTGGGAGGGCAAGGCCAGCAGATCAGTTGAGGTCAGGAGTTTGGGACCAGCCTGGCCAACATGACGAAACCTCATCTCTACTTAAAATACAGAAAATTAGCTGGGAGTGGTGACATGTACCTATAATTCCAGTTATTTGGGAGGCTGAGGCACGAGAATCACTTGAACCTGGGAGGCAGAGGTTGCAGTGAGCCAAGATCACGGCCACTGTACTCCAGTCAGTGACAGAGCAGACTCTGAGTCAAAAAAAAAAAAAATCAATCTCTATCATCTATCTAAATATTGCCTCATTGCAGTGAGAGAGATGTACAGGCAGATGTTTACAGATAGTTAGACGGAGAGACAGACACACTGGCAGACATCTCCAGAGTTCAGAGCCCACTGCTTCCTGTTGCTACTCACCCCAGCCTGCATGCTCTGGCCTCTGGTTACTCCCCTGCACTTTGCACCACCCATCTCCTCCACTATAATGCTCCTGCCACACTTGCCTCCTCCCTGCCTCAGGACCTTTGCACTTGATGACCCTCTTTCTGTACCACATGGGCTGTTGCCATGAATGGTTCCTGCTTGGTCAGGTTTCAGCTTAAGTGTTGCATCTTCAGAGAGGCCCCTCTGACCTCTCTACCTTCATATGTCCTCTCCCTGTGTCCTTTTTGATTTTTCTGAGCATCAGCAAACTTTCTGCAAAGGACCAGAGTAAATACTTTGGGCTTTATGAGGCACCAAAAGTCCCTATTACATATTATTCTGTTGTTTACAACCCTTTAAAAATGTAAAAAGAAAATTGTTTGTGATTTACTGACTTCTGATTTAGACTATCTCAGCATCTGGTTTATATTCTACTCAGCACAGTCTGTCTAAGGTTAGCTTTGCAAAGCCTCACTGTGTTTACTGACCACCTTCCCCTCTAGACTGTGGGCTCCGTGAGGACAGTTTTTTTTTTTCTGGATCATATCCAAGCCTTGATCTAGGGTCTGCCCTGTGGTAGATGCATAACATGTCCTAATTAATAAAGGAATAAATGAGGGAAATTCATCAGCCTTTTTCTTGGACATTGCCAGGAAGTTTCAGCCTGGCATGGCTTGGAGTGACCGGAAATGTCTGTGCTCTCTCTTCTGCCCACTTGCCTGCTGTGCTAAGGTGGTTAGAACACTTCTGTTCAACAAACAGACTCCCAGCATTTGGACCCCTATCAAGCTGCTCACTTCCACAAATACAGGTAGAAGTGGGAAAAATGAGCGTAGACACTGCCCCAGTTCGCACATCAGTTTAGGACTTTTAGATGCCATTGACAAATGCCCAAATAACTTGCAAGGAAACCAAACAGCCAAGTCATTGGCTTCCCAGTTGGCCTTCTTAGAGTGGGCACTACTAGGTACCAGACCCCAGCTCTGCCACAAATATGAGAAAATTCAAGCATGACAACTGGCCACAGTCCAGTGTTGCTTGTAATGATGATGACAGTAATGATGATGACTTTTTCGCTTTGGAAATGAACATAACTTTATTGTTTCTTTTCTGTTACACAAATCATTTGCAGGAATTTTAGAAACTTGAAATAATACAAGGAAGATTAAAATAAGAAAAAAACCTCTCAACTCATCCAAATTACCATCAGCCCTAAAAAGCCAATTAACCATGTTCTATTTTAAAGAGCATCTTTCCAGCTATCTTTCCAGTGCTTAAAGAAATACACACCTATATAATTTACATGAGTGGGATTACAAGGTATCAAATGTTCCATAGTTCGCCTTTTTGCTCAGATGTTGGTGATTTTAATGAACAAGTAAAGCAGAATCAGCATAGGAGAAATATGTCCTCTATCATAGTGACACATGCAAGCTTGGGGCTTTCTGCCTAAATGTAAAAGCTAACGCCAGGGGGCTCGAGGAAGAAGTAAATGATCTGTGCTAATTCTCAAGACCTTACTCATAGGACTCTTGGACCAGAATTCTTCCAACCAAATACCTATGCCTCAAACAAACATGCTCCCTGCTGCCTTCTTTCTGTGGCCAGTCAAGCCCAAATACTACTATGTACAGCGTACATGCTGATCATTTTCTTACCCAGGAAATAACTTCCAGAATTACTGCAGGCCATCAAAGTCTGGAATCAGAGATAAAAATGCGAAGGTGATTGGTGTCCGGGTATCTCAGGTGGAGCATCCATGTATTGCATCATTTCAAAGTTTAAATACGAAAGGTTAAAAATGATATGAGGGAGGAATATTTATTTAGGTCAGTTGGATTTTTTTGTCTAGTGGAATTCCTCTCTGCACTCTGATTACCTCACACGTGAAAAAAAATGTTTTAAAGTCCTGATTGTACTTCAGGAAAGAGGCACTTTTACTGTCTCAGGGAGGTCAGCTGGTGTAAAAATTTGAATAGCTAATATTTATTTCCACTTCTCAGGCGTCAGGCACTTGGAATGCATTTTGTATTTCCTACCTAGGACATCCTTGGTGATAGGTGACCTCAGGATCCACACTGAGTAGGTGAGGGGGCTGAGCTTAGGGCAGGCAGGTAATTTTCCCGGGTCATCGAGCTAGCAAGTGGCAAAGCCAGGAATTTGGATCCAGACCTGTCTGAGTCTTGGCTGCCCTTCTAACTGCCATGTTGACACACAGTAGGTGCACTATCAACACATTTCCTTTCTCTTACCCTTACAATAGGGGGCCTTTGATAAGGGGAAGCCTCATGTCCTCATATTTGATTTTTTCTATCCTGAGCATTCATTTATTCATGCATTCATTTAACCAGTATTTCTTGCCCTCCTCTGTGCCAGGCATTGTCCCAGGTACTGCAGATAGAGCAGCAGACAAAACAAAGCCATTTCCCTCTCTTGCTTCACGGAACTTACTTTGCAGTGTGGAAGGTAGGTTATTTGAAAAAAAAAAAAAAAAAAACAGAAAAATATGTGCTATGTCAGAGGTTACAGGGGAAAAGTCAAGCAGAGTATGGAAGGTAGAAAGGGACACGGGTATTTCCTAAAGGGTGGTCACGAAAGAATTTTGGATGAGATGGTATTTGAGTAGAAGCCTGAAAGACATGTGAAGGTGAAGACTGAAGGTATTTGGAGACAGAGCATTCCAGGGAAGGAGCATGCCTAAGGGCCAGAGAAGAGTGCAGAGGGAAAAGAGAGGATTAGAGAGAGAAGATGAGCTGGAAGAGAACATAGGAGGTGTTTGATCAGATCACATGGGGCTTTGTGGGCCATTGTGAAGGACATGGGATTTACCTTGAGTGACCTGACATTTGAGCAGGTGAGTGCTCTGATCTGATTACGTTTTAACAGAACCGTTCTGACACTCATGTGAGGGGGCAGGGAGGTGGCGGGGGCAAGGATGGATGCAGCCATGCTGATCAGGAGGCTGTTGTGATAATCCAGGTCAGAGACAGCGGGGTCTTGGGGCAGAGTGTGAGCACCGAAGGTGGCTAGAAGTGACTGGATCCTCTGTATTTTGAAAAAGAGCCAATCTTTTTTTTTTTTTTTGATAAATTGGATGTGCTGAGAGAAAGAGACAAGAACAATATATTCCATAACAGTTATGCCACTCTTGAGTATCAATGTAAAAATAAGAACAGCTTGATGTCTTCAATCATGTTACCTATGCACTATGCCCTGTCCCCTCCCAGGCAGAACAAATAGTGGTGACTCAAATCCACCCAACCATCTGTGTTCCTTGGACAAGTAACTTTACCTCTCAGAACCATTTATTCATCTACTCAATAGAAGTAATAATATCAACAGTGCCTCTGTCAGAGCATCTCAGCGTGGATTAAATAGGATGACCCATGCATGTGGCTTGGAGACGTGCATATGGTGGAAGGGGACTAGGTGTTAGTCCTTATTCCTCTTAGGAGTCACATAGGCCTTTGTTTTAGTTATGGGATTAGGCCCCTTCTTTTGAGGTAGCTGCAACCCTGGGGAGAGTGTTTATCTAGCACTGTGGCTAAGATCAGAAACTCAGCAATCATTTACAAGGAAGCCATGCTCATGATCACTTCATCACTTGGTCAAGGCATTCCGGCCCTTAGTGGAGCATGGTGGCTCACATCTGTAGTCCCAGCTACTCAGGAGGCTGAGGTGGGAGGATTGCTTGAGCCCAGGAGTTCTAGGCTTCAGTGAGCTAGGATGGTGCCACTATACTCCAGCCTGGGCAATAGAGCAAGACCCGGTCTATAAAACAAAAAGGCATTCAGGTCCTCTATGCCTCAATTTGCTCACCTAGGAAATGGGGAGAGTAAAATCTTCCTTGCAGGGTGGCTGGGAGGATTAAACGGAGGACAAAGGAACAATGAGCAAAGAAGAGCTTCTCAATCATTCCTGCTTCCTTTCTTTTTCTTCCAAGTCTCTGTTCTCAGTTGCCAAATACCTGCATTGGGATTTGCCTTCACATTTCACATCCGCTCTGGGTTATGGAAAATTATGCTTCTGTCCTCTAGCATACAGAGCTGCAGCTAGTTCTGGGGTTGGGGATTTAACGTCTTTGCAAATTGTCTGATTCTGACATTTACTGTTCTCTGCTTGTTCTGGGCTGGAATCTGCAAGATGAGGCAGCTATAGGCTTTATTCTGAGCAGAGGCAGTATATGCCACAGTCTTTGTGGGGCATACACGAGAGGAGAGGCTAGACTTTACTGTTATTATTAAATCAGATAAGTAGCAGTAGTGACTTCCATCATCACCTTGCATCTGGGATGTAGCTGCTGGTCTCCCAAGTCCATGCTCACTCCTTTCAATCTTTTTTCCATGCGGCTTCCAGAGGCCAGATGATTAAAAATGCTGGATCACATCATAGTTGTCTTTTTTTTATAGTTTAAGTTCTGGGGTACATGTGCAGAACATGCAGGTTACATAGGTATACACATGTCATGTGGTTTGCTGCCTCCATCCCCCTGTCATCTACATTAGGTATTTCTACTAATGTTATCCCTTCCCGATCTCCTCACCCCACGCTATCCCTCCCCTAGCATCCCTATCCCCTTAGAATCCCTGGTGTGTGATGTTCTCCTCCCTGTGTCCATGTGTTCTCATTGTTGAACACCCACTTATGAGTGAGAACATGAGGCATTTAGTTTTCTGTTCTTGTGTCAGTTTGCTGAGAATGATGGTTTCCAGCTTCATCCATGTCCCTGCAAAGGACATAAACTCATCCCTGTTTATGGCTGCATAGTATTCCATGGTGTATACGTGCCACATTTTCTTCATCCAGTCTGATATTGATGGGCATTTGGGTTGGTTCCAAGTCTTTGCTATTGTTAACAGTGCCACAATAAATATACATGTGCGTGTGTCTTTATAATAGAATGAGTTATAATCCTTTGGGTATATACCCAGTAATGGGATTGTTGGGTCAAATGGTATTTCTATTTCTAGTTGTCTTAAAACATTCTCCTTCTGCCTCCCACTAGTCCAGCCACACTGGCCTGCCATTTACAACTTGACTTTGCATCATTTCTTCTATCAAAGGGTCTTTCCACACACTATTCTCTCTCCTGGTGGGGAGCGCATTGGTGCATATGGGGTTAGATAACAAGATAAAATCAGTAAGGTACAGATGGAGCATTTAGAGGCCCAACACCCTGAAAATATCACACTGCTGCCATATGCAATTTAGAACAAAATAACGGTAAGCAGTAACATATGATTTTGTTTTTCAAAATCCATTTATATAGTTGTACTGAAACACATTTGTTCTCTTGTTTGCTTGCTCTTGCTTTCTCTTTTCAGATGTTCTTATTCATTCTCTTTTAAGCTCGGTCTCTCTGGAGCTCTGCTTTACTGATACCCTAAATTGTACTTAATTTCCCAATTGGGAATTCCAGAAACTAGAGTCAAGAATGGGTTTTTTTTTGAGACCGAGTTTTGCTCTTATTTCGCAGGCTGGAGTGTAGTGGCGCAATCTCAGCTCACTGCAACCTTCACCTTCTGGTTTCAAGTGATTCTCCTGCCTCAGCCTCCCGAGTAGCTGGGATTACAGGTGCCTACCATCATGCCTAGCTAATTTTTTTTTCTGGCTTTTTAAAAATTTTTAGTAGAGATGGGGTTTTGCCGTGTTGGCCAGGCTGGTCTTGAACTCCTGACCTCAGATGATCCACCCTCCTCAGTCTCCCAAAGTGCTGGGATTACAGGCGTGAGCCACTGCACTCAGCCAAGAATGGTATTTTTAGAAAAGCAATAATTGAAAGAGGGCAGAGTAAGGAGTATTCAAAGACAGGTACTCTCCAGAACCACAGAATAATAATCATCCTCGTTATTGTTTTTTGAATAATAATGATAATACTGGTAAAAAAAATTTTGCCATATAACTGTCATTTACAACGGAGGGACTTGACCGTATCCTTCCCAGAACTCTTTAAGGAAGTATTATCCTCATTTTGCAAGAAAGGTTAGGCTCTGAGAAGTTGTGTTGCTGCCTGTTATGGACTAAATTTCAAGTCCCTCCCCTCCCAGATTTCTGTATTGAAGCCCTAACTCCCCAAGAGATTGTATTTGGAGACAGGACCTGCAAGGAGGTGATACAGGTTAAATGAGGTCATAATAGTAAGGCTCTGATCTGATAAGACTGATGCCCTTAGGAGACAAGGGAGAGACACCTGAGCACTTTCTCTCTCTATCCCATGAGGGCAAAGTGTAAAGGTAAATGTCTGCAACACAGAAAAAGAGCCCTCACCAGGAACTCAATCAGCCACTGCCTTGATCTAGGATTTCTCAGCTTCTAAAATTATGAGAAAACAGATTTCTATTGTTTAAGCTACCCAGTCTATCGTATTTTCTTATGGGGACTAATACACTCCCCAAGCAACCCTAACCACTTGCAGCTAAAGACAGAATTCACATTCAGGTCACCTGACTCCAAAGCCTGGGCTTTCAACCCAAAACCTGACTCACCGTAAACATTTGGGTTCCTCAGTCCAGGGTTTTTTTTATAATGTCACACTATACAAGAAGACCCCAAGTAGAAGCCAGTCAAATGATACCTGATAATGCCCAGGCATGATAATTTTATTCCCTATACCTTAAAGGCAGGAGAGATTCTCTGACCTGCATCCTCGGTTTGCAAGACTAGGAGAAACCTGGCCACCATGTCTGAGTTGATGGCCTTGCATATGGCTGTGAGGCATGTGGAGGAGCCCAGGACAAGGTCAGCATACACAAAGGTGTGTGAGTTTCCTACAGATACAATTACTACAAACTGAGTGGCTTACAACCACAGAAATTCATTATCTCACAGTTCTGGAGACTAGAAGCCTGAAATCTAGGTGTTGGCAGGACTGGTCCTTCTGGAGGCACGGAGAGAGAATCTGTTCCGTGCCTCTCTCTTAGATTTTAGTAACCCCTAGCAATTCTTGGTGTTCCTTGGCTTGTAGATGCATCACTTTAATCTTTGCCTCCATCATCCCAGGACATTCTTCTGTGTGTTTCTGCACTCAAATTTGCTCTTCTTACAAGGATACCAGTCACTGGGTTAGGACAAGTTTGCCCTCTTCTTGATTACATCTGCAAAGACCTTATTCCTAAATAAGGTCATATTTGCAAATATTGGGGATCAAGATTGCAATATCATCTTTTTGGAAGACACAATTCAACTCACAACAACGTTAATAGGGTTGGTTTTAGCATCCACCCTAAGTCATGCAGAGTGACCATGCAACCGATGTAAAACAGCAGCCATGACCGCTATGCAAATATACCTTCAAAACAATACCTCACCTCTTTGCAGTAAGATGACCAGCTGAAGCCCTCCTAAATGGAACTTCCAGAGGCTCAGGATTTCACATAGTTTGGAGGCAGTTTTGGTATCATAAAGGATGAAGTAAGCAAAGGTATAGGACAGAGACTGAAATTGCAGCCATGAAGGTCCCTTGTTCATATAGCCCTTCAAGGAAACCTGCCATAATTAGGGTGGTTGGCTGATTGTCTCCAGCTGCTGCATTGTTAAATCCACCCCAGCGTTCATTATGAGGCCGTATTTTCCTGGCTGCACTGAGCCAGTAACTAAGTGAGGGTGCCAGTGCCAGCCCATCCTGCCTGATCAAGATTCTTCTGGTAGACAACACATGCTTGGAGGCTCCTCAGGCAGCCTGAGCATCTCCTTACCACATCCTCCTTCCTTCCTTTTCTCCTTTCCCAAGTGTCAGACCCACATCATGGTCTGTAAGCTCTCACTACTGCTCCTCTTTCTTTCTCCTTTATCCTTCATAGGTATTTTCTCCAATAAACCTCTTGCATTTCAAATTCCTTCTTGGCATCCACTTCTGTGAGGACCCAGAAGCAGAAATAAGAATAGAGACATACAAATCCAGCCTTCCTGGAAGCCCTGATATGCTGAAACTGAAGAACTCCAGCCTTCATGCTCACCCATATTCACATGGAAAGGGAGATTTCACCCATGTGGAAGGTGAGTCAAAGATGGCCTGGAGGTTAGCTAGCTGAGGGGACACTTCGTAGCTATTCCTACCCCATGCCCTGGCTTTTTTCTGTTATAGTGCCAATAAACTGTGGCATAAGCCACCACACCCTGTCCACCTGACTCTTATCTGTTGACATTTTGCTATGAGTTCAGTTCTTTCACAAACTTTTCCTGCAGGATTTCCAAATGTAAAGACAAATATTTATTTTCCAGCCTCTTTGCACTGAAGATTTCTTTCTCAATTGAAAACAGGACAAGATGATGCTGGCCCCACCCTTCCCTACCTTTTTTCTGCCTTGAACATGAACATCATGCTTAGATCCTGGGTAGCCAGTTGAGAATGCGAGATAACAATCATGAAGGAAAAATTTAGAGAATGACAGAGACACCACCCCTGACATCATCAAGCTTCTGAATGAGCACAGCAGCTGTTTACCTCTAGACAGATTGTTTTGTAAGAAAAACAGACCCTTATCTGTGTAAACTACTGTGTGCCACTTGTAGGTAAAAATATACCTAGATGATACAGATGACTTTGAATACGTGCTCTGTGGATTTTGAGCAAAGGGCTCAGGAAATACTAACAATGACTTTGGCTGCAGGCAGAACATCACAGGCAGATGGTCACAAAGTACCATCATCCCTCTCCACTTGGCACCCCATGCACAGGTGAACCTGGGCTAGGAGCTTCTGGATTAACTCTGGGGCTAAGAAATGCCCCCCCTCCCTGTTGCTGTATGTTTTGTTTTGAGAGGGTTGGCATGAGAGATATGGGCTTAGACTTTTCCCCAGTTTATTTGATTAACAGAAATAGGTTATAACAGTGAGAGTTTGTGGAAGAGAACATAAAATGTTAGTTAAATCTTTTTAAAAAAATCTTTTAAGTTCATGGGTACATGTGCAGGTTTCTTACATAGGTCAACCTGTGTCATTATGGTTTGTTTTAAAGACTATTTCATCACCCAGGTATTAAGCCTAGTACCTGTTATTTTTTCTGATCCTCTCCCTCCTCCTACTCTCTGCCCTCTAAGAGGCCCCAGTGTGTGTTGTTCCCTTCTCTGTGTTCATGTATTCTCATCATTTAGCTCCCACTTATAAGTGAGAAGATGTGGTATTTGGTTTTTTGTTCCTGCATTAGTTTACTAAGGATAATGTTCTCCAACTCCATCCATCTCCCTGCAAAGGATATAATCTCGTTCTTTTTTATAGTGTTCCATGGTGTATATGTGCCACATTTCCTTTATTCAGTCTATTATTGATGGACATTTAGGTTGATTCCATGTCTTCGCTATTGTGAACAGGGCTGCAATGAACATATACATGCACGTGTCTTTATAGTAGAGCATTTTTATAAAGGATTTATACTTTTACTTATCCAAGTGACAATGACTAGAACACAGAAGAAAGTGGTCTTGGGAAGACTTCCACAATAGAAGACTTAGGAAAAAAATCCCAACCACTCACTCAAGTGTTGTTCAGGAGTTAATATTTTTTATTCTATTAAAAAAAATTCAAGGCCACTTTTCACATCCCCCAAAAGCCCACATCTCCACCAGCTGAATGTGAATCAACCCCAAACTCAGAGCACAATCAGGTGTCATGTTCTTTACTTAATATGAGCAATAGTAACACTCGAGCACCAAAAAAGCCCAACTAATTATATGTCTGTTTTTTTTCTGCTGTTATTATTTGCTTGTAACAAAAGGCATCTGCCATACTAATTATGCCCTTTTAATAAGTATCTTCTCCAACCAACCAACCAAAATGAGTTTTGGGGTAAAGGGTTGTGAGTTAGAAAGGGAGGTCTTTAAGTCGGATCTTTACATTTTTCCTTGAGCCCATCCAATGACATTCTCATTCGTATGAGGCCTCCATAACCTTCACTCTGGCCATCAGGGAAGATGATTCAGTGAAATTTTAAAAAGAGAGGTAAAATGATAAAATAAAAAATCTCAGAGAAGGGGAATCTAGAGAGAAGTCAGCCAAACCTCCCTGTCTTGAAAGTTATAGCCTCACTTTGAGGATGGGATTTCCTGGAGAAAAATACACATCACAGCTGTGTCATGTACATAATGTAAAATATTCTCTGAAAGTTTTTTTTCTATTTATGTCCAGAAGCATAACATATAGGAAAGGGCATACATCTGAGATGTACACCTTGGTTACTTTTTCTTTTGAACATTTTTTATTGTGGTAATATACATACAACCTAAAATTTGCCATTTGAACATTTTTGTGTGTGTGTGTGTGACAGTCTCACTCTGTCAGTCAAGCTGGAGTGCAGTGGTGCAATCATGGCTCACTGCAACCTTTGCCTTCCAGGCTCAAGTGATCCTTCTACCTTAGCCTCCCAAAGAGCTGGGACCACAGGCATGCATCACCATGCCTGGGTAATTTTCATATCTTTTGGAGAGACAAAGTTTTGCCATGTTGCCCAGGAAGGTCTCAAACTCCTGAGCTCAAGTGATTCCCAAAATGCTGGGATTAGAGACATGAGCCACTGCCCCAGCACATCTGAACTGTTTTTAAGTATAACATTCAGTGGCATGAACTGCAGTCACAGTTTTGTACAACTATTACCACTATTACTTCCAAAAATTTTTATCATCCCACACAGAGACACTGCAACCATTACAGCTTGATTGGTTTTTACATATATCACAATATGTAGCCAAACCCCATATCAAGATATAGAACATTTCTAGCTTGCTTTCTTATACTCCCTTCCAGTTAATAACCTACCAGGGGCAACCTCCCTGTTCTGACTTCTAGCACCATATGTTAGTTTTGCCTGAACATTCACATAAATGGAACCAAACAATAGGTACTCTTTTGTGTCTGGCTTCTTTTACTGAACAATACCTGCGAGATTCATCCACATAGTTGCATGTACCCAGTTTGTTCTTTGTTTTTTGCTACATTGTATTCTATCATATGAACATATCACGACTCTTTCAGTGAACAGGAGCACTCCTTCCTCTTGGCCACTGTACTAGTTTCCAGGGCTACCATAACAAAGAACCACAGATTGGGTGCCTTAAGCAACAGAAATTTATTTTCTTATACTTGTGGAGGCTAGAAGTCCAAGATCAAGGTGTTGGTAGGTTTGGTTTCTTCTGAGGTCTCTCTCTTCAGCGTATAAATGGTCCTGTGCCTTCACATAATTTTTTACCCTCTGTAGATGTCTGTGTCCTAATGTTTTCTTCTTCTAGGTATACCAGTCATTTGGGAATAGGGCTCACTCCAATAGCCTCATTAATCTTTGATTACCTCCTTAAAGACCCTACTGAGAGTTAAGACTTCAACATAAAAATTTTGGGTGGGACACAATTCAGTACAAAACAGCTATGTACATAGGAGTGACATTCCTCAGTCACAAGATGGGCACATGTTTAGTGTTAAGGATTATATTGCTAGTTTTCCAAAGTGACTCTACCGATTGAAAGTCCCACCAGTAATGCAAGAGTTCCTGTTCCTCCACATCTTTGACAACACTTGATGTTGTCAGTTTTATTTTCACTTGAGTCATTCTGGTGGGTGAGTGGCAGTATTTATTGGTGTTTTTCCAGGCACTTCTTGAAGAGCAACTCAGTGTCTGATTTGACATTTGCCCTCTAGCCCCTATGTTGTCAGAATATATTTTGTGGTCTTACCTGGGAAATTGTTTAGCTCATTAAGCTTCCTGTGGTATGTCTGTCTCCACAAGTCTGGGAAGTGGTCTTTACCCCTATGTGGATAGAGAAACTGTGGGTAATTCACAGTTATATATTTACTTATATATGAAATTTCTCAAATATTCTTTGATTAGTGTGTACCACTTTTCTAAAAACAACAACAACAAACTCACTTAAGGAAGGAGGCCAGGCAGGGTGGCTCACTCCTACCTGTAATCCCAGCACATTGGGAGGCTGAGGCAGATGGATCACCTGAGGTCAGGAATTCAAGACCAGTCTAGTCAACAGGGCAAAACCCCGTCTCTACTCAAAATACAAAAATTAGCCAGGTGTGATGGTCCATGCCTGTATTCCCAGCTACTCAGGAGACTGAGGCAGGAGAATCACTTGAAACCAGAAGGTTGAGGTTGCACTGAGCTGAGCTCATGCCACTGCACTCCAGGCTGAGCCACAGAGTAAGACCCTATCTCAAAAACAAACAAACAAACAAACAAACAAAAAATGGAAGGTGAAAACATCAGGGAACATGTCCTGTTGAATATTCATTGTGGGAGTGCTAGAGAGATGATTCTAGGGTGCAACTTTAAGCGTGCTTTTTGATGGTTTTCCATTTTCAAAGTGCTCAGTCATCAGTGAGCACTGGGATCATCCCCATGCTGTTGGAAAGGCTTTTAGAAAAAGGAAGGCTGGGCCTGATTATGATACAAATGTGTACGAATATGTGTTTGCCTGTTTGTGTAGATATATAAGTATCATTTTTTAAAATAACCTGCACCAGGTACTGTGCTAAGGGTGCTTAGTAATCTTTGCAGCGTCTTTATTAAATTTATAGTGGTATAATAACAACACTAATAATACTAATAATTACTATTTTTTGATGTTTAGAGAGGTTCAATGACTCACCCAAGGCCACATAAATAACATGTAAATAGCAGAGCTAGAACTCTGAACTCTGATCTACCTGACTCTTTGTTCTTGAGATGGAGTCTTTTTTTTTTTTTTTTTTTTTTTTGAGACAGAGTCTCACTCTGTCACGCTGGCTGGAGTGCAATGGTGCAATCTCAGCTCACTACAACCTCCCCCTCCCAGGATTAAGGAATTCTCCTGCCTCAGCCACCTGAGTAGCTGGGATTACAGGCACACTTCACCCTGCCCAGGTAATTTTTAGTAGAAGCAGGGTTTTGCCACCTTGCCCAGGCTAGTCTCAAACTCCCGACCTCAAGTGGTCCAACTGCCTCAGCCTCCCACTGTGCCCTGTCCACCTGACACTTACCTGTTGACATTTTGCTGCTTTTGTTATGAGTTTGGGTCTGACTTTATCAACAGGATTTCCAAAGCTCATGATGCGTCAAGGTGGTTGTCATTTAGACCCATTTTATAGATGAAGATAAAAGGCATTTGCCCAAAATCACATGGTTAGTTGACAGAGCCAGTACTGAAACCCATTTGGTAAGATTCCCAACTCCATGATTACTATCATTATTCTTATTATTTCACATCTGTATCAAGGTCTGGTAAGATGAAAACTGGGTTTGTACCACCCTTGAGTGACAGGTTCATCCACCAGACAGTTCTGCCTTGCAAGGAGCTGAAATTGGCCTCCTTGCAATTTCACCCTATTGCTTCCAGTTTGCAGCCCAGCATTTAGCACTTAATTACATCATGTCTTCTATTATGCACTAATTGTCTCTTGTGGTTCCTCCCTTCCCCCTGGTTCACTTGCCAACTCCTCCAGGGCAGAGACCAAGTCTTGTAGGCTGAACACCTTTCAGAGTGGCAGAGTAAGAGCTTATTAAATAAATACTTGTTGAGTGAAAGTTCCCACCAGGGCTTCCCCCTGGGGCCTCATCCCAGGTGTGTAGAACACAGTGTAGGAAGGTCACAAGGGATTTGCAATTTAAATATGCATAGTTTGTATATAATTTGCATACCCTCTCAACAAACTGTGCAGTCAACAATCAGCAACTTTAAATTTTAATGATATTGCTCCCCGAAAGCTGTCATTTCTTCATCTCTTCTTTCTTTCCTTCCTCAATATTGTGCATGTCAAATCAGCAACTAGGGCATTTATACCCTAACTATAAAGTGAGTAGAGCCTAGCTTGTAGCACAAAAGTGTCAGGGTGAGGCTACCCGGTTAAAATTTTATTTGCCTTTTCAAGAGTAATTATTGTCTGTGTTTGACAATGTTCTCAGACACAATTGCTAAGTCCTGTGCTACTCAGTTCATGCCACCTACTGTGTCCTTTACCACCATATTTTAGCTAGAAATTACTCAGCATTTTTTCAGTTGCAAGTGATAGAAACCCTGCTCAAAGAGAGAGAACTTGAATTAACTGGCTTCTATAACTGAACAGTCTGAGATCTGGACACCACATATAGTGAGATATTAATAACAATGACACTAATTGCTGTTGGCTGGATCTAGAGATTGAAATGATGCCATCAAGAGTTAATCTGACTCTTCCCTTTTCCCTACTCTGCTTATAGTCCCAGTAGAAAGAGCCTTACTGGCCCAACAGATGAAGTAAAAATCTCAAGACTGTGTCTCATTGGTCTGACATGGATCACATGGCTATCTCTAAAACAATCACTGTGGTTGGAAGAAAAATATGCTGATTACCCAGTTCCTGGATGAGCCTTATCCAAGTCAAGTGGTCCCAGAGAGAAGAGAGGCTCCTTGTCGGGGTCACCACCTGTGGGGGTCTATCCTGCAGACCCTGACTCAATGACAGATGAATAAAGTACACAGACACACAGATATTATGCTCTGCCAGTTCGCGTGGGTGTCCGTGGCTACACACAGACTCCCTGGAGAGTGCTGGAAACAATTGCCACCACTGGCCCCCACCAGCCAGTGAGACTCACATTTATTGAGTATAGTTTAATTGACAAAGGCTTGAGTCAACACCACTAGAGGTTAAAGATTAAAGGCCAGGTTCTGAGACTTAAAACAAACACCATTAGAGGGTAATCTCCCTGGTTGACCTCCCCTCTCCCCTAAGCCCCAGAGGGTCATCCAGCTTAAAGGTTAGTTTTAAGACCACATCAGTAGACAAGTTAGTTAGGTAAACTCCCCACATTACTTTGTTTCTACTCTAATTTATTTACCTAAGGGGACAAGGCTGCTTTCAGCCAAGAACTACAGAAAAAACCCTTAAGCCTTCCAAAAGGGTTTGACACTATCTTCTATAACTCTCTCTAATATTTTTCCCTTAATATTTTTGCCACCACCCTGAGTGAATCCCCACATTTCCTAAAGAGAAATCAGGTGGGGACAGTGGCGAGGGGGAGAGTTTGGGGGTCCTGTCATTAAAGAATAGGCAGGCACAAACCACAGACGTCCATCACCAGCCCTGTACCTGTATAGTAAGTCAGTTCATTGTCCCAGCCTGGGGTTCCTTGAAGGCAAAGAGTTGGGTGACTCCTCATGGAATGGAACGTATAAAGGAGTATGAAAAAGAAACTGCCAAGGCACAAAGCAGCCCTTCATTTCCCAGCTGTTCCCTCAGTGCCAAGCGTGGAGATGACAGTGATGAGCAGATGTGGACACAGTCTCTGCCCACCATGAGACTTACACATTTTTGGTAGGCAGACTACACACAACTGACTGTGATAGAAAAATATGCCCATGATACGACAGTATGAACACAGATTTCTGCTCTCAGCCTAGAACACCTGAGACAATAGAAAGGTGATAACAGGCCAGGCATGGTGGCTCACACCTGTAATCTCAGCATTTTGGGAGGCCAAAGATGGACAGATCACTTGAGCTCAGGAGTTCAAGACTAGCCTGGTCAACATAGTGAGATCTTGTCTCTACTAAAAGTTAAAAAAAAAACTAACCAAGTTTGGTGGTGCAAACCTGTAGTCCCAGCTACTTGGGAAGCTGAGGCAGGAAGATCACTTGAGCCCGGGAGGTTGAGGCTGCAGTGAGCTGTGATCATTCACTGCACTCCAGCCTGGATGACAGAGTGAGACCCTGTCTCAAAAAAAAAAAAAAAAAAAAAAAAAGGATAGTAATAGCTTACATCTTCTTATACATGTTCACAGCAACTTCTAGGATAATAGATGTGATGTTATCCCCATTTTATAGATAAGTGAATGGAGGCTTTGGAAGGGAAACACCCGATCTGCCAGTCACCTGTGTGCTTTCACATAATAAACCTACTTTCACTAATCTTTCCAACAGCCCTGTAATGTATTATTAGGTTGGTGCAAAAGTAATTGCGGTTTTACCATTAAAGTAGTTGCAAAGACTGCAATTACTTTTGCACCAACCTAATACTTATCTTTTTTTGTAGATGAACATCTCAGGATCTCAGAGGTGAAGAAACTGGCCTAGCCACCACATGGTGGCACTTGCAGCCTGAGTCAGCAGATGCCCAGATAAATGACTGAATGTCACACAAAACCTGAGGCTGGGACAGGCCTCCCTGCTTGAGCTCATGGCTCCAAGCCCAATGCCTGTTCCTCAGCCCCACTGATGCCAACCTCTGCCCTCAAGCCACGCTCCCATCAGGGTGTCACTCTGATGGGTCACTAGGCGGTGACTCTTGCAACTGGGCAAACAGCTATGAACAGCCCAGGCCCAGAAAGAAAAACAAGGTGCCCTTGCTGTTCTCCTTGCCAGAGCTTTGAAGCCTTGCCCTAGAAATGTCAACCTCCTGTTCTGGGAGGTATTTCTGTTCTCTCCATCACTCATCGCTAACCTGGTTCCAGACACTGGATGGTGACGGTGGCAGTGGTATGCAGCCGGCCCCACTAGGGCTTGGCTTGGTGTGGGTGGCAGCCAAGATCTGGCCTATTTTGCTCACAGGATGAGCAAAGACCGGCTTGCTATATCGCAGGTAACGTCCAGGCCACTCTCACAAAAGTAAAGGATTCTCTTGTGGTTTCAACTGTACAAAATGTCAGACCCAGAGAGTAGGCGTGGTGTCTAATGCCTGACGGATGTCCAACACTGCTTCTTAAATTTATTAAATAATTGAATGGCCAAATCTGATGGGCTGAAGTTTCTTCAATGCCACAGGAAGTTTTGGGGACACAGCTCTTCCTGTTGCCCTCACAATAAACGGTATTGAATAATTGAATCCCAGCATCCAAATCCACGGTGAATTTCTTCTCTGTCGTTAATGAGAGCAAAACCATAATAGTACCTGTATTTTTTTAGTGTCTTTGTTGGCCATATTACTCTGGCCTTACTCTGACACTTACATATATTGTTGATAAACTTTATGACAGCCCTCTAAGGTAGATGCCATCATCCCAATTTCATAGTTTAAAAAAACCAAGGCTCAGAGAAGAAGATACACTTCACCAAGTACACTTGACCAAGATTACACAGCTATTACATGCCACAGTCAGAATTCAAACTGTATCTGACTTTCATTCACTTATTCAAAAATATTTAACTGAGTGCTTACTGCACACATTCACTGTGTTGGGCTCTGGGGATACAACAGTGAACAAAATAGAAAAATTCCTGTTCTCCTGAAGCTTCACATTCTAAAAGGGGTGAACCACAATATGCAAATAAATATATACAAACATAATATGTTAGATGGTGGTAGGTGCTTTAAAAAATTAAGCAGACTTGAGGAGCCTCGTAGGGGCCAATTTGATTTATGGGGATTGGAGAAGACCTCTCTTACAAGGTGACACTTAAGCAGAGACCTGGAGGGAACAAGGGAGTAGCAAGTCATGAAAATATCTGGAGGAACCACATTCCCAGCAGAGGGAACAGCCTGATGCAAAGGTTTTGCAGTGGGAGGTCTTTGCAGAGGAGGGAAAGCAGCATCAGAGGGTAAAGAGGGGCCATATCACATGGTGTTTTATAGTGTTATACGTAAATTTTTGGTGTCACACGTAAATTTTTGGTGTCACAAAAGAAGTAGCACTTGAATATAAGTTTTCTCAGCAAACCAATTCACTTTTATAGGAGAGTGCGTCTAACAGACGGAGCAACGGCAAGCATGCAACTGGACAAGGGAGGGGGAGGGGTTCTTCTTCCTGACACAGGTAGCCCCTACTGCTGTGTTGTTCACCTACTGGCTAGGGTTAGACCGCACAGTCTAAACTAATTCCGACCGGCTATTTTAAAGAGAACAGGGGTACAGGCCAGAGTGGCAGGTGGGAAGTTTGGCAGGAAGGATGGTTATGGGACAGGTCAGAGCAGGTGACCAGGGGTGACTCAGGTCAAAGCAGGTGACCAGGTCAGGTGACCAGAGCAGGTGACCGAAGCAGGTGACTGGGAAGAGTCAGGAAGGAGCAGGGGACTGGGAACAGATGTGAACTACTGATTAGAACTGGTGGAAAGGGTTGTTTACTGAAACTACAAGGAAGTTAAACTTTAAAATGGAGAATTAAAGAATAAGAGAGCTGAACATACTGACACACTGATTCTTTGAAGAGAAACTTGGAGTTCACTACATCTAACAATAGCTCCTATACAGATTTTGCATTATGTTTTCGGAGATGGGGAGTTGTGGGAGTGTTCTGAGGAGAGCTATGCGTTACCCGACTTATGTTTTGGATTACTTAGGCTTTTAGCAGAGAATGGATTATAGGGTGGCAAAGGTAGGATCCAGAGCCCACTGAGGAAGCCACTGCAGTGAACCAGGGAAAGAAAGTTGCGTCTCGGTTTAGACTGGAAGATGTAGATAGATTTTGAATGTATTTTGAGGGAAGTGGTGTGGGACTTGCTGATGGCTTAGAGGTGTGTGGTGAATGCGGGGGATGCAGAACAAAAATGACTTCAACATTTTTTTTTTTTTTGTCAGAAGTTGCCATTTACTAAGATTGGGAGAGATATTGGTCAAAGCCGATTTGAGCACAGTGGGGTCAAGAGTTTGGTTTTATACCCGTTAAGTTCAGGATAGTTATTGGATACTCAAGGGGATATATGAAAAGGCAGTTGTACATGGAAAGGATGAAGATGGAGGTGAAAATGAGGGATTTGTCACCATAGAGGCAGGATGGTTAAAACAGCCACAGGATGGTTAAAACAGCTAGAGAGTGCGGCCCTGGACCACTCCAATCTCAGAGGCCAGGAAGATAAGACACAGCAAAGAACACTGAGAAAGCATAGTTAGTGGGAAGGACGATACAAAAATCAGACTATGGAGGACAAGGGAACAAGGTATTTCAAGAAGACAGGAGCAATTAATTGCATCAAATGCTGCTACTCAGTTGAGTTAGATGAAAACTGAGGATTCACTATTTGTTGTAGGACATTAGGTATCATTGGTAACCTTGACAAAAATATCTTTCTGGAGTAGTGGGGGAGAAAGCAGGAGAGAGTGGGAAGAATACAAGTGGAGACAATTATTATTATTTTGAGACAGAGTCTCACTCTTGTCACCCAGGCTGGAGTGCAATGGTGCCATCTCGGCTCATTACACCTCCGCCTCCTGGGTTCAAGCAATTCTCCTGCCTCAGCCTCCTGAGTAGCTGGAATTACAGACACCTGCCACCATGTCTGGCTAATTTTTGTATTTTTAATAGAGACAGGGTTTCACCACATTGGCCCGACTGATCTCGAACTCCTGACCTTGGGTGATCTTCCCACCTCAGCCTCCCAAAACGCTGGGATTACAGGTGTGAGCCACCGCACGTGGCCAAGACAATTATTTTTATGTTTGTGAAGTAAAGGAAAGCAAAGAAACGGAACAGGAGCCAAACATATCAGGGATGATTTTTCTTAAGATGAGAAATACTGCAGCATGTTTGTGTTCTAATAGGAATGATACAGCAGAGAAGGAAAATGTTATGATACAAGAAAACAATGGATGATGGCAAGAATAGTACCCCTGAACTGGCTAGAGGGGAGGGGATTCAGTGGACAACTGGAGTGCTTGGCCTTAAACCCCACACCTATGCTTTCTCTGCTGTGCCAGGAAGCCTCCCCAGCATGATGCATTCTTCACTTCTTTACTCAGAACACTCCTGTTTGCAAGAACAAAGCCTAGGACAGACACTTGCTATTTTTGCTACCTATAACCATGAATTAGAGAGAAAAGAGAAATAGGAGGTGACAGAAGACTTTGTCCAAGCTGCTGAATTTAGGTGTGTGAACTATGAGCTTGTAAAATCACCTTGCTGGGGATGTTTTCAAGGTTGGAAGGCAGTTTCAAGAGGAAGTTGACACAAAATTAACACACACCACTAAAATACAAGTGGGGATGTGATCTAAGATGTTTACAAAGCATTGTCTCTCTGACTTCCACAGCTGGTATTTAATAGGTTCCTTATAAGGTCATTCATATAACATGTAAATGGAGGTCCTGGGAAAGGCTTTGGAGATAGAACAAAGACAGGGCTTTTGTCCTCAGGGAGCTGGAGGTCCAGGAAGGTTTTCATGAACACAGGATGTTCACGGTACAGCACCCCATGTGACGTGTTTGGAGAGAGTTACACGTGAAGCACACACACAGAGCAGGGTTGGGTAAACCCAGTAAGTTTGAGGGAGGCAAGGCTGGGGCTTGTCTTCAAGAAGGAGTGGGCTCTGTACAAGGATATGTAAGAAGAAGTTATTTCTGACACAGGGAGCAAAACCTCAGGGGTATGAAATACATTCAGGAAACACCAAATACCAAGTTGACTGGAATTGGGACTTTTTCCTGAGGGCTATGAAGATCCAAGGAAAGATTTCAGTAGAGGAACAGTTGGGGTGGGCATGTTTAGAATTCAGAGTACAAAAGAAATAAAAAAGAATTGCCCAGGTTGAAAGGCATTTCATCAGTATATAAATAGGCTCACTTACGTACCTTGCAGTATAGTTGAATTATATATACTCTCCATGTTTTGGGGGTCTAGAGGCAGGTGTGGAAAGAAGAGGAAGAGTTTCCTGTTTCGTGACTATTTACCAAGCCAGTATCTTAAGCATAATTATTAAATGACTATTCTTTAAGATGTAGAGTTGAGGCTGGGCATGGTGGCTCATGCCTATAATCCCAGCACTGTGGGAGCCTGAGGCGGATGGATCACGAGGTCAGGAGTTCGAGACCAGCCTGACCAACATAGTGAAACCAGTCTCTACTAAAAATACAAAAATTAGCTGCACCTGTAATCCCAGCTACTTAGGAGGCTGAGGCAAAAGAATCACTTGAATCTGGGAGATGGAGGTTGCAGTGAGCCGAGATCATGCCACTGCACTCCAGCCTGGGCAACAGAGTGAAATTCCGTCTCAAAAAAAAAAAAAAAAATGATATCGAGTTTAGCACTAAAGTTTTCTAAGCACACAGCTCTAATTCCAGTGACACCCATTTAAGCACCTACTATTGGCAAAGCAAATACCTACACAGGGCTGATAGGAGCATCCCCTAAAAATGTGAGAGGCATACCTCTGATGACATCTAAATTTATTTTAAGTAGTACATAGACAGGCACAAAATAATAGAATAACTGAATAGTTATACTATTCTAAGAAAAGGAATAATATATGTGGCACTTGAATATGACAACGATTCTGAAGGCAGCCAGTATAAAGGAATGAAGCTCTGACACATGCTACAACATGGATAAACCTTCATCATGTAGGTGAAGGCCGCCATTTACAAAATGCCATTCTGAGCCCATTTATATGACATGACTAGAAGAGACAACTCTAAATAAGTAGACGAGTAAATTGCCTGGGGCTGGGGGTGGGGAAGGGGAGACAACAAATAGGGCATGAGGGTTTTTTAGGGGTGATGAAAATGTTCTAAAATTAATTTGGGGTGATGGTTGCACAACTCTGCAAGTCAACTAAAAATCACTAAATTGTACACTTAAAATGATATTATGGCATGTACATTAAAGCTATTTAAAAACTGTGAGAGTCGTCAGTGCTGACACCTGTAATCCCAGCATTTTGGGGGGCCGAGGTGGGAGGATGGCTGGAGCTTGGGAGTTCAAGGGCAGCCTGGGCAACATGGCAAAACACTGTCTCTACAAAAAATACAAAAATAGGCCAGGCATGGTGGTGTATACCTGTGGTCCCAGCTACTCAGGAGGCTGAGGTGGGAGGATCGCTTGAGCGTGGGTGGTGGAGGCTGCAGTCAGCTGTGATTGCACCACTGCACTCCAGCCTGGGTGACAGTGTAAGACCCTACCTCAAAAAAGTAAGTAAGAACTTTCAGAGTCATATGTGAAAGCCTGAAATTTTGAAACCATCAGGCAGTAATAATAGGATGATATTCAGCTGTTTGTCAGAGCTGCTACTTTGAAGGAAAAGATAGAAGGACAGCCAATCAGGGCTAGTTCAAGGCCACTCTAATCTGTCTTTATTTGTATTATAAACAGTTCAACTTTGAAACACTGCTAGAGAGAAATGAAGCTACTGCCAGAACAAAAGTAGGTCCACTCTGTTCAGCACCAGCTGATGGCATAAGCATTGTGTAGGGCCACTTAACATCTAGGTGTCATGGTTTATTTATAAAGGTGACTCATGCCTTATTTATGATATAAAGAAGGTCACCATGTAAACATCTTTGAATAAAACTTCTATGAGCACAAAACAGAACAAGGGGTGTCAGCATACAGAACCTGGCTTTATTTAGATGGGTCTGCATCTGTCACTTGCCCAGAGTCTTGGGACCTGGGCACAGAGAGCTTGATGAAATCTAACCCATTTGCAGGTTGAGGAGCGTTGGCCTGGGGCTTCCACAGACAATTTCAGCAGAGAAAAAGTTTCCTCCCATCCAAGTACTAACCAGGCCTGACCCTGCTTAACTTCTGAGATCAGACAAGATTAGGCACATTCAGAGTGGTATGGCCATAGACTGGAGGACAAGATTTCTAAGCTAAACATGCCTGACAGTGGTGTCCAGGGAGGACAGCACCATCACAGAGTTTGGTCTGGTTTTATATGCTTTGCACAAATTGAAGTAATTACCACTTGTGAGTTCCTTTATGGAGACTCCAAATAAAGACTCTGAGATGAAGACAGCTGAGAGCATGACGGAGTAGGTCAGCTCCCCTCATGCAAACTCTATCTGCATGAGGCCCACCCCTCCAGTGCACATAGAGGGATGGAATGGGAATGAATCTAGAGGAACACATCCCAGCTGTGATCCAGCCACCTCTGTGTTTGACGGCTCCCTCTCCCTGGTTGCCACGTAAGTGTAGCCTTTTAAACTGGTCTTTCTGTGTCCACCCAACTGCTTTCAGGAGAAAATCTCCCCTCAAAGTCACCACAATTCTTTTTAGAACAAATTTAGTGAAGTCACATTCCCACTCAAAACTCTCCAGTGGCTTCCCATCTTATTAAGAACAAAGCCCAGGCCAGGCACGGTGGCGTACATCTGAAATCCCAGCACTTTGGGAGTCCAAGGTGGGCAGATCACGAGTTCAAGAGATAGAGACCGTCCTGGCCAACATGGTAAAAACCCTGTCTCTACTAAAAATACAAAAATTAGCCAGGTGTGGTGGCGCGCACCTGTAGTCCCAGCTTCTCGAAAGGCTGAGGCAGGAGAATCACTTGAACCCAGGAGGCGCAGGTTTCAGTGAGCTGAGATTGTGCCACTGCACTCCAGCCTGGTGACGGAGAGAGACTCTGTCTCAAAAAAAAAAAAAAAAAAAAAAGAACAAAGGTTCAGCAGATCTGAGTCTGCGCTGTCCATTTGCAGGTACTGAATCTTAAAATATGGCTACCTGGAACTCAGATATATTGTGGGTGTGAAACACACACTTGCAGACACTATGTTGTTTGCAGTATTTGAAGGCAATATGAAAAAGTAATGAGAACTAGCTCATTAATAGTTTTAAATATTATCACTGTTAAAATAGTAATATTTTAATTCTACTGACTTACTAAAATAAATTTCACCTGATTTTCAAAACTATGCCTAAGAAGAGAAAAAGTTACATTGGGGACCATGTTCTGTTGCTATTAGGCAGCACTCAACTCTCCCTTGCTTATTCCCTAACAACTACACTGGCTTTCTTATTTGTCCTTGAACAAGGCAATCACGCTCTGGATTTTGCACCTGCTGTGCGCTTATGTTAGAGTGCACTTCATTTAGCATAGCATGTGGCTTCTTCCTTTGCCTCCCCCAGACTCTGTTCAAATGTAACTTTGTCAGAGAGGGCTTCCCTGACCAGACTCCCTAAAGATGTGCCCTAATCCCCTCATTCACCTTCTCTTGCTTTATTTCTGTTCATAGGACTCACCACCACTGATGTTATACTCTACGTTGGTTGTCTGTTAATCATTGTCTCTTCTACCAGAATGTAAACTTTAAAGGGTGGGGGCTTTGTTTGATTCATCATCAGCTCTCCCAGTGCCTAGAATGCCCCCTGCCATCAAGTAGGAAAAGTCCCTACTTGCATAAGGCTCTGTCTCATGAGGGAAACTGAGGAGTAAGCAGATTTCTTCACTGCATTACCTAATAGGTGATCTTATGGGGAGTATGGCCTCATAGGGATGCAGAGAAAGATGCTGATACTGTTCTTGGTGATCTGCCTTGCATCCATTCACCCTCTTCTTAACATAATTCCAATGCTTTTCAGGTATCCATACCTCCCCTTAGCCAAGTTCCTCATAGAAAGAAGCCCCCGATCCCCAAGTGGGACTTATTCTCTTAGCCAGTGATTGGTTTAAAAAGTGGTCATGTGACCCAACTCTGGCCAAGGAGGCTATGAGGGCTTACTGAGGGGATTCTGGGAAAATTGTGTGCTTTTGCATAAGAAGAGACAGTCTCTCTTTTTCTTCTAGGCATTGCCATGTTTGCATGTGACGCCTGGAACTGCCATGGCGAGTTTGCGACAGCCTGAGAATAAATCCAGTGCTAAGATCAGTCTAGCAAAGGTAGGAGAAACACCTGGGTCTCTGTGATGTCACTGAGCAGGTGAATCGACCAGCTGTGAGGTCTGTACTACTGTTTAGGAATCTTCATGGGAGATAATACAGATCTTTATTTTTAAGTAATATAGAGTTAGGGCTTTGGTGATTTTTAGCTGAAAGTTTCCTGGACCTGGTATCTGACCTAACCTGATGCAGTGTCAAGGATAGCATCTGTCTTAAATCAGGTTCCCCAGGCTCTGAGATGCAGATTTTCATGCAAGACATTTCTCAGGTAGTAGTCTTGAGGTCAACACCTGTTGGGGAGTGAAGGAAATGGGATCCAGCAAGGGACAAACTGAACATAATGCAGTCGCAGTGAAGGCCTCCACTCATCCAGCTGCAAGCTCTGAAGCTGGGATGGCCCCAAGCCTTGTACTTCCCTGAGACAGCCACGTGGGACAGTCATGGGATGTGGGTTGGCCCCAGGAGAGAGAGAGACTTTGGATGGGGCAGTTCTTTTTGACTGAAGGCATTATCTGGAGAGAGACAGTTAGGTGGGAGCTGTTAGCCACTGACTTCCCAGTAGATGGAGGCGAATATGAGTGGCTCACCTCAGCACTGACTACAGCTTTATAAAGCAAGTGATAGCTAAGCCATGATTTAAAAAGATAAGGGGACAATTAGGAAAATGGAGACCATTCCAAGGATAGGAAATAGTATGTGAAAAGCCTAAAATTAACAAAGAGCATGAGCTCAGAACTGAGAGGTGACAGAAAAATGGTGATCTTTTTTCTCCCCATCCTAAGTCAGTTTCAGTTGGGTTTTCTGTCACTTGCACCCAACAAGTCCTGATGGGTACATGCAGGATCTAGGTGTCAGAACCAAGATCTGAAGTCTGTTCTCTATAACTCAAGAGTCCATGACCTTAAACGACATGTTATATTGTCCCTTCAGCTAAACAATATATCCCTGTATCTGAGTCACTTAAAGTGTTCTAGGCAAGATCTTCAGGTCACTGCATGTTTGAAAATGATGTTGTGTGAGTCAAAAGAGTTGAATCCCATATATTTTTGTCCCCACATGTTTGGAAAGGAGCTTTCATTTTACCTCTTCTAAATTAAATTTGTTTATGAACCTTCCTTTGTCTCTCCCCTGTGTGATGGGAGCCACAGGAAGGAGGAAAGGTGGGGCCATGGTAACAGAAAAACAAGGCACTCAGTCATAGCAGGAGTCCTATAAACTAAGTCCTAAAGATGGAAAGAGATTATTTCATTCACTGTAAATCAGTCACTGGCAGGCAGGGTTTTTGTTGTTGCAGAAGGCCAAATGTGCTTCTGAAGTGAGTTCATCACATAAAAGTAGCATCTGGAGAGCCATTGACATAATGTTGAGGGAAGCAAACAGCCTGGCTCCTGGGGCCCTGCCCCTGCAGCGAGTGTGTCACCAAGAGCTACGGCATTTCCTGTTGACTCATGAGCAGAATCCCTCTCAAAGCAGCCATGCTCCCAGGTCAAAACAAATCAAGTTTTAACTGGGGTAAGAAGAAGCTGCTATCTTCAAGGTATACCATGTTCTGATATTTCCACACCTCCGGGCTTGTACAGATGCTGTTATCTACATAGGCTGCTTTTTCCTCTCTTATGCCTGGAAAACTCCTGGCCATCCTTTAAGACCCAGCTCAAATATCACATACATGTGAAGCATTCCCCATGTCTTTCAAGGATGATGCAGCTGCCCCCTCCTCAGGGCCTTCTCAACAATTTGCACGGACCCTTTCTACATCATGTTTCTGTTGTAGGTAAGACAATGTATTGTAGTTCTTAGTCTTAGCATCAGATTCCCCTTTAAAGTTCTCCTTTAGGGGAAGAACATGGGCCATTCCTATCTACAGCCTCCTGGTACCATGATATATACTCAGTAAGGGTTTGAAGGGTGAATACATGATTGCGTGTGTGTAACAGAGAGAATGAGTGTGGATGTATGTTGCCTGAAGGGTTAGTGAATGAGAGTGAGTGGGTAATGATGTGTGTGTAAATGAGTTTGTGTGGGTAATTGGGGAGATGAATGATGACTGAGTACATAGAGAGCAAGTCTAGAAGTCCCATTAGACTTTGGAAGTTTGTCTTTTGAATTTTGAATGGTTTTATTCCTTTGCAACTGTACTTGGGCATCTCCTTACCCACCAATCACTGCACTGCTTAGCATAAGAAAGACAAAACTGATTACTTTCTCTAAGGGCAGGACGAGTTTGTTTCCAGGGGTAAAGCAGTAGGCAGGAGGTGCTGTAGTTGGAGGAAACCAAGAGGCTTGTGGATGTTGAGATAATAAAAATTGTGAAAATGCTTCTGAAGTCCTTAAAGTTGATGGAAGATACACCATTACTCCTGGACTCATCAATTAAGCTTTTTTTGTTTGTTTTCTTTCTGTTTTTGGTGGTGATGGGCGGGGTGGAAGCAGTAGAATCTTTTACAATAGGATAAACTCTATGGGCCTTCTCTCCAGGAAGTATTTACAATCACACGCAAACATGTACACATACATGCATGGTTGGGTGTGTAACTGTATGATTAATGGAACCTTTTGAATCCAGCTAAAGGATATGCAGACCCCAGCTTTCAAACCCTTTGAGATTTCCTGTGTCTGTTTTAGCTTACTACCATATTCACAGGATGTATCAGAGCACTTAACATAAAATACTACGGCTTCACATATTTCTACTGAATTAGGTTGAATTTCTGTTGAGTTGGTTTCAGTTGAAATTGCCCAACTTGAGAAACAGGGGCATGGACCTGCTGACTTTTTCAAAAGCTCATTTATCTTGGGAATGTTCAGCTATACACAAGGTGGCTCCAGAAATTGATTCTGTACTGATAAAATGATTTTGTCAGTATGTTCCATCTTCAGCCCTCACCAGGACATGTGAGTCTTTCCTTCCAAAAAGCATCATGGTGGAAAATATGAGCGTGTGAAGTATGATTCACATCTGGATGAGTAAACAGACCTCTGTGTTGAAACAACTTAATTAATGGTGATGCCAAGCCCTTGGCCTTGTTTCCTCAGTGCCATATGCTGTGCAAATCACACCCAAGTCTCTACTCTGAGTGGGACATGTAAGACTCCAGTCTAGAAAGGGCAGCCTAGATTGGTGAAAAAAATTCACAACAGAACTGGAAGAGAATTAAAATTTAATTTATCTTGAACCTGGCATTTAATGAAGGGTGTTTAATATCATTAATAGAGATTAGAGAAGCTATCCTGTTGAGAAGGACTTATATAAGGGCAAAATGAATAACTGTCCAACCACTAGGGAAGCAGAATGGTAAAAATGGAAAATGTCAGTAATGGGAGGTTTGGCCAGGATGTAAGAAAATTGGTATTTTTATATACTGCTGGGAGGAGGGTGAAATGTGTAAATATTGTGGAGAGCTATTTGATAATAATGATAAAAACCAAACAGAAAAAGCATATAGTCTCTGACCCAAGTGTTCCAGTGTTGAGATGTTTTTCTGCAAATGTTCTCATTCCTATGCACAATGAAGATATTCACTGTTTATACTAGCATAGACTGGAAACAATGTTAAGTGTCCAAGAATAAAGAATTGGCTAATTAACTAATCCATTCACACAATGGCACTCATTGTGGCATTAGAAAAGGAGCAAATAGCTTAATATGCCCTGATGAGGAGTCACAGCCATGATACATTTTTTCAGTGGAAAAAAATGCATGGGGCCTAAAGAGAACTGCTACTGATAAGAACAGAGATGTGGAAATGCTTGGAATATCTGTAGAAGGCAAGGCATACATACACACACACACACACACACACACACACACACACACACACTTTATAATGATGGACACTTCTAAAGAGAATTGGGGGAGGGTTTCAGGGATGGGATTAATACTTAATCTTCATTGTATATACTTAGTACTGTTAGGATTTTTACTATATGCATATATTAATTTTTAAAATTAAAAATTTTCTAAATACAAGAAATCCTTTTTAAAAACAAAGAGAAGACATTTGATGACCCAGTCTTCAAAAATGTGGCCCACGATTCATGCATTAAGGGCACTGAACAAAGTGATGTGCTTCTTAAAATGTTTCCTAACTGCAACCACATGGCATTTGTTTTGGGAAGGAGGGAGGAAGAGAAAGGGTAAAATTCTTTGAGCCTCTGCTGTTTTTCAGCCACTGTGCTGGACACTGTCTATATACTATCTCATCTAATCTGGTCTTATTACTGAATTCCTAGCACCTAGATCAGGGCTTGCATCTGATGAGCAAATGGATGACTGAATGAATAAATAAATAAAGGAATGAATTGTGGTGCATGGATCCTCTGTCAAGAGGGACCAAGTATCCTGAGGAAGGGCAGACTCTCAGCTGAGTCCAAGACTCAGGTGTCCTGTTGGGTGCTGCTGAGGGCAGGAGTTACACACCTGGCTTTTCTGGTGCTCCATCTGGGGGAGAGTGTGTATGCAGTAACCACTTGAGGTAGAAACCAGGAAGCAAAAGACAGTGTGTCCCCAGGAGGCTTAATATTTTAATAGTATGTAGTTTTAAAATATATCTTCAGGGTACACTAGTCAGTTTTTCTTCACTTCTATTATATTCTTTGAAACCTGAGGGTTTTGTCTACTTTCTGGAACAGTTGCCTCCGTAAGAAAAAGTCTTAATTCTTCCAACAAATATTTACTAAGAACTTTAATTAAGAATACATTTGAGAGATTACTACTGACCCTTTCTTTAAGGAACAACTTCCCCCAACTAAGGATCTCAGTGCTCATGCCATGTAACATGTTTATCTCATAAGAAACAAACACAGTGGACTGTATAAGATGTTGGGTTCTCTTTTTCCATCTGCTGCTAGGAAGCTCAGAACCCGAATGTGTCATCTATTTCTAGCATAGTTTCCATTTTGTCTATGAAAGTGGTACTTACCTGTTTTATACTACTCTACAGGGCCTATTTTCTTAAATGTATTTTATCTTGTATCATATGACCCCTAAAAGACCTTCGAACAAGCCAACTATATTAGTTTCCAAGGACTTCTGTAATAAATTACCACTAACTAGGGTCGCTTAAAATGACAGTATTATTCCTTCACAATTCTGGAGGTCAGAAGTCTAAAATCAAGGTGAAGGATGGGTTGGTTATTTCTGGAGGTTCTGAGAAAGAATTCACGTCTCTTTCCCAGCTTCCGGTGGCTGTCAGCAATCCTTGGCATTCCTGCCCTTGTAGCTGCCTCACTCGGGTCTCTGCCTCTGTCTTCATATGGCCTTCTACTCTGTGTGTCCTCATCATTTTTGTCTCTTATAAAGAGACCCATTATTGGATTTGGGGCCCATCCTAATCCAGGGTAATCTCTTATCAAGGTCCTTAATTATACCTGCAAAAATCCTCATTCCAATAAAAGTCACATTCTGAGGTTCAGACAGGGTGTGTCTTTTTTTTGGGGGGGCACTATTTAACCCACCATACCAGTAAATAAATAAGTATAGAAGTCAATTTAAAAATAATAAAACAGGCTGTGTGCAGTGGCTCACTCGTGTAATCCCAGCACTTTGGGAGGCCAAGGTGGGTGGATCACCTGAGGTCAGGAATTCAAGATCAGCCTGGCTAACATGTCGAAACCCCGTTTGTACTAAAAAAAAAAAAAAATCCGGGTGTGGTGTTGGGCACCTGTAATCCCAGCTACTCTGGAGGCTGAGGCAGGAGAATCATTTGAACTCGAGAGGTGGAGGTTGCAGTGAGCTCAGATTGCACCACTGCACTCCAGCCTAGGTGACAGAGTGAGATTTCATCTCAAAAAATAAAGTAAAAAACAAAAATAAAAATAATGAAGGTGATGTATGCCAGGCATGAGGGAACTAAGGTAGATGTTATGAGAGCATAGCTCCAAAGGAATTCACGATCACATGCAAAAGTCCCTGCCAGCATAATCCATTCTACATTGTTAGCACAAACATATCTTCACTTGGAGCTTTACTGTTGTGCAACCCTTCTATCTCAGCTGCATTGATAGTGCCATGACTGACTCTTCATGACCATGCATTCAAACTTTCTCATTTTATAGCTGTAGACTAGAGCTCAGAGAAGGCAAGCAAGGCTGCACAGCAAAGTTGCAGGATGCGGATTTTCAGATCTGCCTGGGACTCTTCCCCTTGTTCTTTCTCATCAGTAAAGAAGATAGAGACCCAGTTCACCAACCAATAAAAATGAAAGTCATCATTCCAAAGGCTGGGGTAAGAGAAACTGCACATTGTAAGAGCTTCTCTTGAGAAGGAGGCAGAGGGCATGGGCTTCCTGACCACAAATAAAAAGAAACAGCTGAGAAATGGGGATGTCAGTTTCTGCTTTCGCTTTCAGGATGCAGCCAAAGATGTAGATATGGACAGACTGAGCCCTCATCCCAAAGGGGAGAGCAGCATTGTCCATGTGGGTATCCCAGGATGCTCCATGCACGATCTCATTTAAGCCTTCCCCTTAACATTTCTGGCAGGGACTTCTCTGATTCCTCCACCTCACAGGTGAGAAAACTGTAGTTTAGAATGGCTAAGTCATTTGGACAAAGTTGTATGGTCTGTTAGATGTGCAACCAAAGTTTGGCTCTGGTTCTTGGCTTAGTTCTGGCCTCCCTGGATTTTTGGCCCTGGATAAGGTATTCTCCTAGTCTGGGCCTCAGTTTTCCCATCTGTAAATGCAAACTGTGGATGGAATGACTCAGAATCTTCTGCTTCTTAAGTTTAGTGGTTTTCACAATGTGGGAAATGTAGCTGACTGTTGTAGACCGAATTCTGTCCCCCAAAATTAATGTTGAACATAATCCCCTGTGAACTGTATTTGGAGATAGGGCCTTTAAGGACATAATTAAAGTTAAAGGAGATTTTAAGGGTGGGAAGTACAGTTGACTGTTAGGGACTGAATTCTGTTCCCTCCAAATTCATGTTGAACGTAATTCCTTATGGACTGTATCTGGAGACAGGGTCTTTAAGGACACAGCTAAGGTTAAAGGAGGTTATAATGGTGGGGTTCTAATCCATAGGACCGGCATCCTTACAATGAAAGGAAGAGACACCCGAGCTCTGTCTCTCAGCCTTGTGAGGACACATTGAGGAGATGACGGCACCAGGAGCCTTCACCAGGAGCTGAATTTGCTGGTACTTTGATTTTTAACTTCCAGCCTCCAGAACTGTGACAAAATAAATTTCTGTTGTTGAAGCCACTTAATCTGGTATTTTGTTATGGCAGCCCAAGCTGACGAATATGCTGACCATCACTTGATTTTGTGGATTCATGTATTGGAAGCAGTCTCTAAAGGTGGATGGCAGAGGACTATTTGGATCAGATTCTGGATGTGGGCCAGGGCAAGGTATTCCGGGTGGCCAAGGGATGGGGGTCATGATAGGCCATATGAGGGGACACAAGGCACAACGGCCATAAATAGCAAAGGGTTTTTCATGCCAGAGGGAGTACCAGAACATCACAAAGGTTAAAATTTCCAAGGACTGAGATGGTGTCTGTCATGTTTCTCACTGCTGAGCTCAGACCCTGCCATGGAGTAGCATTTCAACAAAACGCATTGACTGACTGGCTGGACAAGCACTTACCAAACTGGCTCGAACCCTGGTTCTGCCTCTTAGGCAAGAGACTTTTTGAAACAAATTACACATCTATAGAATGGGGACCATGATAGCAGGACTGTTTAAGTCTCACACGAAGACTTCGGTGGTTGAGAGTTTGGGTTCTGAGGTTGGATGGTATGAGTTTAAATCTCACCTCTTGGGCTTCTGAGCTGTTAGATTTCAACCAACATCCCTGAACTTTCTGTGCCTCAGTTTTCTTATCTCTAAAAAGCAGATAATAATACCACTCTATGAGGTGCAGGGAAGGTAAAGTGAGATGCGAGTGCAATGTGCTTGGCGGGGTGTTTGGTATGTAGTAAATGCTCAGTTAATAGTAAATACCTTCTTCTCTTTAATATTCCTTCAAAGCTTCAGAGTGTGCGAGTAAGGGGCTTCCCTGCCCGTCCTACATTTAACTAAATCAGAGGGAATATTGCCCTCTTTCAGCCCTGAATCCCCACAGACTCAGGATTCCCCACTGCAGCCAGTAACCAGCCTGCTGGATTGGAGCTGCTGGGTAACACCTTTTTTAATAAAAACAGAAAAGAAAGGTTTTTCTCAGATGGGCTCACTTGCTGAAGAACTCTCAGAAATGCATTAACTCTAGTATTACTAAACATCTGAATGCAATTTGCAGCTATAATAACATCTCTCTAGTTAGCAAATGTTTACGCCTCTCTATAATTTTCTTTTCTATATGAAAATAGACATGTCATACTAACATGGTGGGCCAGCTGCCTCTATAATATCGTTAATAGGCGGGAAGGATTGTAGGTCCTATAGTATGATGGGCTTGAGATGCGTTTCTGGTCCAGAGTGGGCTCAGGAACGAATGGAGTTTCAGCTCTGGGGCCTACTTCACATTTGTCACTTAACAGGTAGAAAATATGTGACCCTAGAAGAAAGGAATTAGGAGACACCAGGCCTGCTCTCATCTGGTAGGGAAATGAGTGAGTAGAACAAACGTTTTTAGAGTTCCTACTTCGTGCCAAGCAATAGGCTAGGCTTTATACATATTTCAGTGGTATTCCAACTTGGGTGTGTATGTCAAGGTCCCCAATGGAGATCTTCATAAATACAGATTCCTGGGCCTCACTTCATACTTGCTGAATTAGAATCCCAGTGGGTAGTGCCTGAACATCAGAATTTTTAATGCGTTTCTTTGACCATCTAGTGGTTTCCATGCATTTCAGAGTTTGTGGGGCCAAATCCTAAAAGCATAGAGGAAAATTAAACTATATTTAAGGGAAAATATTTCTTTTACATAGGAGAAATAGATGATGTAAGCTTCCCCTAAATATTTATTTCCTTTTTAAATAATTGGATAATTTAGATCCTCCACCCAAATTAGCCTCCTAATTATCTGGTACATCAATTCAGCAAATATTTTCCGAGTGCCTACTAAGTGCACAGGTGTTTGGGAATGAAATACTAGAAAGACAAAGACACTACACTGTTCCTATGCAGGTTAGTTTCTAGAGCAAGAGCTGGGCATAAGCACAGATGATTATAACAGAGTATAAATAGTACAGCAAATGGGGAAGTGGGAACCCTGAGAATAGCCACTGACTTAATATTAAGGGTCCGGGCAAGACCACTAAGAAGGAATGATGGCTCAGCTGAGATGAGGGGAACAGCAGAAGCCAGCCACGGGAAGGAAGCAGGGTGTGTGCTGGGCAGAAGGAACACCACATGGCTGAGTCCTGGGGCTAGAATGGGCTTGGAGAGGCAGAAGGACTCCAGAAGTTTCTGCCTGGCTGCAATGTAGAATGAGAGGTAGAAAATGCTGAAAAATGAGATCAGGCTGGAGAGGGCGGTTGTGTGCCATGCTGTGGAGTGGAGATTTTATCCTGAGGACATCGAGGAGCTGTCGGAGGGGTCACGCAAGGGCATAACATGGTCATGTTCACATTATGAAGATCACTCTGGCTTCTATGTAAGATGCAAGGTGAAGGCACGGAGCAGACCTCAGGGCTGAAAGACCAGTTGGAGAATGTTGCTGTTGTTTGGGTGAAAGGGGATGGTCATTTGGACCAAGAGATTGGCAGTAGAGATGGGGCCCAGTTGACAGGCTCAAGACTCTGTGTCCAGTGAGTGACTGGACACCAGACAACATAGACAGTAATTAGGGTGGAGAAAAAGCAGCCCCTCATTTGCCTGTATTTCGGCAAAAGTTAAGGCTTAATTTTAAGAAAATTAAGCAGATGAATGAATGAAGAATCAGGTCAGCAGATGCCATGCAGAGAATGCAGCTTTGGAGTTAGGCAGTTTGGAGGTGGGGGTTCAAACCCCAGCTCTATCACTTACCACCTGTGGCAATGAACAAATGTTTGCTTACATTTCCCCTTTATAGCCTGCAGATGTTAATGTCAATTACTATGGGTTGTTTTGAGAATTGCACAAGTTAATGCAAACAACGTACATGGTGTAGGACTTGCCACACAACAGGTTAGCAATAAATATCAAGGGTTATGCAGACTCCCAGGTTCTAGTTTTAAAATGCAAGAATGGAACCAGAAGTTCTCTAAAGGCTGGTGGTTTCAGGCTTCACATTTCCTAACTCCAGAACCTCCTAACACAACTGCTTTCTGAAATATTTGTAAAAAGGTAGAGAGCCTATTTTTCTCCTGCCTGACCATCCTCTAACCATTTCTCCATCATCTGCCAGGCTAAGGTCTAGGGCTGAAAGGTTAGAGAATGCCTCTTCTTGCCCAAAGCAACGATGAACAAACCTATTAGGGAGGAGAGAACATCCCTGCTTAACTATTATTTATCCCCCAGGCCACAGCTCACATCTCACTTCTTGAAGGCATGGTTCACAGACCAACAATATCAGCATCATCTCCAAGCTTGTTATAATTGCAGCATCTCATCCCAGCCCAGACCTTCTGAGTCAGAATCTGCATGTTAACAAGTCCCTGGAGAGGCATGCACACATTGACAGTGGAGAAGCCCTGCCCCATGCCCTTGGCAGGGTCAAGCCCCCTCCTTTATTAAATTCTCACTGATTCATGCATGTGTTTTGTGACATTCCTCTCTCGTAAACTATTAACTATTGGTTATACCTCTTGCTTGATTTCTGACTTTCTCTACTGGACAGTTGACTCCCTAAATCAAGATACATGTTTATCTTGTTCACCTCTTTATCCTTAGATTGTCGTGTAGTTCCTAGAACACGAACGGAGTCACTTCATAAGTGTTGTAAAATTAATGAATCAAGAAATGATGGGGTTTGAGCTTCCTGAAGAAAGAGAGGCATTCATGCTCAAGAGCTTCTCAGTCTTCTTAAATAGCTGCTGAGGGTCTAAGTAGCTGCTGAGGGTCAAAAATAAAAAGGGTCAACAAGTCAGTGCTGACCAGGCACAGTGGCTCACACCTGCAATCCCAGCACTTTGGGAGGCCAAGGCGGTGGATCATTTGAGGTCCAGAGTTCGAGACCAGCCTGGCCAACATGGTGAAACCCCATCTCTACTGAAAATACAAAAAATAGCTTGGCGTGGTGGCATACTCCTGTAATCCCAGCTATTTGAGAGGCTGAGGCAGGAGAATCACTTGAACCTGGGAGGCAGAGGTTGCAGTGAGCTAACATTGCAGCACTGCACTCCAGCCTGGGCGACAGGGCAAGACTCTGTCTCAAAAAAAAAAAAAAAGTCAGTGCAGCTTGTAGCCCTATCTACTTAAGAAGCTGAAGAGGAGGATGATCTCTGAGGCTAGGAGCTTGAGGCCAGCCTGGGCAACAGAACAATACACCATCTCCAGAAAAAGAAAAAGAAAAAATGTCTAGCCCATCTCAACCCCAACACACGCATTGCTAAGACCCTGGAGAGTCTGTCTGAGCTTTATGTGAATGTTACTGAAACAAAAATAGAGGGAAGAAAACCCCCCAAATTATAGGAAAAGTTTATTTGTTAAGTTTGGCTAAGGAAGGATTATGTGGTGATAATACTGTGGGCCTAGAGAAAGAGGAGGCCAGATTTTGTGAGATTTGGAGCATGTCCCTTGCTCTGAGTCTCTCACTGTCAAAACGTAAATACAGATCTACAATCCCCCGCAAATTTGTGTGGCAGTTATCAGGATTATCATTCGCTGGCCATTCTCAAGACATATTGCATTGTCCAGCAATTAAAAAAAAGAATAAAGTACTGATTCCTGTACAATGTGGATAAACCTCAAAAACAAAATGCTAAGTGAAAGAAAAAGGCACAAAAGCCACCTGTGGACGGATTCCATTTATATGAAACGTACAGAACAAATAAATTCCTAGAGACAGGAAGTAGATTGGTAGTTTCCAGGGACTCAGGGGAGAAAGGAAGGGGAGGTGACTGTTTAATGGATATAGTGTCTTCTTTGGAAGTGGTGAAAATGTTTTGGAACGTCTAGGCAGAGGTGGTGGTTACACAACACTAAACGTACTAAATGCCATTGAACTATTCATTTTTAAATTGATTAATTTTATGTTGAGTGAATTTTACCTTGATTAAAAAGAAAAATCATGGAAGGCCAAGGTGGATGGATCATTTGAGGTCAGGAGTTTCAGACCAGCCAGGTCGACATGGTGAAACTGTCTCTACTAAAAGTATAATAATTAGCCAGGCCTGGTGGTGGGCACCTGTAGTCAGGAGAATCACTTGGATGGGAGGCGGAGGTTACAGTGAGCCAAGATCATGCCACTGCACTCCAGCCTGGGTGACAGAGCAAGACCCAAAGAAAGAAAGAGAGAAAGGCGGGGGGGGAGGGAGGGAGAGATGCTTCAAATCTCACTTCCTCCCTTTTTTTTGAGAAAGAAAGGGAAAGAAAGATCAACCAATGAGTTTTAAAAGTGCCAGGTGACCACCTATGCTTCTTTCCCACTGATTCTGATTCATTTGGTCTGAAAAGGGGCCCAAACATTGGTTATTTTTCAAAGCCCCCTAGAGAGGTTATATTAGGCTGACAAGGTTGAGAACTATAGGCTTAAAGAAATGTGTTGTGATGGACAGGGTGTGGCTTTGAAGTCCAGCTGACCTGGGTCTTGGTTCTGCCTCCACTTCCAGATTGCTAATTCTCTGAACCTGTTTCATCTGCAAAGATGCAAATTATAACATTTACCACATCAGGACTATTGTTAAAATCACATTAGGTCATGTTAGTGATGCATGTGGGCTTGACATTTATTAGGTGCTAAATAAATTCTATTATTATTATAAAGAGATGCTAAAATTCATTGCAAATGTTTAAAAGAGCCATTAAATTAAAAGGTAATGAGATTTTTCTACCATTATTCCCGGATACTGGGCTTTGTGGGCGTAGGAAGGGGAAAGAGGAAGGATGCTTTGTTGGCTAGATAATTATTTTCTGTACTTATCAGTGTGTTTATATAATCAGGTCTAAAATAAAATTGATTGGAATCACAGTAGGTGATAATTCAACTACAAAAAAAAAAAAACAACAAACAAACAACTTCTTCCCTCATAAAGGCCCTTAAAGTTTTCTTTTGTGCCTTTGGGAAACAAACCACGCAGAGTGGTCTAGGACCGTCTGGCATGTAGCTGGGTTTCCCTTCATGGTATTGAGATCTGGTGGTTGCTGCTGCTGTTTTGGTCCACGCTGGCCTCTAAGGAGCTGAATTTAACTCATAGCCTTTCTCAAAAAAATCATTATATCCCATAGTCAGTGGCAATAAATCTGACAAATTAAGTTTACCCAATGGCTTTCAAGTTTTTTTCTTTATATCTCCTCCTCCTCTCAATTTTCTCATCAATCCATCCATTCGTTTGCATGGAATGTATGTATTCATATATTCATTTTTTTTGAGATGGAGTCTAGCTCTGTCACCCAAGTTGGAGTGCAGTGGTGTGGTCTCGGTTCACTGCAACCTCTGCCTCCCGGGTTCAGCAATTCTCCTGCCTCAGCTTCCTGAGTAGCTGGGACTACAGGTGCGCGCCACCACACCTGGCTAATATTTTTCTAAAATTTTTAGTAAAGACAGGGTTTCACCATGTTAGCCAGCATGGTCTTGGTCTCCTGACCTCATGATCCACCCGCTTCGGCCTTCCAAAGTGCTGGGATTACCGGTGTGAGCTACCGTGCCCAGCCTATTCTCTTCTTTCATTGCATGATTTTCTGCAACCTGCTTCAATGTAATGTTGTTGCTATTACCTGACGCTCTGGGGTCAGACCCTATGGATTTGTCTTTCTGGATGTGTAGCATCAAGCAATTAAAAAAAAAAAACTCTCTGTGCCTTGGTTTCTTCATCCCTACAGTGGGGATTTTAACAGTGTCTCCCTCATGGGATGGAGGAGTCAATGAGATTGTGTGTTTATGAAGAGTTTAGCATAGTCATGAAGTTAATCCTGAGAAATGACAGCATCTCATCCTCAGATCGGATAGAATCCTCTGGGCTCTGTAATCACCTTTCCTGGGCATGCTGCTGCTTCTTAGCTATTTGGGGACAACACATCTTTGGACAGTTGCCCTACAAAGCATCATTTCTTCCTCCGAGAAACTGGAGTTGGTGTCCTGAATTATTTGGCTGCTTCCAATCTTTCCACCCAGTGGAGCACAGCGGTGTCCACACCAGAGACCCTGTCCATGCCGCCTGGGTGGGTCGTGAGGCAACTGCGGACCTCTTGCCCTGACCTTTTGAATGTTGCACTCCCAATTTTAATTTCTTAAAGATCTTGCCCTTTTCCTTCTCCTTGAGTGGCAAATACATCTCTCCTACCACTTATTGCAAGTGTTCGAAACTTTTCTCTAAGTGGTGCCCAAGGCAATTGCGTTTGAGATTCATCTTCATGTAAAGCCAGTACTCAGACACACATCCAGCACACGCAATGTCAGGACTGTAATGCTTTACACTTAGCATCTCATTTAAATCTTAAAACCACCCCCATGAAATGGGCATTTTATTAATCCTGTATTTTAAAGGTAAGAAAACACGTATAACAAGTCAAGAAACTTTTCCAAAAGCCACAGAGATAATATGCTTGAGATCAGATTTGAAAGTAGGCATCTCACCCCAGAACTGAGGTTCTTAACTATTGTATTGAACTGCCTCTTTATAACAATTATCTTTTTTCCAACCTCCTAGTTTAACAAAGGAGGCAACAACTTTTCAGAGAGGGGCTGTGTCCTGCCTGTTTTCATATCCCCTATTCCCACACCCCAGGATCCTGGGAGGGTTTTCAGCAGGATCTTCTGCCTAATCTTTGCTGACTTTCTTCTCCCGAGCATTTCATTCTCTAGAATTTGACAGAGGCAAGATTCTGGCTTCAGGGTGGTGATGGCCGGGAGAGCCTCAAAAGCTTTTGGGCTAAGCCATGTGCTCTGGCTGTAATTGCCAGAGGAAGACTGTTGAGTACCTAAAAGAATCACCAGGGGCTTAGTGTTTTGGAGCAGGATTTGGGTATTCCGTGTTCCCACTACTCACCACATCCTAGATAGTAATTAGTAGAGTGACCAGCAGCCTACGATCATTGTTTGAGAGATGTGAGAACTTGGGTAAGACACTCACCTTCATTGCATCTTGGCTTCCCTGTCTATAAATGGAGAGAGTAACAGTGTCAACCTTTTAGGGCCATGTTGAGGATTCACTAAGAATATGCATAGTAGGGGACTGGAATATAGTAAGTAATAAATGTTGGCTATTTATTTTTAGCAATAACATGAACAGTTTGCAGACTTTGAAGGATATAGACAGAAAAGCTCCTTGGAGGGCTGGGCTTGTGTCTTCTCTATCCCTTATATCATTCCAGCACCCAGGCCTTGACAGCATGCTGTCATGTAAAAATGTGATCATTCTTTCCTGTATTTAAAAAATAAATTTGTCTGAAGAGCAACTTTATGAGAAGTGTGTGCATCCTTGCATTTTATGACTTGGGTTTTCTTCTTCTGCCTGCTGCCGGGGTTTAATAAAAGCACAACTATAACAGGGCAGCATCTGGACAAGCTGAGGAGGGGTTTAACTTTTAAGAATAAACTAGCATCTTTGAGCACCAGCCTCGGAGTACAAATGGGCAGCAATCTGCCACAGCCACCGTAACTGTGCCTCTGCTTCCTACCAAGCCTGCTCTTCTCACTGGCTTTGAGTGAACGGACACTCAAGTGTAGCACAACTTTCCAGAGGAAAGAAACAATAATACAAATTCAAAGATAGCTAAACATACAGAAACATGTCATTAAAGCAGAATTAGACATAAACTCAGACGGAAAACCTCAAATCCCCCAGAGTCCCCCAGTCTTTGGCAAGCCTGATATGTTGAATGCCTGTGCCTTCCTTTGGTAGATTTCTTTTGTTCTTCCTACTACCCAAATTGTTTTAGAGTCCTCTGCTATGACAGGTATTCTGAAAAGACCCAATCCACTGACTTGTAAATTGTAGTCAATGCACCTCTTCAAAGACATTCTAATCTTGAAAAATATCACAGGGTGAGAAAAAGCCACTGGACAAGAAGAAGTCGTCAGAAATTTGTCCCCTTATTCTCTGTGTTCTATCATGACAGAACGGGGTGGAATTAAGAAGTTGCTATAATTTTTGTGCCTATTCAACTTTGTTAAAGCTTCTGTGTCTCAGTTTAGAACATCTCATCCCTACAGCATGGGAGATAACCTAGGGCCTCCTACACCTGGCAAGTTTTCTTTGTATAATTTGAAGCTACCCTAGGGCAGCCATAGGAGGGGGGTATTCTGGCCACTGTAACGTCTAGAAGCAAAGGCCACAGCATTGAAGGCCATGGACTACAATCCTGGTCACTTAAAAAAATTACCTCCGCAGGATTTTCTCATTTAAGGATGTCAGGTGCAAACCCCAGCCTCAACTGCCCAACAGATAAGGCATTCAGGGTTTCACTTAACCCAAAGTACATTGTAGCCAGAGCCTAAACACTATCTTACATGCAGGAGATTGTATCGCTAGGAACAGGAGTGTCCATCACGTCTTCTCCTAACTGAAACATTCCTGATTCTTCATGATCAAGCTCAGGCCAAGACCATTATCTGAAATCCACAAATCATCCTCTAGTCTTATTAGATCACTCCATTTACATCTTCCCATTGCCCAGAGACTGATTATTACACAGAATTACATAAATCATAATAAAATGAAATTCTACATAGCCACGCCTAGAAAAGTTTCTTTTGAAGTTATTTTATGTTTACTCATATTTATTTATTAAAACACTTTGTTAAGAAGTAAAAATAGAGACAGCTTAAGTTTCAGGGCTACATGAAGCATGCCCTGATTCCCACTGTGGGGCATTTCATGCATGCTCTTTTCTATAGCACATATCATGTTATATTATGTTTGTATTTTTCCACTTTCATCTCCTCTACTATTTGTGAACTTCAGTGCAGACCCTCAACTAATTGCTTTTCAAAGAGCAATTTATCTTAGCTGCTCTCATGAATAATTACGGTGCTCAGATGAGAATCTCACTGATATCTGGGCTTCAGTGGAGGAGGAAACTGGGCATGGTATAGCTTAGTATCCTTCCAACAAAAGCTACAGTTGTACCTCCTGATTCAGATCCTAGGGCCATCACTTACCAACTGTGTGATCTTGGACAAGCTACCTAGCCTTTCTGAGCCTCAGTTCTCTCACCTGTAAAACAGGGAAAATAACAGATATACATTTTTGGTCTAGCAGATTAAATGAGGACATGCATCAGGATCTTGCTCATGGCAAGTATTTATCCACAACATGTTAACTGTTAGTATCATCCATCCTGAATGAATGAATAAATGGATCATATGATTAGATTATCTGTAATCCCCTACTAAAGGTCTGAAGGTATCACTTATCTTCATCATGAAAAAGTCCTGTGAAGTGTTTCATGACCAAGATTCCAATTTATTCACATTTCAATGTCAAACAATTGTACCCATCAACCTTGGTGCATGTTAATATTGAGAGACACTCAACAAACATGAAGGAAAATCAAGGATCCATCTTTAGATGGGACTCTAAAGGTCACTTGTTTCTGTTTCCTATCCTCTTTCCACATAACCCTGTTGTCTGCCCCCATTTTAACGACAGAATGACTACATTTTACTGGATGAGAACTAAAATTTCCTGAGTGTCTGCCCTGTGATAGGCACCCTACTGGGTAATTTAAAATTCACTGTCTCATTAAATATCCCCCAATTCCATGAATGGAGGGCGTTATTATTCTCATATTTGCCAACAAGAAGGCTGAGGCACAGAGAGGTTATACAGCTTTCCAAAGGTCACACAGCTTGTAAGCAGCCCATGTGAGACTAAATCCCAGTCCTCTCTGCCTTCAAAGCCCTTGTGTTTTTCATGATATCCCATTGCCTTCAGAAAATAAAATGAGTTTTGCCAAGCCGAATAATAGCTTTTCTTTCTTCTAGAAATGAAGGTGCAGTAGTCAGAGCTCAGATTTCAGTAGAATGTCATTTGTAATGCCCTCTTCTGACCCCATTTAAAACCTCTCTCCTACACTTTCCATCTCCCCAAAGGTGTAGTTCATAAAGCAGCATTATTCCGTGTGACACCTTCCTCAATGTAAGGATCAAAATCCTTGGTCCCTGTAAAATAACCTCATAAAGCAAGTCTCCCTCTGAAACCCAGTGGAAAATAAATGACCTTTCATCAGTTCTTTTCAGCTCCCGCCTCAGTTTCAGTCAAATGGTAACTGCTCCTGGCAAGGGTCTTCTGGAACCTGCTCTGAGCATATCCAGTTCTTTCAGTAGGAGACAAGGATGCCCAGAGAAGAGAGTGTAGACATTTGATTCAAGCGGACATCAGTCCCAGCTTTACCGCTTCCTGTCTATGCAACCTTGGAAAAGTCATTTGTGTTCTCTGAGCCTTGTCTGCAACTTTAGGGATCACTTTATTTCCAGCATTGGCTTATTAAAAACTACCAGGTGTCAGTGCTCTGCTCTATAGAGATTTGGTGGTGAGTAAATACAGTCCTTGCCCTATTTGAAAGATCTCCTTTGCTCATGACAGTAGAGTTAGGAAGAAGAGGAAGAAGAATCACACTACTGAGCAACTAAAATTATAATTGAGCTAAGTCCCACAGATGGAAGTCACATCATGCCTTAAGAATACATAATAGGAAGACTTGATTAGGTCTGGAGAATTAGTTAAGATCCTAAGGATGATTAAGAGTTATCCAGGTAGAAAGCATTCCAAGTTAAGGAAATGGTGTGTGTAAAGGCCCTTCCTTGAAGGGTCATCTGTTAAAGAAATGAAATGCCACACAGAGTACCTAGTCCAGAATTTGAGAATAATAGGCATGTATGTGTCTTACTTTTCTTGGTCAAAGGCCTTCCCTTCCTCCATATCAGAACAGACTAAGTCCTCCTGATGCTCTGCCATTGGGATGGAGTAACTCCAGCATGGGATGCCATGTATACATTTAGGTAAATTAAGGTTTTGTTTTGTTTCTCTTTACTGTTAGCCTCTCTTCACACAAACATGGAGACATGGTTTTTACCACGTGGTTTTGGAGGGTAGGTTTGGAATGGATTTTACTTAAAGTATAGGTGATCTGGCATATAGAGAATTTTCTAAGGACGATATGATATGGAGGGACATCTCAAAGAGAGAGTCAACCATCAGATAAACAGAGACTGACATATAACCAGAGGCCAACATGTCTGCTGATTAGGGGAGATACATCATATGTACTAAGATGCCAGTGACCAAGGTCACAACTGTGGTTTCCAATATGAACATCCAATTTTAAGTATGCCAGAAGGGCAGGCATCTATAATTGCAGGGACTAATCTGTGATTCAGCTGCTTCTCAGTAGGGCAACTTTATACAGCAAGTTTCAAGACACTGGAGCAGGAGGTATTTATTTTGTCATAATCATTTGCCATAGGCATTGTAGCTAATTATGAATGTGTCATAGCCAGAAATATATTAACTAATTTACTCAACAAACATTTGACTATCTAATATGGGCCAGTCCCTGTGTTGAATGTGAAGTATGCAGAGATAAAAAGATACTCTGCGCCCGGGCGCGGTGGCTCAAGCCTGTAATCCCAGCACTTTGGGAGGCCGAGGCGGGTGGATCACGAGGTCAAGAGATCAAGACCATCCTGGTCAACATGGTGAAACCCTGTCTCTACTAACAAAAAAATTAGCTGGGCATGGTGGCGCGTGCCTGTAATCCCAGCTACTCAGGAGGCTGAGGCAGGAGAATTGCCTGAACCCAGGAGGCGGAGGTTGCGGTGAGCTGAGATCGCACCATTGCACTCCAGCCTGGGTAACAAGAGCGAAACTCCGTCTAAAAAAAAAAAAAAAAGATACTCTCCCTATTCCCCAGGAGAACACAGTCTAGTAGATACTGAAGGCATTTGGGGGATTTATCACATATAAAAAGTGGATGCCTGACTGGAAAAAAAATTGCCTTTTCCACCATGGAAAAAAAGGGATTTCACAAGCAAATATGGTTCCCTGTGTCTATGAATTGGTGCCAGGTTAGATCCAGTAGAATCTAGCTCAAGCAACCTTCTGAGTAGTTGGAACTACAGACTTATGCCACCATGCCCTGCTAATTTTTGTATTTTCTGTTGAGATGGAGTTTCTCCAGGTAGCCCAGGCTGGTCTCAAACTCCTGGACTCAAGTAATCCACCCACCTTGGCCTCCAAGATTTTAATTAAAAAAAAAAAAAAATAGAGACAGCTAGGCATGGTGGTTCATGCCTGTAATCCCAGCACTTTGGGAGGCCGAGGTGGGCAGATCACCTGAGGTCAGGAGTTGAAGACCAGGCTGGCCAACATGGTGAAGCCTCATCTCTGTTAAAAATATAAAAATTATCTGGGCATGGTGGTGGGTGCCTGTAATCCCAGCTACTCAGGAGGTTGAGGCAGGAGAATCACATGAACCCAGGAGGCAGAGGTTGCAGTGAGCTGAGATCATGCCACTGCACTCCAGCCTGTGTGAAAGACTGAGACTCTGTCTCAAAAAAAAAAAAAAAAAAAAAAAAATAGAGACAAGGTCTCACTATATTGCCCTGAGTGGTCTCAAACTCCTGGGCTCAAGCAATCCTCCCACCTTGGCCTCCCAAAGTGCTGGGATTGCAGGCGTGAGCCACCGTGCCCGGCGCAGGTAAGGTGAACTCTTTACTACATACCATATGACTAATGATAATTTCCTTAGCTCTGTGGAGCTTTAGTTTCCTTATCTATCAAATAAAAATAAAGGTAACACCAACATGACTCTTACAGTAATAACACGAGATCATGGATGTAAAGTCCCAGCATGTGATAAATGCTTCAAAAATGGTATCCATGACCATGATGATGATGACATTGATGAGGAGGAAAAAATGCTGAGCTGAAGGCGTTAATGATGTTGCTTAGAAAGTTTTCAAGTGAGGAAATGTGGCACATACATACCATGGAATACTACGCAGCCATAAAAAAGGATGAATTCAAGTCCTTTGCACAAACATGGATGAAGCTGAAAGTCATCATTCTCAGCAAACTAACACAAGAACAGAAAACCAAACACCACATGTTCTCACTCATAAGTGGGAGTTGAACAATGAGAACACATGGTTACAGGGAGGGGAACATCACACACCAGGGCCTGTTGCAGGGTAGGGGGCAAGGGGAGGGAGAGCATTGAGAGAGATACCTAATGTAGATGACGGGGTGATGGATGCAGCAAACCACCATGGCATGTGTATACCTATGCAACAGACCTGCACGTTCTGCACATGTACCCCAAAACTTAAAGTATAATTTAAAAAAAGAAAAAAGTTTCGCAGGGAGAAAGGATACTGGGTAGAAGGCACATTTTCTCCACTCCATCTCTATCCTCCTTGTCCAACACTATAAAAATCCTTCTCATAGCCATTGCCCGGAGGCTGTTCAGAAAGCTTGCCTCTTTATCTTCACTTCACATAACTCTGTCCCCAGAAACCATTTGCTTATCATGTTTCCCCTCCCATATTTCAATGACGGCTTATGCAACAAAGGCTGTCTCAGAGAAACATCATCTTGCACTTCTCATAGAAATTTTGTTCCCTTTCACCAGCCTAGGCTATCACAGCCCATTATTTAGGCCTACACAAAGGAAGCCTTAATGGGACGTACTTGGCAGAGGGATTTTTGCCTGAATAGTGTCTTTCTGTTGTTTTAAATAGATCTCACGAACAGTTTCAAAGCTTCTCATTCACTGACATGAACAGGCTCTAAGACAGTCTCTGTCTCAGCTGTTTCCCCAGTCTTCTCTCCAATGACAGTAAAACCCTATCAACTTCTAACATCCCTCCCTATGGCCCACAGGAGGCCCAGAACCCTGACCAGAGAGCAGAGCCCCAGCTGAGACAAATGAACGCCACACACAACGCCCTTACACTGCAAAGAATAGCTCCACAAACAACAAGAAGCCCTGCAGAGAAAGGAGAAGGGCATAGAAGAGACACGGCCAACTTTGGAGTTCAGACAGGGCTGGCTTCTCAACCAAGTTCTGCAAATAACTCACTGTGTGGTATGGCCAGATCCCTTCAGCTTTCTAAGACTCAGTTTCTCCATCTGTCAAATAGCATGGTACACAGCATTGTGTTAAATGCTTTCTATGGATGATCTCATGTGATCCTCACACCAGATCTACGATGAGGCAGGTAGTATCACTACTCTCACTTTATAGATGAAAACTTTGAGGCTGAGAACATAAATGATTTTCCTGAAGTCACAGCTGGTTATTGGTGGAATCAAATTTGAACCTATGACTGTGAGATTCAGTACCCTTTAGTTCCTACCTTCATCCATTTTACTTCATAATCTATGACTTTTGTCAATTCTTAGAGATTATATAATAATTTTGGACCTGGCCATCAACTGGAATACACTACCCAAACCCCATTTTAGGCTCTGAACCTACAGGGCTTTTGATCAAGGCCATTAGGAGTGCTGAAAAGACGACAAAAATTTTGTTATTAACCAGCATGTCCAAACAGAAGATCCTCAAACTGGCTTTGTTTCTACATTAATCAGCATAATTAAAGTTAGCTGTTATATCAGATAAACCTTGAGATCTCAGTGGCTTAACACAATAAAATTTTATTTCTTATTTAGAAAACAAGATGTTCCATGATCCACAGTCTCCGTGGTTGCTGTAGCAGAGCAGGGTAGTGTTATGGAGGTCACCTTGCTCTTAGCCACAGCCCAGGAGTGACATACGTCTCAACTGCAACCTGGCAACATTTTCACATTTCATTGGCCAACACTCATCACATGGCCCACCCTGGCCACATGGGAAGATGGGAAATGCAGAGTGATGCACAGATATTCAGGGTCACTAACAGATTCGGCCCCGAACTCCATGAAAGTCCTTTGATTCTGTCATAACCTGGCTTATCTTGAGCATTCAACTCAGCTAGCATTTTTATTCTCTGTATTATCTGGAACCTGGTGGATGGAGCCCTTGGTGCTGAGATGTCCTTCAAAACAGTTGAATTGCACATAAGAATGCCACAGTAGGTTAGACAAGGCCTCTAGCTCAGGAGGGATGTTCAGTCCAGAGCAGCCTAACTCAGCAGCTGGGATTTCTGCATTACTGGTTCCTCTTGGAATAAGTCCCAGCAGCATGTGCTCTCATCCATATCCTTAGACATATGCCTGCCTGTCATTTGGCCCCTACATGCTCTCTAGGTAGTGGTAGCAGAATAAGAATCACAATTGGGAAACAGGAAGAGAGGTGGGCACTTTTATTAGAAATGAACTGCATGCTTCCACAACCCTACCACCCTGAACACCTGGACACATCCAATCTTGTCTGATCTCAGAAGCTAAGCAGGGTCGGGACTGGTTAGTACTTGGATGGGAGAAATAAGTTGCACACATCTTTATTCACTTAATTGTGAGAATTGGAAGAGTCTTGTTTTCTCCAGAGGCCACCAGGAAGAGGAGATTCCCATACCCACAAACCTCTGGCCCTCTGTGGCTGATCGCATGGCTTGCCCTAGTATTCACATATCATTCTGGAAGAACCAGCCCAAAGCTGACAGCATATCTTATGGAAACAACAAGGCCAAGGTGACAGTTGGATTATTTCACCCAAAGTCCACCTTCAGAGCTTCTCCCTTCTACAAGCAAAGACAGGCAGAAGGTGGAGTGAGGACTGAAAAGGCACCTGGAGACCCCCTTTGGGGACCTTGGTCTTGTTCTTTGGGAGATAAAAATCCAAAGGAAGAGGGGCATCAAAGCATGTCAGCTGGGCTTCTGTTGTTAGGATACCAACAAGTGGGAAGTCTTTTTGACTTCCCAAATTTTTAGGATTATTTTAGCCAAGGACAAATGATTCGCATTAAAAGAAGAAAAAATAAGAAAATAGGATTCATAGACACTACCAAACTCTCCATAGGGACATACATTTTTACAAACTTTCTGGAAAGCAGTTTGAAATATATATCCAGAGCTCTAGAAATGTTCTTACCTGATGATGCAGTAATTTTACTTCCAGGAATTTATCATAAGGAAATAATCACAAATGAAAACAAATTAGGCCTATATAAGGATGTTCAAGAAAGCATTATTTGTATTAATGAGACTTTGGAAATAATCTACATGTTCAATAGGAGAATAAAATGGTAATTATGGCATATCCATATGACAGTATTATGTAGCTGCTGGAAATAACGCTTTGGATCCTTTTAAGGATGTAGGCAATGCTTACTCGAGCCTTGCAACTTACGAGCTGTGTAAAAAGCATATGCTAATGAAATAGGATGGTAATAACAGTACTCAAATGGTAACAATAATACATGGAAAAATTGTGGTTGATGTTTTATTTCATTCCTTATGTTTGTCTTATCTTCCAAGTTTTTTCCAATAAACATGTATTGTTTTTATAATATTAAAAAAGAACCAATAAAATCCACACTTTTTTGGATTGGATGAACCTCCTTAACTGGAAAAGATAGATTCTTATTTTGGATGTTTAAGCTGCAAAAGTAATGGATGCTTCTGCAACCAAGGGGCTGATTATACAAAAGCAGCTTCTCTTTGAAAGTGATGCTGAGAAGTTTTAGCAAGAATGGCTGGGAGCAAGGAATAGGCACAGGATTTGTCTCATTTTGTCTTCTAAGTAAGAGACAAGCCTAGCGGGGCTTAAGGACTGACATGGTTTTCTTATATTCACTTACAAATTCAACGATATGTATTCAGCATCTACTCTTTGCCAGATTTTGCCTAAGCCCCTGAATTTTTTGGGTTTTTTGTTTGTCTTGTTTTGAGATGGAATCTTGCTCTGTCCTCAGGCTAGAGTGCAGTGGCACAATATCGGCTCACTGCAATCTCTGCCTCCTGGGTTCAAGCAATTCTCCTACCTCAGCCTCCCAAGTAGCTGGGACTACAGGTGCATGCCACCATGCCCAGCTAATTTTTGTATTTTTAGTAGAGATGGGGTTTTACTATGTTGACCAGGATGGTCTCAATCTCTTGATCTCATGATCTGCCTGCCTCAGCCTCTCAAAGTGCATGAGCCACTGCTCCCGGCCAAGCCCCTGAATTTCAAGTGAGCCACAGACAGCTTGCCTTTGTCCCTAATAATAAGGTGACTTGTGAATTTCCCATGAGGTTGCATAATCAATTATATGACCCAGTACAATTATTTCTGTGCACTTAGTCAATTAATGTTCATTTTGGGGATCACTGTAGTACAGTGTCCTCAAACATTACAGTACACAAAGCTTATTTAGTAATTGCTAAAAATCTGTATTTCTGGGCCAGTTTTTTGAAACCTTGATTTAATAGTTGTGGGTAGCTTGGAAAGTCCCTTTTAACCAAGTGCTGCAGGTGAGTGATGTGAGTGGTCTTGAACCATACCTGAGAAACACTACACTGAATAGGCTGAAAAAAACAACAACAAAAAACCAGAACCTTCCCTATAGAACCTTGCAGTCTAGATGGGCACATGAACAACCGCTGATGTGTTAGAAACATTTTAATAATATGAAAATAACCACAGCATAAAGACAATAAAATAATAGCTATCTTTAATTTAAGACTTACTATGAACCAGGGATTACATGAAACTCTTTAATTATTCCATTTAATCCTTGTAACTGCTCTGTAAGTGAAGTGTTATGACTCCCATTTTAAAAATGAAGAACAAATTAACTTAACCATGGTACACAGTCGATATATGGTGTATCCAAGGTATAACCTTAAGGTTTCTAATGCAAAAGCTAATGTTCCTGCCTGTACTGCAGATACACTATGTGATGAATGATTCTTATTACCCATTCCAAGAGCATAGGAGAACCTAAGGGCCCACGTTCTCATAGGAGAATGTGTAAAATATCTGGGCTGAGATTTGAAGATGAATCAAGGCCAAGAAGGGAGAGCCTAGGTATGAAACAACCACAGAGCCTGGCCTATGTTTGGGAGGCTGCCAGAACTTAGAGATGGCCGTACAGCAATGAATGCAGGGTGGATGCAGAATGCAGAATCTAGAGGATGTGGCAGGATCACAGAGTGTTTTCTATTCCCTCTTAGAAGATTTGGATCTTGTACTACAGACAATGGGAGCAGGAGAAGAAAATCAGTAGTTTGTGTTTTTGAAGGATCACTTTATTTGGAAAGAAGACAGAATCATCGTTTATAGGTAATATGATTATCTAGCCCATGAAAGCCCCCTGAAGAAGTCTTAGAACTAATGAAAAAGGGCAGCAAAATAGCTACACAAAAAATAAACACAAAAAAAATCAATATATTTCTTATATGCCAGCAATAAGCAGTTGGAAAATACAGTGGAAAAACAATCCTCTTCTCCCATAGCAGCAAAATAGTTTTTTAAACCCTTAGGGAATAAACTTAACTGTATGGAAAAAAAAACTACAAAATTTTACTGCAGAACATTAAAAAATACCTTGGTTTAATGTAGAAACATATTATGTCCTTAAAAGGCAAGATGCAATGTTATAAATAGGTTCTCTCTCAATTAATTTACTGGTTTAATGCAATTACAATATTAATCCCAGTAGGACATTTTTGAGAAACATGACAAAGTGATTCTAAAATGCATTTGGACAAATAAGTAGGTAAAAAAAAAAAGCCAAGGAAAGAAAATTTAAGAAAGTTAACAAAGTGAGATTATAATGTGTTTAATATCTGAGTGTGCTAGGAGACCAATACATTGAAAAGTGTGGCACTATTTCAAAAAGAGACAGATTAATGGCATAGAAGAGAGACTAGCAACAGATGCAATCTCTCTCTCTCTCTCTCTCACTCTCACACACACACACACACACACACACACACACAGAGATAGCACATGCATGATAAAGGTGCCTTTTTAAATTGGTATGGAGCATAAGGATTGTTTAATCTATGGGGCTTGAACAACTAGGTAAGTATTGGGAGAAAAAATAGATAGCTCCCCACCTTCAGCAAAACACCAAGCAAATCACCAGTGGCTGAACTTGCTGTTCTCTCTTATAACGTGCTTCCTCTAGCCATCTGTGTTTAGTGCAACTCTAAACAGCATTCATTATAGTGATATAATTTTCTGTTTATCTGTCTTCACAAGTAGACCATGAACTCTTTGGAGACCAGCAACTTTGCCTTATTCATATCTGCATCCCTTAAAATATAGTAAGTGCTCAAGAAATGTGGTTTGAATGGGCCAATGCCCCTTTATACGTGTGCCTCTTTCTGGTTCAGAAAATCTATGAGGCCAGGACGGCTTTCCATTACAATTCTCAAATCCTTGTTTCTTCAAACATAACCCTCAACAAATACTAGTGGAGTGCAATAATTACTCTCACATTAACAGCTGTTTCCATTTTCCCCAACTTAAGCTTTTTCGTGTGTTTAAAAAAATCTTCTCAGCTATTGCCCTTTCGTTTCTTGGGTGCACTTTAATTAGATCATGGGTGCAAGAGGCACTGTGAACAGTCACAGTGATGGGGGCTGTGATGAAATGCTGATGACTAAAAGCCATGGACCCACTCTCTTCAATAACACTTTCTGCGATGATAGAAATGTTCTGTCTTGCTATTGTCTAATACTGTTTCCACCAGCCATGTGAAACTATTAAGCACTTGAAATGTGGCTAGAGTGATGAGGAACATTTTAATTTAAATTAATTTGTCACATAGGTTTTGGCTTCAGCATTAAACCACAGAGCCAAAGCAATTTATTTCTAAATTTCCCTCCAACACAATTATATCAATACCCCCATATTTATTCATGCTGAACCACATGGACCCTGCTGGTGTGAATCAAAAGTGCTGGCTAGAGACACCAAAACTCAGGACTCAAATGATTTCATGAAATACCTACAATTTTACTTCTCTGTTTCCCACAAATGACAATATTTCGTGTTCTGCCTGCCAGGCCTGGCACCATAGCCAGAGGATGGTAAAAATCAACTCCTAAATGGATTACGCCCAGAATATTATAGTAGCTATCCCAGTTCCCAAGTCTTTGAAATCCCGAAGGACTGTCTTCCTCTGATCTCAGACAATACCCTTTTGCATTCCTGGCCTCAAGTGTCATGCACTGATTGATTGATTCAGGCATTCATGGGTCAAACATTTATTGAGAGTCTACTATGTCTCAGGCAGAGCAACTGAGATTTGAAAATAAATCAGAAAAAAATCACAAATAGCCCCTCCATCATTAAACTTACAGTCTATTGGGGGACTTGGCCTTTACTAAGTGCCACTGATGCTTCAATTCCATGTGTAGTCATGGTTTAATTACTATAGCTGAGAAGCAAAATCACCCCAAAACTTAGTGGCTTAAGGTTCTAATCTATGAACTTTCATGGCTGCTCTAGATTAGGAATTAGAGAGAAGGTTGGCTGGGCTATCTGGTTTGGGCTCTCTCATGAAGTTGCAGTCAGGTGGTGATTGGGGTGGGGCTCATTCTGAAGACTCCTTCACTATCTGTCTATCTCTAGAGATTCTTCCATATGACGAGAGAGAGAGAGAGAGATCGAGACCCAGCGTAATCCGTTTTGCTTTTTATGATCTAGCTTTGGAAATTTCAAGGGATGGGAATATAGACCCCATTACTTGAGGCAGGAATATCAATGCCACATCATAAGAACATCATTTGGGATTGGACCATCTTTAGAAAACACATTCTGCCATGGCTCCTTATTTCAGCTACAGCTATGATGGACAGCTCTCTGTGACCTTGGACTCTCCTTGCGTTGAAGGCATCCCACCTCAAGTGTCCATCATGTATTTTTCTGATTTCTGTCCCACCTTCTTCTCTGATGCTATAGGAAACTGCCTGACCCATATACAAGGAGATCCTGGAAGTATGGGGAGTTAACACTTCTAGAAGAAACCTTCAACCATTGGAGGGTTGAATGAGGGGAGGTAGATAAATGTCCCAATCTTCTTTCTGAGAAGCATTCTCTGGAGTTTTCAGAAAGTTCTGTTGGAACCATGACCCTCTGCTCTCAGTGGTGGCACAATGACACATTCACTTTTTAAAACCACCTTATTGAGCTATGGTTGACATACAAAAAGCTGCAGATGTTTACTGTATATAGTTGATGTGTTTGACGATAAGTATACATCCATGAAACCAAGATCACAATCAATGCCATAAACATCTCCATCACCTCCAAGTTTCCTCCTGCCCTTCTATCTATATTGTTTTCTTTTTATGGTGACTGCACTTGACTTAAGGTCTGCCCTCTTAGCAAATGTTTAAGTATACAATACAGTATTGTTAACCATATGCCCCATCTAGTAAACATCTAAAACGTATTTATGTTGTATGACATTCTTTTATTTTCCTTCTTTACCATCCCAAATAAGCCAGCTGTATTCAGGCTCTGATTTTAAGGGAACCCATACAAAGACACAGTCAAATGAATAACTGATAAAATAAAAATTAATTAAAACTTGGGGATGGACTCACAAGAAAATGTGCATGGTCCCCTGAAAATGTATGACAGGGAGTCTGAGGAGTGGGCACAACTGAAACCTGAAGGATGAGGAGGCAGGGGAGTATGTTCCAGGACAAGGACATAGCATGTACAAAGGCCCTGGGGTCAGATCAGTAAGAACTTGAAATTTTCTAGAGCTGGGGAACTTGATGGAGCCTTTTATGATGGAGGAGAGTGACCAAAGTAAGAATGGAAAGGATGGTAGGGTCAAGGTTTGTCCTTCACTGTATGGGCCATGGGAAGTCATGAATAAGCAGAATAATGACACTAATCAATTTTTACATTAAAAAATGATCTCAAAGGGAGATCTAGACTTGATCCTGGGATATCATGCAGAACTGTTCCCCAAACAGGACAATTTTTAGCTAATGGAGACACGGCAGGTTTGGCACACACAGAAAAAGCTTGTTGAATGAATGAATGGATGAATTATGGTCAAAGTCACCCTATCACAGAGACTAGATGTCTTGGTCAGTACCCTGGGAGCCAAGTAAACCTCCAAAGCTTTTCCTATTAAATCCAGAATGGATCCCATTCAAATGGTGTCCAGTGGGCAAAGATGTGGGTAAAGAACAGGGCACATATGTCAAGAGTCACTTCCTTCATAATGCTTGCAACAGCAGGCAGATCCTACCAGGGGTCAGGGGGATTCCTGTTACTTCCAGGATCCTGAAGTGGAGCTCAGCTATGAAAGGGAAGTGTAGCCACTGACCCACTTGGTCTGGGTGTTGGGAAGCTCATGGACATCATCAGGTTGCCCAGAAGTGTTTCAGAGCAATTCAGCTCACTATCATTCCAGAAGGCCAGCAGCAGGAGCTTCAGTAGAGCACTTCAAAAGAAATCCCACTAATCTTATGAAAACATTACATCAGCAGACCCCCTACAGTGGCAGGATGGATACTCTGTAGTTTATAGTAACAGCTAGTACTTACTGAGCACTTATTATACACCCAACACTGTGCTGAACATGATACATAGACTAATTTAATCATCAAAACAAACATGTAAGTGAGCTTATTTTCTTGCCCTCATTTTACAGATGAGACAGGCTCAGAGACATGAAGTAATGTGCCCAAGGCCACACAGCTGGTCAGAGTAGAGCTGGGGTTAAAAGTAGGTTCTTGGGAGTCAGGCAGACCTGTGTTTGGATTCTAGTTTTGTCATTTTCTAGCTGTGTAACTGTCACCAAGCCATGTTACCTCCTTAAGCCTCAGTCTCATCTGTAAAATAGAGATAGTAATATTATCTACTTCATAGGGTTGCTGAGAGATCAAATAGGTTGCTGCTTGAAAAGTCCTTTGCACAATTCTTGGCCCATAATAGTTTTACAAATGGCTGCTGCTGTGATATTGATCATCCCTGCCATTGTCTCTTGCAGTAAGCCAAGGTCAGCATGCATGACCACTAGAAAAGAAGCAAACTCTCTTTCCTGGCTCCCGGAGCTCAGAGAAGCAAGAAGAGGGCAGCTAGCTCACTGGAATGACCTCTAAATCAAATTGGAAACTTGAGGTGGCAACGTCAGCCCTCCCACCCTAGTGTCCTTCTGCTTGCCGAGAAGGGAAAACATTTCTGTAAAGATAAGAGAAAGAGAACTTACTATCCACTCTGATATGCTCACTTTCATGGTTTTATAAATACATTCTTTTATGGTAAGCAGTAGTTTATCACAATGCCTGGATTTGACAAACTCTAAGTAGTTGGTTTATCAGATGATGCCTTTTGCATGAGCAACATTTAATATTCTGCTATAAGAAAGATGAGTCTGCCTTTCAAGCATTCGTATAACTTGAGCAGATTTTAAAACCCCGTATTTTAAAAGGCCTTGCTATCAGCCAAACTGAAGTGGGTTGAGGCTCGGGGGGCAGTGTTACATCAAAATCCCAGACATCCTCTGTGAGATCTGTGACCTGGGATAAACCACATGACAGCTAAGTCACACGATTTAGTGAAATGACCAACATATGCTTTGGAAACAGGAAGGGCTAGTTCAACTCTTGAATTTACCGCATTCCAACTATATGACCCTGGGTAAATTATACAGCTCTTTGAACCTCACATTAGTCATTGGTAAAAGGAGAATAAGAACAACATCCTAGTTAGTAATAATCTAGGTAAAGTGCCATCGCTTCAATTATCTTTCCCTTTCTTGTCTTTCAGTTTTTTCATCTTAAAAGTGCTGTCATTGAATTTAATTGTTTCCAAGTTTCCTTTCAGCCCAAAATAATTCTGGTTAAGCCTGGGGCTAAGCACTAGGGTTTGAGCCCTGTAGATGGAAAGCCACCTAGAAACCTGGACAGCTGGGCAGGCATCAGGTGTGAAGGTGAAAGATGGCAGCGAAATCAGAGGAATGGCTTATAAGTGACTAGGATCAAAGATACGCTAAAATAGTGACTCTTCTTTTATGGGATATAATGAGTTCCTTAGCTGAGGAATTTCAGAGCTAGAGAAATCAGGTAAAATAGTGAGTCGAGTGGATTCATAATTATAGGATGAATAAAGGTTTTGTGCCTAGTGAAACATGAAATGTGCTAAACACGGTCAGAATTGGGCAAAGTCTACATCCTTCCTCTGTAGAGTGATAGAGACTTGTTAACACATGGACTATGAGAGTGGGAAGGTGTAAGAACAGCTAGTTTTCTTGCATGCTTGTGCAAGGCTATGGTTTTTTTTGTTTGTTTTGGTTTTTTCTGAGACGGAGTCTTGCTCTGTTGCCAGGCTGGAGTGCAGTAGCGCAATCTCGGCTCACTGCAACCTCCGCCTCCTGGGTTCAAGCGATTCTTCCGCCTCAGCCTCCCGAGTAGCTGGGACCACAGGTGCGTGCCACCATGCCTGGATAACTTTTGTATTTTTAGTAGAGATGGGGTTTCACCATGTTGGCCAGGATGGTCTCGATCTCTTGACCTCGTGATCCACCCACCTTGGCCTCCCAAAGTGCTGGGATTATAGGCGTGAGCCACCACACCCGGCCATGTGTGAGGCCATGTTCTAAGCACATTGCTTATGTTAACTTATTCCTGAAAGTCACCTCATATAAGCACCAGTATTATCTAGGGTATAGGAAACTAATTGGCCCAATATCACAGAGCTAGTAAAAGGCAGGGTGGATACTCAGATGGGGACCTAGCTCTTAGTCCCTGCTTCTACAAGGCATGGGGAGGGACTTGTGTGACTTGCTTAGGTACCCAATGGTATTCAGTAACTGGTTCGGAAAGACATTGCCAACTGCACAAAGACCTGAGCAGTGACCCTCTTGCTTAAGTTGTCCTGTGAGGCCAGCAAACTGAAAAGTCTGTAAACCTATCTTGCCTCTGACTACAATCTATGGAGGGGGAAGGTATTCACGGTACCCAGCTCGTAGTAGTTAGTGCTAGGTAGGGGGTCACTGCTAACAAAATCAGAAACAGTGATTTGCTCCCGATGTCCAGTTTCCAAAGAAACAGTCATTACTGTGAGACCACAAATGACACCAATATCTGGATGCTAATCTTACTCCCAATAAAACTCAAAATTCCTACCAGTGATTAAAGAGGATGATCTTTCTATAAGTTTTACATCCTTTCTGAGAAAGAATTTATGATATTAGAGGAAAAAAGAAAAATGCAATTTTAAAAAGCAAAACCAATTTGAGTCCTAAGAAGTAGGTTTGAGTTCTGGTTTCATTTTTTTTTTTTTAGCACCACAATCTTGCTTACATGACACGAGCAGTTCATGAATTGACCGATCACACATACACTTTGTTATAGAACTTGGCAGTGTATAGAACTCAACTCTGCAGGGGCTGAGGTCAGCAGCAAGAAGCCAAGTGAGTCATCCTATGCCACTCCCACCAACCCCCTGACTCTAGCAGAGCTGAATCACTTCCCTCAGTTTAGTAAGATTTCCTTTGAAAAGGAAGTCTTAAGCTAAACCCTTAAAACAGGTTGAAAAAGTGATAGATGTCAACATACATTGTAAATGCTCCAGCAGTACTTCCTAAATTTTAATATGCATATAAATCACCTGGGGATTTGTTAAAATGCAGATTCTGATTCAGTAAGTGTATTAATTTTCTAGTGCTGCCATAACAAATTGCCTCAAATGAGGTGGCTTAAAATATATATATATAAATTTATTCTCTTGCAGTTCTGGAGGTCAGCAGTCTAAAATAAAGGCGTCTACCAAGTTGGTTCCTTCTGCAGGCTCCAGGGGAGAATCTACTCCATGACTTTCTCCCAGCTTCTGGTAGATGTCAACCTCTGCTTGTAGATACCTTACTCCCATCTCTGCCTCTATCTTCACTCGTGTCTCTGCCGATGTGTCTCTGCGTCCTCTTCTCTGCTATAAGGACAGCAGTATGCATGGATTCATCTCTCGATCCTTACACTAATTACATCTGCAAAGGTCCTTATTCCAAATAAAGTCACCTTCTAAGGTACTAAGTGACTTATCTTTTGGGGCACACAGTTCTACCCACTACAGTAAGCCTAGGGTAGGGGCTGAGACTGCATTTCTAATAAGCCCTCAGGTGCTGCTGGGCCACAGACCACACTTTAATAATCAAGGCTCTAAAAGGCCTACAGGATTAATTATTTGCAGCATTTCAGGTGGATTATATACTATACCAATGCATGACAAGACTTACTATAGATGGCATGGCTTATTAGCCAAAATTCTGAAACTTTATTTTACTTTTTGAGACAGAGTCTCTGTCACCCAGGCTAGAATGCAGTAGTGTGAACATGGCTTACTGAAATCACTTAAGACTGCATGAGTCCCAGACTCAAGCAATTCTCCCACCTCAGCCTCTTGAGTAGCTGGGACTACAGGCATCTACCACCACACATGACTCATTTTTTATTTTTATTTTTTGTAGAAACAAGGTCTCACTATGTTGCCCCAGTTGGTCTCAAACTCCTGGGCTCAAGTGATCCTCCCATCTTGGCCTTAAAATGCTGGGATTACAGGTGTGAGCCACCGTGCCCAGCCCGAAACTTTTCAAGAGTGCAATGTGACCACATCATCAGGAATAGTCACAATATGGCCCAGACAGAAATTTACCAGGTCCCTGATCTCCTAACATGACACTTGTCTGTTAATGACAATGTCTGGACAGGTAGGTCACTGCCTGAATACGAAAAAAGCACAGTCATTTCTATGCTATTGTCTTTTTATTCTTGGGGCTTACAGAACTCCCCCACTTCCCAGAATAACTTACACTAATAATGAATGTGCTTCTATTTTAGGGAATGTTTATAAACATCAGAGTCTCCTTGTTCTTTAACTAAACTCACATCAGCAAGGCCGAGTTTTGTCAGAGAGGGAGGTCAGAATCAGTGCGCCGCTGTCTCTACACTAGTGTTAACTGCCTGACTCTGAATCCTGACTCTGCCACTTATTAGCTGTGTGACCTTGGGCACGTTTTTTGCCTTCTCTTTCTGGTTTCCTCATCTGGAAAAAAAAATCTAGAAAATAACATTACTTATTTCATGGAATTGTTTTGGAGATTTAAGAGCTCATATATAGAAAGCACTTGGAATCGTGTGTAATGCAGTGTAAACCTTCAAAAACCATAGCCATCGTTAATACTATATTTACTAATATTATTATGCCCCTGTAGTCCACTCATGATTCTGATTTAATACCAGCTTCTTATCTGGCTGTTTTTTAATAAAGAGTTTGGTTGAGGGAGCATGATAATAGAATCCATTTCCTCATACCCGTTAAGATTTCATTTTACTTTTCATCCGTTGATTTAATTTATCCCTCGATTTAGCCTCAGAAGGATAGGAGACGAGCAAGACTGACTATTTACAGCCTTCTCTTCATTGTTTTCTGACCTTATTTCTTTGCATGTGTGAAATGCTCATAGACGTTTCATCTTGGAAAGCGCTACACAGACACGATTATAATGTCTCTGAGTCCTCGGGCTGACAGTGAGAAATGGGAGAAAAATGACCACTGATCCCCTGAGAACTGGTAGAGACGAAGATGCCATGACAGGCCTTCCCTGCAAATCTGTCTTCAGAAGAGTATGTTGTAAGTCACAACGAGGGAGAAACCTTTCTGCAACAAGAAGTATCTAGAAGACATCCCCATGTCTTGCCGAAATCTTTCCTTCCCTCTCTGGTGAAGGCCACCTTAAAATTGTAGTTTTCTGTTTATTACAAATTCTTCCTTGCAGATTTAACTCTTTGTTGGGGTGGGAGTGGGGTAAACCAATTACCCATTTATAAACAGAAATATTTTTATAATAATAAAATTCCCCTTTAGGAGGCTGAGGCTGGTGGATCACATGAGGCCAAGCGTTCGAGACCAGCCCGGACAATATGGTGAAACCCTGTATCTACTAAAAGTACAAAAATTAGCTGGGCATGGTGGTGTGCCTATAGTCCCAGCTACTCAGGAAGCCAAGGCAGGTGAATTGCTTGAACCTGGAGGTGGGTGTTGCAGTGAGCTGAGACTACACCACTGCACTCCAGCCTGGGAGATGGAATGAGACTCTGTCTAAAATAATGATAATAATAATGTCCTGTAATTACGGAGTACACATTGTCTGTTAGGCACAATACCAGGCATCTTATATATAGTTTCACATTTAATCCTCATAATAATCCTGTGAATTTGATATCATTGTCCTCATTTTACAAGATAAATACATTTCAGAAAGGATATATAAATTTCTCAAGGTCACAGAACTGGCTACAAGCATGTAGCCAAACTTGTTTTAACCTATGGTGTTTGACTCAAAAACCTTTATATAGTAACACATAATAAAATACATTATTTTCAATATTTACTGTATGCTATATAAAATGCTATATTTATATAGTGTTTTTGAGGGTAGAGGAACTACAGATAATTTTATGTACTTTATATGATTGTGAATATTTCACATTTACAATAAAGTCCATTTTTCTGATTAAACTGTTTATTAAGTGTTATATATTCATATATATGATTACTTTTTTAAAATACTTTAAAGCAACCAACACAAGGCCAACTTGACAGGAGATGATGATAGAAGATCTAGTTTTTCATGAAATTCAAAGCAAATGAATCTGAACTCATTTATGGATTCCAGAAATAATCTGAACAGACCATTGAGTTTCATGGTCTGCTTAAAGTCAGCCTCACAATGTATGATGGATGCGTTTAGATATTTGTTGCATATGAGAAATCAGTACCTAAATGGGAAGAAAATTACCTGTCAGTTTCCTGAAAGAACAGATGTCGATAAGCAAATCATAGTGTTATACAAATTGTACCAACTAGAACTTATGAGATGTATTTTGGACAGGTGCCTTCCTTGGAGCTAGAAGTTTTTAGTCAAGCAACTTTTTGATTCATTTAATTAGGCGAGCAAGAAGGAAGGAAAGAAACGTCGTAACTACTTTTCACTGAGTTTTTATGCTGGACACTGGATTTACTTCCCACAAAAGACCCATTAGTGTGGGCATCACTCTAATCTGTATTTTATATATGAGAATACTGAGACAGAGTGAGTATAGTGAATATTGCCTTTTTGTCCCTCCAGATTCATTTCCACCCTTCTCCACTCTACTCTGTGACCTGGAGACTGGCTTCTTGGGTTGCTTTCTGGCCACTTGACTTCTGGCTAGGTTCAGCCAATGAGAGGACTAGCAAGAGATTAGGTTATGGGAGCAATTTAGGTAGCACCCTCACGCTAGGCCCTTCCAATGACTCATCTGCTTTCTGTCTCCACAGGAGCGATTTTTTCTCCTGCCTTCATCACTGGTGGGTTGTGATTTGCAGGGACTGGCTTCTGCTACTTAAAACCATTTATGCCTAGTGTTCCATTATTGGAACACTAAGCATGTGGGAGTTATTTATATCCTGCTGCTCAAAGTCATTGCCAAGGTCTGATTGCAAAAATTCAAAAAATTGCAACCTCCAGCATAAATGGGTTAAGATTACAGTACCTGTCAGGTGCTTCTCTCTTATAGCTCTTGCCGAAATCTGGTAAATTCTCTCTTCTTGCACTTGGGAGTTATATTAACTCTGTAGTTCCTAGCCCAGGGTGCTCCAACCTTCCTCATCCGTTTTCCTAAACCTGCCCAAACTTTTGCATAGAATTCCATCAATCAACTCTTTGCAAAGGCTACCTTTTTCTGGCCATGACCTTGACAGGTAATGTTGGCTTCAGAAACCATCCCAAAGTAACACAGGTAGTCAGTAAAATAGGGAATACTATAGGATTCCAGGGAATACTGGAGGATGAGCAGATTTGGAGGAGGTGGGAGGAATTTTCAGTTAGGTTTTGGACATGTTGAACTAGAGATGCTTTCTAAACAACCTTGTAGAGGGCCCGAGAGAGAGCAGAATAAGGATCTAGAGCTCCCAAGAGTTGGTGGGATGAGGACACATATGGAAACGGAAGGGAAGTCATGGGATTAGGTAAAAGATCCCAAAGAATGTGCTCAGTGTAATAACAATAAGAATAGAACTGATTCCTAAGGAAAACCAACATTAAGGGCTAGGAAGATCAATCAGAAAGTCAGCAGAGCTTTGGGAAGGATATTAAAGTGATGGGCACCTTTAGGGTCCTGAAAGCTTTGAGAAGAGATGTCAAAGAAGGAGTGAATGATTGAGTACAATGGCCCTAAGAAGCTAAGTGCAATAGAGATTGAAAAGTTGTATTAGATTTTCTTTTTTTGTGTGGTAAAATACACATAGTGTAACATTTACCATTTTAGCCATTTTAAAGAGTACAATTCACTGGCATTAAGTATATTCCTGATGTTGTGCACCCTCACCACTATCGTGTTCCAGAACATTTTTAACACCCTAAACAGAATTCTCTACCCATTAAGCAGTTACTGCCAATTCTCCCCTCTCACTAGGCCCTTGCAATCACTCACCTGCTTTCTGTCTCTACAAATTTACCTATTCTGAAAAATTCCTATGAATGAAATTATGCGTATGTGGTCTTCCATTATATTTCATAACAAAAAGACTGTCAGTGGGGAGTGTTAACAAATCTCAAGTTTAGAGACAGTAAAAAAAAAAAAATTAAGAGAGACAGAATTTACAATTTTCTCCCAGACCCCATCTTCCCTAGGAAATTAGCAGTTGACTTAAGGCAGAAGCATTTAAATGCCTAAATATCTCAATACACCTTCTGTTCCTCTCATTTGTGGAGCTAATTGCTTCAGGACATTATCATATGGGTCCTTCTTGTGTCTAACCTCTTATTTATCTGCAGGAAACTAGAATCCTCTCAGGTCTTAAAGAGTTAGAAAATTTAAGATCTTTAAAATCAGAGATGCAGGTGTTGGACCAGGTAAGAAGAAAGATTGAGTGACCCATGGAGATTCTGAGCACCAAAAAAATGTATCCTAAAATAGTGTTTCTTAAGCTATCTTTGGAAAAGCAGTATTTTCCTCTAATACTTCACAGACCAATACTTGCAAACAATATAATAACAATGAATTACTAGAAAAATAAAATCAAAACAAGTCCTTTTATTAGATTTATTAGACTCAAAATTATTTTGCAAATTGCCATAAAAGCTTTTAAGTACTGGCTCTCAATTTCTGCAGTCACCTCACTGTGGTGCAATATTTTATGTTTAATGTTTTCATGACACCAACATTATAGGACTGTAGGAAATACAGTTATCCAAGCCTACCTTCTTGATATAACCTGGATTTCCATGATCAATACAAGCCTGAGTCAAAACAGTTCCTCTGAGACTAGCCCAAGACATCATCTTGCTTAACCAGATGGAATTTCTTGACTTCACAAATATAATAATCAGTCAAGTTATTTAGAATTAGATTTAATTTTCTCCATTTAAGGTCACAACAGGACCAGAAGAGTTTTTCTGGGGGAAGGACTATAGAAAAAGACAGAATTTCACAGAAGTAACGGAGCAGAAGCCAGATTATTAGGAGTAGGTGAGTGAACAGGTGTGAAGAATTAAAGACCCTGAGACTGTTACAGGCTACTATTGGGCAATAAGAGACAAATGTGATGTTCAGGGAATTTGACATTTTATTTTCGTTTGCTTACTTGTTTTGTTTATTTTGTTATTCCTGTTTTAATATGGGAGAGACTTGAACTTGCTTTTAAAGTGATACAATGGACCAGAAAAGAGAGAGAGGCTTAAGTGAAAGAAGAAAATGTTAGAAGGGAAAGGTTAAAAAGGACAGAAGGAAAGTGGATACAGATGGGAGATAATGAGATTCTGAGCATAGGGCTGCATGTTAGTCCATTTTCCCACTGCTGTAAAGAACTACCTGAGACTGGGTAATTTATGAAGAAAAAAGGTTTCATTGACTTACAGTTCTGCAGGCTGAACAGGAAGCATGACTAGGAGGCCTCAGGAAACTCACAACCATGGTGGAAGGCAAAGGGGAAGCAACTACCTTCCCCACACAGTGGTAGGCGAGAAAGAGACGGAGGAAGTGCCACACGCTTTTAAACCATTAGATCTCGTGAGAACTCTTTCACTATCGCGAGAACAGCAAGGGGAAAATCTGCCCCCAGGATCCCATCACCTCCCTCCAGGCCCCTCCTTCAATTTGACATGAAATTTGGGTGGGTACACAAATCCAAATCATATCATATATTGGAAGATAGATAAGGCAGGAGGAGGAAGGGATGCAGAAGTGCAATAGTCGGTGATCACTTGGGAGCTATGCATTTTATGTTGCAACCTAAAGTTCATAGCAAAAGAAGTGGGGAAGAGAAGATGGATGTAAAGTAGAGGAAATAAAAAACATATTGGAACCCAAAGGTGTGAGTGGAACCCCACAAGGACAGAGACTTGCATCAGGGTTTTTGTTGTTGTTTTTGCTTTTGTCTCTGATATTAATGATATGAGTGTCTTGCAATAGCCAGGGGCCCTTAAGCAAACGTAGGCACCTGGCCCAAGAGCCAAAGGCAATGAAACAGGATTCAGCGGAAGGAATTGTTGCAAGTCAAGCAGCTGCCCCTTGCCAGGAAGAATCAACAGATCAACAGCAACATGAGTGAGCCGCACAATGGTCAGTGCTCCATCCAGCTCTTCCATCAGGTCTCTCCTGAGGCCCAACTGGGAGCAGGCAGGGAAGGGGATTCTAGGAAATTCAGTTCCACTTAGCTTAATTACAAAGCCAGCGCAGTGTAAATACCAGTCAGTTTTAGGGGAAAAAAAAACACCTTCAGGTTTTTCTCACCTGCTTCTAATTTCTCTTTAGGAGATAAGGTAATGTGCTGGGAGTGAGGAGGCGATGAGTAATGATGGCGATGCCATTATTGTACTCCAGAGGGCAGTAGTGAATAGCAATAGTGAATAATGGAGCCAGCACCATTCACTCCCATTCAACCTTGTACTGGAGTTTCTGGCCAGTGCAATAAGACAAGTAAAACAAACAAAATGCATAAGTTCAGGAGGAAAGAAGTAAAACTGTATCTATTTTCAGATGGCATGATTAGTTAAGAGAAAAATCCGAAGGCATCAATAAAACAACTAGTGGAATAAATGAATTCAACATGATCATATGATCAACGTTAGTACACAAAAAATCAATTATAATTGTACATTCTAGCAGCAATTAGAAATGGAAATAAAAATCTTCCACTTACAGTCACACCTAAAATGTAAAATGTCTCAGGCTAAACTTAATGAAAACAATGTATAAGACCTCAACTGAAAACCATAAGTTATTGCTGATTAAAATTAAAAATCACCTAAATAAATGTCTAAATATATCAAGGTCAAGGATTGGAGGAGGTTATATTATTAAAATGTCAGCGATTCCTAATTTGATCTATAGATTCAATTCACTTCCAATGATAACTCCAGAAGCCTTTATTAAACAAAGAAATGGATAAAATCTGCTTTTAATATGTAAATGGGGGCCAGGTGTGGTGGCTCACACCTGTAATCCCAGAAATTTGGGAGGCTGAGGCAGGTAGACTGCTTGAACCCAGGAGTTGGAGACCAGCTTGGGCAATGTGTTGAAACTTCATCTCTACAAAAAACATCTTAAATGTTAGCCAGGCATGGTGGCACACACCTGTAGACCCAGCTACTCAGGAGTCTGAGGTGGTAGGATCACCTGGGCCTGGGAGATTGAAGGTGCAGTGAGCCAAGATCACACCCCTGCATTTCAGCCTGGACAACAGAAAGAGACCCTATCTTAAAAAAAAAAAAAAAAAAGAAAAGAAAAAGAAAAAGAAAAGAAAGTGGCAGTGCAAAGAGAATAGAATATTTAAGCAATTTTGATGAAGTGAACAGCTTTGGAGAACTAATGCTACCTTACTTAATCTGACTTCTCATAAAGCTACTTTACCAAGAAAGTGTGATGTGTGCACAGTGAGGACAACTGAATCAGTGGAACAGTCTACAACAATGGTCACCAACCTTTTTGGCACCAGAGACAGTTTCATGAAAGACAATTTTTCCACAGATCATGAGGGGTGGGGAATGGTTTTGGGATGATTCAAATGCATTACATTTACTGTGCACTTTATTTCCATTATTATTACATTGCAATATCTGATGAAATAATGATACAACTCACCATAATGTAGAGTCAGTGGGAGCCCTGGGCTTGTTTTCCCGCATCTAGATGGTCTCATCTGGGGGTGATGGGAGACAGTGACAGATCATCAGGCATTAAATTCTCATAAGGAGCATGCAGCCTAGATTCCTCACATGTGCAGTTCACAATAGTGTTTGTGCTCCTATGAGAATCTAAAGCTGCTGGTGATCTGACAGGAGGCAGGGCTCTAGCAGGAATGTGAACGATGCCACGTGGCTGTAAATACAGATGAAACATCACTTGCTCACCTGCTGCTCATCTTCTGCTGTGTGGCCTGGTTCCTAACAGGCCAGGAACTGGTACCCACCTGTGGCCCCGAAGTTGGTATAGAGACTCAAGCTTGCATAGCCAAATAATTTTAGACAAAGATACCAAAAGAAGTTCACCAGGGAAAGTATCCCAGTTCAGTGGGAACTTCGTATCTTTCTTATGGCATACACAAAAATCATTTTGAGGTGGAGCATAAACCTAAGCATAAAAGTCAAAAATATAAAGTTTCAGAAGAAAACATAGGTCAATATCCACACACACTGACAGTAGTTAAACATTTCTTAGCTAAGACGCAAAAAGAGAAAAAATAATAAATTAGACTGTCACAACTAAACATTTTTCCTCATCAAAAGTTATCATTAAGAAAACATAACAAGAAGCCATATTATTTTAAAAAGTGAGAAAGATATAGCTGACCAATGATTTCATGAGAATATATATATTGAATTCCTACAAATCAATAATAAAAAGACACAAAATCCAATTAAAAATAAACAAAGCTTTTAAAATCCTCTTGCAAACAAAGATATAGAAATTTTGAATAAGCACACAAATATATACTCAACACCATTAGCCATCATGAAAATGCAAAATCAAAACCACAATGGCATATCACTACACCCTCACCTGGATTGCTAAAACTAATAGACTGACAATACCAAATGTTGGCAAGGATGCAGAGCACCGAGGACTCTTCCCATAATGCTGATGGGTGTATATAAATGGTGCAACAACATTTAAAAAAGAATTGGCAGCTTCTATCCAACAACCTAGCAATTTTACTCCTTGAAATGTATCAAAGAGAAATGAAAAGATATGCCCACCAAAAGCATGCTGATAGCAGCTTCTTTATAATAGCTCCAATTGGAAACAACCAAAATAGTCATTAACAGAAAAGTGTGTGAGTAACTCGTAGCATGTTTATGACATAGAATAACAATTCAGAAATAAATAGGAATAGACAAGTTATACATATAATATTATGGATAAATCACTTGAACATCATGCTGGGTGAAAGAAGCCAGACACAAAAGAGAACTTAATGTGTGAATCCACTTACACAAAATTTAAAAACTAGGTAAAACTTGTCTGTGGTGGAAAACATCAGACAAATGGCCATCTCTTTTTGGTAACTGACTGGGACCTGGGTTTAACGAGACTTTTTGGTGTGGTGGAAATGTTGCTACATCTATTGATAGGATTGTGGGTTACATGGACATATACATTTTGCAAAACTCGTGAACTATATATTTAAGATGCATGCATTTTATTTTATACACATTTTGCCTTAAGAGGAATTTTTTAAAAATTTGAACTCTGGTAAATTGGATTGCTTTTCATGGTGGAATGAGTTGGCAATTCTGAAACTATTTTTTGTGTATCCTGGGCTTTAGTAAAGAGTAAATATTTTGAAGATAACGAGATCTGGGTTTTTTCATTGTTAGAAAATGCAGTTACTAATATGGAAAGGAAAAACTAGAATGTTCCCTGTGCTGTTGGAATGAAATTAAAAGTATCAGTATAAACTCATGGTTTTTAATATAGGTGTGTGTGTATGTGTATGTGTATGTAGACATGTATGTGTATCTTAGTCTATCTGCTGAGAGGGTCTAGAAGCAATGATATGGTAATAGCAATGAGTATATCTAGACACAGATTTTGATTTCTAAATATCAGTTTCCTCTGAAAGGAATTACAATTCCTTGCATTTTTAAGGCCATACCTAGAGCTGGGGAAGAAAGAGTATACATTGAGCCTGAGACTCTTTTTTGTGCCAGAAAGTAAGGAAGTGATGAAAAACAATGTGGATATATCAAAAGGACACAGGGCCAACACGAAAGAACTCCCACTGGCTTAGGCTGACACAGTTTGAGTATTAAATAATGACAGTAGATTATAATTCATTGACTAAAATAAGAATCTGAGTCCGTAGTGATGCAAGTGACAAATAAGTAAATGGAGAAGACAAGTTCTTCCTTATGGTAGAATGTCAACTATTAATAATAAATATAGAAGGATTAATGGAGTTGGAAAAGCATCAAGTAATACTAAACCATGCTTTGAAAGTTTCATTAAGAAACAGGATACGTGCAGCTTCAATGTGTCTCTGCACAAGTTTTTATTATGAAGGAAAAGTAGTGACTTCACAGTGGAGAACCCTGGCAGACACCACATTAACCAAGTGATTTTGAGGCACATTCAGTGAAATAACTGATATAGTTTGCTTTTATAGATTGCTCTTCACAGTGGAATGAGTTGGCAATTCTGAAACTATTTTTTGTGTATCCTGGGCTTTAGCAAAAGAGTAAATATTTGTCTCCACCCACATCTTATGTTGAATTGTAATCCCCAATGCTGTAGGTGGGACCTGGTGGGAGGTGTCTGGGTCATGGGGGTCATGCTGCTATCTTCGTAATAGTGAGTTCTCACAAGATCTGGTCATTTAAAAATATGTGGCACTCCTGGCCAACACACACACTCTCTCTCTTTATCTCTCTCTCTCCATCACACACACACACACACACACACACACACACACACACGCTCCTACCTTAACCATAACTGCCTTCTCCTACTTCGCCTCAGCCATGATTGTAAGCTTCCTGAGGCCTCTCCAGAAGCTGATGCCACAACTCTGCTTGCTGTACAGCCTGCAGAACCAGGAACCTCTTATTTTTATAAATTACCCAGTCTTAGGTATTTCTTTATAGCAATGCAAGAATTGCCTAATACAATAACCAATCAGGGCTCTTTAAAAATATCAAGGTCAAAAAACAAAACAAAAGAAGAAAAGTCTGGGGAACATTCTAGGTGAAAGAAGACTACAGATATAGCAACTAAATGCAGAGGTGGGAGGATTGCTTAAGCCGAGAAATTAGAGGATGCAGTAAGCTATGATCGTGCCACTGCACTCTAGCCTGGGCAACAGAGTGAGACACTGTTTCACAAAGAGAAAAGAAAAAAATATACATGAAAGTTAATAATCAAGAGGTATGATAACTCCAATTTCTCAAATGTTTCATAAAAAATACTTACGTAGGATGATGAGTCAAAGGAGGCAAAATATCAGTAATTTGTGAATGTAGATAAAAGATATTGAGATTCTCTTGCAGTCATCTTGCAGCTTTTCTGTAAGTTTGGAATTTTATAAAAATCACAAATTGAGAGAGAAAGAGGGAGAGCCCAGGATGTGAGTCCTAATGAGCAGGGCTGCTAGCCAGGCTGTTAAGGTTCATAAGTTCTTGGCTAAACAAGCCGAGGCCATCTTGGGTTGGCAGACACTGACGGGCAGAAATTGATTATTGCAAGTCTGTAAATCAGAGAGTTGGTTTCGACCATAAAATTGAAAGTTAAAAAAACTCATGTTGTGCTGTAGGCAATTTAATTCCTTTGCATATGTTATTCGAAAAGTTACTTTATAATTACAAGCATAACTAATACAAAGTTACATGCTTTGTAATTATAGATCTTGTGGGGTACGGAAAACACATTAGGAACTAGAAATGACCTTTCTTTTTTCTCTTTTTTGTTTGAGACAGGGTCTTGCTGTCACCTAGGCTGGAGTGCAGTGGCACAAACACTGCAGCCTTGACTTCTTGGGCTCAAGGGATCCTCTTGCTTCAGCCTCCCAAGTAGCTGGCACCACAGTTGCATGCCACCATGCCTGGTTAATTTTTTGTGTGTTTTTTTGTAGACATGGCATCTCACTATGTTGCCCACGCTGGTCTCAAATTCCTGGCCTCAAGCGATCCTCCTGCCTCAGCCTCCCCAAACTCTGGGATTACTGCACCTGGCTTTGGAACTGGCATTTCTATGCACGTGTGTGTGCCAGGCACTGGTCCCACAATATCTCCCTGGATCTTCCCAGTAACCCCCACTACCACACTCAGGTAGAAGTGATCATGTAGATTTTACAGAAGAGGCAACTGAGGTATTAAAAATTTGTCTTGGCTAGGTGCAGTGGCTCACACCTGTAATCCCAACTCTTTGGGAGACGAAGATGAGAGGATCACTTGAGCCCACGCATTTGAGACCAGCCTGGGCAACATAGTGAGACCTCATCTCTACAAAAAATAATAATAAAAAAATTAGCTGGGCATGGTGGCATGTGCCTATAGTTCCAGTAATTCTGGAGGCTGAGGTGGGAGGATCAATCGCTTGAGCCTAGGAGTTTGAGGCTGAAGTGAACTGTGATCGCACCACTGTACTCCAGCCAGCCAGGGTGACAGAGAGAGACTCTGCCTCTAAAAAAAAAAAGAAAGAAAATTTTTCTTACCCAATGGCACATGGCTAGAAAGTGTTTCAGTAAGAAGGGGTTCTGCAGAGAGAACGGAAAAAAAATGATGACTTTCAACCTCATTACCCTTTGAAAGATAAGCCCCAGGAGGGTAGGGATCTTTGTCTATTTTGTTCAGACTTTTATGCCCGAACCTGAAACAAACACTGCTACCAAAAAATGCTCACTTAATAGCTGTTGAATGAATAAATTAATGTCTCACTGGCTTTGACAAGTCCCAGGTTATAGGGAATAGTCATTACTGTGGTGGGCTGGAGACAAAAGGCAGATAGGAACAAGCAAAGTGCTAAGATTACAGGCATGAGCCACCACACTTGGCAAATTATGTGCTTTACAGGTAAATTATACCTAGATTAAAAACGATGCCTTCTCTGAGAACATGATTTTGTGGAGAAGGATCAACACTCAGGGAAAAAGCAGAGGAGGGGGGAGTCTCCTGCAAGGGAGACGCTGGATGGAGGGAGGTGGGTGTGGGAAGAGCTGATAGGGTCTGCAGCAGAGAGGGATAAGAAGGGCTCTCTGTTGGCCACCAGGCACTCACAGGGGCCTGGGTTCCTGCTAGCAGGGGTAGCTGACTCAGCTTGGTCAGTGGCTAGGCTGTTGTCAGACCAAGAGCCTGGCTGGAGAGCTCTTCTTGGCTCTGTGTTCCTCTATGTTGGTGGAGCCAGGGTGGGCTTGGTGCGTGGAGCCCTGCAGAAAGTCTGGTCTAGGTTAAGATGTGTGTTTGCGTTTGATTGACCTTGTTTCTAGGAAGCTTACTCAGAATCAGTCTCATCAAACATTTGCTCCCAATCTCCTTCCTCTCATTCTCTCTCCCTCTTTCATCACTTGATAATCCAGGGCTATTGTGGATAGAGCTTTAGTTGAGCTTTCTCTTCTTCTACTGCTTAGAACCATTACTTGCGATTTAATTAAAGAATATTTTTCATAGAACATTTCAAACAAAATCATGGGCTACATGTGTGATCTATGCAAGGGAGAGAGGAGGGAGGTGAAAGAAGGAGAAGGGAGCAGGAAGGGGAAAAAGAAAATAAAAGCAATGAGATGAGCGTGCGAGGAAATGAGAGACAGTGAGAGGATGAAATGGCGAGATAGGAAGGAGGGAAGTGAGGGAATAGATATAAAATCAAAATATGCCTTTCTTCCTTACCCAGATTCTCTCCTCATTTCTCACTCTGACCTTGGTTTCCTCACCTCTATTAGAGAAGGTTGCCAGGAAATAGGAAAGAAAGAGGGCCAAAGAAAGGGACCACTCGACTAAACCCGGGGACATGCGTCATCATCCAGGGATTGGTCCGTGATTGTTGGAGGAAAGAGCTTTGGAATCAATGAAAAATACGAACCATATAATGTATTTTAGAAGGGATAAGTTACTACTTTCAGGTAGACAGAGACCTTCAATGGAGGATCAATTCTTCCTAGAGGCCATGGGAACCTCCTGAAATGAATGAACAAAAGGCACAGTCTAGTCTGTGTGTGAAACTTACTTGATGTCTTTCTAAGTAAGTCAAGTCTGGAAGGCAGACACCAGTGACAGCCCTAACTACCATTTCTGCTTCTATTTCTCTCTCCTCCAGGATGAAAAACAATATGTAGTATAGTGGGCACTTACTATTTGCAGTTGTGCTATTTCTAGTACTAACCTAGTACTATTTACCTCAAATACTAAAATAGCATAGCATTACATATTAAGGTAATATTAATATTAGTACGATGACGACACTGATGATACTTACCTTTTATTTTTGCACTTGCTTTCTGTCAGATGCTGGTTGAGGCACTGCACATACAATACTCTCCTCAGTAGCCCAACGACATTATTCTACCCCTTTACTAGATGAGCTGACTGGTGGTGGTCAGAGAGGTGAATTTGCTCATAGTCACACTGTTATTGACAAAACGGGGATTCTAAGCTAATCCTGATAGCCAGATCTGTGCTCTTAACTACCAGGAGAATTCACCACTTTTTAAAATATATTTCCTCAGGCATGGTGACTCACATCTGTAATTCCAGCACTTTGGGAGGCCAAGGTGGGCAGATCACAAGGTCAGGAATTCAAAACCAGCCTGGCCAACATGGCAAAACCCCAGCTCTATTAAAAATACAAAAATTAGCCGGGCGTGATGGTAGGCGCCTGCAGTCCCAGCTACTCGGGAGGCTGAGGCAGGAGAATCACTTGAACCCAGGAGGCAGACATTGCAGTGGCCAAGATCGTGCCACTCCAGCCACTCCAGCATGGATGACAGAGCAAGACTCCATTCCAAATATATGTATATATAGATACATCTCCTAAGATCCCTCATTTCCATTCATAACCTATCAGATATTTAGCATCCACTAATTTATCTAATTACAGATGCTTCTAAAGTGCTTGTAACCTGCTCTAAGTGGGAACAGCATACATGTTGCAATCTCATTTACACTGTTAATTTCGTAAACTTCCTTCAGCCTCTATCCAACATGTCACAGATTCCAGTCTTAATGAAACTTAATGAGACTTGGCTATAAATATATGGAGGTAACGGCTTGTATAACATTGTAATGTTCCTTGAATTTTCTACCATATTTACTAAGGTTTCTGAAGAGGAAACGTCTTCAATCTCTTTAGAGGAGAGAAAAAAAAAAAGATGAAAACGTCAGGCTATCTCATTGTTATAGTTCCTAGAAACTAAGGAATAAATGGCCCAAATTTACCTTAAAATCCTGTCTCCTAATTCATGCAAAGCACCACCCTGTGACCACAAATAGTAATTGATTACGTACTGTATACAGAGTTTAATGTTTCACTATAAAGAGGTATAAAATATAATAAAAAGAATAAATACACATGAATACATATGGATCCATTATGAAAATAAGCATAAATAAGAGATATATTTCCTTGTTATAAAGCAAAACCTCCTTATAAAAGTTGTCTTTAAAATTTAACTTATGTTGCTCATAAATGTCTTAAATGGCAAAGGTTGCAGATTTTGAAAAGCAAATAAACATCAGGAAAAAATATAGAAAGGAAAAAGAGCATAGTTGGCCGTATTACAATCGAAGACAAAGCAGTATGACATAGTGAAAAGAATTTGGACTTTGGACTAAGACCTGGGTTTATATCTTAACCTTGATCATCAACTGCCCTATTGAAAAATTTGTGATTAAATAATACCTATATTACAGGGTGATTATGATAGTTAAAAGAAATGATACAGTATGTGTTCATAACTCATTAAATATCTGGTTCATGGCAGGTAATTCAATATACATTAGTAATTCTTGTTACTTTTATTGTCACTATATTACAATAGACATCTGCTCTATATAGGAAATATAAAATTGACAGTTTGAAAATGTAAGTCCTGAAATGCTCTTGAATCCCTAAAATCACATACAGCAACAACGAGGTGACTGGTTCTTGTCGATTAAAGACCTCCCCGACTGCTCACAAATGGAGCAAACCTCATACTGATAAGACTTTGCATGATATGGGGCTATTGAAATTGACCATCTAGACCAGGATCTCAAAAATCAAATCCATACAAAGATCAAGCTGGAAACGAAAATCCCTGAAGCCGACTGAGTATCCTAAGATACACGCTTCAGACACAGACAAGAAAGAAACATGACATAAAACTTATATTTGTATTAAAACAGATTGGATATTTTTCAATTTCACAATTCTAAATTTTCTTGAAATATGTGGTCCTTCCAGCCTATATTTGATTTTATTACCTTTGATTCAAGGTGGGTGTAATAAATACTTTACTGCTTTTATAATTATCCTAAAGAAGAATAACCCAAATGCAATGGTAAATGTCAAGGAGTATTTGGATTCAGACTCAGAGAGGCAATGGGGAGTGGTGGGGAGTGGTGCCAATCAGAGAGTACAGATATTATTGTTGGCTCCGATGTATGGTTGCCAAGTAGGCCTGGCATTGCAAGATTTCCCAGTCTTTCCAAAGTCACAAAAATATCTGGATATTATGGGGATATATTCTAATACTTAAATGTCGACCACTTTAAAAAGAAACATGATATGGCCTGATGTTCTGTCCAAACAAAACACATTTGGGGACATCTGATTGGCAAGGACCTCTAAGCAAAATCACTTGACCATGGAATCAACTGATCAAAATCATGCAGTGATTAATTTATTCTACTTGTGTCCACTACCTACTGTGTCCAAAGCATTCATGTTTTACGTTGGAAGAAATCCAAGAAGAATATGACGTTTGCAACTATGGGTTTTGAAATCAGATATCCTTGGTTTAAATCCCAGCTCTGCAACCTTCTAGCTGTGTAAAATCATCAGTAAAATGGGGATGATTTCTAACTCTCAGGGTTGTCATGAGAATGAAATAACGCCTTGATTGTTCATAGCCAACATATGATTGTCGGTTGTTCACAGGTTGGCACAAATAAAGGCTAGCTCTTATGATCACTGAGAGCCCACTGCTATGGTCCTGCCGTTCTGCTGTCTATGTTCATAATCTCTTTCCCTAGCCAGCTTTCTGTAAACCCTGCCTGGTGCTCCTTTTGTGATAATGTCCTCCCCTACAGCTACCACCCAAATTAACACAATGGATGTGGATATAGATGCCTCTTCTCCCGACATTTCAACTGTCATTTTGAATTATGTGGCTTCAGCCTTATTGTGCCACTGTACCTGGTAACACTGTTACATCTGATACCATGAATCACCCAGTCCTGTTAGACCTGATTTATGTCCAGCTGCACAGCTCTATTTTCTTATGCCATGTCTTGTTATATATGTCCTTACTGACTGGCTGAGGCAGTGGTTGCAAAGTCTCCTAATTTCAGAGCCCTGGACTGTGCTGCCATATTAAAGAGCCTCGTGGTGCTACATGAGATTTCCTTCCTAGCCCTGTGCACCTATTCTCATCCTCTCTGAAGACTCCACTCTATTCCTACCATAAAGTTTATTTCCTAATATCTCTTGATTCAGGCTACTTGTCTTCTCTGCCTTAAGACTTCTCCAAATGCTCATCAAATCTGCTTATTCATCTTTGATAAAGAATTCATGCTGGCTGAACTCTAGACTGTATATACCATTATATCCTCTCAAATCCTCTCTCTGTCCTTGTGCATTTTTCCTTTAATTTAATTTTGAGGACTTCCAAAACTGCTTTATTTGATGACATTAGCCACCACGGGGTTTTCACTTACATACAGAATGATGGCTATGGACTGAATTTTTGTGTCACCTCCAAATTCATGTTAAAAACTAATCTCCAATGTGATGATATTTGGAAGTGGGACATTTGGGAGGTAATTAAGTCAAGGAAGTGGAGCCCTCAAGAATGAGATTAGTGCTCTTATAAGAGACTGAAACTGGAGTTCCCCCTTCCACATGTATAGACACAATGACAAGGTACCTTCTGTGAACAGGGAAATTGGCCCTCACCAGACATGGAATCTGCTGGCAGATTGATCTTGGACTTTCAGCCTCTAGAACCCTGAGATATAAACGCCTATTTTTTGTAAGCCACTCAGTCTATGACATTTTGTTATAGCAGCCAAGAAGGACTAAGATAATGGTGTCAAGAAAAGACTAAAATCTATAGGATCACATAGAGCAACAACGAGGTGACTGGTTCTTATCGATTATAGACTTCCCCAACTGCTCACAAATGGAGCAAACCTCATACTGAAAAGACTGAGTGATACGGGGCTACTGAAATTGATCATCTAGACCAGGATCTCAAAAATCAAATCCATACAAAAATCAAGCTAGAAATGAAAAACAGTGAAGCAGGCTGGGTATCCTAAGATGTATGCTTCAGATACAGACAAGAAAGAAGCACCAGATAAAACTTATATTCGTATTAAAACAGATAGAATATTTTTCAATTCCACAATTCCAAATTTTTTCTATGTTGTATACAGCTGTATGTTGCTATATGCTGAAAATTTTTAGGCTCAGCTCTATTTGAGCACCACTTACCTACCAGGTATGTGACTTTTGGCTACTTCTTTTCCCCTAAGAGCTAAGTTTCCTTGCCTATTAAATGAGGTTATTAATGATACCTGATTTATATGAAGATAGAGAATGAACAGATAATGAGAGTGCCTATCACCATTTCTGGCACACTGTCAGCACTCAATGAATGTTTGTTCCTTCATCATTTCACGAAAAAAAATGTTCATTGAATTCCTCAGGGTAAGGGCTGTGTCTTTATCATTTCTGAAACTGCAGGAGAATCACAGTGACTGAGGGTTGAAGGACAGAAGTGAACATTTAAAGGAGAGGCACTGCTAGAAGACATGTGACCATAATACACGTTTCTTATTTCCTCAAGTGAACAGAGTTCTCAAACTCACTATACTTGTTCATTTTCATGCCGCTCATAAAGACATACCTGAGACTGGGCAATTTACAAAAGATAGAGGTTTGGGCCAGGCACAGTGGCTCACGCTTGTAATCCCAGCAGCTTGGGAGGCTAAGGCGGACAGATCACGAGGTCAGGAGTTTGAGACAAGTCTGCCCAATACGGTGAAACCCTGTTTCTACTAAAAAATACAAAAATTAGCCCCGCATGGTGGTGCACACCTGTAGTCCCAGCTACTCAGGAGGCTGAGGCAGGAGAATCACTTGAACCCAGGAGGTGGAGGTTGCAGTGAGCCGAGATTGTGCCACTACACTCCAGCCTGGGTGACAGAGTGAGACTCCATCTCAAAAAAAAAAGAAAGAAAGAGAGACAGACAGAAAGAAAAGAAAGAAAAAGAAAGAAAGAGAGAGAAAGAAAAGAAAGAAGAAAGAAAGAAAGAAAAAGAAAGAAAGAAAGAAAGATATAGAAAGACAGACTGCTCTTTTCCACGTTGCTAGGGAGGCATCACAATCATGGTGGAAGGTGAAAGGCATGTCTCACATGGCGGCAGACATGAGAAGAGAATGAGAGCCAAGTAAAAGGGGTTTCCCCTTGTAAAACCATCATATCTTGTGAGACGTATTCACTACCATGAGAACAGTCTGGGGGAAATGGCCCCCATGATTCAATTATCTCCTACCGGGTCCCTCCCACGACACATTGGAATTATGGGAGCTACAATTCAAGATGGTATTTGGGTGGGGACACAGCCAAACCATATCACCCACTCACCAGCACCCAGGAATTTTTCTCTCCATGCCTGGGTTGAGTGCTCACAGCACTTAGACTAGAGACAGTCTGTCACCTGGAGGCCATTAGAATTACCAGGAGGCTTGTTAAAATACAGATCAAGGGCCCTGCTTCCAGTTTTGGGTGAAGCCTGGTCATTTGCATTTCTAACACTCCTGGATGATGCTGGTGCTGCCTGTCTGGGGATCACACTGTTGACTTTAAGTATAACTGAAGTAGAAGGTGGGACTTGTCTCCAGAGGTAGGGCTCAGACTCTGGACTAAATTGAGGACTAGCTAAAACAGGGACAGGGCAGAAACAACTTTCCATAAGACATCCTCCAGTGTGCCATGTCAGTTTACCATTGCCATGGCAACAACCAGGGGTTACTATCCCTTTCCATGGCAATGCCATGACAACCCAGAAGTTACTACCCTTTTCTAGATATTTCTGTATAAACCACCCCTTAATATGACTGCAGAACTGCCCTAAGCTGCTACTTTCAGCACACTGCCTATGGGGTTACCCTGCTCTGCAGGAGCAGTCATGGAGCTGAAATACTGTAGCTGGAGCTGTAACACTGCCACCTCAATAAAACTGTTTTCTTCTACCCTACCGTCACCTTGCCCTGGAATTCTTTCCTAGGTTAAGCCAAGAACCCTTATGGGCTAAGCCCCAATTTGGGGCTCTCCTGCCCTACATCAAAACCACTCTACCTCTGCAGTTCTCAACTAGGGGATCAATTTTGTGCCTCCCACTGGACATTTGGCTATATCTAGATACTTTTGGTTCTCCCAACTATGTTGGGAAGGATGCTACTGGCATCAGTGGGTAGAGAGCAGGGATGCTGTTAAACATCCTACATTGCACAGGACAGCCCTCAACAAAAGAATTATGCAGCCCCAAATTCAAAGAATTATGTAGCCTCAAATTCAATACTGTTCAGGTTGAGAAGCCTTGCACCTTCTCCCCCTATTCCCAGCAAGTATTCAGAATGATGATGTCCATCTGCCCATCAGGAAGTCAGCAGGACATCACTGCTGTATTTCCCCTTCCCTCCTGCTTCACTGAAACAGATGAGCCAAGAAGCCCCAGGGCTTCTCCAGTCTGAAGGCAGAGCTGTCTGACTACATCACTGCCTGCTTGAACCCTCCACGGCTCCTAATTGCCCCTTTAATAAAGACCAAGACCCTTCCCATGCATCCAGGGCCTGCTTGTCTGCCTCTCTAGCTTCCTGTCTTGCATCCACCCTACTGCCCACCTTCCAGCTGCTCACATCTGCTTTCAGATTCCCTATGTTGCCAAACTCTCTCTCACTGTGGACCTAGGCTTATTTTTTCTGTTGGTCTTAGGGCTGCCATAGAAACACTGCAGAGTTGGAGACTTAAACAATGGAAGTTACCACCTCACAGTTCTGGAGGGTAGAAGTCCAAGGTTGCATTGTTAGTAGACTTGGTTTGAGGACTGTCTACTTGGCTTGCAGATGGCAGCCTTCTCAGTGTGGCCCCACATGGTCTTTATGTGTGTGCATGTGTCTATGTTCAAATTTCCTGTTCTTATAAGGACTCCAGTTATTCCAGTTTTGGGTCCACCCTAAAAATCTCATTTTTTAAATTGTACTTTAAGTTTTGGGTACATGTGCAGAACAAGCAAGTTTGTCATGTATATATACATGTGCCATGGTGGTTGGCTACATCCATCACCCCTTCATCTACATAGGTATTTCTCCTAATGCTATGCTTCCCCTATCCCCCTACCTCCCCACCAGCCCCCGGTGTGTGATGTTCCTCTCCCTGTGTCCATCTGATCTCATTGTTCACCTCCCACTATGAGTGAAAACATGTGGTGTTTGGTTTTCTATTCTTGTGTTGTTTGTTAAGAATGATGGAATTTTTAACTTAATTGTCTCTTTAAAGGCCTCATTTCCAAATACAGTCTTGTTTTGAGGTACTGGGAGATAGAAATTGAGCATATGAATTTGGGTAGGAGATATAATTCAGCTGATGACATCTGGGAAATTCCTACTCAACCTTTAGGTATGAGGCTGAACGTTGTCACCTCTGGGAAGCCTTCTCTGGTTCCTTTCTCCATCCTCATATGCCACCATGGATTACTCTAATTACACATAGCCCCTCTCACACTGTATTGTATCAACTCACCTATCAGCAGTCCCTGGAGATCAAAGCTCTAAGGGGCAGACACTGTGGTTGCCTTGATGAATCCTATATCCCCAGAGCTAGCACCACTCTTGAGAAAAAGAAGATCTTCAGTACGTATTGGGTATGTAGTTTAAAGAGCCAGAAGCAGCATCTGTCCTAGATTTTAGATATAAGACTTAATGTCATGTGATATCTTGTTCAATAATGAAAATTCATTGAATCACTCAATTTATTTTATCCTGAGTTTGGTCCTGCCAATAAATTCACAGCACAGATTTTATTTTTGTGGCCAGATTACAGTCTTTCATGAAAATGAACAGAAAATGGTTAAACAGGACCTCTAAGTAAGGGAGTGTTACACACAGGATTGCAAACTCTGATATGCCACTACCACTTTTCAAAGATGCTCTTGAATTCCATTTGTCATTTCCCTTTCCAGGGAAAACTCAATTGAACAAAAGTGACACTTAAGTCAGAATGCATAACAAGATGAGGTCAGTCAAGGTTACCATGTTAGTGCTAACTTGCATCAGTTCTTTCCTCTAGGGTTGAGCTCTTCCTACATAATCCTGTCTTAGCATTTGTGGATTTGAAGTTTTCAACATTCCATTTAACTAGGGCCATGGTGGGTGGTTGTTTAGGTTGCATTCTGCACAATCGTAGGCTCCAACCCTACTTGTCACACCAGACTTCAAGAACTCATCTTTTCAAGGGGTTATTTAAAAGACCCTGGGAAGTTCGGATGGTTCAGTAGATTTCCTTTATTGTCTTACTTCTAAAGGGAGTATTTTAGTGGTTTAACCAATTCTTCATCCTCACTATGTGACCCAGGTTTTTACAAAGAGGTTCAAGCAGGACTGGAAGGGTTTGATTCACTCTGGAAAAAATATGAGTTTAACTGCCTGGCTACATGCTCATAGTTCTCAGATCAAGTCAACACATTTACTGTCTATTATATTCATGGCACCATGCCCAGTGTTGAAATATAACCCAGGCTAGGCATGGTGGCTCATGCCTGCAATCTCAGCACTTTGGGAGGCCGAGGTGGATGGATCACCTGAGGTCAGGAGTTCGAGACCAGCCTGACCAACATGGTGAAACCCCATTTCTACTAAAAATGCAAAATTTAGCCGGGCATGGCAGCGCATGTGTGCAATCCCAGCTACTTGGGAGGCTGAGGCAGGAGAATCGCTTGAACCCAGGAGGCGGAGGTTGCAATGAGCCAATATTGTGCCATTGCACTCCAGCCTGAGTAACAAGAGTGAAACTCTGTCTCAAAAAAAAAAAAAAAAAAAAGGAAAGAAACAGAACCCAAAGGTTGTTATTTCTTATTTATAGCTGAAACATAGGCGATGGGTGAGTGTATTAATTTGCTAAGGCTTCCATAGCAAAGTATTACAGATTGGGTGGCTTAACCAACAGAAATTTACTTCCTCATAGATCTGAGGCTAGAAGTCTGAGATCAAGGTGTTGCAAGGCGATGGCAGGATTAGTTTTTTTTTTCCAAGTCTCTCTCACTTTGGCTTGTGGATGACCATCTTTTCCCTTGTGTCTTCACATGGGTTGTCCTAATCTCCTCTTCTTATAAAAACACCAGTCATATTGAACTAGGGTCCAGCCTAATGACCTCATTTTAACTTAATCACCTCTTTAAAGACCCTATTTCCAAGTACAGTTACATCTGAAATGCTGGGGGCTATGGCTGCAGGATATGAATTTGGGGAGGAGGACAAATGAGTAATCAAAATTCCCTCTGAGCTACAACGTCCTTGTATTAGGCCACTCTCCCATTGCTATAAAGAACTGCCTAACCATCATTCTCAGCAAACTGACACAAGAACAGAAAATCAAATACCGCATGTTCTCACTCATAGGTGGGTATTGAACAATGAGAACACATGGACACAGGGAGGGGAGCATCACACACTGGGGTCTGTCGGGGGGGAAATAGGGGAGGGGCAGTGGGGGGTGGGGAGTTGGGAAGAGATAGCATGGGGAGAAATTCCAGATATAGGTGATGGGGAGGAAGGCAGCAAATCACATTGCCACGTGTGTACCTATGCAACAATCCTGCATGTTCTTCACATATAACCCAAAACCTAAAATGCAAAAAAAAAAAGTTTTAAAAAGAGGTTTAATTGGCTCATGGGTATGCAGGCTATACAAGAAGCATAGCAGCTTTTCTTCTGGGGAGGCCTCACCAAGAAGCTTCCAATCATGGTGGAAGGTAAAGGGGGAACAAGCTCCTTACACAGTGGGAGGAGGAGGAGCAAGAGAGAGTGCGGGGAGAGGTGCAACACACTCTTATATAACCAGATCTCATGAGAACTCACTATCTTGAGTACAGTACCAAGGAGATGTGCTAAACCATTCATGAGAAACCCACACTCCCACAATCCAGTCACCTCCTGCTAAGCCCCACATTCAACACTGGGGATTACAATTCAACATGAGATTTGGTGGGGACACAGATTCAAATCAGATTCCTCCTCATCTCTTAAATAGGAAAGACGATATGCACCTCGGTGCAGGGAAAGCCCTTAGGACAGAATAGGGGTTTGATGAATAAAAATATTCTTTCTGGAACCAACTCAATGACCTGCCATTAATCCAGTTTCTGTTATGGAGGCTGATGAGGGGAAGAGATGACTCCCTCAGCCACCGGTCCACTCTGGAATCTCTCTTCTCAAGGTATGGTCCCGAATCCACCAGCATCACTTGTGAGCTTTTTGGAAATGGAGACTCTCGAACCCCATGCCAGACCTACACTGAGTCAGAAGCTCAGGAGCTTAGGTGATTCACACACGTTAAAATTGAGAAGCAGGCCAGGTGTAGTGGCTCATGCCTGTAATCCCAGCACTTTGGGAAGCTGAGGTGGGCGGATCACGAGGTCAGGAGTTCAAAACCAGCCTAGCCAACACGGTAAAACCCCGTCTCTACTAAAAGTACTAAAATTAGCCAAGTGTGGTGGTGCATGACTGTAATCCCAGCTATGTGGGAGGCTGAGGCAGGAGAATCACTTGAACCCATGAGGTAGAGGTTGCAGTGAGCCAAGATCATGCCACTGCACTCCAGCCTGGGTGACAGAGCAAGACTCTATCTCAAAGAAAAAGAAAGAAAGGAAAAAAGAAAAAGAAAAGCAGAGAAGCACCAGTAATAAATATGCTGTGACTTAATTGTCCCCTTCTGCCGTCTGCTTTTTTAGCTCAGACAGCATCTCTAGAACTAAATAATCTGACCTGCCCCTTTTACCATGCTTCTCAAGTCTGTATAGTTCTTCTCAATGTCATTTTCACCAGCAGACAAGAGGGGGACACATTTTCTGAGAAAGACAAGTTTCAGTCTTGACATTTAACCTCTGTAGTTTGTAACCTGTCAGTCAGGAGAACATTGAACGTCATTTACCTGATCTTCATTCAGTTCAGGCTTCTCTGGCTGCTCTTAAGAAGGTCATCAGGTCCTGCTCTGAATCTATGCAGCAGAGAAGCAAAACCATTGTGATGGGTCATTAGCAAGCATCAGGCAGACAGTGTGGGTGGGAAATCGTGGTCCAGAATGTCAAATGGCTCTTAGACCTACCAGGAGAGATGCTCGATTAATTCTGTCCTTTAGCACCCCCACCCCGAAAAGTTCTGCACATAAGAGCAACACATCCCACTATGGGTCAAATGCTTTCAGCTGTGTTCATGCATTTGTGAGAGGGAGAGCTTCTGGCCCCAGTAAAAAGAGTCTGCATCATTTTACACCATGGCTTCCATCCCACTGTTCAAGGGCTGCTCAGCTTTCTCAAACACAGCTAATACCACAAAGCCCATTAGCATCTCAGCCTGCTACCTTCTGCTTCCCAGACTGCGGTCTGCAATCTGGACCTAGCCTCAGTGACAGTAGCCGCAGATGGAGCCCTTCAGGAGACAGTAAAACCATTTTGTGTTCCTGTCCATGGGATTCTTATCAGTCTGGATGAATGGCTGAACAATTTTCTAGGCTCTTCAGTCTATTGCTCAGACACCTGGGAGTCCCATCCCCATGTCCTTTGCAATGCCTCATTTCTGGTAATTTATAACACATTCACTGTTAAATATCCATCACAGAATGTCAGCTAGGCCTGTGCCTGTTTCCTTCTGTCCACATCTCTAGGCACAAAAATAGCCTGTTTGACCCAGAAGAAGTAGTCCTGTGGTTTACATATGGTTCTTGGGAGACGCTAGTATCAGAGAATGATGCTTTAAGTACACATCAGTGGATGAGTCATATATCACATTTTTTTTTTTCGAGACAAGAGTCTCTGTCACCCAGGCTGGAGTGCAGCGGCACAATCTTGGCTCACTACAACCTCCACCTCCCAGGTTCAAGTGATTCTCCTGCCTCAGCCTCCTGAGCAGCAGGGATTACAGGTACATGCCACCATGCCCAGCTAATTTTTGTGTGTTTAGTAGAGATGGGGTTTCACCACGTTGGCCAGGCTGGTCTTGAACTCTCTTGGCCTCAAGTGATTGCCTGCCTCGGCCTCCCAAAGTGCTGGGATTATAGGCATGAGCCATCACACCCAACCTCTTATACCACAGATTTTGATATGATGTATTTTCATTTTATTCAGTGTATTTTTTTTTTTTTTTTTTTTTTTTTGAGATGGAGTCGCTCTTGTTACCCAGGCTGGAGTGCAATGGCGCGACCTCGGCTCACCACAACCTCCGCCTCCTGAGTTCAGGCAATTCTCCTGCCTCAGCCTCCTGAGTAGCTGGGATTACAGGCACGCGCCACCGTGCCCAGCTAATTTTTTGTATTTTTAGTAGAGACGGGGTTTCACCATGTTGACCAGTATGGTCTCGATCTGTTGACCTCGTGATGCACCCGCCTCGGCCTCCCGAAGTGCTGGGATTACAGGCGTGAGCCACCGCGCCTGGCCTCAGTATAATGTTTTAAAATGTCCCTTGACACTTTCTATTTGAACCATGAATTACTTAGAAATGGGTTGCCTACTTTTCAGTTGTAGGGAGATTTTCCTGTTATTTTTCTGTTATTGATTTCTAGTTTGATTTTATTGTGATTGAAAAATGCAACTGTAAGATATTAATTCTTTTCAGTTTCTTGAGGGTTTTTTTCACAGCCTAAGACATGGTCTTCTTAGAATATGTTCTATTGCACTTTGAAAAAATGTGTATTCTGTTGCTGGTGGTGGGGTGTTCTATTGATGGTGATTAGATCTGATAGGATGATGGTGGTGTTGTGTTCCTCTATATCTTTGCACATTTTTTTTCTATTCCTCTGTCAATTGTTGTGAGAGAAGTGTTGAAGTCTCCAAGTATAGTTGTGCATTTGTCTACTTCTTTCATTTCCACCAGTTTCTGCTTTATATATTTTGCAGTTTTATTTTTTGGTGCATTTATATTTAGGATTACTATATCTTTTTATTTTATTGACACTTTTATGGTTATACAATGTTTATCTCTGTTTCTATTTTTTCCTTTAAAGTCTGCTTTATTGGATATGATATTGCCATTCCTCCTTTGTACTTTTACTAATGTTTACATTATATATATTTTCCAAACTTTATTTTAGACAGGGTCTTAATCTGCTGCTCAGGCAGTGGCTTGAACCCCTGGGTTTAAGCAATCCTTCCAACTAGGAGTTGGGATTGTGGGTGTTTAGCACAGTGCTTAGCTAATTTTTTAATTTTAATTTTTGTAGAGGTGGGGTCTTTCTATGTTGCCCAGGCTGGTCTTGAGCTCGTGGCCTAAAGCAATCCTTCTGTCTTGGCCTCCCAAGGCATTAGGATTATAGGCATGAGCCACCATTCCCAGAAAAAAACTTTTCATTTCAATCCATTTATATTGATATATTCTAAATCAGTTTCTTGTAGGTAGGATATATTTGGGTCATGTTTTTAACCCACTCTGGAAATAGGTTTTTAAATTGGTATATTTAGACGATTTACACTTAGTGTAACTATTGATATGGTTAGGGTTTAAGCTTGTGCAGTTTTTTTTAAAACTTGTTCTCTCTGCTTTTCATTTCTATGTTTTGTTTTTATTGCCTTTCTGTGGGTTAGTTGAACACTTAAAATTCCATTTAAATTTATCTACAGAAATTTTGAGTGCACAAATGTTCCTTTACTTCTTATGGATTTAAATCATGATAAACTCATCATAAATTGAAAATGTTGTAAACTGACAATGCACTTAATACACTTAACCTCCCAAACATCATAGCTTAGCCTAGCTTACCTTCAATGTGCTCAGAATACTTACATCAGTCTAAAAATTGGGCAAAATCACCTAACACAGTACCTATTGTACACTAAAGTGTTGAATATCTCATTAAATTTATTGAATACAGTATTGAAAGTAAAAAATAAAGTGGTTGCATTTACTGAGTTATATTCCATTGTATGGATATAACACATTAAGTTTATCCAATTCATCCACCAATGTATGGTCAACTTACTTCCACTCTTGTCTATTATGAACAATGCTACTGTGAACATTCTCGTGCAAGATTTTTTGTGTATATATTTTCATTGTTCTTGGGTAAATACTTAGCAGTAGAATTGCTGGGTCATGTGGCATCTCTATATTTCACATTTTGAGGAATCACCAATCTGTTTTCCAAAGGAGTTGCCCCATTTTATAGCACTATCCACGATGTCTGAGGGTTTTATCATTTTTTTTAACATCTCCAAAATTGAGATGTGTCTTTGATGTATTTTGCAATTACAAATGGCTAAGTTTCTTTTACTTTTTTTGTGACACATAAAAATGGTAGATTTTACAGTCCCTAGTATCTTGAATTTAATTTTATGTGGTTACTGTTTACCATCATATAAATACTCTCAGTCTTGACAGTAATATAAAAGCACAGAAGACAGAAATTAAGAAGTGAAAGAGGAAGGGGTGGGTTCAAAGGATAGAGTTCAGATCTTATGTCTAGTTGAAAGGACAGGAAAAGAAGCTATGTAAGAAACAACCATAGCAGAGGAATTTATAAATGTGATGTATCTGAGAGGAGGAGAGAGGCTAGGTAGTTTTAGTGAATTAATTACTCATCTACCATAGAAAGAAATAGATAACGTATAAAACTGATTGATACACAAAGAGCAGAATAATTACATTATTTAGAAATATGGAATTAACTATTAGAAGAAAGAATGAAAGAAAATAGGTCATTTTTGTAGTTGTGTGTTCTAGGAAATGAAGAAGATGTAGAGTTGGTGACGTGCAGGGGACTAGCCCTTTATGAGTCCTTTTGTTCTGTCTGATGTTTAACCATGTATAGGGCTTTGATAAAAACGTTTAAAAGACATACAGAAGTAAAATTTAAAGCACATGCTTTATTAAACTAAACTCTCTTGTGGTGAACGCTTTGACAGAGACAAAAAATATAAGATACAGACTCTGAATAAGATGAAAAAAAAAAAAGGAGATAAGGCCAGACAATGAGTTGGTCAAATTTTTCTGCTTCTCAGATGCTATTTATTCAGCATGAGGTTCGTTTTATGCATTACTTATGCTATTTCTCTAAAATTCAAAGATAGCAGAAGCTGAAAAAGAAAAAAGGAGAGAAAAGGCTTATTTTTAGTTTTATGACACATATGTGGCTCTAAATTTTAAGATGAAGGGAGGTTAATATTGGGATTCTGATTCAGTTTCCAATACTTTGCAGGGTATGATGGAACTAAGCTATTTAATCTGTTGGTGACTCAGTATTTTCAACCCTAAAATGGGGATAATACTTTTTATTCCACAAGATTGTCATAAAAATTAGATAAAATCAAGAATGTAAAGACTCTTTGAAATGTATAGAATGTAGGCAAATGTTTTTTATTAAGGCTTTTTGCGCATTAGCAAAATAGGTGTTTGAAATTCTAACACAGGACTTCTCACATTATCCCAGCAATAATGACTATTTGACAACAACATGTATTAAATTTCATGTTCTACTTTTCTTTCAAAGTATTAAATACTAAGACTCAAAACTTTCGTAAATCTTCCTTGCAGGAATCATAATGTCAAATGTCTGTCACATATCAGTTATAAAATGTGAACCTAAGGTCTTATGCAATCTTTCATGGACCAGAAAACATCATTTGTACATACGTGATATATTTTAAGGTGCTAAATGACCCAAGGGCTTCTGTTGATGTACGGATTTTAGAATTTCCATCTGGTTGTCTCATTTCAATCCATATAGACATGAAACATCATAAGCAATTCACAATTACCCGCGATAAGACTGAAAGTACATTCTAGATGATGATTGTTTATTTGCCTTTTAGAAACATTTTTCATGCAATAGAACAGAGTAAGCCGTCTCTCCATCCCTTCCAGGAAGATTAAGAATAAATGTTGACATGTGGAGTGTTTATAATAAGCCTTGGCATTTGGCTAAATTGAGTATATATTCTATTATCTACCTGTTGTACAAATTTAAGGGATGGTGCTGACGTTATCCCCATCTTACAGATGACAAAGCAGGCTTAGAGAGATTGGCCAACGTCATCCTAAGTGAATTAACGCAGGAACAGAAAGCCACTGTCTCACTTATAAGTGGGAGCCAAACATTGGGTACTCATGGATGTAAAGATGGCAACACAGACACTGGGGCTACTGGAACAGGGAGGGAAGAAGGGTTGAAATATGAACTGTTGGATACAATGCTCAATACTTGGGTGACAGGATCATCCATACCCCAAACCTCAGCATCACACAATATGTCCAGGTAACAAACCTGCACATGTACTCCCTGAATGTGAGTTTCATTTATTTATTTTTGAGATGGAGTTTTGCTCTTGTCACCCATGCTGCAGTGCAATGGCACCATCTTGGCTCACTGCAACCTCTGCCCCCCAGGTTCAAGCAATGATTCTTCTGCCTCAGCCTCCCAAGGAGCTGGGACTACAGGTGCTCACCACCATGCCCAGCTAATTTTTGTGTTTTTAGTAGAGACGGGGTTTTGCCATGTTGGCCAGGGTGGTCTTGAACTCCTGACCTCAGGTGATCCATCTGCCTCGGCCTCCCAAAGTCCTGAGATTACAGGCATGAGCCACTATGCCTGGCTGTATTTATTTTTAAATTTGTTTTGGGACAGGATCTTATTCAGTCATCCAGGCTGAGTGCAATGGTGCGTGCAATCACAGCTCACTGCAGCCTCAACCTCCAAGGCTCAAGCGAGTCTCCCATTTCACATCTCAGCCTCTGAAGCAGCTGGGACTACAGGAGCACACAACCACGCCTGGCTAATTTTTAGTTCTTTGTTTTGTTTTTTTTTGTTTTTGTAGAGACAGGGTATTGCTATGTTTCCCTGGCTGGTCTTGAATCCCTGGGCTCAAGCAATCCTCCTTCTCAGCCTCCCAAAGTGCTGGGATTATAAGCATGAGTTGGGATTAAAAGCACCTGGCCCTGAATGTTAAAAAAAAAAAAGAAAGAAAGAAAGAAAGAAATTGAAAAAGAAAGAGATTGCCCAAGTTACTCAGAGGCACTGAGCTACAAAGGGAAAAAACAGAACTCCAATCCTGCATTGAAAGTTTGAGATCTTAATCACGATGTTATACACTTTTGTTGTACATATGAGGAACTAATGTAGAAGAAACAAAGGAAAGAGGCCTATAATCACCAGAACTTCTGTTATCTATCAGGCATTTCCATGGGCATTCTATTTAATCTTTGCAGCAATCCTGTGAAATTGATTTTATTATCGCTATTATTCTTTTCTTTTCACCAATGAGAAGATAAAGAAGCACAGAGATCGGGAGCAGAGGAGGCTGGTAATACAGAGGTAGTGTCAGAATTGAAGGCCACGTAGCCTGTGAGCCTGTGGGGGTGCAGAGGAAAGAAGGGGAACAGTCTGTTGGTGGGAGAAAGCTGAAGGGGTGTGAAGGGTTCCCGATCAATGATCCACTCTCTTATGATGTGCTGTGGCTTGAATGTATCATGAGCCAACTTAATTGTGGTGAAACCTGGAGCTTCCCCTGGGCTGTTAAGCTACAAGAAAGTAAACCTAATGCCAGTTACCTCTTTATCATCATCTAGGAAGCTGGTAGTGAGTGAAGCCAGAGTTGAAGATACCAAAGCAAAAGATGGAAAGTGAATAATTCCTACTGATAGCATTTCAGCACCCGGATCTAGCTACACCTGAGACCATCAACGGACTTTGTTATATTGGCCAGTATTATTCTCTGTTGTACATAAACCTGTTAGAGATAAGTTTCCGTGAATCTTAGTTGCAAGATTCCTGAAAACAGATACCCATAGCTTTTTATAGCACAGATATTCAACTTTTCTCTCCATAGGACCACTATATATCTGGAAGCCAGGGGTTGACTTGAGAGATTTCCCCCAAGGTGACATAGCTAGTGAATGCTGAGGCTGAGATTAGACTTGAAATTAAAATCCTGACCTCCCCACTTCTGGTTAAGACAAACTAAGTTGACTTTTTATGTAATTGTTCAGCACGCTGAGTTTTATAAAATTCTATTTTAGATAATACTTCAGATCATGTTTCATAACCACAGCTTCATAAGAAACTGAAGGATAGCTTCTATTTGTAGTACCTGTTGAAATACTTTTGGGGAATAAAAGGATGAGAGAAAGAATTTAAAAAGGGAACAAGCATTTATTGAATACTCCTTATTGTCTAGCACTGTGAAGGCATTTTGGCATGGATTATCTCATTTATTCTTCAAAATAAGTCTTAGAAGCGATTATCCTCATTTCCACTGTGAGGATAAAAGAAAAAAACATTGAGTCCAAACTCAGCCATCTGCCTTTATCTCCCATACTTTTTAACAGTGGGGCTTTCTATATGCAATCAACTGGGAGAGAGGGTCTCTTTCCTCAAGGGGTTTATGCTCCTTCTGTGGGATTTGTAGCAGGAAGAACATCCATCCTTGAGATGAAGCCCAGCACCCTCGCTTCTGAGCTGTAACCTTGGACAACTTGCTTTATTTCTCTGAACCCCATTTCCTATCTGTAAATTCAGGACAACACAATGTGACCTGCAGGAATGTCGTGAGAAGTGTTAACTAAATATGCATGTGAAACAGGATACTAGAGGCTAAGAAGGGTGGGTGGAAGGGAGGGAGGGAAGAGAAGAGGATACAAAATTATAGCTAAATAGGAAGAATAAGTTCTAGTGTTCTATAGCACTGTAGGATAACTATAGTTGACAATAATACATTGTTTCAAATACCTAGAAGGAGGGTATTGAGTATTCCCAACACAAAGAAATGATAAATGTTGGGAATTGATAGAAATGCTAATTACCTTGATCTGATCACTATACATTATATGTATCAAAACATCATCACGTACTTCTTGAATATGTGCATTTATTATTTGTCAGTTAAAAAACTAAATTAAACTAAAATTTTAAAACATGTGACATACAGGAGGATTTCAGCACCAAATTTAATGGATGACTTTATGTGGTTTTTTTTACTCACTCTCAGAGAGGCATCATCTCGGATTAATCCCTCCCTGCCTCTCAGCACATTTCTCTTGGTTCTGAGATGCTGAGTTTGTTGACTGTTCTCCTCCAACTATCTGGCTTCCTCTTTGCCACCTCTGCCCTCTCTCATTGGCTTCTCTGAGGTGGAGGTACCCAGAGCACAGTCCTGGACTTTCTTATCTCTGAACATTGTCCCAAGTTGGTCCTATTTATATGTGTGATTTCAAATATCATCTACTCACTGAAGGCACCCAAATCTATGTCCCTGCACTCACCAGTCCCCTGACCTCCAGAATCGTATCTCTGCCTGCCTATCCAACTTGATTAATAGAATGTCTAGAAGGCATCTCCAATCTACCATGCTCTAAAACAACCCCCCACATCAGTTTTGTCCTCTCCAGGTCAGAATGGCACCTCCATCCACTCAGTTGCTATTATTAAAATCTCCCAAATCCACTCTTAATATCTTTATTTCCTCCAAGCCTGTATTCCCTTTATCCATTTTCTAAAGGGGGCTTGGTTCCTTTTCCCTAAACCATTACATCTGTGCACTTTTCGCCATAAATGTTGGTGTCATCCTAGGCCAACCTGCCATCAACTCTCACTTGGATGATCTTAAGAGACTTCTAATCGGTCTTTTTGCTTCTAGTGTGGTTGCTCAATGATGCATTCTTGACACAGCAAAGAGAATAATTTCTAAAAATATAACTCAGATCATGCTACCTCATGCTTACCATCTTTTAACAGATGCACATTACATACAATATAAGCTCAAATTTCTTAGCATGACCTGCAAAGCCATACATTCCTCTCTAAGCACGCTGTAACTACACTGGCTTTCTTTGTATCCCATAACTCACTGAGCACATTCCCATCTATGGCTTCTAATGATTAATCTTATTAATCATTTCTTCTTTTTAGGATATTCCCCATGGCTGTTTCCTTCTTTTCATTCTGATCTTGCCTCAAATTTTACCTCTCCAGGTAAAATTTTACCTTCTCTGATACCTAAAGAAAACTTCCATTCAATATCCTTGTTTTATTATTGTTACTATCTTCAAATCTTTATAACCTTCTAAAAGCATCTTTTTTCTTTTTGATGGAGTTTCACTCTTGTTGCCCAGGCTGGAGTGCAATGGCCTGATTCCCAATTACTGCAACTTCCGCCTCCTGGGTTCAAGTAATTCTCCTGCTTCAGCCTCCTGAGTAGCTGGGATTACAGGTGCCTGCCACCAAGCCTGGCTAATTTTTTTTTTTTTTTTTTTTTTTGTATTTTTAGTAGAGACAGGGTTTTGCCATGTTAGCCAGACTGGTCTCAAACTCCTGGCCTCAAGTGATCTGCCCACCTCAGCCTCCCAAAGTGCAGGGATTATAAGAGTAAGGCACCGCGCCCGGCCACATCTTCTTTATTCATGTATCTTCCTCATATTATCTGTGTTCTACTAAAATGTAAGCTCCGTGAAGACAGAGAACTGAGCTGTCTTGTTATCACTATATCTATAGCACCTGAAATACTACCCAGTGCATGTTATTCAATAAATATTTATAAGATTAATTAATTATATGCATAATACATAGAATATACAATTAACTTATATGGCATAGAGGCACATATAATCACTAACAATACTAACAACAATTTATGCTATTTTTTTGTGCCTAATCAACAATCAGTCAAAATCCCTGTATCTCAATGACATTAGAAAGAACAACTTTCTCAGAGTTCATAGAATTGCCCATCTTTCAGTGAACTCAGAAATACTATTTTATCTGAGAGTTACCCAAGGCAGTTCATGTCGAGCTGATGTCAAATGCAGTAAAAACTCACAGTTCTTACTTGAATTAAATTCATTGCGTATTTACCAAATACCTATCATTTATCAGCTGCGGTGCTAGACCTTGCAGAGAGAGGTTAATAATAAGTGGTATTTGGGGGTGTTCATATTTTGTTTTACATATGTGTGCAGTAACAATCAAGGCTGAGTTTAAGATGAAACTCAGTCCTGCCTCTTCATGTCTACTGTAGTGATATGCCAGGGTCCACAGATGTCTTAATCATAGGTAGAAAGGAGGTCTAGTAGAAAGAACTTTAGTAGAAAGAACTGATATGCTCAAATAAGCTGACAAGCTGTACTGCCTTGAGACTTCCATTATCTTGCTCCTGAAAATGAGGTCTGCAGACTATCAGCATTGACTTCACCTGGTAGTGCAAAACCTCAGGTGCTACTCCAGGCCTGCTGAATCAGAATATCTAATTAAGCAAAACCCCCAAGTTAACATATTAAAGTTTGAGTAGTACTCATTAACAACGTCACATAAATGAGCTCAAGGCATTCTCTCCTCTGGTGTCCCAGTCAGGTACCACTTCCTTACAGAACACTGGGCACGCAAGGACCGAGGTGGTGTTCTGGGAGCACCATACAGGTGGGGATTCCTGGGCTGGGAGTACACTTGTTCATTGGGCATCAGTCCTGAGGATTCCAGCCATATCTGAACAGCCCTGGGCAGGAAGTGTGAGATGGGACAAGAGGCAGTGGTCTCCAGCTTATTATGGTAGCTAAAGAGATGCCTAAGGGAATTTGAGTGACCTATAGATTTTGACAGTTCCATTTATTTATTCAAGAACGGCTTATGGAACATCTCCTATCCGCCAATAGAGGGAGGCAGAGAGCATGGTGAATGCAACATTGCGTAATGGTGTTGGGAAAGGGTCCAGATTTCAAGAAAGCTGACAGCCAGGCTATGTCATTTCCTAGCTAGGTAACTTTGGGTAAATTACTCAACTTCTTTAGATTTTATTTTCCTCTAATGCAAAATCAGGGTAACAATAGTTGATGCCTTTTAGAATGGTTGCATAACTGAATGAAACAATGCATACAAATTGAGACACATTATAAAGGATCAATAAATATTAGCTGCTGCTGTCACCACCGCTACAAAACCTCGATGCTAGATGCTAGGGCAGGGTTCTCAACCTTGGCTGAGTGAATGTCAAAGTTGCCTGGGTAATGGAATACACTGTTGGTAGGAATGTAAATTAGTGCAGCCCTCTTGGAAAATAGTGTGGAGATTCCTCAAAAAATTAGAAATAGATCTATCATTTGATCCAGGAATCCCACCGCTGGGTAAACATCCAAAAGAAAGAAAATCAGTATGTCAAACAGATATCCACACTCCCACGTTTATTACAGCACTATTCACAGTAACCAAGATATGGAGTCAACCTAAGTGTCCATCAATGGATGCGTGGATGAAGAAAATATAACACATGTATGGAATGGAATACGATTCAGCTATTGAAAGAATGAAACCCTGTCATTTGCAGTAATATGGATGAAACCAGAGGTCATTATGGTAAGTGAAATAAAGCAGGCCCAGAAAGACAAAGCATATGTTCTCACTTATACATGGGAGCTAAAAAGATTGATCTCATGGAGGTGGAGAGCAGAATTACGGTTACCAAAGTCTAGGAAGGATACAAGAAAGGAAGGATGAAGAGAAGTTGGTTAATGGGTAGAAAAATACGGTTAGATACAAGACGTAAGTTCTGATGTCTGATAGTACAGCAGGATGACTACAGCAAATAATTTACTGTATATTTCAAAATAGCTAGAAGATTTGAAATGTTCCCAGCACAAAGAAATGATAAACGTTTGAGGTGATAGCATTCCTATTTTGATCATAACACATTGCATACAGGTATCAAACTATCACAAGTATCCCATAAGTATATGCAATTATTATATTCAATAAAAAATTGACAGAAAAACAAAAAACCAAAGTTATTTGGGAGCTTTTATTTATATTTTTTATTATACAGAATACATATATATTTTTTAACCTCATAAACAAAAGGGGGCAAGGAAATGACAAACTAGCCGACATTTTATCAGTCAATATTATACTTTCTTGTTTTTTCATGGCCAGTTTTTTACATTATTATTATACTTTAAGTTCTGGGGTACATGTGCAGAATGTGCAGGCTTTTTACAAAGCTCATCATCACGGGTCATTAAAGAAATGCAAATCAAAACCACATTGAGATACCATCTCATGCCAGTTAGAATGGCAATCATTAAAAAATCAGGAGACAGATGCTGGAGAGGATGTAGAGAAATAGGAACACTTTTACCCTGTCGGTGGGAGTGTAAATTAGTTCAATCATTGTGGAAGACAGTGTGGCGATTCCTCAAGGATCTAGAAATAGAAATACCATTTGACCCAGCAATTCCATTACCATTTGGGATTTATAATCCAAAGGATTATAAGTCATTCTATTATAAAGACACATGAACACGTATGTTTATTGCAGCACTGTTTACAATAGCAAAGACTTGGAACCAACTCAAATGCTCATCAATGATAGACTCGATAAAGAAAATGTGGGAGCTTTTACAATTTGCTCATTCTCAGCCACATCCCAGGCCAACTAAACTGTAATCTTTGGGGATAAAAGCCAGGCATCGGTATTTTTTAAAGTTCCTCAGTTGATTCTGTAACCAAGGTCAAGTTCAGCTGCTCATCACTCAAAAACCAAAATGTGAGATGCAGTGAAAGAAAAGCAGCTTTATTCAAACACCAGCACTTGGGAGCTGACTGCACCCAAGCCCCTAGAAAACCATCTCAATATTTGAGGCAAGAGAAGGGAAACTTTACATGGAAAGCATGCAGGTGTGGTGCAGGGTCTGTGTGTCTTGTTCCAATGGCCATTTTGCATTATTGCCCACATGAGTGCGGCCTGGTGCCATCTTGACCATGATTGGGTTGTAATATTAGATTAATCACCTTGAGGTAATCTCTGGATGGGGAGAATTCCACAGCTGAGTTTTCCTGTGTGGTTTATTTTAAGATTAGCCCCTGGAATTTCTAAGCAAGCACATAATTAGATAAGCAAGCACTGTGAAAGAGAGTGCCTGGTGGGAAAAGAGAGTTTCAAACTACATTTCAGGCTTAGATGAGAGGAGAGAAAAACCACATTGCCATATATATACCTATGCAACAATCCTGCATGTTCTTCACATGTACCCCAAAACCTAAAACACGATTAAAAATAAAATGTTCCTTTAAAATGCATTTTAAAGCCAAGCCATTCAGATATAATTCCAAGGTGTAGCGAAGGTGTACCTTTTACCATGGAATCTAAGACAATTTTAGGAAAGTTCACCTTCTCTCTGGGGAACTCACAGTCTTCCAGAGAAGATCAACACACAAAGAGATAATGATAATTCCATGTTCCAAGTATGTGCAAGGAGATATGAAAAAATGACAGCAGGACTGCTCAGTCTAAAAGCCATGTGAAGCAGTGGGAAAAAAGTAACCTCACACTATTTTTCTTGTTTTTTATATAAAAGAAAGTGACTGCCCATGCATGACACATAGTCTGGTGGGGAAGAAAAGGTGATTCTCACAGCAAAAAAGTAAGTAGGTCATTGCAACCCAGACTGACCCCAGCCACTGGCAGTTCTAAAGAGGTCCTGGGTGTTCATTAACCTCTGGGTGCCTTGGCTTACTCCGATGTGAGATAAGTGGGTAAGGCTAATGCTCTCTAAAGACCTGCCAGAGGGTGAAAAGAAGAGCCACCGTTACCTGCCCCAAAGAGGTGTTAAATGATTCAGTTAGATGCAGAAACCCTGAGATGCTCTGCAGTCCAGGAAAGGTATGTGAGATAAGTGTGATCCCTTGCCCATCAGCAGTGCAGCCGATCAGTAATCCAAGGTTCCTCTAATTGCTTTTGGTCAAAGAGTCTTGGTAAGTCAATCCCCCAGTTCAGAGTTCACACTCAAAACAAAGAAACTTGATAAAACTGGTTTGATGGCCAGGCACCATGGATCACGTCTGTAATCCCAGCACTTTGGGAAGCAGAAGCGGGCGGATCATGAGGTCAAGAAATTGAGACCATCCTGGCCAACATGGTGAAACCCTGTCTCTACAAAAAACACAAAAAATAGCTAGGCGTGGTGGCACACGATTGTAGTCCCAGCTACTCAGAAGGCTGAGGCAGGAGAATCACTTGAACCCAGGAGGTGGAAGTTTCAGTGAGCTGAGATTGCGCCACCCGACTACAGCCTGGTGATAGAGCAAGACTCTATCTCAAAAAAAATAAAAAAGCTGGTTTGACTGGTGGTATGGGTTGAACTGTGCCCACCCCAACAGATATGTCCCAGTCCTAAACCCCATACCTGTGAATGAGACCTTCTTTGGAAATAGGGTCTTTGTGTTTGTAATTAAGTTAAAATGAGATGATACTGGATTAGGATGGGCTCTAAATCCAATGATCTGTGCTCTTATAACGAGACAGAGATGGAGAAAAAGGGAAGAAGGCCATGTGATGACCGAGGCAGAAATTGGGGGCATGGAGCTACAAGCCCAGGGGTTCCAAGCACTGCTGTACCAGACGCCAGAAAGAGGCAAGAAAGGACCTTCCCCTAGAGCCTCTAGGGAGCATGGTTCTGCTAATACTTTGATTTCTGGACTTTTGATCCCCAAAACTGTGAGACAACTTATTGCCATTTTAAACCATGCAGTTTGTGGTAATTTGTTACCGCAGCTCTGGGAGACTAATACAACTGGTGATCTGTCCTTTCTCAAATAGGAATGGAAAATTATTCAGGGTCATTAGCTCTGATCTGAGAGCAGCGAAACAGACAAATCACCATCTACCAGGGATTGAATCTGAGCACCCTGACTCTCACTAGCCAAAGTCCCAGAGGTCTAAAGCTTCATGAGTGCTTCGCAAGGGGTTCACAGCTGTCGTTTTGCTCAAGGCAAAGATGAAATCTGACTTAGGGAGACTTTTTTGAAATCAATTGGATTTTTAAAGATTTAAGTGAAGATTTCCAATTGTGTTGGATCTATCTGGTCGCATGGGCACCAGTACCAGGACCCTGGTCAACAAACACAATTCTTATTAAAATGAAGAAGGGGATTAGTTCAGGTCAAAAAACTTCAGATTCTTTTAGCTTCCTGAAAGCAGACCGTATTTGGCTTCAAGCCAGACTCATCCAACATTGCAATATTGTCTTTATAGTTTCTTCCCAATCTTGCTTCCTTCCATAATTATAATGTATTAGGCTGTTCTTGCAATGCTGTAGAGAAATACCTGAGCCTGGGTAATTTATAAGAGGTTTAATTAGCTCACGATTCAAGAAGCTTCCAATTATGGTGGAAGGTAAAGGGGGAGCAGAAGCTTCACACGGCAAAAGCAGGAGCAAGAGAAGAGAGCAAAATGGAAGGGTGGTGGGGGGAAGGTGCTACACACTTATAAATAACCAGAATCTTGTGTGAACGCAGAGTGAGGACTCACTCATCACCAAGGGGATGGCCCAAGCCACTCATGAGGGATCTGCCCTCATTATCCAAACACCTCCCAGTGGGCCCCACCTCTAACACTGGGGATTACATTTTAACATGAGATTTGGGTAGGGACAAATATTCAAGCAATATCATATAATATATACCTCTGGGGGTTCCCCACAAAATAGATCCCATTTTTCACCTTCCCAGGACCTCCTGTTCAGGGCATGTAGATTTCGCCACTCACCCCCATAATTTTCTAAGAGCTGTTACCCTACCTATGGCTAAAGCACTCATATTTATTCATTCAGCGATATTTATGCTATCTCTTCTGTGTGCCCGGAATTGGTCTAGATGCTGGGGAGGGAACAGGAAACAGAAAAGACAAGGTCCCTGCCCTCTAGGAGCTAAGGTGCAGCATTACAGAAAAAAAAAATCCTACAATACAGAGACTTGAAAGAACTAAGAGGTGAAATCGAGGCCCCTGTCAAGAGAGCTTTAGCATAGTGGGCAAGAGAATAAGCACAGGAGGGAAAATGTATTTTAAAGCACTTAGCCAGGAAAGCAAAGAGAAAAGAAGAATCAATTATGGAAATAAAAGAAGTAGTTCAGGAGAAACATAGTGATGGTTATTAGACCACAAAGACAGAGAGAGAGGAAGCTGATTTTTTTTGTCCTTTAGCTTAAGTCACTTAATTATGCTTGCATATTAAGCCCCTGACTGGTTAATGGTATCAACACAACTGCAAATGGCTGATGTTCATTCTGAGGAATACAATCGTTCAGGGTGGGCAATGAAGACCACCCTGTCAGCCACATGATTTTGACATTTTCCCTAACCCCTGCATACCTTGGTTTTCTCATCTTATATGTAGTTTTTGAAAGGATAATGATAGCTATCACCTATGGCAGCTGGGAAGGATTAAATGAGATAATGCATATAAAATGCATCTCAAGTAGTTGGCAAACAATGTTAGATATTATTTTCATAAGCTGTATATGAAATATTTACTAACTAGAGTACTCCTATTTGACAACTTTGTTTACTATGCTCGGATTCACAAGCCCCCAATTTGTTTGCCTTGCAGAAGCCAAGTGCTGCCTTTCATTTCTTTTCTCACCCTAAATTTAGGATTCGAGATGGTCAGCTACTTCTGCAGGGCTAACCGTGGCTCTTCTGTGCTTTGTTTATCCAATGACTATTGATGTAGTGCCTCCACCTAGTGCAGGGGACACAGCAGTGAACTAAAGAAAGTCTCTGTCCTCTTGCAGCTTACATTCTAGAGAAAATGAAATAAGGTCAGGTAGTATTAAGTGTTTGAAGGATATGCAAAGCAAAATTAATGAATAATTGTTGAACATCTATTAGGCATCGGGTTGTGGAGGCTGGGGTTGCAGCGGCACACACAGAAGTGGCATTACAAGCTGAACTAATGCCATAATGCAAAGTCATGAGTAATCTCTGGAAGAGCAAAGCTATCATAGAACTAAGCATGCTGATCAATGCTGGTATGAGTGTGCTGATAATGCTAATATGGGCATGCTAATCAGTGCTAGTATGAGTGTGCTGATCAATGCTAGTATGGGCGTGCTGATCAATGCTAATATGAGCGTGCAAATCAATGGTAGTATGTGCATGCTGAACAATTCCAGTATAAGCATGCTGATCAATGCTAGCATAAGCCCTCTGATCAATGCTATTATGGGCGTGCTGACCAATGCTAGAATAAACCTGCTGATCAATGTTAGTATGGGCGTGCTGAACAATGCTAGTATAGACATGCTGATCAATAAACAAAGTGAACACATGCTAAAGTTGAGGGCTTTACCAGTAACTTTTTTAAATACTATCCCCTAATCCCCCGTTGAGTTTACTACCTTCATCCTAAACCTGAGATGTATATTTGCAAGGAGAAGGAGAAGGAGAGGAAGGAAGGAGAACAGGAGGTAGAGGAGAAGGAGGGAGTTGGAATAAATACACAGGAACAAAACTTACTTTGATCTAAAAGGTTAACATGGGACTTTAATTTTTTTCTAAGCAGGAAATAGAAGTAGAGTTTGCCTAAAATAATTTGGGAATATACCATCTTCATTTAATCAGAAAATTCCTCCAGAACTTTTTTCACCTAAAAGTTTGGTTAAGTATAAGTAAAAAAAGAAGCATGCAGATTCCAACAGGGAGGAGGAAACCCAATACTTGGGCCTGGAGGGGGCTTTTCAATGTTTTTGGAAGACTCCCCACTGACCACGTCTACCTCCTTTCTCCGGGAAGCTCTGCCCTAACAATAACTGTCCTCTCTTAGCCAGGTGGAGGGACAAAGGGGATTTAGTAAAATATCCCCTCCGAGGGTGGTGAGTCCTGTTGGACATTTTAATCAGCACTCGGGAAAGCAGCTCCAGCATTACCCTGCCCTGGTACTGACAGTTGAAGCATCATTTCTCCCCACCCTCTTTGTACCCCCTGGCAGCTACAAATTGCTGCTGCCTCAGGGGACACAGAGCTGTGAAAAGCTTCAAAGTCAGAAAAACATGGGCTTGGTCACCTCCTCTGCCAACTGCCAGTGGTGTGTCTTTGGGCAGTAAGCTGAACTTCTCTGAGGGTGTTTCCCCTTCTATAGTCTGCATATAGGGATTAAACACCAGCATGGATGTCAATTATCTGGCCCATATTAAGTGCTCAGTGGATGGTCTCCAGGGCCTTTTTTACTGACCTCAAATGATGAAAGCCCAGAGCCTGTGGGTCCTGAAAGCAAAGAGGGATTCATAGCTTGGCCAACAAAGGAATGATAATCAGAATGGAAAGAAGAGAGATGTATAACTGGGAAATTTCAGTACCTCTCTGTTTCTCTGGCCTCCTGTGACCGTTCACAAAAGCCATTTTTGCCTGCACTCACATATTCTTATATGTAAAATGAGAACTTGAACAAGTCTCTTCTTCCCTGAGCTGGCCATCTGAAGCTCACTGGTCCCATAGGGGTAACCTTGACATTTGATGGAAACAGTGACCAGAGCAGCACTTTTCAGCTTGCAGGGAGATTTTTCACATGTATCATTTCATTTGATGATCACATTTTTTTCTGAATTTTTATTTTCCAGATGATTCAGAACTGAGATTCAGAGCCACAAAGGGTTTGTGCCAGACCTAAGCGAGATGCAGAGTTGGCCTTGAACCTGGTTCTCATGACCAAGGTGCTAAGACAAAATCCTGAATGGATTTTTCTTCACAGTGTCTAGCAGTGTGCCTGGCACATGGTATGCATGGGCCTATGCTGGAACTAAATATGTCAATATCCATAAAGCGTTCTATAAGGAAAGCTCCAGAGACACAGAAGGTCATAGAGCAATAGCATGAAACACAGCTTTGAGGTCCTGGGGCCAGGGAAAGGCACAAGGTGTGGACGAGCAGATGCTCATGTGTGCTTACCTGCTCTTTTCTCAAGGAGGTTTCCCCATTTGGAGCAGCTGCCACATTCCGTGGTTTCTTTCTCTGCCTTTTGCTTTGATTAATTGCACCTTTCATGATTCATATCGCCTAATTGCCTTCCAAATGGGTTATTCCTGCATGGTAACCTTATGAAGGTAGGTCTGTGGGACTCTGGAGCATCTTAAGTATGATGTTGCAGTCACAACTAAATGAGGCATGATCTCTTGATGGCATAAGACATGTAGGGAGGGTATAGCTTGTTCTCTAAAGCAGTGCTCTTCCATAGAACTTTCTCTGCTGACGACAATATGCTGTATCTGCACTATCCAGTATGGTAGCCACTAGCCACATGTTGCCATTGAACACTTCAAATGTGGCTAGTGCAACTTGTAACTGAGTTCTTAATTTTACTGAATTCAAATTAATTGAACTTTATGTGTAAGTAGCCACCTATGGTAGTCCTGTGACTACTAAATTTGACAGTGCCGTCCCCAGAGTAATAAAAAATCTTAGGATTGAGCAAGATGCAGTTTGAATGCCACTACAGTCACTCAGTACCTGCATGACCTTGGACATGCCAGTTAAGCTCTCTGAGCTTCAGTGTTCTTTTCTACAAAGGTTTAGTAATTTCTTTTCCTTGTAGTTGCTGTGATGATTTTGTAGTATACTGTGTGTTTATGGTCTTAAACACTGCCAGGTGCATAAAATGGAAACCCATTAAGTTGAAAGCTATTAATACTACGTGTCCACTTGGAGATCCAAACCACATCTTTCAGATAGGAAACTTGAGTGGCAACATTTCCTTCTTGTGAGCTTTCATGGGCAAAAAAAAAAAAAGAAAGAAATCTAGGACCAATTCACCTGAGGTTTTATGCATCCAGCATTATCCTCACTCCTATTGATATTATGGAAAGAGGCTTAGAGAAAATTTGCACCTACTTAGAATACATGTTATAGACTGTGTTGAGGTCCAGGAAGCTGCTGTGGCCATGAATGTACCTTAGGAACATTCTGAAGGGTCACCAGTTCTGCTCTCATATCCTTGACCAGCCTTTGTGCCAGGTCACGCAGCTCCCTGAATGCATCTTCTGAGTCTGGGTTCATGCTATTCTACTTGGAATGCACTCAAAACAGCAGTCCTTTGTCTGCCTTACTAATTGGCTCTCCTATTGAACATTCCTATGGCATCATTCAAACATTGCTCCTCTTGGAGTCTTCAGTTACCTCTTCTCTGTGCCCCTTGAACAAGCCTTTGTTGCAGCGCCATTGGAAGGTCTGCATGCCCAACTTCCTGTTAAAGAATCATATCTTTCTCTTTTCTTTCTTTTTTTGTGGGGGGGAAATGGTTCAAGTGATTCTCCTGCCTCAGCCTCCCGAGTAGCTGGGCTTACCGGCACGTGTCACCACGCCCAGCTAATTTTTGTATTTTTAGTAGAGACGGGATTTCACCATATTGGCCAGCCTGGTCTCGAACTCCTGACCTTGTGATCCACCTGCCTCAGCCTCCCAAGGTGTTGGGATTACAGGCATGAGCCACCATGCCTGGCCCATATCTTTCCATCTCTAGAAATTCTCAGAGCCTAGTACAGAACCTGGTATGTAACAGGATCTATAAATGTTTGACAAGAGAGATAACAATAACATCAAAGATGATAATGCGGTGATGATAATGATGGTGACATTGAGGATGATGGTGATGATAATGCAGATGGTAATAATGATGGGGACAATGTGAATGATGATGATGATGATGGTGATTGTGACGATGACAATAATGAGAGCAAATACTGACATAGTGGTTAGCGCACACCAAGCACTGTTATAAATGCTTTATCTATATTTATCACATTACATTTATTTAATTCTCGTAACAAGTCTACAAAGTAGCTATTATTTTGTCCCCTTTTCACAGATAAGTAGAATAAGGCTCAGTGAGTTTAAATAATGTTTTCAAGGTTAGATAAGCTTAGAAGTAGATTTCTACCTTCTCACCAAAGTGCCCACCTTTCCAAGAGCCCACACTACAAGACTGCTGAAGGCTCTCTCCCAAGAGACCTGGCTCCTCACATCTTTTTGCCATTGACCCCACTATAAGAACAAATGTTCCTCTGGCTCATGTTGATTTAGGAGCTAAGGAACCAAGCCCTTTGCTTTTCAGCATAAGTTGCCAAGCCTTGTAAACAGCCCATATGGCTCCTGGGGGTGGTAGCACATCACCCATCCCTTTCTAATTCCCAGACACTTATCACTCGGACAGCTGCAGTGGAATGATTTACAGCCACTTGGTGTTTTCCAGCAGGAAGCTAAAAAAGACCACATACTGTGAAATACCAATTGCAGAGCCTCTCATAGAAAGCAGTAGCTGGTGACTTTCTGCAGACCTGCTTGCCTTCATTCCCAGACCCCCAGATCTCTACTTTTTAATGAAGGGCTGGCTGGTCTTATGGTAGTCCTGCCTTAACTTGGCTGTCAGCAGCAGGGAGGGAAAGACACTGAAATCAGGGCTGAATAAGATAAAAAGTATACACTGGTGAGTTTTGTGAGTAGTGAAATCTCTCCATGTCTCCACTGGGCTTCAGGGTTTTGTTTTCCTTCACATTCTCCTTCTTACCTATAACAAATTAGCTCATTAAACAAAAATTCATTGAGCTTTCATGTGCTGAGACATGTGCAAGATGCTGGGGACATTGGGTTGGAAAAATATCCAGCAACTGCCCCAGGAAGTGTCTTAGGCTAGGGAGGTGGTGGGTTAGAGTAAATATTTGCAATGCAGTGTGATAAACACTGTGACAGACTGAGCCTGGGGGATGTTCAGAAGCATGAGGGAGGAGGATCTCACTCTGCGTGAGGAAATCAGGGAAGGCTTATACAAAAAAGAGTGTGTGATGGGCATTTGGGCTGTGCCTCCAGGAATGGCATGAATGAGAAGGCTGAGAGGGAAGCTCAGGCAGAAAGGAACAGCTTCCACAAAGTCATGGCGGCATGAAAAGAAGTTGTGATGGTTGATTTCATGTGTTTACTTGTCTAGGTTGTAGTACACAGCTATGTGATCAAACACAGACCTAGGTGTTGCTGTGAAGATATCTTATAGATGTAGTTAACATTTATAATTAGTTGATTTTAAGTTAAAAAAAAAAAAAAGAAAGAAAAGATTACTCTTTAGAATATGGGTGGGCCTCCCTCAATCGGGTGATGGACTTCAGAGCAAAGTGAGATTTCCTGGAGAAGGAGAAATTCTGCCTCAAGTCTACAGCACAAAAGCCTGCCTGAGTTTTCAGCCTGGTGGTAATAATTAGCTGATCAAGTAACCTACCAATGTGGGGGCAATAAGGTGCCTGTAAAGGATAAAATAAAACTGTTTTTCTCTCATACTCAACACACTCCACTTTTGTCACCAAAATGTGTGGGATTATTTTTGAGCCTTTTCTCGGTCCCTTCGATGTAGAAGATAAGGAGCCAATGGTCCTCACCTATAGGGTTGTGGCAAGGATGAAATAAAATGGCACCTACAGAGTTGTGCTGTGTATCCCCTTTATGCTTCCGTATTCGACTGTTCTCATGCTACTAATAAAGACACACCCGAGACGGGGTCATTTATAAAGGAAAGAGGTTTAACGGACTCACTGTTCCACATGGCTGAGGAGGCCTCACGATCACGGTAGAAGAGCAGGGGACACCTTCCTAGGCGGCAGGCAGGAAAAGGTTGCAGGGGAAGTCTCCTTTATAAAACCATCAGATCTCGTGAGACTTATTCACCATCACGAGAACAGCGTGGGAAAGACCCGCCCCATGATTCAATTACTTCCCATTGCGTCCTTCCCACGACATGTGGGAATTATGGGAGCTACAATTCAAAATGAGATTTCGGTGAGGATACAGCTAAACCATAGCAGCTTCTTAATCCTCTCTGTGCTCCAGAAGCTAAAGCCGCTTCCCCTGCATCATCCCTGGATTCCCTGTCCCTCTGGTTTCTAGTTCGGTTTGGTCCAGTTGGGTTTGCACGGCCGAGAGTAGGAAGTGGGCATTACTTACCTGCTGGCTTTCTGCACCACCCTAAGCTGCTGTCAGGCAGCCCTCTACTAAAGCCCCGGTTCCTCTCGAGTTCCCTTCACTCCTTCAGAATGAGTGGTTTCCCCCTCTGGCTAGCCCTGGGAGTACTTTATCACATCCCTAAATCTGACCCACACCTGTGTAAATAGAACCCTTATTCAGCTCCTCTTCCATTACCTCTTCGGTGTATGCCCACCACATACTATAAATTCAATACATGTTATTTATAGTGACCTATTATTAACTTTAATAAAACTGGAATACAAAGAGATCGTATTGACTTGCTTAAGGTCGTACAAATGGCTTTCGCTTCGTGAGAACTCTGTGTACCGCAGCTGTTTTACACATACAATACACGTCAGCAGTCATTACTATTATCCACTCCATCGGCAGCTGAGATAATTGACACACAGAAAGATAAGACACTTGTCTGCCTTTACACAGCTTGTAAAAGGCAGACCCTGGATTCAAACCCAGAACACTGGGACTTGCACTGTCCCACAGTGATGACCCATTTTTTTCTGTCCAACCCTATAATCCCATGGTTGGTGCTCTACCTTGTGTTTCTACGTTCTTGCTTAATCAATCAAGACATCTATCTCTGTTTCGCGTCACAGCCGCCCCTGTCTTCTGAGTAGATAAAATCAGACTGGAAGTTTATCTGTCTGCAGAAACAGAGGGATTGGGATGTGGGGTGGAGATGGGCCAATCTCAGCCAAATGTGTAATTTATTGCCAGAAGCCCCTGGAATCAAATCAGAACATTGTCTTTAGATATGCCAGAAAACCACCCCCGCCTGCCCTCAATCATTTTGGATTCTGGGGAGGATTTGTCAGGCAGTGAGAGATGTCAACTCCCGAAGATTGGGGCTCACAGGATAGGTTTGCCTGAGCCCTCTGCTGGCTCCCTGACAGCCCCAGTTGACAGTCTCAGAAACTGGGTTTCTCTTGCAGAATAGTCTGGGTCAATACAGCGCTGCCATCAATTATAGTGCAAGGCTGGGCAGCCAGCTATCCATCATGCCTTCACAATCCCGCTTAAATCAAATTGTCTGGACCCCGCAGCCTATTCTTCCAGCTAACAGGCTGAGATCTCACACTCAGAATTAAAAGGCACCCGTTTTATCCTCTAATGTGAAATTTCTTTGCATCAGAATTGTTGGTATTTGTCACGCTGTAGCCTCATGAGTATTCGATGTCAGGATGAAGTTCAGCAATTCATTTAGTTTCATTTCAATTTCTTTTTCTTCCAGTTCTACTCTTCTCCTGCTTTCTTCTTCCATCCAAGAAAAAAAATTTAATTCAATACTGTATTTCAAAAAGAATCAGGATACTATGATCCTGTTTTTATAATCTTATTTCTATCTATTGATCTTGCTTCTATTAGGATATAAGCATAAGATATCTGGAATTACCTTCATCCAGTGCTAGCCATTGTTATTCCTGGATGGTGGGATTTGGGGTAAATTTTGTACTCTTTCTTTGCACTTTTCTGAGTTATTTAAGTGGTTTTTGTTTGTTTGTTTTGCTTTTGTTTATTTTTGAGACAGAAACTTGCTCTGTTGTCCAGGCTAGAGTATAGTGATGCCATCATGGTTCACTGCAGCCTCAATCTCCTGGGCTCAAGCAATCCTGTGTCAGCCTCTTGAGTAACTGGGACCATAGGCATGCATCACCATGACCAGCTAATTTTTTTTTATAGAGATGGGGTCTCCCTGTGTTGCCCAGGCTGGTCTCGAACTCCTGGGCTGAAGCAATCCTCCCACCTTGGCTTCCCAAACTGCTCGAATTACAGGCATGAGCCTCCATGCCTGAATTTATTTAAATGTTTTATGTTATATATTTAAGTGACAATCATGCATTATGTCCACAAAGACAGTCATAATTCTCTTATGAGAGAGAAGGGAGAATAGAACCTCGGAACTAAGAAGAGGACTCTAAAGATTTTCAAGTCTACACATCTATAACACAGAAGAAATGGAGACTCAGAGGGGGCAAGAGATTTACCTAAGATGACATAGTAATTTGATTGTTGAAGCAAGACTAGAATGAAGATGTGGATCTCTGTAGAGTTTGCAGTGAGCCACTGCATTCCAGCCTGGGCGACAGAGCCAGACTCTGTCTCAAAAAAATAAAAATACTGGGAAATTTGTGCATTATGCCAAGCAAGGAATATTGGAAACTTCAGGCCTTGCAAGTGACAGCTATTGCTATCCTTAAGTAAAAGGTCTTTCATGTGGTTGAGAATGACTAAGAGTAAATTTTATTTTTTTCTAAACATCCTTATGGTGGACCTCTCTTATTCACTTTAATATCTGCCGCCAAAGTTGTGATGAAGCCAGTCAACAAGCTAGCAAAAGATATCAACAGTTGAGTAATGAGTAATGGCTAGCTTCCTGTCATGGTACCCAGAGGGGACAAGATAAATGAGATCTAAGGATGACTATGATTATCTGGAAAGGAGCATGAAAAATCATCTGGACTTCACCCGTCCCTGGGCTTCCTTTTTATTGGAAAGTCAAGCTCCTGGTACTAATACAGCAGATCTGTGCAGCTGGTGTGAACAGGCTGGCCTTAAACCTGGAAGTGACAATCATCTCCCCAGGGAATCTACGATATTTTCACGTTGTGCTTGGTCTGGCTTCGGAAAAGGGAGCACAGAGGAGAAAGAGACATGACCAAAGCCACAGGTTGTGTTGTCGGGTAAGAACAGAGTCCCCTTCAGCCTCATTCTTTGTCACTCAGCTCATCACCTATTCCCAAAAGCAACTGGTGAAAGAAAAGTACATCCTGGGAAGGGGAGTCGGGCCAAGGGGCATATGGTGGTCACAGAGGCCTGGACCCAAACAACTGGGGTGAAAACGCTGACTTGGTCACTCTTAACAGGGTGACTCCAGGGAATTATGTTAACCATTTTGCACCTGTTTCTGTTTTGTCTGAGTTTTAATTTGAAGGTGCTTAGCAGAGTGTCTGGTACACAGTAAAAAGTTAATTATGTTAGCTGTGGAGGTCATAATTATAAAAATTGCTTCAATTCCAAGATGCATCTTCTTCACACTTTGAAGTTCAGAATGCATTTTTAAATTGACATGTTTTCTGTAAATCTAAAATTACCTAAATAAAAAGCCCACTTAAAAATCAATGTAAGCCAGGTGCGATGGTTCACCCTTGTAATCTCAGCACTTTGGGAGACTGAGGCTGGTGGATCACCTGAGGTCAGGAGTTCGAGACCAGCCTGGACAACAAGGTGAAACCCCGTCTACTAAAAATACAAAAATAAGCCAGGTGTGGTGGTGCGCCCCTGTAATCCCATCTACTTGGGAGGCTGAGGTGGGAGAATTACTTGAACCCAGGAGACGGGGGCTGTATTGAGCCAAGATTGCACCACTGCACTCCAGCCTGGGTGACAGAGCAAAAACACACCTCCAAAGAAAAAGAAAAAAAAGTAGTCATTGAATGTGGTAGTGAAGCTCTCACTTTTTTTTCAATTTAAAAAAGCAATGTAAACAAACCAGTGGGATAACTTATGATCATTGACATCTTAGAATCAAGGTAACTAGATATTATGGGACCTAGATCTGTGCTGTAACTGAAGATACAGTGATGGATTTTGAACTGTAGCCAGATGCCCGTTGAATGAAGCTATACTGGTTTTAGCCAATCCTTTCTAGGCACAATGCTCTTCCTGCCACAGGGCCTTTGCACATGCTGTTCTTGTAAGTTCTCCATCCTCTTTTCCTTGCCTAGTTCATGCCTCATCATCCTTTAGTCCCCAGTTCTAAAATCAATAAAACTTTCCTCAGGGAAGTCCTCCCAACTTTTCTGCCTAGGTTAATACTTTCTAGTATCATTTGCTATTCATTATAGCCCTGTCACTGTTGCAATTTTATGTATATTACACAAACATTTGATTACTATCTGTCTCTTCCAACAAACTCTAAGTTCCATGGGAATAAGAGGCTGCGTTTTCTTCGACTCATTATATTATCTCCAGAACCCAGCATGGTGTCTGGTTTATAATAGGAACAGAATAAATATCCTTTGTTAGGATGGGCCGGACACAGTGGCTCATGCCTGTAATCCCAGCACTTCGGGAGGCCGAAGCAGGTGGATCACCTGAGGTCAGGAGTTTGAGAACAACAGCCTGGTCAACATGGTGAAACCCTGGCTCTACTAAAAATAAAAAAATTAGCCTGGTGTAGTGGTGGGCACCTGTAATCCCAGCTACTTGGGCGGCTGAGGCAGGACAATTGCTTGAACTTGGGAGGCAAAGGCTGCAGTGACTGAAATTGCACCACCGCACTCTACCCTGGGCAATAGAGCGAGACTCTATCTCCAAAATACAACCAAACCAGAAACAAATATATCCTTTGTAAGGATGAACAACTAAATGAATGAATTTTGAAGACACATGGATCCAGTTGGAAAGTGCGGTACTACAATTTTTAACAACCATTTGAATGGTAACTTTGATTCATGTCTCTTAAATTTCACTGCAGCGTAAGCTCCATGAGGACAAAGTACTTGTCCTCTTGGATCTACTGTAATCTTGCCTTTGTCATATTTTATATTGTATTATAATTATTTCTGTCACTGCCATGCCTTGTTTCCACCACCTCTGAGAGTCATGAAAGCAGGTATTATATTCTGATCCCTTGTACAATCATGAGTCATAAATCTGCAGCCAAAGCTCGGATTGGTTTCTCAGGCTTCAGCTCTGCATATCCAACTACCTATTGAACAGTGCCCCTTATCTCCTCACGCCGACAATTTAACGAGCACATATTCAAAGCTGGACCTGCCCTCCCGCTAAATCCACATGAAGCTCACTCATTGAACAAATGCGTAAATTCATGTTTCATCTGTACCCATGGATCTTCCTCACTGTGTCACAGATGATTTACAAGAAGGCATCACCTCTCGCCTGCCATTGTACTGTCATAGTGGCAGAGGGTAGAGACGGCAGGCAGCGTGGAGGGGTGCAGAGAGCGTGGGCGGGGAGATCAGCTGGTCTGAGTTCAAGCTCCAACTCTATGCAATATTTACAAAGGAAAAGGAACAAATGGAGAAGGAATTATTAAGCAGTATATCTGACATTAGGTCTTTTTATATAAATGTGTCATCAAATTTATAATAAATCTATGGAGTGAGCATTACTATACCAGTTTAATAACTGGGAAATGTAGATTCAGTTATTAAAATGAATAACTTAAGTTCACCCAACTACTAAGTAACAGAACAGAGATAAGAACCCAGAACTATCTGACCTCAAAGTGGAGTTCTTTCCTTCATACCGTCTTGTCTTATATGCTGGCTGTGTGACCCTGCACAAACTACTTAACCTCTCTGATGCTTCATTTGCTCATTTATAACCAGGATGATTGCCACACCTACCTCCAATGACTGCCTTGAGGGTACAATGATAATGCATATTAAGGTGGTCTGTAAGTGCCAGTTATTACTTAACTCAATGTCCACAAACAGGTAGCGCAGATGGAATATATTCTCTCGTTGCTCTGTTTAAGGCAGATGTGAGCTCTTTTTATTCCTGAAAGAGTTATCACAGCTGGAGGAGCAGCAACACAATTCTTGCAATAAAAGAGGTGGGAGGTGAAATCAAAAGGCAATGCAACTTACTTTCTTCCAACCCAACGTATTTTTATTTTTACTGGAATATAATTTCAGATTAGATTGCTTTTTCTTTGGCTGAGGTATGAACATTTATAGCTCAGCTGCTCAGAGCAAGAGCTGAACAGTTAAATACTGCTCTGTGCCCTGGTCCTCCGCCAGCCACCCAGCAGACAATGCAGCATGCCGAGCTCAGAGGAGCACTGTTTCCCCCTAAGTGCTTCTTCTTCCTCTGTGTTGTTCCCTGTGCTTCCCCACATGCCCTGCCTTTCCCTGTACAGGTGCTGTTTCCGTAAGAATATGCTGTTCCACTCTCTATGTGGTCACCTGTTGAAATGGTCCACCATAGCCACCCAATCAGCAGTAGGCATGAGATCCTGGCTGGCCGCCGAAGGGTGGCAATCTTACTGCAGTTCCAGCCTCCCACGTTGGCTCCACTCCTGCTGGCTGAGATTTGCTTCTGGATGAGTGTCCTCCATGATGAGACTGGAGATGCTGATGCTCAGTGTTCAGAAACCCTCTTTGCAGTGAGGGAAGGAAAAAGAGCAATTAATAAACATTGAGGATGAAGAAAAAAAAAAAAAGAAGCCACATTCACTGCCCTCAAAGAGCCTAGAGTTTACAGGGAGATAAGTATGGGAATGAATAAAATAACAACAAACACTTCTGGAATGTTCATGTGCCAGGCACTGCTCCAAGTGTGTTAGATAATTTAATACATCTAAAGCTCACAAGAATTCCAAGAGGAAGATACACTATTATTATTATTATTCTTATTTTGAGATGGAATCTCGCTTTGTCTCTAGGCTGGAGTGTGATGGTGCGTTCTTGGCTCACTACAACCTCTGCCTCCCAGGTTCAAGTGGTTCTCCTGCCTCAGCCTCTGCAGTAGCTGGGATTACAAGTGCACACCACCACGCCTAGCTAATGTTTGCATTTTTAGTAGAGATAGGGTTTCACCATGTTGGCCAGGATGGTCTCAATCTCTTGACCTCATGATTCATCCACCTCAGCCTCCCAAAGGGCTGGGATTACAGGCATGAGTCACCGCTCCCGGCCACACTATTATTATTAATACCTCAAATTTTACAGATGAGAAGACTGAGAAACGGAAGCTAACTTGTCCAAGATCACAGGGGTAATAAATAGTAGAATCAGAATGTTGGACTTCCAGAATTTGTGCTCTCAAAGCTTGTCTCAGATGATGATGAGGTAGTGTAGGCTTAATAGAGGGAGAGTCTTTAAAAGATTGTTCATAGACACAGGTGTCCTAGGCAGCACAATTATAGGTACAGAGGTGCCAAAGAACCAGTACCCAAAGAAAACAAACAAACCAAAAAAACCTGACTGCAGTTGGAGCATGACAAAGATTGGAGGAAACGAGGTAGAGACACTAGGAAGTGTCATCATTAGAAAGGTGGGGAAGAGGCGGGTGTGGTGGGTCATGCCTGTAATTCCAGCAGCTCAGGAGGCTCAAGTGGGAGGACTGCTTGTGAGTAGGAATTTGAGACCAACCTGCACAACAAAGTGAGACCCCATCTCAAAATAAATTCGAATTAATTTTTTTTTTTTTTGAGACGGAGTCTCACTCTGTCGCCAGGCTGGAGTGCACTGGCGCGATCTCAGCTCACTGCAATCTCCGCCTCCCGGGTTCAAGCTATTCTCCTCCCTCAGCCTCCCGAGTAGCTGGGATTACAGGCATACGCCACCACACCCAGTTAATTTTTGTATTTTTAGTAGAGACAGAGTTTCGCCATGTTGGCCAGCCGTCTGCCTTGGCCTCCCAAAGTGCTAGGATTACAGAAGTAAGCCATTGCACCCAGCCTTAAAAAATCCTAAAACAACAGGGGGTTCTGGTTGGGCTGGAAATTGCCCAGATGTCAAGTTTAAAACCATGGACTTTGAACTATAAAATGAGGACCCACTGACATTTAGAAAGAGTGACATCAGTAGCTTAAATTGAGAATAATACCCTGGCAGGAGTTGAGAAGGGGTACAAAAGGGATACTGGAAGCTGGGTATGTAGATCACTTGAGGTCAGGAGTTCAAAACAAGCCTGGCCAACATGGCAAAACTTGGTCTCTACTAAAAATACAAAAATCAGCCAGTGGTGGTGGCAGGTGCCTGTAGTTCCGGCTACTCGAGAGGCTGAGGCAGGAGAATTGCTTGAACCCGGGAGGTGAAGGTTGCAATGAGCTAAGATCACGCAGCTGCACTCCAGCCTGGGTGACAGAGCAAGACACTCCCTCTTTCTCAAAAAAATAAAATAAAATAAATAAATAAAAAATAAAGGGAGACTAGAGGAGAAAGGAAGGATGAGGGAGGCTGTGCTGGGTGACGGGGGAAGAGTCACCACCTCCTCTCCTCTGTCTCCTGCTTTTGGAGGGAAATAGGCCCTTAAGCATCCTCTCAAATGAGTCCATTGGCCTGTCCCTGTGCCTTGGCAGCAGTATGCTAGTATGTCACCAACATCTGCTTAGAACTTGGATTGTAAGTCTTCCAAGGAATATGATTTGGCCAATGACACCATTGACAGAGCCAGTATATCCTTCCAAGTCTGAAAAGTCTAATAACCTAGTCCATTTTCTGGACTTGCGCAAGAGATAGGGACCCATTCATAGTTGAAAAGAACCATGCAGGGCATCTGCTTACCTTGGAGAAACTACTCATTGTCCACAGACAATGAACTTTATGGCACCTGCTGCCCCACCTCCCTGCAGCTGCAAGGGTGACCTGGATGCAGCCAGTCAAGAGAACTGCCTTTTCCTAACTGTAATTGGCCAAGGGGGTAGACTGTGCAGTGAGTGGAAGCAATGAAGAATTCTCTTGTGAAATCTGACATAGGGAGACTAAGGCTGAGAAGGGCCTTGCTTGTAGCCAGAATTCTTGAAATGTAGAGTGTGTGTACAAAAAACTAAAGCAACATGAAAACAGGACCAGAGATGGAGAATGACAGATTCTTGTTTATACAATTGATCCTCTGGATATAGCTGAACCTGAAGTCAATCAGATCTATTCACGACTTAGATACTTCTCCAACATTTAGGAAAAACTGGAACTGAATCTCATTGGCTTATTCCCGAGTCGATCCCTGAGGCCATGAGGATAGAATATGGTAATTGGCCAGGTCTGAATTACAGGGTCCCTCTTGGAGCCTAGGGCTGGGGTGTAGGTTGGGGGACAACATCAGAATTACATGGACTTAAAGTTGGAGTGGGTATCTTCCCAGGCAAAATCAATGTCCTATTACCAGAAGAAAGAAAAACAGTTGCTGGGCAGGCAGAAAATAATACATGTGCTCGACAACCTTTTGCAATACAAATGTTAAAATTACTACATCAATCTTTTGAAACTCATTAGTCCTTGAGCTGGGTTATTTAGGGCATAATTCCAGCAAAGTGAGAGCTCTTGGGATAAAAGGTACAGGTAAGTGGCTCTCTTCATTTCAATCTGTTTCTGACTCCACGTCCCGGTCTCTCTGCCCCACCAGGAGCCATTGGGTCAGCTGAAACACAAAGTGTGTCTCTATTAAGACTGAGCCCTCTGGTTCTAACTTCTCACAACTCTGCCCTCACATTAACATTCATGAACTCAAACTGTCAGAGAGTCTCAGATAATTAGAGGCGATAAACAAATGCTAATTAGCACTCTGGCTGCACCCAGGGATGCCGCAGGCGTAGACCTAAGCCCAATGTTTGTGTTTCCAGGATTCCTTGAATTCCCACATCTAAGAACCCTTTAGGAAGCTTCTTTATGAAAGAAAGAGCACAGAGAGATAGTGTAACATTTGGTTAAAGGCATGGCCCTTTCAATTTCACAGACTAGGAGCTCAGCCGCAGCTCTGCCACTTAGGAGGGCTGTGACAATAGGCAAGTTACTTAACCTCTCAGTTTTTTCATCCATAAAATGGGAATAATAATAGCCTCTATCTTAACATGCTTTTACTGTGTGACTCAAATGATGAATGCAATGTGTGGAGTACAATGGCGCCATCTTGGCTCACCTCAACCTCCACCTCCCGGGTTCAAGTGACTCTCCTGACTCAGCCTCCTGAGCAGCTGAGATTACAAGCGTGCACCACCAAGCCCAGATAATTTTGTATTTTTAGTACAGATGAGGTTTTACCATGTTGGCCAGGCTGTTCTCAAACTCCCGACCTCAGGTGATCTGCCTGCCTCTGCCTTCCAAAGTGCTGAGATTATAGGCCTGAGTCACCACGCCCGGTCAGTAAATGTTTAATAAATGAGTTTCCTATGATTTTGTGTTATAGGGAAGGAGGAACTAGGAGGAGGACAGAGGGAGCCAGACAGAGTGGGAGGGGCTACACACTTGTAAACAACCAGATCTTAGGTGAGCACTCACTCACTATCACGAGAGCAGCACCCAGGGGCGAATCTGCCCTCATGATCCAACTGCTTCCCACAAGTCCCCACCTCCAATGTTGGGGATTACAATCTGATATGAGATTTGGGTGGGGCCACAGATCCAACCCATATCATCATCTTTATATCCATAACAGTACTGATTGGCTAGCAGATAGCACTTAAAAACAAAACTTTAGAAATCCCAAGTTGAAAAAAATATAACTGTTCCAATGTGTGAAAAGAAGATACAGGCCAGGCGTGGTGGCTGACACCTGTGATCCCAGCACATTGGGAGGCCAAAGTGGGAGGATCACTTGAGGCCAGGAGTTTGAGACCAGCCTGGCCAACATGGTGAAAACCTATCTCTACTAAAAATACAAAAAATTAGCTGGGTGTAGTGGTCGGCACCTGTAATTTCAGCTACTTGGGAGGTGAGGCAGGAGAATCACTTGAACCCTGGAGGGGGAGGTTGCAGTGAGCCAAAATCATGCCACTGCACTCCAGCCCAGGCGACAAAGTAGGACTCTGTCTCAAAACAAGAACAATAACAAAAATTCAAAAATTAGCCAGTCGTGGTGGTGTGCACCTGTAGTCCTAGATACTCAGGAGGCTGAGGCAGGAGAATCACTTGAATCCGGGAGGTGGAGGTTGCAGTGAGCTGAAGTCACACCACTGCACTCCAGCCTGGGAGACAGAGCGAGACTCCGTCTCAAAAAATACAATACAATTCAATACAAAACAGAGATACAATCCTTATACTATACTGGAGGAAAAAGAAATTTCATCTACTCTTAAGTATGTCCCCTGTAGCCTGCTAGTGCGTCTCATATTTCTGCCATTAGTGTGATCCATTAGGGTCCTTAGACATGCACTTGCAACAGCCCACGGCATTGGACTGCCTCAGCTGGAAAGACATTCGTCAATGTACCCTTTACTCATTTAGCCCACTACCACTATCACTGCTCAATTCAACCAGGCTTTGCTAGATTCATAGTGGACATTATGTTTGAATCAAAGATAGGATCAGAGGTGGACCCAATTCTTAAAGAACTCTTTCAGAAATCTTCCATAGCATGCAGGGCCTGGAGAATGGGACAGAAGACTGTTAAGTTTAGAAGGAAGAAATACTAATAACAGCTACTAATGATAAACTGTTTTCTGGGTGCCCAGCTGAGCAAACATAAATTTGTGAGGTTTAATGCTTAGAGCAGCCTTTGGAAGGGCTGGAAATGAGAATCCTCTTTTCTAAGAGGCAGATCGGAAAGAAAGGATTTCCACTGTTCCTGCACGGGATGTGTCCTGGTAGGCGTTATTCATATATTATCAGGGCTCCAATAATGGGGTAGCAAGAGGACAGAGAAAATGTCAGCATTCAAGTTTTCCAGGAGCTGATTCTGTTATTAATCCTGACTGTCACCACCAGCTGTGTGACTGTCAGAAACTTGCTTGACTTCTCTGTGCCCAAGAGTCCTTGGCTGTAAGCGTGGGCTTGTGAGCACTTCTCCCAAGGGGAGAGGCACATGGTGGTCCCCAGTGTCATTCTGTTTCCCGTTCTCCTTCCTTTTCTCAAAGGGAGAAGAGCAGCAGCAGAAGCCCAGGCACTGAACAGAATTCCTGCTAAAAATTAAGAAAATTATGAATGAATGGAAAATAATTCTTAAAATTCACCTGTAAGCCAATTTTCAAGTAATGTTTACGTTGTTTTCTGGGCCAACCAATAGCACTGATTAGAATTGGAAATGGAAGGCAGAAAGTTTTATAAAACACAAACTATTTAACTCTATTAAAAACTCCTACGTACATTTTTTTATGCAGATAATTTAAGTCCAGCAGTTGAATGTTAATATATGATCAAATCTGGGCTCCGGCAACTTGGGTATTGGAATCTAAAACTTTGCAAACTGCAGAAAGTGTGCGAGGCAGCAAAGGCATTCTTCTCGCCTCCGGCAACACACAAATATGTGTGCGTGATTGTTTGGGGACTTGGCAGCAAGGAGCAGTGGAAATAATCTTTTGGAAATGAAGAGAATCAGCAAAACGTGAGGGAAAAAAACAGACAAAAGAAAAGAGCAAATGGAACACGAGAAAGACAGTCGGGGATGGGCCGATTTTCTCTGCCTCACGCGGTTTTGGTGGCTTGCGGTAAATGAGTTTCTAATGATGTTTTTAAAGAGCCGTTTTTATTTAGTGAGGCTGACGCAGCTCCTGCTGCTTCTTGGGCTGTGTCCTGAGGAACCAGAGGAAAGCAGGAGGCAGGAGGATTGAAGCTGGGGTGGCTGGTCTCCTTGTCCTTTCGGGAAGGACCCCAGCCGTTAGCTCTTCCCTTCACCACTCCCTGCACTGAGTATTCAATGAGTCCTACTACATGCCCCCAACTCTGACCTTTGAGTATCACAGTCTTATGTGGGAGAGAAACACAGACAGTGATAACTCTGTGATAATATTGATACAGGGGCTAGAAAGAAATTATTTAGGCAGATAGTGAGGGTAAAGGAGTCCTCAGCAAGGCTTCCCTTTTAACAAAATGCAGTCCCCAAATCATTTCTTTTCTAACAAAGAGCAGCCTGAAAAATCAAGCTGCAGACATGCAAGCTGGAAGCCTGCACAGGTGAGCGCCAGCAGCTGTACCAACAGAAAAGGGCTACCTGAAAGTCAGCCACATTCAACATGGAGGCTTCATCTTCCCTTTTCTTTGTCACCACGTGTACAGTAAAAAAGCAGGCAGCATGGCACCAGCCAGGTAGAGAACCCATCTGCACAATAAAAGATGAAGGTGAGTGGCCAGCTTCTTCACACACTATGCAAATGACACACCTAGTATTAACCGGTGCTTAGCATGCTATGTAAATTGCACACCTGGCCCAACCAATCTTGTGTACTTCATGTAAATCAGACAACGCCTTCTCAAGCTCATCTATAAAACCTCCTGCTCACCATGGGCTGGAGGACCCGCTGGGGATTCCCTCTTTCTGTAGGAGACAGCTTTTCTCATTCTTTCGCCTATTAAACCTTTGCTCTTAACCTCACTCCTTGTGTGTCCACGTTCTTATTTCCTTGGCATGGGACAACAAACCTTGGGTATTTACCCCAGAGGAATGAACACCACTTCAACATGTGCTTCTTAGTGCGAGCTGTGTGCTGGGCATGATACATTTTGAATGAAATCAATGAGTGAGTGAAACGCAGGTACTCTGTGGGCTCAGAGACAGAACCTCCCCACCTTTGAGGGGAGAAGGGAAGAGAAGGCTTCTTGAAGGAGGTGATGCCTGTACTGTCTTGAAGAATGAGCAGGAGAACTCAGGAAAACAAGGCACGAAGCAGCTTTGAGGTTTTGGAGCCTCAAAAAGCCTTTGAAGGGAAGGTGAGAGCAGACAACTGACAGAAAGCACATTCTAGTCCAGCGACTTTCAAGTCATCGGATTTAAGTGGAGGATTTCAGAGACAAGTGATGGGAGATCATGACAACAACCCTGTTGAGAGCACTTACTGTTTGCCAAGGGTTTTCAATCAGGGGTGATTTTGTCTCTTTTCCAGGAGATATGTGCCAACATCTGGAGACATTTTTGGTTGTCACAACTGTGGTAGGAGAGAGAGTGCTATTGGCATCTAGGGCTAAAGGTCAGGGATGTTTCTAAACATCCTATGGTGCACAGGGCCAGTGCTACTGAGCTGGAGAAGCTCTGCTGTGCGTTCACCTTGGACTGGTCACCTTATCAGCTTGAAGCTGCTTCATCCTCATTATGTAGAGGTTTTAGCCCTTGTCTCAGACAAGGAAAATGAGGCTCTGAGAGGCTAAGCCACTTACCTAAGACCAAAGAGCTAGCAAGAGACACTGGATTTGAACTCAGCCAGCCAGTCTCCAGCTCCCTGACATTAACAACTGCAGGAGAGAAATGCATTGTCCACGTGGTAAAGCCTTTTTTTTTTTTTTTTTTTTCCTGACATGAAGTTACAAAGTTTGGGCTGCTGTTTGTGCAACAGTAACACCTGAATATCTTTCATCTGCAGATTTTTCATTTTCTCATTCGCTAGGGCACTTTCACCCAAAGAACCAAATATTGGAGTCAAATTAAATTCCTGTCTGCAAGCAGAAAGATAAAGCAAAGCATTTTCTAATACATTCATCATATTATCCCCCTGTCTTTTCATGTCAGGCAAGCTCTGGCCTACTATTAAATACAATTGCAAGAACAACTGCCCTAGTTTATTCAGAAACAGCCTTATAAAGAATTGAAGTCTCCTCCTACGGCTTTAGATTTTTTCTCATCTGCAGTTGAAATGCCGAACCCTAGTGTGGACTGTTCTCATGTGACGTCCTTGAAACTCTAATCATGTGCACGATTCCTCTGCAGTTCCTTGTGGAGGTGCAGTATTCTCAAGGCATGCTTGTCAGTTCTGGTTTTCCTCTGAAAGAAGGCACAGAGGCCGGCTTCCGTGAACTTCGTGGGCCACTGCAGTGCAGAGAAGAGGAAGCAGCTCCTGGCCTCACAGCAGCAGAGTGGAGCTGTGTGTTTGCAAGCAGATCTCAGAAAAACAGAGCTCAAGAAAATGATCACTTCTGGCTGCAGCCGTTAACTGGATGCAGACTATGGAATACAGAGCAGGACCAGCACACGCTGACATCCCCAGGTTTCCCCACAGTCAGTGAGGCAGGACATCAGCAACCCGTGGTACAGAGGAGAGGAGAAAACCAAAGCTCAAAGAACCTGAGTGGTAAACTGCAGAGTGAGAATTCAAACCTAGTACTTAGCACAATGTGTAATAAAACAGTAACTTGTTTGTTTGTGTGTTTTGAGATGGAATTTCGCTCTGTCGCCCAGGCTGGAGTGCAGTGGTGCAATCTTGTCTCATTTCACCCTCCGCCTCCTAGTTTCAAGCAATTCTCGTGCCCCAGCCTCTAGAGTAGCTGGGATTACAGGTGCCTGCCACTGCACCCAGCTAATTTTTGTATTTTTAGTAGAGGTGGGGTTTCACCACGTGGGCCAGAATGGTCTCAAACTCCTGACCTCAAGTGATGCTCCTGCCTCGGCCTCCCAAAGTGCTGGGATTACAAGCACGAACCGCCACGCCTGGCCTGTATATTTATTTCTTTAATTCCTTTAGAGAAGAAGCTCCTCCAGGTTTTGTTCACTGTTGTGCCCCGTACTTCCCACGGTGCCCTTGCTCAATAAAGATTAAGTCAGCCACGAAAAGCACACATATTGCAGACAATTAATCTCCCCACAGGGAAGCTCTTGCTTGGATTTTGTTATTTTCTCTAAATTACCCTAATAGGGTAATAGCTTACAGTGGGGGCCCTCCATTTGCAACTCATTAAGAAGAACACAAGCTCTAGAGAGAGTAAGATTTGAGTTTCACTCTCAGCTCTGCCCCTCACTGGCTGAGTAACCTAGGACACGTGATGCACCTTTCTGAGTCTCTGTTCTGTCCCTGGTAACATCGAGATAGCAACACCTGTTTCACAAAGTTGCCGTGAGACTGCACAGGTAAAGAGCAGAGGAAATTCTCGTATTGAACGTTTAGTCCACGTAAGAGGTGATTATTGCATTCACTAATCATGTTTTTAGAATACTCTTTCTCATTTCAACACGAACCTAAGTCAGATAAGTTAGGCTCAGAGAGGTTAAGCAACTCGCTTGGAGTTGCACAGATAGAGAAGTCACAGCTGGGATTTGACTGGAGAACAGTAAAACTCCAAGTTTGTCTCTTTCTGATATACCTCATTGCCTTTTTGCAGGGACTGAAAATCTGGAATTTTGCTTCCAAATTTAGGGCTTTTTGGTGGCGGGGGCATGGTAGAAGGACGAAGAGGAAAATGCTTCAAATGTGTGGGAAGTAGAAGACAAGAAACCTGTCTTTTGAAAGTGAGCACTGATGGGTCTAGGGTTTTACTCCCTTGAGGCAGTGAGTGTGTCACATTGATTTCCTTCTCTGTTGGGAAAGGATTAGGAAACAAAAAAGCAGGACAGACAAGATGAAAATGAGGGTATAGATTTACAGGAAGGGAACACTGGTAAGCAGCCTAGAGGCAAAGTTGAGGCTGAGGGCTTAAATGGCCAGTCTATAGGAATTTGTATCCAGCATATAAAGAATTCTTACAGATCAATAAGAAGAAGACAAATAACCTGATTTAGAAATTGGCAAAGGATTTAAAGAGGCATTTCTCCAAAGACAACATGTGATAGCCAATAAGCACATGAAAATATGCTTAACATCATCAGCCATCAGGGAAATGCAGACCAAAACCACAGGGAGATACCGCTTCATACCCATGAGGGTGGCCAGAATGAAAAAAAAAAAACAGACAATAACAAGTGTTGGGGAGGACGTGGAGAAATTAGAGCCCACACACATTGCCGGTGGGGCTATGAATTGACATAGCCAGTTTGAGAAATAGTTTGGAAGTTTCTCAAGATATTAAACATGGCATCACCATAGAACTGAGCAACTTTGCTCCTAGATATATACCCAGGAGAACTAAAAATATAGGTCCAAAGACTTGTACAGGAATGTTCATAGCAGCATTATTCATAACAACCAAAAAGTTGAAACAAACTAAGTGTTTATCAACTGGTGATCAGATAAACAAAACGTGGTATACCACGTGATGGAATATCATTCAGTCATGAAAAAGAATAAAGTATTGATACATGCTACAACATGGATGAACCTCAAAATATTATGCAAAGAGAAAAAAGCTGGGCACAGAAAGACCACAATTGTATCATTCTACTTATATTAATTTTCCAAAAAAGACAAATTTATGGAAACAAAAAGTAGATAAGTGATTGCTTAAGGGAAAGGCCGGGGTGGGAAGATGGGAAGTGACTGCAAGTGAGGATAAGGTTTCCTCTGGGGGTTGAGACAGGAGTAATACTGGGTGGTCGCAAGATAACAGAAAATTCCAGGCAGCAGTTTCACATGACTAGCAAAAAGAAACTGTTGAACAGTTGCAGAAGCTAGGGACTGATAAGACCCTGAAAAGCCAGGGTGTGAATCAAGCTGGCTAAGACTGACTGGATGCAGCACGGCACTGGATTTGACCCAGGTTTTACCTAGGACTTCATAGTATGTTCATTAACATACTAAATCACACATCCACCGGTGCCTGACAGTTCCAGGAACACTCATACTTCTTTTAAAAATGAGTGACACCACAGTTCTGGGAAATCTTCCTTTTCCAGGAATCTTCAAGAATATTCCACCCCTTGGTTAAAGAGACCCATAAAGACGGAAACCCCATAAAGATGTGCAGCTCTTTTTTGAGTACACTGCACTTCCCTTTCTTGAGTGTGTACTTTTTGCTTTACCATAAATCTCTGTACTTTCACTCTTTTCTGGCTCATCTTTGAACTCTTTCTCATGATGGTGTCAAGAGCCTAGACACTGGCTGGGATTGAGGTCCCAGTAGTATTTGAGGACCTCCCTCAGACCCCTGGAATCAGGGTAAAAAAAGTATTCTAAAGTTAGGTTGTGGTGATGTTTACACAATTCTGTAAAAAAACTGAATGTCATTGAATAAACAGTGAATTGTATGGCATGTAAGTTGTATCTTAATACAGCTATTACATGATGAGTGGTCCTCTGTCCCATCTACTGAATGACAACCACTGCACCCCAAGCAGTCCCACCCTAGACCCTACTTTCTTATCCACTACACAGCACAGCCTTACTTTAGCATGAACATAAACCTCAAACTTTCTACTTCACTTTTTTTTTTCTCAAAGGCCCCAGGAACCCTCCTTGGGAAAGGCCAGGAATGACCAGGCCCCCATTTGGTGCTAGCAGTGGCAGCTCCTGCAATAGCTCTCACAGCAGTTCCAGCCACCAGCCACCCCAGAGGCAAGGGCGGGGGTACTCACCTCCACCATCTCAAATGTGATTAAGTCAGCAGTGTGTCCGACGTGTTCACTAGATTTGCATCATGGCTCGAGAGCCTGGCCAGGCATTCATCTGGAACAAACTCTGCAGAACTGTGCAGCCAACTAATTAATTGTTGCATCAATAAAACCAGGGTTTGACTATCTCATGATGAATTACATTGTTTAAAAGAACTTAACAGCTGTATTAAATAAGGAAAACAACAGAGATCGATACTGGAGAATTTCCTCAGCCAAAGCGTCAGCATTTCTCATTGACTAGAGGTCAGTGGTGAGGAGAGGGCTTATTCGCAGAGCAGAGACGATGTTTCTCTCTGGCAAGGCTATACTTAGTTAATATGCAGGATTTTAAAACAGGAAAAGTACAATACTGGAACCCCAGAAACAGCAAGTAGTTGGCACAAAACTCAAAGCTTTGGAGTTGGTTAGACTTGTGTTCAAACACCGGGTACTTCACTTCCTAGCCATGGGTCTGGACAAGCCACCTAACCTGGGACTCAGTTTCTCTCATCTATAAAATGGGGTCTAAACCAACAATAAAATTCTAAGCCCTCCAGATGACTAAATGGACCCTCCTTTCAGCCAACAGAACCTGAAAACCTTTCTGGCCATGCCAGGAAGGAGAAGTCAGACATGCCTCATTATACCCTCCTCCCTTTGGCGTTATGGTACACAAATGATCAGCATTAACGTTAGAATAGAAATCCTAAGAATGACAGAACAGATTCTTTGTAGCAATAAGATATCAAATTCCAAACTGACTCTAGTATAGCATCACATGACAGCAGGACCCTGAAAGAGACCAAAGTATTTTACCCCAAAATATACTTCGACATATTTTGAAATGGCACTGCAAAGGTGTCTCTTGTGGGAGAAATTTACGTTTTATAGCAAATCCCCTTTGCTTTCTAGGTCTTTGTCTGATCCTGAAGATAATGGCTGAGAGTCTAGCACCTTTTAAGGGTCTGAATCAGAGACATTTGCCATATATTGCCTCTGGGGGTGATCACCTTATGAGACTTCATCTATATAATAAAACCTTGGTCCCCTGTAACTCATTATCTTAACTCGGATACTCCTTTCTATTGATTCCAGGCCTTTTTTTTTTTTTTTTTCAAATGGAGATTGGCTCTTGTCGTTCGGGCTGGAGTGCAATGGCAGAATCTCAGCTCACTGCAACCCTCCTGGGTTCAGGCCATTCTCCTGCCTCAGCCACTGAAGTAACTGGGATTACAGGTGCCTGCCACCACGCCCAGCTAATTTTTGTATTTTTAATAGAAAAGGAGTTTCTTCATGTTAGTCAGGCTGGTTTCAAACTCCTGGCCTCAGGTGATCCACCTGCCTTGGCCTCCCAAAGACCTGGGATTACAGGTCTGAGCCACCACACCTGGCTTCATGGTAGGTCTTTAGATAATAACTCTTTCAACCATTTGCCAATCATAAAAATCTTTGAAACCACTCATGACCTCCAAACCTCACCACCTCTTCAGGCTATCCCACCTTTCTGGACCAAGCCAATGTGTGCCTCACATGTATTGATTGATGTTTTATCTCTTCCTAAAACATAGACAATCAAGGTGTAACCCAACTACCTTGGGCACATGTTCTCAGGACTTCCTGAGGCTGTGTCACAGGTCAAGATCCATAACTCTGGCAAAAAAAAAAAAAAAAAAAAAAAAAAAAAAATTCTAAATTGATTTAAAATTTTAGAAAAATTAGTAACAGAAAATATCTGTCTCAGATACTTTTTGTTTTATAGGGGATAATAATAAAATGATTATCCTAGTGCTGTTGGGAGGACTAAGTTAGATAAAATGCAGTAATATTGCAGTGCTTGCTAAGCCGGTGGCCCATAAATGTTTGCTATTAATCATATAACATTTTTCTCCTGTTAAGATGTTTTCAGAACGAGAAGCGTCATTTCCATCCTCCTCCATAGAAGGTGACATCATTAGGGTTAAAATATTTTTAAATTAACATATGCTAAAATGGACTTTTTTGATACAGTTCTATGAATTTTAACACATGTATAAATTTGTATGACACTATAATAAGTATATAGGATAATTTCATCACTTGCCCAAAATTCTCTCTTGCTACCCATTTGCAGTCACAACCCACTCTCTCTCTACCTCCAACCCCTGGAAGCCACGGAACTGTTCTCATCCCTATAGCTTTGTCATTTGGAGAATGTCATATCAGTGGAATCATAGTATAATAGTATTAATAACATTCTGAAACTGGCTTATTGCATGTAGTGGTGTTTTACTTCTTTTCACTGCTGAGTAGTATCCCAGCGTGTGGATGTACCACACATTTTATCTGTTCACTCACTGAAGGACATCTGTGGTTGTTCAGCTTTTGGAGATTAGTAGATTGCTATAAATGTACATGTGCAGGTTTTCATGTGAGCATAAGTTTTCATTTTCCCAGGGTAACTACCCAGGAGTGGGGATGCTAGGTTATATACTAAGTACAGGTTTAATTCATTAAAAACTGCCAAATTGTTTTCCAGAATGGCTGTATCATTCCCATCTGCAATAGCAAAGTATGATAGTTCTAATGAGTCTGTCTGCATCCCTCGCTTAGGTATCGGCACTATTTTCTACTTGACCCTCTGAATAGATGTTTAGTAGTAGCTCATCATGGTTTTAACTTGAATTTCCCTAATGGCTAATGGCATTGGACATCTTTGAATGTGCCTGTTTGCCTTCCATCTACCCTCCGTGGCAAAGTGTCTATTGAAGGTTTTTTTTTTTTTTTTGGCCCATTTTGTAACTTGATTATCTTCTGACAGTTGAGTTTGACAGTTCTTTATATGTATTCTGGATACAAGTCCTTGGTTGGATATGTGATTTGCAAACATTTTCATCCAGTCTACTGCTTGTCTTTTCATTTTTTTTTTTCAGCAGCATCTTTCATAGAAAAAAATTTTATGTTTTGGTAAAATTCAATTTATCCCTTTGTTCCTGGTAGAGTATGCTTTTAGTGTCACATCTAATAACTCTTTGCCTTACCGTAGTCACAGATACCTTCTTTTATATTTTCCTCTAAAAGTTTTGTAATTTTGCTTTTTCCATCTAGATCTATAGTCTATGTTGAGTTAATTTTTGCATTTAGTGTGAGGTGTTGGTTAAGGATCTTTTTTTTCTTTTCATGTAGACGTCCAATTCTTTCAACACTATTTGTTGAAAAGAATATCTTTCTCCTGTCAATTACCTTTGCACCTTTCCAAATATAAATTGCACACATTTATCTGGGTCTACGTCTGGACTCTAGATTCTCCTGCATTTATGTATTTACATTGATTCCTTTGGCAATTCCATACTGTACTGATGATTGTGATTTTTATAGTTAAGTCTTAAAACTGGTTGATATGATTCCTCTAATTCTATTGTTCGTTTTTAAATTATTTTGGTCAGTCTAGGTCCTATGACTTTCCACAAAAAGCTTAGAATTTTGGTTGAGGATTATTTTTGGATGACTTTAAAGTATTAATTCAATGTATTTTATAGATCTAAGTCTACTGGGGCTATCTATATCATCTTGATGAACTTGGTGATCTCAATGAATGGTCCATTTCATCTAAATACTCAAATATATGTTTATAGAGTTGTTTGTAGGGTTTCTTTATTAGTCCATCAATATCTGCAGGGTCTGTAGTATTATCCTTTATTCATTCCTAACATTGGTAATTTTTTTCTTCTCAGTTTTCTTTACCAGTTGGCCAGAGATTGATCTAATTCACTGATCTTTTCAAAGAACCAGTATATTTTGGTTTCATTGATTTTTTCATATTGCTTTTCTGATCTCAAATCAATTTACTAGTACTCTTAATCATTTCCTTGTTAAAAACAAATATAATAACATTGTTCTATTTTAGGGGGATTTTTGCTCATTATTTTTAGATTTCTTAAAGTAGAAGCTTATTGACTTCAGACCTTTCTTCTTTTCTAATGGAAGCAATTAATTCTTGTGTAAGTAAATTAATTAGAAATTTACCACTAAGTACTACTTTATTTCTATTTCACCAATTTTGATATGTTGTATTTTATTTTCATTCAGTTTCAGATATTTTCTAATTTTTTTCAAAATTTTCTTTTTGATTAACGGATTATTTAAGAATGTGTTGTTTAATTGCCAAATTGTAAAAGATTTTTCTGTTGTCTATTATTCATTTAGAGTCAAATTATATTGTGATCAGATGCATACTTCGTTTAAGTTTGATTTTTTTAAATTGGTAAAAGTTTGTTTTATAACCCAAGATACAGTTTATCTTGATAAATATTTCATGTGCACTTAAGAAGTGTGCTACTCTTGGGTGGACTATTCTATAAAAGTCAATTTGATTTAGTTTTTTAATGACATTGTTCATTTCTTCCACATCCTTGTCGATCAGCAAGTTCTATCTATTGTTAAGAGAAGTGTTAAAATATTTAACTACAGGTGTGGATTTGTTTATTTTCCCTTTCAGTTCTGTCAGCATGTGCTTTAGGTATTTTGAAGCTCTGTTAGATGCATACACATTTAATATTGTTACATCACCTTGGTGAATTTACCTTTTTTTATTACAGAATATCTCTCTTTATTCCTGATAATTTTCTTTGCTCTGGTCTACTTTGCTTGATAGTAATGTAGCCACCAGCTTTTCTTTTTTCTTTACAAGTTATAACTTTTTGTTCCTTACACTTTTAACCTACCTATATCATTATATCTGAAATTAGTTTCTCATAGACAGCATGTAAGATCGTGACATTTAATTCATATTTACAATCACTGCTTTTAATTGGCATGTTAGAGCATCTATACTAGTCGCAATTATTGACATATTTGGAAACAGATGATGTACTTTACTACTTGATTTGTTTGTTCTGCTGTTTTTTGACCCTTTGTTTCCTTCTGTCTGCCTTCTTTTGTGTTACGTGAACCTTTTTCTAGCATCCCATTTTAACTCATATATATGGTTTTCACTGTATCTCTTTGTATAATTTTTTTTCCGGCAGTGGTTGCTCTAAAAATACATAATTTTTCAGTCAATTTTGAGTCCATAATTTACCACTTTAAGTAGAATATAAAATTATTGCCACCATATAGGTCTTTTTCCCCTCCCTCTTTGTGTTAGTGTTGTCTTATAAATTCTATAAACATATATTTAAAATGTAATTGGACAATGTTATTATATCTGCTATCAACTGTTGAAGGTATTCTAAAATCTAAAGAGGAGAAGGATAGTCTATGATATTTACCCAGATATTTATCATTTCTGTTGCTCTTCCTTCATCACCAATGTTTCAAATTTCTTTCTGGCACTGTTTTGCTTTTGTCTAAAGAATTTTTCAGCAATTCTGTTTTTTTTTTTTTTTTTTTTTTTTTTTGGAGATGGAGTTTTGCTTTTGTTGCCCAGGCAATGGTGCAGCAATCTTGGCTCACCACAACCTCCACCTCCCGGGTTCAAGCAATTCTCCTGCCTCAGCCTCAGCTAGGACTACCGGCATATGCCACCAAGCCCAGCTTATTTTTTAGTAGAGACGGGGTTTCTCCATGTTGGTCAGGCTGGTATATCAAATTGTGAGCTGACAGTTATTTTCTTCCACATTAAAAATACTGTTTCACTTCATTTCGGCCTCCAGAGTTTCTGATGAGAAATGCATAGTCACTAAAATTGTTTCATTATAAATAATACACTTTTCTCTTCTATCACTTTGGCTGCATTCAAGATCTTTCTTTGTCTTTAATATTCTGGAGTTTGATTATGATATATCTGGGCATAAAGTTTTGAGGTTTATCCCCTTTGGGTTCACTAAGCTTCCAGGTGTGTGAATTTTTTTGGCCAAGCTTGGGAAGTTAGCAATTATTAATAAAAACTTTTTTTCTGCCTAACATTCTTCTGTTTTTCATAACATAAACAGGTATTTTAGTATTGTCTCCGAGACTGTGTTCAGTTCTTGAATTTCCTTTTCTCTCTCTGTTGTTCAACTTAGATATTTTCTACTGATCTGGAGTCAGTTTTTATTTTTGTTGCATTTTTCTGTTCTAAAATTTATATTTGGTTCTTTGTTAGATTTTCAATTGTTTTTGTAAAATGTTTAATATCTTTATTACCCCAAAAGTATTTGCCTCTTGGAACATTTTCATCAATGTTTTAATCTCTTTTTCTAGATAATTTCCTCACCTGTGTCATCCTGGTGTTGACATTTGTTGAATTGCCTTTTTCCATGCAAGCTGAATTTTTCTGATTCTTCATATGCTGCGTAATATTGGATTTTCCCCTAACATTAGGAGACTTTGGATGTTGTTTAAATCCTGTTGAAAATGTAAGTATTCTTGTTTTAGTGGGGAATTGATCCAGTGAGTTTGGACCACAGTTTCTACCATCTTTTTCTAGGCTCTAGTTTCAATATTACCTCTACGTGCAAAGGCTTTTCAGTGCTATTTGGATTTCACTCTTTCATGAGCCACTCGTTAGACAGGTGGGAGCTTGCTGGTCTCTATCTCCTAGTTCAGTTCTTAAAGTCTTTGATACTGTATTCATCCATTTTCACACCGCTATAATTACCTAAGACTGGGTAATTTATGAAGAAAAAATGTTTAATTGACTCACAGTTTCGCATGGCTGGGGAGGCCTCAGGAAACTTACAATCATGGCAGAAAGTGAAGCACCTACTTTACAAGGCAGCAGGAGAGAGAGCACAAAGGAGAAATGTCACACTTTTAAACTATCAGCTCTAATGAGAACTCACTCTCACGAGAACAGCATGTGGGAAACCCCGTTAATCCATTCACCTCCCCCCAACTCCCTCCCTCCACACGTGGGGATTACAATGAGAGATGAGATTTAGGTGAGAACACAGAGTTAAACCACCTCAAATACTTTGTAAAGAACCCACACGAGTTCAGCTCAGGGGCGAGCGCCGTAGATGATGAACAACATTATGGAGGCATTTTCTTGAGCTCCTATCTGTCCGTGACCTTCCTTATACTTTTTAAATTTTTCTGGTTCTCCTCTTTTTAGTCCTCTAGCCAGAGAGCTGGGCTTATTTCCTCCACTTGGCTGTGCACTACTATGAACGGCATGGGGCCAAGTCCTCTGAGGACAGAGGAAATAAGAACAATTTTTTTTTTGCCCTATCCTCTTGAAAACGCAGCTTCTTCAAGTTGGAGTTTCCTTCCCTTAGATCTTTAGGCCCCTTGTGGCTGCTGCTGTCACTACCAGAATACCCCTTTCCTGCTCCTTGAGCCCGAACTAAAGGACTTCTGGATCTGAGTTCACTGATGCCCACTTCTTGGCTTTGCTACTACGTTCAGTCCAGGCTACGGATATCAGAGAGAAAAATGTTAAACTTATTGATGAGTTGGTGGCACTTCAAATTAAGATCATTCCCCACAATCTGCCTGTCACTTTTTATTTTTCAGAGTTCTCTAATAGCTGATCCATATATTATGCTTAGGTTTTATATCTCTATCCGGTGAGAGAGGAAAGATGTTGTGAACTCATTTCGTATTACCCAGAATTGAAATAATCTGGCTAGTTTTAAAGCATGGCATTATCCTTATCATGAATATAATGAATTCTGGAGTAGGAATAAAGATTTATTTATTAAAGACAGAGTAACTTAAGGTTCTTACCTTACAGATTTTCCTCCAAACTTGCAAAATAAATATTATCCCCTTTTATGAAGGCTTATATATTAAATTCCTCTAAGAGCACAGAACTGGTAGCATAAGCAGGATTCGAACCCAGTTTTGCTAGCTCTAAGGCCCATTATTCTTCCAGTAGCATGTGCTGATTTCAGATAATCATTTTATTATCTGCAAGCATAAAGCTTATGCTTTCCTTTCTTGAATAATGGTGATTGATGGCAGTCCTTAAATGCTGCAATTGGATCACCAAGTCCCAATACAATTTTGTTTAATAAAACAATAACAAACTAAGACAATTCATTGATTTCTAAGCCTTTGTTCTTTCCCAGTGATTTGTAAGGGGGATGGCCACCTTCTATAGCTTGCAGCCCTGTCCTTTGACAACACATCTGCCTTAGAAACCTGACCCCTCACTCCAATTTTTCAGGTGACTATTTTGGAAAAGAGACAGAGCTGAGGCTGCTCATGTCAAATGCAGTAACATAGTTAAGGAAAAACAATCCATTCTGTACTCGTGAGAATGAAGGACATACAGCTAGCAGCTGAGATCCACAGAGGAATCCAGTGATGACTGTCATGCTAATCCTGAAAGAAATCTTCCCAATAGCTGGTTGGAGCCAAAGGGCCTGATATATAATGGTTATTTTTAGAATAAAATATGTTAACTCACCCAAGCATCTTTGTGTCCCATTTGGTGATGCCTTTGCATCTGTTTGTTTGTTTGCTTTTTGAGATGGAGTCTCACTCACTCTGTCACCTGGGCTGAAGTGCGGTGGTGCAATCTCAGCTTACTACAATCTCCACCTCCTAGGTTCAAGGGATTCTCTTGCCTTACTTTCCAAAGTAGCTGGGATTACAAGTGTGTGCCACCCTCCTCAACTAATTTTTGTATTTTTACTAGAGATACAGTTTCACCATGTTGGCCAGACTGGTCTCAAACTCCTGATCTCAAGTGTTCCATCCGTGTGAGCCACTGTGCCCAGCCTCCTTTGCATCTGATATCAAGAAAGTCCTAATGTATTCAGACTATAAAGAAAGGAGTGAATAAGATGACTAGGAATATAAAATGGAAAGTGTTAACATTCTTGCAGAAGATACCAGGGCTCTGAAATCTCTGTCAATAATTTAAAAAACCAAAGTGCAAGGTACGGAGCACTAAAATAGAAGTCAGGAGATCATATCAATTAGAATTCTTTCAGTGGGTAATGTCAGAAACCATCTCAAATTGGGTTAAAGAGAGGAACAAAAATATACTAACTTAACAAAACATATTAACTATGTTTCCTCAAATTCTAGGAAGGAACTAGCTTCAGGTGTGGCTTGATCAAGCACACATTAACATTAGGAATCTCTTTCTCTACATCATTTCCTCTGTGTTGGTTTCTTCCTCAACATGGCTCCCCATGCATGTTGGCAATGATGGTTACCATCAGCTCCTGATTTCCACCCTAGGTAAGTAATGATCTTAGCAAAAGGATGACACCTCTTTCTCAATAATCCCAGAATAAGCTTTAAGCCTGATTCTCATTGACTATTATTGACCCTACCTTAATTATATCCCTATTTTAACCATCTCTGTGGTCATGAAGATTCGTTTCTCTCCCTGGACATGCCTGGATTATTTGGCTATTTCTGTACCTCTATGGGAGAGACCAGCTTAACCTAAATCACAAGGGCTGAGAGGAAAGAGGAGGTGTCATCCAAAGGAAAATTAAGGTCTTATTGCCAACTGAATGGAGTGGGGAATGGATTCTAGTTAGGAACTTGTTAGGAAAAGAAAACAAGGGAAAAAGAAAGAAAGAAAGAAAGAAAATGTCTGCTGCATCTGCTGTCCAGTACCAGCTCCGCTACTTACGAGTTCTGTGACCTTAAACAAATCCTTTTCTTTCTCTGATCTTTTGTTTCTTCATATACAAAAGAGAAGGATGTGAACAGTAGGTTTAAGATCCTTTCCAGCCCTAAATATGCTTTGATTATGGATCATGTACACACAGATGCTCCTCAAATCCTGTATCACAAACACCATCTTTATAGCTAGAGCTTGAGTCCCAATTTCCAACATGTACTACACCGTCTCATACAAATTGTGGTGCTTGATATGAACAACAGGGATCATAACAACACCTCCCTTTGAGAGTTTGTGATGGAGAGTATGGAAGACAGAATTCCAAGATTGTCCCTTGATTCCCATTGCCAGGCATCCATGCTCTGTATGATCCTTCCAAATTTCTTTAGGTGACTTGGCAGAATTCCTTGAGTGAGGAGGCATCTGTGACTTGCTTCTAGCTAATGGAAAATGGCAAAGGTGATGGAATAGTCACTCCTATGTTTGTATTACATTATATAACCCCTCATCTTAGCCTGTGACTTGCTTCTAGCCAATAGGAAATGGAAAAGATGATGGGATAATCACTCCTGTGTTTGTATTACATTATCTAAGACTCCATCTTAGCCCACTGCAGCAAAAGATTCTTCTGCTCATCTTGAAGAATTAAGCTGTCCTGTTATGAGAGGCGGGGACCCATCACAGGGACTTGAGCCTGCAGATAAACAGGAATCCTAGTCCTTCAACTATAAGGAAATGAATTCTGCCAAGTCACTGAAAGGAATTTAAGGTGGCTGTTTCCCCAGTGTCTTAGCCTGTTTTCTGTTGCTTATAACAGAATATCTGACATTGGGAAGTTTATGAGAAATAAACTTTATTTTTTAAGATTCTGGAGGCTGTGAAGTCCAAGGACAAAGGGGGACATCTGACGAGAGCCTTCTTGCTGGTGAGAACTCTAAGCAGAGCCACAGGTGGCACAGGGCATCACAAGATGGCACAGAGCATCACAAGGTGGCACAGGGAGTCCCATGGTGAGTAGCTGAGCATGCTAGCTCAGGTCTGTCTTTCTCTCCTTATAAAGCTACCAGTCTCCCATGATAACCCATTAATCCATTAACTCGCTAATCCATTAATTCATGAATGGGTCAATCCATTCATGGGGGCAGAGGCTCTCATGACCCAGTCACCTCTTAAGGGCACCACCTTTCAATCCTGCCACATTGGGGATCAAGTTTCAACATGAGTTTTGGAGGGGACACACATTTAAACCATAGCACCCCGTCAATTCTCCAAATCAGAGGGCAGCCTGGCTAATACCTTGAGTGTGGCCTTATGAAAGCTTGAAGAGGAAAACCAGCTAAGCTCTGCCTGAAACTCTAACCCATGGAAAATGAGAGATAGTAAATGTTTGCTATTTTAAGCTGCTAAGTTTGTGGTGTTTGCTATGCAGCAGTAGAAAATTCATACAAAGGGTTAATAAGATAAGGCACGTAAAATGAATAATTTAGCAAGGTACCTGGCTAAGTGTTCGATATTAGCCATTCTTCTTATTATAATGACAGAGTTTGGCATTGCAGATACAAGACAACACAAGCTTATACATCTCCCTATGCCTTTCAGAGACAGTTTTCTGGACTGGATGGACTATCTTTGCAGACATCTATACAGCCAAATGATGACCAAGCTGATGAGCCATTTACTTGAAATGCAGTTTATTATCATCTAGTTTCAGTGGAAACTAGTTTATAGTCTAATGGGAGCTCATCCAGAGTATTAGTATTGGAAAGGCACTAAGCTTATACAATAAGGAAGGAGACTGAGTGAAGAATAACAGGTATTTCCAACAACCTGTTTTTAAAAAATCTAAAATTGGGTTCATCTAGGCTCTGAAAGCTAAGAGAAAAGAAAATAACATTTATTGAGCACCTGCCAGATGGTCTTGAGTGTATTATTGTCTTTAATATGAATAGTTTACAGGGAAGAAATTATCCTCTTTACTTTGCAAGTGAAGCATGTAAGCTCAAAGGTAGGTGATACAGTCAGAGTGAACCAGGTCTATTCCACACCTCTTGCTGACTTTGACAACTTGGAAAATCCTAGGAATCTACCACAACGGGACTGTAATATTTGCATTGAAAGGAATCTAGCTCATGAAAGAGGAAAATGAGAATGAACGAGGAGGAATAAGAGTCAAAAACCTTGACTTGAAAACTTTGACGTTTGTGTCAACTCAGACCCATAATAGGTTTTCAAGAAAATAAACTTTAAGGGAGACAACATGAGCTAGATCCACTTCTGAACTCCCTAGTGGAAGCGGATACCTTTCATGTTTAAAGAGTGAACATTCATCATTTTCTTAGGCGCCTCTATATTGATTTTTTTCTTCCAAATTTTTTAAATTGACCACTGAAAATTGAAATGCCACAGGGTATCTTTCTTTCTTTCTTTCTTTCCCTTCCTTTCTTCCTTCCTTCCTTTCTTTTTCTTTCTTTCATCTTGTATTAGAATGTTTCCATTCTAGCTAGTTCCAAACAGGACTTGAAGCAGTTATCCATGATATATGCAGTATTTCAGAAATTATAACTAATTAAGAAGATGCAAATAAAAAAAAATCTACTACAAACAGTAGAGTGAAGAAAGCAAGATTTGTTACGCAAAATCTATGCCACAGGATTCTGGACACTTGCTGGTGGTCAGCCACAAATCTTCCTCTGAACTTCCTGGTGTCCAGTGGGAAGAAACAAAGTAAGTTGGAGGGAAAGAATGATTTTTCCCCAATCTTTATAAATTCCTACAACAAAAGACACATAACAAGAGAAAAACAAACAGAATTTACTAACATGTATATTTCACATAGACATGGGAGACACCCAGGCAATGAGGAGTCTTTAGAGAGGTGTCTTTGAATTCCAGCTTAAATATCATCTTCAACAAAGAACAGTAAGTTTTTTTTTACCTGAAAAAAAATCCTCATATATTGAAATATTAAACTTGTTCAGAATATTGGAAAAAGGTGCATAGATCTTATGTTTTCATTTGTTTATCTTATGTCCAAAGCATCTTGTCATTCCAGGCCACTCTAATTCTACTGTCTTAATTAAAACTTTGGGCCAGGCAGGGTGGCTAATGCCTGTAATCCCAACACTTTGGGAAGCTAAGGCAGGTGGATCACTAGGTCAGGAATTCAAGACCAGCCTGGCCAAGATGGTGAAACCCCATCTCTACTAAAACTACAAACATTAGCCGGGGACGGTGGCAGGTGCCTGTGATCCTAGCTGCTGGGGAGGCTGAGGCAGGAGAATCGCTTGAACCCAGGCAACAGAGGTTGCCATGAGTTGAGATCCGCCACTGCACTCCTGCCTGGGCAACAGAGCAAGGCTCTGTCTCAAAAAACAAACAGAGTCTGATGTACAATAAGGCCTGCAGATCAGATGAGTAAAACTAAAGATAGTCATAGTTTCCAAAAGGAAGGCACAGCACAGTCAGGCAGGGGCACGCGAGAAGCAGCAGGGTTGGTCAGGAGGCAGAGGGAGGGGTACTCCTAGCACACCTTTCCAGTGCTGCCTGACACGTGTTTTGTGCTCTCCAATATCTACTCCTTCAGTGCACATTCACTGCTTGCTGGGCCTATTCCAGAAACCAAAGCACACCAAGGGGAGAAGCAGGCAGAGACCTCCATTCCTATGGATGACAGCCGGCTAAGATGACTGCAGCCCTGCCGCTCAGAGAACAATAAGTTTTTAGAGAAGTGGCAAGACAAAGAAAAAGAACTTTGAGGCTGGGTGCGGTGGCTCATGCCTATAATCCCGGCACTTTGGGAGGTCGAAGTGGGCAGATCACAAGGTCAAGAGTTCAAGACCAGCCTGACCAACATGGTGAAACCTCGTCTCTACTAAAAATACAAAAATTAGCCGGGCATGGTGGCACGTGCCTGTAATTCCAGATACTCAGGAGGCTGAGGCAGGAGAATCACCAGAACCTGGGAGGCGGGGGTTGTAGTGAGCCCAGATGGCACCACTGCACTCCAGCCTGGGCAACGGAGTGACTCTGTCTCAAAAAATTAAAAGTGAAAAAGGAACTTTGAGTATTTACTGGAAGGTAAGTAAATGGCACATATAGGCTAGTTTGCAAATCTTGTTAATGTAGATTCCTCTGGTACCATCTCCAGGCCAATAAGGATCATAGGTATCTTCAGTGATTTACCTTTATTCTCCCTGGTTGGGAGGTAGAGTGGGACATTTTGTCTTTGTAAGTCTATGCCATGCTTTTAGTCAAATAGAAGGAGGGCAGAGAGCTTTTCTGCATTTGCCTTTTCTTAGTTGCTTCCACCTCAATGATCCTTCCTATTTGGAGATGGTGTATGTTGATCTCCAACATACCATGAGTCACATAATCATTTACCAAAACAAACAACACTGGCAACTACCATTTTTCGAGCACAAACTAAATACCAGACCTCTACAAATATTATATCATCCAATCTTCACAACATCCCTGGAAGCTAGGCAGTATCTTACAAGTTTGCAGATGAAAGAGAGGCCCACATTTGCAGAGCTATCAGGTGGTAAGGATGGAATTCATTCCCAGGTCTGATCCTTCCAATACCTGCCCCCTTTCCCATTGCACTTTGCAGCAAGGATCTTCTGTCAGCTGCTCTGGGGAAGCACTGTATTTTCTCATACTAAAACCCAAAAATTTCTCCAAGGGCTTCTCAGAGGGAGGGCTCTGGGTAAGATGATGAGCATTGCAAGAGCCTTAGAGCAAACAGAAAAATAAATTGAAGGGTGATTTCTCACTTGGCTCCTACATACAGGTGGGTAGCATCATGCCAAGGTGAAGCTTGACAAGAAGGCATCTTACAGGGGAATCACCATGACATGATGGGTCGTCACTATTTTTCTTTTAAACATGCCAGTGTAAAACCATTCAAACAGAGAGACTTCTAGTGTACAGTGCTATCTCAGAGGCCTTAGCAATTGGAGTCCAAGTTCTACCTCCGGCATCTGACAAATGAACTCCTAAGAGGTCAGCTCTGCTTTGGTTAACACCTGCAGGGAGGTAATGAGCTGCAGCTTGGACTGAAGTAATTACACAGGTCAGAGGCAGAGGGAGGCTGGGTGGGACCCATGTCAGCCAGGCAAGGAGCTGTCAAGAACAAGAACTAACAAAATGGGTGGTGGCAGGGAGGTGGTAGTGAAATGTGTTTGGGAGGCTGTGAATTTCTATCAAGCACATTTTAAATTAGGACTGAAGTAGCTAAAAAATAATAATAATAATAACCAACACAAAACACAAAACTTCGTGTACAGTACTCCTGTAAGTACCAGACACATACAGTGATGTATATTCACAATCCTGGCTTGATCCTAGATCTTGGTACTTTTCAATCATGTGTTTCTGAAATGCCTACTGTGCATGCAGGACTAGGTTCTGGGGTTTAGTGTTAGTCCTGACATCATGGACTCTTCCCCTGCTGGGGTGTCTGGGCTCTGCCACTCATTTGAGCTGTGGCAAGCAAATTTTGGGAAGGCAGAGTGGAAACTCATTTTGCCCCAGTGGCTGAAGATTACAGTGCCATGCTTTCTCGTGTGCATGTAATTGACATCCACAAGCCTATTTCTTCAAAATTCTGAGAATGAGAGACTACCCTCCCAGTGATTCTGGTGGGTAAATAAGGCTGGAACTAAAATTCAATTCTGTCTGACTATAAACCCAATTTATTCCACAGTAGCTCTCTGCTTCTTGACCTCTCAAAAGTCAAGAGGCCCAAGTCACTGGTCCATTCACTGCATTAAAATGTTTCTCTTGGGTTATTTTGTAACCTTCTCCCCTTTTTGGGCAAATCTGAAATGAAATTGTAAACTGAAAATAAAATCCTAAGCCCCCTAACCAACTGAAAAGACCCCACTCTTGATCAAGGGACCCCCAGAAAAACCTTAAAAACTGAATTCCCAGCCATGACTGGAAGGCAGATTGGATATGCCTCATTATGCTCCCCTTTTTTTGGAGTTTAAGCATAACTGACCAGCATTAATGTAAAACAGAGATCATAAAATTGACAGAATAGACTCTTTGTGGTAATAAGGTACCAGATTGTCAAGAAGACCTAAGACCATGAGAGGCAAGGGTTAAGTCATGCCCTACAAACCATACAATCTTGTTAAATGTTTTTTTTCTTAAATCCAGTATAACGTGGCTTACTTTTAAACGACTCTGTTACACCATCACATGATAGATAGCAGGCCTCCTTATCTTAATTTCAGCATTCCTTTGTACTGACCTCAAGTCTCTGGACAAAGCTAAAGTCTTTCAACCAATTGCAAATTAAAGAATCTCTGAATCCACCTATAACCTGTAAGCCTCTGCTTCAAGATACCCTGCCTTTCAGTCCAGACCAAGTTATACTTTCTCTATACTGATTTATGTCCTTGGCTACAACTCCTGCCTCCTTAAAATGTATAAAACTAAACTGTAACCCAGCTTCTTAGGTTTGTGTTTTCTCTGGGTCACAGCCACTCATATTGAGTCAAAACATGCCTCTTTAAAATATCTTAGAGTTTGATTTTTCTGTTAACAAAATAAAGCACCTGACGTCTGTTATACATATGCAATGTATTGAGGGTATACCAGTGGTTACTTTTGCAGCTACCTTGCCTCTTTGAATCTCCAGCGAGAAGTAAAGATTGAGTCAGCAACCTTGATGTCAAAATACAGCAGAAGATCCAGAAGCAATGTTGCCACACTGCTCAAAACAAATGCAAGCCCCTGAAGTCTGCATTGGAGGCAAATTATCTCGTGTTTGCACAACTAAAGAAGACAACAAGGAGAAGCACAGGGAAACAGATGGGTGAAGGGGCAGCCTGCAGCCCCACTGTGGAGAATCAGAAAACAAAGAGCAGACAGAGCTCAGAAAGATTATTATCCCTGAAAGACAGCCCCACTCAGCCCTAGATATTTCAAAGCCTCCTAGAAGCACTGAACTTGGTGAAGTTCCCAGAGGTGCCATGTGCTGAGGAATAGTAAGTCAGGATTACCTGGGCATAGCATTAATCATATCAAGGTTTGATATTAGTAAAACAGGATTCATATAGGGAAAAAATTTATTTTTCCTGCAACGTTTCCCCCTCCTCACCAACATTCTGTTAAGTATTTGACATTATCTCAAGGAAAATGGCAGAGAATGGGTATGCATTATCATATCTTTATTTTACTTTCATTCCTTTGGGTATTTCTATTGCTCCAACTAATTGTTTAAAAATACCTGTGCTATTTCCATTCATTCTTCAGATGAGCATGTAGCCCACTGATACAAAACAATAGAGGCGAATAAGGCGTCTTCAAAGCTGAGTGCTGAAGATAGTGGTGGTGCTTTAAACTTTTGGAGCATCAAAGGAGAGCTTACCTGTGATCTCGTTTTCACATGGGTTGCCATAGTGATGAGAGGGCTTGGCTTGAGAGGAAACCAGATAATAATGATACCATCTTCAGAGAATTTACTGTATGCTAGACACTGTGCTTTTGCCCTGAATCCTCAGAGAGATTCCACTGTGGGCCTTTTACAGATGAGGAAGCTGAGGCATATGGGGTTAAGTATCTTGCACAAAATCGTGCATCTAGAGAACGGCACAAACCAGGATTCTAATCCAGGCAGTCTGACTCCAGAGCTGTCTCTGAGCCATCAATATTAGCTGCCTGAAAAAGGTGGCGAAATATGGAGATGCTTATAATATATATATTTTTTGAGATGAAGTTTTGCTCTGTTGCCCATGCTGAAGTGCAGTGGTGCGATCTCAGCTCACTGCAACTTTCACCTCCTGGGTTCAAGCGATTTTCCTGCCTCAGCATCCTGAATGGCTGGAGCTACAGGCAAGCACAGTACGCCCAGCTAATTTTTGTACTTTTAGTAGACACAGGGTTTCACTATGTTGGCCAGGCTGGCCTTGAACTCCTGACCTCATAATCTGACCAAAGTGCTGGTATTACAGGTATGAACCACCACGCCCAGCTGATGCTTATAATATTAACGCATATTTGTCTTTCTGACTTACATAGTAGGGTAACAATTCAATGAGCCTGTTCCTAACTTTGGAGGCAAATGCTGTCTCTTACAAAGTTACCTTGGATCCACGAAAAGGCAGCTGTGACTGAGGATGGCCCCAAGTATATACAGCATCCAGCATCATGAAGAAAAGCTGGATTCTTCTTTGTTTCTAAAGGCAGAAAATCAGCATGGTAGAAACTGGTTGGGCATGGAGGACAGTTGATGGAAGGATGAAGAAAAAGAGAATAAATATTTTAGTTCCATGATAAACACATGTAAGCATCCAACAACTATATGCAGAGGTTCACATGCATCATCTTTTTCTACAACTCAGTGTCTGATTATTCAGGATCTACTCAAAGGTAATATTGTACCATATTACACAACCATTCTACTCCGAGGTATTTACCTAAGAAAAATAAAGGTTGAGGAATAAGAGTAAAATCCTAGGCCCCCCAACCAACTGAATGGACCCCCTCTTGGCCAACGGGACCCCAGAAAAACCTCAGAAACAGAGGACCTGGTTTTGATGGGCTGAGAGGTTGAACATGCCTTGCTACACTCTCTCACTTGCTAACCACCATCAGGCTTTCTTTCCTAAGGGCTAAACAGACACCACCTCTTCCAAAAGACGCAGTACTCTACTCTCTTTTTATGGTTTTGATACAACAACTGACCAGCATTCCTTCCTGATAAGAGACCACAGACGTGGACTCGTTCTGGGTGGTTTACAGAAGCGGCACATGGGATGACTCTGTGTCCTCTGTTTTACCTTTTGATGTATACAGCCTAATTTTAATGCATTTAAATGTTAAGTCTCCACTCCAATGTGAAAATGGGACATATGTAGCATGCGTATTTGCTTACCATGCATGTGTACCCACCCTTTGTAAATATTTGTACCTCCTCCTATAACCTGTTGAATGTATGTAGCTAGCCAACTTGTTCAGCATAAATTTCTGTCCTATCCTTCCTTCCTCAACACGCCAACTTTTGGTTTCTATCAAAGGCTACATTTCTCAATCTATGGGATAGCCACCCTGCAAGCTATAACCCTTTATAAGAAATAGAGTTGGCCAGGTGTGGTGGTTCAGGCTTGTAATGCCAGCATGTTGAGAAGCTGAGGCGGGAGGATCATGAGGTCAACAGATTGAGACCATCCTGACCAACATGGTGAAACCCCATCTCTACTAAAATTATAAAAATTAGCTGGGCATGGTGGCACACACCTGTAGTCCCAGCTACTCAAAAGGCTGAGGCAGGAGAATTATTTGAACCCAGGAGGCAGAGTTTGCAGTGAGCCTACATCACAACACTTGGTGTTTAACAGAATGTGTGTTTAACCCACACATTCTGTGGCACTTTGTTATGGCAGCCCCAGCAAACTAATACAGTCATCTAGAGAGGTCATGATGGCTGTGATGTTGCCTGGTGACAGCACGACTCCATCTCCTCTCCAAAGTTATAAACCCTGTGATTCTTCATTTGACAAGATCTATGTCTACATAAAGACTTTTACGTGAATGTCTATAGCAGCTTCACTTGTAATAGCCTCAGACTGAAAATTATCCAAATGTCCATCCGCAGGTGACTGGATTAACACACTGCATATCTATTATCCACCCAGTGGAATGCTGCACAGCTATACAAGGAATGAACTGTTCGTACCCATCACAACGTGGATAAATCTTAAAATAATCATGCCAAGTGAAAGAAGCCAGACAGAAGACAGCACATGCTTTATGACTCTATTGATATAAAATTCTACAAAACGCAAACTAACCTATAATGATGGAAAACAAACCCACCATTTGCCCAGGGATGGGAGACAGGGAAGGCGGGAAGAATTATAAAGGGGCAAGAGGAAACTTTTTGAACTGATGCTTATGCTAATTACCAGGATTATGGTGATGGCTTCACAAGTATATATGCATTCAAAACTTTTCCTATTGAACTATTTAAACAATATAGTTTATTGTGTGTCTTTTATACCTCAATAAGCTGTTTTAAAAAAGAAAGAGCAAATGAACCTTTTGTTAGAGGAAACCTGCTTGTCAAGGCAAGGAATTATGAAACCCCACATTACAATGGCAGAACTTTAATTCAGAATGATTAGGTTAGGGAAAATAGTCCCACCATGACAGGTGCATGGGCATGAAATCCCAAAGGGTCTTGCAAACTAACCTAAGGTGTTCTGATTTTATCCCACTGCTTTGAGGAGCTATTAAAGAGAGTGATGTTCTCAGATTTGTCTTTATTATGGGCAGAACTGTGCCTCCCTGGAATTCATACATTGAAGTCCTGATCTTTAACCTACCTCAGAATGTGAATGTATTTGGGGATAGGGTCACTAAAGAGGCAAGTATGGTGAAGTAGTTACACGGGTGGACCTTAATACAATATGACTGGTGCTCTTAGAAGAAGAAGAGATTAGAACATAGACACGCACAGAGAAATGACCACATCGAGATACAGGGAGAAGACAGCCATCAACCAGCCAAGGAGAAGGGCCTCAGGAAAAAAAACAACAACAACACTGGTTAGCACTTTATGTCAGGCTTCCAGAACTGTGAGAAAATGCATTTCTGTTGTTTAACCCACCCAGTCTGTGGTACTTTGTTATGGCAGCCCCAGCAAACTAACAGAGTCATCTAGGGAGGTTATGACGGCTGTGATGGGTAAAGTGATAGGTCATGATGACTGTCTCAGTGATGCAGGTGAGCTCGCGAAACCCAACCTGGACTGATGGGTTCAAGAGCTCTTCCTTTTTAGGACTTAATCTAGGAGATGATGGCAAGGGAGATATTGAGAATGACTCCCAAATTTCTTACTTGGTTGACGAATGAGAACTCCATGCTGGAATCAAGACTGCATGAGAAAGATTAGGTTTTGAAGGAAATATACAACTATCAGTTTCTGCCACATTGACTTTGAGGTGGTCATGGAATTTTCCCACTGGAGAGGCACAGTCTCTATTTGGAAATATGAACCTAGAGCCTGGCAGTCTAATCCAGCCTGGAGAGATAGACATGGTATCTTGAAGCTAAGAGTTTAGGACTGTTATCTAAAGGTAGCAGGGAGCACTCCAGGGATGGGGTCAGATTTGTGCTTTGGGGAGTTCATTTTTAATGGTGTAGAGAAAAAATTAGAACAAAGGAAAAAGGTCAGACAGAGGGCCACAGCAGTAATGTAGTTGAAAGATGCTGAACACTGAATTAAGCTAGTGGCTATGGGGAAGCAAAAGGAGATAAAAGTCAAGAGGCTGAGTTCAGATGTGGGCAGTGAGGAGAAGTCAGATGAGAGGCAAAGACTACGCTGCCATAGGGTAGGGGGGCAGTGTGAAAATGCCCTGGGGTTCAGAAGTTTCCATTAAAATCTCTTCACAGCCAATGAGAGCGAGGTCAGGAGGCCAGAAAGTCTGGCTGCTGAGACAAAAAGCATGCTGGAAGTTTTGCAGCAAAACTCAAGAGTTCTTTTTCTTCCTTTTTCATAGTGGAATTTCTGTGTCCTTTAGCTGGGTAGTGCAGACTGCCAAGGGTCACCTGAGCAGGCAGAATACACAGGCACTTACCAAGAATTCAGTCACCATGCTACTCTTCCAGTGATGTCATTCCACTTCACAGTCTCTTTAAGATCCTGCATTTACAACTCAAGAGATCCTTCCAAAGTCTCTTGTCACCCTCCTGCCTTCTGGGTGCGCAGTTTAATGAACACTGCTTTCTTCCTTTGGAAAGTCTCCATCACAAAGCAATCGGAAAACTGTCAGTTACTCACCAGACATGAAAAAGACCAAGGGAGCAGGCTGAGAGTGCTCACTACTCCTGAGTAAATGCCCCTTCCCCTTCTGGAAGGAAACAGAAGCTAAGTATACCTGCCAGACACATCGCCACACAAAAGAAACTCTCCAGGCAGCTTTCTTCCTAAAGCCACTATTTTAAGGATGTATCTCCCTAAATAGCGGCAAATGGATCTAATGAATGTGGGATGGACATGGAGCTCACATAGGGCTCTGCATTGAGCCGTGGCCAAGCAGGATTACAGAACTCTGGTTTGCTCAAAAGGGAGGTGCCAGAGAAAAATGTAACCCTGTCTTGTCTGTGACCAAAACAGAGAGTTTGCATTTCTTTCTTGGGTTTTTTAGACTAAGGAAGGATTTTTAAATTTTATCTTCAAAGGCATTTTATTTATTTTTTATTTATGCAAATGTATGGGGTACATAAGAAAATATATACACATATATAATGCACAGTGATCGAGTCAGGGTATTCAGGGCATTCATTAGCCGAGTACGATACTCTCTGGCTAAGTATAGTCATACTGTGCTGCTACCAAACCTTGAATTTATTCCTTTTATCGGACTGCATGCTTGTACCCTTTTTTAAACATGTGTTTTAAATTTAAGGGTACAGTTGCTGATTTCTTACATAGATAAAGGTGTACCATGCGGGTGTGTTGTACAGATTATTTCATTACCCAGGTATTAAGTCTAGTACCCATTAGTTATTTTTCCTGATCCTCTCCCTCCTCCCATCTTCCATCTTCCACACAGACCCCAATGTGTGTTGTTTCCCTCTATATGTCCATGTGTTCTCATCATTAATTCCCACTTACAAGTGAGAACATATAGTATTTTGTTTTCTGTTCCTGTGTTAGTTTGCTAAGGATAATGGCCTTCAGCTCCATCCATGTCCTTGCAAAGGACATGATCTTGTACCTTTTAAATTTACAGCTGCATAGTATTCCATGGTGTTAAAAATTCTCAATAAACTAGGTATTGAAGGAATGCTCCTCAAAATCATAAGCGCCATATGTGACAAACCCACAGCCAACATTATATTGAATGGGCAAAAGCTGGAAGCATTCCCCTTGAAAACTGGCACAAGACAAGGATGTCCCATCTTACCACTCCTATGAAACCACAGTATTGGAAGTTCTGGCCAGGGCAATCAGACAAGAGAAAGAAATAAAGGGCATCCAAATAGGAAAAGAGGAAGTCAAACTATCTCTGTTTGCAGACAATATGATTCTAAATTTAGAAAACCCCCATAGTCTCAGCTCAAAACTTCTTAAGCTGAGGAAGGATTTTTGACAGAATCTGTCAAATCATCAGCCAGTACAAGGCAAGGGGGTACAGAATCTCATGGTGGCACTTCAATTCTAAGGTATGAGAAGACGGAGAGAGTCAGAGAGGTGGGCAGACCCCAAACCACAAAATGGGCGATGTACTCACCTAAAGATGTCTTAATTTTATCCTGAAAGCTTTGAAGAGAAGGTCATGGTAGCTGACGTGCATCAGATGAAGTCAGCTGCGAGACAGGGAGGCTTTAAAGTTCCAGGGGCTGAATCAAGATGGCAGGGATGATTAGGGGTAAAGAAAGGGATAGTATGGGTAGGGACGGTGCTGGCTGTCTCTCTGAGGTCAGCCTTTCCAATCCACTCACCTTCGTGGCTCAGTTCTGAGCCTGCAGCTCATATTCTTTGCTAATGCTCCCTGGCTGAACCCCAAGAAGTTGACCTTGCTAATGTTTTTTGGTTTTTGGTGGTTTCTGAGATGCAGTCTTGCTCTGTCATCCAGCTGGCGTGTAGTGGCGTGATCATAACTCACTGCAACCTCAAAGGCTCAAGCAATCTTCACACCTCAGCCTCCCCAGTAGCTGGACTACAGACACATGCCACCATGCCCAGCTGATTTTTGCATTTTTTGTAAAGAAGGGATCTAACTATGTTGCCCAGGCTGGTCTTAAACTCTTGGGCTCAAGCAATGCATTCACTTCAGCCTCCCAAAGTTCTGGGATTCCAGGCATGAGCCACCTTGCCCTGCCAACACCACTCTAACATTATCCTGTGACCTAGCCCCTGTCAGTGCTAATACAGCTGTACTAACTGTTCTGTTTCTCAAAGCATCAAGTTTGTTTCTGCCTCACGGCCATTGCATATGCTGCTACCTCTGCCTAGAATGCACTTCTACTTCACACTTTCTCTGCAAATGCTGCCTCATCCTTCAAGGTTCAGCATATATCATATGTTTAAAGCAGGTATTCCTGGCCTACTTCCCCAGTCAAATTAGAGCCTCCCTCTTGTTTTTCTTAATAGCACATTTGGCAATTTGAAATGAAAGAATTCACCCTATGCTTAACAACAGTCCCTGTGCTAGACACCACAGGGCAGGCGCTGTGTCTGTTTTGGTCAACGCTGAATTGCAAGCATTTATCCCAGAGTTTGGCATGGAGTCCGTGCCCAATAAATATATGTATGCCTGTGTATAAGAAATGTCCTCAAAGAATCTCTGGACCACGTATAAGAAGACCACGTATAAGAAATGTCCTCAAAGGATCTCTGGAATATTAGAACAACTCTGCTAGAAAGAAGCCCTATTTAGTGAACTTTTGGGCTCCTCAAGACCTAGGTTCAAATTCCAGCTCTACCCCTGAGTGGCCATGTGGCCCCAGGCATGTTACCTAAGCTGTGAACCTCGGGTTTCTCATGAGTGAAATGCAAATATCTACTTTATTTCTACAGCTTTCCTGAGATTCAAATAAAAGTACAGGTATGTATCTATCTCTAGTATAGTGCCTGATACCTGTTAAGCATGTGGTAAAGGTGAGTCCTCTTCCCAGCCACAAAGCAAAAGTTGCAATTGCACGGGAGACAATTTCAACACGTGCAATTGTATTAGTCTGCTCTTGCATTGCTGTAAGGAACTACCCGAGACTGGGTAATTTACGAAGAAAAGAGGTTCAATTAACTTACAGTTCTGCAGGCTGTACAGGAAACATGGCTGGGAAGGCCTCAGGAAACTTACAATCATGGTGGAAGGTAAAGCGGGAGCAGGCACATGTTCACATGGAGGAGCAGGAGAGAGACAGCAAAGGGGATAGCGCTACACACTTTTAGACAACCAGATCTTGGAAGAACTCATTATCACAAGAACAGCAAGGGGGAAGTCCACCCCCATGATTCAATCACCTCCCACCCTTCTCCAACATGGAGGATTACAATTTGACATGAGATTTGGGTGGGGACACAGGGGGAAGTCCACCCCCATGATTCAATCACCTCCCACCCTTCTCCAACATGGAGGGTTACAATTTGACATGAAATTTGGGTGGGGACACAGGGGGCAGTCCACCCCCATGATTCAATCACCTCCCACCCTTCTCCAACATGGAGGGTTACAATTTGACATGAGATTTGGGGTGGGGAGACACAGAGCCAAACCGTATGAGCAACATTGACTTTGAAGTTTGGGGTCTGTCTTGGTCTGAAACCCGAATCTTCCACTCACTAACTGAAGGTTGTCAGGAAATTTACTGAGCTAATCTGAACCTCAATTTCCTCAAATGCAAAATGTAGATGTTCATGGACCTCATAAGACTACTGTAAGAATGCAATACATGTATTTATATATCAAGCACTTGAAGCAGCATCTGACACATGACAAATGCTGGGTAAGTTTCAGTGATGATTAGTAATATGCTTAGAACAATGCCTGGTATATTGTAAGTATGTACTCATGTTATCTACAGTTGGTCAAATTTGCTGGAGTCTATTCGATGAGACTCAAATGCAGTGAGAACTGACAGGATGAGGGGAGTCTCTGGCAGCTGGTGTTTGGAACTCTGACAATTCAGCACCCTAGCAGGTGCTGGCAGGGTGCTATTGCTTTAAGAAGATATCAAAGATGCTTTTCCTTTAAAACCTAAGAACTGGTGAGAATATCAATGCTTAGAACTGGGGTTTGGGATTCAGATTTTATACCTTTCACTTGATGTGAAATGTTCTAACATTGCAAATTGTAAGCACATCTCCTCTTTGGAACATAATTTCACAGATATATTAAGAGTGACTATCTGGGAGAGTTTTTGTTTTTGAGTCTGTTTTAAGCATTTGAAAATATTTAAGAGTCTGAGGCATAAGGGTAGCAAAGAACCCTTATTTTCCTTCTGGTATCTTACAGCACAGCCTCCCTCTGAGAAATAAAATGTGAACAATTTGGTGGCTGGTAACAGGGGCAGGGCACCTCCATCTGGCTGGTATTGTTTTCCAACTTCTAACTAGTAAATTAGCACATGCTTAGACTGCCTGGGACACAATTCTCTCTAATGACTGGTTTCTTTTGGCACCTCAGAGCAGCTTAAAGAGAAAAATCGAAGGTGCCAAAGACCACTGACTGCAGTTTCCTCGGTTCTGACTTCTCAGACATAAGAGATTGTACAGGGATAAAGAGAACTAAGGCCAGGAAAGCCCCTTATCAATGTTACAGAGTGGACGCTGCAGCTTGGGGATGCAACCAGGTCACACGGTGGGTAAAGTAGCCCAGGGGCCGGGATTTGCACCCAGGACACTGTGGCCTCTGGGTCCAGGCCTCTTTTCTTTGATGCGTGGGAGTCTTTGTTTATTGAAGAATCATTGTTTAACCCCTCGGGCTTACCTTGGCACATATGTGTCAACTGTATGTTCCTCCTTAGACACATGTTTCATACCCAGAAATAATACAGAAGCAGAGAAGACTTAAGATGGGAAAGCCAAGATTCTTCCCCAATCACTGAAGGATGTAGAAACTACAGATAGAGGGTTAGGTGATTGATGCGAAACCAAATGATTAATGACTGAGTGACGAAAAAAGTCATATACACAAACACATACTTATTCCCAACAGCCCGGGCCTTACGTGGCCCACACCCCCAAACATCTCCTCTCTAACCTCATTCTCTTGCCTCCACCTCCTTGCTCAGTCTGGCCTTCTTGCGGTTCCTCAGTCACCCCAGCATGCTCCAATCTCTGGGTCTTTGCACTGCCTGTTCCCTCTACCCAGAATGCTCTTCCTGCTAATATTCCCATGGTTCACTCCATCACGTCCTTCCTGTCTTTGTTTTGTTGTCTTCTAGGCAAGGTCTTCCATGACTACTGCTACGCGCTCTCTGTCCCAAACACGCCCCCCTCCCAGACCTTCCAATCTCCCTCACCCCACTCTGCTTTTTCTTCTTCATTTCACTTACTGCCTCTCATGTAAATACTACATAATTTGCTTATTATGCTTATTACATATTATCTGCCTCCTCCCACTAGAATGTAAACTGCACCAGGGCAGAAGTCCTTTTGTTTATTGATGTATCCTGAGAACCCAGGCCACATCCAGTACAAGTAGGATCTCAATAAATACTGGAATGAATGAAGATGGTGGTTTACTTTACTTTCCCTTTGCCAGGCAATGGGACATCTATCTTTACATACGCTAGTGAGGGTGGGAGTCATGTCTGTATGTGTTCACCACGGTACCTAGTGCTCTGGAGCATTGTGTAACAAATGATTGTTAACTGACTTAGTTGGTTGAGAACCACTGGCCTAAGCTAGTCGTGGAAATTCCATTTCTTTTTTTTTCAAGTGTTTGATGTGATAACTTAAGCATGTGATATAAATCTGGCCAATGGACCCTGGAGCTAAGTCAGCTGAGAGTAGACTCTGAGAAAGGTTTTCTTCCATTGAGAAAAAGAACAAAAGACATTTGTAATTTCTTCTCTTCTCTGACCCTGGGTGTCATTGCCTTTGTGTGATGCCTGGAACTGTAGCAGCCATTGTGAGGCCATGAGATAAGAAGAAACTCTGTCTGAGGATGGCAGATCAGATATAGAGAAAGAACACACACCCTTATCATCATGCTTCTTAAGTTTTCAACCTTGACCTGAAACCATCCAATCTGTGGACATCATATTATGTGAGATAACATATGCTTTTTTTTAAATAAAAATTTACTTTTTTATATTACCTACACAGAAATACAAATAACATAGCCATCATATATATGGGAAGTAATAACATGGTAAATAACTAATTACAGCAAATTTTAAAAATTGTATTGTCCAGATGATGCCATATTCTTGGGTAATAAAATACTGGCCAGACTTCTTCTGTAGGACTTCCAGTAGGATGTTGATAGAAAGTTGCAGAAGAGGGGATATATGCAGTGTAGTCTCTCTGCAGTCATACAGAGAAGGTCTGGTCCACAATCTACAAGGACAGTGCCATCCAGGGGTGGCAGAATATCTCTGTGTCCCTTTTCTAACTGGAAGAAAAATTTCCAAGAATATTTCCAGCTTACTTAGCCTCCTGGCTTATTGGTCAGGTTTATGTCACATGCCCAAATCATGGTATCAATCATTTTACTAAAAAAATGGAGTTTTCATGACTGGCTTAGATCAGTGGTTCTCAATCCTGTAAGCCCAACAGAATTACAAGGTGATGCTTATAAACCCAGTAGTATCTAGCTCCCCATCACAAACCAGTTGAATCCAAACATTTGGAGGTGGGGCGTGGCCATTGGTATGTTTTCAAAAGCTCTACCGGAGGTCCACAAATGGATGAGTTAATCAAGATTCATATGCTTTCATAACCAGAACTGAGGATCTCAAATCACATGGCCTCTCAGAAGTGGTTGATCAAAATTGGATTCCTCTAGAAAGCAGGAAGAGGAATTGTTGTTAGGTAGGCAACCAATACATTCGATTTTATAGATAAGGAAGTTAAGGCTCAAGTAGTCAAAGTAACTTGAAGAAGGCCACATTGATTATTTATGAGCAGGAATAGATGCTATCCTGGGCCATGGGACTCTGGATACTAGGGTCTTTATACCTCTTCTATATCGTGTTCTCCCTGTGATCAGGAAAACTTTCCTTGTCCCATATTTTGTGGCCTTGGTTCTGAAATGTCATTTTGGAAGGTCATGCAATTTCTCAAGTTACGAACCTGACTTTGTGATGCCCTAGATGGCATTTTATAGTCAATCATTTATTTAATAACTCTTAGTTGAACATTGAACACCGACAATTGGAGAAGAAATTGCTCAGGTAATTGGGGATCTTATTATTTTGGTCATCAAGGCAAGGAGAGCCTTGAGCTTATGGAGCTTTATATTTTATCAGAAAGAGATCACAAAATGAACATATTTCTGAAATAATTTCATATAGTGATAAATGGCATGAATAAAATAAGACAGAGTAAGGTGATGTAGATAAACTGAAGCTGAGATGCCAATATCTAAAGAGCAGTCTAGGAAGTTCGCTTTGGGGCAGGGACACTGCAACTAAGACTTGAATGGCTAGATGGCAGCAAAACTTTCCAGGACATGGGAGCAGGCTTCCTGATTCAAGATGAACTTGGTGTATTTGAGGAACAGCCAGGAGGCCTGCGTGCCTGGAGTGAAAAGGTGATGGGTATCGTGGTAGGAAATGGCATCAGAGGTAGACAGGAATGTATTGTCCTGAATTTGTAGTGAGCTGAGTGATGTTTCCACCATAATATATGTTCACTCAGAACCTGTGAATGTGACCTTATTTGGAAAAATGGTCTTTGCAGAGGATCTCAAGATGAAATAATTCTGGATTAGAATGGACCCCAAATCAATCACAAGTCTCTTTATAGGAGAAGAAAAACAGACAAGAGACACAAAGGAGAAGATGATATGAAGATGGAGGCAGAGATTGAAATGATGCATCTGTAAGACAAGGAATGCTAAGAATTGACAGCAGGCAGCAGAAGCCAGGAGAGATGCATGGAACAGATTCCGCTTTAAATCCTCCAGAAGGAATCAACGCTGGTGACATCTTGATTTTGGATTTCTGGTTTCCAGGACTTTAAGAAAATAAATTTCCATTGTGTTAGGTCATTATATTTGTCATGATTTATTACAGCAGCCTCAGGAAACTAATACAGATGTAATGATTCAAAGAGTCCTCCATGGTTCTGCTTCAAACTGGCATTATGTGTCAGCACCCCACCCCGCTCCTCAGGAATGAGGGCAGGCTCTTACAAACTTGTTTCCTCCTGAGAACATCTGCCTCATCATTCTGAATGTTCTAGGAAATGTACAAGAGACCATCATTTTGTTGTAAGTGAATTCATCTGAATTCGTAACACTTGAAAAAATTACATCTGTATGTTTGAAAATTCAGTTCAATTGTTGAGCAAGCCTTGGCAGCCATCCTTGCACCAAGCTTAAATTATCTTTCTGGTATTATCAAGACTCAACATTAGCACTAATTGTGCTGGGTCCAACTCCAATGGCTTCAAATAATTATTAGCAATTGCTTATTATCTCTTTTGAAAACCCTAAATACATACCTATTTTTTAAGAAATTGGCTCATTGAGGCTGGAAAGAATACAGACTTCCATTCTTGGGGCTGATGTGAGTCAGGACATTGTCCAGGAAAATAAAAGTGTGTGGGTTGGTGCTTGCCAATTTGAAATATTGACTGTGTTTCTTGATTGATTGGCGAAGCCAAGTTGGAATATCAAGCCTCAGTTTTCAGATGTGAGACTCAAAATAAAATGTTTCACTTTGTTCTCTAAGCCACTTGCTTGTCCCTCAGGGTTGCTTTTCCCTCATTTCTCAGACCCCTATTGTCCATACCTTAAAACATTTCTCCTCTGTTGCATTCAAAGGAACCAGAAGCCTCTTCTCTTGCAGAGAGCCCTTTCCTCTACAGAGCAAGTTCTCCTTTCCTCTGTAAATAGCTAGGCTACACTAGAAGTCATCATTTATATTTTACTTAATTTTCACCCATTATTCATCAATGCATTTATTCATGCTTCCATGAATCCACGCATTCATCCATCTGTGCATCCATGCAGGTAGCCAGGCATCTATCTATTCATCCATGCATGTGGCAATGCATCACTGAATCCATGAATCCATCTACACATACATGCATGCAGCCATGCATGCGTCCATCAATTCTTTCTTCTCTGTTCTTCCTTTTTAAAATATTCCTCCTTTACATTTCTTTCATTTCCTTCCAAGACTCCTACGACATCTAGCTTCCAAAGCTGTTAACTTAGTGACTGTCATTCTATTTCTTTAGCATCCCCTGATGCCGTCAGAGAAACCACTTTGAGCCAATATTCTGTGTATCTATACTTTTATTTTTAGCCATCACAATGATCAACTCAGTCACTGAGTTTTTATTTTGGAGTTTGACTAGAAGTTATGATTATAGCTTCCTTGTAAATTTTAGTTGTGTCTCAGGATTCCCATCATAGGAACTGTTTTAAATGAGGTGAATGTAGCTGTTCTCTGTAAGTTACCAGTCCAGATGACTAGCCCATGCTGGGGGAACATCTTCTTTTGCAGAATGCCCTTCCCTCTACAGAGTAGGTTTCTCCTTTCCTCCCTAAATAGCTAGGCTATAATAGAAGTCATTCACATTTTGTATAATTTTCACCCATTATTCATCAATGCGTCTATTCATGCTTTCATGAATCCATGACGCTAACATGCTCAGGTGCTAGCCAATCCACTCACACTCATTACAACTGGCCATATTCTCCCATGGATAGTTCTACCCTGAAGATACTCTACATCTTCCAGAAGGTATTCCTGCTTCTTTGCCCTGCAGTAGCAACCAGGATGAGTAACTGCCCCTACAGTGTGTCAGGAGGAGGAAAGAGCTTAATTAGGACTCTCTCCACCAGCACAATCCATCTCCATGAGCACTGGCATACTTCTCTTCCAGGCCACATTTTACCCTACAACAGGACTTAACTACATTTTGTTTTTCTATAGGTCTTTCACAGATTTGAGTTTGGGACCTAGAGGTACTCTGACATCTTTTGTTTTCCTCATGGCACCTTCCCTGGCACCTGCAATATTGGAAGAGCGCCAGCAGCTGTTATAAGTTCACCATTTACCCATCTGTTCACCATTTACCCGAAGAAGACCTTTCATTTAGGCAGTGTTTGGAAACTTACAACCCAAAAGCCTCATCCACTCACTCACCCTCTTTAATAATGAGCTAGTTCACCATTTGCTCATTTTCTTTAATCACTGACTTTTTTTTGAAACATAAAGACAACACACCTCAAATTTATGGCCTTCAGCAGGTAACATTTCTTCGCTAAATTTTTAACAGCATTGCTTTATTTTTATTGTATTTTGATGGGGAATATCTTCTACCTATGACATCTGCTACTATAAAAAGTGATAACAATTTTCCTTTTATAGCAGTATATGAAGTTTAATTTTGAAATGAAAAAATAGGAAAGACAGTAAGTAATAATGACAGAGGAAACACATGCAAAAATCACGAACTGTTATGTGAATGACCGAATTTGGGAAACATGATTTTAGCTTTTTAAATCCTGATAACCCTCCATTCAGGTGGAGACTAATGTTCCTGTTTATAAGATGAACCAGTTTTAGTGAGGCTGAGAAACTGGACCAAGCTACACACCTGCTTTTCAGTGTCAGGCCTTAAAGCAAAGTTGGAAAGACCCCAGGTTATGAACTCAATTTCCCCTCCAAGTGTTCCATCTCTTGAGCTTCCATATGCATGAATGTATAGATGGATGGACGCATGGATGTATAGATGGATTCATGAATGCATGGCTACATGCACGGATGCACAGATGGAAGAATTTGGGAGTTAGCCAATTCTTGTCCTAAGTGATCAATCATAAATCTAAACAATATCAGCAGGAAGAGAATTAGTGTTTAGGGCATTTTTGTGTGTTATAAACTATTATTATCTCTGCCATGATCACATTTATAGCCCCATTTAATTCTCCCAACAATCCTAGGGAGGCACTGACCTGTGTGTTCCATTTCACAGATAAGGAAACTAAAATCAGAGAAGGTAAGTAACTTTCCCAAGGCCACATAGTAAATGAGTGACCAGAATTGAACCCTGGTCTGTCCCCAAAGCTTAAGGTAGTTCAGCCTCATCATACTGCTCTCCAATAAAAGGCAACTGATCCTCCAACAAGTTTTATCATATCTGGTTTTATCCCATCTTTATAAGACGGGGCAGTGCCAAAAACGTTTTATGAAAACTTTCCATCAAAACGTACTTAAAAATTTACAAGGAGTTTAAAGACTTCAGCTACAGTTTCCAGAACAGCGAGCTTCCTGCCGTGACCAGAGATGAGCGATGAACGCTCAGTCTCCTCATGTGTCAATAAGGTGGGACCATGGACTGATTTGTGTTTCTCTCCAAAATGTATAGGTTGAGGCCCTTGCCCACAATGTGACTATATCTGGACACAGGACGGTAGGAAGTAATTAAAGTTAAATGAGGTCATATGAGTGGGACCCTGATCTGATAGGGTTAGTGTCATTACAAGAAGAGAAAACACAGACTTTTCTCTTTCTCTCTTTCTCTCCTTTCCCTCCCCCACATGCACACACTAAGGAAGAAGGGTCGTGTGAGGACAAAGTAGCTGTGTGCAAACCAGGAACAGAGATGCCCAGAAGCCAAATCCCGCAGGACCTTGATCTTGGACTTTCCAGCTTTCAGAATAATGACAAAATAAATTTCCATTGTTTATAAGCTACTCAGTTGATGACATTTTGTTATGGCAGCCCAAGTGGACTGATACAGATGGCAGTTAACATTGACCTGCTGTGAAGGTCAGATGTGATCAGATTAAAGCTCCATGTAAATCAGCACTAGCATAAGGGAGTATTATTTCTCTGAGGGGCCCACTTTGGGCCCAGGTGAAGCTGGGGATGTAGAATATGTGACTCCACAGGCAGTAAAAAATGAGAATCCAGAAAAATCCCAGCAGGACACCCGTGGGTGTAAAGTGGGCTCCTCAGCATTGGAGATCATTTCTAGACGAGGCTCATGGTTGCCTCCTGCTTTGCTTTTTCTCTTCCCAAAGTGGAAATCGCCTTATTTGCTTTTTTCTGATTATAAAAATAACACATACTGTATATAAAAATAAGCCGGCAATTTTAAAAGGTAGAAAGAAGGACGTAAAAGCTGACATAGCCCCTCTGCTCAGCATGACTATCTGTACTGTGAAAATGTCACAACCCACCCATTCAGACCTACATTTTTTGTTCATTTCCGTATATACATACATACATAGAGATTGCATATGTGCTTTAAAATAAAAATCAGATTACATTATATCTGCAATTTCAAAATTTGCATTTTACAGTTGGGAAAAAGTACCAGTACAACAAAAACTATCTCTAAAGTCAGACTGCCTGGTTTAAATCCTAGTTCTGCTGCTTATTAACTGGATAGCCTTGAGTACTCTAGACTCAAATTCCTTATCCAAAAAAAAAAAAAAAAATGGATAATAGTAGCTCTTATTCCTCATGTTTTAAAAATTAAATAACCTGATATATGAAAAATGTTTAGGACTATGCCTGGTATATAGTACATGCCATTATAAGAATCAACACACACACACACACACACACAGTCAATCCATTGCTTCAGACAGTAAGTGTTCATTTGGTTTTCATGTCTGCAGCTTGACCAGGCAATTCTGCTCATGTGTGTGGGAGGGACAGACTTGACTGATCTCTACTGGATATGAACATGCATCTGTGGTCAACTGGCCGGTTGGCTAAGGCTGGCTGACCTAGGATGCATCACTCACATGCCTAGTGGTGGCTGTTTGTTGGCTACATGGTAGGTGGTGGTGATGATGAGTCCCATGTCACTCATCATTCAGCAAGCTATGCTGGACTTGTCTAAGAACGATAGTAGAAGCATACAAGACTTCTTGGGACCTTAGCTCAGAACAGGCACATGCTGTCACACACTCCATGTTATTGACTACATAAAGCAAATTGCAAGTCCAGACCACATTCAAGGGGTGGAGACTCAGAATCTACTTCTTGATTAGAGAAGTTGCAAGGTCACATTGCAAAGGTGTGGATATAGGAAGTGGTAAATACTTGGGGACATTTTAAAATCAATCTAGCATACACATGTTAGAGAAAAGGAAACTGAGACTTAAAGAGGCCCAAGGCTCTTGAATTCTACCCTAGTTGGCTGAGTCCAGAGCTCAAGCTCTGGAATGCCACATCACAGCAACAAGGGTACCACTTCCCCTTTACCAGACCCCCAGGGATAGGATCATCTTTGCCTCACTGGTAGAAAGCACATAGAGGAAGCTACTAACTTTTTCTGTCTCTGAATCACTCAGAGTCTGCAAAATATCCTAGGATCTTCTCTCTTCCTCCTCTTCCTTTTCTTCCTCCCTGGGTTCAATTAGCCACAGCCAGAGCTTCCAGAGTAGACATAGTGGCAGCATCCAAGTCAACAGCAAAGCATCCACTTATCATTCCTTCCTTTTCAGGTGTTTTCTTCTGACTAAGGAGAGGAGTACCTTCCCATGCAATGTGAATCTCATATTCTCCAAATCTAAGAGGTTGAGGTCCCACTCTCATGAGAGATGTACTTCCTGGTCACACTCAGAGTCGGTCAGGGAGGAGTGGGTAATGGCTGATGGGGTGTGGAGTTGAACATGCACTACTCCTTGTTGCTGTTGATTGAGAGTTCTTTCTCTTTGCATCTTTGTGAAAGGGAATCAGGAAAGAGGCTTAGGTTTGTAGGAGGAGGAGGAATAGAAGGAAGAAGAGGAGGAGGAAGAAGAGGAAAAGGAGACAGAAGAGGAGAAAGAGGAGAATGTGGAGGACAAAGAGGAAAGGAAGGAGGAGGAGAAAGAGGAGGAGGGAAAAGAGGAGAAGAAAAAGAGAAAGAGAAGAAAGAGAAAGAAGAAGAAAATATGGAGAAAGAGGAGGACAAGGAGGAGGAAGAGGAGAAGAAGGAGAAAGAGGATGAGGAAGAACAGAAAGAGGAGGAGGAAAAGCAGGAGAAGATGGAGGAAAAAGAGGAGGAGAAGGAGGAGGAGAAAGAGGAGGAGGAACAGGAGGAGGAGGAGGAGGGAGAGGAGGAGAAGGAGGAGTATGACTAATAAAAGAACCAAACTTGATCTTGAGGTCTAGGGCATAAAGAGACACTGTGGTTTCTGCTTACCTAGATGGAAGTCTTTTATTGAATTCCAGGACCCCAACTTTCCTTTGAGAATCATTTCATCATACATTCTATCTTTTGTCCATACTGACTGAGTACTTGAATCCATCCATCCATGTCTGAAGCCAAATAGTACTGGATTACTTAGGTAAATGAGCCAATTCAGTGGCCCCCACCATCTCTCTCTCTGTCTCTGTCTCTGTCTCTGTCTCTGTCTCTGTCTCTCTCTCTCTGTCTGTCTCTGTCTGTCTCTCTCTCTCTCTCTCTCTCCCTGTGAAAGTTTAAGTTGGATTTCCATCAGTTGAATCCAGCAGTCCTACCCAATACAAAAATTCAATCATAGCTCGATCATTATTTCCTTATCACCCACAATCATAACTCCTTCTTTCTTCCCCAACTACTAAATAAAATTTCCATGCCTATCAGTGAACACAGAATCTAGAGGTGAGAATAGGGGCATGGCATGAGAAAATTACTGTGTGTCTGAGCAGCCCACAGCATCCTACTTCAAACACAGGCACACACAGGACACACACACACACACACGCACACACCCCTACACACCCCTACACATCCTTAAAGTCAAGGTAAGATGAGCGTGAGTGAGCAGTTTTGTGATCCATGGAAGTGTAGAGCTCTTCCCAAGTTTTTAGGTTATTAGCTGGTAGGGTTGGGGGAAAGGAAGTGGTTATAATTTCAAAGTCACCACTGACTTCAGGATCATGATTTTCTCAGACTGCCTCTGTTTCAGCCTACACTGCAGCAGTGTGAAATTCAGCCCCTTCTCACATACGAAGTCACACACACACACACACACACACACAGAGAGAGAGAGAGAAAGCAATACAAAACACTTATGAATGTAATAAAATTGAGTGAATACAAAGACAATTTAAAACAACTTAAAAATGACTTTAAGTAACATGCATCCTTTTTTTCCCCAATGTATTAATACATCTCCCAAGAAAATTTCCACTGGCCATAGCCTCACATGAACTTGGCAACTCCTCACTCCCCTCCTTTTCATCTTTATCCCTCCCTCCCAGGAGCTCTGTACTCATTTCTCTCATTCTTCTACACAAGGAGTGACTTTCCTTCTCTCTCCTCCCACCTCCATCTCTCTCTGAACCACACCAATTTCCCCAGTCTCACCTTCTACAACAAATCCTTCTCCAATGTATTTTTTAAGATGCTAAAAGAAAAAAAAAAAAAAGAGTGGGGGGTGGGAATGTTTAAAAAAAAAAGATGCTAAAAGAAATTCAAGTCCATATTTTAAAGTAATATTTTCACCTTAGTATATCTGTGTAGAAAAATATATGATAGGAAATGCCCCCAACATATTAGCAGTGGCTGGTGGGATTACAGGTAATTTTTACTTTTTTCTTCAAATAACGATATTTCTAACAAACCTCTAGTAGAAGATATATTACATCTTTGTATAAGAACCTCAGAAAAGGAAATGAAGGAGAGGGAAATTTTTTTAGTGAATTCACACAATGGGACTCACTCATTATTCTTAGATTTGCAGAATCTGAGCTTTTTCTGATAATATATGGGACCCGGAAGTGATATATAAGCCATCTAATTCTAGCGTCTCCTTCTGGAAGGACTTAAAGGACACTTTTTCCTACTGAACTAATACTCAGTGATCAGAGAGGCTTAGCAACTTCTCCAAGGTCACCCAGCTGGAAAGAGGTAAAGCCAAGATTCAGAGTCAGCAATGTCTGACTCTAAAGACAACAGTCTTTTTTTTTGTTGTTGTTATTGATGGAGATTCAGGCATCCCAGGCTGTGGAGAGAATACCTATGAAGGCTGAAAACCACTTGGCCGGGTATTACTTGCGATTTTTCACACTGCTCCCTAACCTCAGTGGTAAGCTTACAGGCATTGAAATATGTTGCTTCATAATTCACACGCTAGGCATTAAGTGTGCCTGAGAAGATATGCCTGGAATTCCCCACCACATTCAGGAAGATTTCGCCTGTGAGAAATGACACTGCGAGTGTCCTCGGAACAATTCTTTCTATAAAATGATGTAACTGAAATGTGGCCTTTTAAAAAGGAATGTGATCAGGCTGAATTTGGATACAGTTATCTGAGACACTGAATCATCCAACTTTTATTAGACCCAGGAGATGGTCGCCATAGTTTTCTGCCTGGGAGTTTATGATCAAGTTTTGGATTTTTTCCCCTCATTCTAGAGGAAAAAAAGGGGGTAATCTGTAGATAATGTGTCCCCATCCAAGTGAATTATGTGTTAAATCTAGAGGAGGGAAATCAGCAGTGTACACAGCAGACCCGACACTGGGGAAGGCAGATTCCCCCTCCTCAACTTTCCCTGCAGGTTTTTGGCTCCATTTTATCTTGGAAGGCAATTAACTAAGCATCAAAGCCCAAAGTGACAAGACCCTAATAACACCCATGGGAAAGACATGGTATTGTGCAGTAGCTAAGAACTTGAATTGGAGTGTCTGGATTTATATTTATGCTCATTTTATCACTCATTTAGCAGACACTTATTATATACCTACTATGTACCAGGCACTGTTTCGGATGATGCTGGGAGTATAGCAGTCACTAAGGTCCTTGCTTTTATAATGTCTCTGGTCGAGTTGACAAAGAAATACAATAAGCAAGGACCTAATAGATGGCAGTGAGTGCTGTGGGGGTGACAGAGGGGCTGAGGGCTCCTTTTGGGGGGGAGGGGGCGGTCAGGGAAGTCTCCTCTTTGGAGGTGACTCTGAAGCTAAGACCTGATTTTAGAGAATTAACCAGTCCTGGAAATTTCTAGGAGACGAATTCCTGGCAGTCACTGCTCTTGACTAGTTGTGGCCTTGGGAACTGTCTCAACCTCTCCAGGACTCAGTGTTCTCATCTATTAAGTAGGGATAATAAAAGGCCAGTGCTAGGATTGGATGCCATAGTCCATAGGAAGCCTCAGCACACTGGGCTAGGCTGAAACATGAGAAATTGCTGATGCAATTCTTGACCTACAAAATGGCCATCCTATATAGTTCAATCACTTCTGTTTAATCAGTGCCAACTGTTACTATTCATAACTACGGTTTATTGAGCACTTACTACTTTTCTTTCTCTTAATATTGTTTCTAATCCCTACAATTTGACAAACTACTCATATGAGCTTCATTTTCTTTTAATTATACTTTAAGTTCTGGAGTACATGTGCACAACATGCAGGTTTGTTACATAGGTATACACATGCCATGGTGGTTTGCTGCATTCATCCCCCCGTCATCTACATTAGGTATTTCTGCTAATGCTATCCCTCCCCAATCCCCCAACCCCTTGCTAAAAGGCTCAGAGAGGTAAATGATTTTCCCAGGGCCACAGGGTCAGTAACTGGGAGTGTCTGACCCCAAATAGTGAGTGCTGTTCCATTTTGCTACCCCCGCCTTGGGGATCCCAGTGTAGCTCCCATGCCCAGAAAAGGCTTGCTCAAGATTTGTTGAGCAAATGGAAACTGGTGCTTCCTTCCTATGTATGGGATGAGCCATAATGTTTTCAATAACCCAAAGACTTCCTCAGCCATCCCATGTACTCATTTCCAATATGGCATTTTTTTTTTTTTAAAGGCTAAGGAACTTTCTGCAGGTGATGCTGTCACTTCTGAGCTGGGATTTGTCAGAAGGCCAAGGTAGAAAACTCTAAACAAGTGTTAATCCTGAATGCACATTGAAATCATCCAGTCAGCTTTGAAAAACTGTGATGTCTGGGTCCTGCTTCCAAGGATTCAGATGTGATGGGGTCAAGCATTAGGTATTCATTTAAGTTCCTCACAAGATTCTATTTTGTGGGAAGATTTGAGAACCAGTCTCCTAAACAATTTGTACCCAGAAAGCATTCAGCTCGGGCCACAGGGATCAAGGCGCAGACAGTAACTTGGAAGACAGGGAGTTACTCTCTTTGGTAAACGTGACATATATTGCAAAGCCGAACCAGATCAGGACCAACACCCCAGAGCATTAGTTATCATTTTCTTCTGTGAACTCTACCCTAAGAAGTAGCAAAGGACAAAACAGTATATCCCTTGGTCAGAATGTGAACAGAAAACCTGTAACCCTGCTCTGGATTTTGCTTGCCTTGTAGCCTTGGGCAAATTGCAGAACCTCTAAGTATATGCAAAGGACAGATTGTAAAACCTACAGCAGGAAGGTATTAGTCTCTCTCTTGCTATCTCTCTCATATATACACAAAAACATTATTGTTGTTATATAAAATATATTTATATTTATTATATATTTGTATTAATATAGTTTATAATATCACTATATATTTATTATACATGATATTAATATTTAGTATATATCATATCTGTGTATCTACCTACCTTTAGTAAAGTGCCTGTCTTACTTACACATGGTAAGTACTCAAATAATGATTGAGGTTTTTTGTTGTTTTGTTTTTTTTTTTGACAGAGTCTCCCTCTGTTGCCCAGGCTGGAGTGCAGTGAGTGGCATGATCTCTGCTCACTGCAACCTCCACCTCCCAGGTTCAAGCAATTCTCTGCCTCAGCCTCCTGAGTAGCTGCGATTACAGGCACCTGCCACCATGCCCAGCTAATTATTTTGTATTTTTAGTAGAGACGGGGTTTCACGATGTTGGCCAGGCTGGTCTTGAACTCTGACCTTGTGATCTACCTACCTTGGACTCCCAAAGTGCTGGGATTACAGGCGTGAGCCACCGCGCCCGACCATGATTGTTATTTTGTAAAAGACACAGCACTAATTATGAAGTACCTGCCTGTCCAGTCGCTATCATGGGTGCTCTTGGATATTATTACACTTCATGCTCCCCACTGTCCTGGAGCTGGGTGTGATCTCCATATTTTACACATAAAGAAACTGAGGCTTTGGGAGGGTAACTGAGTGCCAGGACCACATACCTCGTAAATGTAAAGGTGGAAATTGGACTCAGGCATGACTTTCTACTCCACCCTGAAGCCTCTCAAAGATTCAACTTGAAATATGAAAAAGGAAATGTCTTCCAGAGACTGACCAGGGCTCTACGGATGTGGCAGTGCCTACAGATAAAGGCATTTTTGTTGCCTTACTGGATGCAATTTCTTGTGCATTTTAAGGTTTCCAATGAAAAGGAACAAAGCCATAGGATGTTCCTCATTAAACCCCGCCCTCATCCCATCCTCACCAGTGCAGCCCATCTGCTGTAAATTGATTTAAACACAGGACCCAGTCCAGGCTAGTGAAAGAGGAAAAGCACAGGATTGGGGAAAATGTCTGTATTAGTCCATTCTCACACTGCTATAAAGAACTGCCTAAGACTAGGTCATACGAAGACAAGAGATTTAACTGACTCACAGTTCCACAAGCTTCACAGGAATAATGACTGGGAGGTCTCAGCAAACTTAAAATCGTGGCAGAAGGTGAAGGAGAAGCAAGCACGTCTTACCACGGTGGAGCAGGAGACACAGAGTGACGGAGCAATTGCTACACACTTTCAAACAACCAGATCTCCCGAGAACTCACTCACTATCGCAAGACCAGTCAGGGGAAACTCTGCTCCCGTGATGCAGGCCCCGCCCCCGGCACACGGGGATTATAATTCCAGATGAGACTTGCGTGTGGTCAAGAGCCAAACCATATCAATGTCTATATTTCATGTTCCTCAGAATCACTTGTGAGAGCCTTCAATAAGCTTTTTCACTCTTCCTTCAGTAAGTTCTTAATCGGCGATTCCATTCAGTCGATATAGAAGGGGCCCAGAAATCTTCATTTTAGCAGGCACCCCAGATGGTTTGATGCCCGTGTTGAGGAATGCTGCCCTAAAGGAAATACCAGGCCCCACTCTAAAGTGTGTACATCTTGCACTGCTTCCGTAAACATTTACTGGGCACCTATTCTATGCCAGGAGCTATATCAAGTGAGGCAATTAAGAGAGTAATAAAATGCATCCCATCACCTTGCTATGACAGATTTCTGTTTGCTTTGTTTGTCTTTACTGCATGGGTATGAGGCTATCTTGCACTAATTTACCTTGGGTAAGTTACTTAATTTTGAAGAAATTCTATTGCTTATTCTCTACTTTCTTGGCACTGCACTGCAGCCTGGTTATGCGGGGGTGGATGAGAGAGACATGGCTTTGCCCTTGAGCAGCATGCGTTGAAGTGGAAGAGAGACAGAGCAAGTGCACACAGAATCCGCATGATAACTTAAAAAAGTAAATTGTGGTCATGAAGCAGTGAGTGAATGGGAGCAGGGTGGCTGGCCAGGCTTCACTGGCTCGTCTGCACAGTGAGTTCATAACAAACAGTACCTTCATCATCGCTTATAGTGAGGATTACACTAAGCAGCGGACCCAGGGCTAAATTCTGTTCTTCGCCCCTAATAGATAGATGCTCAGTGACAGTTAGTGCCCCGGGCTCTGTCTAGTGAAAGCTTATTTTGACAGCACTCTGTAAGTTTGGGGTCAAATGAAATTTTTGCCCTGGCTGTGTAGCACATCTTGTTCGCATTGCCATATCTCACCTGAAGGTGGACACAGTTCAAAAAAAAAACCCAATTCAGGTGACTTCTTCCAATGTATTAATTTTCCTTTCCCATAGGATGTCTCAGCTGTATTCGATGGGCAGGGATAGAAATTCTATATTATTTTCAGGTGATAGAAGTTGACAGGGCTATTTATTGACAATTTTGCATTCAAAGCAGCAATCACTGTTATTGCTATATAATCACCATCACCCTAAGTGTTTTCCAGGATGTTCACTAGAGCAGAAATCTTTTGTACAGCTGTATGCCTGCACTATGGGCCAGGGTAACAGATTGAACACAGTCATGTGTTCCCATTACACTTTCTTCTTTTCCTTCCTTGAGTTTATTATGTTTCATCCACCCCAGGTCCTTTGCACAGGTGTTTTTCCCAATTCAACATGATCGGCCCCAGCCGTCTTCACCTAGTTAGCTCCTGCTCAGCCTTTGTTTCATCATAGATGATGTTCTCAGTCTCCTAGTCTGGATCAGGTTTTTTTTTACTATTCTGTCCCATAACCGTGATCTTTCCTTCAGAAACCTTACCATCCTTTGCAATCATATGCTGATTAGTGCAATTGTTTGGCTCTTCTCTGTTAGGCTGGGAGCTCAATAAGGGCAGGGACAGTGGCTGCTGTCACTCACCATAAACTTCCCAAACTTTGGGTAGTGTTTTACTCATAGAAGATGCTTACTAGATATCAATGAAGGGAAGGAAGGAAAGGAGGGAAAGAGAGAGGGATAAAGGAACGAGGGATAAACAGAAGGAAGGAAGGAAGAAGAGAGGGAGCAGGCTCATGATTAACTAAAACGAAAGCCCTGGGCATTTAAATATAAGATTCTTCCCTCTTGCTCTTTGGCCAGGAATTGTCCTTCAGGTCTTTGTGTCCTGAGATCATTAAACCCGGGATGATTCAACATGACTCAATTAATCTTTGACTGGCTCAGCTGACTTCCAGGATTTGGGCACTAGATGGACAGAGAACAGTTTTCTGTTGTTAATCAAACGCCTTTGGTTTACTGTGCCTCAGGGTGAAGCACTTTGCCCATGGGGTGCCCTGACCCTCTGTCTCTAGGCAGTTAGCCTATTATTAGAGCACTTACCATATAGTGTAGTAATTGCCTATTTGCTTGTAAGTCTCTCTGACTAGATTTTAGGTACTTTGAGCACAAAGACTTTCATTCAGGGGGAATTCAGCTCCATATTCCTCATTTCTATGCAGGAAAGTTATGGGAACTAGATGGCTCTTTCTAAGGCTGGTAAGGGAGCGCATTTGTAAAAATAGCAACAATCTCAGAGAAAGAGCTTCAGACAAAGAGGTCAGAATTGTTTAGTAAATACAAGAATGGCACTCCCTGGAAGCTCCCATTATCAAAAAGCTGAGAGATTATTTGAAACATTGCATTTGTTTTTACTAGCATGGGAGAGATGAATAGAGCAGAGAACACTGGTAATGTGCACGTTCACTTAAGCTGCATCTTACTCAATGAAGGATAGGAGGGAAAGAGTGAGAACTGTGTTAGATTGAGCCTCTGTTGTGCACCCAGAATCATGCAGGCAGCATGGTGGGAATACGACATGGTGCCATGAATAGGTGTGTTGGTTCCAGAGTTAGGATGACTTGGGTTCAAGTTCTAGTGCTGTAACTTCTTAGCTCTGTGACCCTAGAAAAGTTACTCAATTGATCTCTGTTTTAGTTTTCTCATAAAACAGAAGAAAATATGCTTACTTCACTAAGTTGTAAGGAAGAGTAATTAATGAATATTCAATGAGCAAAAAGGAACCAATGATTAAAACAGATAACATACAGAAAATTCTTTCCATGCTATATTGATCGGTTGACTTGGAAGAGTCTTTCTGAGAAAGTGACCTTTACTTTGAGATCTAGAGAATGAATAGGAGTCAGTAGAGAAAGCAGAAAAGGAATCTTAGAAGATTAAATGCAGGTTGTATGACTATCACGACATAGAGAGGACTGATATATTCAGAGAGCTGAAGGATGGTCAGAGGACCTGGAGTGCAGTGAAGAAGAGGGATACCTAACTCAAGAAGAGGTTAAATCACATCGTACCTTAAAGGTCATTTGGATTTAATTCTAGGGGCTGAGTAGGAACTAGGAAGAGGAAATAGGAAATGGGAAAGAGGAAGGCAATCATTGCAGTGGTGATGGTGGAAATGGAATGCAATGAGTTGAGAGAGAGAGGCAGGGTGGAGCCATGTGATGGGAATGTGTGGGGCCAAGAGAGGATGAGCTGGTCAGAATGACTCCCTGCTCTCCTAGCTCTGGGCTAGGAAGATGGTGGCACCAATCTCTGCAATGAAGAAGGCTGCAGGAAGAATAAATGGATGTTGGGACGAGATCAGGATTTTAGTTTTAGGAGTGTTAAGTTTAAGATTGCTGTTAGATATCCAAGCGGAAATGTCAAGTAGGCAAATGAAAATTACAAGTCTGAATCTCACAAGGGAGGTCTAGATCAGAGATATATATTTTCAAATTGTCAGCCTACAGATTGTATTGAATGCCATGAGACTGAGTGGGGATCTAGATAGAAGAGAGAAAGAGTACATTAAGAAAAAGAGATTGAGTTTTATGTGCTCTGTAACTAAACATACACACACACACACACACACACACAGAGAGAGAGAAGGGGAGAGAGAGAAGAGAGAGAGATGCAATATGGACAATGAGCTGGAGAGCACAGCAATCTGAATTCTGTCTCAGCCATTGACAATGTTTGTAACTTTGACAAGTTACCCCACCTCTCCAAGCCCTGCTTCTATTATCATAAAATAAGAGAATGTTATAGCCCAAGGTTTTATGAGGATTAACATTGATACATGTTAATGCCCCAGTCACATCATAAGGTCACTGCAGATGAGAGCAGGCTTCAGGGCTATTTTCTCTCCTAGGCCTCTCCCTGGCCCCTCAGCCTGTGTCCTGACTCTACAATTCCTTTATTCTTACCACATTCTTTACTAATCTCATTCCAAACTCCCAGCAGCAAAAGGCAGATCATTGATAACTCTCTGTGGAGTTTCTTTGATTTCAGATCTTCCTCCTCTTTCCTGCCTCCAAGTAATATCTGGCTCATCTAAGCAATCTCCAAACTTCTCATGTGGAAAGAAAAAATAGACTATTTGGGATGAGCCACTTTGTAAGCTGCATGCTAATAAGTGGTGCGCTTATTGTTATTATATTTGCTTTCAAATCAGCAAGAATTCTGATTAGATCGTGTAGATGGGGACAGTATTAGCCAGTGGCGTGGAGAAAATAAAAGCTATTCTTAGAAAATCTCTCTCTTGATTAGTCCCTGGTGCCTGTTGGATAGTTGTTGATGTCAGTAGACAATTTTGAGATGATGTCAGTCGGTGTTTTGGGGAAGCTGTAGGAGAGAGAATGAGAATGAATGTGTTTGTGGAGAGTAGAGTATTATGCAAGTATCTCTCATGCAGGCCGTTCTCAACGTCACCGTCTTTCAATCAGTACATCCAATGTGTGACCTGTGCCAAGCACGTCTTAAATGCTGAGTATGAGGCAGAGTGGAAGCTGAGTTGAGAGCTCAGGTTCTGGGTCTGAGGTAGATTGGACAGGATGGTCACCGCCTCCCTTAAAGGAGAACACATTTGCTAAAGAGAGGGAGAGAAGAAACCGCCCCACAGTGTACAAACCACAACCCGGGCTCGTGGTTAGGACACCCTGCAGCAAGGAGGTAGAAGAGCAGAAGAGAGAATCTTCAAATTTGTGCAAGTGCAGAAACTCATGATTAGTGTCCTTGGGCTGACTTATACTCATGATAACATTTAAAAACACACCCCTGGGTAGAGATTTAAGATGCTAATGAGACATGTGACGTATGTACTAGCATGTCTGACCACAGAGCATGCACCAACAGAAAACCACCCATAACACGCTTACTGACAGCGCCCTTTCCCATCTCTTTAGGAGTCATCATGTAAGCTTCCCATAAAGACAGTTACCATAGTGTGAGTCAGTGCTGACTTGCCTTTGAGCAGCCCGCTCTGATCAGCTGTCAGAGTGTACTTTCACTTTGCATTTAACTTTCTTGCATACTTTTACTTTGGACTCACTGTCAAATTATTTTGTGCAGCAAAGTCAAGAACCTGGACTGGCCCAGGAGCAACAGGCCTACACAGCTTGGGTTCAAACAGGGTCTCTCCGTTTCCTGCATGGAGATACTTAATCACTCTAGGCTTGCAGGTCCTTTCCTATTGCATGGAGGAAATAATACTACCTGCCTCAGAGCTTTGTTGTGAGGATTAAATGGGATGGCCTATGTAAAAGATTAAGGAGTTTACTTGACACCTGCAGGCTTTCTCATAAATGTCAGTAAGCTTTATCTGATTTAATTCACACGACAGCCCTCTAAGGCATGTGCTAATATCACCTCTTCCCCTCTCTCCTCTTTTCCAGCATACCCAAACTGAAGCCCGAAGAGGTTAAAGGACTAATCTGAAGACCCAAATGTAGCATTTGAGACTAAGTCTTCCCTACTCAAAGCCAGTGTTTTATCTGCTACAACCTTAACATGAATAAGTGCCAGAAAATTAACTACCAGGCCATCACGAAGACTTGGAACTGACTGAATGACAGTATTCTAGATGTGGGCGTGTGGATGAATGGATAGGCCAAAGATCCACGATTAACCTGAAGTCGTGCCTGCTGCGTTCAACAACTTGCATTTGCACCTTCAGTGAATGCTCCTAGAAGTGCCCAGAAATGGGACAGACACTGAAGTGAGCAAAAGTGGTAAGACGCAACACAAGCCTTTGCCCTTGTGAAGCTTACAGTTTAGTGGAAGGAACGGAGATAATGCACATAACGAACAAATAAATGTACAATGGAAGAGTATAATAAGGTCCTTGTTAGAAATATATGTGAATTTTGTTTTATAAATTAAATAATTAATTATTTTTTAGAGACAGGATCTCACTCTGTCACTTAGGCTGAAGTGCAGTGGTGTGATCATAGCTCACTGCAGCCTCAACCTCCCCAGCTCAAGCAATCCTCTCGACCCAGTCTCCTGAGAAGCTGGGACTACAGAGACAGGCCATCATGCCCAGCTAATTTTTTATTTTTAAAGGTGTGGTTGTGCTGTGTTTCCCAGGCTGGTCTCAAACTCCTGGACTCAAATAATCCTTTTCTGCCTTAGCCTCACCAAATGTTGGGATTATATGTATGAACCACCATGCCCAGCTTAAATTTTATATATATACACACACACACTTTGAGTCCCTCATCTAGTATGAGGGTTTGGGGAAGGCTCTCCTAAGTAATTATAATTATTATTATGTAATAATAATTATCAATACTTTTTTTTTTGAATTGAGTTTCGCTCTTTTTGGCCAGGCTGGAGTGCAATGGCGCTATCTTGGCTCACCGCAACCTCCACCTCCCGTGTTCCAGTGATTCTCTTCCCTCAGCTTCTGGAGTAGCTGGGATTACAAGCATGTGCCACCACACCCGGCTAATTTTGTATTTTTAGTAGAGATGGGATTTTTCCATGTTGGTCAGGCTGGTCTCAAACTCCCAAACTCAGGTGATCCGCCTGCCTCAGCCTCCCAAAGTGCTGGGATTACAGGTGTGAGCCACCATGCCCGGCCTAATTATCAATACTTTTATGGCACTGACTATATGTCAGACACAAGAGTTTTTCTGATGCTTTATATATTATCCTCACAGCAGGTCTATTATTGCCTCTATTCTGCCCATTTTAGAGACAAAGAAACTGAGACGCACAAAGGTAGTGTTTTATTTGCCCATGGTCACACAGTTAGCAAATGCCAGAGCTGGGCCAGGCAGTTGACTGCAGAGCCAACACTCCAAATCAAGCTGAGGTCTGAAGGATGTACAGGTGTTAACGAGGCAAAGGGCAGGGGTTGCATTCCTGCAGGCAGAAGGATGGTAGACACAGATTCCCTCCTGCAACAGGAGACGCAGAGAGCACTTGGGACCTAATACTTTTGCGTGGACCTGGAGCTCAGGGAGATAGGAAAAGCAAGGTTAGAGGAGGTGTTGAAAGAAAGGCAGAGGTGGACCATGAAGAACCCATGGGCCACCTTGGAGGCCTTGGTCTTTAGCCTAAGAACCCTTTAAAAAGGTCACACTGGCTGCTTGGTGAAGAACAGGTTGAAGGAGCGTCAAAGGAAAAAGCTGAGAGACCAACATTAAGAGAATTCTGTCATTGTCCAGACTAGAAGGGTGATGGTAGAGTTGGAGAAAAGTAGTCAGATTCAACAGGCATTTGCGAGACATGACGGACAAGCCATTGTGATCGACTGGTGCTGTGAGTAAAGAAGAAAGACTAAGCATTTACTCACTGCATCAATGATCCAGTGAGCTGGTTACCAAAACCAAGACTGGTGTGAAGAGAAGGAAACAGGGAGACATTTGACAACAGTTTGTGATCTAAAATGCCTTAATAGATTTAACTAGGCTAAGTATAAATGCCAGCAAGTGAGTCCCAAATACCCACTGTCCAGAAACATGATAGGTGTGTTACTTCTAGTGAGGAAGGCTTTGGGATCTGAGTCAACTGGAAATGCAGTATGTGTCATCTGCATGGCATGGCCACCAAAAGATGCTCATCTGTCTCTCCCATCGTCATCTCTTCTGAAGTTATCAGAAGATACATAGAGCATGACATGTACAATCCTGTGTGTTCTACATTCAAAATTTTTACAGATCCCACTCAGTTTTAGTGGCGTTTGGGATGCTGACAAGGAAACGTTTAGCATAAAGCATTTATTTTGCATTAGGCTTTGGCTAGGCTCTTCACGCTCACAGCTTTTTCATTTTTATCCTGTCTTTGTAACATGCTAACTCTGATGAGGAGACAGCAACTCAAATAGTTAAGTGGCTTCTTGATGGTGGTGCAGGAAACAAAAGGGGCATTTCAACTTGGATTTGCCTGACTCAAAGGTTGTGCTTTTCCCATGCTGCTACTTGTCTCTCTCAAGACAAAAGAGAGAGAGCTGATAAAGTGGAAGAATGCTTTGCCTTGAAAGAGAAGACTTGGTGGAACTTGATATTTATCTTCTGGTTCTTGCCTCAGTTTCCTCATATGTAAAATGGGGGTAATAATAGTACCTACCTCATAGGATTACTCTGGGGATGAGCAATGTAATGCAGGGAAAGCATTCAGTATTTTTGTCTACAAATAGCCCTTCAGAAAGTTAGCTTTCGTTACCATTATTATTATTGCAGTTGATGATGCTGTTGTTGTTGAAAGGGAAGTGAAGTTATTCTAGGTGAGTTCAGAAGATACAATAAAGGCAAATGGCCAGGTTTAGAGAATTTGGTTTCATTTCAATGGCATTAGGACGGTTTTTCAAACAGGCGGAGGTGATCCCTGTTTGAAAGGAACAACCCCCTGCAGAAGGAAGAGCCTCCGGAGTGATGAGTTCCTCGTCACAGAAGTTGTCCAAATCCAGACTAGACAACCACCTGTAGAAATGTCATAGGAAGGATCTGCTCTCAAATTGAGTTATGTAACTTCCGGGCGCCCTTCAGAGTGAAAATCTGATTCTGTCCCCCACATCTGCTCTAAAGTGACAACTTTTGTTGTGATGTAGAATAGATCTAGGGCACCTGTTCTAAAAATAGCCAGAGAGTAAGGCAGGAGGAGGAGCTGGGGTTTTGTACATATCACCTTCCCTTTGGCTCACTCCTCATGTATGTCACTAGGCCAGACAGGAGCAGAGACTTGGGGAGCTATTCTGACACACCCATGGACTTTCTTGAGCATATCCCACCTGCTCAATCTGACCCAGGAAGACCCAACTCTGTAGCTGCCCCAGAAGAAGGGCGCCTCAACTCTGGCCAGTGCATCCACCTCAGAAACACTTGGCCTACCCTCTTTAAAATTCTGATTTAGAATTTCAAGAAGTCATCACTGTGAGAAGGAGGCTGGGCTTCTGTTCTTAAGAGCTTAAGGCAAATTCACCCTTGAGTCTTCATGTGAGGGATTAATTGACATTTAGGCACAATGAGAGCTCCTTAAATATAGGAATGAGATGTTATTCATCTTCGTATTTCTCACAGCCTAGTACAAGGCCTAACACATAATACCTGCTCAATGAATATGCAGTGAATGAATATGTGAGTTAATGAGCAAATATTTAAATGACAGAATCAATTTATTCATTCAACAAATATACATTTACTGGGTTTCAAATCAGCTTGATTACATTAGAGGGTGCAACTTAATACAATTGTTAACATGTGGCTGCAGGAACAGAAATTGTTTCCAGGCTAGAAAGATTTTAAATTTTTTGGTCGGGGGGAATAAAATTGATATTTAAATTTCTATGGCTAGGGCTTGGATGGAGGCAAAACATGCTCACACACAGCAAAAGATGAGAAACAAAGAAATAGTTGAATCACCTGGATAAATGAGGTTGGGCATACTTGGCCCTCTTCTGTACTCAGCTATTTCTGTATATGTGGTGAATTTAAAATAGAGCCACAGATTCTTTGAGATGCCTCCCATTAAGAGGTTAAGCTTAATTCCCTCCCCTTGAGTGTTGGCTGGACTTAGTAACTCACTTGACTTGAATATAATGAAAGTGAAGGTAGTTCACTTCTGAGACTATTATAAAAGGTATTATGGTTTCCTCTTCTCTCTTTCTCATCACTTGCTTTTCCTAGACAAGCCAGATGTCATGTGATTAGCACTCTTGAGCAGCCTTATAGAGATACCCACATGGTGAAGAACTAAAGCCTCCAGCCAACAGCCAGAAAGGAACTGGGGCCTCCTTCCAACAGCTTTGTGAGTGAGCCTGGAGGCAGATCCTCTGGCCCCAATTAAACCTTCAGATGACTGCAGCCCTAGTCAACATCTTGCATACAACCTAATGAGAGACCCTTAGCCAGACCACCCAAAGAAGCTGCTTTCAAACTCCTGACCCACTCTAAGATAATAAGTGTTTGATGTGTGAAGCTAAGTTTTTGGAAAATTTGTTTTGTAATGATGGATAACTAATACAGAGCATCACCTCATTCTTAGTACCAAATTCTGTATTAGTCAGAATTCAATCAGAGAAGAATCACTGGGAAAGATATTGATAGTCAAACAGAAGACAGATGGATTAGATAGGTAGACACATAGATTGATAGATAATCAACTAGAAGATAGTTTAGTTAGCTAGATAGTAGTACATACAGAGACATAGATGAAAGTTACAGATAGATGATAGATAGGTAGATAAATAGATAATAGAGAACTGGTAGATTTGTTACAGGGATTTGACCTCATGCAATTGTGGGAGCTGATTAATCAATGTCTGTAGGGCTGTTGTCTTCACATCCAATGCTGATGTTTCAAGACTGAAGTCATCAGGAAGAGCAGATTGATGGAAAGGGGAGGGAGAGAGCAAGGGCACCTGGATCCCATGAGAATGAACTGGAATTCACAAGGAGGGACTGGAACCCATGTCAGTTCTTGCTGCTTCAAATCTTGGTGATGTGGGTGCCCTGCTGCAGAGGTTGGCACCCTTTGTCATGGAGCTAAACACACACCTGGCCCAGGAGTTGGAGAAGCTGCAGGGGGACCCAGTGGATGGAAGAACCAGGGCAGGTTGGCTTGCCACCTCACACCAGTGAGGTGAGTCAGCACATACACAATATGTGTGAGCTACAGAAGGGCCTGCCCTGACCATCCAAGCGTAAAAACAAATGGTGGCTTTTTCATTCCAATATCCAGTGAAAAATAGCTCTTGTGGCCCACTCTAATTAGAAGACTGACATGGCATGAATCCAACATACTATCTCTCATGGTTTTATTCACATCCACGATTTTAATTATGATCTGTGTCTTGATGACTCCTAAATTACCTTTAGCTCAATACTTTTCTTGTACCTGAAACAGGCCATTATCTTTAAGGGGAACTTCACAGGAGGGGCAAGTAGACATATAAAGGGACACATAACATGCTGCACTGGAAAGCTTCTCCAAAACATTATGGGAGATTAGAGGAGGGTGCCGTTGGCTCTGTTTCGGGTAACCAGTAAAGGATTCACAGAGGTGATATGCGAGCCAGGCCTTAAAAGATAATTATATATTTGCCAAATGGCTAAAGAGTATTCCTAAAGAAAAGAATACATTTTTAAGGACTCATTCTGAGGATGACAAAAGGTTTGTTGTGGCTATATCAGCACCTGTGTGTGAGGAAGTGGTGGAAGATGAGGTTAGAAAACTTGTATCAGCAAGAACAGATCAGGAATATCCTTGTCAGACATATCCAACATTTTGGTCTTTACACTCTAGGCAATGGGGAGCTGCCGAATAGCTGCCAAATAGAGATACCCACATGGTGAAGTGGGTATCTCTATTTGACAGCTATTTATCTAAAATAAAATTCCGACCATGCAGATGACATGATCAGAATTTTATTTTAGAATTATCACTCTGTCAAGTATGTGTAGAGAGAGTTAAAGCTGGGTCAGTACTGAAGGCAGGGAGACTGGTTATTAGATTGTCACAATCACTCATGTAGGAGAAGCTGAGAGATGGAAATCAGGTAGTGGGAATGAAGAGCAGCAGGCACACGGGAGGATACAGACAGGGAAATTACCCAGAATGGGGGAAGAAAGGAGAGAAAAGAGTCAAAGTTACTACCAGGATTTTGTCCTGGAGACTAGGGGCTGATGATGCTCTAATCTGAGAAGGAAAACTCTAGAAGAGAAAACAAGTAAGTGCTGATGGAAGGGGTAGGGGAGGATGCATTTGGTGTTGAATATGTTGGGTTTAAGGCAGCCTTTAAGATATCCAGGAGGCAGCGGAAACTACGTATCTGTGTATTATTTTTGCTTACCTTAACTTTGACAAATAAATGTGAGTTTTATGACTCTGAGCTTGATTCCTTATAGCCAAACATCAAAAGTACCCTAAACTAGGTCAGTGCTTTCTGGAGCTAATGGCAATATCAATGCTCACACTTCTTCCTCTAAATGACTCTTCCCTGTAGCTTATGATGAAATGTGGGTTGTTAAGATGATGGGAGAGGATTGGGAGAGATGTTGAATTTGCTCTGCAGTTTTACCCATAATAGTGGATTTGGAATACTCAAGATTATAAAGTCTCCTGTGCATGCAGATTGCATTGAACTAGGCTCATGTCACCACATTACCTATATTGATGACGTTTGTGAATCAGTTAGTAAAGTATGCTGTGGTTCTGTGAGCCAGATTGGACCCTGATTTCCTTCTATTGTTCTGAGCATGCCAGAGAGGCCACAGATAGTCACTTTCTTGAGCCACAGCATTATAATTTTCCAAGTGAGAAGTCTGTGTGTTTGTTTTTCATTGTGCTTGCTGATAAGGGAGACAGATTGGGACCTGGATGCTGTCTAATGAGGATGACTGTCTGTTATTTATTTATTTATTTGAGATGGAGTCTCCCTCTGTCACTCAGGCTGGAGTGCAGTGGCATGATCTTGGCTCACTGCAACCTCTGCCTCCTGAGTTCGAGTAATTCTCTGCCTCAGTCCTCTGAGTAGCTGGGATTACAGGTGCCCGCCATCAAGCCCAGCTAATTTTTGTATTTTTAGTAGAGATGGGGTTTCACCATCTTGGCCAGGCTGGTCTTGAACTCCTGACCTCATGATCTACCTGCCTCAGCCTCCCCAAGTACTGGGATTACAGGCAAGAGCAATCGTGCCCGGTCGACTGTCTCTTCATTCTATCTCTTGTTGCACCTTCCTCTTCCTTGGCTCTTGCTTGCATTAGAGCCCCAAGCAATCATGAGTAACAAGAGCCCTGAGTATTTACAATGTCACCAGCTTCTGGGATCCCAACCTTTAAAATGGTGACTGGGACTTCCTGTTGACTTTGGAAGAAATGGAAGAGGAGGAGGCTGCTCTTTAGAAGGCAGGCCTGCCTGCAGTCCCACTGAGTTAAGAAGAGCAAGACTGCTGTGTTTTCCTCGGGCAAGAAGAGAGACAGAGTGAGAGAAAGGCAAGAGAAAGAAAGAAAACTTCTGAGACACTGTAGTGTGTCAGTGGGAGGTGGAGAATGGAAGAGAGTTGGACACTTCTTCAAGGGAAAGTAAAGAATTTCAAATAGAAAGTCACAGCACGGTCTGTTCCTGGCTTCTGCCAACCTGCATGCAGTATGGAAGTTTTTACCAAGCCAGAGTGCAGAAGGCTTTGCACATATGTCCCCAGAACTTAGCACCTTGGAGATTCCAGCGGTGAAAAATATGTCTTTTTCTAACTGCTGTCTAAGAGAGTGGTAAAGAAGGTTTTGCACATACTCCCTGAAGATTGCAGGAATGCACAGAGATGGCGCCTTTGGCCGCTTTTCCACCTACTTAAGAGAAAGGTCTGACCTATGATCTCTAATTCATGGAAAATTCTCACCTTTATGAAAAGACATGGTCCCCAGTCAACCTGGGGTGAGATGGCCCCGGATTTCCAGCCACTTCATAAGTAAGTTGTTGTTTCTGTGGACATACCCTGAGCACAACTGATAAGTTTTGGAATGTTGAAAATTACAAAAGAAATTATCCTTTATACTACATTGTTAATAATCCCTCTGTACAGCCCCATGAAGCAGTCAGAAGTTGGGTAAATATTCTCATTTTACAGATATGCGTGAGAAGAATCAGAGAAGTGCAGTAGCTGGACTAAAGTCACACAGCTTGGATGTGGTGAAGAACCCAGGATTCCTGACTCCTCTTTCTGCTGCTTGTTTATTTTAAAATATTTGCTGAGTCCTTACAGTGTACAAGGGATTAGAGACCGAGAGGCAGTTTCTGCCTGCACGCTATTGGAACTAGGTAACAGCGAACATGATAGTAAAGATACAAGACGATGGGCTGTAGAGTCCAAATGACATGTGCTCACCTCCAACCTCAGCTTCACCACGACCACCTGATCCTACGGCCTTAAGGAAAATAATTTCAACTCTCTAAGCCTTGGTTTCCTCATATGTAAAATGATGGTGGCTCATACTTGTAATCCCAGCAGTTTCGGAGGCTGAAGCAGGAGGATCACTTGAGTCCAGGAGTTCAAGATCAGCCTCAGCAACATAGTGAAACCCTATCTCTATAAAAAATAAGAAATTAGCTGAGTGTGGTCGCATATGCCTGTAGCCCCAGCTACTCAAGAGGCTGAGGAAGGAATAATGCTTGAGCCCAGGGATTTGAGACTCCGGTGACCTACGATTATTCCACTGCACTCTTGTGTGAACAACAGAAAGACCTGATTTTATTTTCATTCAAATATAAAAATAAAATAAAATAAAATAAAATGGGGGTTATAATCCTTTCTGCAAAGGAGTGCCCTGAGGATACTTTTTAAGGATGCCTTTTAAAGGTTGGTTTAATGAAATTTGATAAATTTTGTCAGAACTCTCAGAATAAAAGATGTATGACCCCCAAAACTCTATTACCAGCAGAAGACTACAAAATCTTGCAAGATAAAACTTTTTTTTTTTTCTTTATCCTTGGAATTACTGCAAATTTGACTGAAATGAAAGCTTTTCCCTCTTGCAGAACCAGAACTGTCTGTTAATTACATTTGCTCAGCTATATGGTCATTTGGCTTTAGACAGCAAAATATTGGGAGGCAAAAAAAGAATCAAGTCATCCTACATAGCCACATCACTGGCAGAAGCACATGTCCCAAGTCCCAAGTATAAATCACCTCCCAATTAGGAAATAATTATGCCCCCAAGTGGGGCTACATGGGTGTTAAGGCATCCCACAAATTGCCGATCAGTTTCATAGCAGTGATAGTATTTAGTGTCACTTCAGTTAATGGAAAAATATGTTGAAAATGGCCCATCTTCAACTGCTCCGAAGAAAAAGCTGAGAAGCTCGGAAGACAGGGAATGACACAAGAAAAAAAGAAAGCCTTTGTCCATTTCCTTTGACACTAAAAAATGAAGGAGGGACTGTGCTGTAAATAAACAGTTCAAGGGCTGGGCACAGTGGCTCATGCCAGTAATCCCAGCACTTTGGGAGACTGAGGCAGGTGGGTCACCTGAAGTCAGGCGTTCAAGACCAGCCTGGCCAACATGGAGAAACCCCCATCTCTACTAAAAATACAAAAATAAGCTGGGTATGGTGGTGCATGCCTGTAGTCCCAACTACTTGGGAGGCAAAGATATGAGAAATGAGAATCATTTTAACCCGGAAGCCAGAGGTTGCAGTGAGCCAGATCATGCCACTGTACTCTAGCCTAGGTGGCAGAGCGAGACTCCATCTCAAAAAAAAAAAAAAAAAAAAACCGTTGGAGGGTGGTTTGGGGCATGGAGTCAGACCATCTGGTTTGAGACCTTCTTTCTCTGCTGCATATCAATTCAGTGATCTGGGCTGGGTCACCTTTATCTCTTAGTCTCAATTTCCTTATCTGATACATGGAGGTAAATAAAAATTGCAATATAACCTGTCCCACAGGGCTATTTTCTACAGCAACATAGAACAGCACACAAATGTTAGTTGCCATCATGTTCTTCTGATCCTCATACCTTATAGATCATTTATTTGGAATCAAAGAAGTGTTTTCTTGTTCATGATGACATTGGCTTCATGATATAATTTATCTGCTGGCCCTTCCGTAGACATGCAGGTTGTAGTTTGAAGTGCAGTGAATCAGGAAAGAATCTTGAACCTGAGCCTCTGTTTGGTTGGAAGGATTTAATATTGTGATGATTGTGAAACTGGCTCAGATTGGTACATTGTAAGTACTCAAGAAGTGTTGCTTTTCTTTATCCATCTCAGCACCTGGTGCCAGATTCAGTCATGAAGTCTTGATTGCTAGGATCTGAGTGAGCTTGAATGACATATACTCTTTCTCCCAGCCTCAGTTTCCTCATCTATAATGAGAGGGGACAGATTCATTACAGTCTGGGACAGGCAGAAAAACAAGAAAGGGGGCTCCTGGATACCATGTGTCTTCTCATTTTATATCATAACCCTTATAAAACCATCCATTTCTGTGACAGTCTGAGGCTTCTAAACCTGGAAAGATTTTGAGACCTATGCCTGAGGCACTGTCTACCTCACTCTCCATAAGGACCACAAACCCTGGTTCTTAGGGACCCCTTGCCTGATTGTTACTCACCTGAGCTTTGTCTTCATGATCTTCCAACAAATCAGCATTTCTGGAATTTACAACTATGCCCCAGGCAAACTTTCCTAGATCAAATCTTTCCGTGAGTGAAAGCTATTTGCCACACAGTGCAAATGACAATCCGTCTGTCCCATTCCTGCCCTTACCATGAACACAGGGGCAATGCCCCACTAAAAATTCTCCTCAAGAGTTTTCTCCACTCCATCGAGTTAGGTCAGACTTAGAGAAGGGTTTACTGCAGGGGCTTCGTCTTCTGCAGCCTTAGGGAAGAGGGTCTGCCTTGTGATGCAGAAAGAAGGCACTGACTTCTTCAGACTACAGCAGCTGCCATTTTTTCTCCAGAAGGCTGTGGGACTTGGCAGCCATTTGGGGTATCGTGAGGAGGAACATCCCAGCCTTACCCAACTGTGAGGAGACTGCAATCTATCCTAGGCCTCAAAAAGAAGAGTCTTTATGGGAAGCCACCATCATCTTAAAGATTCAGAAGCGACCACTAGGCTGTAATCCCCAGAGTAAGTACACAGTGCGTGTGTGGATTTTGAGAGAATGAGAGACTTGGTTTTTTTTTCTCCCCTGGTTCCATTGCCTCTCAGAAAACAGAGAGAATTTTTGGCTGCCAGATTCAGGTATTGCGGCCTTGTATGTGACTTTCTGGACTCTGTTACTATTTCAGCAGGGCCCCCATGAACCCTTCTGTATGTGTCCTGGGTTCGCAGGGGTTGGTATATAAGGAATCCTTCATAAACTGCCCTTTGAATATCTTTGGGAAGATTAAAGAGATTGGGGGAAAACTGAGGAGACGTGAAGTATAGTTTTAACCCCCCATTGAGAATACACTTTTAGTTACCACTCTGTGGGGCCCTAATTCTGAAGGAAAAAGTGTACGTTGTCATATGGGAAGTGCCCAGGAGCAAGGTGGATGAGCTTGGAGGCCAGGAACTACTTATCCTAATCAAAGGATGAAAGTATGAATGCATGAAGGTTGAGTTCTTTCACCCAACCTTCATGCACTTATACTTTCATCCATTCGGGTGAATAGAACCCAAACTTCATGCATTCATACTTCCATCCATTTAGCCACATATCCATCTAGTCATGTACTTACCCTTTCCTTCTGTCTGTCCACTCATTCATCCAACCAATTTTTCATTCATCAACTATTATTATCGATCCATTCATCCATTTCTTCATGCATTCCATATAGCATTCACTGGATACCCACCATGGATCAGACACTGCTGGTGCTTGAACAGTGAATGAGATACATCCAGTTGCTATTCTTATTCAGTGAAGAAGACGTACAATGAACAAATACACATAAATATATGATAAAATTTCAGATAGTGTTAAGTGCTATAAGGACAAACAAAGTATGGTATAGGAATAGAAAGTGATGGGGGATATTCTATTTAAGATAGTGTGGCCAGGTTGGGCACAGTGACTCATACCTGTAATCTCAGCACTTTGGGAGTCAGGAGGATCACTTGAGGTCAGGAGTTCGAGACCAGCCTGGGCAATATAGCGAGGACTCGTCTCTACTAAAACTTAAAAAAAAAAAAAAAAAAAATAGGCAAGCTGATGCATGCCTGTAGTTCCAGCTACTCAGGAGGCTGAAGTGAGAGGATCACTTGAGCCCAGGAGTTTGAGGCTGCAGTGAGCTCTGATTGTGCCACTGCACTCCAGCCTGGGTGATAGAGTGAGACCCTGTACCAAAAAAAAAAAGTGTGGTCAGACAGTGCCTTCCTGAAATGACATTTAAACAGAGCTTTTGGTATAATAAAGGAGGAAACAACAGAAATACCTAGGGGTGGAGTTACAGGGAGAGGCAGTTTCAAGTACAAAGATCCTGAATTGCCTCTGTTTGAAGTGAGAGAAGTTCAGTGTGGCTGGATCTTAATGAGCGTGTGCAGAATGGTAGAAGATGAGATAGAAGATGAGCCAGACCAGTTGGCACCCTAAGGTCATAGGGAAGAATTTAGATTTTATTCTGATTGTGATGGAAAGATACTAATGGCCTGGGAGCAGATGAATCATATCATCTAACTGATGTTTTTAAAAGATTGCCCTGTCTTCTGTCTGGAGAATGGATAGAGAAGGAAGCCAGAGGAGAGGCAGGCAGATGGGTTAGAAAGCTGTGGCAGTAGTATATATCAGAGATGATGGACTGGAGTAATGGGGGAGGAGTGATGAGAAACAGATGGGTCTTGAATGTATTTTAAAGGTCATTGAAGATCAGGTGCGGTGTCTCATGCCTGTAATCCCAGCACTTTGGGAGGCCAAGGCAGGTGTATAATTTGAGATCAAGAGTTTGAGACCAGCCTGGCCAACATGGTGAAACCCTGTCTCTACTAAAAATACAAAAAATTATCCAGGCATGGTGGTGCATGTCTGTAATCCCAGCTACTCAGGAGGCTGAGACAGGAGAATCGCTTGAACCTGGGAGGCGGAGGTTGTAGTGAGCCAAGATCATGCCATTGCACTCTAGCCTGGGTGACAGAGCGAGACTTCAGCTCAATAAATAAATAAATAAAATGATAAAATAAAATAAGGGTCATGAAGACATACGATTGCATGTGAAGGGGAATAGAGGAGGGGAGAATAACTAATAAACATTTGGCCTGAGATATCAGGTCAATAGCTATGCAGTTTCCTGAGGTGAGGAACAATGGCAGAGAACCAGATTTCTATTGGGAGGATGAGTTGTCCAGAGTACTTTTCAAGATATCTTAGGTCGTGGATATCTTTAAGATTGCTAAATGCAAATATGGATGGGAGTATAGAGCTTGTGGAGAAAGCTGAATCCAAATATTAAAAGGTGAGGGTAAATCCGTGGCATTTAAAGTCACAGGACTGAGTAAGATAAGCTTGGTAGAAGAGTACCATAAGCTGAGAACTGATTTGAAAGCACTTCATCTATCCGCCACCCACAGTCACCCACTCTTCCATCTAGCTATCCTTCTACTCGTCCAGAAATGCTTCGTATCAAATGTTCAGCTGGGTGCTAGGATTTAAAGGTGAACAATTTTATGGCCCCTGTTTTGGAAAGGCTCACATTCTAAGGAAACGCAGCACAAGTAACAATGTAGTAAAGCTTAATGCATTATATAATAGAGATGTGTACATGAGGCTATGGATCATGGAGAAATCAACTGTCAACTATCCTTCTGGAAGAAGCTTGGAAAGACTAAGAAGAGGTTTATCTTTAAAACAGACCCTAAAAGAGAATTAAGCATTGATAAGGAGACCAGCATTCCAGAAAGAAAGAACAGTGTGAACAAAAGCATAAGCACATGAGAGAGCTCATGGTGTCCTTGGTGAAGGGCGGAAAGATCTTTGATTCAGGTACAGGATAAGACACATAGTAGAAAGGGGTATGGCAGGGGTTGGAAAGCTTTGTGCAATATGACAAGGAGTTGGGCTTTCCCTGTGGGTCATGGGGCTTCAAGCTAAAGGTTTTAAGTAAAGGAGAGGTGGATGTAGAAATGTCACTTGATCTGAAGACAGAGGTTGTCAAACAAAATTCAAATCTGGGTTTAGTAAAGAGAGGCTTTGTTCAAAAGGTTTATTGCAGAGGGAGAAAGGGATTCTTGCAATAGGGGGAGAGTACCTATTGCAATTGGGAGAATGCTCTGACAATAGAATTTGCAAGCATCTCAGGGTTAGGCAAAAGGGTTTTTCTTTTATAGGGAGGAGTAAACAAAGCTAGAAAGATCAGGGTATAGGAAAGTGAGATGAACAGGAGGTGCATAATTGGACAGAAGATGGATAGATGGGGAATTTAAGACTTGCCTATTCCCAGGAGGAGCTGTTAGGGTGAGGTTTTAGGCTGGCTCAGGCTGAGATTTGGCCAGAGTTCAAGGACCTGGAGAAGGACAGGAGCTTAACCAACATTTGGTTAACAAGGATTTTGTTCTGACTGATCGGTGGAGATTTCAGTTAATCATTTATGAGGCAAAGAATAGGCATTTGGAGGCCTGTGTCTGGCCTTGGTATGGGTAAACAAGGCGGGAGAGCCTTACCTAAGTCACATAGGTAAGACTCCTATTCTTGCCACTCCTGTTCATCTCATTTTCCTATACCTTGTTCTTTCTAGCTTTATTTACTTCTCTCTAAAAGAAAAACCCTTTTGCCTAACGCTGAGATGCTTGCAGATTTATTGTCAGAGAATTATCCCTATTGCAATAGTTCCTCTGCTCCTATTGCAAGAATCCCTTTTTCCTTCTTGAAATAAGGGTGTTCTTGGAAAGGTCAACATTATCAGGGTCAAGGCTACAAGTACAGGAAGTGCACAGGAAGACACAATCTAGGTATGGGACAGTGGCTAAGCTCTTGGCTCAAATCCCGAAGCCAAGCCAAGAATTGTCCTGAATTCCATGCCTCTCTCTACCCTCTCCCCTTGCACAAAGGGGAGAAGTCAAGTTATTTCCCCTCTGTACAAACATTAAGCCTACCTGAAACATTAGTAATTGATACGGTTGGGGTATTTGTCCCCTCCAAATCTCATTCTGAAATGTGATCATCAGAAGTTGGAGGTGGGGCCTAGTGGGATGTGTTTGGGTCAAGGGGGCAGATCTCTCGTGAATGGCTTGGTAATAAGTGAGTTCTCTATTAGTTCAGGAGAGAGCTGGTTGTTTAAAGGAGCCTGACATTTCTCTCTTGCTCTCTCTCATCCTGTGACACATAGGCTCCTCTTCCCTTCTGCTATGACTAAAAGCTTCCTGAGGCCTCACCAGGAGCCAAGCAGATGCGGGTACCATGCTTATACAGCCTGCAGAACAATGAGATAAATAAACCTCTTTTCTTTATAAATTATTCAGCCTCAGGTATGCCTTTGTAGCAATGCAAAACAGACTAACACAGTGATGCTTACAACAGCAGCAACAATGACAACAACAAAGACCACAACTCAAGTTCTCATTTTCATATCAATTGGCAGAAATTATCTTTATTAGAAAAATGAAATTTTCCTGTATTTACATTTTTACACCATATGACCGGGCACTTCTGTTGCCTCAGGAGTTATGTACATATCAGTTTGCACACACATTTCAATCCCCATTCCTTAAAACAGCTGATAACACATTGAACAAAATTAAAAGACATACTACAAGAAGACAACCATAGTATATACTTCCTCTATCATAGAAAGGTGTTAAGCAAACATGTAATTTTGTAGCTATGCTTGGAAATATTTAATACAGTTATTAGCACTTCCTCATGCAGTGGATTAAAACATGACAGATATAAACTGCTGCAGTTGATCAGTGAACATTAATTCCCAAATGAAGACCATAGTGTAAAGCACACAGCTTGCTTTGAGCTCCACCATACAAGAGATCAAGTCACTTCTGATGTGGGTTTTAGATTCTGTTTGAACGTAGCCGTGAATAGAAACCCTCTGCATATGGAGTTCCATCCTAGCCATATTGGGTTAAAAATGGACTCAGACATAAACCTGGATAGCTGCTTAATTCAGTTAACTTTCTTGCAGGCAATGACCAGCTTGCGTATTATGCAACAAGTCATTTTATTAATACGTGAGTGAAAAATGAATCATTTACTCTCTTTTTCTGTCTGAGAAGGCCATTATTTATAATTTTTATGATCTAATTCTTATTCAAGCCACCAATAAACTCACCTTATTTTTTCTGAACATTCAGCATGAAAATATGTATACTATACATAAACACATACACATAAACATTCCGGGGTGATATAAACTACGGTGAATTCTGCCAATTAATTCAGCAAGTTTACGCTTTTAAATTTGTTTTGGCAGGGGAATGAACAAGATTAAGATTCATAGTTAAAAAGAACTGGTAAGGAAATATTAGGGGACCCTCAGGTTTGGACGGCATCTGAGCCACATCTAGCTATGTCATTGCTGTGTCAAACAGTTTTCTGCATTTTCTATGAAAATGTGATTCTTGAATTTATATCTTAAGTAGGCAATTAGCATCCCTTCCCAGTGAAAAATTTGGGGAATATGAATGTTACAAGTTCCACTTTCATCTTTTTAAATTCGTCAAAATTTTCAAAGAAGATCACCTGGATTTGGCTCAAGTTAGAAGCCTGAATCTTTTGTTTTTAAACTGAAACATTCTATAAGTGTCATGGCCCCAGAGCTGGGTCTACAAACTTAATAAACTAAAGAGTTTAAAAAGTAAAAAAAGATTTAAAAAGTCAATACTGTTCATTCACTTGAATTAGCTTGACTGAGAATGGAAATAACTCAATAAGTCTTAGATGGCTAATGTAGAAACTTCAATTGAATTCAAAAAGCTATGATTTTTTTTTCATGGAAAAATACGACAATGTTTTCATATTTCTGGACCTTCACTCTTTGCTGAGTTATCAATAGTCTTTTATTTGAGCCCTTTAAAACTTAAAACAGCAAAATGTCAGATCAATGGGAAGCTTTTAAAATGCCAAAGACAAACTCATGTTTGCTGGAGAACAATTAACCTTATTAATTTGAAAGGCAACTGTGGTATTGGCTATGAGTAACGTTAATATCCTATTGAAGTTTCATCTTAAATCTTTCCTAAAGCTGTGAAAGTTAATTAACTGGAAGAGGGCATGACCCAGGGCTAATGAAGAATGTTCTAGGATTGCAATAATGCAAACTCATTGTTTCACTGACATAATACATAAGAGAGAATTATGAGTGATAATCTCAGTTTTGTCTTCTTTGTTTCTGTAGACTGCTGACACCTTATCTGAGGAAGTTAATCTGAGGGATGACTTCATTTTAAGCAATTTAGTTCTGGTTCCCTGGAGAGAGTTGCATAGTTTACAATACAACCCCAGAGAAGAAATGCTATGGTCAAATTGTTCTTTAGAGGGCTCCATTTTTGAATAGCTCAACATTGCAAGGAGAACATTGTCATGCACTTGTAGACCCAACAATGGGATCTCCAAATAACAAATAATAACAATCTATCTTAAAAGACTTTTTACTGCCAGCTTGAAAGACAAAAACAGCTGAGAAATTTTTTCTCAGAGACTAGGACTTCACTTGCTTTAAGTTAGCTAACCCTCCAGAGAATTCACGGAGACTCTCAGAAAGACATTCCTTCAAATCGCCCCTCAGGGTCCTCATCCATAAAAATGGGCCTAATGCACCCCTCACCTCTCAGTAGATATAAATGTCAGGAAAGGAGTGTGGCTTTAGAACATGGAGAGGGGGGAATGCAGGAATGTATGCTCAGCGGCATGCCTGTAGGGTGCGTTAAACACTAGGCCACTCTGGGCACCTGTAAAGCCCAGTGTCAACATTCCAATTCAACACTCTCCAGTGGGACAGAATAACCATCACTATCCTAATGCTAGCGAGCAGGGAAATATCTCTAAGACAATTTGGAAAAGAAAAAAAAAAAAATAGAACAGACCAAGAAGGAAAACAACAACAACATTTTAATAGCTGGCCCTCAATCATTCTGACTACCAAAGCTCTCCATCATTCATGCACACACTATTTCCTATTCCCTGTCCCACCTCTGAAACTCATTCTGTCTGCTTGGCAAAGATAACCAAACATAGAGGTGAAATAGGAGGAACAGTCAACTTGCAAATAATACCACCTCTTTGAACATGGATCACAATATTTAGGAGAACTTTAATGGAGGGCCACATGGCTCTGTGTGTGTGTGTGCGCACCCACTCACATATGAAAGCATGTACTATGTACATATGTTTAATGGAATTAGCCCTGATGTTGACTGATAAAAAGATGAGACACTAGGAAAGAGATATTTAAGATTAGGCACATGCTAAGTAGAGAAAATGACTCCCCACGAGTTTTAAAAAAATGCTGAGTGCAAGCATATGAAAGGGAGACACAATCAGTGTTCACGTCTCAGAAGGGACTATGAACAGAGGTGAGATCCCCAGAAGTTCTCAATACACCCAAATCAGGCAACGAGGGGTAATACCCTAACAAACGTCCCTGTAACAGAGGCTGCAAGGGTATAAGCCCAGGAACCTCAAAAGAGCAGACCTCTCTTTCTGACTTCTATTCTGACCTCCCTGGAGGAGACCAGGCACTTCGAGACTACGTCTAACGTTAGGGATTTACTAGCTTATTATGTTGCTGATGAGGCTCAGAAAAGCCTGAGCCTCAGTTTCCTTATCTGTAAAATGGGAGCAATCATATTTATATCTTAAGGTTATTTGGAGGATCACATTCTAGGATATGCCTAGAATATCGCCTACACTCAATTTAGATATATTTTGATATTTTCAAATTCAGGTGCAGGTCCATGGCAAGTACTTGCGATAAGCAGAAAATATAACATTCCAAGAACGCACAGAATGGGATGGACAGAGTGACAAAAGCTCCCTCTCCACCTCGCCATACTTCCTGAAATACACTTACATTCTTTCTGTCATCTCTTTGCCCCATTTTCTCTCTAGGGAACCTGATGCTTTCTCTTTTGTCAGCCACAACAATAGGCACTTGGAACTTGACAAAGAACTCTCCCTCCACCCTCCCCTGATACATTCATACCCTGATCTATCAAAAGGGTTCTTCAAACATTAAAAACGAAACCAAACAAAAAGAGCTTTTGGGAAATGCTTCGTCTTTTTACATCATGGTCTATTTTCTAATCCTTTAGGGAATTGTTTCAACCTTTTCTTGAGGCACGTGTCATAATGCAAGGCTGGGAGAAGGCATGATTTGGCAAGGATTGGAGAACTGGTTTGGAACCAGACCCAAGCCTGCCTGTGCAAAAATGTAGGCGTGTGAGGGTGTTCACCTGGTTAGCGGCTCCTGGGTTTCCTAAGCACTTTCTTTGAAGATTAAAATAAATCAAGTGCATTACCAGGAGCACTAACTCTATTCTCCAGAGTTACTTAAAAATTTGGGGAAGGACTTTTTTTAAAAAAAGAAAATTTGCTCATAGAATCAGATTAATTTTTTTCATGGCAACAACTTTAGTTGTCATTTCTAATTTTTGTTGTTTAGTCTCTGTTTGCATTTCATGGGTCCTCGGTTATCTTTTGTATCAGAGAACTGAACTTCTAAACCATAAGCGACATATGGGAAGAGACTGTATTTTCCATTTATTTTTATCCCCTCCCCACAATCCCAAACTGGCTTTCAAAGTAAAGTGGACACTCAGTGAAATTCTATTAGCTGCTCAATGTGCTTGGTTTATCCTCCATGCATGGTACATAGAACTCAATTATTTCGGTGGTCACTGCCAGCCTTTATCTTCAGTTTGAGGTTTTAAATAATATCCCTTGCTGATTCTTCTTAAGGAGATGGTCTCTGAAAAAAGTTTACTATCTTCTAGGAACTTTAAGACAGGGATTGTGAGAGAGTTTAAAGGAAAACCAAATTCAAAGAAGCATGGGTAGGTCTGTCTAGGGCAAGAAGCAAAAATAAATAAATAAATAAAAATAAAATAAATAAAAAGCCAGGTCAGCTTTATGGGGATCTCTGGTTCTTATTCCAGAGGTATTCAGGGTGTCCCTTGAAAGAAATCTAGAAATAAATCAGCCTGGTCAGAGAACTGAGCCAGAAATTGAACTATGTCTTGGATCTAATCCTTGTTCTGATACTCTCTAACTTGATGATCTTGAACAGGCGACTGCCCATTTGTAAACTTCATTTTCTCATCTCTCCTTTCCTTCTCCTAACTTTTGGTGTGGTTCTACAAACTCTTTTTCTAAGACCCTTCTGGGCAGGCACTTCTAGCTTATACTATACTGAAAGAACTGCTGGGCACAGAAAAGAGTACAGGTGAGGAAATAGGTTAAGGAATTTAAATAGGAACTCTATGCCCTTTGAAGGGTTTAAAGAAATCACACACCAGTCCATATCAGCATTGTCTTTAGGAGCAAATGTGAGCAGAATATATTCTATTACCCTCATCCCAGAGTTTTGTTTTTTAAAGAAGGGGCCTAGAACGCCCACACCCAAATTCTACTTAGGCTCCGTCATCCTCCCTACAACTGAGATTAAAAAAATATAGTGCCCGCTCTACAGAAATATCCTCCATAAAAATAGCCAGAATGGGTTTTCCATGTGTTAATACCATCATCACCATTTAATTTTTAACATAAACTTTACAATATGTACAATTTTATTTGGATAATACACTTATGTGTGAATTGTAGAAATCAAGCATGTATATTATATACATGTGTACACAAGCAGTTGTATTCACAGGATAAGTGCATTTGATCATCTCTGATCTATATCAAGTGGCAAGCTGACCTCATCTGATACAATTAGATATGAACACAGTACAATGTATAGGATTGAATGGGAAACAGTAACTGCATATTGGGAGAACTTTTCAAGTATAGACCCCACATCACTTTCAACCCTGTTCACCAAAAGGAGATGGGGTATCTGGAAAGGTCTAATTTTGTCTCCAGTGAAAATAAACAGTACTTTTGGAAGGAAAATTGCCTTTACGTAGAACCCTTCGCTCATATTAAATATCAACCAACACATTTAGCTTCCACCTACTCAATTTTTTTTTTCGCTGAGTCCAATTATGTCTACTATAGCCATGGTTAATACAAACAGGCTCCATTTCAGAAACAACTCATGTCCCTTTTTCAAGGATTCATGCACACGATATGCACAAAAAAACAGTACAGGAATGTGCATAATGTTAATGAATATATCCAGCTCCTCTGTAAGGTATTTAGATTTCTCAAATTAGTGTTTATTTAGGTCTTAAACCACAAGGGATTTTGGTACAAGGTACTTATTTATATGACAACTGATTATTTAAGCTGCACTTTTTAGATTTAAAGGAGATAAATTTTTAATCACCATTTAATTAACATCAACAGGTTTTTTTCTTTTTCATTAGCAATTCTATTTGCAAATAATTCAGGGCATTTGTCATTTCCTGAGAAGGATGCAGAATATTAAATACACATCAGTGGTCGACATATCAAATAGAATAAACAATGTGTGACTATATGACAGCCGTGGATCTCTTGACTAATTAACTGCCTTGGCTAGAGTCCCATTTAAGTGAAACTATTTCATTTGTAAACAAGGTGTAATTTTCTTTTTTTCTCTCCCCGGAAAATAAGCGTGAAATGATTTGACAGATTTTGCTGCAATGGGTGAATTTTAATGCTCTCTCCAGAAAAGCTAAATACTAAGACTCTCAGGAACCCTATGAAGCAGGGAAGAGAAAACCAAGAGTAATCCGTGGATGCCCAGTCACGGTGCTGGCTAAAATAACGTGGAGAGATTTGCAGAGCACATAACAGTAATTAGCAGTGAGATTATAAAACTGCACGTCTCCCTGGCAGAAAGATAGACCTCTAGGGACTTGCCAGCTCAGAGCATTGAAACCATAAGTGGCCTAAGAACCTGCAGATGTAAAGATGATGAAACTCACTTTCCAGAAACACAAAGGTTTCTCAAGTAGAGTTTGTGCGCTAGAAGATTCTCTTACACAGAGTATTTCAAATTGGTTGCATGTGTGTGCTATTATCCATGGACAGAGACCCAACCATCTGCATTCAAGTATACCTATCTGAGGACCAGCTGGGTCTTTTTCAAGTGGGGAAAACCAGAGTTAACAAAATATCATTATGGATGCCAGCTCTGACTTAAGCCAGCTGAACTCAGGCATTTGTGTGCAGAGATTTGGGCTCCTTGCCATCAACAAATCTAAGATCTCAGAGCTGGGATATGTTGCGGGAATCTTCTGTGATGGATCTATAGTCCCAGGCTTCCTATTTAATTCTTGTTACTTCTCATACTGTGGGTTCCATTTACCACTGGAAATTACATTCCTGATATTCTTTCTGCAAAAACTAAACTAACTTAGATGACTTTTGAATAACTCTACATCTTTCCCTTAGAAATTAACCATCTGATCAGTGGTTGATTTTTTTTTTCTTTGGCTTGGGATCATCATATTGAAGAGTGAATCAATTAGTAGAGAAGGGAAACCAAAAACTTTATGTAGCATAAAATTTCTGATTATTTATTAAAAAAAACACTTTGGGTAATAAAAAAAAGTATAGTTTTTTTTCACAACATTACTGTTGGTTCTTCCAAATACCACGTTTTCAGTTTCTTTATCCAGAGGTGTATGGGGTGAATAGCTGAAATAATGCTGCTGTTAAGGGAAGGCTTTTTGACCAATGAAGTCAGTCCAAGTATAACTCTCACTCTCCTTGAAGGCCTCTGTGGCATTTGGCAGCCCCCTGGGTTTAGAGGATGTCAGAGGAAGACAGAAAGCCTCTTTGTCTTGATGACAAATCACTGATCTGTATTCTGGGGAAACTTTTTAATTCATTCATGTCAGAACATCTCAGACTTGTGAAGAAATGGAGGTGATCCTTGCTGGGATGGATAAACGTCTGGAACGTAGTAGAAGAGCAGAAGGCAGAAAGGGCTGAAAGACTACACAGTCACAAAAATTTAGATTTAGGATCAGAAGTTGGGGTGACTATTCTAGGCCCTTCAATCCAGACTTCTCTATTGCCAGGTCTTGGGGCAGTAGAGGTACAGCATCCAGGAAACAAAGTATCATTTTCAAGCACATGTGTCCCCAGCACCCAATCAGCCCCTTCTGCCTTTCAAAAACGAAAGGAAGCCCCTCTGGCCCACTGACTCCCACTGTCTCTCTACCACTGACCCTGAAATTTATTGCAACCACTTTTCATCATTATAGGAACATTGTAGGTCAGGTGTACTTTCCCAAAGATGGAGCTATTCCACATATCCTGGAGCTTTAAGAGAGTCATCCCTGGCACTTTCCCATGTGCAAGAAAATAATACTTACAAAACAGAACACACACCATGAGGAGAAGAAATGGGATCATTTTTCAACCCGTCACTTTATCCCTTTCTTCAAGAACGTAAAACAGAATGCAGGAGGAAACCAGGAAATGGCTCGATGAGTCTAAATTAGCTTAGGTTTCCCTAGCATGATCCTAAACAGACTGAGGTCTTCTGCAAACATGGATGGCTAGTTATCCCAAATACTTCAAAAATATTCATGTACATGAAATACACTAATTAACAGAGTAGAGCTATATAAAAGGTTTAGTTAGTATTATTTGCTGGTTTTATGATATTTAATGTTTAAACTAGAAAATCCTGATCTGATAAAGTATCATAACATAGCAACTATCTTGTGGGGGGCACTTTTTTTTCGTGGCAGGCACTGTGCTAACAGGCTCCCCATGCATAAGTATTCCCCTCTCTGTCTCTAACTTTTTAAAAAATGGGTATCGTTTCATTTCACATACACACAGGTGTGAGTAAGAATAAGAATGGGATAATACAGGTGACTCAGAAATGACAAATGCTTTGAGGAATTTTTCCTATATCTCTGTTGGTGCTATGAAGCAGTTTGTCACCAATAGAGAGAATAATTCAGAAGGGAGAAATCACCTGTCTCACTAAAGTCTATCCACAGTTTGGATGATACTCAGGGTAGATGCAAGAGTGTCTCGTGTGTTGAAGGCTTTTGATGTGAGGAGGTTGGGGTGGAAGTGAGTGTCCAACAGAATTTCTTGATGTGAAGGAAGATTAACCTAAAATCATGCTAGCCTTCGGCAGACAGATGGCATTGCACTTCTTACAGATCACAGTAGACACACGGCTGTTGGTGCATGTCACCACATTAACAACTCTGGGAAGAGCGATACACAGCTAATTGGACACCACCATGGCTGTTTGGAAACTGAACGAGTTATGGTCACTCTGGGAGGGAAGGGGTAACAGATACTATACAACCCTGAGTCATCACCAGAAGGGAGGAAATGCAAACTTACGTACATAGGCGTCTTCAGGATAAACTACAATGGCCACTGTGTCACAGACAGAAGATCCACACTTACAGCTTGGAGACATAAATGTGTTAGTTTATGCAGCTCTGAACAAGACCATCGAAGCCGAGGGTGAGAGAAACACACATCAACATCCAAAGAGATTCCTGTAGCTCTCTCTCCACCTGAGGGTCCCTTGGGCCTTTGGCTCCAGATGTGTCTCGGAAATGAACTACAATGAAGGTAGCACAGTCACCATGAACACACTGATTTGCTATTCTCTGGGGGAGCCTGGAGTTCTTGGGGTGAGCCTGGGCTGTGATGGAAGGCATAACAAGAAAGCTGAAACTGTTACGAGCCAAACTTCCTAATCTCTTGCACATGTCAATCTCACTACAGTGCAGATGCATTCTTAACCGTTTTTATTTTGTCTGTGTCAGGTTTACATGCATACCATATTGCTTATTCTGTATTAGAGAAACCATTAGGCATTCTGATGAGAAAATTACATGGTGGACTGACCTTAATGGAATTTGGAATATAGGAAATGATAACATCACCATTGGCATCCAATGCATCATTATTGCCAACATACCTAGTAGGCATGTCCCAGAGACTTGCCCTTATGTATTTAGTTATTTTTGGTTAAGGACTCACCTATCTGGTGTCTGCCATGCTCAGCACACACCTCACAAGATTCCTTGAGTGGAAGATTATGGCATGAAGCCATGTGCAAAAGAGCCAACAAAAAAAAATACCTCCCTACATCTTCTTCCTCTTAGCAGGGCACTATTGGACATCCGACATTTACCCTCCAGAACGTTGGCCATTACATATGTTTCCCTATAGATAAAACATTAATGGAAGATTTTTAAACATCAGATTCAATACTAGGCATTTTCTTGTACACGCGTCTATTGCTGCAGGAATTTAAAACTCTGGGGGTAGAGTACATATTATTCTTATTTGCAGCATAAGGCATAACATGCTCCGAAATATACACATCATTGTGGCCCCGACTGTCCCTGGAACAGTACGATGCCGTTGACCTCAAGGACGACTGAAGATAGCTGTCATTCACCGCCTGGGATGGCAACGAGTGTTTGTAAGGGTCCGAGGGGCATCTCCCAATAACCAAGCGTTGGTCATCCCTGTGGGAGTGGAGGAAAGGGTTATCGGAGGTGTGGTCTGGCAAGAGAGACTTGCTCCTCTTGCTGTCCTCCAGACCTTGGGGGAAAAGGGAGCTTTTTTTCCCCGAGAGTTTGCTTGAGGGGACACTAAACAGGCTGCCGTAAAAATTTCCCTCCAGAAGCCGTTCCCTGTCCTTGAGGCTTATGCTCCGGGAGGGCCTGCTAAGGTCTATCTCCCTAGGTTTGTCGACAATGTTATCGTAGGAATGCTGACGGCTAATCCTTAGCTTGTTCTTTTGTAATTGAAGGGCATTGTTCTGTGCCCAGTCCTGCTGGTAGACCTGCTCCCGGGTGGCTGGGTTACCTGTCTCCTGAAGCATCTGGTCTTCATCGATGTCATAGAGGTTCCCCATCCGCAGGCAGGCATCGCACTTGAAGGGGGACCTCATGGTGAAGTGGCCTGAATAGGTGGGCAGGTTGGAAAGGCAGCTTCTACAGTGCGTGGAGTTCTGCCGGTATCGCTCGCTGGTTTCACTGTGTGGGGAACCCTTGTCTTTCAAGGTGAAATGCTTGGAGTAGAGTTTATACTGCTCATTGTTGGGAAGCCCCTCTTCGTTATGCAAGGGGTTCCGGTTTATTGGTAGCGTGGAGTCTCCCTTGCGGAAGTTTTCACTGTGATCCTGGTAGGGGTCTGGGAAGTCTGTGTTCTCGGGCAGGGTCACGTTTTCAGCATACTGGGGTGGATCTAAGTGGAAACCAGGCTCCTTCTCACCATCAATAGTGTAGATCTTGTCTCTGGGGGAGCTTGATTTGGTTTTCAGGTAGGTGCGCTCGACCTCGCTACAGTCCTTGGGGTATTTGGAGCCCGCTGGCCTCTTAAAGTTGTCCTTGGTTTTGTGGTTCTTATTGTTGTCAGGTTCCCTGTGGCACGTGGCCCGATTCGACGTTTCTGAAATGTCAGAATGGGCCATCTCTTCTGGAAGATACCTAGGGCTCTTTAGGGAGTGGGTCCTATTCTCCATTGTCCCCTCATCCCTCTGGGAGGCTGGATTCTGGGATAGTGAATCCTGGCGTATAGAATCCATGGATTTCTTCCAAAGCTGCCGGGGTCTAGAGTTCACTTTGGATTCTGTGCTCACGGCCACCTCCACCGTGTTAGGGTTGGACTCATTGAGAGTAAGAGGATGTTGTCCCTGGAAAACGTAGTTATTGAGGTTATCCTTGTGCCGGTTGGCCACAAATGTTTGGAGTTCGTTCATGTTGTCCCCAAAAATGCTCTCTTTCCCCTGAAAGGACCTGTTGTCCGAGTACATCAAATTTCCCTTATCTGAAACCATGTCCATGATGAGGGAACCTCTTTGGATGAGGTCAGCAGCTCTTTTGGGTGAGTCTATTCTGGAGGAGTTCATGTTGGACATGTTGGAAATGTTTTTGGCTGACCGGAGGAGTTTTAACATGTTGCTCTGGGATCCTGTCAGATTGAAGTCTGGAGACTTCTTCTTTTCTTCAATGTGCACTCCATGAATGCAGCTGTAGATGCCCTGAGGGGGAGTAACATAAAGCACCATCAGCAGCAGCAGCAGTGAACATGAAACCACTTTGCACTTGAACTTTACCTGCAAAGGTGAGATATGTACTTCTTGCAGGAGCCCTGGAGAAACAGCAAAATCAGTTTGAATTCTGATAACGTCTCTTAAAGGTTTTAGATAAGTTGCAAAGCATAGTTTATCTTATTGCTCTGGCTCAAGATTAGCTGACATCTTTGCAAAGATTCGCACATGGAGTTTGAGAAAAAGTATCAACCAACACTCATACAACTGTCGATGCCTCAGTGTCTCCAACGTGGCATACAAAGACAGACAACTGAGGCTCCTAGTACCCAGGTCACCAATTCAAGCTTTTATTAAAGTTTCCCGGCATCATCTTTGAAGCTTAGGCACCAGAGACTTAACTACTGAAAAACAAAGTCAGCATGAAAGGATCATTCATTGATGGCCAGGCGTGGTGGCTCACGCCTATAATCCCAGCACTTTGGGAGGCGAAGGCGAGCAGACCACGAGGTCAGGAGATAGAGACCATCCTGGCCAATGTGGTGAAACCCCATCTTTACTAAAATAAAAAAATTAGCTGGGCATGGTGGCACACGCCTGTAGTCCCAGCTACTCAGGAGGCTGAGGCAGGGGAATTGCTTAAACCCTGGAGGCAGAGGTTGCAGTGAGCCGAGATCGTGCCACTGCACTCCAGCAGCCTGGAGGCGGAGCAAGACTCTGTCTAAAAAAAAAAAAAAAGAAAAGAAAGAAAGAGAGAAAGAAAGGATAATCCATTGTTCACTCTTTTCTGGAATTACCTCTACTGTTATGCAAAAGCTAACAATTAAAGAATGTGTCCTAAGTGGCCAATCAGAAAATCTCCTTTCCATGTATACATTGATTCATCTAAAGGAAGGCATGAAATTCATGTGAGAATCATCAAACTCTTTTTGGAGGGATAGATATAGATGCTTGGATAGAAGGAATTGCAACCTTACCATCATGTGGGAGTGTGAGCCTATCAGCGAAGCGATTGTAGTGAAAAGTAGAGCCCAAGAAATAAAGACATGGTTTGAACCCCTGGAGCCACTCCCTTGAATGTTTTTACTTAATCCACTCAAACCATTCCTTGTGTGTTTGTATGTGAGTCTATTCAATGTAGTTAGAACTGGGTTTTAGTTACCAGTCATAATGAAGGGTTCTGACGACACAGTGACACTGACTTTGAATCCATCCAGGGAACAGAATGACTTGGGGCTCCTAGGCAGCCCAAATACAAGCACCCCCATCTATAGGTCTCTTCCTTTGCTACTCTTTCTTCCTTTCAGAAACAACTGTTTATGTTCACTTAAAAGTAGCTGTTTTCAAGGGAAGAGCCCTTGATTCATGCCACAATAACAGGCAAAAGGACGTCTGGAACATTTTGATCTCTGGCCTCCCCTGCTTCTCCCCACTCCTACCCCAGATTTCAGCAGCCGTACCTACAGGAAACAGTCAGATCAAGGCTGCAGGATTTGACCTGGTCTTCCCAAGGCGGACAGGGAGCCAACCCATGAAGGAGTTTGTAGGGCAGAATTGGCCGTGGCTACTGACTTTGGCATAAACTGCCGGAAAGTATGTGTGATTAACTGTGGACTCTGATCATGGTGGCTCCATCGGTCCCCCATGGCAGGGACGAGCTCACCCCGCAGGGATGCTCACAGAACTGTGACAGCCTTAACTCATTTGCACTGCTACATTTTTCTTGTAGCAGACAGTCTCTCCACTCCAGCCTTCAAGGAACCGTAAACACAAAAGCCTAGAACTGCAAGTTTGAGCCGCTTTTTCTCTGATCCTCTCTATCCCAGGCTTCATGGTTGATGAAGGCCCCCTGAGGCCCAGGACACTGGCATTATGCCCTTTCCTGCCTTCCTGCAAACTTATCTGTGGTCTCCTTCTATATATAATGTGTGCTTGGCTGTTCGTCCTGCCACAAAATAACATCTGCCCCTGCCCTCACTGCTTCGAGAGTTGCTGGAGCATCCAGACTGTGGATGTGAAAATCTTACAAATGAGCCATGTATTTCACATAATACAGAGTTGTATAACCTGTTATGTTAACCTTCACCTAACCTTGTAATCTAACAATCTTTTTATTTATTTATTTAGAGACAGAGTCTTGCCCTGTTGCCAAGGCTGGAGTGCAATGACACAATCTCGGCTCACTGCAATCACTGCTTCCAGGTTCAAGTGATTCTCCTGCCTCCGCCTCCAGAGTAGCTGGGGTTACAGGTGCACACCACTACACCTGGCTAATTTTTTGTATCTTTAGTAGACATGGGGTTTCACCATGCTGGCCAGGCTGATCTCGAACTCCTGATCTCGTGATCTGCCCACCTTGGCCTACCAAAGTGCTGGGATTACAGGCATGTGCCACCACGCCCGGCCAATAATCTTATACTCTGACCCAGAGGGATTCTCCCACTATGGTTGAAAATTAGTGTGACTCTATTTGTCAGAATCAGTCGAGGTCTGTGCCTTTTCTTCCCATTTTATGAAAACAGAAGATTTAAAAATATTTTTCCCTTAAATTTGTACTTGAATTCTAACACACTCCCTTCTGCCACCTGGAGAGTCTAAGAACTGCCCTCCACCCCTCCACCCTCAGAGTAACATGCTCCTGACTGCCAAGATGAGCTGGCTGTCTTTCTATTTGGAGGAGGCCCACAGAAGTGATCAGGGAGATGAGTTATGTTGCAGGAGATGGGAGGATGGCTGTTGGTGGCTACCTCTCATCCCTGGTTTTCCTGGGGCTCATGCAGCATAGCTAAGGCAGTTCCCAGGTATTGATCGGCCTGGTGAGGCCATGGAAAAGAGTCAAAGTGGTGGACCCAGTCTCTACTCAAGGTTGGTTGTTTGTTTACAGATGGAGTCTCACCCTGCTGCCCAGGCTGGGGTACAGTGGTGCAATCATGGCTCACTGCAATCTCAAACTCCTGGGCTCAGGCAATCCTCCTGCCTCAATCTCCTGAGCAGCTAGGGCTATAGGCATGCACCAATAAGCCTGGCTAATTAAAAAATATATATATTTTAGAGATGGTGTCTTGCTATATTGCCCACACTGGTATACCTAAGGTTTTGATGATAGCATTCTCCAAGTTGATCCATCTTCTAGAAGGGCTGTTGAGGAGAGGGAATGCATATTACAGAATAATAGGAAGAGCCAGAGGCCTGGAATCCACTAGATGTGAGCCCTAGCTCCATCATGGATTAGCTCTGTGACCTTGCATAAGCCACATCTATTTTAGCTTCAGTTTCTGCATCTGGAAAATGGGAATTATGCCCTCTTAAGGTGGGCACTAGGGCAAGGTAAAATAATGTAAAAAAGTCCCTGACACCATAGGTGGTCAGTACATGTGAGCTGGACAAACTGCCTAGTCATCTCTGACCTTCCCTTCTTTACCATCACCTTGTCCCTCTCCCCTTTCACAGGAGCTTAAGCATGCAGTGCCCCTATGGTTGAAGCTGCAATAAATGCATGCCACTCTCTACTGCTTAAGATTTGCTCTCGGAAGTCACTTTGGCTTTCTGCTTAGACAAGCAGACCAAACCCTACCTTGGGAACCAAGTAAATCCCTGGGATAGAGTTTCTTTCTTAGGTGCAACAGTTCTGTCTTTATTTTATCTTCTCTATTATTTATAGATCCCAGCTACATTTTATGGGCTGTGGAAATAAGATGCCGTCTTGATCTTCTCTGCTCTCCTAGAGGGTGCCTGACCTCTCAGAGTATTCTCAGTGGGGCATGGGTCTACTGTCCTCAGTCCCTTTGAGCCTGGACCCCATCCCTAAAGCATCTGATATCTGTGGATCCCAGTAGTGGGTTAGCATGAGGCTTTGTCCATTATGTTCCAGCCTCCTCTGATCAGATCTTACTGGAAAGGCTGCCTGTTTTCCTTCCCCTGATTTTTGGCTTTGCTATGTCTCTCATTCCTCACTTTTCAGGAGACAACTGAGGCAGCTCTTTTTTGCTGATGACAGTGAATTCTTTCATTCTAAATGGGAGGGAAAGCATTTTGGAGAGAAAACAAAAGTTAAGAGCATCCCAAAGGCAGGAGGTTGCATTTTTGTAAGTCGAAAAAGCCAAGGGCCACCGCCCTGGGAGAAGCTTGGTTCCAGTGTCAAACAAATGCCTTTTTGGAGTGCTGGCCTTTCCCCTCTGCAGCGCCAGGCATGCACGTATCTCTAGTTTGTATTTGAATTACACTGTGCAGGGGCCTCCCTGGGAATGTTGAGCCCATGAGGAGTGCTATATAAGTCTGCTGCATGGTAATAGCTCTGCATCTATTGACTGGATGTTCATCTTGCTGAAAGGAAAAGAACTCGTAATGGAGACATCGTTTCCGTGCAGAACCAAACCTGCCTTGGAGAGGGAGTAAATTTCACAGCATTCTGGATCAGTGTCTTTTAGGAAAAAACAAAAACAAAAACAAAAACAAAAAAACACCTAAATTCTGAAGTAGACTAAAGCCTGCAACCCAACCTCACATTAACAGACAAGTTCCCTCCTTCATATCTTTTTCTAGTGTGATAGATGAAGTGACATGTTTCCTGTTGCTTTAGGGAAACATATGGTAAAGTCACAGAGGTAACCTTTGGGGCTTCAATTTCACCATCCATAGGATGGGGGTCTGATCACGTCAATCTCAGAGGGCATTATGAGGATTAGAAATAACAAGTCCTCATCCACACATGAGGCATAATTCATTCTGCAGTTGTGATCTTGCATTTGCCTGGTAATTCCCCACTGCAGATTTTGTGAAAGAAAATGATTGTGTGTACACAATGAATTCACTTTTGTTTCTGTGTGTGCTCTCTGTGCGATGTAAGCGTACGTGTAAGATGGCATATGTGTGAATGTCCATAGAAGATAACCTTCAGCGGTGGCAGTAGCCCTTGACTAAAAGGAAGGTATCTCTTTTTTTTTTTTTTTTTTTTTTAAAGAAACTCAGAGCTTTGCTGGGCACCACATCAGGGGCTGAGACTATTTTGAGTACCCTTAAGTAATGAGAGAGGCAGGAAAGTATCACTCAGTATGATATCTTCCTATTCAGACACATCAGGCTGCACTTACTTGAAAAGACATATTATCTGGGAAGAAGGAGGGTCCTCATAAGCAGGGCTCCCTGAAACCTCTGAAGCAATAATGATGGCTGGGAGTTCCCAAGGGAGCACAGAAGTCCCTACATTGCTCCCATAAAATTTGGGCTCCTCTCCTCTAGAGATGGAGAGGCCAAAATTCAAATTCCAGCTGATCAAGGAACTCTACCAAAAATGCCTGCCCTGGGCTACCTGGTTTACCTTCCATTCCCATCCTTTGGAAAGGAAGACAGGGATTTATTTCATTTCTTAAAATGATGATCAAATCAACTTGGCTTCCTTAGTGGTGTTTTAGAGAGAGGAAATGTGCTTCCAAAAACAAGCAAGATTTAGAAGTAAACGCAACAGTGTGCATTTGTTTGGTGATAATCCTAGAATCATTTGGATATGAAAATCCTTTGGTAACTGGCTGGGAGAATCAGCTTAAAATTGGCATAACACCTAGCTATATGCACATACGTTGTTATTTTTAAGTAATCTATGTGTTTAGATGCCATCAAGCTAATTAGGAAATATGTATTTGCACAGAATCCGAGTTTGGAGTTCAACTGAATGGAGAAAATGAATCTTCCTCACTAAACTAATATGTACCTTCTGAATCTCCCCAAAGTTCTTGAAACTAGCAAATGCTAAGAATGCTAAGAATATGCAAATTTGTTTTAAAGCAATTATTTAGCTTTCCTAGTAAACATTAGCAAATAAAATTAGATGTTTTCAACCAAATTTTTTTTTTTACCATTTTTAAAATCCTAATTAATGAAGCTCTTCCAAAGTCAAAAAAAAAAAAAAAAAAAGAGCAAAGGTGGACAAATAACAGAGATGATTGGATAAATAGATTGGATGCATAGAGGGCTAAAATGGATGAATAGGCAGATAGATAAGAGGTAGATAGATTATACTGTGCTGGAAGATGCTGAAAAAATTCATGTATATGTTTTTAATATAATGCAGATACATGACTAAGTTGTGTTGCAAGTGTGGTCATTTATTTATTTAATTATTATTATTATTTTTTGAGACAGAGTCACTCTGTCACCCAGACTGAAGTGCAATGGTGAGATCTTGGCTCACTGCAACCTCTACCTCCTGGTTTCAAGCAATTCTCATGCCTCAGCCTCCCAAGTAGCTGGGACTACAGGCATGTGCCACCATGCCCAGCTAATTTTTTGTATTTTTATTAGAGATGGGGTTTCACTATGTTGGCCAGGCTGGTCTTGAACTCATGACCTCAGGTGATCACCCCACCCTGGCCTCCCAAAGTGCTGAGATTATAAGTGTGAGCCATGGTGCCTGGCCTGTGATAGTTTATTATGTGAGTTGCATGTACATATATGTTCATAGTATGAACTGTATAAAATCTCTTGCATTGCTTATATGTGATGTTTGTTGCTTGAGGAAGAGTACTGGCCTTGGCTGGTGCCATACTATCTGGATTAAAATCCTGGCTCCACTTTATTGGCTGGGCAGCACGGGGTAATTCTCTTAACCTCATACATTTAAGTTTTGCCATTTATAATCTGGAACTAATAACAGTACATACCTCATAGATCTGGTTATAGATTAAATGAGATGAATATAAAGTCCTTATATGGTGCCTGGTACCTGTAAATGCTCAACAAATATAAGCATTTTTATGATCATTACCATTACTGATGACTTAAGTTACATGTACCTTGATGGCAATATACACAGGACATATTGTGCTGCACAAAAAGGGGTTTTCCAATATTGCATGAGAGCTCAAAATAGCATGTGTATTCTGTGTTGTTGTTTATACTGGGTTGAATGTATACTTTGTTTTCTGCTCGATACATGTGCATTTTCTTGTTACTTTACATCTGTGCTTCATTTCATGTGCTGTTGGATTGCGCATGCTCTTTGTGTTTTGTTAGATGTGTATACACATTGCATAGCATCGCAAGTAGTTTTGTTGTGCATGTTCTGTTACAATGCATACACAAATTGTAACATCTTGCATAACAGCATTAGTAGTGTTATACAACATACCTGGGTGCTAGTGATGGAAGCCGCAGGCTGGCTGTGTCTGGCCCATGTGTTTTAAAAAATTTTTTTAATGGGATTAGTTACTAATATTTAAAAATGGAAAGGTTTCTCATAAAATCGATGACAATTTCTCTTTTTAAAAAACTAGAAGACCTGATAATATTGACCCTACATTCCCATAAGACAATACTCTTCAGGAGTTGAGGATGGCTGTCCCATATAGGTGAGGTAAACATTATGCAATTGGCCACAGTCCTCAGTATTCCCTATCATTCTCTCACTTTGTTGCTGAGGTTTAGCTGCTGTTTCACTTAATTCTTGCTATTTTTCTCATGCCCAGCCTGCTGCACCCACTCCCATTTCCTTTCTGCCTTCCATAGTCATCTAGGTTTGCAACCCCTGGCTTATGAATGTACAAAATCTGGATGCTCTTCTGACAAGCCCAAGAAGGGCTAGTAAGGGGAGGATATGCAGACCCCACCGAGACGTCAAGAACCCACGTGCTTTTCTAAGCCTGCTTGCGGTGCAAGGAAGTAGCTGCCAGGGATACTGACCCTGCTGATGGAGAAGAGCAACCCAGGCCGGTCGGAGCACACGCCTGTGAAACAGAAGCGCAGCTTCCAGTAGAAGAGGTGCTCCCAGATGAAGGTGATGAGGCTAAGGGCCATGGCCGCGGCCAGCATGTAGAACACGCCTGCCATGTTGTCAATGTCCAGCTGGCTGCTCATCACCTCATTCTTCTCATTGTGGCAGATCCCCGTGAGCCACAGGGTCTCCAGCTCCTCCATCTCACCTGGAAAAAACACAACATTCACAGGCAGTGAGGATCAGAACATGCACTCTGGGGCAGACGCTTCTGGGTTTGGAACAGACGATGTGCAACTCACAGCTATGTAACCTTAAGGCAAGTTTCTGAGCTTCCTGGGTCTCCATTTGCTCACTTTCTTAAATGAAGATAATAATGATTACAAAGCCTACCTAATATTGTTGTGGTGAGGATGAAATTTATGTATATTAGCCTATCCAATATTGTTGCAGTGAGGATGAAATTTATATATTTAATCTATCTATCTAGAGAGAATATATATAGAGCAAACTTTTTCTCTATTAACATATTTATATATTATATACATATATAATATACATAACTTAGCACAGTTCCTGGTTTTGTTTTTTGGAGTTTTGCCTTTTTTTGGGAGGCGGGGAGCGTCATTACTATGTTTGTCTCACCTGGCTTTCTCCCACTCGGCTTTCTCCCACCCCTGTCCCCAACACTCACCCAAGCTTGGAACAAGCCATGGTAATAAAAGGGCAACATGTAACAGTAGAAAGACTTCATTGCAGTTCTGACTTGATCATCTGCTTGCCGCATGACCTCAGTGCTACAGTTATCCTAACTGTGGAATAGGCATAATTAATAATAGGACATACTTCCTAGAGTTGCCATGAGGATCGAATGAGATGAGAAGGTGTGAAATCCCTATAGGACCCAGACCATAGTAAGTTTTCATAAGTAGTATCTCATGCTACTATTTATTTTTGTGAAGAAAATGCCTAACACAGTGCCTGGCATATGGTGATCCTTAAATATATTTGTTTCTTTTTTTCTCTCTCTTTAGAACATTCAGGATTATTCAGGAAAGTCACACATGACTTGTACACTTAGGGGACAAAAGTTTAATTGAAAAGATATATCCAGCTGGTTCTGAATGGCCCCTTACAGACTAAACTATCCCCATCCGCCAACTTCAGGAGGCAATTAAAGAACCAGGTGGGTTTTTTCCAGTGGGGGGCTGTGGGGGGAAACAGTAGGCATGCTTAGACTCTTTTATGTGAATTTCATCCAGTTGCCATTTAGAGGAAAACTCTTTGATCTAAACGTCTAGCAGTTACACTAACTGTCTAGCAATTCACTAAACTATGGCACTTAGACTAAGAGTCAGCCTTTAAAAATGGTCTTTCAAGGACAGTAAAAATCATGGAAGATACGTACAATGTTAAATGAAAAGTATAACTATATTTTATATGTGTATGTATACACATTATCTCTAAGATGTGATGGGGGCATGCAGAGAAAAATTAAGAAAATAAATGTTTATATCAATTCTTTTTGAAAAAGTCAATAATAATGATTGATTTAATATTGGTCTTTTTTGAGTTAGGTGAAATTATCATGTATTTTTTTTTGGTTTGTTTTCACTCTTGAATGATATGGCTAAATATAAAAATCAAAGTTGACAATTATTTTTTCTTGACCTTTTCAGAATGTTAACTTTTCTTCTGATCTGGATGGCAGTTGTTGAAAAGTTGATTGATCTATGCAATCTACATTTTCTCTCTAGTTGCTTTTGGGAACTTCACTTAATCTTTGGTGTGAAATCTTAAGTGTGGGTTTGTTTTATTTGTTCTGCTCTGGACTCAGTATGATTCTTCAATCTGAATACTTACAACTTTAATTCTGGCAAAAACTTACCTACTATGTCGAATATTACTTCTCCCTGTCGTATCTTTTTAAAAAAGTTAATAGATTTTTTTAACAGTGGTTTTATAGTTACAGAAAAACTGAACAGAAAGTACAGAGAGTTTCCATATACTACCTCTCCCCACTCCCTTCAGTTTTCCCTGTTAACATCTTGCATTGGTGTGGTACAGTTTTTACAATTCATTTGGGTAAATACCTAGGAGCATTATTACTACATTATACACGAAGTCTGTGTTTTAGCTTTGTAGTCAACTGCCAAACTTTCTTCCAAAGTGGCTGTACCATTTTGCACTCCCATCAACAATGAATGAGAGAGTTCCTCTTGTTCCACGTCCTTACCACCATTGATTATCATTGTCAGTGTTAGTGTTTGGGATTTTAGCCACTCTCAGAGGGGTGTAGTGCTAGCTTATTATTTTAATTTGCAATTCCCTAATGGCATATAATAGTCCTATATCTTTTTTCCCCCTGAAAACTTTAACATACTGTGGACCTTTTCATTCTATCCTCTTGGTTATTCACCTTGTTTTAATATTTTGCATTTTTTTCTCTCTGTGCTGCATTTGGGTGATTTCCAGTAGATATATTTTCCCATTAATTTGTTCTTTGGTTGGTAATATTTATGTTTTAATTTGAATCTGTTTATTTTAATTGTAATATTCATTTGGTTCTTTTATAGTTCTGCCTGTTCTTTTTATCATAGTATCCCACACTTTCATTATGATTTTTGAAACTTTTATATATTTAGTAATTTTAAAACTATAGTTTTTCAGATTATTCCCCCTGCTCCTCCCCCTGCCTTAATTCTTGGGATTCTCATTCCTCTGTTTGCTGCATGTTCTGACTCTCATGGTGGGTTACTTCCTTGTGATGTCATAATTTTTGACCATGAGCTAACCTTCTGCAGAATTATTTTCCCTTTAAGCCCCATGGGACTCCAAGAACACTAGGCTATAGAAACATCACTACAGAGAGCTTCTGGATTTGCTTCTGCCATGGTTCCAGGAGTTTTCAATGTATGAATTTTTGTATGGAAAAATTTTACTTTGATTACTACACCATTTAAGTAGCATACATTTGAACTCACATACTTGTTTGGGCTTTAATTTCTTACTGAGAGCTTCAAACAGATAGTAAACATCCTTGCATTTTCTTCACTTTGATGGACAGAGATTTTCCTAGTTTTGTTTTTACAGACTTAGTGACTCGTTAAAACTATCAAATGTATTAATCAGAAAAAAAGCACACTTGTTAATGAAATTTTTTTAAAAAATAGGAAATCCATCCCCTTTTAAGTTCCTCACTCACAAAAAAGTGTTCTGATCAATCAGTTATGTAGGTAAAGGGATAGGAAGAGGGCATCTTGATTCAATTCCTTTCCTTCCAACAGCCTCCTGTGCTTTCACATAGTCACAAAGTCATGGGAGACTTTGAAATAATATCTCATTGTCCATCAACACTATCTAAAACTCATCCAAATTTCTCTGCCCACCATGTACCTCAGACCTGCATGACTGCTTCCTCTTCTCACAAAAACACCAATGCCATCTCTTTTAAAATACAATGTGGTATTGACTTCCCCCTTCCTTTAGAGGTGTTGTGTTTTGTTTTGTTTTGTTTTGTTTTGTTTTGTTTTGTTTTGAGATGGGGTCTCACTCCAATAGCCCAGGCTGGAGTGCATTGGTGTGATCATAACTCACTGCAGCCACAACTTCCTGGGCTCAGGTGATCCTCCCACCTCCACCTCCCAAGTAGCTGGGACAACAGGCACATGCCACCATGCTGTGCTAATTTTTTGTATTTTAGTAGAGATGAGGTTTTACCATCTTGCCCAGGCTAATCTCAAATTCATGGCACAAGTGATCCACCCACCTCAGCCTTCCAAAGTGTTAGGATTATAGGCGTGAGCCACCGTGTCCAGACCCTTTGGGGTTTGTGAGGACACAAAAATGGGTCTTCTCACTATGACTCATCAGATTCCCAGACATCTTCCTTTTGGTGTTGCCCCAAAGAAAGTCAGGTTTGTAAGCCTGTAAGGAGGGCAGTCTGATACAAGAAACATCATCTTGATTCTTAACAGGATGTAAATAAAAAGATTTCCTTCTGCCCTTTGCCCAGACAATACCTCTTTTTAGAGGAAGTCAACATGGTAAAGCAGACCCTGATTTCAAAAAAAAAGAGCAAATACACAATTCTCATTACCAATTACAGCCGGTTTCAATCATTTTCAAATTAATCATTTCCTGCCTTGTGGCCCTCTTTGACTAGCATACTGAACTGTAGTTCAAATACTTTCTTATTTCATTTTTCATTTACTCAAGTATATTGTAATCTCCTGGAGGGAGATCAGGGACCATGTTTTATGGTTTTGATATTTTTCATGGCCTGCAGCATGTAGTGAGCATTGAATCCATATTTTCTGTTTCTGTTTCTTTTCTTATATCCCCAGGCTTAAATTGGGCAGCATTGCAGAAGTGTTCAAATATGTTTAGTGAGTTATTCTACAATATAAATAGAAAAAATACAAAGCAAAAGGGAGCTTGCAGTGGGCTTAAGAGTAAAAGGCTGTGAAATGTGCATCCTTTAGGAAGGGTAAAGCATCAAATGTCATTTTTCCAAGTAGTGGCTCTATGATATTCATTCTGCTGTCAGTTTCTCCTATTAAAAAGAGGCCATGATCTTTGTCAGTGTGATCTTGTGAACCAGAGCAGGTAAATGGGACAATTAAATCTCTTTCCCGAAACAGACTCATTCTTGCTGGGAAGACACAAGCTAAATGCTCTCCTGGGAACAGATGGAGCCTGGGAGGTTTTAGGGTTGCAGGCAAACCTAATTGCTTTTGTCTCACCACTGGAGAGGACTGGTCCCCACGTAATGCTCAAAGCCCACCTCCTCCAATGACAATAAGCTCATGCACGTTTGCAGAACTTTTTGTGCCTATGGAAACTTGCACCTGTTCTTCCTATAACTGTCTTCAGCGGCGATGTTTCTAGCCACAAGTATCTCTGCCAATCTTGTAGTTCTGCACCATCCTGAGGAAAGCTGTAAGTTCAGTACAAGGAGCAAGGTGTCAAGGTCACTCCTTTCCTAATGCTGGCAACATTAAAAGACAGAGCAATAGAGTTTCAGGAGTCAACTGTCAGAGAGATGCAGAATCTAAAAGGGAACAGGCAAGGCAGTGTTGTGCTGTCTCCAGCTTGCTTCCATTGGCTGCTTGGGTGAAGCTGTAAGAAGGCTGGTTAGATGGCTGGGCACGGTGGCTCACGCCTGTAGTCCCAGCACTTTGGGAGGTCGAGGTGGGTGGATCACAAGGCCAGGAGTTCAAGACTAGCCTGGCCAAGATGGTGAAACCCCACCCCTACTAAAAATATAAAAATTAGCTGGGCATGGTGGCAGGTGCCTGTAATCTCAGCTGCTTGGGAGGCTGAGGCAGAGAGTTGCTTGAACCTGAGAGTTGGAGGTTGCAGTGAGCTGAGATTCTGCCACTGCACTCCAGCCTTGGTGACAGAGCAAGATTCCATCTCAAAAAAAAAAAAAAAAAAAGGAAAGGAAAAAGAAGGCTGATTAGACAAAAGTACAGAAAGGATGAAGATGCTGCAGGTGTTTCTCCCACTACCCATCCACCCACTAACAAAGTAGAAGCCATGGGTTTTATATTTGCAAAAAGGAATAAATAAAAATTCAACTGGATACTGTCCAGCAAATTACAATAAAGAATGTTTCAGGTAGAAAACATGAGAATGAGGTGTAAAGGGAAGCACCCTTCCCTGAAGATTTTAGGGAGCAGGTCCAATCATCTGGTAATGTCTAGACAGTAACACGGAGGTATTATTACAGTCAATATCTGAGTCAGAGGGCCTGTATTAGACTCTTGTCTTCCACATGTACTGGCTCTTTGATCATAGTCCAGATACTCTACTTAATCTAACCAACTACTCATCCATTCATGTATCTATTTTTCTATTTAACAAAATTACATAAAATAGACTGTGCTTCAGGTACTATACTAGAGTTTTAAAAAATTAACTCATGTAACCTTAATGTTGCTGATCTATTTTACAGATGAGGGCATGCAGAGAGGTTAAGGAACTTGCTCAATCTCTCTAAGCTTCAGTTTTAACATCTAGCAAATGGGAGTTTTGTTAGAATTAAATGATGTTACATACACACAGTGCCTGGCATACACTAATTACAAAATAAGTATTTCTGGAGGTATTATTTTTGCCTGAAATCAGAGAAGCTGGGAGGTGGGATGGACCACACAACCCTCCCTGTGCCCTTCTAACTCATGCTGTCTATAAGCTGGAGGTTGCAGTGAGCAAGTCCAGGGAGAAGGTTCAGCTCTCCATGGAAACTCTGCTATATCCAAAGTAAAAGATATCAGTTCTTTATCTGCCCTAAGACTCATTCTCAGCACTTCCAGAGGACCTGCAGTTTTCGGGAAAGGATTTCATAGCAAGCAATGTGACCAGCGTTCAAACTTCCCAAGTACTTCTCCCTTGAGGTCAGTTGTGAAAAATCCATTTTGAACCTGTACCCTTTAGGTTTTGACCAAAATTTGCTGAAACGTATCTTCTAAAATCAGCTTCCACAGGCACACATCTCCATATTTTTTTTCTTGGTTTCTTGCCAAAGCGCCTGACCCCAGGCAGTGATGGTGTGAAAAGGGAGAGTATGTGGTTCTGAGAAGCTGAGTTCGACATTCTGGTAAAGGAAGATTGTTGCTTTTTGCTTTTCTGAGGACTTCATTTGTTTTTTCCTTACTCATTCATTCACTCATGGAAAAAAGCATATTTCTAAAGCACTTAACATGTGGTGAGCATCTTTGTATTTTCATATAGAGATGAATTACAGATAGTCTCTGGCCTCTAAGAGCTCAGTCCTGTGGGAGAGATAGTCATGAAAACCAGTAGTTACGGCAGAATGAGAAGACTGCATTTGCATAGGGCTGGAGGCAGAAAGAAACAGGGAGTGTTTTGAGATCAGAGAGTAGTTCAGGATTTCTGGGAAGGAAGAAGGGATCAAAGGAGAAGCCTGAAGAGTAGAAGCCAGAATGCAAAGAACTGAGCTTTAATGCTAAGAAGTCTTGGGTACCCAGGGAACAGTAAGGCCGTCGGGTGTGCATCTGTAGAGAACACCCAGGTCTTTTCTTAGTGGACCCAAGATTTTTCAGTTGTTGCTCATGTTTCTCCAGTCATGGCCTCCTGATTGGAAATCCAGTGTCTCCTCACATACAATAGAAGGTAAGCTGCGATGAGTGAGTGTGACACGGTCTCATTCAAATTGCAAATCTGTACAATGGTGCTACCATGTGGAGGAAGGTCACTAGTCAACTCTATCCTGGTGACGTAGTCACTATGAGAATCCTGTCCTGATTTCAAAGTCATGCAGAACATGCAGTATAAGGTTTCCTATTCTGAGGTTATGTAGCGACTGGGAGAAACCCACTTGCAAGAAATTGCAGGTAAGAATTCATTGTAAACCGTCACCAGTATCGTCATCACCCATTACAATCTACTCTGGATATAGCAGCTGTATGGTATTGTGTTGAAAACTTGGCAATAGGTATCTTTGGCATATAGCTCAGAGGACTCCACCTCCAGGAAGTCTTCCCTGAATGCACAGCAATGTAAATGTGAAGTCATGGTTTCTCCTACCATAATATCCTGGATATATAAATTTTTTGGCATAGAATTTGTCATACTGGAATGTAACTGTCACTGAAGTTTATTCAGGGAAGCTACCTTGTCTTAGTCTCCTTGCACCCCAATCTGGCACAGGTCTTGGCACATTGCACCAACTGTGGATAACACAAGGCTTCCGTCTCCTTAAGTAGTTTGTGATCCACAGATCTGAGGATCGCTGAGAGCCCAAGACAGGAAGAAATTTGAGAAGTCCCAGGCAAAAGGGTGAGGAATAGATTCTGAAACCCAGAAATCAAGGCTGGCTCTTGGGCAAGTATGTTCCAATCAAAGATCACAGCAATAGAGCCTGGTGGTTTCCCACAGGGAACAGACTTCCATCTATAGCTGAAAGACGTCAGAGGTTGTTGCTGCTGATCTCATTAGGGTTTGCTGTGAACACCAAGAGGGGAACTGACCCCATTTCAATACTGTTTCATGTCTTGCCCAGGGGTTGGGTACTTTGGGTTTCTCAGAAGCCCGATTGGAATTGGAAATGGCAAAGGAACAACTTTCTTTATGGGAAATCTAGGGCACAGATTCATTGGCAGGCTCGTGTTCTCAATGACAAAAGACTCGGTCATTGTGAGTTCTAAACTGTGGTCCTGTAATTGAGGATGGGGTGAGGGACACAGTATTGTCCTCTCCTTGCCCAGGTTGTCTTGTAGATGAAAGGAAGTTGAGCATCAGATTTGGGGATGTGGTCTCTAACCTTGGAGCAGAGTAAGATCAGCTAGACCATCTGAGCTTTGACCTTGAGGGCCTAGCTTCATTAATCCCACAGTCTTGACTCAAAGCCACGTGAGGCACGCCCACCCTCCCAGATGCAGCAATGAGAAACTCATTCCTTTCTCTCTTCCTTGTGGTGACCCAACATCCATATCCTTTTAAAGACAAATTTAAAAACTCTTAAAAGGACAAAAAAAAAAAAAAAAAAGCCCCAATAAATCTGACAAATAAGAAAAAAATGAACTAGAGAAAAATAAGACCCAAGTAACCTTGGGTTTGGTAATAATATTCTGGAGCCTATGACCTCTGTCCTCATGATTGCAGAGGATCACTGAACGATTTGCTGAAGAGAAAAAATACTTTTGATGGTGGTGGTGATAGGAAATAGTACCAGATTCTGGACACAAATAGATTGAATTTGGGAGATAAATATTCCTTATTTAAATGTCAGAATATTCCATTTCTGTATAATGCTGAGATGTCACAAAACCAAAATAAAAATAGGGCTAGGCTTAAATGTATCCAGTTAGAGGCAGGGACAGGCTGTCTTTGGCATAAATGTTTCACCACCACCTTCCAACTGAGGTTTCTGCTCCATGGATAGAACTTGAGTATTGTAAAGTTCATTGCTACCTGTCACATTGTAGGGTTTCACAGGCCACGTGATTAGCTGCACAAGTTGGATGGAGTTGGGGGATTTTATGCACACAGGTTCTCAACCATAAAATCCCCCAACTCCGGCCAGGTGTAGTGGCTCACACCTGTAATCCTAGCACTTTGGGAGGCTGAGGCAGGGGAATCACCTGAGGTCAGGAGTTCAAGACCAGCCTTGCCAACATGGTGAAAATCTGTCTCTACTAAAAACACAGAAAATTAGCTGGGCATGGTAGTGGGCACCTGTAATAGCTGCTATTCAGGAGGCTGAGGCAGGAGAATTGCTTGAACTGGGGAGGCAGAGGTTGCAGTGAGCTGAGATTGCACCATTGCACTCTAGCCTGGGCAACAAAAGCAAAACTCTGTCTCAAAAAAAAAAAAAATTCCCCCAATTACAACTTGTGCAGCTTCCCAACCAGTGTCTCTTTCAGAAGAAAAATTAGAAAGAGGATTGGACAACTCTATCAAACAACAAACAATGCATATGGTCACAGTTTTCCATTACTGGATGAAGTTAGAGAGATATAATTCTTTGATGGAAGATGGCCGAAACCTTGTAGGAATCCAGGACATCTTATTATATACCAAGCACTTCTGGAATCTGCTTAACCAATTTGCCTCACACAAATAAAGACATCAAGCTGACATAGCTTAAAAGGCCCATGCATTTGTAAGCACAATTGAATTCGTAGTAACTTTTTGCCTTTGCACATTTTCTCAATCCATAGTCCTCAAAACCTAATGACTTATCATGTGAAGGGTATGAGGACTTTTTAATATCACAAAGGGGTTCTTGTGTTTTAAACATATACGGATTTAAGAAAAAAAGAATAGTAATAACTTCAGATCCTGTGCTGTTTTGAGAGCCCAGCTAAACTGGGGTTCCCGTAAACAGCAGCTAACAACCCTGCCCTAATGGTCAATGAGGGTAGGTAAATCTGGGTGTTGACATGTGCCTTTACAGATGCTTCTGTTGCCTGATGGAGGACCTCATGCCTAGTTGTCTGACCTCTGACCAGGGATCTCTCCCAGGAGGAACTTGTTTATACCTGCAGATGCCCTTGCAGCTCTTGTCTGATCCATGCCCAGTTTATGTCTGCCTGATCATCACTCTGGCATGGGAAGACCAACCTTGTGTTCTCCTCAAGGGAAACTCCAGTTTGTGGTAGTTCCTAGTTCTTCAAATGACAGGTACAAATTCAATATACCACCATATCGAAAATAAGCTTATAGATTTATTACTTACACATCCTGGGCAGGGAAGGCGCAATGAATCAAGAGGACAGTTTTCTGCTCCTGGGTCACACAAGGCAAGAATGAATAGTCAGGCAAAGAAAGAGAGAATGTGGCAACTAGGGATACTTAAAAGGGAATAGGGTGTGGGTCACTTTAAGTCTGCAGGCAAATGCCTGAATGATTCATTTAAAGGAAGCAGTGGGAAAGCATGGAGACTGGTCTCCCAGGTGGGGGAGATACTTCTAAGTTCTTATCTCTGGCCAGGGGCTTGAGCCATTTGGGTATGATGCTTCACTTGTAACCCCAAGGCAACCTGTGCTGTGTTGCTCAGTTCCACATGCCAAGAAATAGTTCCTTCCTTTCAGCAAATAAAATAATCTCACTGCTTTTCAGGTTCTTTTTTATTGAAGTGTTGTCAACAAGCTCCCTGAAGCTGTAAAATCCAGAAGCAAAATGGATGACTTCCATTTGATCTGTATTTCCCATTGCTTAGTAAATGCAAGGAGCTTAATGGGCACCGGAGACTTAGCTGTGGAATGAAAAGAGGAGAGAGTGGAAAGGAAAGAAAAGGGGACAGGGAAGAGAAGGAGAAGAAAGAAGGGATATGGAGAAGGACACAGAGTGAGAAATAAACCCTATTACAGATAGGACCCTGTATCAGCTGTCAGAGCCATCCATAACTAAAGCAGAAGGAAGACTCTGTTTTTCTTTCCATAGAGGGTAACAGGCATGGTGTGCAGGGCCAGGTTATGACTTAAGAGAGCTCTCAGTCCTCCCTTTGATGACATCCTCCCCCTCCCCAGGTATGGAAGTGCTCCTCTGACCTCCTCTCCCTTATCCCAAGTCTAAAGCACCAGATGGGGTGAGACAGTGGCCAGGAATGAGTGGAAGAGCACATGGGGTAGGAAAGAATCTAGGTATCAGTTCTACTCAGGGAAGTAAGTGGGGCAGACTCCGTAGTCCTCTGCCCGCTTTCTACTGATGTTAAATCTGAGGTCAGGTTACATGAACCAAGGTCACAAAATAAGGCAATGTTGATGTTGGGGAAAGAATCTCGATCTCTAAATGATTGGTTATGATCATACAGCAACAGCCAACCACACAACCACTGATGAAGACACCTAGAGTTCAGTTGCACAAGCCAGCTTTACCTCTCACTGAAGGTAGAAAAGGAGCACTTGGAAATTGGAGGGGCCACATGCGCTGCTGGCAGGAATGTAAATTAGTTTACATCTTCTGAACACGGGTTGAAAGTATCTACTAAAAGCTGAGCATATGCGCTCAATTACCCAGCAATTTCATTCCTAGGTATATTTCCAAACCAGTAAGTGCCTTTGTGCAGAAAAAAAGGGACAAAAATATCCAAAGCAGACAAAACCAAAACGTGATATAAATGCCCATTAACAGCAAAACTGATAAATAAATTTATATGATGAAATATCACTCAGCAATGAAAAAAAATGAGTTGCGGTTACATGCAGTAATATGTATTAATGTCATAACAGACATAAATGAATACATATTGTATGAGTCTACCATTTATTTGAGGATTAAAAGAAGGCAAAACCAACCCATGGTCATGGAGGACAGAATGTTGATTACTTGTGGGGGGAATATTGGCTGGCAGGGGCCACGAGGAAGCTTTCTGGGATACTGGTCACATTTTATAGCTCAATTCAGGTGGCAGCTGCATAGCTGTATAAAATTTAACTGGACATTGGGATTCGTATAATATAATGAATGTATGCCACAGTTTATAGAAGGTAACAAATAGAAAACAACAGTGAGTGGCATAGTAAAGGTATGTGTTCTTTTACTTTGGGGGTTAAGTGAGGTAAAAATGAGGAAAGTTGAAGAAAACAGACTTTCTAAACCAAAGAAAAAAAATAAAAACTTTTTTTAAAGTGTGAAATTTCTTTACAAAAAGAGAAAATTTCTTTAAGGATAAGGAGATATGAGTCAGTCATGTTTAGTTAAATTCTTCCAATTGTTGGAATTGTTTCAGAAGAACATATCTTACTTTTATCATTTAAGCCACAGGTCAGTAATCTTTTTTTTTTTTTTTTTTTTGGTAAAGGGCCAATTAGTACATATTTTCGGCATTACAGGCCATATGGTTTCTATTACAAGTACTCAACTCTGCCTTTGTAGCACAAAAACAGCCATAGACAATACATAATACAGGAATAAGTATGGTTGTGTTCCAATAAAACTTTATTTATAAAAAACAGGTAATGGGCCAAGTGGGCCATAGTTTGTAGAATTCTGATTTAACCAATCAAAACATGAAACATGAAATAACTTTTTATATTTATGTAAAAGAGATAGCATGTTATAACTTATAAAATAGCAAAAAGAACCATAATGCCTAATGCTGCTAGATTGTGGTAAATTGATCCACTATTAGTAGTACTTTAGATGGAAACAAACTTTTTTTTTTCTTTGAGACAGGGTCTTATTCTGTCACCTGTGCTGAAGTGCAGTGGAAGGAACGCCACTCTCTGCAGCCTCGACCTCCCAAGCTCAAGTGATCCTCCCACCTCAGTCTCCAAAGTAGCTGGGACCACAGGTGCATGCCACTATGCCCAGATAATGTTTTTATTTTTTGTAGAGATGAGGTCTCACCATGTTGCCCAGGCTGGTCTTGAACTCCTGGGCTCAAGCAATTCCCCCACCTTGGCCTCCCAAAATTGCCGGGATTACAGCTATGAGTCACTGCACCCAAAGGAAACAAATCTTTTGGGCATTAATATGACACTATATTTCAAGACTCCTAGAAATCTTTAGAACCATTAACCCTTTAAAAGTTTATTGCAAATAGTTCAAAAGAAAACAGGCATGAAGATATTTCTTCCATCCTTGTCTATACTAGCAAAATACCAAAACGTTTAGCATTTGGAAAATAATGTAATGATTGCTGATTTAATAAAGATGATGATACTTTTATGCAAACAATAAAATAATTGTGAAAGCAGATAATGTAGTTACATAAGAATGTTTAAAACATAATAATACATGAAAATCATAGAATATAAAAGTGTATATAACTAATAATTATAATTATTTAAAGAAATGTGCCTGCAAGTAACAGGGATCAGAAGATAATATATAAATTAAAAACAATTATGTTAAGGTAGTAGATTGGGGTAATTATATGTACAGTCAGCCCTTTCTGTATTTGTGAATTCACATGATCACAGATTGAAAATATTTTGGGGAAAAATGGTGTCTGTGCCAAACCCTATACAGACGTATTTTTCTTGCCATTGTTTCCTAAACCATATGGTATAACAACTATTTAGATAGCATTTACATTGCATTAGGTATTATAAGTAAACTAGAGATAAGTTAAAATATAAGAAAAGATGTATATAGATTATATTCAAATACTACAGTTTATATCAGGAACTTGAGCATCCTCAGATTTTGGTATATGCAGGAGGCCCTCAAACCAATCCTTCGTAATACTTAGGGACAACTGTATATATAATATATTGCCTTTCCAAATGAAAGTGTTTAAAAAATGTAGACTGAGAGGGATTTGGGGCCACTGTTTATCCATCCCATAAATTTTGCACGAGCCTATGCGACATCAATGTTTGACTTACCAGCAAGCCATTCATTATGTCTTATTTCCACTTTGATGGTTCTCTTGACATTTGACTTTCCCTGGTTTGAGCAATTCACTGCTTGTCAGGCATGGGCCTGGCAGGCTGACCTTGTACTAATCCTGGTGTTGGACTGATAACAGACACTGAGATTCTGAATCTCAACAGGGCTGGTAGGGAATTCACTGCAAATTTACGCAGATGAAATCCCCTGGAGTTTTAACACTGAGGAAGAGTCAATGGCTCTCCAGGATATTTATGGATTTCATCTGTTTTTTAAGTAAGTACTGTTCCATTATTATTCCAAATATGCCTCTAGTTAAAATTAGAAGGGAAATAAACAAGTCTAATTTTTATGGTACCATCTGGTCACAGGCCAAAGGAGAGGCAGTTAAGTACTTTATTGCTAATCTATGCTTAGAATTGACATATTTCTTCTTTGAAAACGTTGCATTTCTGAATAAATTGTTTGCCCTAGACACAGTTTTTAGGTCATAGGAGAGTAAAAGTGACTTAGTTGTTGAGGCATCAAAATGGTTAATTATCACCCCCTTCTGATGTCTATATCATCAGAATGTATTATCTTTGTATATACATAAGGTTTATGTGCATGCAAAAGTCATCCACATATATGGGAGCAATAATAAAATCCACATAAAAAATTAGACCCAATCAATGGTCTTTAGCTGTACTTTCCCCATGGTTTCAAATGAGACCCAGTCTACACGTATAAGGAATCAGTAGAGCCATCATGTCCAAATCCAGTTTCAGATCGAATTTAATCGGTAGAAGCGTTGGCTCAGTCTTTGCCCAAATGTGGGGTTTTCAGTTTTGCCTGCTTTATTTTTAACACTGTTATTATAGTCAATAAATGAAAATGAAATCTTGGGAAGCAATAAAGGCTTTCATGTCTATTTCAATCCTTCCTGAATGAGGAAGCTTAACGTTAAAGCCTATCTGAATACGTCTTCCATTCATAGCCTACCCTCATATCTCCTGTGTTCTTCATTATGGTTGCTGTGTGGACTGACGCTTATAAGTGCCAAACCATTTATGCCTCTGGTTTTCACAATCACCTAGGTCTCTATGTAAACCCAATTAGGAGCCGTGAGAGAAAGAGAATGAATAAAACACTGGGCAAAGATTCAATATCTTGGACTCCAACTGAGTGATTGGGTGGACACTGATATTTGTACTCAACATCTGCCAGTCAAAGGATATGATGCTTCTAAATGCTAAATGTTGTTACTTTAAAGAGTGATTCTTAAACTGTATGGATGGAGCTGAAGACCATTATTCTCAGCAAAAGCAAATTAACACAGGAACAGAAAACCAAATACAGCATGTTCTCACTTTGAAGTGGGAGCTGAATGATGAGAACACATGGATATATAGAAGGGAGCAACACACACTGGGGCCTACTAGAGGATGGGGGATAGAAGGAGGGAGATGAACAGGAAAAATAAACAATGGGTACTAGGTTTAATACCTGGGTAATGAAATAATCTGTACAACAAACCCCCATGACATAAGTTTACTTATGTAGCAAACCTGCACATGTAACCCTGTGCATCCCGTGCGGTGGCTTACGCCCATAATCCCAGCACTTTGGGAAGCCGAGGTGGGCAGATCACCTGAGGTCAGGAGTTCAAGACCATCCAGGTCAACATGGCAAAACCCGGTTTCTACCAAAAATACAAAAATTAGCCAGGCAGTGGTTGGTGCTTGTAATTTCAGCTACTCAGGAGGCTGAGGCAGGAGAATCGCTTGAACCCAGGAGGCGGAGATTACAGTGAGCCAAGATTGCGCCACTGTATTCTAGCATGGGTGACAAGAGCGAAACTCTGTCTCGAAAAAAAAAAATTACATGTAAAGGGAGCAAATGGGAGCACATGCCTGCTTTAAGAATTTTCACTTAAAAGTTATAAAATTCTGTACATGGAGATTCAATTTAGAACACTACATGAAAAGTATAAATTAAAAAAAAAAAAAACACCTTATTGTGTATTAGAATCATCCAGAAAGTATGCAGAAATACCCCACAGGAGGTGAAAATTAGGTGTCTGTATTTTCAATTGGCTCCGCAAGTGATTCTATTGGATGCAAAAATGTCAAAAGCATCTCCACATGCAAGGGCAATAGAGCAGGAGTGTTTAATCATTTTTATATCCCACCACCTGGAGTTTAAAAGCTGCTCAGTTGTTCTTTGTAGAATCAATGACTAGAAGGGAGAATGAATGAATGAACAAATAGGTGAATAAATGGGAAGGGGGTTGTCAATGGCACCCAGTTCTTCCTAACTTGATTAGAAAGTTAGTAATTTACAGACTAGCCCAGCTCATCCCCAACTGTGATTTCTGCCTTTGAAGTCTCAATTTGATTAAAACATGTTTAGCAAGGAACAATAACTTTCTGAAATTCTGGGGATTATGCAGCTCTGAGAAGCTCTGTGGGGAACAAGCAATTCCAGCAACCAAGACAGGTCTTTGTGAACCTGGAGAGGTTGCTTTGCAAGCCTGTATCGAGGCCAAACATCTGACTTCTCTTAATTACATTCTGTCCTTGTTTCATTCCTTCTCATCTCTTGCTTCTGGGTCCTTAGTTTTCCCCAAACTGGCAGGGTTGAATGATCTCAAAAATTAGGCTGGGCCTGCTCCCATGGTGCTGGGGCCTGAGGCATGGACAAATTTCCTTCACCATAGAACAATGGAAGAAAAGTGTACGTCACTGTGTCTCCCACCCTCAACTTCTATTGCCAAATGATTTTGCCCAGTACCATCTGCAGGGGAATGGTGCTGTTTCATTAGTAAAAGAGAAAGGAGCGCAGACTTTGGGGTCTGACCTACCTGTATTTAAATCACAGCCTTGCCCCTTTCTGGATGAGAAAGCCTGTCTTCCAAGATGTCTATGAGGGTTTATAGCAGCTGAAGAAGTAATATTATGTAAAGCTTAAAGCAAAGATCCTGGAACCCTCCTGCGTAGTTACCAATTGTGCCAATCTCAGATCTGCCACTTAGCTGGGTAATTCTGGACACCTTACTTAACTGACCTGTGACTCAATTTCCTCATATGTAAATAGGGATTAATAATCATAACTCCATGCCATTTAGTCATTGTGAGAAGCAAATGAAATTAATATAAAGACTAAACTCTGACCATTTTCTTCTCTTGCCCAAAGCCCTATCTAAGGGACCTGAAGAGTCACACCCTTCAAACAATAAAGTCTCATGAGAGGGGTTTTATTCCATGCTATATAACATGGCTTACTTTCCAACTTGACTCTGGCAGAACATCACATGACAGATAAAGAAGGAAGTCAAAATATTTTACCCCTAAATACGTTTCTTTGCCATATTTTTAAATGGCTTGCAAAACCATTCTTGTTGAGGAAAATTGCATCTGTAAATATTGTCTACTAACATAACAAGATCTTTCCCCATTCCAGGCCCTCCCAGTCTTGAAGAGATTTTCTTAGAGTCTAGCATCTTTTAGAGGTCTGAATAGAAAACATCTTTTAGAGGTCTGAAAAGAAAACACTGAATAGAAAACACTTCAGGCACATAAGAATCCTGGTCTCCACAACCCCTTCTCTTAACCCAGAAACTCCTTTCTCTTGATTCCAGGCCTTTAGATAATATTTAACTCTTTCAACCAATTGCAAATCAGAAAATCTTTGGACTTTAACTCTACCTTTTACTTGTGCCCCCCAGCCAGCCCACTTCAAGTGGTCCCACCCTATCAGACTGCACCAATGCATACCTCACAGGTATTGATTGATGTCTTTTGCCTCCCTAAAATGTTTAAAACCAGGCTGTAGCTGTGTCATGGGTAATGGCCCTCACATTCGGCTCAGAGAGATCTCTTCAAATATTTTACAGAGTTTGACTGTTTTCATGGATAAATACATACAAGAACTGAGCACTGAGATTATTTTGTGACATGCAGTTAACCTTCTCATAAGTGTTACTTATTATGATAAATATCTGTAACAATCATGGTAGCTGTTGAACTACTTCCACGTGGAGAAATGAAAAACGGTCCCATCCTCTCAAACAAGGTTTTCAGATGCTCTGCAATTCCTTTCCCTCCATTCTTATTTTGCATTTATCTCTTTAATTGGGCTGAGGCTGCTGGTTGTAATGGATGTTGTTGAGTCATCTCAGGACATGGGGACCTATGTCAGGAAGAACTGCTGGCAGGGAAGCCATCAAAAGGCAGATTAGACATCTCTGAGGCAGGAGTGAGTCACCAGTGGTCTGTGCCTTGTATCAACACACTGGAGCCGAAGAGAAGCAGTGGATGGCTCTGAGACATCTTCAGTTTCATATGCAACATGGCTAATTCTCTGTTTAATAAAACCAGCCTGCTCTGTGGATGCAGAGGCTAAACATTGCCTAAACTATCACTTAGCAAACATCTCTTACCTCTCCCACTCCTTCTTTCTTTGCCTCTCTCTCACTTTACTGCTCCCTTTTTTTCTATCCCTTCCTTTCTCCCATCTTTCTTTACTTTTTGACTCTGTTCTTTTCTCTTCTATTTAGTTTTTTTTGAGATGGAATCTTATTCTGTTTTAGTAGGGATGGAGTTTTGTCATGTAGCCCAGGTTGGTCTCAAACTCCTAACCTCAAGTGATCTGCTTGACTTGGCCTCCCAAAGTGCTGGGATTATAGCCATGAGTCACTATGCTTGATCTTCTTTCCTCTTTATCTTTTGCCATATCTTCTTCCTCTTCTTTTTTCCCCTCTAATTTCTCCCTCATGTATCTCTGTCCCTTTTTCCTTCTCCATCCTACTTGCCTTTCTTTCTTCTTTTTCTCATTTTAATCTTTTCCCTTCCCTTAGGAGAACTGGACAACTAACTTTAAGTCTTCTTTGCCCTCCCGCCCCTGTTTTTTGAGACAGAGTTTCACGCTTGTCACCCAGGCTGGAATGCAGTGGCATGATCTCGGCTTACTGCAACCTCCACCGCCTGGGTTCAAGCGATTCTCCTGACTTAGCCTCCTGAGTAGCTGGAATTACAGGCACCCACTACCATGCCTGGATAATTTTTGTATTTTTAATAGAGACCAGGTTTCACCAGTTGGCCAGACTGGTCTTGAACTCCTGACTTCAGGTGATCTACCTGCCTCAGCTTCCCAAAGTGCTGGGATTACAGGTGTGAGCCACAGCACCCAGCCCTCTCTGCCCTTTTTATCTGTTTCCATACAGCCTACACTAGGCACCATCAGACTTGTTCTGTAAAGGGCCAGATAATAAACATTTTGGGCTTTGTAGCCCTTACGGTTTTGGTTGCAGTGACTGGACTCTATATGTGATTGGGTTTCAATAAAACTTTATTTTCAAAACCAGGTAGTAACTGGGATTGGGTCATGGGTTTTGATAAATGCTGAGGGAAACACTCTTTCTCTTGGTCACCCTCTTCATCATAAACCAGCAGAATAAAGCAAAGATTTCAGCCCCATGTTCCTAATTGCTGGGCTCCTGAAGATACAGTCCCTGGCCACTCTCTCCCAGGTTCTTGATTAAAGAGATTGAATCCCATATTCCAGAACCCTCCCTAGATCTGGTGGACATGGAAGAACCATAAGTTCTGATTTACATCGCTGACTATTATGTTGGCACACCTGAATTCCTGTCTGAGGTTAGAGAATTTGGAAAACAAATCTTGGTTGGTAAGATAAATGAAACACACACACACACACACACACACATAAATAAATGAAAAAGGATGCTTTTGACTGTTTCAATTCTTAGGACTGCAGCAGGAAGTTTAGCAAAAGACACAATAAGAGCTTGATTTAGTTTGGTAAAGGGTCTTGCTAAGACAAAACTTTGCAATGATCACTCCTGGTCGTTGGGGTTTTAGAATTCTCTATTCGTGCTAATGACATTGCAATAAACAAAACCACATCAGTGAAGTACGGCAGAAATCAAGGGTGTAACAACACAGCTTTATTTCACAAGCTCTTCCTTGGGGAAGGGATCAGAGCTGCAGTTTGGAAGAGGTTTGCATGGAAGAAAGTAGGGGCTGTGAACAGGACTGGTTTGTTAAAGAAAGACATCAACCAAGGGTATGTGCCTGGGAGCATTATGGACATGAAACTTATCTACTGTTTCTCCATTAGTATGCAGTCTTGCCTGAAATAAAGCACGCATTTTGGAGTCCATGTTGCTACTCTTGTCTTGCCTCTACTGGGCTACAGGGAAGGAGGGGGTCCTGGGAGACAGCATGGCTCATTCTATGGGAGGCTTTTATGAGTTGGATACGGCTGGTGACCAATATGCCTGGAGATACCCCAACTGTCCTTTACGACCCTTACTCCTACTGCAGAGGTCAAGTCTTTCCAAAAGACACAGAACAAAAGATCATCACTGGTTTTGTGTTCCCTTTGTTTTGTTTTTGATATATAATTTGTCTAGGAGGCTGAAAATCCGGGTTTGAGCCCCATCTCTGCAGTCCCTCGCCGTGAATCCTTAGGTTAGGTCACATCCCCTCTCTGGCTTCGGTTCTCCTTTTACTGGACTAAGTAGCAATTTGTGATCCACTACAGCTGTAAAAACCAGGGAATATATAATTCTGTTGGTTATATGCCTCATATTGCATATATTACATATATGCATATATATGCCTCATATGCACATTACATATATTGCATTAAAGAGCTTAAGTAATACAGGGATATTTGACTATTATAATATACAAATAAGACAATGGAGAAATTTGCCTCTACCTTATAGTGAATACAATGTTAAGAGGCTTGGGAAGAGTGTCATATTGGGCAGTGATTCAGTGATTACTTCCTTGCTTCTCTCTCTAGAGGTATCTAGTGTCCTTTCTCTAGAAAATGAAGTCCCAGGCTGGGAGCGGTGGCTCATATATGTAATCCCAACACTTTGGGAGGCTGAGGCAGGCAGATCACAAGGTCAGGCGTTTGAGACCAGCCTAACCAACATGGTGAAACCCCATCTACTAAAAAAATCCAAAAGAAATTAGCCAGGTGTGGTGCTGTGCTCCTGTAATCCCAGCCACTTGGGAGGCTGAGGCAGGAGAATTGCTTGAACCCAGAGGCAGAGGTTGCAGTGAGCCGAGAGAGTGTGCCATTGCACTCCAGCCTGGCAACAGAGTGATGAGACTCTGCCTCATAAAAAAAAAAAAAAAGAAAGAAAAAAGAAAGGAAATGAGGTCCCTTTCATTAGAGAAGATATTAAATTGATGACATAAGTCTTGCAAAAGTGTATTTGCAATATTTTCTAATTTATCCATTTGTTCATTCATTAAACAAATTTTGTGTATGCACCTGCTGTATGCCAAACTCCAATAAGTCTTGCAGTAAGGGAATGGCAACAAGGATGGACATGGACAGTGTATGCCCTTGAAAAACCTACAATGCTGTGCACTCAAGTGGGCCAGAGGACATGGAGAGGCCACAATGGCATCTAATGGGGCCAGCTTCTTTATATACATTTTCATATTTAATCCTTAATTCTGATTTCAAAATGAAAAAAGTGAGACTCCAAGAAATTAGTTTGTCCCAGGTCACGCCACTAGGAAACTAGAACCTTCATCTTACTTATTTCACTTCTCTTGCTTTGCTAAATGCCACAAGCATGGAGAAAACGGAGTTCACAGGCAGGGTGTCTAGCTTAGAGTGTTTTCTGGGAGTCTTCACAGAGAGAGCACAGAGGCTGAAGGATGGACGAGATGTCAAATCAGGAAATGGGGTTAGGAAAAGAGGGAAGAAGGAATTCCATTTTTATAGGGTGTTGCATGCAGCAATCCACACTTATCTAAAAAAAAATTCAAATGGTGAAAATTTGGATGCTGTAGAAAGTTGAATGGGAAAATATTCAGGGGAAAAGGGCATTCAAGGACTTCCCCAACCCACAATGCCAAACCATTCCTAAGCCAGCCCTAAGAAGATGGTCTGTGAAGCCCTCTCAGTGATATGGCATCCTCAGAATGGATACACATGTGGTCATCACCGCCTGAGCTGTGGGACTGTACAGCTCTATCCCAGACTCTCATGTCAGCCCAAAGATATTAAGCTGGGAAGTCGATCAAGGGCAGTGTTGAGGATATTAGCAACCCATCCAGTGGCCCAGAGCAATTTATGAGAATTCTAATTAGATACAAGGACTTCTGTAACTACACAAACACTCTCTAGTCTCCCTGGAAGCATGGAGTCTCCTGCCGTCAGAAGCTATCCTGTATGCTTCAGTGGAAGAGCGGCCAACAAAAAAAGGACTCAGGATGCCAACACTGACCCACTCGGAGGGACGAAGTGGGCTTCTTCATTAATTTCCCTTCCAAGGTTCCCCCTCTCCAAGATCTGTGAGCATCATCATGCTGAATGGTGCTTTTAAAGCCCTAGAGTCCATTGCAACAAGGTTCCTTATTAACATGAGAGCAGGATTTGTGGTCCTTTCCAATCTGTTAACAATCTAGATGAGTCTTTAAAATGATTGCTGGCAAGAGTTGCAGTACAAAAGCAACAGAGAGAACCTGATTAACTAAAATTGTGTGTGTGTGTGTGTATCTGTATCTTTCAAATATTTAACATAGGATTATATGTCCAAAGATGATGTAACTAGGGCCAACCACTAGTTTTAAAACTTGGAGAGTCCAGGCAAACTTGGTTGAGTTGGTCACTCTATTAATGTAACTTTTTTTTGGAGACAAGGTCTTACTCTGTGACCCAGGCTGGAGTGCAGTGGCATGATCATGGCTCACTGCAGCCTCAAACTCCTGGGCTCAAGCAATCCTCCTGCCTCAGCCTCATGAGTAGGTGGGCCTTCAGGCAAGTACCACCGTGCCCAGCTAATTAAAAAAATTTTTTTTTTGTAGAGATGGGTTTTTGCTATGTTGCCTGGGCTGATCTTGAACTCCTGGATTCAAGCGATCCTCCTACCTCAGGCTCCTGAGCAGTTAGGATTACAGGCGTGAGCCACTGCACCTAGCTTAATATAATATCAATGCAAGAGATACATGTGCCATATTTTTCAAATATTTTACATGTGATATCTATTATATATACCTAAATATGATATAGGTGCAATTGAATATACCATATACATAATTTTTAAAATATATGATAAATATATACATTTAATTTCATGTGTTAAAGGAACTCAGACTAGATGTCAGGGATGAGTAATGTATATTGGAGTTTAAAAATAAATCCATGACCGTTAAAACTGAGCAAAATACAAGGAAGAAGATTAAATGCTTCTCAATGCTAAAAAGTATTACTTATAGCTAAGCTGACCTGGCCACCTGCAACCCAGGTTTCTCCCTGCAGCTTAGTTTAGTGGAAAAATGATCAGAATTGGAATCAGATGAACTAGAGCCAGTTGTTACCTCTAGAAATGTCTGAACAGGGTGTTGTCCATGGGTTGGCACCATCAGCATCACCTGGGAGCTTGTTAGAAATGTTGGGTCTCAGGCTCACCCACTGAAACACAGTCTTTGTTTTAGCAAGATCTCCAGGTGATTCTTTCTCATGTATAAGAACTACACCAGAGTATTATAGGAAGACTTACTAGGATATTACATGTGATGTGCTTGGCATAGTGCTGAACCATAGATGAGAGGCCCCAAAACAATTGTTTCTTTCCTTTTTCTCAGCATCACTTGTGTCTGAATAATAAAATTAGACATTCTTGTTTTCCTCAATATCTTTTTTTCTGGCCCCTAGACATCAGAAGGGTTTGACCTTTATGATCTTCCTTCTGCTTCTTCAAATCCCATATGTATACCTACATAACAATCCTGCAAGATCTACACATGTACCCCAGAACTTAAAGTAAAATAAAAATAAAATAAGTAATTTAAAAATCGCAAAATGCATGAGATAGATGGGACCTACGAGATTCCCTGTTCACCTTTACTTTAAAGCCAGAAATGCCTTTTTTTTTTTTTTAGACTGAGTCTCACTCTATTGCTCAGGCTGGAGTACAGTGGCACAATCTTGGCTCACTGCAACCTCCACCTCCCAGGTTCAAGTGATTCTCATGCTTCAGCCTCCCAAGTAAACTAGGATTACAGGTGCCTGCCACCACACCTGGCTAATTTTTGTATTTTTAGTAGAGACAGAATTTCACCATGTTGGCCAGGCTGGTCTCGAACTCTTGACCTCAAGTGATCCACCCATGTCGGCCTCCCAAAGTGCTGGGATTACAGGCATAAGCCACTGTGCCTGGCCCCAGAAATGCCATTCTTTAAGTCCAAGTCTTACCCAGTCTTCAGGTTCTCACTCAAGTGTCACCTTTTAGAGACCAAGAAGAATCTGGGTACTCAATTAAGAGTTGCTGGTTGCTGGATGAATAAATGGCTGAGGCTTCTTTGAACCCTGGCCCATTCTATTCTTTGTCTAAATCTTGCCACTCTTGTTTTCTTTATGAATCTAAGGAAACTAGTTAGGTCTCATATTTACCTTTACCATTTTCTTATCTACCCAACACACCTAAGAATATATATGTATGTATACATATATACATAAGAATATATACCACATACATAACATATGCATGTATGTATATATGTGTATATATGTATTTATGTCTACATATGTGTATATATACCATGTGAAACAAATTTATATATGTGAATTACTAGACATATATTTTGATTTTGGGATTAGATATTTTGCATTTATACATTTGTCAACCTACTGGACTGTAGTAAGTTCACTGAGGAAAAGAAGAAGAAAAAACCATGACATACTCTTCTTGGAACATCAGTGCCTACCAAGGCGTCTGTTTCTCAGTAAATGTTGGGTATTGATGCTGATCAATGCTGAAAAATACCTGTGAGCATTGTTACTCCACTACTGAGAGCCAAAGATGCCATGGTGCACTCTATCATTTTAGAAAGACCACAGACAATTAGATGGGAAAAGGGAGGTAATGCCTTGCTAGGATCCTGTGTATGCCTCCAGGCAGATGAGCAGCCCTTTTCCTAGGGAAATGCGTGGCAGGCTTCATGTAAGAGGTTCCCTCAATAACCAAAGACTCCATTCAAAGGTTATATTTATACAGCTTATTAGGAAGATTTTTTATACTTTTGACACTCATTAGACTCATAATCGTCCACTAAAGCTACTGTATAACAAGAGATAAACACTCCATTCTAGAGGATGAATAATTAGGTACTGCTCAGCACTGTGCTCTTTACACGTCTAATTTTAGAGCATAATTAATCCTGTTGAAGCTGCACACAATAAGTGAAATATTTATGCAGCTGTGTAAATACATGAATTCATGTATTTACTCCTAGAGAGACATTCAGAATTGGTCATGGCTTTCCGGGAAGATTATCTGAAGACACCCCCAGAGCAAATGGCATTTTCTCTCCCAAGTCTTTGCCTCCAGATGGCCTCTAGAGATTAAGTTGAAAAGACATATTTCCCAAACCCAACAGTCTGACCAGGAAGGCAATGAGCCAGAACAGAAAATATCTATGAGAACCTAGATGTTTATAAGTATATGAACAAACCCCTGGCCTATCTAAATGCTTTTACTGTTCATTTTTATTTGATGCAAAGAAGACCTTTTCTCTTTAGCACAACAAAAGTTCTTTCTGTGTTACTAACTCGACTATATTAATGCCAATGCAACATTAAAGAAGTTGTATTTGATACTAGAGTTGTGCACAGGCAACTATGATGATGATAAGAATGAGAAGGGTGAAGTGGGGAGGAGGGTTGTGGTGATGGCCATGATGGTGGTGATGATGGTCTTAATGAGGATGATGGCATTGGTCATGTTGATGATGATGATGATGATAATGATCATGATTGATGGTGATGATGATGGTGATGGTGGTGATGATGATGATTATAATGATAGTGATGATATCAGAGGCGTGTGAATCAGGGCAACTCCATCTTAAATAAGAGCTGAGTAAAATGAGGCTGAGATCTATTGGGCTGCAATCCCAGATGGTCAAGGCATTCTAAGTCACGGGATGAGATAAAAGATCAGCACGAGATACAGGTCATAAAAACCTTGCTGATAAAACAGGTTGCAGTGAAGCTGGCCAAAACCCACCAAAACCAACATGGCCATGAGAGTGATCTCTGGTCGTCTGCACTGCTACACTCCCACCAGCACCATGACAGTTTACAGATACCATGGCGACATCAGGAAGTTACCCTGAAAAAGGGGCACTTGTTTAGCATGTCATCAAGAAATAACCATAAAAATGGATAACCAGCAGCCCTTGAGGCTGCTCTATCTATGAAGCAGTCATTCTTTTATTCCTTCACTTTCTTAATGAACTTGCTTTGACTTCACTCCATGGATCTGCCCTGAATTCCTTCTTGTGCGAGATCCAAGAACCCTCTCTTGAGGTCTGGATCAGGACCCCTTTTCTGTAACAATGAAGGTGATGGCTAACATTTATTGAACCACTTGTATGTTCCAGGGTCTATGCTAAGTTATGTACTTTTTTTTTTTTTTTTTGAAACAGAGTCTCGCTCTGTCGCCAGGCTAGAGTGCAGTGGAGCGATCTCAGCTCACTGCAACCTCCAGCTCCCAGGTTTAAGTGATTCTCCTGCCTCAGCCTACCGATTAGCTGGGACTACAGGCATGCGCCACCAAGCTCAGCTAATTTTTCTATTTTTTTAGTAGAGATAGGGTTTCACCATGTTGGCCAGGATGGTCTCGATCTCTTGACCTCATGATCCGCCCACTTTGGCCTCCCAAAGGGCTGGGATTACAGGCGTAAGCCAACGTGCCCAGCCTAAGCTAGGCACTTTATGTGTATTCTCTCATTTCATCTTCACATCAACCTCATTAGGTAAATATTTCTGTACCCTTTTACAGATGAGTAAACTGAGACTAAGAAAGATCAATTCTTTCATAGAAGTATTTTAAGTGGGACAGTAGACTTAGTTCAGATGTGCATTAAATCACTCCTTCCTAAAGGATTTATAAATCTCAAGAGTTTAATTAGTCATCTTTGATAGATATCTTAGAGAATTAAATACAATAACAGTCTTCCCTAATTGGCCCCCTTCCAGAGTAATGTCCCTGAAGTAGAATCTTTGCCACTTACTAGCTGAGGAACTTGCCTTCTGAGATTCAATTGCCTCCTCTGAAAAGTGGGAATAAGCAACATTTGACCTCATAAGGTTCGGAAGGTTACATTGAGGAACATATGTAATGCATCCAGTATGATGATTGATATATCCGAGTCCCTAAATATGTTAGTTGTTTTACAATAGATGTTTTGAGAGTAACACCAATGGTAGGTGGGGCTAGAGTTAGAACTCATGTATTTGACAGATGTCTATCATGTTTAAAAGTTTCCTGCCAAATGAAATACATGTTAACATCAACCATTCATCCATACACGTATTTATTCATTCAACCCTTCATTGACCAGTTACCTGCGATGTTCAGCATTTTGTTGTGTAAATGCTGGAAATAAGACTCCTGTTTACCAAGTAGTTCACCCCTTGTAGGACCTAGCCAGCCCTGTGATAGGCAAAACATTGGGCCCCAATTCTTCAGTGTACTTTCAGTGTTCACACTTTTGCCATAAAACTTCAAAACCTATCTCATGAAAGGTATAGTATACCTGCAACCCCTTGACCATGAACTTGGCCACCTGACTTGCTTTGGACCGAAGGATGTTAGCAGACATGAACGTGACCAAGCAGCGACTTGAAATGTGCATGTGCAGTTAGGTGTTGCTTTCTGTGCTTCTGACATAGCCAGGAAAAGAGCTTCCCCAGGTAGCTGCTACCCTTTCAGACTGAGACACAGAATAAACACACGTGGAACAGAGGCCACACTGCTGATTCATGCGCTTCTAGCAGGAAGCAGAGGCACTATCCCCACTCCAGGCTGAGGCAGAGCTTGTCCACTCAACATGCGCTACCATAAGCAAAACAATGTTTATTGTTTTATGCCTCTAAGATTTTGCCACAAAAAGCTGACCAACACAGCCACAAATCATTATTACACAGCAGAGAACATGGCCAGTGATCTGAGACAGGTATAAATGCCCTATGGGGAGTTCAAAGATTCAGATGTTCTTATTTGGAAGTTAAATATAAAACACATTTAAAATGTTTGATGGCACTGTGAGAATTTAGGGTTTAATTCTGTGAATAAAAAGAAGATAAGAAGCCACAAGGAATTATGTACCTCATTCAAATTCATACCAACCCTGTGTACTAACTAACCTCTGCCTATTTTGATATTGCATTTCACTGCAGTGGTAACTAGATTTTTTTCTCCCACCTGTAGCCAGGCATAGCACATTCTGTAACCATCTCTGAATATAGACTCCACCCATTTGAATGGGGCTTCTGCGCTATGGCCTGAGCCTTCCTATCCTCCTCATACTGAGCTCATTTTTGGTGTTAACCTGCTATCTGAGCTGACTTTTCTTTTCACATTTCCTCAGTGTTAGCAACTAAAAGGAAACCAACCTGCCATTCCAAGCCATGGCCAGCCTCTAAAGGCCATGCCAGGAAACTCCGGGCTATAGTGAGATCACCAGCTATAAAGTAGAAAGGGCAGACAGGAGGAAATGCTTCTGGTGACACAGCCGGCCCAAGTGGCTGTGTAGTTGCATAAATGCCAGAATCTCATCAGACTGTAATAGAGATTGCCTTTCCTTCATTTCTCCATGGGATAAGAACATGAGCCACCATGTTGGTACAACATAACTCCACCCTGAGTCACCCTTGGTGAGTCTAGGAAAGAGTCTTTGACCTCAAAATGCATCAGGAATCCTTTCTCTGGAATGAGATTGGGACTGATTACAGCCTAGTTATATAATTTTGTGCAGCTGGGTCTCTCAACCACAGCCTACCAACATGTGGAGTTGGATAATTCTGTGTTTTGTGATGTAGGGAGCTGTCCTGGGTCCCGTAAGGTGTTTTCCTGCATCTTCTATCCCTGGTCTCTATCCATCAGATCCCAGTAGCAAGCAGATTCCCAGTCATGATCACTGAATGTGTCTCCAGACATTGCCACATGTCACCTGAGGGACAAAATTGCCCTTCACCCTTTGAGAACCACTGCCCTAGAAAGAAGTCCTGTGAATTCTAACTTAAGTCACCAGGACTTTCCTGGCTCCTTTTTCTAAACCTATTTAACTCTTTCCTAAATCCCCTGAAAGAGACTGAATCCTTAGAATACTTTCGTTTGTTAAACTTAGTTATCTAGAATTGCTTTCCATTATAAGCAACCTAAAGAACCATGGTTTCATGTGACAGGCACTCAGTACATATTTTTAGGGAGCAAACTCATCATGCAAAGATCCACTGGGAAGTCCAAGAGCAAACAGAGTGAGTGTGAGAGTCTCGAGTTCCCCTAAAGAAAGGGGTCACCCGGGGTCTTACCATCACCCACAAACTGAAGCAAGGCCAGGTCGATCTGCCTCTTCCAAGGAGAGCCTTTCTGAAGGGCAATTCCATAACCGGTGGTGGCAAAGATGTACCCACTCCCGATGGTCACCAGCTTGCAACCTTCATCCCTCCCGGCCTTGTAATTCAAAACCGCAGCATCGTAGATGAAAGCGTCCAGCTTCCTGAAATGACAAGAAACCAGGGGGTCATAGGGGTGGACAGGTACCACCTCGGGGCCCAGCTCCTGAGGCCTGATCCAGAAAGCATCACACACTTTCTTTCATGCTGGCGATGATGACTCATGGCCTCTCCATCCCTTCGTCATAAAAGGATCTATTTTTAATGAGGAGATAAAAGCCAGAACCTTTTCTCTCCAACTTACAACAGGCAGCTAAATAAAGACATGAATGATCCATATACCCAAGTGAGTAAACAGTCGAGTTTGCTGGTTTGCTAAGTGTTTGTCCTTAACACTCCCAATGTTGGAGAACAGTGGCCTATTTAGAAAGGTTTGCATCAGAACAAAATAAACCACTAAGGGGCAGAAGAATTTGGTGGTAGTATGTACGAAGGGGATAGGAACTAAATAGGAATGATATTTTTTCCTCCCAAAAGAAATATGTGTGCTGCTTATTTATCATACAGAAATTATTGCAGAATTTAAAAAATTCCAAATAATAAAGTATTAAAATATAATTTAAAAACTACCCATAATTCTATAACTCAGATGCAACTTTTGTTAACATGTTAGTGAGCAGCCTTCCACATTTTTTAATGAGTATGCACAAACACGCATACACACACGCCAGAGATTGGCAAACTTTTTCCTATAAAGACAAGATAATAAATAGTTTAGGCTTTTTATTATCATGGGCCATGCAATCTCTGTTGCAGCTATTAAACTCTACTGTTGTAGGGTGTTATGGCTGGACCATGTCCACCCCCAAAATTCATACTGAAGTAGGATGAACTCCTAATCCACTGTGGCTGCTGTCCTTATAAATAGGAGAAATCTGGACACAGACAGGCACACAGGGAGAACGCCATATGAATACTGGAGTTATGCTGTTACAAGCCAAGGAATTACTGAAAGCCAGGAGAGAGGCCGGGAATAGATCCCTCCCTGGAGCCTTCAGTGGGAGCGTGGTCCTGGAGATGCCCTGCTTTTGGACATCCAGCCTTTAGAGCTGTGAGAGAGCCACTCTGTTGTTTAAGTCACTCAGGTTGCATTCCTTTGTTATGGCTGCCCTAGGAAACCAATACATAGCACCAAAGCAGCCATAGAGAATGTGTAAACAAATGAACTTTGCTCTGTTCCAAGAAAATGTTATTTAGAAAAACAGATTGGTCCATGGGCTGTAGTTTGCCAACCCTTGTTTTAAACCTGAAAATGTTATTATACCACACAAACTATTTCACAAATAGCTTTCTTTTCTCATTCCATACCTAGGGAGTGTATTTCCATATCAATAAACATAGCACATTTAAATTCTTTTTTGATTTATTTATTTTTATTGAGGAACAACATATGTGCAATAAAATGCTTGATGACTTTTTATATATGTATACATTATTGAAGTCACTATGCAGTTCAAAAAGTGGAATGTTATCATCGCCTTAGAAATCCTGTGCACACCCCAGAAAACAAGCATCAGGTAATCTCTCCAATGGCACAACTGTGCCTAAATATTATTAGTTGTTTTTATTATTCTTTTCATATGGAGTCTCACTCTGTCACCCAGGCTGGAATGCAGTGGTGCAATCTCAGCTCACTCCAACCTCCAACTCCAGGATTCAAATAATTCTTGTGCCTCAGCTTCCAAAATAGCTGGGATTACAGGCACCCACAACCACTCCTGGCTAATTGTTATATTTTTAGTAGAGATGGGGTTTCACCAAGTTGGCCAGGCTGTTCTCAAACTCCTGACCTCAAGTGATCCACCTACCTCAGCTTCCCAATGTGCTGGGATTACAGGCGCTGCTTATTATTAGATCCCTATCAGTGTGCCTGCATATTGTTTTTAAATGTTAAAGTTATTTAACGAGGCTGAAATGATCACTGTGGAATGCAGGGATGAATGTCTCAACTCTAAAATGGGTAAGAAAACTAAATCGGAGATGACTCAATTCATGACACTTTCTCAACTTTATTGCCTTTCTTTCTTTAACAACAAAACATAAAACAGTGAAGCAAAGAAAAATAAAAATGGCAAAGAGAGGATGTGAAATGCTGCATCCTTTCAGAGACAGCTGCTGAAGGACTCCCTATGGGAACAAAACTGTGTGGTAGGTTTACAGCCGTGTTCTTCATTTTAATTTTTTTGTTTCTATAATGGTTTGAGGTGGTACAAAACTATAGGGCTTGTCTCATCCACAGAAACACTCTGAGGCTTTGATCTCAAGGGGGGCAGGATCAGAGATTTGGTTTTAAGCTCTGAGAGTATTTAAAGCAAATCAGATCCAGCAGAAGAAAAGAACTGGGCATTGATAGGCAAGAGTGATGGCAACCAAGAGCTGTCATCTGTAACCTAGAGCTTGGCTTGATGACAGCAAGTCAAACAGAACAGCCAGCAATACTGAGACCTGCAGAAATATGGGATGGAGAGTTATACAAGGTCAAAAGTAAATTGTGTATGTATTGTGGGAGTAGGGTGTGTTACAAGAATACTGGAGTAGTAGGTAGAAGGGATCTGAATTCTAGTCTAGGTTAGAATGATGGTGCAAGCTCAGGAAAGTCACTTTCTCCTTTTGGATTTCTGGTTTCTCCTCTGTAAGAGGAGGTGGTCATTGTGGTCTTGCTGAGTTACTTGTTCAGCTGTGGCATTCTAAGATTCTGTGAGCCAACAGTCACCTTCTGTGGCTATTCATAAGGAAATTGAAACTCTGGATAACATATGTATCCTGAGGACTTAGGGCCATGGATAGTGTTGGTCTCTTGATAAAGCTGTGAAGCTTGCAACGTCAATACTTCCAATATAAGTTGCCATGGAGATATAGAATTTGGTTTTATTTAGACTTTCTAAGTCCCACCCAACTCTTGTCTCTCTCTTCCTCAAAAAATAAACATAAACACACACACATGTACACATAGGCACATTCAAACATTAAGGCCTTCTGTTGGAATTCATGGGGTGAAACCTTCTCCCATCCTGCTAAACCAATGTGCACAAAGGTGCTGCTAGGTTGGAAATCTAAACATGTACCTAGCAACCATATGAGAGTTGTTCAGAAGCAGTTTAAGTTGGCATTTTGTGGGCAGGCATAGACAGCTGATCAGTACTATATTTCATGACAGGTCTTTTTGAGTTGAGCAACAAACAGCCATATGAGTACAAGGGAAAAAAAGGAAGTTTTCTTTGGGAACAAAGTTTGTAAAAGCACAGTGCTGGAAAGTCACAGGACAGCTGCAAAAGATGTGGTTGACTCTAACCAAAGCAATGACACATTGGTATGACTGGGGTGGGCTGGTGGTCATGCTCCCAGAGGTTTCTGCCCATGAAGGGGCACAGATGGGCCAGCCCCCCATGGTCTGACTGTCATCTTAGGGCCATGTCAGAGCCAAAGTGAAGACAACACAGAAAGGAAACTATAGGGCCACATGAACTGGTTTCTAGAATCTTGAGAGCTGGGGCCTACACACAATGGCTACAGACATCTGCATGTTTAAAAACATCCTGGGGCATACACGGTCCCCTCTCAGAGAGATGGGCATTGTCTAAGGTACCATCTCACATGAGTCAGAATGGCTATTATTAAAAAGTCAAAAAATAACAGATGCTGGCAAGATTGTGGAGAAAAAGAAACAATTAAATACTGTTGGTGGGAGTATAGATTAGTGCAACCATTGTGGAAAGCAGTATGGTGATTCCTCAAAGACCTAAAGACAAGAATGCCATTTGACCCAGAAATCCCATTACTTATATACTCAAAAGAATGTAAATCATTCTATTATAAAGATACGTGCACCTATATGGTCATTGCAGCACTATTAACAATAGCAAAGACATTGCATTAACCTAAATGCCCAGCAGGGATAGACTGGATAAAGAAAATATGGTATATAGACATCATGGAATACAATGTAGCCATAAAAAAGAACAAGATCATATCCTTTGCAGAGATATGAATGGAGCTGCAGACCATTATCCTTAGGAAACTGATGCAGGAACAAACTATTAATTAAAACAATAACAAATGGAATCACTAAGAATCACTTTTAAAAACAGGGATGGTCATTGTCTGCAAAGTGCGTTAAAAAATAATACCCAGCACTTTACAGACTTCATCCCACTGGGGCCTCCCAACTGTTCAATAGCAAGATATTACTATTATTATTTATTATTTTCCTAATCTGTTTATGAACAGACAAGGTTCTGAGAGGCTAAGGCAGCCTGGGCCTCGTTGGTGATATTTCCAGACTCTATACTATAAAACCCTCTAGGACAACACTGTCCAATAGAACTTTCTGCAATGCTGGAAATGCTCTGACCCTGTCTACTGTGGATATTGAGGACTTGAAATATGGTTAGTGCAACTGAGTTGTAAATTTCATTTAAATTCATTAACTTATATTTTAATGTAGGGGTCCCACGTGCCTACGGGCTATTGCAGTGGACTGTACAGCCCTGACTCTGTTGTGGTGAGCAAGGGGAAGGCTTAGGGAGCAGGACTCTGGGTCTCCCTTCTTGTTCTGACCCCAAAAGTTTACTTTTGATCTGTTTTCTATCGGAAAAAATAATTGTTCCTGTTGTTAAATAGAAAAAATATCCCCTAAATCTCTGAGATTTCTCATCGGGGACTTTGGGCAAAGCACTGTGTTTCTGAGCCTCAGTTTTCTCTGTGAAAAATAGAGCAAACAATATCTGCCCTTACAGGACTGTTGGGAATAAAGTGATATTATATAAGGAAAGTATGTGTGCAATGCTCAGAACATAACAAATGCTCAAAACACACAAATGCATTTAATCAAATTCAGATTTTACGGCAAAGGGGCTCACCAATTTTATAGACCCTATGGGAGAAATCTAGTTCTGCATACTTTATGTACATTATTATATATTTTTTTGCTCCTTCTCCCTGTGCAAGGATGGGCATACTACTGCTATGCCCATTGTCTGATGGAGAAACTGAGGCATTGAGCATTAAAGTGACTCGGCACCACTACCCAGTCTGTATGTGTCAAAAGTGGCATTGGGACCTACACAGTCTGACACCAAAGGTCCCTGACATAAGGCATATTATCCATAAGACTTGTGAAATAAATGGAGGGAGCTCTGTCTATGACTTAGGAAATTCAGATTGGGGGTTTTAGCTATAAATAAGCCAAATGTTTTGAAGGAAGGGGCACGGATGGAGGCCAGAGCAGCCAGAGTTTCAATAATTATGGTGGGTTGTTTCTCTTCATCTGTCTCATTCCCTACAGCCTCAGAGTTGTCTAAGGGGCTGGAGTTACCTCCATAGAAAACTTCTCTTGCCCCTAATATAGTCTACTCTACTCCTTTGGAAGACATTTAGGTGTAGGTGACCATAACCCCTTGTTGAAGATGGAGGGTAAGAAAGAGAAAAAGGTCATGTGAAACAGAAGTCCGCCATATTTCAAGTGCTTCATCTCCATAGTAGACAGTATCAGAACACTGGTCCGATATGGACCAAAGGCATTTGGAAGGGTTGAGCTGTGACTGCTGGACGAAGAGTGATGTGTTAGACTGCAGCCTGGTATTGGTAGTACTGGCTTGGAACAGCACTGAGGATCTGGTTCCTCAGAACCAAGAGCAGCCAACTGAAAGCCCAATGAAGAGCACGCAGCTAAGGGAAACCAGATACTCTTCTCTGCTTAGTGTGTGTTTTCTTCCTTTCTTCAAGAGGAAATTGTCCTTGTGCCACGTTCCCAGTTCCTACCCAGGTACCAGGGTTATGTTTCTCCCACTGGGGAGGAAGAGGCTCAGAGGTAAAGGCTGAGAACCGTGAAATGTTGCCCGTGATGAGGACAGAGACCCGATCTGACACACTGGGGTCCATGCCATCTTTCTGCCTCCACTCCCTATAAACGATGTTGGAGAGGAATAATCCCCTTCTCCAATATCTGTGACAGATCAAAGATGCCTTGGCTTCCCACTATGAGGGCTGGAGCAGTGCTGGAGCCCAGATAAATGACCTGCTATGCTGGCTGCATGACAGGCTCACTCCCTGCCAGGCATCTTAGTGGCTGTGCGGGTGCCATTACCTTCTCCATCACTGGCAGTCCTCGAGGAGCACAAATGATTAGAAATGACAGTAATTCAGAATGAGAGGGGGAAATAAGACCTCCTTTCTGTAAATTAGCAAAGAAGCAAAGTAAGGAGGGATGTCACATGTGCCCCATGCTACTTTAACCTAGTGGTTTCCTGCCAGACTTATTGACAGCTGTCAAGAGCTGCTACAGCTTTCACAAGTGTGTAGATCTGACCCCATTCCTTTAATCAGTGGGTCTCTCTTACACCTGCAATATGGCCTTGAAAGTCCAATCCTGGCCCTAAGACTGTTTGTTGGCAAATCCGATTGTCCCTACACTGGGGAAGACCTTGCCCCACAGTCGAGGCATGGACACTTTAGGGATGGAAACTTGTATTGTCAAACGGCTTGACATTTCCTAATCAAAAGTTTCCGGTTTTAGCTCATCATCTTCTTATGCATGTTTGCAGATGCTCTCTGGGGGTCTCAGCACATTTAAAGGCTAATTATATAGTTAAAGTTAATTATTCATTCATTAACATTCAAGAAGCCTTTAACAAGGCACTGCTTGTTTTGATGAATTAATGAAACCAGAGTGTGCACGTGTTTGTGCATGTGTGTGTGTGTGTGTGTTACTGAAAATTAAAACATCTCTTTGATGATAACTGAATGTATTTTTTTCAGGTCAAACCAAACCCTTGCCAGAAAGAGAAACACATTAGCACGTGAAGTCAGTCGGCATATCTGGGAAACTGCGGAATAGGGAACACAATTCAGATACACCTTCACCAGCTCCATGAGTGAAACCTGGTCATGGGACCTCTCTGAGCTTCAGTTTTCTCATCTGTAAGATGGGAAATAATACCTTATTACAGGGCTGGCTGTTGGATGGATTAAAACGGAAGTGAAGGTGTTTTGTTTGTAATTGCAGATACTGGTAGAATTTAGGAGATTGTCTGGCAGTGGTAGTATCATTATGCAGAGAAGCAGTGGAGGTGTGGATCACCACTGGGTACCCAGATTCAGGGCTATTGGTCAGGGAAGGGCATTCATGATCCCCAAAAATGGTACCACTGAGGCATGACAACCTTTGAAACTGTTTTCTTGGGCAAGAGACACTCAATCAACACAGAGGCAATCTGCCATCAGCAAAGGATGGTCTAAAATTGGCTTTGGGAAAATGGCCTAGAATCACATTTTGATTCTGAGTTTGTGAATACAAACTCTAAAGTCACAGTTATACCGACATTGATGAATTTTCACTAAGGAAGCATTTTTCAAAGCAAATTCCATTAAGCTAATTTAATTCCTCAATCGATGTCTTGCATAGCATAGTTAAATTGTTTCCAATTTTCTTTGGAAACATTTTTACTGGGGTCAATTCTTCTCTGTTTAAATTTTATAAATATTTGCTTCATCTATCAGCATTTGGACCACAACAAATTTTACTAATTTATAACTTTTGCCATTTTGAATTTTCTTTTGTGGTGATTATTTCCACTAAATCCAATTCTCCTGGGTCAAAATTGCACAGAGTCCAAAATTAGCTAAGAAAATTTGAGTCATCTATGGATTTTTAGTCAATAACAAATTTCACCCTGTGTGCTTTTTAGCTCTTGTCAGTTTATTTTGTGTGGGTTATTTCTACCAATAATATTCAGGGTGAATTGGGCAAAAAATATGAATAATTAATATTTATTTTTTTAGCTGAGAAAAAATCCTGAGCGATTTTGTAAAACAGAGGCAGAAAGAAGCAGAGAAGGGAAGAGGATAGAAGGGAGGAAGGGAAAGAGGGAGGAGGAAGAGATTCAGATGGAAGGAGGTACCAAGCAAAACAGGAAGACAGAGACAGAAAGAGAGAAAGAAGAAAAGATGAGAAAGAGAAAGTGAGGAACAGAAACAGAGAAGGAGAAAGAGATAGTAGTAAGGTACAGAGAGGGAGAGAATAAAAAGTGAGATATATTAGAGCAAGAAACTAAGAGAAAAAGGCGGGGAAGAGAGAAAGAGGATAGAAGAAGGTGATGGGGAGGGAGTGTGAGGGAGAATGATATGGTCTGGCTGTGTCCCCACCCAAATCTTATCTTGAATTGTAGCTCCCATAATTTCCATGTGTTGTGGGAAAGATCCAGTGGGAGATAATTGAATCACTGGGGCAGTTTCCTCCATACAGTTCTTGTGGTAGTGAATAAGTCTCACAAGATCTGATGGTTTTAGAAGGGTTTTCCCCTTTCACTTGGGTTCTCATTCTCTCTTGCCTGCCACCATGTAAGACATGCCTTTCACCTTTTGCCATGATTGTGAGGCCTCCCCAGCCACGTGGAACTGTGAGTCCATTAAATCTCTTTTTCCTTATAAATTACCCAGTCTCAGTCATGTCTTTATCAGCAGTGTGAAAATGGACCAATACAGAGAGAGACAGAAAGAGAGAGAGAGAGAGAGAGACACACACACACATACACACACACACACACAGAGAGACAGAGACAGAGAGAGAGAAAGAGAGAGAGAGAGAGAGAGAAGAGCACACTCAAGAGATGGAATGTACCCAATTTGTCTATTGGCTGCTAATTTCAAAGATAGGGAAGGATTGAAATGAGTGCAAATCCATCTAGCTATAAGTACTTTGTTTCTGTTAAATTTAACATTAGACTCAAACCGACTATGTACAAGGAGTTGAGGGAGTATGTAATCCAGTTTCTTCATTTTTCAGATGAGGACACTGAGGCCCAGAGATCTCTGCCCAAGGTGTTCCACAGAGTCAATGTTTCCAGACCAGTCCAGACCAGTCTGTCACTCATCAAAGCATTGTGCCTTCAGGACACCATTGCAGGGTTCCCCCAGTGCAAGACCTCAGCTGGAATGAACTGGCTTCACACACTCTTTGGAAAGTGGGGCAATCTAAATATTTCTCTAAGCCTTGATTTCCCCATCTGACAGGAAGGAAAACATAATCTCTCTCCTATGTTTATGCACTGGTTGAATGAAGTAACAGCTATAAATTTGGTGAATTGCAAAGCACTATGCAAATGCTGTTTTTTTCTTCATCACAACTCATGTTCTGACATAGGAACAGTATTGGTTCTTTATGGAATGTTACTCCTTACAGAGCTACTTAGATTTTACTTTTCAAGGGTTGAGGTCAGAGCTAACCATTCTGCTGCAGATTTCATGAAGCACAGGATTATTAAAATACTATAAAGATGGCTCAAAAAGGTTTTCTTTGTTCAGACTTTTCTTGAACATTTACTATGTGCTGGACACTGCACTCTGCCTGAATATCTCACTTAATCTTTACAATGCACTTCTAAGAGAAGGCAGCACAATTAGTATAATCTTATAAAAGTGGAAAACTGGAGTCTAAAATGATAATTAACTTGTCCAAGGTCCCAATACTGGCTGTTACTGGAATGCGAATTCAAATTCAGGATGCCTAGCCTTTAAGCACCCCATGATACTGTTAGTAGTGACAATGACACCGTGGAACTTGTCACACATGAGGACTGAAAGACAGGGACTCTCAGGGGCCAGAAAACATGAGTGAAAGAGAGATTCAGAAAAATATCGAGATTTGTGAAAATGCTATTATGTATTAGGTAGAATGCAGGGTACTTCCATAAGTTAACTTAGTTACTTCTCAGAGGAAATCCAGAAAATAGGATTTTACACATGTGGGAAACAGGCTCAGAGAGGTTATTTAATTTGCCAAAGGTCACACAGCTGGTATTAGACAGAGAATGTTAAAGTAGGCATCTCTTACTCCAAAATCCATTCTCTGCACCAAGAGGCTACTTCGAAAATATATAAATAAGCAAATCAAATAAATTGACTATGTAAGTTTGAAGGCTTCAAGAAAATATAAACACTTGCACCTGGAAATTCTATGTCCTGCTTTCATTCCTAGATAACCACCTGTAGAAGTACACAGAGGATTCCCTTAAGATCCTTAACACAGCCATATGACTGAGAGCCCTCATTCCACCCCTCAAAAAGTCTAGTAAGAAGAAAATGCATTAAAAAAAACCCTCTGATATAGGCATATCATAGAATTCTTTCCAGCAGTCAAAGAGAATGAAGGCAAAATATGGAAAGCTCTCCAAAACATAATGTTCGCTGAAAATCAAACTGTGACATAACCCATAGAGTCTGATAGCATTACACAGAATGAGATTTTATTCTTATGTGTGGACATATTAATAAATGCAAATGCAGGCTGGATGCAGTCGCTCATGCCTATAATCTCAGCACTTTGGGAGGCCAAAGTGGGTGGATTACTGAAGGTCAGGAGTTCAAGACCATCCTGGACAATATAGAGAACCCCATCTCTAGTAAAAATACAAAAAAATAACTGGGTGTCATGGTGCGCCCCTGTAGCACCAGCTACTTGGGAGGCTGGTGCAGGAGAATCACTTGAACCTGGGAGACGGAGGTTGCAGTGAGCCAAGATCATGCCACTGCACCCCAGCCTGGGCAACAGAGCAAGACTTAGTCTCAAACAAAAAAAATGCAAATGCATATAACAAAAGTCTGGGAGAAATGGAACGTACATCAAGCAGACAACACTTTGGCATTGAGATGCCAAACCAAAGGAATACTTATTTATCTGTATTTTTATATTTGTTTTAAAATGAGGATATATATTTTAATGAGAAACAATATAGCATAATAGTTAAGGGCATAGCTTCTAGAGCCAGTTCAAGTCCCAGCTCTGAAGCTTACCAGCACTGTGCCTGTGTCATGACTTAACCTGTCTGTATAGTGGAGATGCTAGGCATGATGACCTCATGGAGAAGCTGTAAAGATTGAATGAAGAGTTATAGGTAATGCACTTATAAAAGTTCCCGGGGCCAAGCTGGTGTCTCATGCTGGTAATCCCAACACTTTGGGAGGCCAAGGAGGGTAGTTTGAGACCAGGCTGGCCAACATGGTGAAACCCTATCTCTACTAAAAATACAAAAATTAGCTGGGTGTGGTAGCACGGGCCTGTAATCCCAGCTACTCTGCAGGCTGAGGCAGGAAAATTGCTTGATCCTGGGACGCGGAGGTTACAGTGAGCCGAGATCGCACCACTGCACTCCAGCCTTGACGAAGGAACCAGACTCCGTCCCTACCAAAAAAACCTGCTGGCATGGAGTGAGGGTTACCTAAACTGAGACCAGGAAGCAGGGGATAGAGAAGGTACAGGAAATCGGCCAGCACAATAAAAACCACCCGATGGTGGGAGTTCACACATAAGAATCCACCTTGCATACCTGTGCACTGTGCATCCTTGTGGAATACAACACCACTTGCTGCAGCACACCCAGATAAAGCGCTGGGCAACATGGCCTCTTCCCCTGGACCCCCAAACACCTGAGGATAGCTTCCTCTGGCAGTGCTGATGTTGGACACCTGTCAGGAGGTGATGTTGGGAAAACCACACTACAGCCTGGGGGAGTAGACCCTCCAATACATGCCCACCTGGAATGTCAGAGTATGCCCTTATTTAAAAATCATGTCTTTGCAGATATAATTATTTAAGGATCTTGACATAAAGCCTCAAGTTAGGACAGGTCCTAACTCCAATGGCTGGCGTCCTTAGAAGAAGAGGAGACATACCAAGGGAAGAAGATCACCTGGAGATGGAGGCAGAGATTGGAGTGATGCAGCCACAAACGAAGAAACACCTGGAGGCACCAGAAACTGGAGGAGGCAAAGAACGATCCTCCCTTAGGGCCTTCAGAGGGAGCAAGGCCCTGCTGACACCTTGATTTTGGACTTCTGGTCCCCAGAACTGAGAGAATAAAATTCTGTTGTTGCAAGCACTGTATCTGCGGTCATTTGTTATGGCCACTCAAGGAAACTGCTTCAGTGGGAACACCAGAAGGTGCAGAACCTCAGTTCCTATCATTCTTCCACCCGCATTTCTCTATGGGAGGAAGGAGGCAGGGCTTGCTCGGGGAGAGGCAGCTGTCTGGGGCTGGCCCTGGGCACTTTTCATGGGGTGCGAACAGTGTCTCCTAATCTGTGCTAAAGGCTTTCTGTGACCTGAGTGAGCCCAGTGCCAGGAAAACTCACTTCTCCCTGAGGCAAGAGAACACACAGGGCTGATACTTTAACACCATGAACATTTTAGCACCTGGGTCAGTGGAACTGTGTTTATAATTCTACTGTGGGGAGAAAGGAAGCTGAGCTATTCCAAATCTGAGATGGTTTGTTGGCAAGAGCATCAAGTTCCGAGCTCCTCGCCCCGCGACCTTGTAACAGATGGGTTCAACCCTTGCCAGAGCTGTTCCCTTCTCAGAACAAGCAGAGGGTTAGCACAACATCATGGATCAAAAGAGATGTTGGGTTTTCAACTGAATGCTGGCTCTGCTACTCACTAGATGTTAGTTAACCTTTGGACGAGCTGTGGCTTCCGCCTGAACTTCAGTATCCTCCTCCATAAACCGAGAAAAAGACTGTTTGGCAGACTTGAATCAGGAGGTAATGAGATCACATGTTTGAAGTTCCCATGTGAGTTCAGCAAGCAATAACAAGAGGTAGGCCAGGTGCGGTGGATCATGCCCGTAATTCCGCACTTTGGGAGGCTGAGGCAGTCACATCACTTGAGGTCAGGAGTTTGAGACCAGCCTGGCCAACGTCATGAAACGCCATCTCTACTAAAAGTACAAAAACTAGCTGGGCGTGCTGGCGCACATCTGTGGTCTCAGTACTTGGGATGCTGAAGCATAAGAATCACTTGAACCTGGGAGGCAGAGATTGCAGTAAGCCAAGATCATGCCACTGCACTCCAGCCTGGATGACAGAGGAAGACTCCATCTCCAAAAATAAAAAAAAAAAACCAAGTACCTGACACTTAGGTAAGCTCCCAATAAATGGTCTCTGTTAGGTAGAAAATACCTGACTTGGGCTGGGCATGGTAACTCACACCTGTAATTCCAGCACTTTGGGAGGCCAAGGCAGGAGGATTACCTAGGCCAGGAGTCCAAGATCAGCCTGGTCAACATGGTGAAACCCCAGCTCTACTAAAAATACAAAAAGTGGCCAGGCATGGTGGCCCACAACTGTAGTCCCAGCTACTGAGAAGGCTGAGGCAGGAGAATCGCTTGATCTCAGCAGGCGGAGGTTGCAGTGAGCCAAAAATCACGTGACAGCACTCCAGCCTGGGTGACAGATTGAGACTGTCTCAAAACTAACCAACAAACAAACAAGCAAACAAACAACAAGAGGTGATCCCTAAGGATATAGGACCTGCCAGGGACTTCCTGCTTCTTAACAGTTCTTCCCCAGGAGGAATTTTCTGACCATGTTCTTCCTGTGGTTTGGCTCAAATCTAGGGAATTTATGTCCTCCACCCTCTCACTCCATGCATTCATTTCTTTTCCTCATCTCAATGGAAGAAGAAATATTATCCCTTTTGAAACAGTAGTAAAGATTTTAAAGAAAAAAGACCTTTTAAAGTAAAAATATGAACAAACTTGGTACTAGATTTTGTATAGTGGTGGGCAATTAGAAACAACCTTAATTGTGGAATAATATGAGAACGGTCATATTTTTCATTTTATTTATGTTGTGACTCAAAGCATGGGCCATGCAGTAAGATTGATCCCAGACACTCTGCTTCATCTCTCAATGCCTGTTTCCTCAATGGTGGATGAAAATTGTGATAGTCACCATTGTATAGAGTTGTCATGATGTTTAAATTAGATAATGGAGGCAAAGCATTTAAAACAGTACCTGGCACTTAGGCAAGCTCCCAATAAATGGTATCTGTTAGTTAGAAATATCTCACTTGGGTCGGGCACAGTAACTCATGCCTATAATCCCAGCACTTTGAGAGACCGAGGCAGGAAAGGGTCACCTGAGGCTGGGAGTTCAAGACCAGCCTGGCCAACATGGTGAAACCCCATTTCTACTAAAAATACAAAAATTAACCGGGCATGGTGGTCCATCCTTGTAATCCCACCATGGGAGGCTGCGGCATGAGAATCACTTAAACCTGGGAGATAGAGGTTGCACTGAGCTGAGATCCTGCCACTGCACTCTAGCCTGGGCCACAGAGCAAGACTCTGTCTCAAAACAAAAACAAAAAAGAAAGAAAGGAAAAATAAATACCTTGTTTTGTTTCCAAAACAATTCAGGTGGTTCACACTCACTGGAATAGAAAAAGGTTTACACATATGGATAAAGCAATTGGAGTTAAGTGAATTCAGATGTGGAATAGTAGCTAGGCCTTAGGGAAAGTCAGTAAACAAAGATTCAGGCCACAGGCTCCACAATTGTGAAAGAAGAATCACACATTAAGCTCTGAATTGTGCCCTTGTCCAAGCAAAAAGAAAACTAGAAAATTATATGTTGTTACAAGAATTGTGTTGTCCACAAGATGAAAGCATTCCTCAAAGAGAACAAAGCAATTGCTCTTCATGGACAGAAGTGTGAGGGCTGGCACAGGATGACATTCTCCACAAGCTGTCCTGTAATAACTGTATCAGCAACCTTTTCAAAAATAACTATTTCTTGTAGTGCCCTTCAGTGCTAGTTAAGACATGATGAAAACAGAAAGCAGTAAAAGCTAAATTAATTAATATCCCTCTAGCTCAATGAACTATCACCTGGTCCTTAAATGTGGAAACTAAACAGCAGAACTATATGCTTTAATCGAGAAAAGCAAAACAAATTTGCACACGCACTGATTCAACTTGTATGAATTGTATATACGAGTTGGCCAAACAAGAATGAAATGCAGGAAAAAATAAAGAATTATAATCAGAAGAAACTTTTTTCTAGTTATTGCAAGTTATACTATGTTGCTGAAATTTTCTTAAATGTAAAAGGATATAAATTCCATCATCCCAATCACCTAGCAGCATCTCTGATAACATTTTGATATATTTCTTTTTCGTCTGCATTTTTCATCTTTTTTTCCATCTCTGAGCTTAAAAAAATTATAATCTCACTTTAACACCCCCCACATTTTTTTCTACTTAAAAAAATTTTTATAGATGGCCTTGAAAATCTTTTAATATCATTTTAATCAAGTTTACAAGGAAATAATTCCATGTACAGGAAAAAAAAAAAAAGAAAAGATGTCTTGTGCTTTCTTGAGTTTTTATTAAGGAAAAAACTTACTAATGCTATAATGTGGTAGCAATTATTTTTGAGCTTTGTTTGCAGTGTGGGGGTGAATCTCAGAAACCAGGTCAATGTCGATCTGATTTTCTCCGGAGATGACGCTATCCCGTTTAGAATAGCTCACTGAACCCTGATGTCTATGCCCACTTTCGAATTCAGCAGCTGGAAATGAACCATTTGTGTTTGATTCTGTTTGACTGATAAAATACAGCAAATAAAACCTGCTTAAATGGCATCTTTGAAAAAATTTGCTCTGCATAGCAACTGAACTCCAGTGAAGATCTTATACTCTCCTGGTTTACCTTTGCCTTGGGAATGCCGATATCCCCGAACCAGCTTCCTTTGAGTATAGAAATTATCATGCTGTGATTTTATCAACTCTCAGATCAATTAATATGATATGTACTCTATCATATATATGCACATATATAATATAGAGTGTTAGTTTTCAATTCTCCCCTGAACCATAACCCCGTATTTCTAACTGCTTATTTCCAAGTGGGGAAGTAAGCCTAACTTCTATACTTAATAATTCTGCAATGTGATTACTTAGGTGAATAGCCTATTGCGTAATTAGGTTAACATTGTTGAGCTTCAGATTCTTCATCTCTTAAAAGGGATATTAATGGTACCCAGATCGTAGGGATGTTGTGAGGATTAATTGAAATTAGGCATGTGAAGTGCTCAGGGCTGCAGCTCACTAACTGTAAGGTTGCATTAAGTGCAAAGATGCCTGGACATATGATGATGGTATCCCAAAGGCACTTCCAATTTAATATGCCTAAACCTAAACTCACATTTTGCCACACCTCCACCCATCCAGCACCCTCCTTCTGAAATATCCTTCCTCTTCCTTGTCCTGTCTGCTCACTACAGAACTCCATCTCTCAATATTCAACTAACTAACCTTCCAAAGACATGGATTACCTACATCCCAATCACTAGAAGTGCTAATAAAAATGTGCATTCCTAAGTCCCACAGGCTTTGCAAACCTGTGCTCTAGGATATAAATTCAGTGCTCATTTGTTTTTTCAATGCAAAACTTTCTATGAAGACATTTCAAACACATGCAGGGAGATGTGATTCACTGTTCTATTGTTTTTATAGACACGTCACCGAGGACAACCCAAGCCTTTTCGAAAAGTATTTCTTGATCAAAAGACAACACTCCCTAAATCTTTTTTAAAATGTGCATCAAAAGACACTATCAATGTAATAGCTAGAACACAAAAAGGTAACCCATAGAATAGGAAAAAATATTTGCAAATTGTATATCTGATAGGGGATTGATAGCCAGATGATATATAGAACTCCTAAAACCTAACAATAACAACCAGAAAAAAAAAAAGAGGAAAGCCCAAAAAACCCAATTTTAAAGTGGCCAAAAGACTTGCATATCCACTCCTCAAAAGAAGAAATACAATTGGCTGATAAACAGGTAAAAAGCACTGAATACCACTAATCATTAGGTAAGTGCAAATCAAAACTATAATGAGATACCACCTCATACCCAGTAGGATGGCTTCTATTAGAAAAACAGAAAACAACAAATATTGGTGAGGATGTGGAGAACTTGGAACACTTGTGCACTGTTGGTGAGAATGTAAATGGGACTGTGGAAAACATTATGGTGGTTTCTCAATCATTAAAAATAGAATTGCCGTATGATCCAATTATTTCACTTCTGCATGTATGCCAAAAAATAAAACCAGAGTGTCAACAATATATTCACATATCTATGTTCATAGAAGCCTTATTCAAAATAGTTAAGATGTTGAGACAACTCAAGTGTCCAATGAAAGATGAATGGATGAGCAAAATGTGGTGCCTGAATACAATGGAATATGGTTTAGCCTTAAAAAAGAATAAAATTTTGACACATGTTAAAACATGGATGAACATTATGCCAAGTGAAATAAGGTAGTCACAAAAAGATCACTACTGTATGATTCCACTTAGATGAGGTACTTAAGAGTAGTCAAAATCATAAAGTCAAAACATGGAGAATGGTGGTTGTCAGGGGCTGGGGGAAAGGAGGATGAGAAGTTTTTGTTTAGTGGGTAGAGAGCTGCAGTTTTACAAGATAAAGAAGACCTTTAGAGATAGATGGTGGTAATGGTTGTACCACATTATGAACATATTTAATACCACTGAACCGTACACTTAAAAATGTGAAGATGGCAAATTTCATGCTATGTATATTTTATCACAATAAAAAATATTGGGGAGAAAAAGACAATCCTCCCTTCCAATTCTCTGCAACTACTACACTTAAAGGAAACCAATAGAGATCTGCCTGTTTCCTGACATTGTAGAGCTGACAATGAAATCGCACAGGGGACTGGGGATCCTGAGAACTGAGGCTTCTAAGGAAATTGAGACTTTTCCGTAAATGTATACACCCAGAATTGTACATGAAAACCAATTAAAATAAAAACACAAATGATCCCATCATGAAATATTAGACTCTTTGGAGTTCTAGGGACGTTGTTTAATTTAAATCTGGCCTAAGTGCGATGCTTGCAGTTTTGTCCCTGTGCCAAAACGGCTTGGAGAACATCAGCTTCTGATGACTGAGCATTTGTAAATCTAAATCTGTCTCCACTCATTTCAGCTTCAGTTCCCTCTTCTAGAGCGGATGTTCTTAAAATTTGATTAGGGCATATCGGAGTCACCTGAAGAGCTCGTTAAACCATGCAGATCTTCAGACCCTTCCCTACAGAGTTTCTGATTCAACTGGCTCGGTGGGGCTCAGCAATCTACATTCTTATTAGCACCTATTCTGATTCAGACTCAGGTTAAGCTTGAGAAGCATTAGTCTAGAAGCCTAGGGTTACTGATGCTCATCCACCTTTGGTTCACAGGAGTCCCACAAGGCACAACAGATCTGTGCCTGAAAAATCCCATCTCTTTTGATATTTACACGTCAAACCCTCTTTTCTCACTGATTTGTCTGATAATTACTTTATCTCCTTTTATTATGAATTTCGATAAACGGTAAAACTTAGCTTTCAAACTTTTCTCTGCCTATGCCTTTCTTCAAAAAATTATGGATTCCAAAGACAAGCATTTGGTTTGTCTGCTTTGTATATGCCTATCCCAATGAAATGTGTTTATAGAACTCCTTTAAAATAGTTCTCGACTCAGTTGCGCAATGGATAGTAGGTTGGACTTCTCAAACAGTAGCTCTCAAATATTCGTGTGTCTCAAAATCACATGGTGTGGCATGTTGGGGGGTGATGTTTATTATGATGAAGATTCATAGACTCTATACCTAGAGGGAAAGCCTTGTGCTGGGCTAAAGAACCTGAATTTTAACAGGTAATCACGTGATTCAGGTACAATTGGTCCATTGGCCAGGCATGGAGGCACTCAATTTGGGAGCATGATTCTAAATCCTTTCTGCAAAACTAACAGTCATTTTATATGTGATTTATCTGAGTTTTCACAAGTGTTTGACACAAATAAAATCTCAGAACTAGTTCAGAGATAAAAGAATTCAACTATTTCACTTCTTAGATGAGGAAACTAGAAAGTGACTTGGAGAGGTGACATGACTCGCCTCAGGACACAGCTAGCTAACTCCTGAGCCCAGACTCAAACCCAGCTGGGACTGTCACTCGGCTGTAATCCAAAGCCCGTCTGGTGTTCGAGACTTTCCCAGAAAATTATAACCCGCAATTTCTCTGACCCTGGTGTGCATGCACGTGGCTTTGCTAGGCTGCAGATGTTCCTGAGACGTGTGGGTGGAACAGTGAGACCCAGTAGCTGAGCCGCATGCTCTGGATGCTCTAAGTCAAGGCCTGCCAGATTCTAGGGTGTTCAGGGAATGTTCTAAAGCTGAGCAATTCAGGAGCAGATGAGGTTACCTTCCTCAGTCTTCCAGAGGGATGGAACCTTTTACAGATGCTGGACGTTGTGAAGGACAAGAATGACTATTTTTTTAAGGCTTGGTGGTAGGTACATGAAGATTTCATTGTATTATTATTATTTCTTAAACAGCAAAATATTTCATAATAAAAAATTTAAAAAGGAAACAAGAGATATGGAAAGGAAGGAAAAGACCTATTAGTGTGGTGAAGTAGACACTCGAAAGACTGCAGTCTCGTAGTGGGATGTTGAGAAAACACAACCAACACAAAGTTTATCAGATCTTGGTGCAGTTCTGTGGGGGTAATTCTCATATTTTGGTTTTCATAATCATCTGAGGAGCTGGTGTCATATCTCATACCATCCACCAAGAAAAATTCCAAATACTAAAAAATGCAACCAAAATAGAAGAAAACATGAGATAATTATCTTGTAATACCAGAGTGATGAAGACTTTTGAATTACATCTCAGATTCAAAAGCCATAAGAAAATGGTTGCTATATTTGACTACAAAAAAGATTAAATCTGCATGGCAATAAAACATCATCAGCAAGCTCAAAAGACAACAAAAGAAATAGGAAAAATATTTGGAATCACATCACAAATAAAAGGTTCATCTGTCTAATACATAAATTAGTAAGAAAAAGACCAACAAACCAATAGAAATATTAATAAAAGTAAAAAAAGGAATTGCGAATGGTTTTTTATCATGTATATAAATATGGTCAAAATTTACTGAAAATAAGTGCAAATTTATAACTCAGCATACTTTTTACCTATTACTTAGCAATATTTTGAAAGATTAATTATACATCATATTGGCAAAACTTTGGAGAAATAAGCTCTCTCATACTCTGATGGGATAAATCTGAATTCCCTTTGGAGGGAGAGTTAGCAATATCTGTTAAAATTGCAACTATGATCCACTCTTTACAGAAATTTACTCTACACTGAATGTGATACAACCCAAAGATGATCACTGTGGCTTTGTTTGCAATAGCAAAAGATTAAAAACAATCTCAATGACCAACAATAGAGGCCTGACCAAATAAAATACGGTACATTTGCATGATGAAAGATTATGATTCTATAAAAAAATAACTTTATGGCTCTTTATGCATTAATATAGAAAAACTCAGAAGAACATATTGGAAGGATACACAGTAAATGTGGTTACCATGGAGGGGTATGAGATGAGGAATAGTGTGGAGGGAAAACTTTTCGCTGTTTTTCTTTTTATGTGCTTTTTTATTTTTGAAGTATATAAATATCTTATCTATTCAAAATTTAATTTAGGCCGGGTGTAGTGACTCACTCCTGTAATCCCAGCACATTGAGAGGCTGAGGCAGGAGAATGGCTTGAGCCTTATGAATTTGAGATTAGCTTGGGTAACATGGCAAAACCTCATCTCTACACAAAAATTAGCCAGATGTGGTGGTACATGCCTGTAGTTGCAGCTACTCAGGAGGCTGAGGTGGGAGGATCACCTGAGCCCAGGGACGTCAACGCTGCAGTAAGCTATGATTTCACTGCTGTACTCTAACCTGGGTGACAGAGTGAGACCCTCTCTGAAAAAAAAATAATTTATCTTATTTAAATAATTAATCAAGGAGCCTGTTAAACATGTATGCAGTTTTCCCCAACATTAACTCCAATGAAATTAAATCTCCAGGAATGAGCACTGCTATGCTCTCATCCCTAAGGATATATTGAGTTATTTCTTTAAAAAACACTTGCGGCCAGGCACAGTGGCTCACGCCTGCAATCCCAACACTTTGGGATGCTGAGGCAGGTGGATCACCTGAGCTCAGGAATTTAAGATGTGCCTGGCCAGTATGGTCAAACCCCATCTGTACAAAAATACAGCTACTCAGGAGGCTGAGGCAGGAGAATCGCTTGACCCTGGAAAAAGGAGGTTGCAGTGAGCCAAGACTGCGCCATTGCACTCCAGCCTAGGCAACAAGAGCAAAACTCCGTCTCAAAAAAAAAAAAAAAAAAAAATGACTTGCACGCCTTCAGCTCTAGTTTCTGAATTTAAAGTAACAATGCAAAGCATCCCGCACATAGGAGATTGAGTATAGAGCGAATCTGCCATATGCCCAAGTTTTCTAAGATGGATGTTATAATTATTATATGACTTCCAAAAAACAATTTGTACAATTTATGGCCACGAATCGTTTCCATTTCTCTCCTCTTTTTTTGCTATTATATTAAAAAAAATATTGAAAAGGAAAAAAATCCATTTTGTGCTCTGGGTAATAAATGGAGGGAGAGAAAGCCAGCTAGGCATCAACCATCGTCTGTAACCATTATCATCCGCATTTGTGCTCATGGTCTGTCCAAAACAACAGCATATATTGATGAAAAGACCACAGTGGAAACAAACAAAAATCCCAAACCCACGGCTACACTGTAAAGTCATCAACAACTTGTCTTTTCTGACATCTACTAAAGTGGAATACACAAATATTCCATGGCTCAGCAGTTGCAGTCTTTGGTACATATCAAGAGAAATGGGCTTTTTCATTAACAAAAGAAGTATTATTCATAACAGCCCCAAAATAGGACATTACCCAAATGTTCTTCAAGATTAGAAGAGAGATATCCATTTGTGGTGTATTCCAACAATGAAACTCTATACAGCAATGAGAATGAAAGAACCGAAATTACAGGCAACAACATCGCAAACAGAACGTTGAGCCAAAGAAGACAAAAAAAGAAAAGAGTGTGGCTTTATTTATATGTTAAAACAGCAGGCACTAAGAATCTATGGCTTTAGAAGTACAGGTGGCCAGTAGAAGACATTGACTTATTGACTGGAAGAGGGTGTGGGGTGGGGTTCCAGGGAGTGATGACCTGGATGATCAGTTTGTGCAAAGCCATAAATCACCATATTTAATATCTGTGAATTTTCTGCATTTTTGTTATACTTCAAAAGTTTAAAAAAATCATTCCAGGCCAGAATGAGCACTATGGGAATGAGTTTTTGAGAAATCACAGATTCAACTTCTAAATAAATGCTCTCCCAGACCCTGCTGAGATGCCAAAGAGATTGCAAAGGCACAGACCGAAAGGACAGAATCCTCACAGCTAAACTACTGGGGAATTATGCAGAAATCCGGGCTTTGATGCTTTACAGATGCCTCTGTCTCCCCATACCAGACACAAAGCCAGCATCAAGGCCTTCACAATGGGCTTGCAGAACAGCCAAAGAGGAGGCTATTTATTACGCTGCAAGGAGACTGCACCTGCAGTCACATTTCCATGCAGGAATCTGTGACAACTGAAATGCCCTGTATGAGCTAATTTTCTGGATAATCGAAATCCTCTCATTAAACAACTCCCTCATTTAAAATAAAATCATTTTTATTGAATTTGATCCTTTCCAAAATGGATTTCATGCATTCCTGACTTTTTAGAAGAGTCCATGGAATCGAATTTAACCTTTACAATAAATAACAACACTAACATTTAGGTACTATCTATTTCCCATCCAAAATACTTTCCATCAAATTATCTCTCTTAGGTCCTAGTATTATTCCCATCTTAGGTATGAGGCTATGAGGTATGAGAAACTCTCTCCAAAGTCTAAACTCCCAACCCCGGTGCTATCTTTTCTTTACAGCTTCAGCTATGGAGACTGTGTTACACTCCACGATACCAACAGATAGACAAGAATGCCAGCTGTAACTTGAATGATTTGAGTTCTCATTGCTTTCTCCCATCTTTTCTTTCTTTTCATCAATATTATACAAGTAGTTATTTCATAAAGCTCCTATCAGCAAGATACTCCTCCCCACTCCCAGAAAACCTCCTACCTAAAATCTGATAAAAATCTTTGTCTTGGATCTTTCTATTTGGTTAAAATATCCTATGGAGTCGGACAAACTTCTTTATCAGTTTAAGAAACCCCTCTGGTTCGGTGTATTTCAAAGCGTCCTGGATTTGCTTTTTCTTACCCCAACTCAGAAGGAAACCTGGGATGTTCATTAGATTAACAAAACAGCCCTCAACTGGGGCCCATCTGGACTGCAGTCACTCTCCAGAAATACAAAAATGGGAGTAGATAAGAACTGAGGCATGCCGAGAGTCAATTTCTGTAAGGTTTATCACCAGCAGACCTGTGGAGAAAAGAAAACTACCATCCTTACCCCGTTTTCAGGCTGACCAAGGCATCCTCTACTCCCTTCTGGTTAAATTTGGTCATGTACTGATGCATGTAGGGGTAGTTATTCCGAATGTTTCTCTCCGTGCTTCCATTAGGCACTGTCCCAAATCGAAAAGGTGGGGAATAGTCATGAGGTCTCTGAAACTGGAGAGGGAAAGAAAGGAAAAGAGAGAGAGAGAAGGAAAAGGAGGAGAAGGGAGGAGAGAACGAACAAGAAATTAGTGATCATTTTGTCTGGTGTTGGGAGTTGAACACATGCATGCATTAAGGCAGAATGGCAATGAAATGCTTATTTTTGGTCTCTCTTTCTACTTAATCACATCTTCAGCTGATCTTTGAGCTCCAGGAGGGTGGACACAGCATCTGTTTTCTTCTGTACTATTGCTCAGGTTCTAACACAGGGCCTGGCTGGGTGCTCCATAGGTATTTGTGAAGTTGAATTTTTCAGTGCTGTTATAGAGACTAGCACAGTGTTAGGCACACAGTCAGTGCTTAGAAATGCTGAATGAGTTGAATTTAAGGTACTACCTTTGTCCAGTCCATTTATCTACTTTATGATGAAATTTTCTATGATCCCCACCAATCACTCCCTTCTCTGAATTCCATTTATAAATACCTTCACCTCACCCAGAAAATGACTATATATTGCCATTTATTCATTCTCCGGTCATTCATTGACTCTTGCAGGCAATATTTATCTAGTGCCTAACATATCCCAGGCATAATGGCCAGCATATGGCAGGCTCCACGAATACTTGTTGAGCCAGAGTCCTTGTTGATCTTTAGCTTCCAGGGATGCACAGCACTCGGCTCTCAAGCCCTCCATAAAGGCCTGTAATCCATGTATCACCAGTCTTCCCTGATGAACTGGCTGATACTGTATGTCCACAGCTTCAATGTTTTGGGTGTCTCAACAAGAGTCAAAGTTGGGAGAACCAGATCTGAGTTCCAGAAATACAGCTAAACACTAGAGATGGCACAGGGCTGTGACTATAAGTGGGAGCTCGGACTGGCTGGTTGGACAATTGGGTTCCATCACCTACAAGCTATAGAACCCTAGCTAACTCATTCACTTCATGCTGCCTCCATTTATTTTCCATCTGTAGAGTGGGGATCACACCAGGACTTCCCTCGTGGGGTTACCCTAAAGATCTCAACATACAACATTTGTCAAGTAACTGGAATAGTGCCTGGACCAGAGGAAACACTAAAAAATAAAGCTATTATTACCTTTTGTTGTTACTATCATGGTGAGTAAAAAAGGAACCTGAGCCTTATTTTTCTATGAAACGTTGGATTCTGAAACTAGAAAGTAATCATGATAATGACTAACATCTTCTGGGAACCTAGTCGGGTCGAGCACTATACCAAGAACTTGACAAATGTCAGGTCATTTAATCCTTGCAAAACCATGCCAGGTAGCTAATCTTAGAGGCTCCTTCTTACAGATGAGAAAACTGAGGCTCAGAGAGGTCGTGTGACCTAATTAAGATTATGCAACTACCATGCAGTGGCCCAGAATTTAAACCTAGATGTGCCTGACCTCAGACTGAGGTCTTAACTGTACCGTTCCTCAGAGACCATTGCTAATGACTCTCTCCTCATTTAGACATAAAGTATTGGAGACCCCAGGAGGGGAAAAGCACCCAGAAAATCAGTGTCAGAACCAGGAACACAATGCAGATTCTCTCTAACTTCCAGAACAGTGTGTCTTCCACGGAACCAAGAGCCGCCAGGGTAAGTGTACAAATTTACCCGAGTCAGATCAGTTAGAAACATTATTCTTTTTTCCAGTCTCACACTTCATTTCACCATTAATTAAAATTTCCAGTTGAAAATCATTTTCCCTAAATTAGGCATGCTGCTGCATAATAAGCAGTCATAAGTGGATTTGGGAGAAGTGGCCATCCATTGTCCAAATGAGACCCTCCTGCCAGGGCATGCCTTGCCCTGGGAGTGTGTGCATCCATGTGTGCATGTGTGTGTATGTGAACAGCAAAATGCTTTTGCAATCACCCCACCAAGCAGTGCCTTAACTCATCACCAAAAGCTCAGAAGGCCAAGCCCAGGCTCATCCTCACAGCAGCTGCCTGCTCAGGAGGAGAGAGGTAATAGTGCTGTTCATAAATCTCGTTGTTGTAGGCAGCCGTTCCCAATCTCCAGAGACATCCAGAGATGGCCTGTTTGACTAAATGCCTTCCACTTCACTCCCCATCTGTTGCAGAGGAGCTGCATAGGTCTTAAAAAATTCACTTTCTTCCCTGCCTCTGGGTCGCACAGTAGCAGAGACAGATATTCAGTCTCTGTGATGGTTTCCACACTTCTCTGGCCTTGATAGTACCATCGCCCAGACAAAATTCAGCCTGACACAAGCTCCAGGAACCTTTCCCACTAGACTGAGGACTGTCAAGCTCTTTAAAGCATGACTCACAATACATTTTCCATCGCCACTCCATACACACACGCAAAATTTCACAGCACTCATTCTTTCTATCTGTGAAATACTCTGAGGTTATCCATTATGTTCTTTTTTTTTTTTTTAAATGTTTACAATCCTTAATTTTATGGCTCACTAAAGAGTCATGACCTACAGCATGAAAAACAGTGAGGGGGACAAGGATGGCTCATCTCTTAAGTCCCAAGGTCTATATCCAGGACACATTCCATGCTTCCTATGAGAATGATTCCCCCAGAGAGTTCCACATGCAAGCAGAAAGAAACCAATGTGGGCTTTAGCAAAGGAAGGGGTAGGGTAGAGGTCTCCATTGTCAGCAAAACCACAGAACAATGTAATCACAATATCTGGAGTCAGAGGAACTCCCCGGGCTTGTCTGCAGGGTTCCCTTGCTGTGTAGGTTAACTGATTTCACCTGGCTTTGGACTTGGAGCCAAATTCAGGTTCTCATCTGCTGCTTAGAAACTGCACTATCTGGCTGGGTGCGGTGGCTCATGCCTGTAATCCCAGCACTTTGGGAGGCTGAAGTGGGTGGATCACGAGCTCAGGAGTTCAAGACCAGCCTGGCAAACATGGTGAAACCCCATCTCTACTAAAAATACAAAAAAAAAAAAAAAAATTAGCCAGGTGTGGTGGCGGGTGCCAGCAATCGCAGCTACTCAGGAGGCTGAGGCAGAGAACTGCTTGAACCTGGAAGGCAGAGGTTGCTGTGAGCTGAGATCATGCCACTGCACTCCAGCCTGGGCAACAGAACAAGACTCTGCCAAAGAAAGAAAGAAAAGGAAGAAAGAAAGAGAGAGAGAGAAAGAAAGAAAGAAAGAAGGAAAGAAAGAAAGAAAGAAAGGAAGGAAGGAAGGAAGGAAGGAAGGAAGGAAGGAAGGAAGGAAGGAAGGGAAAGGAAGAAAGAAAACAAGAAAAAGAAAAAAAAGAAAGTGCATCATCTGGGGCAGCCATTTAAGCTCTTGAGCCTCAATTTCTCTATCTGTAAATTGGAAATTGTTTTTGCAACATATCTTAAAGTGCTTGAAAGAACACCTGGCATCCTCTAATGCTTGGGATAGTCACTTGTTGTTACCAATATCATTTCAGCCAAATAATGCAGCCAGTCTCCTTATGGTTTGGAGAACAGAGCATTAGTTTCTAATTTTTTTTCCATCCAATATGGAGGCAAGTCTGAAGGTCATCCAAGTGACTAAGACATGGCAAGCATTTGGTGATGGAGGAGGTAGAGATGTGACACTAGGAGATAAAATTTCCAGAAAAATTCAGCAATTAACCAAGACATTTTTTTCTTTTTTTTATGAACCAAAAGCTACACATTTATTAAAAATATCTATCTGTCTTCTGTGCCTGTAAATAAGGGACATCTGGCAACTGGAGCCCCTATTTCTAGTACAGTCTTCTGTTGGTGAAGTCCCACGTGCTTCTTGATGTGAGCAGCAAGCAGGTGTGTCCTTGAGCAGAGAGAGGATCGGCTAGGAGGAAGCCTGGCTGCCTGGACTAGGACCACTCAGTGGCAGCACCACAGTGCCCAGAGACAGCATAGCTCCCTGAGAATGCATTTGTGGGCTCATCCACTGGGAGAAGTTCCCTGAATTCCCTCCATTGGTTGTCACAAAAGACCAACTCAGTGCAATAACATTTCAGGCCCCAGAAGCCAAGAATGGTTTGAGTCGGGCGATGATGAAGACAATGGAAGGTGTAGGAGGAGAAGGGAGATGAAGAGAGGGAGAGGGGGAGAAATGAGAGGGGGGAGTGGAAAGGAGGAGGGTGGAAGAAGGAAATAACACATTACAGGATCATCTACTGTGTGCCAGGCATGGTGTGAGGATTATTTCTAATCCTCCTATCAACCTTGCCAGAAAGGAAATAATGTCTTCTCTTTTACAGGAAATTAAGCCTAGGGGGATATTGATATACAGAAGGCCAGACAATTATATGGCAAGGTCAGGATTTGAACCCAGTTCCATTTGACCCCAAACATGGTATTGCTGAAGAGCACAACATAAATCTGCCTCTCTGAGGTGGATTTCCTCTATCAGAGTAATTCCCAACATTTTGGAAAGCATCCCCATCAACATTTTTATTTTCTCTTAATAATTCCTAGGGAAGCATCTTACCCATGAATTTGCCTATTTATAATTTAAGTCCCAGCTCATCTGAGCACACCATGGGCTCCAATATGATTCTTTCACAGCAAGCACTAATGGCTTAAAAGTATTGTAAACCTGAGTTGTTATACAGGTATTCATGGTAAACAAATAAAAACCAAAAACAAAACCAACCACAGTGTTCAATATTAAAATAAATTGATTGAATATAGATTTTTATTTTGCAGACTTTCTTGGTATATCTTCAGGGAGCATTTAGCTTATTTACTCCAGAAATTTTGCTGTTTATCTCATTGTATCAAACATTTAATTAAAAGAGCTATCAGCTTGCCTCTAACGCTTTGAGCATAGAAACTGTCTCTTGTGGATATGGTATCTGTTACTGGATGTTTCCAAGTCAGTGAAGGTCAGTCAAATTATTAGTGCTTTTAATTAGTTTTCTCACAAGTGATCACGTTATTTAGACCCAAAACTATGTGGTAAGGCTTTCCCCCCCTTGCATTTGAAAATAGCAACAAAAAGCAAAATACGCTGCTAACCACTTTATGAAAAATCCTCTCTACCAGGACATGGCTTCCCACTGCTTTCACTGTACTTCCAATCACTTCTAGGGATTGCACTTTTGATCCCGTAATGCAACGGAGTTTCATAACAGCCCTTCGTATCTGCAGAGGGATTTATACGCTACGAGGTACGTTTACATATGTGGTTCCCTTTCATCCTCACTGCAATTGTGACTCCCTAATTTGCAGAGCAGACTAAGCAGGCACCATGGGCGACATGGCTTTAAAAACATCATACAGCTGGCAAGTGGCAGAGAGGAAACAGGCAGAGAGGAAACGTGACTTTTCTGACTCTAAATGCAGTGCGTTATCTGCTGCCTCTGAGATACCATGTGCTTCAGGTGGGGATCTTCCAGTAGCTGACCTCGAGTGAGAAATTTGCGGCGAGCATGATTTACTAGTGAAGGGTTCCAGGAGCAGTCAGCAGGGGAGTGGGAGAAAGTCAGGAAAGATTGGAGAAGGGGGAAAAACCAAGGATCTGATTTAAGGCCAAGTCTCCATCTCAGCTCAGTTTTCAGGGAGCACCAGAGAGTGATCATACCTTAAAGTTTTTCCTGCTTCAAAGCAGGGGTGCAGCTGGGCCTTTGTAGTCTCACACCGATTAGTCTTTGGTTACAGGCGACCCCAAAGCTTGAGAGAACTTAAATTGCCAGGCATTTACCATTCCAGTGCCCAAAGGCAAAAATCCACTGAGGATCCCTGAAGCAAGGCTGTGTCAGCAAAGCATGGAAAGGTGGTGCTGGGCACACATGGCTGCAAAAGGGATCCCAGGAGATCCAGGTGGGGTATGCACAGTGTCCACTATACCATGCATGTATTCATTCACCCAGCAAGGATGTCCAGAGCACTTCCTAAGTGCAAAATAACTCTATCAAAAGTATATTCCTGAGTTTCTCTTTCCTCAGCTTTACCTTCTTTATAATACTTATTCTTGCCCCGATTTGTTTCTTCCTTGATGTTTACTTGTATATTGTTCAATTTTTCCTACAATAATTTAAGTTTCTTGGGAACCTGGACTCATTCTGCCAAGTTTATCACAGTAGCCAGGAAAGACTTTCCTGAAGAGGTTGGTCATGTCTTCCCTAAGGCCTGAAATTCCAGGAAGAGCCAGCCATGAGAAGACTGGGGAAGAACAGTCTAGGCAGAGGGCATAAGAGGTACAAGGAGACTGAGTTGGAAGTAAACTTACTGACAGGGATGGAGCAAGAGGAAGGAAATGTGGGCGTAGGTGAGATAACACAGGGCTTTGTGTGCCATAGTAAGTAGGGTGACCCCCGCTGAAGCCTCGATCGGAAGCCATCAGAGGGAGGTGAGCCACTCCAATGCCTTTGTGGAAATGACCCCTCATCAACTCTCTTGACAAGATTCTTTCAATCACAGTATGTTTCATGGATAAGCTGTAAAAGCTTTCCATGGATTGATTTTCCATTCAGCAGTTTGTTGATGAATGCCAAAAGGATATATGTAGACCCGTGTCAACAAGATATGATAGTGAGGTTTTATAATGAGAGACAAATTATCTCCCCACACACGGAACAGAAAATCTTTGCAGTGCTGCAATCTCAATACTTGCTGAGCTTAGCAAGTCAGGATGTGTTTCCTGAATTAAAATTTCAATAGGAGGATGCATCCAGTTTACCCCTTTTCTTCCTCAATGTGCATTTCTGAATAGCTACTCAAACTCCGCAACCCTTGTTACATTTCATTTCAGTGGAGAATGAGAGAGCAGGTGCTTTCACTCCTGTCTTAGTGATGTGGGAAGTACAGCTCCATGAGGGAAGATTAGTGATATATCTGAGTAGAAGGAACCAGTGGGAAATTAAAAAAACAAACAAACAAACAAACAAAACTACTCTCTGCTCCTTTTGTGTGCCTTGAAGACATTTCAGGTGAGTCAGGAGTGCTGATGCTGAGACTGATTTGGCTGTATTGAAAAGAGGAGCTGTCATATAATTTTGTCTCTGGGTAGGGCTTAGAGATGACTTTTTTCATGTCACAGATGAGGTATCCACAGCCTAAAGTGCTCCTTCACCCCAATTTTTTCTCATCTAGGCAAATAGGCCTTCCTCAACATTACACTTTCAAAAGGATGAATTTCAACCTAAGCACTTGAGTCACAGGCCATTCACAAGCATCATCAGAAAGATCATGTAAAAAGAAAATATGACCACTTGGGAAAACCATGCTTCCAAATTAGAACTGGAATCTTTTAGACCTAGGAGAGCTAAGATTAAGGCTCTGTTTCAAAAACTTTGAAAAAGATGTCAGTTTGAGATAAAAACCCTTCTGGTTTTTGTGCATTAGAGTTGATGGATCTCAGTGAGAAGCACCTGAATCTCTTCCTCCTGAAAGGACAGCAGTTAAGACTAGTCCTCAGATAGAGATGAAAGCAAGGTGACCTTACCTTTTTGTCACTGAGGCCAGTCACTTGGTCCACAAATTCCTCCTGGATCATAAAAGCTGCCAGATTGGCTGTGTAGCTGGCCAGGAATATGACAGCGAAGAAGGCCCATACAGACACCATGATCTTGCTGGTGGTCCCTTTAGGATTCTGAACAGGCACGGAGTTATTGAACACGAGGCCCCAAAGAAGCCATATAGCTTTTCCAATTGTAAAAGAAGGCCCTTGGGGTGCTGCAGATGACAAAAAGAACATTCTCAATATTTTCTCAAAAAATACATATTTGTGTGTGTACGAGAACCATGCAGCAGCCACCAACAACACTGAAGGTGGCCAGAATATGAAATTATATCATAGTTGTGTCCTGTGACCCTCCTAAAACCACAGCCACAATAACTTATTTTTTCTTTAAAAGTTAGTATTCTTCTCACATTTCTATCTAACTGGATTTTTGCCACATTTCTTTAAATAAAGAAAGAAAGAAAACGAAAATGGTTATGCAAAATGGGGGTTTGAATAAGAAGTACTGTTATGACCTGTTTTAAATCTGGATTTGATCCTCATTTGAGGGAACCAATCTTCTTAATAAACATAAAGAGAACCTAACAAAAATGTGTGCATGGGGACTGCTTCCAAATTCATCGGATGTGCTATCGTATAAGAACCATGCAATTCAGAGGGACTGATGTTTGGTATTCTAATGCAATTGTCCCTGCAATTGCTCCTGTTCAAACTCAGATGTAAAGTGTGCACAACATAAGAATTAAACCAAACTAAAACCCTCTCCAAATGGAGACATTAAGGAATGGAAGAATAGATCTTAATTCTTCCAGCACTACACAGATGGAAGACATTTCATTGCAGGGTCATGGAAATTGAACACTGATGTCATATCACACCACTTTTTTCAGTATATCCTTGCAATAACTATGCAGTCCTTTTAAGATTCTTAAATGTTCCTTGCAACAGACTTAACTAAAGAGACAGAACAATATGCCAGAATTTATGGAGATGGGGCATATGCAGGCTGTAAAACACACACGTTAGGGTTTTCAAGTCTTTGTTTTGCATGGGGAAAAAAAAATCAATTTATGTCCTCATTTCATGGGGAAGAAGGTATTTCTTTAACAGGAGGTTAATTTTTATGTCACTTAAGTAAATGAAGACATGAAAAAAATGATCTACTCAGATGTCACCTGGCAATGCAAGCAGAGTGGGCAATAAATAAAGTGGCAGAAGTGAATTCACATTAATGGAAGTTATGAAGTGCTGGGCAGGAAGCCTAGGAAAAGCAAGCTCTCTGCACACTGGAGGCCAAATGCAGGCTACAGCAATGCTTATAATATCCACAATGCAACCCATTAAAGAGAAGCCAGTTAATTCTCTTATTCTCAATCTCAGTCTCTCCTGTTTCTATTTGCCTAGTTTTATGATATTCTGGGCTTATTCTTAAGAGGCAGGAAATTCTTGGGAAAAACTTAGAGTTAATCCAGTCAACTTTATGAACTACTTGATTTTTTAAGGGATTCATATTGATCAGAAGTAACAGCTATTTGGGAATCAGGTAGGCAGTTGCAAAGGATCGGTCCAAGACTTCTATGAATTCCTGATTCATATAATAGGGCCATATAACTTTTCCCATAAAGTGCAGTGAAATGTAATAGAAAACCATTTTGCACAAAGAAACAAGTAGCTATCATTTCCTGAAAGTTGCCACATGCAGATGAGCTGGCAACAGAGAGCCTGAAGAGAATGGAGGGGCTGGGGAGTTTGCACACCTGATGGTGTCCTTTACAATAGTCTTTCCGGCATGCTTCAGTCGAAGGAGAATGTATTGCACAGGATGGCCTGTGGGTCATTTTTACCTTCCAAGACGTATATCAGATTTACCTGCTTATCTGTATTTTCACTGTTCTTGTCCAGTTCCAAGACACTGCAATCCTTTCCCTTGAAAAACGGACACTTTTTTAACTGCCCCTCCACTTCCGCTTTCAACTGTTCTCCCCAACCACTATCCTGATAAAGTAGCCCCAGTGACCTTTTCGCTTTGTACATGTATGTCACCCCTCTCCCTGCCATTGTTTTTTGTTTTTGTCTTGTTTGTTTGTTTTTGAGACGGAATCTTGCTCTGTCACTCAGGCTTCAGTGCAGTGGCACAATCTCGGCTCACTGCATCCTCCGCCTCCGGGGATTCAATGGATTCTCCTGCCTCAGTCTCCTGAGTTGAGACTACAGGCACACGCCACCACACCCAGCTAATTTTTTTTTTTTTTTTTTTTTTTTTTGAGACGTAGTTTCGCTCTTCTCACCCAGGCTGGAGTGCAATGGCGCGATCTCGGCTCACCGCAACCTCCGCCTCCTGGGTTCAGGCAATTCTCCTGCCTCAGCCTCCTGAGTAGCTGGGATTACAGGCACGTACCACCGTGCCCAGCTAATTTTTTGTATTTTTAGTAGAGGTGGAGTTTTGCCATGTTGGCCAGGCTGGTCTGGAACTCTTAACCTCAAGTTATCTGCCCACCTCAGTCTCCCAAAGTGCTGGGATTACAGGCATGAGCCACCACGCCCGGCCTCCCTCCACCGTGTTTTGAAAAAAGTCTTACATGCTTACCATGGTCAATTGCCTGTCTCTCTGATTTCATCTTATACTATTACCTACCTCATTCACTCATGTCTTTTTATTTTACTTTTTAATATAGACAGGGTTTTGCTCTGTTGACTAGGCTAGAGTGCAGTGATCATAGCCCACTGCAACCTCAACCTCCTGGGTTCAAGTAATTCTCCTACCTCAGCCTTCTAAGTAGCTGGGACTACAGGCATGCATCACCACGCCTGGCTAATTATTATTTTTTATTTTTTATTTTATTTTTATATATTTTTGTAGAGATGAGGTCTCGTTATGTTACCCAGTCTAGTCTCAAACTCCTGAACTCAGGCAATCCTCCTGCTTTGGCCTCAAAAAGCCTTGGGATTACGGGCATGAGCCACTGTGCCCCCTCAGCCTTTTTCTGTTTCTTGAACATCTCAAGATTAATTTCAGCCTTTTCTGTTTGCTGTTCCTCTTGCATGAAATGACTGTATCTGTTTTTCACAGACACACTCTTATGTCACTCTTCAGGTGACATGTTCAGCTCAATGAGCATCCTTTCCCATTGGACCATCCTATCTAATGTAGTGTCCTCACCCCATCACTAACATGTCACTATGTTTTTCTTCTTCTTCTTCTTGATATTTATTTCAATCTGTGATTATTAATTTGTGTGTCTACGTTATTTTCGCAACTAAATTCTAAGCTCCTTGATAGAAAATCTCTCTCTGATTTACCACATTATCTCTGGCAGCAGTACAGTGCCTCCTGGCACATAGTACCCACTCGATAAATATTCATCAGATAAATGTGTAAATTCACAACAGCACAAGCCCTGATTATGCAAATGTAAAGATCTACTCTGTCACAGTATGGTCACTCACAGAAACTGTCTCCGATTCCACTCTGTTGGAAATCTTCTTAGTGGTTTAATTACCCTTTAAACGAAGGCTTGCAATCTCCCATTAAACACAACATCATTATTTATGGCAATGTTTAGTATTTGGTTGATTGAGGATGGTTTGTGTGGTGATCACCACTCTTCAATGGTGAGGAAGAAGTTGAAAGATTTCAGTAAAACTGGTTCCTAATAGATTCCCACGACCTGTTGACTGTTTGCAATATTAAAACATCCAAGTGAAAAGAATATGTATCAATCACATTAAAGTGCTCTGCTTTTTGGGGGATCTGAGACTTTAAGTTCTATCCTCTACCATATCAAGTCATTTTTTTGGGAAAGAGATTTGGCCCTGACACTTTTCTGATAACACCCACTTAGAAGGTAGTGCCCACTGAGGAAAGCCCACTCAAAATGGTGTAATGTGTTCATGTGTATGACATAAACCCTGGCTAGAGTGGGATCCTTTTAATGAGTTATAGCCAACCAATGCCTCCCAATTCAATTTCCTATCTACTGATTGTCCCTTTATTAACTTCAATGCATTAAGAACAATGCACTTGATCTTAGTGCACTTGATTTCCTCTTGGCACCACCAAGAGGAAAATATAACTCTATGGGGAAAGATATCACTTTATAGTTATATTTATTGTCAAACTAATGTAAATTGATTCAGTAGTTTGAGAAATGTTCTTAAACTAAATTTTATAATGTCATTTTCTTTGCATAGACTGAAGTTGAAACCCATTACAATTTTAGCATTTCTTTTGACATGCATTTTCTAAAATTAATTGCCAGAAAAGCTCCTTCAAATCTGCTTTCCCAAGAAATTGAACACCAATGGCTTTCACCTAACAACTATTGACTTCAGGTTATAACAAGATTAAAATATTTCATTTTGTTTTATCCTCCAGTTGAAGTAAATAAACCATACTTGTCTAGCATTACAAGTAATATCAATGACCCAACACCATTCATACAATGGTACATCAAGGCAGTATAGAGTAACGTATTTTTTAAAATGGAGTCTTGTTCTGCCGCTCAGGCTAGAGTGCAGTGGCACAATCTCGACTCACTGTAACCTCTGCCTCCCTGTTTCAAGCAATTCTTCTGCCTCAGCCTCCCGAGTAGCTGGGATTACAGGGGTGCACCACCGCATCCAGTTAATGTTTGTATTTTTAGTAGAGATGGGGTTTCACCATATTGGTCAGGCTGGCCCCAAATTCCTGACCTCAAGTCATTCACCCACCTTAGCCTCCCAAAGTGCTGGGATTACAGGCATGAGCCACCATGCCTGGGCTAGAGTAATGTATTCTAAAACTGAAAATTTCATTAAAGGCAAATGAAATAGCATCAATATTGAATCATGCTCATAAAGGAATCCTTACCTTTCCCTTTGGCTAAATTTCTGTTGTATCCAACAGGGCTGAAGTATTCAAAGACAAAAACAGCTATGGCAGAAACAATGAGCAGCATCACAAACATCATCACCCAGACAGAGGCGCTGAATGGTTCTGCAAATAAATAGATGGAGGAATGGAAACATGATCAGGTATCTTTTCCTCACTTCCAGCAGGAAGCCCAGACATCCATTTGCAAGCTCACCAAAAATATTTTCTCTAATTTGAATCTGATCCTTCAAAAGAAGCTAGTCATTTTTGCTTCTATTTTTTTTTGGCAGGGTTTCACTCACTGTGTCACCCAGCTGGAGTGCAGTGACAGGATCTCTGCTCGCTGCAACCTCCGTCTCCTGGGTTCAAGCAATTTTCTTGCCTAGCCTTCTGAGTAGCTGGGACTACAGGCATGTGTCACCATGCCTGGCTATTTTTTGTATTTTTAGTTGAGATGGAGTTTCACCATGTTGCCCAGGCTGATCTTGAACTCCTGACCTCAGGTGATCCACCAACCTCAGCCTCCCAAAGTGCTAGGATTATAGGCGTGAGCCACCACACCCAGCCAGCCAGTCATTTTTTATTCTTCAATTTAAATTATTCTTTATTCTACAAAATATTCGAGGTATTTTATAAGACTACAGATAATATAATAAAAAGAGAGAAGAGCATAAGACATTTTACAAATTAGGTCAAGGATAATCAGAACAAAAACAGTGATAAGAAAGAGGGAGAAAGTTAGAATGCAAATAAACACACCACAAGTTCCTTTGTAATTACAGAACTATCCAGCAGGCTAAAGCTAAAAAAGACTAGACCCAAATAGTTAACCATAGGCTTCTGCAAATTGTTATGGTTTTTATTTTTGTTTTTATTTTTTCATGCTAGAAAGATGATATGCAGGGAATTCTAAAAATAAAGGGAGAATTATAACCTGTTGGAAAAGAATTATAAAATCATGGGTGACAGAAATATTAGAAAGTTATAACTATCACACTCTCCATTTCACCTTTTGCTTCAGACAGATGAGACTGCTACAGCTTTATTAATCTTGTTGATGTTGGTAGCAGCCTTAAATGCAATTGAAAGTCAATTGAGGATATTATCTTCACATGATAATTCAATAAAAAGGCATCACTTAAAGGGTAGAGGCAATAAAATATGAGATGGATAGATGGTTTTTCCACTAAAAGTAGTTTTAGTCAGCTCATTTGCATGTGACTTAAGCAGTAGGTGGATATCTCAGAAGGGCAGAGCAAGTCATAAGGCTCTAGACTTTAGAACACTCTAGAAAGGTAAGAAATATTATGTAAAATAATTTAAGATGTCTATTCAACTTGACTGAGGATATGAAAATTAGCTGACCGAAGTCATTTTATTCATTTATGGTATACATTTGCTACAAAATCAACAGAAAGTAAATTTTAAAAATGAATACATCTCCACCTAAATGTATCATGGGGAAGAAACTGCCCATAGACATCAATGAACTTAAAACCCTTTTCCTCATAAGCAAATGTTTTCTGAGGGCTAAATAGGTCCAAGAATACCTCTTGAAGAGTAAACACATTATTTTTAAATTATTTTCCTAATGAAGTTACTTATAATAATAAAAACTAGGTTGATCACAGGCCACTTTTTTATTAGAGTATGACCACTTAGCACAGCTAGAGGTCATCACAAATTCCAATTTAATGAGCTTACTGTTTAATAAGAAATTAATATGTCTGAACTTTAGCTATATTGGATGATTTAAAAGCTGGAAGAAATGCTTTCTAATGCAGTTTGATAGTGCAAACATATTAAAAAGCAACAGGTAACACAACTCACTTCAGTAACATAAGATGCGCTCCAATAAATCAATGAGATTGCAACTGAAATTTATTTCCACTAAATTTAGCTTAAGTAATAAACAATATTATATCCCTGAAATCACAGCACTTTAATAATGAGTTGTATCCTAAAAGGAAGTTAGATAAATAAATGATTAGGAGATTTAAAAGTACTTCATATTCAAGAATAGAGATAAAGTAATTCTCTGAGCTGCATGGTGTGTCTTATCAGAGGAGGATCACTGTGATGAGTAAATGAGTACTTACATGAAAGTGTCTGTTCGTGTGCAAGGCACACAACATACAGACAATATATTGAATGGAATAGCTGTTTGATTCCAGGATTAAAGCCAGAAATACTGAGGCAATATGCTATCCATGGTACTGAAAAGGGCATGCTGGTTTTTGAAAAAGCACATTTATTAATTGGGTAACTTCTATTTCTCTGAAGGCCATGAAAATATATTTTTTTAAATATTAGAAGGGACTATAACTGAATTATCCTATGTGCATATTAGAATCTGTAAACCTGCAGTGAACTTTTTTTGGCAGGTGCATCCTTGTTACTAACACACCAGTCAGAAAATCAAGTGGAAACTGATGAAGCAATGGACCCAGATGGCTCCCTACTTGGAAGTGACCACATCTGTTCCTTAACTTGTGAGCACAGCACAGATCAAAGGACTCTGCTGCAGTAGTCTGGTTTTAGTAAAACAAGTACCTATGAGTGCCCCGAAGGGTTACTATTCTCAGACACCACACACGTGCATGCCATCTGTGCACACATACTCCCAGAATAAAAAAATATATATTAGAACAGAGTTAAAGCACTGTCTATACTGTCTAAGGAGTGAACCAGAAATGGTTTAAATAACTCTCTATTACATCCTCTAATGGCTTAAAACAGATGCAGCTTTCGTCCATGAAGGAACTACAATCGAGGAGATACCAGGTCAGCATTTCTTTGGATCAAAGAATCCAACATATTTGGAAAGTCTTCAGAATTACCTAGATGGAAATATTGCAGGACTGTCATCTCTGTCCTTGAAGAGATACTGGTTACATTTTTACACAGAAGCTTAAAGGCATTACCTGCAAGTGCTTCTGATGTGAGTTAATGGAGTTTGCGGAGGAGAGAGAACAGGAAATAGTGAAGAGCAGCGCAATCAGATTTTGAATGTTTTGGCTTTTCCAGATGACTGAGCCAGTGAATGGAAAAATGTAGCTTAGCATGGTTCATTATGACTTTCAAAATCTGCAGATAATGACTGTAAATAAGAGGGTGCATAATCGAATAGGGATGTAACTTAGTGACTAGGAAAAATATTAAGCCTACTGTGTAAAAACAGCTTTGAAAATAGTTTCCTCTGGTTACAATTTATTTTACTTTATTTTACTTTTAATAATGCAGCAGGAAAAGTATGGGGGAAAGGAGGTTTTGCTAAATTTAGCAACATACTTGACTTTTTTATGGAAATGTTTTACAAATGTAAGATAAAAATCTAGAGAAACTGGGTTGACGCCAGATTCAGTATCAGCGACCCATTTTCATGAGACAAGCCAATTGATATTTTTTTCTTTTTGACGGAATTGGAAAAAGAGTCCTCTCTAGCTCACTAAAGTGATACAATTGCTTTCTTATTTTGAAAAGAAATAATTTCTTTCCATTTTGTTCCATGAACTCACTTCCCCCAACCCTTTCTAACCTCCAGGGCAAAGGATTCCTGCCAAAGAGTCTGAAAGGTAATGAGGGGAAACATGACTAGGAGTGACTAAAGAGTGAATGTCCATCTAAGAATTATTAAGATTCTGCATGTGTTGTCAATATCAGCTGGTCGCATTGTTCCTGGCATAGCGAGGCTCTGTTATCAGATACGAGTATTGAATCCATGTCAGACAGAGGGACAAAAAGAACATAACAAGGTGTGTATTTGTCAGTGTCTACATTACTCCAACAAAGGTTACAAGAATGGAAGCAACAAGTGCAAAATCAAATCCAGAGAGTGCCAAGGATTTTAACAGCTTAAATGGGTTATCAAAAATGAAGACAGTAAATTCATAGGGCTTTGAATGCAAGGCAGTATCCAAAATCCTGTTAGTCAATATTTCACTGAAGAGAATGAAGCATAAAAGTTTCATTGGATGATAACATTACATATAAATGAAAACAGTAGAAGAATAAGACAATGGGTTTGGAGTTGGTGTCCACAAATTGGTTCCAATTTACAATTTGCTTTAGTAGATAACAGATTTTTGTCTCTGGAAAAATATAAGAAAGTTAGTTGACCTTAATATAACTATTTTCCCAGTGTGGAGATTTCTCAAAGAACTAAAAGTTGATCCAGCAATTTCATTACTGGGTATCTACCCAAAGGAAAAGAAATCACTATATCAAAATGACACCTGCACACATATGTTTACCATAGCACAACTCACAATTGCAAATAAATGGAATCAACCTATGTGCCCATCAACTGATGATTGCATAAAGAAAATGTGTTATATATATACCGTGGAATACTACTCAGCCATAAAAAAGAATGACACAACGTTTTTTACAGTAACTTGGATGAAACAGGAGGCCATCATCCTAAATATTTGCTAGTCATCTAGTAAACAAATGACTGTCATTCTTTGTGGGATGGATGACGGGTATGTAGATGCTGAATACAGGTTTATGAGCTGATTTAAATTAACTGTGGGCCGACAAGTTCTTTTAAAAAATGTTTTCAAGACTCTAAGCAATAGAGCTCTTAATTTACATTCTACAGAGTCAAGACCAGTATCTGAATATGTAATCATATTTTTTTCAGTAGTTTTTTCTAAGTTTAAAATAAATGAAAGATGTGAACTAGTGGATGGATTTTTCAGGAATGAAAAATCTAATACTCCATGTCCTCACTTACAAGTGAGAGCTACGCTATGGGTATGAAAAAGCACACAAGTGGTATAATGGAAACTGGAGACTTAGAAAGGGAGAGGATGGGAGGGAGATAAGTGATGAAAAATTACCTACAATGTACACTGTCTAGGTGACAGGTACACTGAAGGCCCAGACTTCACCACTATATAATTCATCCATGTAACCAAAAACCACTTGTGCCCCTGAGCTATTAACATTTTTTTAAAAATTAAATATATAATATTTTGCCCCACTCATACAGTTTTCCTGCAGAGATTCAGGTTTGTCTTAACCTTCCCTAATTTGGGGTAAACCCACTTATATAGGAGTGCCAAGGGGAAATTATTTATCTGAATTTCACGATATTCAAGAAGATAGTTACTGTCAAAAGTCATTTATGATAACCAAACAGTTAATACAACACTTTCCTTTAAAGAAAAAAATAATGTTTCACTATGTTCTGTGAAGTTTCAACTACTCTAGCCAGGCTACCCAATATAGTCAAATTGCTTGAGAAGAGCGTAGAATAGAAAATATAGCTCCTTGATTAAAAAAAAACACTTTTATATAAAAAACATAAATTTATGAAATGGTTAAAAAAATCAAAAGAATTTCCTTCTTTACAAACTATTTGGCTTAATAGGTAGTCACATTTAAAATATGATTCCATTACTTTTAAATCAGCATATACTTTTCAGACTACTTTTATTTTGTTTAGCAGAATACTGGCATAAATCATTGTGCAGTCATCATTATTTTCAGTCTTATATCTAGCAAATAAATGACTGCTGTTCTTTGTGGGATGGAGGATGGATATGTAGATGCTGAATGAAGGTTTATGAGCTGGTTTAAATTAACTGTGGACAGACAGGTTTATTTTTAAAATGTTTTCAAGACTGCAAGCAATATATCTATTAATTTACATTCTACAAAGTCAAGACCGGTATCTGAATATGTGATCATATTGTTTTCAGCAGCTTTTTCCAAGTTTAAGGCAAATGAAAGATGTGAACTGGGGGTGCAGGGGAGTCAGGATGCATTAGGCCACTGTCACACTGCTATAACGAACTGCCTGAGGATCACTTGAGGTCAGGAGTTTGAGAGCAGTTTGGCCAACATGGTGACACCCTGTCTCTACACAAAAATTAGCCAGGCATGGTGGTGGGCACCTGTAATCCCAACTACTTGGGTGGCTGAGGTGGGAGAATCACTTCAACCCAGGAAGCAGAGGCTGCAGTGAGCCAAGACTATACCACTGCACTCAAGCCTGGGCAACAGAGCTAACAGACTACATTTCAAAAAAAGAAAACTGTTGAGATTGGGTAATTTAGAAAGGTAAGAGGTTTAATTGACTCACAGTTCCACATGGCTCAGGAGTCCTCAGGAAACTTACAATCATGGCAGAAGGGGAAGAAGGCAAATCTTACATGGCAGCAAGTGAGAGACGTGAAGCAAATGGGGAAGTGCCCCTTATTAAACCATCAGATGTTGTGAAAACTCACTCCCTATCACAAAAACAGCATGGAAGAAACCATCCCCATGATCTCATCACCACTCACCAGGTCTCCCCCTCAACACCTGGGGATTATGATTCAAGATGAGATTTGGATGGGGACACAAAGCCTAACCCTTTCATAGGATGATTCAAATGCAGCATCCTCTGAAATATGCTGCTATGGCCAAACAGAACTGAACAAGTTCCTGTCTGGTCCCATCCTCTCAGCAAACAAGATTTCCTACAATTCCTTATAGAAAAGCAACAGTCACTATGAAATTCACACACCTAGAAAAGCAGAAGGTGAGACGGTGCCATTACTTCTTGAAACCATGACACTGATTCCCGTTTCCACAAAGGGCACAGAGAAATCCACCACTTCAGAACGTTCCTCATTGATGGTGAGCGAGCCAACGGCCATGACTGCCCGTTGATAGACCACCTGAATGCAAGAGAAAAAAAAAAGAACAGTACCTTTACTTTTCCTGCCAACATTCCTGAGGACTGCAGGTCCTTTGAATGAGAGCCCAGGGATGAAAAGATGACTTACTTCACCAATCATTCCATTCCACACATTGTTAACTTTCTTGCCATGCTTCCCATTGGTCACCAGGTAGAGGTCGTAAGTAAACTTCACAGTTCTGGAAAGCTTCTTCAGAATATCAATGCAGAACCCCTTGCAGCATTTCTTAACATTCATCCCCTCATTGGTCGAATTGCTGTAAAGAAAAATCCCAAGACTTTAGAATATTAGCACTGGAAGGTTTGTTCACAATCATTAGCTAAACTCTTCTATTTTTCAGATGAATAAACTTGAGTAAACTGAAGTTTAAAAAGGGGAAGTGGCTTTCCTAAGGAGTATATGACAGCAAAGGCAGAAAGTGTCCTTAATTATAGCAGTTATCATGACAAGAGCTAACACTTATTGAGTAATTACTATTTGCTAGGCACTATCCTAAAGGCTTTTTACTAATTGTTGAATTAATCTCCATGACATTTTCTGAATTAGGTGACATTTATACATCCATTAAATGGGTAAAAAATACCAATTCTTAAATCTTTAAGAGTTTATAACATATACAACAACTTTAGATTAGAGTTTAGTCATCTGATCTAAACTGAGTCATAAAAACTTATTAGCAAAGGGAAGAGAGGAGGATGTGAAATTCTCAGAGAAAGCAGGGTTTTGCTTCATTCTATAATTACAGAGGCTTGAAATCAAGGGGGATAAGTGATGGTAACCAGAGAACTCCTCAGCCAAGGATCAGGAGACCTGAGTTCTATTCCATGCCTGAGTCTGTGGAGTTAACTTCTCTTGATAGAGCCAAATGTTACATGAGAGCTCAGAAATAACATCTTCCCTACTTACCTATGTGACATGTAGTACAAAATGAGACACTTCTAAAAGCAAGGTCCTTGATCATATAAAAGCCCTATTAAAATTTAAGCTATCTTAAAGGCTATCATATACTCTACCAAGGGTATACTTACTGCTTTGTACCAGTCACCCTGCTGTATTCACCTGAACAACTCATATTCAAAGGACACCTATGCAAATCAGAAAAATACCTTTAAAAAGAAAAAAGGCCAGGTATGGTGGCTCACACCTGAAATCCCAGCACCCTGGGAGGCTGAGACAGGTGGATCACCAGAGGTCAGGAGTTCAAGACAAGCCTGGCCAACATAACAAACCCTGTCTCCACTAAAAATAGAAAAATTAGCCAGGCGTGGTGGCGGGTGCCTGTAGTTTCAGCTACTTGGGAGGCTGAGGCAGGAGAATCACTTGAATCCAGGAGGCGGAGGTTGCAGTGAGCCGAGATCAGGCCATTGCACTCCAGCCTGGGCAACAAGACTGAAACTTCGTCTCAAAAAAAAAAAAAGAAAAAAAGAAAGAAAGCTGGTCTACCCAACTGATAGCAAAAAGTACTTAGACAACTTACATAAGATCAAGGCCTCTCTGGGCAATATGCTTGATTAATGGACATCCCATTATCTCAACCCTGTTTTTGAGTCATGCATTTCATGAACACGTTCCCATTTTTGGCACATCCTCACATTGGAGTGTTACCTAAGCACTAAAGTGATGTCTATGGAAATCCAACATCATCACAGGAGAATTCTTATGCTTCCATGTCATATGAAAAAGTAGGTTATAAAGTGGTACAAACAGAATAATCACAGCTATATAAAAACAGAGGAGCTTATGAAATAACCATATGGAAAATCAATGAAATATGAAGCACAGGACAGGCACAGTGGCTCATTCCTGTAATCTCAGCACTTTGGGAAGCCGAGGTGGGTGGATCCCCTGAGGTCGGGAGTTTGAGACCAGCCTGGCCACCATGGAGAAACCCCATTTCTACTAAGAATACAAAAATTAGCTGGGCATGTAATCCCAGCTACACAGGAGGCATGAGAACTGCTTGAACCCGGGAGGCAGAGGTTGCAGTGAGCCAAGAATGCTCTACTGCACTCCAGCCTAGATGACAGAGCAAGACTCTGTCTCAAAAGAAAAAGAAAAAGAAAAAAGTGTGAAGCATAGCTATTTTGAAATGCTGAAAAAAAAAATTTCTTTTTTATATTTTTAGGGTTTTTTCCCCAAATTATCTAGTAAGTAGGTACTACTTATGTAATTGACAACACACACACAACAAGCAAGATTGATGTATGTGATATATATACATCATCTCTATATCTATGAAGGTGGGCAGATTTGACAGAACAATTTTTTTAAGAAATATACTCTTGCTCTGTTGCCCAGGCTGGGTTGCAGTGATGAGATCATGGCTCACTGCAGCCTGGACCTCTTGGCCTCAAGTGATCCTCCCACTTTGGCCTTTCAAAGTGCTGGGATTATAGGTGTGAGTCACCATACTCAGCTGGAAAACATAATTTTGAGTGACAGAAGTGGGTTGTAAATAACACCTGCTTACCAATGCTTTCCTTTATTTCAGGATCACAGATCACCTGTCTTAAATCACTCTCTACCCCATTCCACCCCCACATCCTGTTGGTGACTTGTACTCAACAACTCTGCTTCTGTTAGCCCAGACCAGCATAGAAACTTTACTCTCTTGCCCAGAGGCTGGATGACCTGCTGTGATCCACCACCCTTAGCATGGGGGTAGTGGGAGGTCACGTCTGTATATATTTAGATGTGATGATTAGCAACCTCAATGCTGTATAGTCACTGGGTAGGTGCCAGCTCCATCTCCACCAATTACCCAGAACAGAGGGGGTCAGGCTAGAGTTAAAACTGCCACAAATATAATAGAAATGTGTCTTAAGCACATTAAGTTGATGGAATGTCCAAATACCATTTCCTTCTTAGTATACATGGCTCTGAAAAATGCATCAAAATCGAATTCTCTCTTTTTCTTCGGGGCAACTGTTGGCCACACACTGATGCCCTTTTACTACCTCTGCTCATTTTTATCGCCTTCATTCTATGTTCCTTCCCTTCTTCCCCTATCACAGGCTCTTTCTTCACCTGGTCAAGATATGTGGGAGATTAGACACAAGTTTTAGATGCCCTAGGTTCAAGATTCAGGGTCACAGGCATATAGTGACATTCTTTGGTTTCCCTGGAAACCTCAGCCAGTTTATGAGTTATCTCATCCATATCCCTGAACATGAGGTGTATTTCTAAATGCAAATGATCACTGATTCATTTTCACCCAACAAGTACCCACTAAGTGCCTACTGTGCACAAGACATTAAACTGGGCCCCAGGGACACAGGATGAAAAGGCACGCAGCAAATGCAATAGTTGAATTTATCACAGTAATTATGGAATTGCAGACCAGCTTGTAATTGGGAACGTCTGTTGGTTCCTATTACAGCCCTTGTGTGGGCGTGCAAGGGATGTGACTTAACTACACAGACTGAGAAATGGTCCCCATGTGATCTCTCTCAGTGCTCCACCACCACCCAAGAGAGGCAATGACTCATGAAAACAAATATGGGGAAAGGGATCCAACAATTTGTCCAGTTTACCAGCTCTACAATTTCCCAGTATAGCCAGTGTCTGTGAACACAGCCATGCGAGTCAGAGCTGCCTTCAGGTCCTGGGTTGGCCCCTGTCCACCATGGAGACTCAGACAAATCTCATCCAGCACTTAAAAATAAATTTCCTTTCTTCCCAGCAACGGTTTGACAGTTTGGGAGCTTAACTGACAGTATGGCCATTTCTCACTACGTATCAGGCCAAATGATTTTTCCAATTTTCTCTGCATGTCTTTATCACCCAACTAACAGATTAGAAAGAAAGCCAGATTTCTCAACTCATTTCCTGTTACCTGGCATTCTTAGAAGACCCTGATATTTACCAGAAGTGAGAAAAAGGTTTCACACAATCATGATCAGCCTGCCTCAAAGACTTTCCCTGTAGGAAATGCAATTGATCTCATCTTCTTTAATGTTGGGATTAGTGGATCCTAGCAATTCGCTATTGCTCTCACATGAGTCAAAGACTTTCATTTCATCTAGACACACGGTAAACTTCTCATATCCCCAAGTGGAAGAAGCAAAGCTGCAAACTACTATCTCCTAGCGGAAACCAAAAACATGAATTTGAACCTGTTAAGCTGTTGATAGCCTTCAACAGAAAAGTCAATTCTTTTAAAGAGATCAATTTGTTTTGATTTCTCTTCTTCATACAAATGTGACTCAGTACTTGGGGATCTACTTGTTTTCAGCTCCGAGGCTTTGGATTTGAACAATTCTAAACTCCTGTTACTGATTCTGGAGCACAAGAGGCCTCATTTGATTGCTCTATTGAAACATAGAGGGTATCGTTATCATAGAGGAGGTGTCCCACTGAGGTTACACTCTGCTTTGTGCCAGCCACTTTGCTTTCTTCCTCAGGCCAAGTTCTGCTCAAAGAATACCCATCCAAATTAGAACATCCTCTGACAACTTTCCCACATCATCAGCTCCGTCCTCCTTGTAACTCATCACTCTCTAGCTTGCATTGGGTTTCCTTCTATTTCCCAAACTTTCAAGCTCCTCTCCTCCCCAGGGCCTTTGCACCTGCCATTGCCTCTACTTGGAAGCCTTTCCCCAGATCTTCACATGTCTGGCTGCTTCTCATCCTGTATATATCACCTTAAACCTTGCCTCTGTAAGCTAAATTAACTCCACATACCCCAATTTACTCTCTTCTCACACCATTCTTTTTCTCTTCATCACAAGGTTTATTACAACATGGGGTTGCCTGTTTCTTCACTGGTTGCATTGTTTTCTAATCACATAATCTTTTGTCTGCTCTGTTCATCCATGTGTCCCCTGTGCCCAGGAATGTGCCTAACATGTAAACTCTGCTTAATGCACAATCATTCATTCATTTATTCTTTATTTAAACAATTTTATTTAAAACAATGTCTGTGTTATTTCACTGTAAAGAAATTCAGCAAAAATCATTAAAACATTCATGACCCCAAAACATGGGCTGCCTACTTGCCCTTCCTTGGTGGGCCCTACCTCTTCCTCATCCCCAGGGGAGGGGAGGCTGGGGGACTGCTTATCAAAAAAAAAAAAAAAAAAAAAAAGCTTCATCCCAAGGAGCCACCATGGGGACACTGAAGAAAGAAAGGGCCTTTTTAGGAGGGGTATATTTATTTATTGCATGATGTATTCAGGATTTCAACTTCAAAGAGGCTGACATTTGTGCCCTCATTGATAAAATTTTCTCCAAACCAAAATAGGCCTTCATAATACATTTAGCAATTATGTATTATATCTTTATGTAAAAAGAAGGGGGAGCTGGCACATCTTACATGATGGCAAGTGAGAGATGTGAGGCAAAAGGGAAAGAGCCCCTTATTAGACCATCAGATGTTGTGAGATCCTCATCTCAAGTACTGAGATCTGGGGACTTGCATCTTGTGTGATAATGGCTGAGACTGGAGTTTGAAATGAGGATGTAAAAATATCTCTTCGTAGTCATGAAACAAATATTGGTGTGTCCTGCTGTGTCCTTGTAACTGAGGGTACAAATATTAATAAGTCACATTCCCTATATTTAGGTGGCTCAGAAGACAGGGAAAAGACAGGCAAACTACATACTGTAAAAACAGGTGATGAAGGTAGAGAGACAGGGATAGACCCAGGTACTGTGAAAGTAGGAAGAGCTAACCCAGCCTGGGGACACAGGAGCTACACTTCAAGGATGAGTATGAATCAGGCCAAAGAAACAGGTCAGAAAAGACTGAGGAAAAAAAATAAAGCTTCCATCCAAAAGCTGGCCTTTTTCTTTTGTGAGTCTCCCATGAGGTTGTGCTTTTGCTTATGTTTACATTAGGAAACACCAGGATCAGGGCCTTGGAGTCGGCCATGGAGGTTTCTGTGTCCCCAAAGGGTTTGTAGATTAAGAAAATCTCATCATGGACAATGTCAGCTCTTTCTTCAATCATTACAAAAGGAGAAATGACACAGATGCAGTGCCTGCTTGCTGTTGATGAGCTGAGAAACTGCCAGAATTTCCATTTGCACCTGGATTCTATCAGAAAGTAACATGCAAGGTGTGTGTTCATTCCCAGATGGAGAGATGTTTTTAACATTTTTGAGAAGCATGGATCTGGAATCTATAAAAGAGATGGGAAGAAGAATGTGCTGGGGAAAGGGAAGGGACAGCAAGAAAAGTGGAAATGAAATAATTATTTTTAAAAAGACTAAAGGAAGTTGGGCACTGGGGCTCACATCTGTAATCCCAGTGACTCAGGAGGCCAAGGCATGAGGATCATTTAAGGCCAGGAGTTTGAGACCAGACTGAGTAACATAGCAAGACCCCTGTCTCTCAAAAAAATTAATTAAAAAATGAGCCAGACATGGTGGCGCAGGCCTGTAGTCTCAGCTACTCAGGAGACTGAGGTGAGAGGATCATTTGAGCCTAGGAATTCAAGGATGCAGTGAGCTGTGATCACACCACCGCACTCCAGCCTGGGCGACAGAGTGAGACCCTGTCATTATATATAAGAATATATAATTTTGTATATATTTTTAACATATAAAAATTAGGATGTTGTATATATTTTTATGTATTAAAATATGTTTTATATATTTCAATATGTCAAAATATATAATATCTTATATATTTTTATTTTCATTTATTTATTTATTTATTTTTGAGTCAGAGTCTCGCTCTGTCACCTAGGCTGGTGTATAGTGGCTCGATCTTGACTTAACTGCAACCTCCGCCTCCCAGATTCAAGTGATTCTCATGCTTCAGCCTCCTGAGTAGCTAGGATCACAGACACCTGTCACCATACTTGGCTAATTTTTTTATTTTTGATAAAGACAAGGTTTTGCCATGTTGACTAGGCTGGTCTTCAACTCCTGACCTCAAGTGACCCACCACCTCGGCCAATCAAAGGGCTGAGATTATAGGCATGAGTCACTGTGTCCAGCCATACATATTTTTAATATATAAAAAAAGTTTTATATTTTTAATATATAAAAATATATTTTTGGCCGGGCGCGGTGGCTCACGCCTGTAATCCCAGCACTTTGGGAGGCCGAGGCGGGTGGATCACGAGGTCAAGAGATCGAGACCATCCTGGTCAACATGGTGAAACCCCGTCTCTACTAATACAAAAAATTAGCTGGGCACGGTAGCGCGTGCCTGTAATCCCAGCTACTCAGGAGGCTGAGGCAGGAGAATTGCCTGAACCCAGGAGGCAGAGATTGCGGTGAGCCGAGATCGCGCCATTGCGCTCCAGCATGGGTATCAAGAGCGAAACTCCGTCTCAAAAAAAAAAAAAAAAAAAAAAAATATATATATATATATATATATATTTTTATATATTTTTAATGTATAAAAATGTTTTATATATTTTAATGTATAAAAATGTTTTATATATTTTAACATATACAAACATGATCTTTTATTTTTTAATATATAAAAATATGCTTTATATATTTTAAATATATAAAATATACTTTTTTATATAAATATATTAAAATGTTTTATATATTTTTTAATATTAAAAATAAATTTTAAATGTTTATTCAAAAATAAATAAATGAATAAATTAAGCTAAAAAGACTGAAGGGGAGAATTGATTCGACCTGAGGGTTTAAAACATGACTGTGGAGTCAGCCAGACCACTGTTTGAGTCCTACCTCTTTCATTTCCTAGCTAGATGGCTTGGAACATGTTTGATGATCTTCCCATAACTCAGTTTTATCATATTTACAATGGGCAAAACTACCCACCTCATATTGCTGTTGTAATTAAGTGAATGCAAGTTTGGTGCATCTCCAGGAATGTATCTAAGTCTTTTTTAAATTGATTATTGTATTATGCCTTCTATAATGAAGCGTGTTTTCTATGACATTTTGTGATTCAAGTATAGATATTGTTACTATCAATGATTCAGGCTCTCTTAAAGGATTGGGCACATTCAGGAGACAGCATCCCTACCACTCACTTGATTTTGACGAACTTCCGACATGGCACGGTGTTCCTCACACATGTCTCAGTCAGGGGGTCTATGTCTTCCACGATGACGAACGGGGCCTCCTCAAGGGTGACGATGCTGAGATGGTTGTCATCCGGCTCGCAGTCAGAGAAGGACTTGTACCTGGGCCACACAGCATGCCTCAGGCTCAGCGTCTGGTTCTCCCACTTGCCCACCTGCAAACACAAAGACACACAGCTGTGCTTTCTTCTGCCGCTGATTTCTGGAGAGGCAAATCCTTTCCCTGCTGGAGACATTCATCCGTCTCAAGGGCCTTTCTGCCACATACCTCAACATATGCATCTACTTCTGTGCAAAGACAAATGGGTATAAATAAAAAACAGAATATAGGGCAGTTTTCCATCCCAGCCCCTCTCATCCCCAGAGGAATCATATATGCATCTCTGAAGGCAGTGCCCAGGCACTGATACCTTTAGAGCTCCCCAGGTGGTTCTAACGTTCTGCCAGAGTTCAGAAACACGGATGGCATGGAAATGTCGTAGACTTTCAGAATCAGAGAGGTCTGGGTTTGAATCTCCAACTGTACGCTTTACTAGCTGCACAACTCTAGGCAAGCTCTTAAGCCTAAGATCTTCTGTTGTCTCATCTGTATAATGAACACAATTCCCCCTACTTCATAAGGAAGCCATGGGAATTCAATAAGGCAGTGCAGGAAAAGAAAAAGCACAGTGCTTGGCACATCATAGGGACTCCATTGTTTTTAAGTATAAAGAAGAGAAAGTGAAAAGAAGAAAAAAAGGTGCTAAGATGAAGAAAAAGAAAAAGGGAGAAGAAGATGAAGCTGGAGAGTGAAAAGAAGAGGACTGGGGAGTAAGACAACACAAGAGACAGATGGAGCAGATGGGGAAATGAAAACCATTGTTTTGACCCCAGATACGGTTCTATTTAAGTTGCAAAAGAAGGTGAACTTTTATTAATCCTGCGCAGAGTGGAGACTGTTACTGCTTAGCGTGCATCAAGACCTGTCAAAATAGAATCGATTGTATTCCCTCGGAGCAGCAGTCGGCATCTTAGTGAAATCAAATTGAAGGCTGTATATTTTGAACCTTAATTTTAGTTGACAGCTTATTGGCACTATTCACATACATGCTGGGAGGAAGCTGCCCCCGCGCCGCTACTTCTCCTTTCTCCTCCTGCTCCCACACGCGATTGCTTGACACCACAGGTCAGCGCTTTATTTGTAATACCAACCTCGAGGAAAACACCTCGTCTGAAAAGCTAAGCGCCAAATCCAGGCTTGTCTGTGTGACATGACCCAATCACCTCTCCTCCTGTAACATTATGTGTCACCAGAAATGAATCTCAGGCCCTTAAAGAGAATTCGAACATGCCGGACACCAGGAGAGGTGACAGGGTGGGAGGAGAGAAGAGAATCAGTGCTCTCTAAGATTACCTCATCAGATGGGCTGGAAAATTTTTGCTGGCTGTAAAGAAACATTTCCTGTGGCTAATTACAAAATTGTCCAGCATTGCTGATACATTTCTTTTTAAGATAGGAAGGTGAGTAGAGCAATTTGGTCAAACACACACACACAGATGTTCATTTATTCATGCTATGATATGTAACAGGCTGGGGAGAATGTTGAGTCCATCAAATTCTTCATTCATTCAACATAAATTTATTGAAGACCTACTATGTCCCAGTGCCAGCCTGGGAATAATGACAGCTAAAACAGAATGACTCTTGCCTTCTTGGAACTGTCAGTCAGTGTACGAGATAGAACAAACCAAAAATACTAAAACATGCAAATAGGTAAAGAAATATACAAGGTTTTCCTTTTGAAACATGTTATACCAATCCCTTTTCTTTCCATTTGTCTTGGAAGACTCAAACACAACCTTCAAGAGAGGTTGGGTAGTTCAGTGGGTAAGAGAATGGATTTTGAAGTCAAACAGAACTAGGTGTTAATCCTGCCTTCACCCACTATCTGAGCAGCTTTGGGAAAGTCATTCAACCTCTCTGAGCTTTACTTTCTCCATTTGTACAGTGAAGAGAGCAACAGGGTATTACCATAAGGACTTCAGTGAGGTTTGAATGAGTCAAAAAGTACCAAAAATATAGAGTGCAGGACCTGGCATGGCATGTAACAAACATGGTGGCTGCTATTACTTTACTATTGCTGTTGTTAGCATTTAAGACATAGCTGAACTATCACCTTATCCGTAAAATCATTCCTGCCTTTCTTAGTAACACAGAACTTCGCACCTATCACCACTATAGCATTTTGATATTATAATTATAATGACATAACTTTTTAGCACTTCCGTGTAGTCAGAAAATGTGCTAATATCACCACCATAGCATTTTGATGTTATAATTTTAATGATATAACTTTTGAGCACTTCTGTATAGTAAGGAAATGTACCAATATTACCACTTAGTTTAATTCCCATAGATTCTTCATGGTAAGCATTATTATTCCAACTTCTCAGTTCAGGGAACTGAAACACAGAGAGGTTATGTGACTTGCCCAAACTCGCACAGCAAATAAGTGGTGGAACCAGAGTTATATCATGGGGCTTTCTGAACCTGAGGTGCTTTCTCACTATGTACAAGTGCTTCTGTGAATTGAGCTGCAGGAACCACGTTAGAGCTCCAAGACTCTTTCTTCCTTGCAGACAGGTTTCTTAAAGTCCCAAGATAATGTAAATTAGGCAAAGACTAGCAGAATCTTTGATGATGTCATTGACCACGTAACAACCCCCACACCATGGGAGTCAGGCAAAAGTTTCAGTCCCAATGCTGACTCATGGAAAGAAAAGTTACAAAGGTTTATGAGTGCCCAGAGTGAAGAAACTTCCTAAATCTTCTCCAAGTTCTACTCCCCTTTCCTGACACATCCAAGTAAAGTATCCATGGGTCAGCCAAAAAGGATGAAGGTGATTGGTGGGTAGAAAGAACTTGGTCAAGAGCTGAAGCTGCTGTGTCAATGTTGCCCTAGATCCTGAGAGCTCTTTTCTTCTCTGATCTGATAGGCCCTTCGGCACCCCATTGCAAACACCAAAAATCTCAACTACTAAATTATATATACAAGATAAAGGAGAGCAGACATTCTTCACTTTCCCTTCCTATATTCCTATTTACAAGGGACTGTAACAGAGTCCAATGTTTGTAGACAGGTTTAGCAGAGTCATTCATTCCATAAATATGTGTTGAGTCGTTACTAAGTTCCAAGCACTATGCTAGACACTGAGAATATTGTAATGTAAGTGATAAAATGTTTGCCTTGCATGAAATTTTTGTGCTAATTGGGAAGACACATGAGTCAAATAATTATACAAAAACATACGTTCATACAAACTGTGGGGAAGAAATGAAACATGGGTCCAAGAGAGCATATAGGGGAAAAGATATCAGAGACATCTTCCCTGAAGAGATTACACTTTTAAGCTGAAATTGGAAATTCAGGATAAGTTGGACTGTAGCAGTTGTGGGAAGGAATTGTGGAAGAGCAGAGAAAGAAAGAATACTCCAGATAGGTGGAGACCAGAAGATGCAAAGCCTTGCAGGCTCTATTAAGAAGTTGGGATTTACCTTAAGGGTTTGCTATAGACTGACTGTTTGTATCCCTCCAAAATTCATAGGTTGAAATCCTAGCCCCTAATGTGCTGGTGTTAGGAGGAGGTGCCTTTTGGAGATAATTAGGTCATGAAGGTGGAGCCCTCATGAGTGGGATTAGGGCTTTTATGAGAGGCCCAGAGAGACCCATTGCCTTTTCTACCATGTGAGTATGCAACAAGAAGATTGCTGTCTATGAACCAGGAAGCAGCTCTCACCAGACACTAAATCTGCTGGCACCTTGATTTGGACTTCCCAGTCTACAGAAGCATGAGAAACAAGTTCCTGTGGTTTATAAGCCACCCAGTCTATGGTATTCTGTTATAGCAACCCAAATGGACTAAGAATCAATCTAGTCCAATGGCCAGAACGGAAAATGATTATAGAAGTCACCATGGATATATATCCATATATAACCTGCCTGAAGATGGAATCATCTTTGCCTACTCAATCCAATTTTTTTTATTATGGAAATGTTTGAATGTATATAAGAGTAGAATCATATACTGAACCTCCATATTCCCAATATCCAGCTTCAATAATTAGTACTCAGGACCAATCTTGTTTCATTTATACTCCCAGTCACTCCTCTTATATTACAGAAAAAATTCCCACATAATTTATTCACAAATCCTTAATTTGATTTAAATATCTAAACTTCATTTTCTTAAGAATATTATACCTCTAAAGTAATCTATGTGTTTATGTATATGTTTTACCTATGAGTCTATGATTTCCAGCAGGAATTTTATATGCCTAAAGATTGGTTTCTATATTCACAGCATCTAACTCAGGGCATGCCCCATGGAGGGATGTAATAAGTAGTTTTTGGTGGAGTGAATAAACATACAGCCTGTATTTTTTAAATGTGCATGAGTCAGAAAATGTTAGTAGAATGATTAATGTGTCCATATGTGCCTCAGCTTTGGAATCTTGTACCCTAGGCAAAATATGGAAGCATCAAGGACCTGTATTCTCTCTCTTGTTCTTACTGCAACTTCAGCCCCAAAGACTCAGAGCCATTGAGGGTGGCTGTCTGAACAGCCTCTGGGTATTAAATTTCCCCCAGAGAAAGCAAATACCATCATGCTGATGCCATTTAAAAAGGGACTCCAGCCACTCTGATGTATTCAGGGGGAAAGTAAGATCCAATGGGTTAAATCCAGAAGACCTCAGTTTCAGTTGTCATGTTGCCTGTGCTTGCCTCAATTTTCACAGTGGCATGGAGTATGTATGCTCTCAGTGCCTTTCTTTAGAAGTTGTAACCAAAATGGAAGAACCCTGTGCACTCTGAAGATAGCCCACAGTCTCTCTGTCCCCACCTTGGACCTGATGATGACTCTGCTGCTATTTTCTAAACTGGACCTTTTTCCTGTTCCCAATCACCTCATAAAAATGAACACCACACTCAGCTTAGTCTGTAACTTTAAATCAGCAGTCCTGACCCATATAAGCTATTGTCAAGAGTGAGTCAATACCAGGGTTACACCACATTTCCTCCAGCAGTGCTTCCAGGAATGAGGTTTCAATCCATTTCCTCCAGCAGTGATTCTAGGAATGAGGCTTCAATGCATCAGAGCAAGTGAAATGATATAGTCATTGTCAATCACATGTTCCTATTTTTGTAGCACAGAGGGAACATGAAGTTCCATGACACCTTGCCAAACTTCTGGTTAGATTTATACACAACCAGGACAGGGAAGCACACTTGTGTGTGTGTGTGTGTGTTGGATACATGCACATGTATACACGCACATATGGATCACACTGACTTTACAGGAATCAACTTCATTGCACAGAACCCCTGTCTTCTCTCCTTTACATGGCACAGGACAAGAGGGTTCAGAATCATTAATACCACAGGCTTAGAGATCAGACAGATGAACAGGTTCAAATCTTGTCATTGCTTTAGCCATGTGACCTTGCACAAGCCACATAATCTTTTTGAACCTCAGTTCACTCAATCATCAAATGACAACAACACTCTACTACATATGCTGTTATGAGGCTTACTTATAAGATAATGACAACAAACATCTCTGAGTGCAGAGTTTCTGGCACACAGAAAGTTCTACATATGTGGTACTATTATCATTAATTCAATATTTGTTAAACTTATCTTCAGGAAAATGAGCTTCTGTAGCAGAAGAATCAATTGACAAAGTGGCATCTGAATTTCTTCCATGGCACTCCCTTGACTTTTGACCTCACTTATTGGGTCTCATTCTCCTCACTGTAACAGGAATGAGGGGAGTGGGTTTGAATTAGGTAATCTCTAAGGTCTTTCGAATCTAGCACTCTATGTAAAATTCAAGGATAAGCTCCTCTCCCAAATCTCTCCTGATTTGAGATCAGGGTAATGAGTACATAATTAGAGGAGGGGTGAAGATAGCACTCCTTACTTGATGTTTAATTCTGTATGGCAACCATATGTTAGGGCAGCCTTGCACCCAGGGAGAAAGGACAGCACAAAATAGCCTAATGGCAAGCTGTCTCTAAAAAACATGGTAGGATGGTTCTAAGAACCAACTGGAAGACTGAAGAAAGAAGAACATAGTCAATAGAGCCCTCCTGGATATTAATTCTCCATGCTGCAGAAAAAAAAAAAAAAAAAAAAAAAAACAGTGGTATTTAAATCTGAGGCTTTTGTCAAAGCTGGCTCTTCCTCATTCTCTAGAGAAGGGCATGAGTTCAAATCCTGACTTGTCCATTCCTAGCTGGGACACAGTGGACAATAATGACAAAGCCCACTGTTAACATTGATTAGGGCTTTACTATGTGTTTCCAGGAATAGTGCTAAGGGATTTTTATATATTATAGGACTCAATCCTCAAGGCAACTCTAGGACATAGATAACTATAATTATCCTCAATGCATGTTGAGAAAACTGAGGCTTAAAAATATTACGTTTCTTGCTCAGGTCAGATCATAGGGGTCACAGTAAGAATTTAAACTCAGTCAGTGAAAACCTAGAGCACTGCTTAATCATTACCTCCCTCTTTGAAATTTAGTTTCTTCATATTTTGAAGGTTACAACAAGGTCACTGAGCTGTTATAAGGATTACATGAAATGATAAAAATAAGTCTTTATGTTTCTACTATTCTGAGATCTTTAAATACTAATTTCTGTAATCCAAAAAATAGACCCATGAATAATATGCTACTTTTATTATCTCCATTTCATAGATGAGGAAACTGAGGCATGGAGTTTAAGTAATTGTCCAATTCATATGGTTTGAGAGTAGTAGAACCAGGATTCAAATCCAGGGCTCATTTTTAAGTCAGTGAAGAAATACAATTAGAATTTTCCACTGAAGAAAAAGAAAAGAAAAACTTCACAATGCAGAAATGTGACAGATGTGATGTCAGCCCTATGATCAAAGCCAATATTGACAATGATAAATCATTCTAATAGTACATATCCTTAATATGTGATGTTAATGATGTGGTGGTCTTCCTGTGTGGTCTTATAACCTCAGTGTAACTATAAGAAAACTATCAGAAAAATTCCAATGGAGGGGTATTCTAGAAGACAACTATCTGACCAATACTCCTCCGAATTGTAAGGTCATTAAAAAACAAGAAGGTCTAAGGAAGTGTCTTAGCCAAAAGGAGCCTAAGGCAATATTATGATTACATGTAATATAGAATCCTGGATCAGATATCAGGATGAAACAAAAAAAGAAGATTAGATAAAAACTAAGGAAATCTGAATAAAGCATGGGTTTTAGTTAACAGTCATATATTAATTGACTCATTGTGATAAATATACCATATGAATGTCAGGTGTTAATAATCAGACAAACTGGGCATTGGGTATGTGAGAAATCACTGGACTACCTTTGCAAGTTTTCGGTAAATATAAAACTAGTCTAACATAAAATGTTTATTCAAAAACTGTTTTTGATTAAAAAAAAGTTTTTTAAGAACAGAAAATAGGTTCTCAGACACAGAGTAGCAAAGTTGCTAGGAGATTAAACTTTGGAGGCAGCTATGCTGGCTTCAAATCTCAGCTGTACCACTTGTGAGCTGTACCACTTGGGCAAATTGCTTAATGTCTATTTGCCTCAGTTTCATCATCTGAAAAATGGGATAATGTTAATAGTATAATTCACAGGATTGCTGAGAGGACTAAATTAGTTAATGTATATAAAGCCCACAGAGGAATATCCAACACTATGGGCTATTTATTGCTATTTTGTCATTGTTTAAATCAATGGAGAAATAATTTTAGAGTGGAATTTAGATTATCTCATGTTTTAACTTCATAAGAGCTTTCCTTGATACTAACTTTACTTTGCTTTAGACACAGTTTTTTCCATGTCAGTAGTTTTAGCCATAAATCACGCTTTTCTCCACATTTCCCCCAAGGGTTCTGTAATAGCCTTATGCTGTTTTGTCTATCTGTCATTAATTTATGAGATTTTTGGTTATGGCATATTACTTTTCCCTTGGAGAGATGCCTGCCACCAATTTCATGAATAGGTACGTGTCCTTTATTTGGCCAATCAGTACACTGATTGGCTCAGGAATGTGCATGTGACCTAAGCTAAGCCAATGAGAGTTTTCCCTGGGACTTATGCTGGAACTATTAGGACAGGGTAGTCATGAGAGAACAACTTATCAGAAAAATAATATTGAGCTAAGTAAGAAAATGATAGAAGAGAGCAATAAAGTGGGGATGGCATTTCTTGAGGGTTTTTTTTTTTTTTTTTTTTTTTTTTTGAGATAGAGTCTCGCTCTCTGGAGTGCAATGGTGAGATCTCAGCTCACTGCAACCTCTACCTCCCGGGTTCAAGTGATTCTCCTACCTCAGCCTCCCGAGTAGCTGGGATTACAGATGCCAGATACCACACTTGGATAACTATATTTATATATACACACACACATACATATTTTTTTTTTAGTAGAGACAGGGTTTCACCATGTTGGTCAGGCTGGTCTCAAACTTCTGACCTCAGGTAATTTACCCACCTTGGCCTCCGAAAGTGCTGGGATTACAGGCATGAGCCACCACACCCAGCTGGTTTCTGAGCTTTCTTACACAAGAGGAAGTTAGGGAAATACTTTTTATCTCTATTATAAAGTTTTTTGGTACTTAAAAACAGTTCTCAATTCAACAAAATAGGTTTTGTGGGAGGAGAAAAAAAATCTTTACCTTCAAAATACACTGAATTTTGGTGATAAGCCTTTGAGTGTTTTCAGAAAATATACTGAAGTTGTGAAGACAAAGAAAAATAATTGACCTCTGACGGAGAAAAGTGATTTTGCTAAAAGAAATATAAAAAGGGTAGATTAATTTTGTAATTATTTTTTTCATTCTTATTAATAAAATTTAAATACAGTGCTTTTAGGAAGCTAATTGCTCTTCAGCTCCTAGAAAGAGGTTCTTTAAAGGGCCGTGATTACTTATCAAAATGTTCAGCCAGTATGTTCTCAGAGCAGAGATAATTTCATCTCCAGAAATGGTATGTCTCAAGTTAATATACACCTCTTACGTCCAGATAAATTCAGAGGGATGTTGCTGAGGCTACAAAAGGCTGGAAGAAATTAGGTTAATAGATGTGCATGGCTCTTTCAAAGAGATCTGAGTGTATGATCTTATTTGATCTATTTATGAAATGCTTACAAGAGACAATTAAAATAACCTCATCACAGGTCTCCTGGTCTCAGAAGCCACCCCCTAAAAACAAATCTCTAAACACCAGAATTATAGATCTACTCCATGCTCAAGTCCCTCTACATCTCATGCTGCCTAGAAAGCCAAATCCAGACTGCCCTGTATAGTAAAAGCTCCTCTGTAATAGAGGCCCAATCAACCTCACTGTTCTCTTTTTCTCACTTTCTCTCTCTCTCATTCTCTCTTACATCATCAACTAAAACACACACACACTTATATCTACACATACTCACAATTAAACATGAAAGAATTCATAATAAAGATAAAAAGTCCCTAACTTCATCTTGCATGTAGGGAGTTTATTAGAATTAAAATAGTGCTAAAAATGGTACCTGATACATAATAAGTGTCTGGTGAATGTCACTTTTTATTGTTATCATAAGAACTCAAGCAACACCATCATCACACCTAAACATATATGTATACATATTCCTATGCATCTGTACACAAACCTCTACATAAAACACACTTATATACAGGTACATTCATGCCTACCCACATCCACATTATACACATATACACTCACACCCACATGCACAACTACAAATATACACATACCTAGCACAAATACACTCACACCACTACACTCTCTCTCTCTCTCACACACACACACACAGAAGATATGAAGCTACAACGATGCATACACTTTTCATAAAACACACCCTGAACAACACCCACTTTCCTGCCTATGCCTACACTATTTCTTCTGCCTGAAATTCTTCTCTTTATGATCTCCCTCTACTGAAATCCTACCCACTCTTTTCAGGCCTAGCTCAAATGCCAATACTCCCATGGAACCTAATTCTCCATCTGGAATTCATTTTTGCATTTTCTTTGCCTTTAGAACAGACTTTCCCCTCACTTGTTTATTCATGAGCTCACATGCATTCAGTGCTTTCCATTGTGCTGGGCATTGCAGGAAGCCCTGGGGCTACAATGATGAACAGTCCTCAGAGAGGACTCTCCTATCTCCAAAGTTTCTAGTCTAGGTGGAAAGAAGTCAAAGCTCAACAGCAAAGAAGTGAGACAAACGCTATGCCAGGAGCAAGCACAGGATGTTGTTGAAGAGCGTGGCTTCCTAATCTGGAAGGGAATAAAAAAAATGCTTCTAACAGGAATTGGCTTCCAAATATGAAACAGGCCAGGTGCAGTGGCTCATGCCTGTAATCCTAGTAGTTTGGGAGGCCAAGGTGGGTGGATCACTTGAGGTCAGGAGTTCCAGACCAGCCTGGCTAACATGGTGAAACCCCATCTGTACTAAAAATACAAAAATTAGCCAGGCCTGGTGGTGTGGGTCTGTAATCCCAGCTACTCAGGAGGCTGAGACACGAGAATCACTTGAACCCAGAAAGCAGAGGTTGTAGTAAGCCGAGATTGCACCACTGAACTCTAGCCTGGGCGATAAGGCAAGATTCTGTTTCCAAAAAAAACGGAAAAAGAAAGGACCAGGGGAGTTAGTGGGTCACCTGCTATGGGGTTTTACTTTTATCCTATGGGCAAGTGACATATGTAAGGGATGGGGATGAGGACTTATTGAAGACTTATCGAAATCACTCCCCCAATTAGAAGTGGATTAAACACTTAATGCAGCACAGAGAAAGAATTTGTAGCTGGAACATTTGGAAGGCAGAATGGGGAGCTGGGAGGCGGCTGCAGGAATTTGGATGACAGAAGGCCATGGTGGTCAGACTGGCATGAACTCAAAGTGTAGAATCAACACAACTGAAACGGGCTGTGTAGGGGTGAGGAATGAGGGCCCAGTTTGCCTTAAATTATGGTCCTGTAGAGTGTCGTCGCTGGCCAGTCTTCCTCAACCACATGATCCATGTTTGATGTAGTATAGTGCTCACCCTCGCCGTAGTTCAAGAAATATCTGATGAACTGAATTCAATTCTGACTGTAGCATATCATCAATTTTTACTTAGAATTCAGAGTTAAAAGAGGGAAGTTCCCTGTTTACTCATCTCCTTTCCTTGGAGACAATAGGAATTCCAAAATCAAAAATCAGAGAGGAAATTTATTAAAACCAACAACAGAAGCAGAGTTCAGGCTGCCTGTGCTCTAGTCTGACTGGGCCTGGTTAGCTCACTGGATGGTTTCAAAACCATGGGGAAACAGGCTAAAACAAACACATTGAGCTTGCAAACCTTCGGAGTACATTTCACTTCAGAAAATAAGCAGTGATTTACTCCCAAGCTGGAGAAAACATGAGTAATTAACTCTTCAGGAAGATGATGTTAAGGAGGAAAAACAAAGCAAACAGGAGACCAATTTCTATCCATCTGAAATAGAAAGTCTGCCAAAGGACAGGAGATAAATGGCTGTGAAGGAAATTTAAGATGATTTAGGTCCATATTTAGCATAAGTAGCGACGTCGATTAGCATCACTTCCATGCCTCTGCATGCACGTCTGACACACAAACAAACTGATCGCAGGTTACCACATAAGTAATTTCGTGTTTTGGGTTGCTACTTGAAACCAAAAGCAGATCTGAATGTAACTGATTTGGAAACAACAATAAAGATATCTGAACCACTACTGTGGCTTGATATTAGGTTGAAATATGCTGTATCTGGAGTACTTTGCAGTTGAGTTCATTGATTTTTTTTTTTAAACCAGTACCTGATCTAAACAGTGTTAAAGAAAACTAGTCTGCTAAAATCAAACATCGCTTTGGAAATCAATTTTCCCTCGCATGGTATGCACAAACAAGTTTCTATGAGGAAATTGCTAAAAAGCAGGTGTGGGTCAAACCGTCTCTGTCTTCACTGCCATGAGCCTTGGATGGCTGCCGGCAGAGTGAAACTAAGAACTGCTTTTCATATATTGAGATAAAGTGCCTGCTTCCTCTGAATGCACTGTTTTAAATGCAATGATTGGAGTTGATGGGATTGTGAAACTTTGGCATGGGTAAGAACCTTCCCTGGAAACTGATTAAGAATGCGGACTCCTGGATCTCTGGAGTATTGGAATCAGTAGATATGGGATAAGGTGTAGGATCCTGACTTTTCAACCCATGTCCTAGGTCATTCTGCTCCGAATAGTCTAAGGACCTCATTTTAAGAAATACCAGGAGGATCATACCTATGACTAACAGACAGGATTAAATACAGCATAAGAACAAGATGGAAATCTTTCTTCTTGGGTTACTTATGTAACCAGTGGCAATTGCCAGCAGATCTAAATGAGTTTAATCAGCTATTAGAGTCTTAATTAAATTCCTCTCAGTTGAAATTTCAGAATTGCCTAATTGTTACACAGCTCACATTGGAGCAGGTTTTTTTTTCCTCCTGTAATAACTGCTCTCAAGATAATCTAATATCTTTATGGATAACAGCGCCAACTGTCTTAGAACCCAGTACTGATCTGGTAATTCATAGAAACCTGTTTTGATTGTTGTTATTTCCATGAACACCCCGCATCTCCGCTTCCATTCTCCTCTTGAGGCTCGGCCAACAGGAGAAGAGCTCAATACTTGTTCAACCTCAAATTTAAAAGTGGAAAACCTTTGGAACAAAGAGCCGTCATTTTCTTAAGGAGTTCATGTATAATCTACAGTCCCCCAGAGTTCCTTTGTTGCCAGATCCCCGGGGATAGATAGGAGTCCTATTTCTTTGGTTTACTTTTAATTCTTTGTGTGCTCTTAAAAGTGATGGGTTCTTGTAATTAGCTAAAAAGTTAATAGTGTTTTCTTTCTCTCTTTTGGTTCTACCTTGGAGTAATATAACGCCAGAGACTTGAAAAGTCAGCAAACATTAAAAAGTAGCTCTTTCATAATCTTGAATTAATTTTTTGAACTTGCTCTTGGGAGTGCTTCATTTTGCAACTTCCATATCAGTCCGTCTTCCATGGGCTACAATAATAATTATTAAATAATTAACAAGTATAATTGCTGGCATTTATTGAAGTACTGTGATCACCCAAATGGGCATTTTTTCATTCTACCCACACAATCTTCTAATAAAAGTGCCATTATTAGTTTCATTTTATGAATTGGGAAACAGAGAATGTAAGTGACTTGCTCAAGATCAAACAGCAAGTGAGAAGACCTGGAATCTGAGCTTGGCCGTCAGGGCTCAGAGCTATTACCAGTGCCTGATATTTCCAAGGCTGCCATCCTATTTGCTTTGGGAAATATTAAGGCAAACATGAACAGTTTGCTTTCTTGAGGGAAGATTTCAGGGATCAGGTGGTAAAAGAGTATTAATAATTAGCACCATGCAGCAGAATGATGTCCTGGGAGTTGGAGAAGAAGCTGGATTCTGGTCTCAATATGTACAGCCTTCCACTTTGATAAAGGGCAACATTTTCTTTCCATGTGAAGCACAGGTGGGGAAAGAGCAGCCAGAGGGGGTCTTGCAGTTTTCTTTTATGCATGACTGTTTTACTTCCTCCATTTACCTGTGAATTGACTCTACCGAGGACCTTGAATTCCACCACAGAAAATGCCTCTAACAGCAGAGCAGCAGTGAGCCCTACTCTGCAGGCTTGATGTTGAATTCTACTGCTACTAACAGGGACATCCAAAAGATGATTAGAATAATAGATCAGGAAGAGAAAACCAACTGTTCAAATGTGAACCATGTGACAAGTAGGTAATTTGGGGGTTGCAACCAAGAGGAGTGTCATTAAGGCTCTAACAGCTGATTACACTTCTTTGCCTTTGTGGTACTCTCCATCCATTGCATAAGGGCCCTTAGAAGGGAGGATTTCATCTTCTTCTTGTATCATATTGTATTTCAGATGTTGTTGGCTAAGACAACACAATTCTGTTACTATATCTGCAACTGTAATCATCAAAACCCAAACATAAACTTGGTTGAACTTCTTAAGGGGCTGCTGTCTTAGAGAAGAAAACCAGAATGCACATAGGTGTGCAAAAACAGTTTAGGAGAGGAAATGAAGGCAAATGGGACCATCACAGAAACAGGAATTGGGGCTGGGGGAGGTTAAACACATAATATTGGATGAGAACTTGACCTAAGGTCTGTCCTTTATTATAATAACAGTGATAACTATTATTATTTTTTAACACCTGCACAAAGACAATTTAGAAATATGGTAAAGGTTTTTGTTTGACCTTCTAATGTACTTTTTCTGGGTAAATTTCAAAGATCAGCATAGCATCCAATTGTAAAATAAATGAAATGCCATTTGCAATCTGGCCGAGTAAATAGCTCTTTTGGGGAGTATTTACCTGACTGATATTAAGCAGCTCTTGTTCCCTCAGCAAACTTGCCAATGAGAGTTAGAAAGTGGCCAAGAGAGGTAGACTTTGATCCTGGGCTGACAGCTGAGAGAGCCTTTTATTTATCGGGATCATCAATTCATTCATTCTTTCCAGCCTGAAAATTGTAAAACTGAACATGACTATAGATATGACTTCTCCTCTTACTCTATGGCAAGACTTTTTTCTTTAAATAAAAACCTTGAAAAGTGGCAAAATTTGGAGCTGAGTGTGTAACAGTTTACAAAAGGAGATAAGTTCCAGGTAATTACTAAAGAAGCAGGAGGCTTCAATGCATCAAACCTGACATGAAGGATCTAACAAGTCAAAAGCTGATGGATTTCCTCACTCAGTATTATGTAAAAAGCCAATTCCATTTGGATTTCAGCCCTGAACATTCAAAGTTAACCTCATTGACTGTGCCTGCAGAGTTTTGCAATAAGGTTATAGAACCTGGGGGTATCAGTCAGTGGAACAGCATCTCATCCTCCTCGCCTGTGAGAAGTTACTGGGTTGTGAGAGTTGAAATGTCTGGGACTTGGTGGCAGGTCTCTGATGGGCATTTGTTCTTCTGTATATGGGGCAAAATAATAAATTTAAGTTTTTGAGATGGACATTTTCCTTCTTCCAAATGAAAGGGGTTGGTGCCTGAGGCCCTGCTAGTTATTATGAGGATGCTAACCAAAGCCCTTGTGCATGGGTGAAATCCATCGCTATGATGAAATGCACATCAATGAGAATTTCAATTTTCCTTAGATAAGATGGTATTTTGACAACCATTTTTCTTTGCTCATCTCTGGCCCAGAACTACTTGCCTCCAGGCTTGTCTGAGCTCTAAAGTATTCCAATAAGAAGATAGTCTGAAATACTAAAGCCAACAGAAGATTTAATGGTGAGAAAACAGTAATAAGCTTAATGACAGCTTTGCCCAGTTAAAAATGTGATTATTAGAAGGCAGTGGGGGAAGAGGAGGGTTCCCTTGAGATGGGCCAGATAAGACTTGCTATTTTTGAAAACTAAGCCTAAGTGACCCACTACTGTCAATCCATTTTGGCTCAAACCAATTATTCCCATCTCAGACAGTAATCAATGATTTGAGAGCCCTATGGAGCTACTGGGAGAAATGAGAATTGTCGTGACCAATCAGGCAGCCTCTCAGCATTGCTTTTCCCACTGAATTATTAATATACTGGCAAACACAGCAGTTTAAAAGAACCATGTGCTTGGAGTCTGAAGACCCAAGTTCAAATTCAACTGTAATACTTATGAGCTTTGTCAAACCCTTTCAAACTCACACAAATTGTAGCCAAAAGCAGAATCTCAAGATTCCTGATTACTCCAAGCGTTAAAACCAATAAACAGAACTATTCTGTAGGCTTTCAGTTTCTTAGGGTTGGATTACATGGATTTATTTAGTTCATTCATTTATGGAGTGCCTAGTATGTGCCATAAACTATTCTCACACTGGTGATACAGCAATGAATAGACTCTAAACCTGGGGTCGGCATCCCACAGCCCAAGGGCAAGCTGTTTCTGCACAACCCACGAGCTAAGAATGGGTTTTCCATTTTTAAATGGTTTAAAAAAATGGAAAGAATAATATTTAGTGACAATTATAAAATTATATAAGATTTGAATGTGAGTGTCCATAAATAAAGTTTGATTGGAACGCAGCCATGCTTATTTCCTTACATAGCCTCAATGCTTGCTTTTGCACCAAAAAGGCAGAGTTGAGTGCTTGCCATAGAGAGAGTATGGCCCACAAAGCCTAAAATATTTACTAGCTAATCTTTTACATGAAGAGTTAGGGGTTTTGCCAACCCCTGCTCTAAGTCCTTATCTGTAAAGGATCCACTCACCAGTGAGAAAGATAAAATACAATGCCCCCTGAATTAATTGTACAATAAAACAGAAAATGCTAAGAGCCAAAGGGTGAAAGGTGAAAGAAATGCAGAGGGCTTCCAAAGTGAGAGGCAGATCTGATGAGAGAAGGAAGAAATCATGAAGGAGTACAATGGAGGGGAGTTATACAGTTTGCAAAGGAACTGAAGAGTCGGAATGAAGAGAAGGGTCATGCAGGATCAGAGAACAGCATGGAGAAAAGCTTAGAAGCTGAGTTGAAGGGACATGTTTGTGAACTAGGAAGTTGTCCAAACAGAAAGAAATATGAATATACAAAGGGGAAGAGAGGGAAAGAGGATAAAGAGATACCTTGGGACAAGATTCAAGAAGTCCTTGGATACTGGGCTACAATCCCTTTGTGCACATTGGAATTTGGTTGCATTTAAGTTCAAATTGGCAATTGACCTTGGGATCCCTTAATGACTGACTCAGCACCTGGGAAGAACATTGGTGATTTCATCCACATATGGCTAGGACTTATCGTTCCTCACATATTTTGAAATTGTCCTATTTGCAAGTCATTGATGTCATGTCCTTCATAAACACATTCATACTTGTGAAACCATTTGGCTAAAATTGAAGACCAGTAGTTTTGACCATCTCTCCACTGACCACCTCCAATCCACTGTAGTCACCCATTCCCATGGGGGAAATTTACTTAGACCTGCTTGACTCAAATGACTCTAAATTCAGAAAATCCACAGCTCTCACTCAGCTATTCTTATGTCTCCTCTCCAGTGTCATCCCTGCGCTCCATCTTCTCTCAATTAGTCTATTCATTCATCCCTTCATTTCTTCCCCATTCCAACTTAGACCTCTCTATCTGTAACATCAACAGCTTTCTTGCCATACCCACAACTTTCCTGCTCCATTTTGTCTTCCTATCACATCCACCTGGCAACACCATCCCCAACTCTGAGTCAATCCCCACTTCCACACCTGTAAAGCAGCAAGTGCAGGTGGAGAATATCACATAACCACACAGATTAATGTCATTTCAAATTTAAGGACTCCCTCTCTGGGTAAAAAATCTTTCTCTTTTTCCTAATTGCATCTCTCCCATTCCCTAGAAACTATTTCAAACCTTCACACCTGCCCACAAGACTGCAAAGCTGCCAGCTCCAGCCCCACTCCCAGCTGATGAATCTCCCTCTTATTTAAGACTCTATGGACAACGCACATCACCCACAAACTCACCTGCCTCTGCACACATGTCTTCCTTCTCCCCTCTTTCAGTAATAAAGGAAGCATCTCTCCTCTAGGCTAACACACGTCCCAGCCTCTGAGCTATAAACATATTCTCTTCTGCACACTCCTCTCCTCTGAAACTGACCTGAGATCTCCAGTGGTTTTCACTAAATCCAATAGGTGCATTGCACATCAGCCCCTCCTCTGCATTTGACAATGGGAATACTCCCACCTTTCTTGAGTTTCTGCCCTTGACTATCATGACACTACCATTACCCAACCGTTTCCCACCTCCTTGGCTGATTCATCTCTGCCAAAATGCAAGCTTCTCTTTCTCTGAACACATGTGACCTGTGTTTCCTCTCCCTCTTGCCCGCAGATGTCCAGGCTCAGGCCTCTTCTGCTCCACAGTCTCCAGTTATCACATCTCTGTTGACAGCCTCTGATCTGCTGCCTTTCCCCCATTCTTCTCTACCACCTCCGAGAAACCTCAAAGTCAATAGACTTGGAGAAGAACTCAGCCTCTTATCTTCCATCCTAAAAAATACAGTTCTCTCCTATCTGCCAAATAGGAGTTCTTGAAATCTCAACCATGGAAATATCCCCAATTCATCTCTCTTCTGCCACCCCCATATATATATCAAATCAATCACCAAGCCTTGATAGTTCTAATATTCAAATATTTTTTCTTTCCTAACTCACAACCACCACTCTCACCTAGGCTTTCACCTCTCACTGGTTTATGCAAAGCTTCTTAGCTGGCCTTCCTGCTTCTGGTAGATTTTCTCTTCAGCCATCCTCCAGGCAGTAGCCCATACCATCACTTTATTTTTTGTTTTGTATTTTTTTTTTTTTTTTGAGACAGGGTCTCACTCTATCTTTCAGGGTGAATGTAGTGGCACTATCTCAGTTCACTGCAACCTCCGCCTGCCAGGTTAATGCGGTTCTTAAGCCTCAGCCTCCCAAGTAGCTGGGATTACAGGTGTGCACTACCACACTTGGCTAATTTTTGTATTTTTAGTAGAGATGGGGTCTTGCCATGTTAGCCATGCTGGTCTCAAACTCCTGACCTCAGGTGATCCGCCAGCCTCAGCCTCCCAAAGTGCTGGGATTACAGGTGTGAGCCACCATGCCTAGCCCAAACCATCACTTTAAATACCTCTGTGTATCTGGCCCTTTAATTCCCCAGCTTAAGGCCTTTTAAAGGTTTCCCACTGCAGCTGGAATCAAGTGAAAATTCCTGACCATTGTCTAAGTGACCCAGCCTCCTCCCCAGGCCTTCCTATCCCTCTGCAATCACGACACCCTCATTTTGACAACCAACTCCTTGTTTCAACCCTGTCCTACATCAACTCATGAATCACAGAACTAATCACAGGCTTCTGAGTACATCGAGCTTCTCTCTCAGTGCCAGGTTTCAACACGCTATTCACCCTGTCCAGAAAACCCCTTCCCACTCTCTGCTTGGCATTCTCCTATGTGTCCTTCAGAACCCAACACAGAGGGCAGCTGTTATGGGAAGCAGCTTCCAACTCCATAAAACTAGCCAGGTGACCTCTCCTTTCCCTACCTCACCAGGTATCGTGAGACCCGCACAATCATCTGTCTGCTCTAGCAGATTCATTGAGAGTGGGAGTGAGTTCTGTTTGCCTCTGTGTCCCTTGCACCCAGCCCTGGGCTGTGTACATAATAGATGCACAAATACCTATCAAGTGAACAAGTTAGCTGGGAGCAGTGGCTCACAGCTGTAATCCCAGCACTTTGAAGGTAAGGCAGGCGGATCACTTGAGGCCATGAATTTAAGACCAGCCTGGGCAACATGGCAAAACTTCATCTCTACTAAAAGTAAAAAAAGTAGCTGGGTGTGGTGGTGCATGCCTATAATCCCAGCTACTCAGGAGGCTGAGGCATGAGAATCTCTTGGACTCGGGAGGCAGAGTTTGCAATGAGCCCAGATTACACCACTGCACTCCAGCCTGGGCAACAGAGCAAGACTCTATCTTTAAATAAATAAATAAATAAATAAATAAAACAGACACATTAACACACAGAGGTACCAATATGACCACCATAACTATGATCTTCCTACAATCAATTATCAACTTTAATTATCTCTTCTGGTAATAGGCCCTGAAAATGATGTGGATTTTGGAGTCAGTTTCATCTAAGCCTGAATTCCCAGCTCTTCTGCTTATCCGCTCTGTGAACTTCACTAACTTTACTTCTTGGACAACAGTTTCTTCACCTGTAATGTGGGTATAATAGGAGTAATCACATTGTATGATTCTTGTGGAATTAAATAAAATAGTAACTGCAAAGCACTTATTGAACTATCTGCCACATAGTCCCTGCTCAACCAGAACTAGGTGTTTTATTATATGCAGGGATCTTAGAAGGATGACATTAACTCATGCGTGTGAACCAGCAGTCAGATGTCTGACCTACAGAAGGTACTTAGTCAAGGTTCCTTCCCACCTACAATGTGCATGTTCTCGTAAGTTGAATGGAGGACATTGGCACAACTCCAGAACAGGCAAGAGCAAGGCACTGCTTTCACCAAAATTCCAGGCCCAGGGCTTGTATACCAAAATGACACTAAAGAAATGTATTTACATTTTTTTCTTCCCTCTTAGAGGGGACAGATATGCTTCTCACTTACTGCTCTCTATTTTGGATAGAAATAATATCATCTGTTAATATAATTCTGTGCACAGAGAAGAAGGCCCTGCCAAAAGCCACTTGGTGTTATTTTCACTATACCAATAAATCCAAAGGCCTGGCAATTATTTTTAATTCCATTTGCTAGTTTGAGGTTCTGTATGATTCACACATACCATCAATTTCATAACTATAAATGTAACCCAAGCTTTCTTGGATCCTTGTGTCAAACAATGTGACCTTATGCATACACTTGCTAGTGTTCACCAGGCTAAGAAGCTCTATTGGGGAAAAAAAGGAAAAGAAAAAGAAGAGAAAAAGATAGAAATTTCAGATAATAGATGCACTGGAAGAAGCGTCCTAGTCAGAAAGCTGTGTATCATTATGTGGATAATAATATAAAAGTCCCAGAGTTAATATAGCTCCTTATGGGCTACAAGTTGCTGGTTATTTTTTCATTTCACTTGATTATCACAGCAGAGTCACATACAGGTGAAAGAGATATTATTGCAAATTTTCCAGAGTGGTAAACTGATGTTCTTTCAAGTGAATTTTTTTTTTTAAGAGATGAAATCTTGCTCCGTCACCCAGGCTGGAGTGCAGTGGCGTGATCTTGACTCACTGAAACCTCCACCTCCTGGGTTCAAGCAGTTCTCCTGTCTCAGCCTCCCATGTAGCTGGGATTACAGGCACATGCTGTCATGCCTGGCTAACTTTTTGTATTTTAGTAGAGACAGGGTTTCACCATGTTGCCTGGGTTGGTCTCGAACTCTTGAGCTCAGGCAATCCACACATCTTGACCTGCCAAAGTGCTGGGACTACAGACGTGAGCCACCTCATCCTGCTCAAGTAACTTTCAAATTTAAGAATTATTCTCATGACTCTTTTCCAGTGTCATTTTGGACCCTGGGTTCTGGACCCCTCTATTTTTTCCAAATCAGTCTGCCCATTCATAACTCCTCTTCTTCCCGATTACAGCCCAGATCTCTTCGTTTATCACAGCAACAGATTTCCTGCCATGCCCACAATTTTCCTGCTCCCATTTTGTCCTCCTGTCACATCCACTTGACACCACCCTCCCCAAACTCTAAGTCTATATGCCACTTCCTCACCTGTCAACCACCAAGCCTCATTCATAAATTACAGCAGATATGTGAAAGAACCAAAAGACAGGTTTCTGGCTCCTGGACAAGGACTTGCTTAACTGTATGTGTTGCAATGTATTAATATATATACAGGACTCAAAGGACTCCTTGAAGATGCTTGTCTCTAAACTTTGACCCAGGTCCTTTGAGAAAAGATAACACTGTTAATAGCCTTTCTGAAATCAACTAAAAATGCAAAAAAAAAAAAAAAAAAAAAAAAAAAGTAAAACAATCCTAATAGTGCCACTGAAAAGTCTAGATCTCTAGATCACACTTTGTTTGTGGATAGTAGTTCCTATTTATGCAGATCTTTGTATGTTCCAAGCCTCATGCTAGATATTTGGCATATATGTCATTTATGATGCCTGTGAGCTATGAAGTGGCAGAGTGACCATATTCTAATTAATTCACTTCTCTGGTCCTCATTTTTCTCATCCATAAAACTAATTATAACATGTACCATTTAGGGTTTTAGTGAACATAAAATGTGGTAAGGTACATAATATGGTTGGCTCAGGGCCTATGATGGAGTCAGAGCTTGAAAACTATTAGGCATTTTGTTTTGTTTTTGTGTGTGTGTGTGTGTGTGTGTGTGTTGTTGTTGTTTTTTTAATGATATGGGAAAACCAAGCACCATGCATTTCCCGCTTAAATCCTCTACCTTTCCACGACATGGCATGATTTCACCTGCATTGCAGAATTTGATTGAAGAAAGTAGCAGAAGTTAGTAGTCAAAGCATGGGCTTTGACAAATGGGCTTCAGAATACAGTTCACATTAGTGGAAACTTGTTCTCTGTTCCTTAGATTTCTCATTATAAAATAGGGACAATAACAGTACCAGTATCATCAGGATTTTGTGTGAGTTAAGACAGATTATGCATCTAAGGTATTTTCTGATTTACAGAAAGCATATAATAAATGGTGGTTTTAATATCCTCACAGGAACCCCAGTGAGGGGGTATTATCATTAGCTCCATTTTGCTGTTGGAGATAAAGAATGATGAATTTCCGGAGTTAGCCTGAGTCTCACAACTGTTACTCTTGGCCAAACTCAATCATATAAATATTGATCAAACTCACTCTCCCCAAAATGGTTCAGCTCCTAACTGGTGCCATGCTCAGTGAAACAGGGGAAGAAGGCAGCAGCCCATTTCTCCTGACCATGATGCTGTCCTCTCTGTCTGCATGGACCAGTCACTTTATCTCTTGGCATTGATTTTGTATTTTGGGCTTCTGATCAGACATATACGTGTTTCCAGCTTCTGTTCCCATTGATTTATAGTATAACTTGATAGATGTCCCATCTGTAGTTTCTGAATCCTCATCCATTTTCAATGAGATGACATTGTCTCAATGAAAAGTCTCCATTCATTTTGGTAATGAAACTCGAATCTTTGGATAAAGAAAATGTGGTAAATATACACAATGGAATACTATTTAGCCATAAAAAAGAATTCAATCACATCTTTTGCAGCAACATGGATGGAACCGGATGCCATAATCATAAGTGAAGCAACTCAGAAACAGAAAGACAGATACTAGGCCAGACATGGTAGCTGACACTTTTAATCCCAGAACTTAGGGAGGCCAAGTGGAGGGGTGGGGGGGATCACATGAGTTCAGGAGTTTGAGACCAGCCTGAGTAACATGGTGACACCCTATCTCTATAAAAACAAAAACAAAAAAACTAGCCAGGCATGGTGGCACGTGCCTATAGTCCCAGCTACTTGTGAGGCTGAGGTGGGAAGATCACATGAGTCCAAGAGTTCAAGCCTGCAGTGAGCCATGATTGTGCCACTACACTCCAGCCTGGGCAACAAAGCAAGACCCTGGGTTAGGGAAAAAAGAAAAAGAAATAGAACAAGTGCATGTTCTCACTTGTAAGTGGGAGTTAAATAATGCATACACTCAGTGTAGAATGTGTAATGATAAACAATAGAGACTTAGAAAGGCAAGTAGGGGTGAGGGAGGAGACTCATGAGAGGCTACTTAATGGATACAATGTGCGTCATCTATGAGATGGATACTCTAAAAGCCCTGACTTCACCACTACACAATCTATGCATGTAACAAAATTACACTTGTACGCCATACATTTATACACAAAAAAAGAAACTCAAATCTTGTTGTGTTGACTCAAGTTACCAACCTGGATGCCAAAAGTAGAGTGAGGCTGCGTACAATGGCTCACGCCTGTAATCCCAGCACTTTGGGAGGCTGAGGCAGGAGAATTCCTTGAGCTCAGGAGTTTGACATAAGCCTGAGAAAGTGAGACCCCCTCCATCTCTAAAACACAAACACACACACACGCACACACACACACAACAACAACAATAATAACAACAACAACAACAAACAAACAAAAAAGAAACATCTCTGGAATGTTTCTTGGTCTTGGGGGAAAAGAAGTGGAGTAAGATGTACATGATTCTTGCAGAAGAAGGCTGAACAAGTCTCTTCTCTGAATCTGTCTCCTCACCTGTTAAAAGCAGGTAAATGTTTCTGCTTTCCCTGTATACAGCATGGATGTCAGGATCTGATATGCCAAACTAATTACCGGCCTCCTTTCCTACATTAGATCTGCCTGTCCTATTTTCTTCGAACACACTTTAATTGTGGAAAGAAAAAATATGCCATCAGCTATAATCTCTTGGACCACATAGAGGCCAGCATGGTGGGAATCAATAGGTATTAGGATTCTTTTGATGCAAATCATTTGTTTCTATTTTAAAGTTAAAGACAACGTAAGTGAGAGGCTATTGGTTTCTTTGAGTCATTCAACAACTCCCTTCAAGGGAATAATCGTTGATTCTCTTGTCTTTCCCCAACTTTGGATTTTTTTTCTCATGGCAGTTTCCAATGGAGTCTTTCTTCACATCAAGGGAAATTAAGATGGCTCAGCCTCTACTCTTTCCATCTCAAACAGGCCCACTCAGTCTTCCTAATTTGCAGAATTATAATTTAAATGGAAGGAATATAGACTCCAGGAATATGATTTTGATGAGTTTTAAAGCACGTTTTCAAAAGACAATGGCTAGATAACAAACCATATGGTGGAGTAATAGGAATAAAGGAACAGTTTACTGCAGGGGTGGGGACCGATTTACATCTTCAGATGTGCAGAGGAATGCTGATTCGTTTTAGACAAATGCAAGAAACTGATTAAGAGGCAGATTTGCATACAGCTCAGTGGGATGCTCTGAGTGGAGTTCAGGAAGAGACATGTGGTTCAGCAGGGAATCTTGTACCTGTAATAGTCCTTCTTGCCAACACTAGGGGCACATCCAGTGTGCAGGGATGGGGGGACCCCCAACATGGGTTTTCATAATTAAAGCACTGACAGCCTTCACTACCAATATACAAACATCCACCATCTCTATCATAAGGTACTCTAGAAACAAAACAGACTTTGCAGTCTGGCAAACCTGAGCTAGAATCTAGACTTTGCCATGTACTTGCTTTGTAACCTTGGACAAATCAGTAATCATTTTAGAGCCTCAGTTTTTTCATATGGAACTGGAAGGAGGGGGAAGGAGTGATCGTACTCATGAATGTCTGTTAAAAGAGGATCAAGGCTAGGCGCAGTGGCTCACTTCTGTAATCTCAGCACTTCGAGAGGCCAAGGCAGGCAGATTGCTTGAGCTCAGGAGTTTGAGACCAGCCTGGGCAATCTGGTGAAACCCTGTCTCTACAAAAAATCCAAAAATTGAGGCAGGTGTGGTGACACACATGTGTACTCCCAGATACTTGTGGGGGCTGAGGCCAAATAATTGTTTAAGCCCAGGAGATCGAGGCCTGCAGTGAGCCACTCCAGGGAGTGCAGTGGCATGAACATGGCTCGCTGCAGCCTGGACCTACTGGGCTCGAGCAATTATCCATCCTCAGCCCTTACAAGTAGCTGGGACTACCACTGGCTCCTCACTGCAGCCTCCCATCTCTTCAAAAAGGGTGGAGGGAATCAAAGCAGTGAATCTACAGCCCCCAGGTCATAATCATAATCATTATTATTTTTATAAAATACAGGCACAAGGTCTTCAGAGTCTAGAAAGCTCATTAAATCCTCCGCAGCTTAGAGACCAATGCTGAGAATATGCAACCTCTTTTTATCTCTATTTCTCCCCCTGTTCCAAGCCAGGTTCCAATGCCAAGAAAAACAGGGTGGTGGAATGGGAAGCTTCTGCTGCCAATGGCACAGATGAGGAAACCAAACTGTAGCTACAGAGGCAGCCTGACAGAGCCACTTGTAGCCAGAAGCAGATTGCTGGAGGGGAGAGCAGCTTCCTGTTCTGTCTCTTTTCTTAGGGACAGATGTCACTCCTGTCTGTTCTATCAACAGGCAAACAGGGAAATAATAGAATAGAGACAATGCAAAGAAAGTGAGAAGCAGGTCCAGACAGCAGCTACTGAGCTCCGGTAATTGTGGGTGGGGGAGGGAAAAAATCTAGCTGCTGCTATCAGATGCAATGTGAAATAAAGAAAAATAATGTTTGTGGTTCAGTTACTAGAATGGATCAGATGACTGTCACCCTTTGGATAACTCTACTTTATCTTTAGGACTTGGGTCCTGCCTTGGCTCTTTCAGGAAATCTTTTCACCTCCCCAGTGCCCAGGTTGGAGTGTCACAGTGTCTCCTGTTCACGCTCATCTCACAATGCTATAACTAGCATTGCATTTCCCTGTCTCTCCCTAAAATCCCAGGGATATTTTATCAGTCATCTCTGCCTCACCTGTACCTACCATAGGCCTGGCACTGAGTTAGTAATCAGTAAATGCTTGGTACGCAGATCGATAGTGGGTAAGTGAGTGGGTTCAAGAGTGAATGGATGGCCATATGGTGGGATGAATTACAGTTGGTCTGATGGGTTGATGAGTGGATGGACGGTTTATTAGATGATTAATATTTGGATGACTGGCTGGGTGGATGGGTGGATATTTGGATGGGAAAATGGTTCAATCCCATCAGAGACAGTCATAGTTTACAGTTACCTTGTCCTAAAGAGCAAGAGTTAAGTCTACATAAAAGGCTAGGTATTTTCATGGCCCCTTTCCACTGAACTTTCAAGGCAGATACTATGCATATGAATTTCCAGATCCTCTATGAAAATTTCCATCGTTCATCCTAGAAACTGTGCAAAGAAGTAGAATGAGCACCAGACTTAGAAATTCACAAGACCTAAATATGAATCCTTTCTCAGCTATTAATTTTTATAAAAAGTTATAAAACATCTCTACGTTTGCATGACTCAAAGATGAAATCAGAGACTCACTTCACAGGGTTATTATGTGGTTACAGTGAAACAATAAGTACAAGAGGCCATACTGTAAGGTTTGGTACAGAAGAGGTTCTCAACAAATGCTTACTATTTATGTACATCATATTCAGATGATTACTAAAGTAAATTCCCTGCCTCTACTTGCTTTCAAACTTAAGAAATATTTTATTTTTCCCCAGATGGAAGCTTACTTCGGACCTCAATATACCAATAGATAAAGCTTTGCCATCTCCAGTTGAAGCTGGGTCCTGCTTCATAAGTCCCCCCACCCACGCAGAGACCCTGATGGCACTCTAGGTTCTGAAAGGAATCTGCATTCCAGAGAATATAGTTAAAAATTTGTCTCAAAGTCCACTGTTTCTTTGTTATTTCTCTCTTCCTCATCTCGTCTTCCCCCTTCTCTCTCCTCTATCCTGTCCCCAGCTTTTTCTTCCTCTGTCCTTCTCCCTCTTCTTCCTCTCTCCGCTTCCCTCCCTCTCTTCTCCCCTCCAGCCCCTCTCCCTCTCTTGCCCTTCCTCTTCCATTTCTCTGCCTCTGCCTCTCTTCCTCTCCCTCTCCCCTTATTTCTCCCTTTCTCCCCCTCCCTCTCTGACTCTCTCCCTCACTCTTTCCTCCTCTTCCTCTCTACCCCATCCCCATCTCCCTCCCTGTCCTGATATTCCTCCCTACCCCTCTCCCTGCCTCTCTCTCTCTCTCCTCCTTTTCTCCCTTACTCAGGGCTTTGCATTTCTCTTTAACAATGATGAGCAGATGACCCTGTCAGAAAATCAAAATGGTTTTCATCTGTCTATTTAGGAGTTTCTAGAAATACTTCTGACTGAGAGGCTCTTTGAATAATTTACTCATCTGAGATCATTTAAATAATCTATTCACTCATTTTCATAATTGATGGCAATGAAAAACTAGCAAGGGTGCAGCTTTTGTCTTACATTTATACCACCTGTCAGCTGAATCATGCTCCCATCACCCTCAGAGAGATCCTTAAAATTGGGTATGCAATTGGGGTGGAGATGGATGTTCCGTATGACAGAATGTTTGACTCTGGCTCTACTGAAATACTGCTTGGGCTCAAGTCCTGCCTTTACCACTATATGACCTTGGACAAGACATTCAACCCATGTGGCTTTCAATAACATGAGGATTGAAATAATTATACTTGGAATTTGCATCAATGTGTCAGTGTTCTAAGCACCTGATATATTACCTTGTTTAATTATCCTAACAACTTAGGAGGTAAGTACTATTATTGTCTCCCTTTTAGATATGAGAAAATGCAGAGAATTATGAGAGACTGAAACAAGATTAAGTATTGAAAACACTCTGCATGGTGTCTGACACATAGTGGGAGCTCAACTAATGGTAGCTGCTGCCCTCATGATCATCCCATCCATCAGCAACTTCACCATCATCACCATCAATCATTTTTATCATTAGTATCCCTATCAATGTATGTTCCCGTAGAGATGTCTTTTCTATGAACTGCATCATTTTTTGTTTTAACTTCTTAAATCTTAAAAACTTTCAGCAGAATGTTGCTCTGCAGGAGAGCGCCTGTTCGATTGCTGTTCTTTTCTGGAGTTGGGTTGATGTTATAACTGCAACAACAACACAACAACAAACGAACCAGTGCAAGACAGACAGACACACGCACACACACACACGCACACACACACGCACACACACACATATGCACACATGCTTTGGGAGATGGCATCACTTATTTCAGTTGAATGTGTTAATTTGCTAGAGATCTACTATATTTTCCTTACTGTGACCTAACATATTGTACTGTGTGAGTATTTAAAATAGTCACTATGCATGACTCTAGGGAAGTCAGATGATTATTTTATTTTATTTATATTCACCTTTGCTAAATCCTGATGCACAGATGATAATTTTAAATGTTTTGTAATGGCTCAATTTTCCCTCTCTATGGCTCACATCATTTGAGAAACTTAATGATCATTACATAAGGAAACAAATTAAATTCTACGCAGACTCTGCTAAGGTTGAGGATATTACCAAACCCATTTTATAAAAAGGAACTTGCCTTTAAATATGGATTTGGGAGAAGAAAGAAAAGAAGTGAGGAAAGGAAGGAGAATGTCAGGGAAGGATGAGAGATGAACAATGCCATTTACAGGCATGGCAAAGCTCTTCCAGAAATACCTAATCTGAAAACACCTAATTAGAGACTTACATCTAAAAAAAATTTTTTTTAAAAATCTACCTAATTCCCCTCTGTCATGCTTCTCCTGGAGAATCAGTACATTCAATGCCGTGGGCTTTCAGTTTTGTTTCTGAAATTTCTCTGAGGTTCCCTGGCCACTATTCCTCCTCACACCTCTATTCCCTCTAACCCAAGCCACTTAAATAGGCCCTTAGAAAATTTCCCAGATTCTTGACAGTCACCATTTTCCTTTTAAAGAAGCAGTGTAGTTTATGTTTAAGAGTGCAGATGACTGGGTTCCAAATCCTGGCTTTGAAATTTACTAGCTCTGTGACTCTGAGCAAGTTACTGAATTTCTCTGAGCCTCATTCCCTACATTTGCACAAGAGGGTAATAGTAGTATCTGTATTATAGTGCTGATATGAGGATTCAATGTATGCTTATTACGTAACAAATATTAAACAAATGTGAGTGATTATATTTTTTATGTTGTTCTTTCATCTCAAGCTCTTCAATAGTGCCCCAAAGATTACTGAACTAAGTGCCATAATCTATCATTCAAACTCCAGCACAGTCCTTTACCCCCATAAAATTTCCTTCAAAAGATTTGTACAAGTCTTCTATTGTTTTGTAGCAAATTACCTCCAACTTAGCCATTTGAAACAACACCTGTTTATAATCTCACAGTTCTGCAGTCAGAAGTCCTAGTGGGCTTGGCTGAGTTCTCTGCTCAGGGTGTCACAGACCAAAATCATGGCACCACCCAGGCTGAGCTCACATCTGGAGGATCTGGGAAGAATCCACTTCCAAGCTCACTCAGGTTGTTGGTCAAGTTCAGCTCCTTAGGGTTATAGGTCTGAGGTCAGCTAGGGACTAATCTCAGTGCCAGGAGATCCCTGCATTCCTTATCACGAAGGTCCCTCCATCATCAAATGTAGAAGTCAGACTAAGCCTTCTCATGCTCCAAATCTCTTTCTGCAACTATTAGCCTGGTGCAAAAGTAATTGCAGTTTTTGCTTTTTTTGTTAAATGGCAAAGCCCACAATTACTTTTGCACCAGCCTAATAGCGGCACAAAACATTCTACTTTTAAAGGTCTCATGTGATTGGGTGAGGCCCGCCCCAATAATCTCCCTTTTGAGTAACTCAAAGTCAAGTGAGAAGTCCCTTCTGCCACTGGCCTAATAGAACTACAGGAGTGACAGCTCATCATATCACATACTCCCAGGGGAGAGGCTTAGAAGAGGTCAAGTGTCATTGGAGATCATCCTTAGAAATCTACATACCACACAGCTATGTTTCAATCACATTGAACTCTTCTCCAGATGGGCCTTGGGCACTCTCGACTTTCAGTTTCCCCATTGCATGGAAGGGCTTTCCCACACATATTCAGAAATCCAAATCTTGCTTATTCTCTGAGACCTTGTTCAAACGAGAAGTCCTCCATGTAAATGCCCTTGATTCTTCTGCCTACCTATAACATATCTCTTCTCTAAATACCCTGGAGTTGTCAGAACATCTGTATGGCACCTCACATGCTCTCCTGCAGTTATGAGCATCTCTTAGTGCCTCATGAGACTCTAAGTCTCTTGAAAACCAAATGTCTTATCTGCATTGCAACCCTCAGATATGACTTGCACATAGTGACTGCTCAGGAAATGTTCTTCGTGTGTGAATAAATATGGATTATAGAATATACTAAGTTCCATTATCTCTATTGATGGAACAAAATTTTAACAAAAACATCATTTAATAACTTAATATTTATTGAGAAAAAAGCTAGGTAACAGGCACTGAACTACATCTACAAACCACATTTTATTTTGCCTTGTTATTCTTTCATTTACCAGAAATTGTTCAAGATGCAACAAGACTCCAATTTCCTCCTTTCCTTTTCCCTCTATAGTTTCTCCTAAGCATTGCTACTGAGCAGTATATTTAAAGGAAGAAAGAGGCATGAAGGCTAAGAAGCAAGAATCTCGACAACAGGATGACCTAGATAAAACCATTTCAGGGTTACACAGAATAAGTCTATGCCCTAAAGCAGTAGCTTTACATCTTTAATAAGCATGAGAATCACTAGGGAGGCTTATAAAACATGCAGATTCAGAATCAGAAATGCTGATTCCATAGATTTGAGGCAGGGCTAAGGCCTTTACATCTTTCCCAAGGTGATTCTAATCTAGGCAGCTCAAGGAACCATACTTGTAAAATGATCATACTAAAAGATGCTCCTCATTTAGGGAAGTTAATGGGGAAAAAAAAAGTCTTTCCATTCATTCTACAAATACTTATTGATCCTCTGCTACTGAATACCAGCGATATAATGGTAACGGAGAAACTGAAAACACACAATAGGCTTTCAATGCTAGCCGTGGTCGGAATTCACAGCTTTACCAAGGGGCTGCTGTTGTCTTTCTAAGCAAAGTGAGTCATAATGTTTCTGCCTGCCAGTGGAATGTGTCAAAATGCACTTGAATTTTAGCAATCCACATAATCGTTCTATCAATTGTTATTTACTGGTGTCCTTACAATTACAATTTTTCTCCACTATTTCTTTTACATCATTTTCACTGGAATGTGTGCCCAGAAGCCAAGAACAATGTTTACACAAATACTTCCATCCTTTGACTGGATAAACTTTTTTGAAAACCACTGATATCTCATATATACACACACATTCATAGAGGCAAACTCACACTAACAACCTGCCTGTTTTCTTGAGATCTTGACACTCACTGGGCCTTTATAGGCTAAATGGTAGTGGTGATGGGAAAGAGATGGCAAAGAGGGGAAGTTAAAATACAATAATTTAGAAAAGAGGGAGTTATGGCATTCTGTAATTATAAATCACATCACGTAATAATTGCACTCCATGCATCCCATGCCTCACTAGACCTGATAGCATGTTGATATGCCACAGTCAGAACCATAGACTCAAAAGAGCAATCACAGCTTTTTAAAGATCTCCTTTATCATATCGGTACTAGGAATCCTGTAACTGGAATCTACTTTATTTCACACAAGACACAACATACAGGGTGTATCCCCTTTCTTAATGAGACAAATTGGAAGATGAAACTACTGTAGACTGAAAAATAGAAGGTGCCAGGTGTGGCGCCTCATGCCTGTAATCCCAGCACTTTGGGAGGTCGAGATGGGAGGACTGTTTGAGGTTAGCAGGTTGAGACCAGCCTGGGCAGCATAACAAGACCCTGTTTCTGCAAAACAAATTAAAAATTAGCCAGGCATGGTGGCGTGCATTTGGGTCCCCAGCTATTTGGGAGGCTGAAGCGGTAAGACTCCTTAAACCCAGGAATTTGAGGCTGCTGTGAGGTATGACTGTGTCTGTACTCCAGCCTGGCAAGAGAATGAGACCCTGTCTCTACAAAAATTAAAAATTGCAAGGCCTGAGAGATGCAATAAATGCCTATACCCTGAGTTCTAATTAGCTGGGTTCAGGCTCAGTCTAATGCATCCAGTGAGAGGAAAGGAAGCAGACACTTTTCTAAGGGTAGGAGAAGGAACTCCCTAAATTTCTCCTCTAGAATACTTCCTCCTCCCTTTCAGTTGTTCCGCATGATGTAGTGGTGGGGAACACAGCCTTTGGGGTCAGGCAGACCTATATTTACACCCTTCCTCCATCACACAACAGCTGGGGGATCTTAAGCTGGACACTAGCTTCTCTGAACCTGAATTTTTATCTCTGAAGCAGGAAGAAGAATACCTACTTCGGAAGAGTTGTTAAAATAATATCTACTTAGATGACTAAATGAGATCATAAATGTAAAATTCTCAGCATAGTTCTCGGTACAGAGTAGCTCTTAATAAAGGGTGGCTGAAGTTGTCAATACCAACAGATCATAGAGTGCGGTTCATTTGTGCACTAGACCCAAACTCTGCGGTGAAGCTGAAAAAGTGCAGATGAAAGGAATAGATCTCCCGTGTTGGGGCTTCTAGTCTAAGCAAAGATGAATAGGCAAGCAAACAATGCCGAAGCAAGCTGTTAATACTCTTATGAGTTAGTGTACAGGTCTTCAGAAATGAAGTGGAAAAGGTCAGACCCACTTTGAGCTACCCAGATATAGAATCAATGGAAAGAGGTCCTTGGCAAAGAGGAAAAATGTTTGAAGGGACAGGAACATCAGGAGCAGATGACAGCTGAATACTAGGGCTTAGGGGACACTCGGGATAAGAAGAAAGCTTTCTGTATTGGGGCACGGGCGAATAAGCATATTTGTGGGAGGAAGATGATGAGTTTGGCTTTGGACAAGATGATATTAGGTGTCTGTAGGTCAGCCACGTGGGGTGCTGTAGGCAAGTCAGGAGGCCATGAGACAGATCTGGGCTAGAGGGAGAGATCTGGTTGATTTCTGTGCAGAACACACCTGAAACCAAATGTAAACAGAGTGGTGAAAACAAAGAAAAACAGACCCATCAGAGCGGGGAGAACGGGACAATTCCTTCAGGAAGACACAAGGAAGAGTCTCCCTTACGTCTTCTGGAACATTGCTATCATCTTTAATTAGATTTTCTCTGGGGAATAAAAAGCTTGTTTAACTTTAATTTATGTGTTTTGTCCTATTAATATTTGAAGTCAAAACTTCAAAAATGTTTATTTATATCTCACTTTCTCAATATATATCGCTTTTAAAGTTAATCTGGGATACACTAATTAGCTCGATCTAGCTTTTCCACAGTGTACAAATATATCAAAATGTCACGTGCACTAAAAATTTATACAGTATTGGCCGGGCGCGGTGGCTCAAGCCTGTAATCCCAGCACTTTGGGAGGCCGAGGCGGGTGGATCACGAGGTCAAGAGATCGAGACCATCCTGGTCAACATTGTGAAACCCCGTCTCTACTAATACAAAAAAATTAGCTGGGCATGGTGGCGCGTGCCTGTAATCCCAGCTACTCAGGAAGCTGAGGCAGGAGAATTGCCTGAACCCAGGAGGCGGAGGTTGCAGTGAGCCGAGATCGCGCCATTGCACTCCAGCCTGGGTAACGAGAGCGAAACTCCGTCTCAAAAAAAAAAAAAAAAAAAAAAAATTTATACAGTATTTATTTGTTAACTTAAACAATTTCTTTAAAAGCTAGCCTGTATGTGTATATAGGTGTATGCATAAACATACATATATTTTCATTTTAAAGCTATTGTAAGGCCAGGCACAGTGGCTCATGCCTGTAATTGCAACACTTTGGGAGGCTGAAGTGGGAGGATCACCTGAGTTCTGGAGTTTGAGACCAGCTTGGGCAACATGGTGAAACCTCATCTCTACTAAAAACACAAAAATTCACTGGGAGTGGTTGCACATGCCTGTAAATCCAGCTACTCAGGAGGCTGAGACAGGAGAATTGCTTGAACCTGGGAGACGGGTTGCAGTGAGCTGAGACTGCGCCACTGCACTCCAGCCTGGGTGCTAGAGAAAGACTGCCTCAAAATAAATAAATAAAAATAAAGCTATTGTAACCCTAAAATGGTAAATAGAATTATCCTCAAATCATTTTTTTTTTAGGTAGAATAATGTGGGAAGTAGAAAAGTTCCTTTTAAAGTTTCCTTTCTTGTTAAAGAATAAGTGTGCTAATAACTTTGTTAAGCCCTATTCTATGTAGCTGTTAAACATGCCATGCTTACAGGCATGTAGTATATTCTAAGTCCTTGTACATTAACCAAGATATCTGTGCTGGATGTGCTCACAGGCATGTCTCAGCTCTCTATTGCTTTTACCTGTTTAGAAAAGTTTTGTTAGCCAATAGGGTTTTAGTTTAGATCGTGAGGTATAACTCCAGCCAACGGAGATCAGACGCAGCAGTAAGGACGACTCCAAATGCATAAGGAATAAATGTGTCTGTTTTCCTTTGTTCATTGTACTCTCGTGGCAAGATGGCTAGTGAGAGTACCCTTCCTACATTCCAGGAAGTAAAAATTGTGTTGCTGAAAGATCCTTTGTCTCAGTGCTAATTTTTCTTTGCGGCACTGAGCATCTATTTCCAGCAATGAGTACTTCAGCCTAGAGAAATCCAATTTATTACTCAAGGCCCAACTCCAATGCCTCTAGCTTCACAAAGAATTTCTCTAAGTGACTGGGCCAAGTTCACCCTTCTTTCCCCTATGTCCTGGGGATGGTCCTACAGCTGGTAGCACTTATATCCAATTGTCCCAGGGTTGGCTTAATTCTCTATTATGAGCTACTTGAGAAGAGAGATGGTTTCCTATGCATCCTTGCAGCGCCCCTGGTACCACAGAGCTGGTACACACGGGACATTGGTTGTACTGGCCTAGACTGCTAACTGGCAGGACGACCCCTTAAGCCCAGGAATTTGAGGCTGTAGGGTCTTCTGAGGCTGGGGCTGAAGCTGAGGCTCCAGGGTTTTGTTTCTGAGCGTCTCTGAGAAGCCTTGAACTCATTCAACTCCAAGGCAGACCAAAATCACTGAAGAAAAAGGGTGAGAGAAAAGGGATGAAAGTCCCAATTTGCAAGAGAAAGCCTGAGTTCTGTGTCTGCAGGATACAGGCAGGCCTGGTACTCAGTGCCGGTATAATCCACACCAGCCACATACAAAGGTCCAGCAAAAAGCAAAAGCCCCTCTAAGGGCTTGTCATGTTTTCTCAGAAACCCTCATTACACACTGCTGCTTCTAGTGACGCCACTGGGTGACCTCGGAGATTAAAAGAAATCGCCTCCGAGTCCCAGAATAACAGCTCCCTCCTCGGCAGTCCTTCCCCTCTGCTGACCTGCTGTACCAGCATGTAGTGCTGGGGGGCAGCTTTAAGGATAACATGACTGATATTTACCTGCTCCACTGGTTTTCTCTTTCTTTGAGACAGAAGCACAAGATGTTATTTCGGAAGCTCTAGATCCCCTGAGTGTCAAGAGAATAGAATAACTACAGACAGCATTTGTGCATTCTAGGCTCAACTCAGCAGCAATTCCCCAAGCTGCCTTTTATGGGAAATTGCTATGTTTCAACAGGAATTTGAAGAAGGGCCCACAAAATATTAAAAGGCATTTTCTGTATCTGGAAATGGAGTGTATCAAGGGCAGCTGTCACCTGCACTGCAGTGGCCTCCTTGTGTACGGGCTCCCTTGCAGATGAGTCAGATTCTAAGGTAGTACAGAAAATGCACAGGTGTGTGCCAAGCCTGCCCCAGGACTGGGCAAAATGAACCAAAGGGAATTATTTGGTGGATCCAAAAGTGAACTGCAGATTGTGTAACATCAAAAGTTTGAAAACCCCAAAACCCAATCACATAAGGCAGAAAGGCTTCAATTCTCTAACTCCTATGGATAATTACAAAAAACATGAATTGCATTTTGGTTTTACATGTGTAAGAGAAAAGAAAAATCAGGATTTGAAAGATAGATAAAAGAAAGTAAGGATACAAGAAAACATAAGCACACACACAAAAAAGCATATTCAAAGTCCCAAGTACATGAATGAACCTGGTATATGCATTCATGGAGCTGCAAACCACTTGTATGGTGGGCTACAGCGTGTATCAGAGGGAAGAAAGGAGGTTAAAACCAAGGACAATTAACTAGATGCTAACACTTTCCTTAAGCAGCACACAAGTCCATAGAATTCCAGTCTACTTCATCTCTTCCATATACACACTAGCATCTAAATTTTTTGAGTACAGAAACTATTTTTTCTCTTATTTATGATGGACTCCAAGCATCAAGAATAGTGCCTGGTACACAGTAGGCACTTAATAACTATTTGTTGAATGAAAAAACGAATACATGAAGCATGAAGTCAGGGCTTCGGTGAATCAACTGAAGGATCAATAGAAGAGGTGATCAATAAGCACTGGATATTTTTATTATAACTAGTATTCAGGTCTGCAGTTAAATACGAATGCTCAGTGAAAATTTTTAGTTAATTGTGCCAGGTACCCCAATTTGAAGGATTTAGTTTTTGTTTTTTTTTTTAATTAAGCACTACATAAAATGAAATAAATAGATCTTGTGTCATAATTTGATGCTTTTTGACAAATGTTCAAGATAGGAAATAATTGTCATCACTCCAGAAAATTCCCTGTACCTGTGTCCTGTCAACTGCACTTGCCCACAGAAGCAATTGCTATTCTGATCTCTAACTCCACCACAGGTAAGATTTGCCTCTTTTTGAACTTTATGTAAATGGAATCACACAACATAATCTTTGGTGTCTTCACACGATATAATCTTTTGTGTCTTTCTTTAGTTCCATATAATGTTTTTCAATTCATCCATGTTGTTGTGCATATTACTAGGTAATTCTATTTTATTAATACACTGTAATTAGTTTGTCCATTTCCTTGTTGATGGATGTTTGAATTATTTCTGATGTTTTGCTATAATGAATAAAGTCGTGATGAACATTCTTGTACAAGTATTACTTTTGGATATATGTTTATATTTCTTTGGGATAAATCGGAGTAAAATTGCTAGATGATAAGATTTGTGTAGGTTTAAGTTTATTAAAAAAACACTTTTTGGTCAGACATGTGACTCATACCTGTGATCCCAGCACTTTGGTAGGCCAAAGCGGGTGGATCACTTGAGGTCAGGAGTCTGAGACCAGCCTGGCCAACATGGTGAAACTCCATTTCTACCAAAAATATAAAAAATTAGCCAGTATGGTGGCACATGCCTGTAATCCCAGCAACTCAAGGGGTGAGGTGGAGTCTCGCTCTGTCATCCAGGCTGGAATGCAGTAGCTCAATCTTGGCTCACTGCAACTTCTGCCTCCTGGATTCAAGTGATTCTTGTGCCTCAGCCTCCCAAGTAGCTGGGACTACAGGCACACATCACCATGCCCGGCTAATTTTTATATTTGTAGTAGAGATGGGGTTTCACCATATTGGTCAGGCTGGTCTCGAACTCCTGACCTCAGGTGATCCACCTGTCTCAGCCTCCCAAAGTGCTGAAATTACAAGTGAGAGCCACAGTGCCCAACCCTCTTTTTTATTTTCTAACAATGTCTTTATATGAGCACAGTTTTTAATTTTGATGAAGTATAGTTTATTTACTGTATGCTTAATGGTTTTTCATATTTGGTTTAAGAAATCTGAGGCTCACAGATCACAAAAACATTCTCCTATATTTTCTTCTAGAAAGTTTATAGTTTTATCTTTTACATTTAAGCCCATAATCTATTTCAAGTAATTATTTATGCATAATGTGAACAATAGGTTAAGGTTTAATTTTTTTCCATGTAGATTCCCAGTTGATCCATTACCATTTATTAAAAAGACTTTCCTTTTCCCTGTTGTCATAATCATTCAACAAAAATCATTTGAATGTGCTTTTGTGGATATATTTTCATTATTTCATCATTAATAAGATATGAGCTTATTTAATATATGTATATTACACATAGTAAAATAGAATAAAATAGAAAAACTTTAAAACTGGCAAATAAAGAATTTCATCAGATGCATATAATACGTGCATATAATATATGCATAATATATGAAGTCAGAGCTTCAGTGGATCAACTGAAGGATTGATATAAGAGGTTTTATATATATATACATATATATATAAAATGAGGCATAATACATATAAATAGATATATATATATCATAGGGTTTTCATAGATATCATTGATCAGATTGAGGAATTTACCATCTTTATCATAACTAGATATTGAATTTTGTTAAATGTTTTTTCTGCATCTATTTAAATGACCATAGACTTTCCCCCTTTACTCTGTTAATATGATAAATTATATTGATTTAAGTTTTAAAAGTTAAACTAATACTGCATTCCTAAGATAACCCCCACTTATCCATGATATATTATCTTTTAAAAAATATATTATTAAGACTATGATTAGCAACATATTGAAAAACTTTGTATAGAATGGTGTTATTTCTTTTAAATGTTTGATATAGTATAGAGCGAAGTCATCTGGTCCAGGAGTTTCTCTTTTGTTTTTTTAAAATAGGAAAGTTTTTAGGTATATTTTCAGTTTTTCAGCAAATATGAGCTACTCAGATTGTTAATTCCTTTATGTCAGTTGTAGAAAATTGTGTTTCTTCAGAACTTGCCCATTTTATCCATATTGTCAAATCTGTTGTCATACATTTTTCATAATATTCTTTTCATCTTTTTCATGCCTTTAGGATATGTAAAGTCTGTAAGTGATAGTCCCTCTTGCATTTCTAATATTGGCTTATTTGTGTTTTCTCTCTTGTGTGGGATCATTATTGGTAGGGATTATGAATTTTATTAGTCATTTCAAAGAACCAGCTTTTGGCTTTGTTGATTTTTTCTATAGTTTGTATTCTACCTTGTTGATTTTTACTCCTGTATTTATTTATTTTTTTCCTTTTACTTCATTTGTTTACTTTGCTCTTTTTTTAACTTTAAATTTATAAGCTTAAATTATTGACTCTGAATTCACACTTTCCTTTTTTTATTATAAGCATTTAAAGCTATGGATCTCTGTTAGTACGCCTTTTATCTTATTCTTCAAATTTTGATATTTTGTGTTTTCATTATTATTCTGGCCAAAGTATTTTCTAATGTCTTTCTGATTTCTTCTTTGACCTATAGGTTTCTAGAATTGTGTTGCCATTTCCAAACATTTGGGGATTTTCTAGATATATTTTTGTTACTAACTTTTATTTTAATGCTGTTATGATCAAATAATGTATCTTGCATTATTTCAATTCTTCTAAATACATTGAGACTTTCGTTTTATGCTCCAGAATGCAGTCTTCTTTGGTGGATTTCCCATGTGCACTTGAAAGACTGTGTATTTTGTAGTTGTTGGGTGTAGCATGCAAAACTTTCCTAAGTTTCCTCATTACTGTTCTTTTCTAGGAATCTGTCACTGTCTTCCCAAAGTCAATGCTTTTGTTTGTATAGTATTTCCCCTGATTTCAGTTAATTACATTATTTCTCCCACACCACATCCTGTATCTTCCTTCCCTCTAGGGTCACTCTGGCCTCCATTTGATGTATTAAGTGAAGACAAATTTTAAGATGCTGGAGCAGTTCAAAGGTTATGCATTGCTTGTCAAATAAACCAACAATAAAGAATACAAAAAAAAAAGAGATAACAATATATAAACATAGGCTTCCTTTTGGATCTTTTTTATTCCACTCTTTATATGAAATTATAGTGACTTAACCATTGAATTATGAAGGAGTAAAGAGGGGCAACTGGGATAGATATTGTCACTGCATGTGAGATCATCTGTAAATTCCCTGCACGTCTCTCCTCTCTGACCCAGGTCATGACATGTATGGTACATAAGATGATTTTTTTTCTTTGCATACTGATTTTTTTGTATTTTTCAATAGTTAATATACATGTACTTGAAAATATGCTTTACAAGAAACATAACCTCCCTCTCTAAACCTTGATTTACAGAAATGATACATTTAAGTTTTCAAAATTCATTTATTTAAAGTAGAAGACTGAGTACATGAGAATATAGACGGTTAGTTCATACGGCAATTATCATGGTACACAACTAGGAAGTTTGGGTAAACTTCTGTGATCATTGCTATCTAGTCAACACTTACTAGTGTAATGCTGCAACCCAAACTTTACTGTCTTTAACTTATCCTAAATTCAAATCCTTCCTACTGGGATTTGAGAGCAGACAGAAAGCACCACACAATTACCACAGTTCACCCAGGGAAAGCATTCCAATTGCACCTTACAGATGTAGTCTGCCTTGTTGCAAGAAACACGTGCTCTTGACTGTGAGATGGGATCTAGAGCGGCTCAACAGAAAATGCTTGGGAGAAAGAAACACTGTGAGCCCCTTTCTTGCCCATGCTTTCTTCCCTCCCCTGCATTCAGCACACAGAAGAATGCTCACCTTTTCCCATTCCCGGTCTTTGTTCAGCACAATCACCACCAGCCTAGGGTGCACCTGGTAGCCTTCCTCAGTGAAGGATAAGTCCTTGCCATCCCATGTCACATTGACCATAAATCTAGAAAGAGGGAGAGAGAAAGACAAATTTTTAGGAAAGAATTAAAGCAATCAAACAAATGAGTGGATGCCACCATTAATGGAATACTGAAAAATTACAAACTTACAATGCTATATTCATCACATGAAGCCTCTCTGTAGAAGTATGAATATCCATGCAACCATTGCTAGTTGACCAGGCTTTAGTAATTGACTGTAATTAACACATGGAATGTAAGTTTTACGTCCTGCCAGATCCATAGACCTATGTCCAAATTATCTTACAGGAAGATCTGAGAGCACATTCTATTACGCTCTAACAAGCTTTCCTGAAGGAAGTTGCTTGCTCATAAACCACATGGCATCCAATGTTGAAGAAATGACATTCCATCTATTCGTTATTTATTCAACTAATAGATAATAAGCATTTGCTACATGCCAGGACTCAGCTAATTGGTTCTGGGTAAATAAGAAAATGGATGTGATTCCTGCCCTCATGACGTTTAGAGTCTAAGGGGAAGAATAGACATTAATTGATTAATCACAGATTTATGACAAATACTACAAGGGAGAGGAGAGTATGCTATAAGAAAGTGAAACAGGGGTAAGGCAACGCTGAGGAAGTGCAGCTTGACCTGAAGAATGAGTTGGCATTAACTAGATAAGAAAAGACATAAACAGGCAAAAGAGACAACAAGTGCAAAGACCCCCTGGTGTGCATACAAGGAACTGAACGCAGACCAGTGAGGTCGATGCAGAAAAAGACAGGAAAATGTGAGATCAGGCAAGGCTGAGAAGATGAATAGGAGCAGACCGTGCAGGATTTTAGAGACCATGTTAAATATCTGTCTTAAAACCATGGAAAGACATAGAAGCAAAGGTGTCATCAGGAGGTAACAGATTATTCCACTTGAAGGTTGTGTAGAGAACAGATTAGAGGGGAACCAGAATTGATACAGGGGGACTACTTACAGTATTCTTATAATCCAGGTCAAAGATATTGGTGACTTTGACTCCAGTTTTGGCCAAAGAAGAGGATAAGGAGGAGGAGAAAAAGCAACAGCAAACAAGACTGAGTGGAGAGATATTTAGTAGGTATTTAGTGAAAGATTAGATGAGGTTAAGGGAGAAAGAGGCATCATCGAGGACTCCTGGAATCTACCTTATGTAACATGTATAAACTTAACTTTTGCTCTAGGTGTTTTCATTGCAGGAAACATCTGTCTGCCTTACAACATTTATACCCACATCACTTCTCAAAGCCACCTTGGCTTATAGTCAGGCTGAACTCAGGAGGCCAAAACAGACTTCATCTCCCAGATTTTGGGTGAGAGGTTCCCCAAGGGATCCACTCTCCACACAGCTTAAGAAAAATGTGATGTCATTAAAGACATCTGAGACAACATGGTGGTGGCCATTTAGCAGACACAAGATAAATACAATATAGTGAATTGAAGCATTCACAATGACTTCCCCAGAAAGATACCATGTCTCTTGCTTCATGTTCCATTAACATCCAGAACAGGTAAAAGGTAAAAAAAAGTAAAAAAATAAAAAATAAAAAATAAAAAATAAGAAGAGAATTAGGCTACAAGAAATTTTAAAAAGAGAGACTGGCCTAATGGGTCACATGTACACCTCTGGACCAGCATGGTGCAGAAGAGACTGATGGTGGTGTTGTTTGGGGGAGAATCTGGTTTCCAAGGACAGGGTGAAGAAATCGGGGAAAAGGCAAAGAACAAATACTATGTATTTATTCAATAGACTACTTGGATCATTAAAAATCATGTTTTTGAAGACAAATTGATGCACAGGAAATGCTCACTATTTAATGTTAAAGAAGCAGAAAAGAAGATTTTAAAAAGGCTTGTCTATGTCTAAAAGTATCTTTGGTGTATCTTTGTATTCTTCAAATTCTCTGCAATCAAATACTTAAACAGAAAACTGAAACACTGCTATTCTAGAAGGAACAGAGGGTAACCACTATTCTATTTAGTTCATTTGGGGTATCTCTCATCAATTCCTAGAAGGGTGTTTTCTTTTTTCTTTCTTTCTTTTTTTTTTTTTTTTTTTTTTTTTTTTGAGCCAGAGTCTTGCTCTGTAGCACAGGCTGCAGTGCATTGGTGCAATCTCGGCTCACTGCAACCTCCGCCTCCCAGGGTCAAGCGATTCTCCTGCCTCAGACTCCTGAGTAGCTGGGATTACAGGCACCTGCCACCAAGCCCAGCTAATATTTGTATTTTTAGTAAAGATGGGGTTTCACCATATTGGCCAGGCTGGCCCTGAATTCCTGACGTCAGGTGATCCACCTGCCTCTGCCTCCCAATGTGCTGGGATTACAGGCATGAGCCACCACACCTGCCCGAAAGGTATTTTTTTGATTAAGAAAACAGTGTTTATCTTCTCTATTACCCACATTCTTATAATCCAATGGCATAAACACATAAACAATGACAGCACCTATAATGCCACTTATTCAATGATGGAGAGTAAATGTAAGAAGATGGGAGAACACAGAGAAAGAGTCCCTAACACAACCTGGGGAACTTGGGGAGGACTTCCTAGGTAATCTTGATGGGTGAAGGGGTTGAGGCAGGAGAAAGAATTCTGGGAAGAGGGATCATTTTAAGTAAAGAGTCAGCAAAGGTAGTAACACAGGCTAGGGGAAATAGGAAACGGCTTAGTAAGGCTGATATTTACATTTTGTGCAGTGGGATGAGTCTGCAGAGGATCCCTGTAGCCAGATCTTAATGGATACACTGAAGGGTTTAGATTTGTTCAGAACATCATGGGGAGCCAGGAAACATTTTAAGTAGAGGAGCAATACACTCAGATTTGCAGCCAATAGGGGCAGAAATGAAAATGCTTCTCTGTATTTAAAGAGAACTTGAACATTTTTGTTCACAGTTTAAAAACCATTCATTATCTAGACAATTGAAACTTTTTTTTTCTCTTCCTTCTTCCCTTTGATGTTTCCTGGCTGGAGTTTGATGAACTAAATGAACATGGTCCAGATACACACATCTAAGAGTGCTCACCCCACACCCCTTACTGACACTGGAAGGAAGACATCTGCATGGACTGAGTGTTTAGTGGAGAACTGAAGTCAAATTCCTCATTATTAGCAGGCCTTGAAAGTAACTAATTGAGGCTAAGTTAAGCAGTTTTAATTTTTTAATTTGACATTTTGGCTCGTTTTCCATGATTATTTTTAGCTCTGTCACATTGTCTGACATACTGTGGGGGCTCAGTTAATGTTTGGCGACTGAGTATGTTGACAGATCATCACCAAAAGGGACATCCACCCATCCATACATTCATTCATTTATATATCTATCCTTCTATCCATCTGTCAATGCAGTCATCCATCTATCCATCCATCCATGAATACATTTACCTGTCCATTCATCTAACCATGCATCTATCAATACATTCATCCATGCATCCACTAATCCATCTATCCATCAATACATTCATTAACACATTCATCCATTCTTCCATCCACTAGACATGTTTGAGTACCTCCTATGTGTCACACCATGTACCATAACTATGCAAAGAAAATGATACAAAAACGACCAAACATACTTAATTTTTCAAGGTTGGGGAGGGGGACACACAAAAAACTAATACCTGTAAAAATAGAGATATAGACTAAGTTGGTGGAAAGCGTAAGAGAAGGAGTGGCTAATTCTATGGTGATTCTATGACTGGAATAAGGAAACAAAGCGGAAAGTGTTTGAGTTGTGCTGAGAAGGAAGAGGAATGAAAAGTTGAGCAGCTCTTGCTCATGCACATGGAGGAAACACAAAGTCCAACGAAGAGAATTCTGAAACATCATAATGTGTTCAATGAGCTGCAGTCAGTTCAGAATGGCAGGGAAATGGGGGCGAGTGGGAAAGTTACATGGGAGAGGAAGCTAGAGATAGACGCAGGAGTCAGATAACTAACTGCTGTATAGACTGTGCTACAGAGCTTAGACTTCATACTGTTTTTATTTGGAATGGAGGCTTGAAATGCAAGTTTGCAAAGGGCAGATGGGCAAACAGATGAGGCTTTGTAGTAACCCAAGCAAGGAATAGAGACAATGGTCAAAGAAAGCAACAGCTGGAATGAAGAGATTGGACAGATAGTCAGGGAACTGCAATGGAATTTCAATACAAAAACTACCAACAAAGACCACCAGTGGCCTTGGCCTCAGCTAGTAGAAAAGAAGTTACCAGTCACTCTGCACCTGCTGCCCCAAGTTTGTAATTAGGGTGGCCAACACACTGGGGTGTTTCTTGTTGAATCCAATGAGATCTTAAGCCAGGTTTAAATTATCCAACATTTTGGGGTGAATGGAGTTTAGGTTGAGTCTACGTAGTGCCCCAAATGTGGGGAAACTGAAAAGTTTAGTATATTATCAAGAAATCTGGAAATATCCAGTTTACTGTTTGGAAATGGTGGATCAAGGAATAAATGTTTTGGTTTTGACATAGACTCTCGGAGAGCCATTCACAAGGTTACATAACATGAACTGAATGTCACAGCAATTGGTTTTTGTTTATTTGTTTTTGAAACAGAATCTTGCTCTGTCACCCAGTCTGGGGGTGCAGTGGTGCAATCTCGGCTCACTGCAACCTCCGCCTCCCAGGTTCAAGCAATTCTCCTGCTTCAGCCTCCCCAGTAGCTGGGATTATAGGTATCCACCACCACTCCTGGCTAATGTTTGTATTTTTAGTACAGACGAGATATCACCATTTTGGCCAGGCTGGTCTTGAACTCCTGACCTCAAATGATCCACCCGCCTCAGTCTCCCAAAGTGCTGGGATTACAGGTGTGAACCACTGCTGCCCAGCAAACACAGTGATTGTTTTAATCAATAAGCTAGCATGCGCAGTTGAGCAACTTTGTGGATTTCCCAGTTGAATTTACTTAAAATCTCCTTCTTTAACTTCCCATCTCCATGTCCTCCACTTGTTTCATTTTCTTCATTTTGTAGTAAAATCAGATGGAATTAGTAAAGATTATTTACAGGCAAACACTTTTCTTCAGATTATATGAAAATAACTATGCAGAAATCCTCTTGCTTCAGATTTTTCTGCATTCCTTTAAGATTCAATATTCTGGGCCAATTACTCCATATGCTCAATGTTAATATTGTCTTTCTTTTTTTATTAAGAGTCTTCAGGCCCTTAGGAGGAAAAAAAAAACACCTCTAACAGAAATTTCTGCTCAACAGTAATTTCATTATGAAGTTGGCAGGGAGCAAGTACCTATTACCTTCAATTCCCCCATCCAACTTCTAGGAAGGACAATCTATATTTGCATGGGCTTTCTTCCCATTTAAACTGCTCCAGAGCGAATTCTTTACCTAGGCAAATACCATTTTACATAACATTGATCGGTTCCCATTAACACCTGCTGGGCACTTTTATTAAACAGTAAAATCTTATCATTGTTTTGCTTATCTCTACAAAATTGATCATAAAGCTTTAGTAGTCAGATAAAATATCAGAAATTCTGACTGCTTCTAAACTTCAAACTACAGCTTCAATACCTCCATCAGGAGCAATAAGTACACAGAAGCATGCTGGCAAAATAGAGAAGGGGGAAAACTCTAGTGATTTGCCAAGACTTCACTTCTGTGTTATCTTCCACTGGTGGTAAAGTGCTAAGTTGTTTTTTATTGTCAGTGACACTCACAACATGAATCCAGAAAATATATAAATATATATTTACATATTATATATATAATATATGAAATATGTAAATACATATACACATTTTCTCTGGTTTTTACAGTGTTAAGTGTATGAAGTCCAGGTGAAATAGTTGAAGTACAGGTGAAATAAACATTTCTCTACCCCTTGCGTTTTGTGTTCTATGAATGGTGATGCATGGTGATCAGAGATAACATTGAAAAACAGGTAGGCAATATTTCCTATATTATGACTGAAAAGAAATGGGGCCAGAGTTGTCCAATTCTCTCTAGGCCGGCTATCACATTAGATAGCTACCAACGACATGTAGCTACTGAGCATTTGAAATATGGTTAGTCTGAATTGAAATGTGCCATCAGTGTAAAAATAAACACTGGATTTTGAAGACTTTCTACTTTTCAAAAGAGTAAAAGGTCTCATAAATAATTTTAGGTTGGTTTCATGTTGGAATAGTTTAGACATGTTGGAGTCCATAAAATCTATTATTAAAATTAACTTTATCTGCTTCTCTGTACTTTTTTAATGGGCTACCAAAAATTCAAGTTGCACGTGACTCGCATTATATTTCTAATGGACAGCTGTTCTACACTCTCTTTGTGCTTTTGCTTTTGTTTTTAATGGGTAGACTGTAATCATGGAACCAGGGAGCTCATCTGCCTTGTTTAGTATTATATATCTAGTGCTAAACAGGGTGTGTGACACAGAGCTGATGCTGAACACGTGCAGGATGAATAAAAGAATAAATTGCTGCTTCTATGTTGTTGAGGTTTCATGACACTGAGGAAGGCGAATAGGCTTTACAGTGAGATAGTACCTGGAACAGTGGGCAGCATATTTAAAACCTACTGAGCCTCCATTTCCTTTTTTGTAAAAATGGATTAAGTTAAACCATAAAAACTAGTCATGACAGTTTCATATGGTTTAAGCTAACTTCGTAGTTCACATAAAATGCCTACCACAATGCCTGTCGTACAGCTATTAATAAATAGTAGTTAACATGGAAGCAAATTTTCCATGTAGTTCTCACTCTTTTTCCACCCTGTCATATTTTCTAACAACCCACTACAAATGCAATGCTTTTTAAAGCCATAATTCCTTTTGCCATTTAGTATACTCATTTCTAGAGTCCCTCTGTCCTTGTGTGAACAGCCAACCATACATGCGCTGCCTAAGCTTCTTTATTACTTAAAATATCTCATTCCTCCAGATTTCTATTTTATCTCTTTCGCCTTACAGTCATAAATCTCCTTTAACTTACAAAATCTAATTATTTGAAATGTTCTCTAGACACATTTATTATTCACTATTTCTCCTTAGACTTGAATTCTTACTGTTTCACAAATGCCACCATAACCCATTTTGTGTTTCTCAATTTTTGGTTAATATTCCATCTGCTTTGCCATTTCTGTAGTTCCCAGGGACGTTTCCCGAATCACAGTGTCCCTTAAATGTATTCTTGAACGACTTTGGGTGTCACAGTTTCTTCATTTGTCATTTAATTTACATGTTTTTGAAAACAGAGTTGCTGTTTTCTTTAACCTCTTTTCAATTCTCAAGACAGTTTCATTTTTAGAAGTTTTTTTTTTTTTTTGCTCTTAAAAGTATTCTCTTGGTATTTTCAAATCCCTTCAACTTTGACGTCTGTCTTAGTGCTTTCTCATCTTCCATTAACTATTCCCTCACGGACACAAATGAGTGCTCATCCCTCTTTAGTACATCCTCACTCTATTTTTACCAGTTTTTAATTCCCAACTCATCCACCTCCTCATTCTCTTCTTCCTCTGAACGCCCTTCTGCTGTCTTTTGATGTGAGCACCTTTCTCTTGGCCCTGGTGCTCAATTTCATATACAGTACTCACTGGAAGTTCCCTGTTTGCCCTGAACAATTAACAAGGCTTGACAGCAGAGCCAAGACTTAAATGTCAAGGCAGAAAAATAATAACTCCAACACAGAGATCCTCTAAAATGGGCTCAGAAACTACAGCATAAAGAAACAGAAAAAAGGGATTTTTCATGAGGAGAAAAGTATTGTTTACTCTTTCAACACAAATTCTATTGTGGCCAATAAAAAAAAAAAGAATGTTAGTTGTCTTGGCTGAGCAATACTGAATTTTAAAGATTTTAGGACAGAAAACAGAAACCTTCATAAGGGGAGGAGTCTTTTTTCTGATCACTACAACTTTAAAACACCTAGACGAGGGTGTGTCTTGACTTGACTTTTAAGTTGGAGCTTACAAGTACCCGTGGAATAAATAAACAAATGAATGAGCAGGCATAGGTCTCTAGGATCTTGCACACCAAATGTTTAATTCCAGTGCAACAACTGCCAAGAGGCAATGCTGCAAGAATCGGATAGCCTGAGTTGGAATTCAGTTTTGTGGCTTTCAACCTCAGGTAAGTATCCTCAATTCTCAGAGTATTTGTTTCCTTTTCTGTAAAAAGTGAGGTCATAACAGCCATGTCACTAGATAATTATAGGGATCACATTAGATGACATTTAATGAGGTATGGAACATGATATGGCCAGCAGAGTGCTTGGCACATTATGGGTATCTGCTAAATGATCGTAGGGGTAGCAGTAGTTGTCATGGTTTTACATAATTGTCTTTCTTCCTCCTAAAATTTGGGGTCAAAAAGCTTTCTTTTAAATTTTGGAGAATGATTTTGGCTGCTAAATTCAGTCCCCCAAGGGAGGCAATGCAAGCTTGTCTAGGCCCTACCCCAAGAAGAGAGGAGAAGCTCATCTGATTGTTCAGAGCTCGTGGTACCTCCTGGACTAGGTTTACTGGTGGGTGCAGCTTCTATGGTGCAAAGGCTGTAATCCATGTGCCAGCCTGGGCTCCCAACTCTATTGATGGAGCACACCTGAGTCAAAGGTGACTCTTTAAGGACAGGACCCTACATGCTGTCTTTCGTAATACAACCTCTATGTCTAAAACTTGAGGTAAGTTAGGACAAAGCTTTTTTTCTGTTAAATACGGCTCTCCTCCTCCCCACTCCAGACAGCATACCTGAACCTTTGAACCAGCTGGCCAAAGATTTCAACTAGAAGCAGGGCGTATAGAGTAGGGTCTAAGATGCATGTCCTAATTCTACTTTATTGGGAGTTATTGGAACTCTGAATGACCATTAATAAACTGGTTCTTTGAATTCCACACTGCTCTTGTTCCTTATATGTGGAGTTTTCTCAGGAACCTGGGGTGAGGAATCTAGACATTCTGGGTAGTATTTATAATACTGTTAAAATAGCACCAAATATATCACCATTAACTTCTCATGACTACGCCTCACCTAACCACTTTGAATTGGCAGACAGAAGAGCCAATGGAACCAGCTCATGTAACAAGCTTATAATCCAAAAGAGTAGGAAAAAAAATGTAACATGACCAGCATTTCCAAGCTCATTCAATCACCTGTGCCTATGCTGCCAAATTATTCAAGATCTCAAAGTGGCAGATGTGCATGCATTTGGCTCTTCCCACCAAAAAATATAGAATGAGATGATATGGATCAATTGACATTCAATTCAAGGTGTCATTTTTATTCCATAATTTCTGGATATTCTCATATTGGAATATAGAACCCATAAAATCAGGGCTTTTGCCTGGATTTTTTCCCCCCTGCTTTTTCTCCCTTGCAGAACCTAGAATAGTACCCGGTATAGTGTAGATGCTCAATGCAAGTTCATGGAATGAACAAAAGTCTTGGCTCTCTTTTTGTTTTCTTTTGTTTTTCCTTTTGATAATGAGCCCTCCTTTCTCTATCTGTCCAGTGGGTGTCTACCTGCGCTCTGTGAACTACTACTAGGAATCCAGTATGGTAACTCAAAGGCAGAGAGGAAAGGTCAGGGGTGATATGTCAATGGGACTTTAACATTCCTAATTCCACTTATGTCATTAATATGTTGTTCTTTTTTCTTTTTTAGACAGAGCCTTGCTCTATCACCCAGGCTGGAGTGCAATGGCCTAATCTTGGCTCACTGCAACCTCCACATCCTGGGTTCAAGCGATTCTCATGCCTCAGCCTCCCAGGTAGCTAAGATTACAAGCAGGTACCACACTTGGCCAATTTTTTGTATTTTTAGTATAGAAGGAGTTGGTCAAGCTTGTCTCAAACTCCTGACCTCAAATGCTCCACCTGCCTTGGCCTCCCAAAGTGCTAGGATTATAGGCATGATCCACCACACCCCATACCTGACCAGGGAAAATATATTTTTATATTAATCAATTAAACAAATAAACTAGATAGCAATTAAGATATTTGCTCATCCATGCTGCTACAAAAGAAGAACTCCTGTCTTCAAATCAGGAGACCCAGAATCTTGTCCTATCTGCCTGAATGTGTAAGAGCAATTACTTAAGGATAAGGGAATAAAATGTATTTAGCCTCTAATATGTATTAAATGGTGTGCCACATACTTTGCATATGTTACCTGAATTCTGACCCTAAGAGCTAAGTGTAGATTTTCTCATTTTACAGAGAGAAAACAGAGGTGGCTTTCATAATGGTGTGAAAAGCTTTACAGGGTGTCAAGATACTTCTGGTTGTTCATCAATAGCCTCTCTTTTCTTCTGCCTTAGTAACAGAAATTCCTATTTTTAGAGGGACACAGAACCTCCAATAATAAAGCTTACATTCCCAGCTTCCCTAGCAGCTAGGCATGACCCTATAATGTTCTGGACAATAGGAGGAGAGAAGATATGTATAACTTATAGGAAGTACTATAAAAGAAGGAGGTGAACTCATCTTTGTTCCTTCCTCCTTCCTTCTAGTTGCAATGCATATATGATGGCTGGAGCAGTGGCACCCATCTTGAACCATGATGTGGAAACCACCGGCTGAGGGTGGCAGAGCCACAAGGTAGAAGGAGCCTGGGTCCCTGACACTGTGGAATACCACACCAGCCCTAGACAACCTTTGCACTTCTTTTGCACAAGAGAGAATTCAATGTCTATCTTCTTTAAGCTACTTTTATGTTTTAGAATTTCTATCATTAAAAAAAAAATTTAGCTGGTTTAAGCAGTCAAGTGGTTATTTGAAGCAAAATCTTTCAGATTTCAAAGCCTTTGAATTAAGGTGCACCAGTGCCCATTTAACCTCCCTACACCTCAGTTGCCTTCTCTGACAAGTGGGGAAGGGGTATCACACACTTCTTTATCTTTCCAACTCTGCAACATTTAATTTTCTCTCCTGATCATCTCTCACCCCTGTGAATACACAATGCATTTGGTCCTAACCCCATCTCTTAGTATATGCTGTTCCTCCCACCCAGAATGCCTTTCCACCTCATCCTCTTCGGTCTAAATCCAATACTTGCATTTTGCAAGGCTAATTTCAAGCTCTATTTCTTCCTTGTGGGGAATCTTTCCTTCTCTTGGTTCTTTTTAATCCATTCCTCATGTGATAGCACTTAGCAATACATTGTCTCCTGCAATTCTCTGAGGAGTCCACATTTATATATTTGGTACCACCAGGCGCAAAGATCAGATCTGCCCTTTTTTCATTTATGTTTATCCAGCAGAATTGCCATTGAGCACAGTATGTTCACCATTTATGGACTTGATTCAAAAAGGGATACCTTAATCTTCACCACAGGACCACCTTTTCCCTACCTGACACCAAACACAAGGAATGCTGAGCAAGGACAATAAGCCAGTTCACAAATCATTGTCCACATTATTTTTCTACAGCTATAATTCCTGTTCATTCCCTGTGTCAGGCTTATAGGCCACCCCTCATGATCATCTCAAATAATACCTTCTCCACAAAGTATTACCTGACTCCTTCAAGTTGGACATATCCTGTTCTAACTTTCAACCCCTGTTCTTCATGTGGCACACACCTCTTAGATGGCACCTTCTTTATTTATGTTAGTCCCAACCACTCAGAGCTCATTTTAAAAAGACCTCTCTTTCTGAAGACCCTTTACTACCATCTGCTGGAACAAGTGTCAAAATAAAACACAACTCTTTGATGAATCTGATATGAAGGGTGCCCTGAACTTGTGTAATTCATAGCCTGAACAATATTATCACCTCTGTCAGACTGTCAACTTCCTGAGGATAAGAATTCATAGCCCAGTAAATTGAACTCTCAGAACTCTGTGAGTTGGAGAGAAGAGTGGATTTAGAGACAGGCAAACTGAAATTAAGTTTTAAATCCACAATTGTTGGTGTTTATACCCTTCAGGAAATCAAGTTCTCCAAGACTCAGTTCACTTCTGTGTCAATGTGGGTAAGATACTGTTTTTACCAGTTCAGGCTGCTCTAACAAACTACCATAGAGTGGGTGGATCAACCAACAAACATTTGTGTCTCACAGTTCTGGAGGCTGGAAAGTTCAAGTTCAAGGCACCAGCCGATTTGGTGTCTAGTGAAAGCCCTCCTGCCAGTTTATAGAAGGCTGTTTTCCTAAAGTGTATTCATGTGGTGGAGAAAGATCTATCTCATGTCTCTTCCTCTTTTTCTTTTTCTTCCTTTCCTTTTCTTTTTGAGACAGAGTCTTGCTCTGTCACCCAGGCTGGAGTGCAGTGGCATGATCTCAGCTTACTGCAACCTCCACCTTTAAGGTTCAAGCAATTCTTATGTCTCAGCCTCCCCAGTAGCTGGGATTACAGGTGTGTGCCACCAAACCCAACTAATTTTTAGTATTATTAATAAAGATAGGGTTTTGCTATGTTGTCCAGGCTGTTCTCAATCTCCTGGCCTCAAGTGATCTGTCCACCTCCCAAAGTGCTGGGATTACAGGGGTGAGCCACCTGTGCCTGGTTCTTCCTCTTTCTATAAAAGTATTAGTTCCATTGCAAGAACCCCATCCTCATGACATCATCTAACTCTAATTAACTCCCAAAGTCCCCACCTTTAGATACCAGAGTCGATGATTAGGGTTTCAACATAAACTTTCAGTACGTAACAACCACACAGAATTGTTGTGAAGTTTCATGGTGGTGTGATGAGAGTTAGAAGGGGGCCTATGATAAGTACATTTTTTTGATTGATATCCAGTAGTAGTATGATCAACCATCCTAATTGTTCCAGCACTGAGGTGTTTCCTGTGGCATGAAAATTTCAGTGCTAAACCCAAAACCATAAATTATGGACCACAAACTAAGAGTCTGATCCACTAAGAAATACACCAAAAGCCTATCTATAGAAAGTCTTCAAAATCCATTTTTTAGTAAACACAACAATTCAATAAACATTAATTGAGCATTGATTTGAGAAACATTAATTAAGCATCTACTTTATGCCAGCAAAGTATAGAAAATAAAGTGCTAAGTAAAAAGTTTGTGGTCCTTTTTCTGCAATCCTTTAGAGTTTAAGGGGAAGGCAGATCCTATGCAAATAAATACAATAAATGGTAATACCTCTGCAGCTAAGGTTCCTTTTGCTATAAGAACATTAACAGGGGGACCTGACCCATCAAAATACTGGTTAACCTTCCATTACTCCATTTCTACTTGCTTTTCTTCAGGGCAAACACCAAATTGATTTATCAGGAAGAACAAAATCTCTCTTGCTTTTCAGGACTGAGTAGATAATATCAATGAGTGAAATGAGCCAGGTGCAAGATTGTAACAGTGGTGAAAATCTTAGCTAAAGGCATTCAAATTCATTTAAATGTAAATGAAATAAAACCCAGCTACTGGCTGCTCATTTGGACTGTCTGTTCTAAACGAACTGAGAAATATTCATGTTCCTTCCTCGAGCAAAAGCCTAGGCTTCCTTCTATACCAGTACAATTCATGGAATCGCATCCCTTCTGGGGTAGAGGGATGTGCCTATGGACAGACAATAAGCCCCGATCAATTAGATTCTCTCTCCTGGGAGTTTGAAACTTGATAGGTAAGACACAGAGACCAGGAGTTGTTGGCTCTAAACCAACGTAATAGTGACTCTCCTTCATCAATGAACATTGCCTCACCTATGACCTTTCCAAAGGTTAGTCACTCAGCTTACATTTTGATTTTTAAAAGGCCTACTAAAGCCCTAAACAATATTTTCTATTGTTTCTCCTTCACTACCTCCTTTTACTTAAATTAATCAGGCTTTATTTCTATTGCTTGCTACCAAAATGACTTTCACTTTGTTCCTACCTGGCCTATAACATCTGTACTGCCATCCAGATTCCTACATTTCATCCTCCACACTCATGTCAAGCCCACTTGCCAGATAAATGTTCCCACACCTCAGCTCTGATCATGTGCCACCCTTCTCAAAACCCTGAAATGGCTTCCCATTGTCCAAAAATAAAATCCATGCTCCTCAGCCAACTTCAATTTTTCCAACCTTCTATCCTAAAACTGTTCTTAACAGTATCCTGCATTGGAGCAAACCCAAACCACTCATGGTATCCCAGTAAAGTTTTGTGATTTTCCACTTCTTAGCTATACCTCCCTCCATTGGAAATGCAGTAATAGCTGTTGTTTCTGGTTACTTTCATTTCCTGAAAAGAGACCTTCCCCCACAAACCCTGAAGGGCATCTCTGGCCATAGAGATTGGTTCAGGATGGGCACATGACTCAATCTCATTCAATCACATTTCTTCTCTGGGGATTTTTTTATTGCAACTAGAAGGGATCACTGTCTTTCTGGGCTTAAAAAGATACAGTGCTGAAAGTATGTGAATCAATACTTACTTTAGATGAGTTCATTCCCTATCTCCTGGAGGTAAACAACACACCTTAACAGGGAGAAATATGAGAAAGAGAGGGAGACCTGAAGATATCATTTGAGCCTGGATCTAGACACGCAAGATAACAAGCCCATCCCTTCTAGTTGAATGGGCCAATAAATCATTTTGCTGTGTGTGTGTGCGCACGTGCCTAAGTTAACAAGAATTTATTTTCTCTCAGTGAAAATCACAAAAGTATTGTTTTTATTTTATTTTTCCTTTTGAGATAGGGTCTTGCTTGACCAGGCTGGAGTGCAGTGGCACAATCACAACTCACTGCAGGCTCAACCTCCCCAGCTCAAGCGAACCTCCCATCTCAGCCTCCCTAGTAGCTGGGTAATTTTTGTATTTCTTGTAGACAGGATTTCACCATGTTGCTCAGGCTGGTCACAAACTCTTGTACTCAAGCAATCTGCCCGCCGTGGCCTCCCAGAGCGCTGAGATTACAGGCATGAGTCAACACACCCAGCCACAAAAGTCTTGTTCTTCTATTCAGTCATTGAAGGACATTTAGGTTTTTTATAGTTTGGGGCAATTATGAAAAGAGACTATAAACATTTGTGCACACATTTTTGTGTGACCAAAAGATTTTATTCCTTTAGATTAAATACCTAAGAGTAAGACCATTGTATGGCTATACAATGAAATACAATATGGGAATACAAACAATTAGCTATAGAAACACACAACAACTTGAACGAATTGCAAAGGCATTGTACTGATTGAAAGAAGTGTACCTCAGAAGGTTATGCAGTGTGTGATTCTATCTTATATTACATTCTCCAAAAGCCAAAACCACAGACACAGAGAAAAGATCAGTGATTGTGTGACTAGAGCAGAAACTGTGGTTGTAAGTAAACAACTTTAGGGATTTTGGGGGGTGGAGTGATGGAACAGCTCTGAATCCTGCTGGTCATGATTATATGAATCTATCCGTATGCTACGAATCATACAATCATGCCTCCAACAGTTAATTTTACTAGATCTTATATTTAAAAAATAAAATTTAAAATTTTCACTAAAAAATAAAATCACAAGTCTCAATTAAATACAAAGATCTGTCTCGCCTACATATTCACATGTTCATATCCTTCAAAACTGAGCACAGAGTCCATCTTTTCCCAAAAGGCTCACTGAGCTTCCAGCCTCCACACCCTCCTCAAAACTCCCATCACATCCATCTCCATTTCTACCTTACCGAGTTTTTAAAACACATACATTCTCTTCTTTGCTGGAGGGTAAGCTCCCAGGGAACAGGGATTGTGTCTGAGCCCTCGCTGTGTGCCCTCACCCCCGCACAGCGTCTGGCATATGGTAAGCGGTCAGTGACCATTTGCTGAATGAACAGGAGCAGATTTTCATCTGGCCGGAGCTGGAGTTCTGAGCAGTGTGGAGAATGTCCCGGTGTGCTGGATGACATGTGAGAACCATCAGGATAGAGTTAACTATATTCTGGCCTAAATAGAGGTCTAAATGCTGCTAGATCTCATAATGAAACTTGACAGCACTGTGTACATTAGCAGTAATAATGTTTCATACCCCAACATGGATTTCTGGTGTGGAAATATGTCCCCTAAAAGACTGAGCTCTGCAAGTCCCAATCACTGCCCTGATATTCATATCTTCACCCATAATTGCAAGGTCATCCTCTTGGTAGGGGAAGAAAATGATATGTTTACCACCTAAAGGGCAAAAGAAGAACTGCTGGGTGGAGAAGGCATTTGGGGTATTTTTTTTCTGTATAAATGGTAAAAAGAATATAGTTTTTTATTTTTTTTTTACTATAGTCCTTCTTCTAGTTTGTTTTCCAAATAGCTATAAAGGGTTTATTTTACAACTACAGAGAAAGAATTATGGGGAGAATAGGGGGAAGAGAAAGAGGGAGGAGCAGAAAGCGGAAAAGAAGTGAAGTTAAAGAGAACACCAGAAGAACGAGAAGAAGTAAGACCAATAAGAGATTTAAAGGGAGAAGCGTGGGAAAATGAAACGGACTGTTTTCTTACACTTGATAACGAAACAAAATGGAGTTTGAAGCCCAGTAGAACCCTTCAGGAAAGCTGGCCAGGGCTGTGTGGGAGGAGATCCTCACGTCGGTATGATGAGAGCAAAAGAGAGTGGCAAGATGGATTGCATCCAGAGCTGGGGGAGCAGCAAACAGGAAGGGAGCAGTGAGGGGAGGCACCACACAGTGGCCTGGCACCACGCCCTCCCTGGTGACATTGGGAAAGTAGGTCAGTTTCAGAACTGGCTGGGGGATGAATGGTCAGCCAGGAGCAAGTGGTGGGAATTAAGGCTGCTGAGTGAGAGGTTAACTTGAGCATGGGAGCTGGGAGATGGGCAGTGTATTAGTCCATTTTTCACACTGCTGATACATACCCAAAACTGGGAAGAAAAAGGGGTTTAATGTCCATTACAGTTCCATATGGCTGGGGAGGCCTCACAATCATAGTAGAAGGCAAGGAGGACCAAGTCACATCTTACATGGATGGGAGCAGGCAAAAAGAGAGTTTGTGCAGGGAAACTCCCCCTTTTTAAAGCCATCAGATCTTGTGAGACTTATTTACTATCACAAGAAAAGCATGGGAAAGACCCGCCCCCCATGATTCAATTACCTCCCACCTGGTCCCTCCCACAACACATGGGAATTCAAGATGAAATTTGGGTGAGGACAATGCCAAACTATATCAGGGACCTTCCCTAGCACAACAGAAAGAATAAAAGCCAACCCTAGGCCCACTGTCCAATAGATATTTCTAGCACAATGGCAATATATGTCACATCCAGTATGGTAGCCACCAGTCACCTATTGCCATTGAACAACTAAAATGTGGATAGTGACTAAGAATATGAATTTTTCATTTTATTTCATTTTACTTAATTTCCACTTAAATAGCCACATATGGCTAGTGGCTGGCTGCCCTATCAGATAGCTTAAGTGCAGAGAAAAGAGCTGTGTATATTACATTCAAGGAGAAATTAAGTGCCAAGAGGAACCCAAAAGGCTGTTTCCTGAAAATGTCTTAAGTGTACTTGAGGTGGTACACAGATGCATTTAGATGGCACATGGGTGAACTTTATTTTTAGAATTAGATTTTATTTTCATGTATATTGGAAAAATGGAACTAGCATCTCAAACCCACTGTTTCATAGATATCATTGCTTAAGAAGAGGCTATGGTGAAATTTTATGTCTCTAAAAGATTAGCTCAATGTAAGTAAAAAGTATTATGTTAAAAGTATCACAGAGGGCTCACACATATAACAAAAAGTAATAAACATATTTCATGTAAATGGAATCATACACTATGTAGCCTTTTGTGCCTGGCCTCTTTCACTTAGCCTAATGTTTTCAAGGTTTGCCAATGTTGGAAAATGTATTTCATTCCTTTATGGCTAATATTCTATCATATGGATAAACCGCATTAAGTTCATACATCGAACACCTGTTGATGGACATTTAGGTTTGCATTTTGGGTTGCTGTGAATAGTGCTTCCAGGAACATTCGAATACAAGTTTTTGTCTGAATATCTATTTTTAATTTGGGGAGGTATCTAACTAGAAGTAGAATCCTTTGGGGGTAGGGTAATGAGAAGGTTCTGGAAATAGATAGTGGTGATGTTTGTACAACATTGTGAATGCACTTAATGTCACTAAATGATACAGTTTAAAATGGTTAAAATGCCAAATTTTGTGTGTATTTTCACAACAAAGAATCACTTTAAATGAAAGTAACAAAGAAAGTAAGTAGATGGATGAATAGAACTGAGCTAACTCAGAGCATACAATAAGTAGTTTAAAAGTAGTCATATCTGAGATATGAGATATAAACTCATATCTGAGTCTCATATGAGGTCTCAGAGTTCTTTTTCTTCTTTTTTTTTTCTTTTGGAGACAGAGTTTTGCTCTGTTGCTTAGGTTAGGAGTGCAGTGGCATGATCTCAGCTCATTGCAACCTCTGCCTCCCAGGTTCAAGCAAATTCTCCTGCTGTCTCAGCCTCCTGAGTAGCTAGGATTACAGGTACCCACCACCATGCCCAGATAATTTTTGTATTTTTAGTAGAGACGAGGTTTCACCATGTTGGCCAGGCTGGTCTTGAACTCCTGACCTAAGGCAATCTGCCCACCTTGGCCTCCCCAACTGCTGAGATTACAGGCGTGAGCCACTGCACCTGGCCTCAGAGTTCTTTGTATTCAATCTTCTGCCCTTGAATCATCTCTACAACACCTCTGGCAGACAGGTGGGCCTATATTTCTGCTTGTCTGCTTCCATGGAGAAAAGACATCAGTATCTCTCCAAAGCAAACAATATCATTGCTGTATAGATACACATTTTAGGAAGATCTTCTTCACTTTAACTAAAAAAAAAAATCCATTTTGTAATTTTCACATTTTATCCTATAGTCTCCAGAGTTATCCAAAATAATGTATTCCTACTATGTGCCTGGCTAACAGCACAGGAGCTAATAGTCTTAACATAGGAGTGACAGCAAAGAGTTACTGGAGGTCAGCCTGTGGAAGATTCCAAAATGACCATAAGCTGGGTGTGGGAGCTCACGCCTGTAATCACAGCATTCTGGGAGGCCAAGGTGGGAGGCTCACTTGAAGCCAGGAGTTTGAGACCAGCTTGGGTAACATAGAGAGACCTCCACCTCTAAAATAAACAAACAAACAAAATGGTCATCAAATGAATGAAGGGAACTGTTGAGAAACATTAAGTTTATGAATATCGATGAATACTGAATGTATGATAGAATATATTGTTGACTGGGAAGAACAATGGCAAGGAAAACCTAGCCGCCCTCCACCCCCACATGGAAAACCACTTGGGGCATTCCAAAGTGGCAGGACAATGTATAAATATCATACACCAATTAAAACAATTCTTTGAGATATCTGCCCCTGCCCCTGTGGCTGGCTCCCTTGTGGAGAATACCTTTTAGTTTGTCTGCAATCAGTGGCAAGCGGGAAACAGCTGCCTACTTGGTATATTTTTGAGTTATGAGAAAATAATGAACATCTGTCTGTTATTAAGAATCACCTCTTCAGAGAGAATAACTACGTGGATCAGAATCTTCTCAGGGTGTTCATCCTGGAATGCTGTCAGCCTGACACTGGCAGCTCGGAAGGCTGCTGCCCCACTGGATAGACCAACTTTGCTGTTCTATCTGGGTATCTGCCTCTCATTTCCTTCAGTGCCACCTGGGTGGGGGTCTCTCTGGCCGAGCTGGTACTTGGTAGGGAACAGTGAAACACAGTGATTAAATACACTAGCTCTGGAATCAGAAACCTTTAGTTTATATGCTAACTCAGCTAATTCCTAGGATGAGAGGTCTTGGGCAAGTTATTTAACTATCTCTAGCCTGTTTCTTCATCAATGAAATGGGCATAATCATAGCACCTGTGCCACAAGTTTGTTGTGAGCATAAGGTGAGAATTCACAGAGAGTCCTGAGCACAGTCCCAATCCCTGTATTTCTTAGGTGATTAAATATGCCCATGGCTCTCATTAATATTAGCCCATGAATGTTAACAATGCCCTCCAACTTAGGAACAAGGAAGTGCATTTGGAAAAGCATAGCTCTACCAAGGTCTGTCTCCTAACCAGTGATGGTCATTTACCCATCATGTAACAGAGAGGAGCACGTGATTATAATGTCTAGACTATTTTAAATAATTCTATGGAACAAAACGTGAGTATAAAGGTTGAGTGAACACTTTTATACTTTTGGAAAGTGTCTATGACTTATTCAAGTGATGATTCCAACCCTTAGTCAAGCTGAAAAGTAGCCTCTAAAGGGTGAGAGGCATTAAGGTATTGTGCTTAAGTGTGTTACTGGGCAAGCTGTTCTCTCTGCATCTTAGTTTCCTCAATTGTAAAATGAGGTTAGTAACCCTACTTCATAATGTTGGTGGAGGGATTAAATGAGTTAGTACCTGTAATGTGCTGGTATACAGTGAGTACAAAACATATGTTAACTATGATGAGAATGATGGTGGTTATGATGATGATGATGGTGATGGTGATGGTGATAGTGATGGTGATGGTGGTGAGGGTGATGATGATGGTGATGGTAAAGATTATGATAATGAAGGAAAAAGAGAAGGAAGAGGAAGAATGGGGGAAAAGAGGAAGAAGTGGTAGAAGGTGTTGGTAATGATGCCAATGATAGATAATGATGTCGTCATGGTGTGATGTTGATAGCAATAGTGACACTAATAGTGATGAAGAAGATGACACTATAAATGGTGGTGATGATATCATGTTGATGATGATGGTGATAGTGATACCAATGTTGACATCACTTAGAAAGCTCTACAAAGGTATCTCTGCCTTTTCCAGAACCATGGTTCCAGAAACACCATTTCCAGAACTCAGCCCCTGATGAAATGCATATAGAAGCTTTATCAAACTGCAAAAGGACTAATGAGAAGACCAATCACTCTTCTCACAATTCAGAGTTGGCGGGGGGGTGGGGGAAGGTGGTAGTACAAAGAAATGGTTAAGAACAGAAGCTTTGGGTTTAGAGTCCTTGCTTTGTATCTCAGTATTGCTAGTTAGGAGTCTGCCTCTTTAAGTTAATCATGCCACCTGTCTGAGATTCATGTTTAAAATATGCATAATGATGACAATAAAAATACTCATCATATGGAATATCTCTGAGTATTAAAAGGGCAATACAAACCAAATACTTTGTGCAGAGCCTGGAACATAGTAACTGAAGAATAAACATTAGTTATTACTGGTATTAATGAGCACAATTAAAGGTGAAATGATCTGAGTCAAGGAACAAATGCTATTGAATTTCATATCTAAAAGGCAGTAATAGCTCTGTGGTTCAGCAAAAGTGAAAGGGAGGATTGCAAGGCAGAGAATTCAATTGGATCCAAATAGTCTCCACATAAGAGTTTTAAGGTTATCCACCTAAATGGACAGAACTGCTCCCTCTACACTTGGCCTCACCAGACATTGCAGAAACTCTTCTCAGTCTCCCTGCCAGAAGACTCCAGTATCCGTGTGATTTCTCTCCACTTCTTCAGATGGTCCCTTCCACTGATAGATCAAAGTGTCAGCAAGGGCTTCCTTTCACTGAGCTACAGTTATTTCCTTGAAGCTTCAACCCACTAGCTCTAATTCTCTACTGTAAGCAAAGGAGACTAATTCTACAATTTCCAGATGGCAGTCCCTTAAAACTCTGAAGCCAGTTCTTGGGTCACTCCTTACAAGTCTCCTCTGGGGAGCCATTCCTCATAAGACATATAGTAGATATGGACACTCTATTTCATTCAAAAATACACATATAGAGTCTTCACTCTTTCTCTCCAGACAGGATCTTGAATTTGCAGGATGACATTCCATCTCAGGGACTTTTATGTAAAAATTTATAGACATCTGCAACATCGTATTATGCAACCTTGTATTTTAGGTCAAATAAGTTATTAAAACAAGTTTGTGTTTCCCCTCTATATAGAAATAATTAATAATAATTGAGGGCCCAACATGTGCTAGGCACAGTGCTGGGTGTTTAACATAAGTAACTGCCTTTTATACTTCAGCAGCTCTGCAACTAAGCAGCTAATGCATTCAATTGAGAGAGCGTTTGCATGTTTTGGAAACTGGGACTTTTATCCTGGAAAAGAGCTATATTCTACGCTTCATTTACACTTCACTCATCAAAACACTCTTTGGTAAGAGCTATTTGATATTCTAGGTCCCCCCCTCCTTTTTTTTTTAGCTTTTGCCTTTAAGAGGTCACATTTTGCATTCTCTGACTCAGTCCTCAAAGGCTCTGAGCCTGCTTAAAATCTAGAAGGCAGATAACGTTGGTCTGGGCTTGAAGTTTGGAAGAACATTTGTTTTCCCATTTCTCCTCTGGGAGGGATGTTGTATTTCACCCACAGGGGTTCTTTTTACTTGTTGTAGATTTTCAAAAGAAAAAAGAAAGAAGAAAATTACAAAAATCCATTATGTGAAGGCATTATAACTGAGTGTGAAAAACAATTTAGAATAGAGGCTCCCAAGAATGTTTTGGAGAGAACTAGAAAATCTTGGTTAAAGAAATGAAGTAGTGCCAGTATTAGAATAAAATCAGAGACTAATTTCTTCCAGCTAAAGTAGAGCCAAGAGTCAAAATGCCAAGTCATCATTTAAAAAATAGCAAATCTTAGTATTTCTCTTCTGGACAAAAACACCTAGGAAGACAATAAAACTTTACAGAACTGCCAGTTTTCAACATGCTGGCAGCAAAACCCAGCAGATGCACCGACAAGAAAGGCAGACCTAAACCAGCCTAGCAGGGGCACCATTTGGCAAAGGGACAGCCTGCCACCATACTGGTTTCTATTTCAGACAACAAAATTGTCCAATAGTGTCTAATAGAGTTAACTCAACCAGCTGTGTGGCTGACAGGCCTGCACCTGCTTTCAGTATCAGATCTGGCTTCTGAACAGCACAGGCTATTTCATTTCTTCTCACCGTGTTAAACCGCAGTAGAAAATTTCTCAGTGCACAAGTTCTGAAACTACCTTCAACGCATATGCATTAGTTTTGCTGTGGCTCAGAAGTTAGGCTTATTGAAGATGGAAAGATGGTCCCAGAGTGAACAAAGTCGGAATCTAAGGGGCTCCCAGACCCAAAGCTGAGGAAGAAGACAGTGAATTGAAACTTGCCATTAAGGCTGTATCAGCTCAATCACCTGGATCTGATAGCAGCAATCAGAAAAGCCATGAAGAAGAGGCTCAATTGAAAGCTGAAGCGTCGTGCTACAAGACAGCTAAGGGGCAGAAGTGCCAACAAGCAACATCCCCCACATGTGGGAAAGTGCATATGTTTCCATTTATTTGCATCCTATTGGCTATGTGGAATTCTTAATAAGGCAAGCAGAAGAAGCTGAAGCTGAAGCTGACAGCAATATTTGAGTCAGGGAAATAAGAATCAACTGGTTAGGGAACACATCAAAACTGGGAGGACTTGAACCAAGTCTATCACCCTTAATAACAGACACCTTCCTTAAGAAGAACAGCACAGACCTACACAATTATCCAAATGTTCTAATGAAGATAGAAAATACATACAAACAAGTGTTTTTCTGTGATTGCAGCTTTATAGTAAGATTAGTTATCAGGGCCATTGCCCCAGTTACTTATTTCTACTTCCTTATGTGAACAGAGACAGCATAATGGAATCCTGCTCCTAAAACTTGTACTTTTTAACCAATGGTAAGAGATGGGACTCACAACTCACAGTTGCTCTGTCCAATGAATTGATGTAATTGGTGTCATTGCTATTAATATCAGAAGTATACCATCAGTTGAGGTAGTTTAGGTGGTGGTGACAAATACTAACTCAGGAGTTAAACTTTTAGGGTTTGTGAACTGTCTCTGCAACTTGCTAGTTATATGAACTGGCATAAGTTGTTATTTCACCTCTTTGAGCCTCCATTTTTTTATCTGTTAAATGGAGATAATAATGGCAGCTACATCATAGGGTTGTTGTAAGAATTATATTGATTAATAAATAGAATTTAGTACGGTGTGCCAGACACACTCTAGGCACTTGATAAATGCTAATTATTATAGACATGATAATACCTTTGGTTGTTGTTAATTAATCAACATCTTTACTTCCTTCCTGGGATTATTAAGAGTAGTGTAACAATTTCTCATATGCCAATTCTTTGCCAACTTTGTCTTCTGGAGTGGGAGACATAAAAGTTGGGTCAATGTCTTTGTGTAATCTTGGTTATATGATGTCACCTCTGTGAACATTAAATTATCTGTAAAACTGGAATAATCCCATGCAATTCATAATATTGTTATGAGAATTAAAGATTTTGTATATGAGTCTAAAACACTACATAACATTATCATAATAATTATGTCCAATTGGGGAGGATAATGAAACAAAATGATGATCTCATGACCCCACAGATTTCCCAAAGCTTCATGACATAAGTCCTTGGAAGAAAGAAAAGAAAATTGCATTAAAGCATCACCGAACTTCTCAAGAGAACCAGAAATTGTAAGTAGGAGCTTTTCATACACCCTGAATCTGCTGGCATGTATAAATCAAAGTCTTCTCATTCTTCCCTTATTTTCAATGCCTCTTTTTGGGAAGGAAGGTCCTGAGATGAAAACCATTTGGAACCAAAAGGCACAACTTTCAGAGCCAGAGCAATATAGTGACAAGTGAAATGGGCTTTCTAATACTATCCTGCAGCAGATTAACAGACACCTGGTGTTCCACCTTGGAGGTGGCTGGTGATGCAGCCTTCTTGGCTAGGAGGTTGGCCTGAGTCAACTGCCAATCCTAGTTCTTCTTCTACCATTCTCCCTTTTCCAGCCTTTCAAGGCATGATCTCTTTTCCACCAGTTCCCCTCCCCCACCCACATCTCATATATTAACAGAAGCCCTTAAAATATCTCCTCTGCCTTTTACAGGGCAGGGATAGAGTTGTTCATTTAATTTACAAAAGGAATTTTCTTATGGGGAATTAAGTAAGTGATCTGAGGAAGTGATGAGCATCCCTTTGACAGTGACTGCTCCATAGTGTCTCCTGGTGTCTCTTGACCTTCAAACACCCAACTTTCCCTTTTGCAGATGTTGTATTGCCTAGTGGTTCAGAGCAGAGTCTTTGAAGTTAGAAAGAACTGAAACAGAGTCTACCATGCTAATACATGTTTTTATTTCTTTATAAACACCAAAATCTTTCCCACCTCAGGGACTCTGCACATCCTTTGTTCCCTTTCCTGGAAAGACTTTTCTCTGGCTTTTTTCATGTCTGATTTTTCATCCTTCAGCTTTCAGTGGAAACCTCACTTCTACAAAGAGATATTCTACATTCTCTCTACATAGAGATGTGCTCCTTCCATCCTTCATGTTTTCCATCTCAGTACCCCATATCTGTCCTTCACAGGAGTCATAATATAGTGCAATTATTTTATGTATTTGACTCCTTACTCATTTTTGTTTAAATTCCCTATTAGATTATAACCCCAGGGGTCTTGCTCTGTTGTTTTCACTGGTGTATCCCCTGTGGAGTTTGGCACTGAAAACTAAGTAAATTCTTCAGATGAATGGATGAATGCAATTGTAACTGCTGTCCACTAACAATGTGACCTTGAAAAAGGCACTTTACTTTTCTAAGCCTCAATTTTCTTACATCTCAAAGGAGGATAATATCACCTACCTCATAGCTAGCTGGAAAACCGGACATGGAATGCACCACTGTTCTACTGCATCAATTCTAAAATGCACATCTTTTTCACTTTAACTTTTTGAAATAAAGATCATCTTATAATACCTGGAATCTTCAGTCAAATAAAATATGTTAACATCTCACTCTTATGCAGGATCCAAGTTCTTCTAATGTTAAAAACAAAAAACAAACAAAAAACTTCCTTTGGGAAGAGACATGGTTGTGTAGCTAAATTTGTGTATTTATTACTGTTTAAGGAGCAAGTTTACACCAGTACTCATGTGTTCTGCTCCACAATTTCAACACTTTCTCCCTCTCACTTCCTGCCTAGAGATTGCCCCTTCCCCACTCTCTTAATGAGACTGGCGTTTTACATTTTAAAACATGTTATTATTTTTTTCAAAAGCCCCAGGGAGTTGGAATAATGAAACAGACTTCATTAAGCTATGCAAAGCAATCCTGCCATCTAGGTGACATTTTTTGTTCTACTTTCCTTGGTTATTCTGAGAATTATATTATTATATAAGAACCAACATTCATAGATCACTTACTGTGGGCCAGGTACTGAGCTAAATGTTTCACATGCTTTATTTAATTCTCACAAACTCCCCCACTGTGAGTGGGGACCAGCATTATTTCTATTTTACTGATGACAAAAATGAAGCTCAGATAAATTTAGTTACTTGCTCAAAGTCTCACAGCTAATAAGTGGCAGAAAAAGCTGGAATTTGATTTCAAAGCCTGTGGATGTACTGCAGTATACCCCTATCCACAGGGAATACGTTCTGAGATCCCCAGTGGGTGCCTGAAACTGCAGATCATACAGAGCCATGTATGTATTATGTTTCTTCTTATACAGACATACTTACCATGACAAAGTTTAATTTACAAATTAGGCACTATAGGAGATTAACAACAATAATTAATAAAATAGAACAATTATAACAATAGGCTGGAATAAATGTTACATAAACGTAGTCTGTCTCTTAAAATATTATATTGTATGTAATATTTTCAGACTACTAGTAGCTGGAACCACGGGGAAAAAAATGGATAAGAAGAGACTACCATATAGGTTCAAATCATTCAAAAGCGACTAATATATACCAAGCATGAATTATGTCCATTGAGAAGTTTTCTGTCTGAAATTAAAGGCCAAAGTATCCTATGTAAAACAGTGTTTCTGAAATTCTTACTTACAATATTTCCTTGTTGTTCACAGCTTTGTTAAATGTAACCATGTAAATTAAAGGGTATAATACACCAACTAATTAACATAATACTATACATTCACTGTAAATTATGCAACTAAAGGAACTTTGGTTGCAATGAACAAAAACTAACTTAAACAAAATTAAGCCACTATGGGAGTTTAGTGGTTAATGTCTGAAAAGGGAGGGGCATGGTGGCTCCTGCCTATAATCCCAGCACTTTGAGAAGCCAAAACGGACAGATCACTTGTAGTCAGGAGTTCAAGACCATCCTGACCAACATGGTGAAACCCTGTCTCTACTAAAAATACAAAAATTAGCTGGGTGTGATGGTGTGCACCTGTAATCCCAGCTCCGCAGGAGGTTGAGGCAGAAGAATTGCTTGAACCCAAGAGGCGGAGGTTGCAGTGAGCTAAGATTGTGCTACTGCACTCCAGTCTGGGTAACAGAGTGACACGCCATCTCAAAAAAAAATACATATATATCTCTGAAAAGATCAGTGATAGGGTAGATTTCAGATACAGTCTGATCATGGCTCTGACTCATTCTTTATACCATGCTTCTCTTAGTTCTTCCCTATGTGTAAATTATCTTTATCCTCAGCCTGGTTTATTTCATGGTGGAAAAACGGCAGCAGAAAATCCAAGTCTCACATGTACACACTTTCCATATATCAAATAGCTCAGAAATTTTTAATATTAGAGCAAATTAGACAGTGTGTCCATTCCTGAACCAATCACTGTAGTGAGATGGACGGTATCGTTCTGATTAGTTGTGGCCAAAAAGGACCCATCAAGGCCTTCACAATGAGAAGCAGAGAAATGGAATTTGGAAAGGCAAGTACATTTGGTACCACACTACGAAAAGCTTGTCTCCAATAGAAGATGAAGGGTGACCAGGAAAAGAAAAAGTGAACGATGCTCTAGATACAACTTGTGCAAGCTCAGAGGTCACTGCAGTACCTACTTCCCTACCTAAAACTATCCAACAGCTTTCCATAATACTTGAAATAAAATTCCAAACTCTCACCGTGGTCTCTAAGGACCTGCAGAACTTGGCTCATCTCTCCAAATGCATGCTCCTTTTGCTCCTACCATTCTGACCATCATGCTGCTCCTCAAACCCTCCAAGCAATTTCCCAATTTCAGGCCTTTGCATTTGGCAGTCCTCAACCCAAAACATTCTTTCCTCAGATTGTATTGTCATATTACTTTCTCATTCACTTCCTTCAGGCATCTGCCAAATTTCACCTTTCCAACGATTCTGTCTAAAATAACTACCGTTCCGCCTCTATCCCCTTACCCTGCTCTGTTTCTCTTCCCATCCCATATCAATAGCAAATCGATGTCAGGTGTATTTATGTATATTTGCTCTTCCCACTAGAATAGGAGCTTTAAGCAACATACTTTTTTTTCTGTTTTGTGCATCACTGTGTGTGTCTCATGTTTATTATAAGGTCTCACCTATAGAGAGTGCTCAATAACTGACTGGAGGGTAAATAAATACATGAAAGGGTAAATGAATCAAAATGGGAGAATGAATAAATGAATGAACAAATGAATGAATGAATTCCAGGAAATTGCTAGGTGAACATGGGAAACAGATGCCAAGGGACTGTTTTTATTCTATGTGTTTTGTTTTGTTTTGATTTCTCCTAGTTGTCTGAAGACAAACACCCTCTCTCAGTCTTGCATTCAGCGCTCTGAGTCTAAGAAATGCTCTGTTTTGAAAGAAGATTCATTAAACTCAGGATAAAGTTTAAACTCAAGTAAATAGCTCAGAAGTATGATGGATCCCTCCTTCCTGCTGCCTTGTTTTACATGGAATGGAAAATATTTACCAATGTTGTGGTCTCCCTGCATATATGTGAATTAAACACTTTTAAAATCCAGGCAGACAAGCTCATTATAGACTGGTTTGCACCCAGTATCACAATTAAATCTTGGCTTCTTTCTTTCTTTCTACCTTTTATTCCCTTCCTCCTGCCTAGTCAGAATTACTAAGATTCCCTTGCTGGGGATTTTGCTCAATCCTCTGTAGAGTTAATATTTATGGGTCCACCTTGGGGGTGCACAATGTCTCAAGGGACTCATTCTAGAACTAATTTAAAGGGAGTTGAGGTTCTGCAATTGAGCTTTTGAAAATTCTCATAAACACTCTCCCAGGAAAAACCAGCTTCTCCCCTTTGTTCTCTGTTTTATCATTGGCAATGCCAAACACAGATCCCTGTGATCATGACAATAACAATAATAATTAGTATTGATCATGACAACATTAACATTTTCAGAAAGGTTTTGTAGTTTATAAAATGAATTTCCATCAATCACACTTTCATGATGAAATAACTCTAAAGACAAGCAAATGTCTCCTACCCATCAGGGAGAGATCTTTGTACCAGCTTCACAGCACTGGGAGACATCCTAGGACCTCACAAAAGCACAACTTTTCTTTCCCTTGAGAAGCCAGAGAATCAGAAGATTGGGTGCTAAAGTCAGAGAGGTCATCTTGATACTGATCCTACAACTAACTGAGCCTGGGAAAGTCATTTTTTGCTCTGAAATATTTTTCTCATTTGAAAATACAAATAACAATACTACTTATTTCACAGAGATGTTGTGAGAATAAAATAAAATGCTGCATGTAAAAATCCTTAATATAGCACCTAGATCAGAATAAGTGCTGTGGTAGCAATTATCATTATTGACTTATTCAACATATATTTATTAAGTGTCTATACTATGGTAGATTCTGGTTTGCAAAGTAAAATGGACAAGATTCCTGGAGTTTACCATCATCATCATCTTCATCTTCATCAATCATCATTATCACCGCCATTAATCATCATCTACTTACTATTAATAATCACAAAGAACCAAGAAGGTGCAGTGGAAGCAATGTACCTAGGTCTGGGAAAAAGAAAAATTGTGCTTTTATCATGCCTTTGCCATGAACCAGACAGTAAAATATTAATCTTGTCTCTTTGGGGCCTCAATTTCCTCATCTATAATATAACACAGAGAAATAATTTATCATTTTGATTTTGTAAAACCAGTTGAAAATAAGTTGTTACAACTAATATTTTATAATTTTGATGAAAATTTTATAAATTATTAAAAATATAAAAAAGATAAATTAGACTTTGATCTAATTTAAAGCAGAGTCACTATCATCACTTGTTTGCACTCTAATCTTTCTTAAGTGGAAGAAAAGGGTTGGAGCTACCACTCACACCCTGGAGAGTATGATGATATTGCAAAAGCACCCAGAAGCCTGCTATGTACGAAGAAGAAAAATAATGAAAAGTTAATGGCCTAAGTGATCTCCCGCATTCCCTCCTGCTCTGACACCATGAAATACAATTCCAGATTATTGTAGCCAACACTATCAATCTACAGATTAAAAAAAAACAAGAGAACCAGAAAGTTAAGAATCTTAAGAAAGATTATAACCATACACAGGAGCAAGCTAGGATTAAAAACCCAATGTCTTAAATCTTAGTTTAGGTCCTATATCCACCATCACATAAAAACTCAGATGAGAGCAGGGAATGTGGCTTGCCTGAGAATTACATCCACACTCATCTGGACCCAGTTTTCTATTATTTTTTGTTAGGAAACACATACTTCATGCCCTCCTACCCATAAACCTCTCTGTGGGCATCAAACCCTGACTGTTCTGAGCACCTACTAACTAAGCAAAGAGCCAAATGTCCCTATGACTTGGTTAATTGAAGATGGACTCCATGCCTGAGTGAAGAACAGTTTCCCAAAGAACCTTCGATTTCTGCCAAGGGATAACTTGAGTAAAAAGTCATTTTTATTTATTCTTTTACCCATAGGTTATTTAAAAGTATACTATTTAATGTGCAAATATTTGGGGACTTTCTGGAAATCTTTCTGTTATTAGATTCTAATTAATTTCAAAGTAGTCACAGACATACTTTGTGTAAGTGAATCCTTTTAAATATACTAAAACTTGTTTTATGGCCTAGAATATGATATATCCTTATAAATTTTCTGTATTCATTTGAAAAATGTGTGTTCTGTTGTTGGGTAGAGTGTTCTATAAGTAAGTATTAGGTCTACTTGGTTGTGACATTGTTAAAATCATCTGTATCTTTACTAATTTTGTCTGCTTATTCTATCAATTATTAAAACAAGAGTGTTGAAATATCCTACTATAATTATGAATTTATTTTCCCTTGCAGTTATATCAGTTTTCCTTCATTATTTTGAAGCTATATTATTAGATGCATATTTAGTTTGATGATCCATTCATCATTATGAAATGTCAATATTTGACACCAAAAAACTTCATGATCTGAAATCTACTTAGTATGTTATTAATATAGCCATCCAGTTTTTTAAAATTAGTGTTAGTGTGTACATATTTTTCCATATTTCAACTTTCAACCTATTTATGCTTTTATATTTAAAGTGGGTTTCTTATGGGCACCTTAGAGTTGGTTCTTGCTTTGTGATTCAATTTGATGATCTCTGCCTTTTAACTGAGATGTTTAGACTATTTACATGTAATGTGATTATTAATAGAGTTAGGTTTAAACCTATCATCTTGTTATTTGTTTTCTATTTGTTCTATCTGTTCTTTGCTCTCTTTTTCCTTTTTACTAACCTTCTTTTGATAAGTTGAACTTTTTTTATCATTCTGTTTTATGTCCTTTTTGGCATATTAGCCAGAGCATCGGATTTTTTTTTTTTTAATTTTAGTAATTTGTTTAGGGTTTATAGTATATATATTTGTATCAGGTTATCTTCAAGTGATGTTATACTACTATACTATGTAAGTATACCATAAGATATTCAAATAGTAGGGGATGCAAGGCTGGTTCAATATACGCAAGTCTATAAATGTAATTCACCACATAAACAGAACCAAAGACAAAAACCACATGATTATCTCAATAGATGCAGAGAAGGCCTTCGACAAAATTCAACAGCCCTTTATGCTAAAAACTCTCAATAAACTAGGTATCGACGGAACGTACCTCAAAATAATAAAAGCTATTTATGACAAACCAACAGCCAATATCATACTGAATGGGCAAAAACTGGAAGCATTCCCTTTGAAATCGGGCACTAGACAAGGATGCCCTCTCTCACCACTCCTGTTCAATATAGTACTGGAAGTTCTAGCCAGAGCAATCAGACAAGAAAAAGAAATAAAGGGTATTCAATTAGGAAAGGAGGAAGTCAAATTGTCTCTATTTGCAGACGACATGATTGTATATCTAGAAGACCCTATCATCTCAGCCCAAAATCTCCTGAAACTGATAAGCAACTTCAGCAAAGTCTCAGCATACAAAATCAATGTGCAAAAATCACAAGCATTCCTATACACCAATAATAGACATAAAGAGAGCCAAATCAAGAACGAACTGCCATTCACAATTGCTACAAAGAGAATAAAATACCTAGGAATACAACTAACAAGGAATGTAAAGGACCTCTTCAAGGAGAACTACAAACCACTGCTCAACGAAATAAGAGAGGACACAAACAGATGGAGAAACATTCCATGTTCATGGTTAGGAAGAATTAATATCGTGAAAATGGCCATACTGCCCAAAGTAATTTACAGATTCAACGCTATCCCCATCAAGCTACCAATGACCTTCTTCACAGAACTGGAAAAAACCACCTTAAACTTCATATGGAACCAAAAGAGAGCCCGCATAGCCAAGTCAATTCTAAGCAAAAAGAACAAAGCAGGAGGCATCACACTACCGGACTTCAAACTCTACTACAAGGCTACAGTAATCAAAACAGCATGGTACTGGTACCAAAACAGAGATATAGACCAATGGAACAGAATAGAGGCGTCGGAGGCGACACAACATATCTACAACCACCTGATCTTTGACAAACCTGATAAAAACAAGCAATGGGGAAAGGATTCCCTGTTCAATAAGTGGTGTTGGGAAAACTGGCTAACCATATGCAGAAAGCAGAAACTCGACCCCTTCCTGACACCTTACACTAAAATTGACTCCAGATGGATTAAAGACTTAAACATAAGGCCTAACACCATAAAAACACTAGAAGGAAACCTAGGCAAAACCATTCAGGACATAGGCGTAGGCAAGGACTTTATGACCAAAACACCAAAAGCATTGGCAACAAAAGCCAAAATAGACAAATGGGACCTAATCAAACTCCACAGCTTTTGCACAGCAAAAGAAACAGTCAATAGAGTGAATCAGCAACCAACAGAATGGGAAAAAATTTTTGCAGCCTACCCATCTGACAAAGGACTGATATCCAGAATTTACAACGAGCTAAAAAAGATTTACAAGAAAAAAACAAACAAGCCCATTCAAAAATGGGCGAAGGATATGAACAGATACTTTACAAAAGAAGACATACAAGAGGCCAACAAACATATGAAAAAATGCTCATCATCACTGGTCATTAGAGAAATGCAAATCAAAACTACATTGAGATACCATCTCACGCCAGTTAGAATGGCGATCATTAAAAAATCTGGAGAAAATAGATGCTGGAGAGGATGTGGAGAAATAGGAACACTTTTACACTGTTGGTGGGAGTGTAAATTAGTTCAACCACTGTGGAAAACAGTGTGGCGATTCCTCAAGGACCTAGAAATAGAAATTCCATTTGACCCAGCAATCCCATTACTGGGCATATATCCAAAGGATTATAAATCGTTCTACTATAAGGACACATGCACACGAATGTTCATTGCAGCACAGTTTACAATAGCAAAGACCTGGAACCAACCCAAATGCCCATCGATGATAGACTGGACAGGAAAAATGTGGCACATATACACCATGGAATATTATGCAGCCATTAAAAATGAGGAGTTCGCCTCCTTTGTAGGGACATGGATGAACCTGGAAACCATCATTCTCAGCAAACTGACACAAGAACACAAAACCAAACACCACATGTTCTCACTCATAGGAGGGTGTTGAACAAGGAGAACACATGGACACAGGGAGGGGAGCACTATACACGGGGGTCTGTTGTGGGGGAGTGGGGGGGACAGCGGGGCGGGGGGAGTTGGGGAGGGATAGCATGGGGAGAAATGCCAGATATGGGTGAGGGGGAGGGAGGCAGCAAATCACACTGCCATGAATGCACCTATGCAACAACTTTGCATGTTTTTCACATGTACCCCAAAACCTAAAATGCAATTAAAAAAAAAAAAAAAGATATTCAAATAGTATACTTCAATTTCCCTGCCAACCTTTGTGCTATTGTTGTCATATTTACTTTTAACATTACTTTTAACAAGCTGTAAACCTCATACTACATTATTAGTATTTTTGTATTAAAAGTAATTTATCTTTTAAAATGTTGTCATTGTTTAAAAATCCTCATTCGAGGCTGGGCATGGTGGCTCATACCTGTAATCCCAGCACTTTGGGAGCCCAGGGTGGGTGGATCACTTGAGATCAGGAGTTCAAGACCATCCTGGCCAACATAATGAAACCCCATCTCTACTAAATATACAAAAATTAGCTGGGCGTGGTGGCAAGTGCATGTAATACCGCTGCTGAGGAGGCTGAGGCAGGAGAATTGCTTTAACCTGGAAGGTAGAGGTTGTAGTGAGCCAAGATTGTGCCTCTGCACTCTAGCCTGGGAGACAGAGTGAGACTCCATCTCAAAAAAAAAAAAAAAAGTCCTCTTGTGTTTAACCATGTAGTTTTTATTCAACTGCTTTCATTCTTTTGTAATGATCCATATTCTGTTTGGTATTACTTTCTTTCTCCCTAAAGAACTTCCTTAAATGTTTTTTTGTAATGCAGATCTGCTGCTGACTAATTCTTTCAGTTATTCTATGTCTAAAAGGTCTCACTTCCACTTTGGAAAGATATTGTTACTGTGCAAAGAATTCTAGGTTTACATTTTTTTCTTTCAGTACCAAACATTTTCTGCACTCTTTTCTAACTTGTATTGTTTCTGAGGAGAAGTGTCCTGACATCTTTTTCCTTCTGACAGCTTTTAACTCTGGTATATCTTTTTAGCTCATATATCTTTAAAACTGATTTTGAGAAATTTGATTATGCTATGTCTTCAGATTTCTTATTTTCAGGATTTATTAAGTTTTTTGAACTGAGGGTTTATAGTTTTAATTAAATTTGAAAATTTTTCATTCCATTATTTTTCAAATATTCTTCCTGCCCCCCTTTATTTCAGGGATTCAAATTAAATATATATCAAAATCCTCAATCATGCTCAGTTCATAGTTCAAATTCTGTTTTCTCTATGAGTTTCATTTGGGGAAATTTCAATTATTTTGTCTTCAAGTTCACTAATTTTTTCTTCTTCAATGTCAAAGCTGCCATTAATCCATTCAGTGTAGTTTGATCTCATGCATTGTAGTTTTTAGGTCTAGAAGCTTGACATGGCTCTTTTAAAAATATTCTCTGTGTCTCCACTTGAATTTTTGAATCTATGAATTTGAGAGTTAGAGTTACTCTCTATAGGAATAGCCCCATCTGCCAATTTCAACATTCATCAAAATCTGAGTAAGTTGTTACATGATGTTTTTTCATTGTGGATTGTATTTCCCTGCTGCTTTGCATGCCTGGTAACTTTTGATGGGATGGAAGAAATTATAAATTTTAACTTTTTTCATGCTGATATTTTTGTATTCCTATAAATATCACTGAGCTCTGTTCTAGAGTGACTAAGTTACTTGGAAACAGTTTGATCTTTTCAGATTTTGCTTTTGGTATTTGTTAGGCAGAGTCAGAGCAATGCACAGTCTACAGCTAATTATTTCTCCATTATTGAGACAACCACCTTCTGTGTCGTTAACCCAGTGCCCATGAATAATGGGGTTTTCTAGTCTAACTGGTGGCTAATCCTCACTCCATGTGAGTCCTCGGCTCTGTTAAAATCTTTGAGAGGCTTATTTCTTTGGCTTTAGGTAGTCTCCTCACTCTTATGTTGAGCAGTACTCAGCTCAGCACTCAAGATGGGCCTTAGGCAGATCTCCAAGGTTCTCCATCTATGTAGAGCACTTTTCTCAGGTCCTCTGTCCTGTGGACTCCAGCTGCCTTTGTTTTCCTAGATTCATCTCTGTCTCTTTCATTCAGGGAGTCTGCCAGACATGAGTCCCCTATCCTTAAGCTGCTGCCTGGAAATTCTCTCAAGGAGGTGAGTGGAGCCATAAATAAACTCATTTATTTTATTTTCTATCTTCTTTTGCCCAATAGTTAGGGTCTTAAAAATAATCACTTCATAGTTTTTGCCCATTTTGGTTGTTTCGGTGTGTAGGATATATTACGGTCTGTCTTGGTCTGAAGTAGAAGTCAATAGAATGGAATTTAACGAAGGTAAGTATGACCATTAAATCTGTTAAACATATCCCTAGCAGTTATAATTTATAAACTCAAAAGTTATTTTTGAAGCAAATATTGAAACCCCCAGTATGACTAAGAAAAAGAAAGCAGATTGGAACCAAATACTTTACTAGGTTAAATGACAAACTTGAAATTTTCAGCACTATTTCTTAAAGAAGTAATATGGGTTCCATCAGGCTCAATCATTTGCCATTCACTTGACAAATGTCATAATCCCACTGCACACCCCACCAGAGCAAATATTTTCTTCCAGCCTTAAGATAATATTTACACAAGGGAGAACTCTGTAAGTCAGTAGGTTTTTGCCTTTGGGTAAGGCACTCTAGGCGCAAACAACTCAAATTCTCACCTGTAAGTTGATTGAAGGAGTTTTATGATCTACAGCTACGTGAAATGATCACTTAGTGACAGATGACTATGTCCCAGACATGCCCAGCTATAATTCTGAAAGCCAAGTTTATTTTATTTTGTTTTGAGAAAATGCAGGCAAATGATTAAGGGTACCTCTCCAATATTGGGAAGCCTCTAGTCATAGAAAATCATATACCATCAGTGCTTTATAAGATTTCACCTGCAGCTTTAAGTAAAAATGTTTGACCAGTAATGCTGTAAGCATATAGGATAAAAGCGACCTATGTTTTATACAGTTCTAGTTGTATTAACTCAGGTATGAAGATCCCTGGAGGTAAGCTATCAAAACTTCCTGTTATTGCTCATTCTAATATCTGCCAGTCTTAATAATCATCAAGTTCTTGTTTTGGAAATAAATATACATAATGATGATTATGATAAAAGTAATAAAAATAAATACAAGACAACCTGGGATAAAATACTTAAAGAAGCCCTGGAGGTAATGAAGCAACCCAGGCGGGGACTAAGGTGCACTGCGCAGGCCCTTGCCAATCTAGAGATGCAAGTCACTTCCAACTTTCAGTTGATCATTAGCAGGTCAGGATATGGGATTATTATCACAAACTCCTTCTTTTTCATGGTAAATAAAAAATATAATTTTTGTGAAATCTAATAATGTTTAAACATTGGGACTTGCTTGACTTTTGGAAACAGACAGTCTCACTCTGTCACCCAGGCTGGAGTGCAGTGGTGTGATCTCGGCTCACTGCAACCTCTGCCTCCCAGGTTCAAGCAATTCTCTTGCCTCAGCCACCCAAGTAACTGGGATTGCAAGCACCTGACATCATGCCTAGCTAATTTTTGTATTTTTTTAGTACAGACGGGGTTTCACCATGTTGGCCAGGCTGGTCTCAAAATCCTGACCTCAAGTGATCGGCCCACTTCAGATTCCCAAAGTGCTGGGATTACAGGTGCCCGTGACCATGCCTGGCCACACTCCAAGTTTTAAAAAACATATACACACAATGCAGGTCAATTTGCAGCCTCTGAAAGTAGTAAGGTGGGGCTTAGAACCAAAGGAAACTGGATTTAACTTCTAGCTCCATTTCACATTAGCTGTGTGGCTCTTTTCAAGTTATGTAACTTCTCTAGTCCTTTTTACTTATCTGTAATATGAATTATGATTTATAATTGACCTGCTGGTACTCTATCTAGCATTCATTTATCTCTTTCTCATGCTTAACGAAACTCAAATTTTATTGAGACTTCATGCCTCCTATAAGAATCTATGGAACTTAAGGGATATTTACCCCATTCCCAGCTCCAGGAGTAGGTCTGGTTTGATTTAACCTTATCATATTTGCCTTCTCTGTGACTGGGTCAGGAGTTTGGAGTTAAGCCAGTCAGTACCTGGCATTTTCAAAATCACCATTATTGGCCCAAAGATGGGTACATGACCTAATTTGGCCACAAACAAAAAAGTCTTCCCAGGTGTTGCTAACAGCAAACTTGAGGTAATAAGGAAGCCAGTTAAAGAGAAAAAAAAAAAAATCACACTGCCCAAAGAGCAGAGTCAAGAGATCATAGAGGAAAGAACTAGAAGCTTTATCATGCTGCACCTGAAATCCAAACTACTTCTGTAATTTTTGTTATGGGAAATAATTCAATCACATAGCTTTGAGTTAACTTGATTGCTATCTGCAGTAAAAACATCCTAACTCCCATCTAAGGATGAAAGATAATGTATTTAAACTGATTGACATGTAGGAGGCAGTCAATACATGGTAGGTCTTATCCTTAGAGTACTTTCACATTTCCAGTACTTCACATTTAAAAATATATATCCTTAGATCATGTAACCTATGAAACGTGAAGTTTGCCTGCTCATCTCCACATACATAATGATGCATTAATTTTTTAAACTTCCTCTTATTAATAGTGATGGAAATGAAAAAGAAATAAGCACATTTCTCAGGAGAGCTATTTTCTATCATGTGGAAAACTAGGCAGGGTGGATTTATTCTTCGTGTTTGGCCAAGATGTAACCAAATGAAGCAGATCCTCAGGAAGCTAGCTGTGGGGATTTGGACAACGGTACACCAGACACCAGCAGATCTGCCAGTTCATTCACCCAACTTTGAGGCCTGTGTAGAAATGTGGCTGGCCTCCCATGCCCACGCAGAACACAGCTAGCCCCATCACGCTGGACCATGACTCCTCTATCCCTGAGATTCATGCCAGGATTTGAGGCACCAGGAACCTGGACGGGGGCTCAGTCACACCTGCAGGCAGGCAGCATCCACATGGAAGCAAGAGGTGAGGGAAGCAAAGAAGCAAGGAGACAAAGGCAGAGAACAGGTGGAAAGGCCAGTTCTGGCTCTCTCGCTCCCACCTGGAAGGGATGAGAAAGAGAGCTTTTGGCCTATATATAGAGAGGTGCATAGACAGATACTCTTTCAGGAAAGCAAACCAAGGACAGCTCATAAATGAATTGCCCATGAGCACCTATCCCTTTATATTTTGCCACATGCTTCTCCCTTTGGGTAGAAAGGATTTTTAACTTTGTCTTTTTGTACACTATCAGATGTTGCACAAATCATGTCCAGAATGAAACAAAGACAGAGGTTTACCCCTTCCTCATCTCTCCAGACTCAAAAAGCCCCATGCCCTCCTCATCTCTCCAAATCCAAAGTTCCATCACTCGTCATTTACTCATCCGTCGAATCCAAAGCTCTATCACCTCCTCATCTCTCCAGTCTCAAAGCTCCATCACCTTATCATCTGTCCAGACCTAAAGTTCCATTACTTTCTTATCTCTCCAGATCCAATGCTCCATCACCCATCACTTTCTCATCTGTCCAGATCCAAAGCTTCAACACCTCTTTATCTATCCAGAGCCAAAACTTGGCTTGCCATCTGAGTCATGTCTCAAGTCCAGTATGATATTTGTTTGTTGCAACTCAAAGGGTTCACTGCTCAAATGATTTACCAGGCAATTCATTGTGTAATCAATTTTACTTTTGTCTAGGTGCAATGGTTTACTCCTGTAATCCCAGCACTTTGGGAGGCCGAGGTGGGTGGATCACCTGAGGTCAGGAGATCAAGACCAGCCTGGCCAACATAGTGAAACCCCATCTCTACAAAAATGCAAAAATTAGCTGGGTGTGGTGGTAGGTGCCTGTAGTTCCATCTATTTGGGAGGCTGAGATGGGAGAATTGCTTGAACCCAGGAGGTGGATGTTGCAGTGAGCCAAGACTGTGCCACTGCACTCCAGCCTGGGTGACAGAGGGAGACTCTATCTCAAAAAAAAAAAAAAAAAAAAAAAAAAAAAAAAAAAAAAATTACTGTTTAAGGAGAACTGCTTAACTCTGTAAGGATGCACCAAACCTAGACATATTAGCAACAGCCATAGATTATACATTTGTGGAAGGCTTACAGGACCTATTACAATGCTGCTCATGGAGCAAACTCTGTACAGATGCCCACCAGGCATCACAAAAAAAATCTACGTTGGGAATAAAGTCTCCATGTGGCAAGAGCACCTGGTATTTACAGCCTAGCTCTTTCTTTCCAACATTCTCTCTCCCCTTGGAGGATTATTTACCAATTACTGTTAACGTTCCTCATGGTTTGAACCCAGGCCCTCCTGAGTCATCGTTCTCCCCTGCATGACCTTGCCCAATCACAGGGCTTCGACTGCCTTCAATGAGCTCAAATCCTGTGTATTCCATTTTCAGTCTGTACTCAGACTCTTCTCTCTGATTGCCCACTTGAGATTTTCACTTGGATACCTCAAAAGTATGTCTAATTTAACATGTCTAAAATTTGAAGGCACTGACTCTCTGTCCCCCAACATTTTTATTTTGAGACAGAGTTTCTCTCTGTCACCCAGGCTGGAGTGGAATGGTGTAGTCTTGGCTCACTGCAACCTCTGCCTCCCGGGTTCAAGCTATTCTCCTGCCTCAGACTCCTGAGTAGCTGGGATTACAGGCGCCCGCCACCACACTCAGATAATTTTTGTATTTTTTGTAGAGTCAGGGTTTCACCATGTTGGCCAGGCTGGTCTTGAACTCCTGATCTAACGATCCACCTGCCTCCGTCTCCCAAAGTGCTGGGATTGCAGGCGTGAGCCACCACGCCTGGCCTCCGCAATATTTCTTTCCTTGTTTCTTCTGTTTTGTAAATGACACCATCATCTACTAGGCTATACAAGAGAAAAATTATTATTATAGCTCTTTTAACACCTCATATTCAACTATTAAGTCTTATCAGTTTTATACACCAAATACGCATTAAGCCTGCCCATTTTTCTCTGAATCCACAGCCATTACTCTAATCCAAGTCACCATTTCCACTTTCCTAGACTTATGCCAGGGTCTCCCAACCAGCCTATGTTTCTACACATTAAAAACTCCCAACCTCAATATACACTCTGTCAGCAGGCACCAGAGTAATAGAGATGGGGCTCTAATTTGCTTTGTCTTTTCACAAAAGAGAGTTGCAGCAAATAATTAGCATATGTCACCAAATTACCAAATTTCAAAATGAAAACTTCTCTAGTATTCAACCCTGGGGGAAATAGATCAATGTGCCTTTTTGTTATGCATGCTGGTTCCAAAATCCCAAGACTTACATCTGGCCTAAGGCAAATTTGAACAATATTTGTGCTTTATGTGTGACCCCAAAACAACCCAAACCACCTTTCTCTCAAGGTAAAGGCACAGCCAACTTCTGGTCCTCCCAAGCTGCCAGCATCAGGTTTCCACCATTTGTCGAGCTATTCATTGGGTGCCAATTGGAAATGATTGACTTGCATTGCAGGGCTGGCATACGGTTCTTTTGAGTTCTAGCCATAAAAGGGAGGGCTGTGTTCCAGGAGAGATGCCACAAACAGAGATGATGCTGAAGAGAGGCTGTTGACTTAGTGCTCAGGATGAATACCCAGGAAGCTCAGCCCACTCTCATGGGGCCATCAAGACTAGATCAAGCTGTGCCTCTGGTCCAGGGAAGGAGGAGAATTAACACCTGTAGAGTGCCAACTACATCCTAGATGCTTGGCTAAGTATAATATACGCATTTAAGTGTCATCATCCTCCCTATTCTTCGAATTTTCTTTGTTTACAATCGAGGAAATGGAAGCTCAAAGAAGTTAAGCGACTTTCGCAAAATAACCCAAATAAGAGGGTTTGAACACAGCACTGTCTAAATCCACATTCCACAAAGTCACATAGCCTTGGGGAATGTGCTTTGTGTTCCTCTGGATTCTCTCACCTCATATCTCTTGCTGATTTACTTTGAGACTCAGATGTTTTTCCCACTTCTGAGTTCAGAGTCCCTGTCAGATGTACAGCACAGGCCCACGGGATAGCTTGACTTCCGAGGTGCCTGCTGTCACTGCAAGAAGTGTTTGTTGAGCATATGGTGATCCCACAGATAAATATTTGCCAAGAGTTATCACATTCACCTAGGGAAGTTTTAACTGTGGTCAAGCTCGGAGAATTAACTGAGCAGGCACTTTTATTGGCATTATAGAAAACCAACAGTGATGATTCTGATTATTAAACAAAAATATGCCAACCAGGTTTAGCACAGTCTCTTAATGGGTCATTAAACCAAGAATTTTTCCTATGGTTATTTTAGAAATGAAGATTTAAAGTAGTATCACTGTAACTTAGACATGAATAAAACTCTTTCTCTCATATATATCTTCCTTCTCTTTCCCTTTCTGCAGGGGTAATAATTTACAATGTTGTTGGTTTTTAAAGCAGAAGCCTGACTTCATAAATCAAGAAGTCAATTCAAAAACATAAATGGCTAAGCCAGATGTCATGAATGAAGGCCAAATAACTTCCTTTCAATACTAATTCATAACTCTCCTGAGATAAGATTTTTTTGCCCTCTCATTTGTGCTACAGATCTACTTGAGCTCTTCTACTTGATTTCCAATGCAGTAACTTCTCCATGTCCCACTTTCCTATCTAAAATGGGAGCCACAGAACATACAGTTATAATTTGGTAATTAAAGAATAGAATTGAAATTCAGTTTCATCATTTACTTCCCTAGCTTATGCCTAGCTTGCAGCGTAACTAGTATAAAGTTATAATGATGATGATGATGATGACCACAATAATAAGTAAAAGATAATTATAACCATGACCCGATAGTTATTTGTAAAATGCCTACTCCATGCTTGGCACTGTGCTAAATGTATATACATTTTTTTTTTGAGACAGAGTCTGGCTCTGTCACCCAGCTCACTGCAACCTCCACCTCTGGATTTAAGCAATTCTCCCTGCCTCAGCCTCCTTAGTAGCTGGGATTACAGGTGCCCACCACCATGCCCGGCTAATTTTTGTATTTTTTAAGTAGAGACAGGGTTTCGCCATGTTGACCAGACTGGTCTCGAACTCCTGACCTCAGGTGATCCACCTGCCTCGGCCTCCCAAAGCACTGGGATTACAGGCGTGAGCCACTGCACCTGGCCTAAATGTATATACTTTTATTTAATTCTGCTATAATAAGAAGAGACATCTATCTTACACACATACACTCTTTAGAAAAACTCCTGGGTTCAGAGTTGTTAGTAACTTATACTTGGTAAATATGTGGTAAATTCATAGTCGAGTCTGTCATACTACTCAGCCCATGAACTTTTCTTGATGTCACACTGCCCACTTTCCAATGGCCATATTTCTCCCAAGGTAATCCTTTAGTAAGAGGGTTTTGGTCTGAAAACATCCACCCTCTCCCTTCTATGACCTCCTCTTTAATAAGTATAAAATGTGTCCCCTCCACTGTGGAAGAAGAAACATATATACACATGCAGATAGAAAGACACACACAAAAAAGCACATAAACATGTGTGAACATGTGTGTATTTACATACACATGCATATATATGTGTGCAAAAACACGTTTGTAGATATACACAAACACACAGCACTCACAGCACAAACTTCATGCTTTGCATTTCATAAAACCACAGGTTAAAATGTGATAGGAATTTCACCTGGGTCTACATGCTTGAACCAAGTGCCAAATAGGCATTAATGGGTAGAGCTTTAAGCATCAGAGGAAATAAATAAAAGCTAAAGACGCTTGGAAAATAATCACAGAGCACTGAGTCACCCACATCCTATTCCCCTTGTTAGGTGCTGTGTTTTAGCATAAGGACATTTTTCTTTCTCCTATACCTCCAATTTGGGAGGCTGGGCCTCTACTATGGAATATTCCACTGGCCCCCAAACCTCAGAGCAAACAGTAGATGAATGACAGCCCTGCCCTGCTCAATAATCACATGGCAGTTTTTTTGTGTCTCTCCAACTATGAATAATGGGTGCTTAGTGTCTATAAGACACCAAATACAGTTTTTGAACGAATGAATGGTAATATCATGGGCTATGGCATGGAGAAACACTTGCTTCATGCATAACTTTTTTTTTTTTTTTTTTTTTGAGGCACTGAGTCTTGCTCTGTCACCCAGGGTAGAATGCAGTGATGTGATTTTGGCTCACTGCAACCTTCGCCTGTTGGGTTCAAGAGATTCTCCTGCCTCGGCTTTCCAAGTAACTGGGATTACCAGCATGCAGTACCATGCCCAGCTAATGTTTGTACTTTTTTAGTAGAGAAGGGGTTTCACTATGTGTTGGTCAGGCTAGTCTCGAACTCCTGACCTCAGGTGATCCAACAGCCTCAGCCTCCCAAACCTGGATGGCTTATAGGTGGGAGCCACCACGCCCAGCCTAATAACTTTAGATCTACAAGTTTCATCCATAGTAGTAACCATTTACAGTCTGCTTTTTCATGTGCCACACACTGGCCTAAGAGGCAAAGCTTTTCTTATCCCTGTATTACACCTAAGGGAGCAGACTTGGAGGAGTTCAGTGACTCACCTAAATTCCTAGGTCTAAAAAACAGATCAGGTTCAAACCCACGCAGCCTGACCCCACTGTCCATGCTCTTAACTGTGATGCCACACTGCCTCCCAGGGAGCCCTGGCCACTCATAAACTGGACAGGTTCTTGTGACAGCACTGGAAATAACAGCCTGGATTCCACTGGCTAAACAAGTAATGGTTTACCTTCACAATTCTGGGAGTTACCAGTGACATGCTCTGTGCTTGGTGAAGGAACAGATGTTTAATAACTGTGCAGTAGCAAGGAGGAGGTTATATAACATGGCTGAGCTATTTTTGAACTTTGGAAAATGCTGACTGCTCTTTTCAAAGTGTCTTCTGTAAAATCAGGAATATTAAACGTGAAGAAAATATCCCCCTTTCCTGTACTATTTTTTCCCCTGAAACCCTATGTACAGAAACAGGTCGATGGTAAGGTCATCAACATACCATCCCTTGCAAGCAGCGCCTTGTACCATGCCCAGCCCATGAGCAATAAATCATTGTTACAATATCCTAACTGCACCAGCTCTTTGCATGAGATTATAAATAAAGTCCATGAGGACCACCAAGTGGCACGTCTAGCTGGCCCCACGACTTTGTTCTCAACCAGTCAAAGCTGGATCTCAGATCCCCTCAGTAACTCATCATGAAAACATCAGGTATGACCTCATCTGAACTTCTTCTGAAGCTATTTGCAACCTCCCTACTATATAGGAGGAATAGTGAAAGCTATTTGTTTACTAGATGCTTTGCAAAGAAAGAACTTCATCCAGCTGAAAATGTAATTTTTAAGCTTGAAGTGAGGAACTCCTAACTTGAGAGTCCTAGGTATCTATTGAACAAGCAGATAGATCTAACTCAGGCTACAGATAGATTTGTTCTCTGCTTTCAGCAATCTAGACTGAAAAATCCTTTACTATAAAAATCTAAGTGTCCATCAAAAAGGAATAATTAAATAAAAGATGGAACACTTATATAATAGAATATCATCAATAAAATGAATGCAAGTGAATCATCTTCATAGAGGGATTTTGAAAATATAAGATTGAGGTAAAGGAAATTGGAATACATTAGACACCATTTGTGTACATTAGAAAGAACTATGTATTGGGAATATTATTGCACATGTATGTGTATTGAAAATACAAAAACATGTACATGGATTTGGATGTATACCAAATTAATCATCATGTTTTCCCCTTCTATGGAGAGAAGAGAAGAAAAGTGGGACAGGGAAACAAATATAATCAGAACTTCTACATTATCATTAATATTTTATTTCTTTTAAAATGCTGAAACACACATTAAGTTTTGGCATGTTTAGCTTTGTTCTCTATGATGAATACTGGGTTGAGTATTTTCCCAGATTCTGTAGTTTTCTGTACTATTCTTTCTTTTCAATATTAAAAAAAGAATTCTTATTACCTAACTTTGTCTTTAGACAAATTTCCCCCATCTTGAACAGACTATACAATGTTTAAGGAAAGAAGTTATATCTTAATTCATCTATGTATCCCAGGGGCTAGCACAGTGTCTGTTGCTTGGAAAGAATGATAGACGAAGGATAGAAGAATATAGTGCCTTGGCTGGGTGTGGTGGCTCACGCCTGTAATCCCAGCAATTTGGGAGGCTGAGGCAGGTGGATCACCTGAGGTCATGAGTTCGAGACTGCCTGGCTAACAGGGTGAATCCCTGTCTCTACTAAAAAATAAAAAAATTAGCCAGATGTGGTGGTGCACACCTGTAGTCCCAGCTACTTTGGAGGCTGGGGCGGGAGAATCTCTTGAATCCAGGAGGTGGAGGCTGCGGTGGGCTGAGATCACGCCATTGCACTCCAGTCTGGGCAACCCAGTGAGAGTCCATCTCAAAAACAAAAAAAACAAAAAAACCAACCTGCCTTTTTGGGCTTTCTCTAACTCCCTGTCAAGGGCAGCCTGGCAGGGTTCCACTGTTCCCTAGGGTGGGCGTCAGGGACCGTGGGAGAGCATGGCATGGAGCGACTGCTCATGCATCATCCAAGCTTATACACTGGGTGGACACCACCAGCCCTGTATGGATGGAGAGATGTTTCATTAAACACAAGCAGTGGATGGCAACTTAACACACTTGATTAATTGCTTCTCTGGGGCTGAAATATCATTTACAAAATTGCTGTGTTTAAAGGTATAACTTTGGGAAATAGCACAAAAGCATTTCACAGCAGCAAAAAAAAATTTTTTTTAAAAAGAATAGAATCCCAGTGGTCACTGGAAAGAGATCTAAATGTCTTGCCAATTATCCGTCTAGAATTCCTTTTCCTGTATATATTATATTTCAATTGCCCTAAAATTGAGTTATGTTTCTATCAAAATTACACATTTCTGAATATTCCAGCTGCAGGGCACATCTTATTATGGGGAACGAGAATTCATTAGCCTCACTTGTGTCTTTGGGCTGGCAGCAATCCTGCCTCCGTAAGAAACTCCCATGTCCCATGTTGATTTATCTGAGTTCCTTCCTGATATCAGGACAATTATTTAAAATGCTGAAAGTGGCAATGTAGAAACAGGATTACTAAAGAGGGTAAAAGGACAGAGGACAGAGAAATGTCAAAGGAGCATGATTTCTTAATTCAAGAGTTCATTTTTCAGATTTATGTTAATTGTAAAGAGGTATATTCTGTCTACTTCATCACACACACACACACACACACACACACACACACGCACACAGATAGACAAATCCCTCCAGCCCCAGTTCAGAGATACCCTCTGAAATGTAGCAGATTTAAAGTCCTAAAACTTTGCAGAAATATTTCAGAGTGACATAGTACCCTGCTGGCAATAAACCAACATGGTTTGCTGACTGTAATTCCTTTTTTTTAATTTTTTTTTTTTTGAGATGGAATCTCTGTCACCCAGGCTGAAGTGCAGTAGTGTGATCTCAGCTCACTGTAACCTATGCCTCTCCCTCTCAGGTTCAAATGATTCTCCTGCCTCAGCCTCCTGAGTAGCTGGGATCACAGGCATGCTCTACCACACCTAGGTAACTTGAGTATTTTTAGTAGAGACAGGGTTTCACCATGTTGGCCAGGCTGGTCTTAAACTCCTGGCCTCCAGTGATCCACCCGCCTCAGCCTCCCAAAGTGCTAGGATTACAGGCATGAGCCACCACCCCTAGCCTGATGACTGTAATTTCTGATGATCAAAACCTTTACTGATCACTCTGGAAGTTATTTAATATTACTAGGTGGTAAATACTGTGCTAAACAGTACTTTTCACGCAGCACCTCAATGAATATGACAATCTCTAGAATGTTGGTTCTCAAAGCACAGCCCCTAGACCAAGAAAATCAGCATTACCCCAAAACTTGAAAGAAATAGCAAATTCATGGGGTCCATGCCATATTTTCTATTACATTAGAAACTCTGAGATTGGGGCCTAGTAACTCGTGTCTTAACAAGTCCTCCAGATATTCTGATGCCTGCTGAGGCTTGAGAAATGTTGCCTAAAATTTAGGTGGTATTATCATCACTTTGCAATAAACACCTGAGGCCCAGAAAAGTTGAATGATTGTGCAAGTCATGTAGAAAGTGGATGAAACAAGCTTTGAATGCAGACAAGTCTAATTCCAGAGCTGAGGCCCTCTATCACAGTTCTACACTGCCCATTATCTGAAGAATGAAGCATGGATTAAATCAGTGAACATCAGGCAAAGCCATGCAAAATGGGTATAGAAGTGATCATTCTAAATCTCAACAGCTGAGCATAATGACAGGCCACAAGGAACAATGACACTTCTCAGAAATATAAAATTTAACTTAAATGTTCACCAAGATGGGAGTAGTTAAATAAATTATGATACATTCATATAATGGAATATAATGCTGTTTTACGAGTAATGTTTGCCAAGATTTCCAGTGACCTACAAAAATACTTAGAATATAAGAAGGGAAAAAATTCAGATGCAAAATCAAACAGAAACCAGGAATACTAGTGTGGGAAGTTTCCCCAAAGCGTAACATGCTGGTGAGGATGTGGGAAATTGAGTAGTTTCACAAACTGTTGGTGTGAATATAAATTGATGTAGTTACTTTGCAGGACAATTTGGCAATAGATGCTTCAATTTAAAATGCACATGAATTAGGACCCAAAAATCCTGTATCTTAGAATCACCCCTAGAAAAAAACAAAGACATGTATAAAGATTATCATTGCAGTTTAGCTTCTAATAGGAAAATAACCTGACCAAAACCCTAAATTAAATGTTTATATCACAAAGAAATGATGAATTCTTGAGGTGATGAAAACCCCATTTACCCTGATGTGATTATCACACACTGTATGCCTGTACCAAAATACTTCACTTATTCTATAAATAGACACATTTTTGTATTGGGGTTTGGGGCAGGAGGTGGAGACGATTAATAGATTTAAAAAAATAGAAAGAATGAAATGGACCTACTATATGATAGCACAATAGGGTCACTATAGTCAATGACAAATGACTTGTATATTTTAAAATAACTTAAAGAACATAATCAAATTGTTTGTAACTCAAAGGACAAATGCTTGAGGGGATGGATACCCCATTCTCCATGATGTGCTTATTTCAGATTACATGCCTGTGTCAAAATATCTCATCTACCCCATAAACATATATACCTACTATGTACCCATAATTTTTTAAAAATAAAAGAAAATTAACTCCTAAATTTCTGTCATTATGTAGATTGGATAGCTAAATCATGATACCATGATACTATATTGAAGAATGTGATGTGGGTGTTGGAGTTAGACTTGTCTGGGTCCAAATCTTTATGAGTTACAGAAAATATAGATACACATGAGATATAGTTATAGATAGATAGATAGATAGATAGGAAGAAAGAATAATCCCAGGTGTAGGTTTCCAAGATATATTGTTGAGTACTAAAAAAAGGTAAGTTGCAGGAAACAAAGTTTGATGTGACTTATCTTACAAAGGAGATGAGAGAAAGAGGGAGGGAGAACAAAATAAAAATCCCATAAGTAAACATACAACTTTCTGCATTTTCAGTGAGTATTTCCGTCAATGAGTATGTAAGCAAGCAAACAATGACAACAACAAACTCTGATCCCACTTTGGGAGACAACAAGCCCTTTCTTACGGGTGCAAGGTGTGCATCGGGACCTCTGGCCTCTCCATCTGCCCGTAGCAGCTGGCCTTGGCCTCAGGAATGTAGGAGAACTTCTCCAGCATAGATGATGCAGCGGTGGTGAGGATGCCGATGCCGTCCCTCACTCTCGCCTCCAGGCTGTAGTCCCAGTCATCGTAGGAGACGGAAATGAGTCCTGATGGAAACTCTTTGGGGATGAGCTCCGTGTTCCCAGAGACCAAGCTGGGGACAATCCAGAAGAAATCATACCCGGTAAGGCCGAGGGAGCGGGCCTCACTCAGAATGAGGACAGCCTCGTCTTTGGAACAGTAGAGCAAGATGACAGAAGAGTGGATCTTTTTCAACTGGACTTGCGTCTTGGCATCCTCAAAGGAAGTGTCCAGGGTGATCACATTCTGCATGTCCCAGCCCACAAAGCTATTGTCCACTGTGGTCTTGACGAAGCTGATGAAGTCCCTGTAGCCAGGGAAGATGGTGGTCACCAAAGAGAAGACATGCCAGTCATAATCCTGCATGATCTTCAGCATGACTGTGGCTTGTTGCTGGATGGATGCTCCAAATTGGAAGAAGGTAGACGTCGGATCCTGCCAGAAGAAAGAGAGCAAAACAGAGGATGAGGCAGGAGGTGGTTTATATAGAAGCACAGCTGCATCCTAGAAGTAAGGAAAGTAAATCACACATCAACCATTTGCAGACATTCCTGAGCACCTACTGTATGCCAGACTCCTCCAGCACAGATCCTGCAACTACAGAGAGGAGAGAAGCCCTGGTATTCAGGAGTTCATAGCCAGGTCCTGGAAGGATATCTGTTATTATTGCTTGCTTATCATCTATTCTTCTCATTTTCCTCTAGTTCATTCTGCCCCTTGCTCCTTTGAGACCGTATGGTTCCAACAGAACAAACTATCTGTTCCCACCCCAGCTCATGATGGGAAAATCAAGCCAAGGAAACAAAACAGCATCAGCAAAGACAGTTTTCTAATGATATATTTGGAGCCCCTGGGGTCTGTCAAGTCTGAAGCCATTTCTTCTGGACTTCTCAGTTATAGGAGCCAGTAAGTTTCTATGCTCACATAAGCAATTTGAGTAGGGTTTCTGTCACTTGAATGTAAGACTCCCATGTAATACAGAGTGTCATAAATACCATGTTGACATGTACCTTTTCAATCAACAAATATTTGTCAAACACTTATTAAGCGCCAACACCATTCTAGACGTTAGGGAAGTAATGAGGTAGGACACAGACACAGACACAGTCTCTCCCTTCATAGATCTGATGAGAACTTGAGGAAAAGCAATTTCCATGAACTGAGGGCTAAAGAGGCATATGACATATTGAAGGAGCATCCAGGTGAGGAAGAGGGGAAGTGAGTGGGTGTTAGAGGGGTCCTGAGGATGCACTGCAACTATTTCAGAAGCTGTAGATGAATGCATCATGGTGTCCAAAGCAGGGGATACAACATGATATTGAAGAGCTTGGCAGAACCCCCAGCACATAGGGTCTGAGGACTAGGTCCAAAGGGTTAGACTCTATCTAGAGGATAAGGGAGAGTCACTGAATGCTCTCACCCTAGAAAGTGGCATGATAACTTATGTTGGGTTAAAGGTCCTCTATTAGCCCTAACATCTCCACCAATCTAGGATCATGAGAACAAATTTCCATTTAGAAAAGGCAGGTGATGCATACAGTGGTACAGTATACAAACTGTCTTCACACCCCCTAACTCATCAAATCCCTGCAGTGATCCTACAAAGTTGGTATTGTTGGCAGGGAAAATGAGGCTCAAAATGGTCACACAGCAAGTAGGCATCTGAACCTCGGTGCCGTGACTCTGCGTCCTAGCCCCCTTTCTGACACTCAACCACAGCCTTCCTGGGATCACTAAAGATCTGCATGGAACAGATGCTTAAACCACATTGTTGACTGGTGGCTATGGTGTAAAAATGCTGAAGAAAAAGAAGGTATGCCTCTGTGTTACAGCAAAACAGGATTTGACAAGTGCTGAAAAATTTTTTTGTCAGGGAACTGAAAGAATTCTCAAAGGGTCTTCATCATATTATACTCGTTTTTATTTTGTATTTTGTATTTACCATGTGTATTGAACACAACCTCAACAGGATAACTTGTGGGGATTCCATTGCGTGTGTGTGTGTGTGTGTGTGTACATGCGTGCACACGTGTGTGTGTGTGCGTGTGTGTAAAAAGTGGATGTTCCATTCAGGTTTTTCAGAATAATACTTTGTAGCTCTGCATGCCAATTATTTCAACAAGCTTACATCGCTTTCCCTGTGGGTGCTCACTAAAAGTTTTATCAGAATGGGCCAAAAGTTATAGTTCTTCGAAAAACTGCTCTTTTCTGAAATGCATGGGTTTGGGGGATAATCTGAGTGAAGCGTGGCCTGAAGGCAGGGAGAAGAAACAAGAATAAATGTCTTCTGGGCCCCTTCCAACATTAAAGTTCTATGAATTTTACCTAATTAAATCAATTAAAGTGGATAACAGATTTAAAGACTTTGGATAATTATTTTTTCCCTACAGTAGCTTTTGCAGAAATCCAATATTCTTGAATTGATTAACCATTTTAAATCACAAGACTGTGAGCTCCTCAAGGGCAGAGATTTTTGTTATCCTCATCTTTATGTCCCCAGAACCTGGCAGAAGTCTTGGTACACCCATAAATGGATCACAAAGGAATGAATATGTGAATGAAGCCTAAGAGGAATGTTCTTGGTTTAGACCAGAAAGGAAAAGAAGGAGAATTCAGTATCTGAGACTGTATTTTGTGTAGATTCTGAATATCATGTCCAAAACAAAACAAAACTTTCAACATCATCACCTACACCTACCTACCCTGAAGAACTACCCAACCATTCAATACCCAACCTATATCTCAATGTGTCCTTTATTGATAAAGAGGAGAATATAGAAAACCTGTAAACCTGAGTAGTTGTTCAAAGAACCTCATTAAATGGCAAAAAAAAAAAAAAAAAAAAAAAAAGGCAAAACATAAAGAAACCACCAATAGAAGTAGAGTCTAAAAACAATTATATTCACCACCCTCACACACTGTGAGATGCCTCTTGGGATGGGATGAAAATGCTCTAAATTTAATTACAAAAGAAATGTAATAACTCCCACGGAGAAATGATGCCTTGAAGAAAGCCGGTCACCAGAGCTACCTTGTAACTGCAAAAGGTGGTGGATCAGCAACTTGCACTGAGTACACAAGGAATACAGAAAGCTCTCAACAGGACTCACCCTAAAGGCACCACTGGATCCCGATAAAAAGGGTCTATGAAACACTTCCTTGGGAACACCGGTATTGGTGGAGAGGTGGAGGTCAGACATGCCAGATGGTAATGGAATGTGGGATCCTCCAACACCCTTGCTCCATGTACTCTGAGCCAGACATGACCACTGTACCCATGAAAAGGTTTGTGCACAGAGCAGAGCTATAAGCACACGCATCTTATCTGGTTCTCCACATGTAGAGGAGGGCATGGCTGCACTGTGAACTTCCTCAGGAGAAAGATAATTACAGGGACAGCAGTTAATCAGCCCAGAGCCAGCTCGGCACAGCCCATCTGTGAAAGATCTTGTGCAAAAACCCTTGCTTTGTGCTGTCTCTGTCCTGCCAAACTTCAGCCCAAGATGAATCTCTCCTATTACCCTTTATGCTGATCCCCATTCACAGTCTCTCCCCAGAATGGAGAATACTAGAACCTCTGGGGTTGGACTATCCAGTTCCAATCCTCATTACGTGGCCTTGGGTTGGGGGAAAAAAATGACTCAATCTTTCTAAGTCTCAGTTTTCTCATCTATAAAATGGGTGCAGCTATGGTAATAATGATCACAGTTAACATGCTAGAAATACTTACTCTATGAGAGTCAGGTTGCTCCTTATTTTCTAGGTAATATCTCATTTAATGCCACCCCCAGCCACCTTACTAAGTTGGCACTAGTAGTATGCCCATTTTACAAATGAAAAAAGACCCAGAAGCACAGTGACTTTCCCAGGTTCATACAGGTAGAAAATCGGGTTTGCCTGCACTCAGAGTCTAGAGCTTTTTACCTCTGCACTCTGTTGTTGCCAATAATGGCGCTTCCTCATTGAGTTGTAGACATTAAATGATCTCCCTGTATCAAAGCGTCCAGCGCAGTGCCCATCTGATATCAAGTACTAAGCAAATATTTCACATCAGGAGATTATGCTATTTTTTCAAAGAGGTAATCCACACTCTGGACTCAGAGCATCTCAACCACTCACCCTGTTCAGAGCTGCCCAGTTGAAACTCTTTTTTTTTTTTTTTTTTTTTGAGACGGAGTTTCGCTCTTGTTACCCAGGCTGGAGTGCAATGGCACCATCTTGGCTCACCGCAACCTCCCCCTCCTGGGTTCAGGCAATTCTCCTACCTCAGCCTCCCGAGTAGCTGGGACTACAGGCGCGTGCCACTATGCCCAGCTAATTTTTGTATTTTTAGTAGAGACGGGGTTTCACCTTGTTGACCAGGATGGTCTTGATCTCTTGACCTCGTGATCCACCCACCTCGGCCTCCCAAAGTGCTGGTATTACAGGCGTGAGCCACCGCGCCCGGCCCCCATTGAAACTCTTAAAGCATCACTTTACCATGCCACTGCCCTGCTCTATAGTCATCAGTAGCTCCCCTCAGCCTACCATGTTAAGTTCAGACTCCCTAGCCTACTCCTTTATGTGCACCAGCTTTATAGTTGATATATCATGGGCTCTAGGGTCTATTGAACCTGAGTTCGAGTCCTGCCTCAGCAGGACTGTGGCTAACTTAGCTGTGTGGCTTTGGGAAAGTGCTTAATCTTTCTGGGCCTGAGTTTCTTTACCTTTAAGATAGGAATAATGACCCTTCCATCCCATGGGGCTGCTGTGAGAATGGGATAAAATGGTAGAAGTAGAGACTCATCTGTCCACACCTGTCTTTGATAGTTTGGGTGCTTGCCTACACATCCTTGGTCCTACAGACCACACAGACATCGTTAGAAACCTAAGAGGGTCCTCATCCTATTTAGGGACTGGCCTCTCCAGGTCCACTGACGTGCTAGTTTCAAATCCTTACCTCCCCCTGCAAAACAGCTCATTCATTCTGACCCCAAGAAGCCTACATAATGCAAAGAAACTCCCTTTCTGTACAGCAATGAATCCATGCTTTGGAGAGAAGCCATCCCTAATGTCCTTTCTGGGCATCATGCAGTTACCCTGTACCACTCTCATTCCTACTGACACCTGAAACTTCAACTTCAAAACCACCGTGAACCAAAAGCATCATCCACCCCTTGAAGGGACAGAAACGAGGACCTATTTGCACAAAATAATTGCATAACAAAGCAATGAAGAGGATCACATTTAGCGTTGGGATTTTCTAGGGTGATTTTATGGACTGGCAGGACATGATGGGCAATCTGGCCACACTCCCAAGGCCTGGCAGCCAATATGCCAAATGGTCCGAAGCCCTGAATGTCCTTTCCACTCCCTCCCTTGATGGTAGCGGCTACCTCTCCTGCACTTACCTCTGCCTGCCATGGCTTAGCCTGTACTTTTTGGATTCTACATACCAGCCTCTGACCACCTCTGGCACTTGGCTTCCTTAGAATGTGCAGCCGGGGGAGAGGAACAGATTTCATACACCCACTTTGGTTCTGAAGCAAAAGCACTTCTCTTCCCATGCTCACTGCTCTGCAGAAGACAGAACAAACTGTTTTAAACACAGAGCGAGGGAGGCAAGAGGGTGTAGGATTCTGGGTGTCTGCTCTAGACTCTGTGTTTCAATCTCATCATAACAGAGGTCTCATTCAATCAGGACTAGAGCATTAGATCCTGTTCTAGAATGTTCCAGAGCTTGCTGGATCCTCAGGGTAACACCTGACTCCATGGGTACCAAGGCCTGGTGTTTCCTAGAGTCTAATACCAACATGCATTTCATTTAGCCATTAGTAAAGGTTACAAAGCACACCCACACCCATTATCTCTTTGATCCTAACTACACAAGAGATAACGCAAGTGGCATAACCCTCATGAATGGTGCTTCTCCTAAAGACACAGGATGAGAGGTTAAGTGATTTCCCTGAGATCCACATGGCCCCATGGTGATGACAGCTCAATCACCGTGAGATGCAACCAGTGTTCTCTTGCTCACATTAGTGGCTCTCATTCCTGGCTGCACATCTGAATCCCTTAGAGAGTTACCAAAGAATAACCTATGCATTGTGCCCCATGCCATTATGATTGAAATGGAGTCTCTGTGACCTGAGTATCTGAACTTTAAAGCTGATTTATTGGTTTTTCCTCTGTTTCTTCTCAACAGTAGTATGGTTGAAAAGTAGGTATTCAAGTTAGTATCTTGAAAGCCTACTAAAGTGTCTGACACACAGCAGGGGCCTGATAAATACTTGGGGAAAAAAGAGAGGAGCAGGAGGCTTATCCCAGGAAGCATGAGAGAATTGGTCACTATTGTCAACCCTGCACCCATTTTCACAGCTTATTTTCCTGCTGTCTGACAAGAAAAGGAAATAATGCAGGTAACCCAGTAACAACCCAGAGAGACTCCTTGGGAATTTGCATTTTCCTGTTGAGGATTGCCCTGGTGATCCCTGGCAAGCACTGATGTGCTTTCTGTTACTCTCATAATGTGTCAGCTGAGCATTTCAACATATTTTATTTCAATTTCCAAGGGTAAGAGGAAAAGTAAAAGCATCAAATAAGCCTGTAAGCCTCATGATTCAAATGGATAGCATTCTCACATGCACATAAGCTGAATCGGTCCCATTGGAGGATAACTACTCCATGACCATCCACCTCCCTCCCCTTTCCTTTGTCATCATCCATCATCCTCCATCATCATCACATCCATCCTCTTTCTTCTCACCATCATCATCATGGCAATCATCATAGTCAATATCTGTCTTGGGCATATCCAATATGTAGCTCTATATAGCATACAATGGGATGCCTTATTATTAAAGATTTTAATCTGGATTGTATGTGGTTGCCTAGTTGAGGAGAGGTGTGAATCTTGCCTGTCTTTCAGACTGAGAATTCCTGAGGGCAGAGTACCGTGCCCTTATGAGTCCTGCTGAGCACCTTGCAGACCACTGGGACACTTTTTTGGGAGGGAAACTGGTACAATCATCCCCCTAGAGTGCAAGACTTCCACTGGGCAGGAAAGGATCCCATCCTCTATGTACTTAAGCAGACCTGCCAGATCTACCACTCTAGAAAGAGACATTCATCCATGGATTGTCTTTTTTTTTCTTTTTAAGATGGGGTTTCACCTTAATGGCCAGCCTGGTCTTGAACTCCTGATCTCAGGTGATCCACCCACCTTGGCCTCCCAAAGTGCTAGGATTAGAGGCGTCAGCCACTGAGCCCAGCTGGATTGTCTTTCATTCATTCAAAAAATTTAATAAACTCTGGCTGTGTGCCAGGCATTGTTCCAGGAAAGTAAATCTAGGGAAAGAGGATACTAAAGTGAAAGCTCCTGATTCCATGAATTTTACATGTTTGGGGGAAAAGACAAACAAAGAAGGACATCAATAATAGAATAATTGGCCAGGTATAGTGGCTCATGTCTATAATCTCAGTACTTTGGGAGGCCAAGGAAGAAGGATTGCTTGAGGTCAGGAGTTCAAGACCACCTTGACCAACCCCAGAGTAAAATCTGTCTCAAGTTTTAAAAAATTTGAATAAAAGAATAAATAGAATAAATTCAAGGAAGTCAGATGATGTCCTAGTTTATTCAAGAGTGGGATGGAGATAGGAGCCCCACTCTAGGTCATCTGATCTGCTACATTGGAGCTGATCAAAAAAATATGAAGGAAGAGTCCTCTAGGCAAAGATTAGGGGTGAGATGGGATAGGGAGGGCCATTCCAACAGAAGAAGCCACATAGCAAAGTTAGGAATGGGCTAGTCAAGTTCAGGGAACAGAAGGAAAGTCAGAACAGCTGAAGTTTAAGGAGCAAGGGAGAGTGGTGAGAAATGAGTTAGGACAGGAAGCAGAGGCTACATCACAGAATGAATGCCCTGTGGCTCAGGATAAGGTGTCTGTATCTAATTTCTAGGTCAATTGTATTCTAAACAACTCCTCTGCTAAATGTGCCACCAGTGGCTAGGCTCAGTGGCTCACGCCTGTAATCCCTGTACATTGGGAGGACAAGGAGGGTGGATCACCTGATGTCAGGAGTTTGAGACCAGCCTGGCTAACATGGTAAAACCCTGTCTTTACTAAAAATAAAAAAAATCATTGGGCAGATGGCATGCGCCTATAATCCCAGCTACTCAGGAGGCTGAGGCAGGAGAATTGCTTGAACCCAGGAGGCGGAGGTTTCAGTGAGCCAAGATAGCACCACTGCACTCCAACCTGGGCAACAAGAGTGAAACTCCTTTAAAAAAAAATGCCACTAGTGTCTCCCAACAGGGAAGCTGGCAGAAACCTGGAATTTGGGGGACTTTGTATAAGATAATCCTATTCTTCCCTCTGGAATTCTGACCTGTGTCAATAGGTAAGTCTACATTGACTTACATAGAGGGGCTGCCATACATAGAGGGGCTGCTGCTGAACTGAAGGAAGTAGCTTTATTTCTGGAATAAAAAGGAGTGTTTCAAGCTTTCCCATAACACTTGCTAGGTTATTCATTTGCTGTATCATTTACTCAACTGGTACCCTAACTTTGAATAGTGTGGCCAGAATTCCCATGTTTTTCTGTGAATTTCAGACCTTGTCCCAGTTTACCACCCAGAGCCAAGTTTCCCACTCTCAAATCTGCAAGGCCGGAGGAAAGAACACATACATGCATGGAGAGATGTATTTCTTGATAGTCATTGTAACTAATTTAGGATGGCCCAACATACTGTACGTTAATTAGGACCACACAATGATTATTGCTCTTGGACTCAGTCTTGCTTTCTAAATTACTAGCAGAGATGGCCAAAAAGAGGCCCTGCTGAGATTTCAGACCCTTATTGTTATGCAAGGGCACAGCAAAGGCCCAAGCTGGCTTCACCTGGTGCTCTGTCAACCTGCAGGTGAGCATCTGACTCCAGGCTTCCAAACAGGGTCATTAGCAATTATGGATTGTCTGCGGCTAGGCCCAGATAGTCTCACACAGAAAGCAAGCATGGTTCCCACCAAAGCCAGTGGGAAATCCTACTGGACCAAAGGCCATGGGGTCAGATCTCTGAGGAGCTGATAAATTTAAGTACAAGGAAACATCTTTATTTTGAAAGTCCCAGCTTTGACTGGACCACTGGCCTTCTCTGTGTCCCTGAAGCTATTTTTTTCAGATCCCATTTTTCATGAAGTATGGGCCTCCCTGAACCACGTGGTGGATATTTTTTATTTGAACCACTGAGTATCTGTTCTTCCTTTACTGGCAATAGTGAATTTACCTGAGAGACATCATTTTCTTCTCTCTCTCAGTCAAGTCAATTAGCCCATAGTGCCAGTAATTAATATGGGGGTAGGAACATGTCCTAACCTGACCTAATCAGAGTGGCTTCCTGGATTTACAAAGAAAGAGACTAGGAAAACACAGCTTCTTTTACTGTTAGACCTGAACCTGGAAGGATGTTCAGACAGAATTTCTGACAGCCACCCAACCACCATACACTAACCTAAGAAGAAAGCTATCAGACCCAAAGTTAAAGCTGGAAGATGGAGAGTTACCGAGTTCTGATGTCCGTGTTTAACACCTTGTTCAAGCCACACCTGATGACAAATTCTCTTATTGTCAAAATTGCATGTTTCAATTAATTACCTCATTTTACTTAAGCCAATTTGATTAGGTTTTCTGTTACTTGCAACCAAGGATTCCTGATGCCACTTTGGCTAGGGAAAAAATAATACTGTAATATGTTTAACTCATCTTCCCGAAGTTGGATAAGAATAATGCAAACTACAGAGTAGTGCATCCGTCTTCATCATCACTCCCTTTTCTTACCATCCTTCCCTTTTTCATCATCATTCTTCCCTTTTCCTGGGATACTCACCTCTCTTCACAAATCTCACTTTTCTCTGCATGAGCTCTTCATCTTTCCTCATTGTTTTTTGTTTTTCTGTAATTTGTGCTGAGATTGGTTTCTTCTCAAAGACTCTGACAGCCACAACTGCCAAGACCCAGACCTAAGACATGACAAGTTGCCACCAATAATAATCGCTTGTCATTAAGCTGTTCCAGCAAAGAGAAAAAGCAAACCAGTCCCGTTCATTAAGTTTTCATCTCCAGCTGTCATACATAGAGGGGCTGCTGCTGAACTGAAGGAAGCAGCTTTATTTCTGGAATTAAAAAAAAGTGTCTCAGGCTTTCCCGTAATACTTGCTAGGGGCAGACGCTGATGGTAAACATTATAGTCTAAATGTCCTTTTCAAAAATATCCCACTGTTCTCGAAGAAATGTCTACAAGCAGCTCTGAATGCTCAGCTTCCAGAAGAAATTGCTTCTTCTCCCTTTGGGAGTCTGTACATTCCTGTTATTAAAGGCATAGACACTGGTGCCAAATAGAGAGTTCAAGTCTCAGCTCTTTCTCTTACTGGTGTCCGGGCCTTGGGCAAAATCCTTACTAGCTCTGAGGCTCCATTTTCTTATTTTTTTTTTAATGGAGGGAATTGTATTCCCTACTTTAAAGAGGTTGTTGTGATTGGGATAATGCATGTATTACTCTGAGCACATACCGAGAGCTCCATTAATGAGAGTTGTGATTATCGTGGTTGTTATAATCAAGAAAGAATCAACCACAATGACGGCAACAAAACTCAAAACACTACAACCCACCAGCACAGCACTAATGCAAATACAAACAGATCCCCTGTGGCTTTTTTCCACGTCTCCTAAATCCCACACCTTTGCAGCACCATGGCAAAGGAGCTCTTATTGCGTGCCAAGCACTGAGGTGAAAGCAGGTTGACAACCCATCCTGATGTTAAACCTTTGCAGGAACTCTTTCAGTCCTGGGCAAATCAGGACAATCAGCTGATCACACAGAGATCTTCAAATGCATTTATTTGATCCTCACGCTCATGTTTCAGGGAAGGTATTTCTATTTCCATTCTACAGTTAAGGAAGTTGAGGCTTGAAGAGAGGCACTTCTCAAACTCTAATGAGCATAAGAATCACTTTGGATCTTGTTAAACACAGCAGGTGGGGGCTAGGGCATTGTTAGGAAGCTCCCAAGTGGCATCAGTTGCTGCTAGTCCATGGACCAAGCTTTCAGTAGCAAAGTTGTAGAGGTCAAGTCACATGTCACATCCAATATCACACAGTGAGCATCTCTCAGAATGATGGTTCTGACCCAGGGGTCTTGGTGCCAGGTGACCTGTCTGTCTGTCTCAGGGAGGACTGGACAATGACGTAAGACAGTGTCTGATGTCTGACATTCTCACCACCGAGTGTTTCCTTCAGGCAAGTCACAGGTATGTCACGCCCGTCAGTCCCCATCATCTTATCCAGCAAAGCACTTTCAGCTTTGAGTCAGAACGTACTGTGGGGGAGTGAAAGAAGAGGGGCCGCCCTGGGGTGAACTGCCTCACTCCTGGGAGAGAACCGAAGCCACCAAGGAATGAGGACAGCACACAGAGAGAGGAAAGCACCAGTCGTATGGTACCCATGGCCATCTGCCAAGCAGAAAATGACCCCGTGGCATGCATAGCCACCTTTCCCCTGCAGGTTGGCACTGCAGCTCAAAAATGTACACAAGTGGCTGAGTCTCCCTGAGCTTTCATTTTTTTAATCTATAAAATGGACTTGGCAGTTCTCTAATTACCTGGAGGGGAGCTGGGGGATCTGTAACAGGGTGATGAGTAAGAGCTCCATGAACTGAAAGGTAGGGGACCAATGTGGGAGCTTACTGGGGAAAGAGGAAACAGCTGCCACCTCCTCTCTCCCCTCCACCCCCATGGTGCTCCCAGAACACACTGTCCAGGTCTCTATTGTCAACTGTCACCAGGTATTTTAGATGTCTATTTAAATATCTGTCTCCATGCAACCAGATTAATGTTAATTCATCTGTACAGTAATAGCATCCAGTCCAGCTCCCGTATATGGGGAGCTCAAAACACATTTAGTAAAGGTATAAGTAAGCAGGTGAATGGATGGACAGACAGATGGATGGATGGATGAATAGCCAAATGGATAGATGAATAGATGGGGCAGAAAAACACATGGACGGACAGATGGACAGATGGATGGATGGATGGATGAGATGGATGGGATGGATAGTTGGATGGAACAGACAAATGAATAGATGGATTGATGGACAAATGGATGAACAGGTGGATGGATGGGCAGGTGGATGAATGGATGGATCTGTGGATGGACAGATGAGTAGATAGATGGATGGGGTAGATGGATGGATGATGGAAAAGAAAAAGGAACAGATGGGTGAATCGGTGGTTGAATGAATGAATGGATGGACAGATGGATGGATGGGTGAATGGATAGAGGGATGGATGGATGAATGGATAGATAGGTGGGATAAGCAGATAGACAGATGCATAAACAAATAGATGGATGGGCAGATAAATGAATGGGTGGGCAGGTGGATGGATGGATGGATGGACAAATGAATGGATGGATGGATGGATGGATGGATGGATGGATGGATGGATGTGACATGAGTTGTGGGTATAAGAGAGTGAAGAAATAAATGAACATCCAGTGAAAAAGTGAGTGGCTGAGTTAGTAGCACAGTAATGGGTTAGAGAGGGCAAGGTATATAAGTGAGAGCTGAATAAATGGGGAGTGTGAGATGAGGGGACTCAGAGGTAGGACTGAGTGTTTGAAATGTGAGAATCCATTGCCACCCAAACTCTGACGATCTGAAGGCGGAAACTAATACACAATTCTGAGGGGGGTTAGGCTGGTATTTTTCACTATCTGAAGCCTTGCTGCTTGCTCTCCAGGACTCATGAACCAAACAGGTTCAAGCAAAGTGGACTCCCTCTCTATCCAAACCCAGGAAAGGAATCGATTCCAACAAGAGCCCATGTCCTTGCTACTGTCAGAGCAGACTCAGGGCTTTTGTTAGCACAGGGATAGACTGTTTCCCTCCCCTAATCTCTAGCCAACTACCAAGCCTCTTTATTTATTCTTCTCTCCCAGCTACATATCCTCAGCAAAAACTTTTCTTCGATAACTTCAGTCTTGCAAGTGGTGTGAGGGGGTCCCTAGGGAGCCCTTGGACCTCATGGTTACTTGAGGCCCTGGCCAAGATAGAAAAAAGAAACTACTACTAAGGGTCTGGGAAGGAGGAGGTCACCACCCATCAACTGCACCACAAGATGTGGAAACCCATATCTTACTGCTTCTCGAAGGTATCCAAAGCTCCCGGGAAGCTTTCCAAACATCATTTACACCCCTCTGACTTTGCAGAACCCTACAACTTGAATAGGTTATAATGACCTTCTTCTCTAATGAGGCTACTAAGCAGGTAGAAAACAGGACAGGTATAATTTCTTTGTAGGAGCAGAGTCCCAGCCAAATCTTGGGAGGTAGCTTAGTGCAGTGGAAGGCACAGGGATTCTGGAATAAGACACATCTAGGTCCAAATCTCAGTTCTTACACACACTACCTCTGTGGCCTTGAGAAACTGGCTCAACCTCCTTAAGTCTCCATTTCCTAGGCTGTAAAACAGGAAAAGCAATTTCCACCAACTTCATGGATCAGATGAGCTCATGTAGAGTAGCTCCTGTTATCTCATTTAATCTTTAATGCAACCTCATGAAGAAGGTGGTATTAATATCTAATGTTAAAAATAATTAATTTAAATTTTACTGGATTCCAAAACCCTTGCTCTTCACCACTGGCAACATGCACCTTCTCCTTATCAGTGCTTAACCCATGAACTCCCTTTCCTTTACCCATTCATGTCTCCCATATATTCAGATACCACCTGAAGATCATCCCTTCCCACCACAGTGCTTCCTGCATCACCAGCTTCTTCCTCTGTAAGCAATGCATCCACAGCAGAAGAATGTGCCCTGAAACTAATGCCAGAAGATTTAGCAACCTAATCTGCACTGTTTTCCTGGAGCATAACATTCTGCTCACGAATCACTTCCCCCACTGAAGCTAACACAATACAGAGCTTCCTATAACTTACGTAAATAAGCATCTTATGGGCATCTGACTTATTCATCTCTCATACCTTTGGAGATGAGCAGACCAAAGACAGAATATCATCAGCCCCTTTAACAGAGCAACACTACATTCTCAAGGGCACGTTTGTGTTTGCGTTTGTGTATGTGCACACAGGCGTGGATGTCAAAAAGCTAATATTTGTTTGTTCTCTCCAGCAAGTACTAAGCCCGGCAGCCTGTCCAAGACACACTTGCAGCTCAAAAGAAGAGGATGAACTAAATGTGACCAGAGTTCACCATTACAATTGAACTCCAAGCACAAAAGGAATTAGGAACATAAACAAGGGGTGGAAAAATGAGCGATTTTAACAGAAAAATTGATGATTTGAGTGTTTGTTTCTCCGAAGTGACATAGAAAAAGAAATTGAATGTCAGTCTCTGCAAAGGGTTCCAAATTACTATTTGAAAGGAGAAAAACACAATCGAAGAAGGTCCATTTGTGTTCATGCTAAGCCCCGGGGCTTCCTGGCCCCTATCACACTCAGATCTGGCTGCAGGAGAGAGCTCAAGTCAGCCCATGTGTTCTTCAACCTCAGGTAAGTTTGTCTTCTCCAAAGTTGTTGAACTCAGAAGGGACTCCTTCCCTGGGGTTCAAAGGCCAAGGATGTCCTCACACAAACTGCCCAGTGACCTCCCAGCCCCCAATGATACCTCTCACCCTTGGGTATTTCATATTTTCTGCAAACCTTATGGTAACCATGAGAAATAAATAGAAGGGACTCTTTCTTCCTACTTTGTACCTGAGAAAATTAAGGCTGGAAGTGGGGAGGGTTCACTGGCCTCCTAGACCCATCCAGAGAAAAAGCCATGGAGCCACAGAGCTCAGCCCACCCTCAACATGGCCCAGTAGTGAGAGTTGTGGCCAAAGAAAGCTCAGGGCACCAAGGGACTACAAAGGAAGGGGACCTACCCAACCCAGCAAGAGAGGGTGAAAGGGTTCCCAGCAAATAACCCCTGAGCTCCTTGTGGATGGAAGGCAGCCTGGTACAGGCTGGAAAGGGCTGGAGAGAGAGCACAGAGAGAACAGTGTGCAAAGAGAGTATGCAGAGACACAGAGATTGAAGATCATGGCATCCACTGGGAATGTGAGTAGATTGGTGCTGCAGAAACATATGGAAAATTAAAATTAAAAAAAGCCAGAGAAGTGTGCGGCTAGGGCCCAAGGTTAGGTCCATGTCTGTCTGGCTCATAATGAGAAATACCTTTGAACCTGGTTCCATGACATCTGTCGCCTTTATATTCCATAGAACTCATATGATTTACTTACAATGCTTATTATCAGTATTTTCTGTCTGTTCAATTTCCTATTTGATAGAATGAATATAAGCTCCATGAAGTCAGGGATATTCTGTTTGCTGATCCCAAAGTACATATGACAGAGCCTGCCATAGAAAGGAACTCAATTGATCCCAAGTATATACAACAGAGCCTGCCATAGAAAGGAACTCAATGCTTATATTTGTGGGACTGGATTTAAGACATTCAAATCATTATTGGATGAAAAGGAGAAAGTCAGGCAAGAAGAAAGAGAAAGGGGGAAAAAGGAAGAAAAAGAGGGAGAGAGAAAGAGCATGGAAAGGAGGAAGGATGTTGAGACACAGGGAGTGATAAAAGAGGCAAGGAGTTAACACTTTCTGGGATTGATGAGAAGAATCTATGAAAGATTTTTAAGGAGCAGTGTGACATGAGCAGATTTTTGTCTGCTGGAAGGACCACTCCAGTTTGAGTATGAAGAAGGGCTTGGAGGAGGGAAGGAATAGAGGCAGGAAGGCAGACCCTGAGCAATCTCACTGAAGCAATTCCAGAAAAGAAGGCAAAATCTGAACTAGGATTGCTGAAATACAGACACAGAAAAGAGAAGTTCAAGAGATGTTTAGAAGGTATATTCAATTGGTCTTGGAAACCCATGAATGGGATTGGTAGGTATATTTTGGTGTGAAGGAGGATTGCCAGGTGAATGGTAATGTCACTTACAAAAGTGGAGAACAGGTTAGGAACCCTGCTTTCTTCCTCACAATTGTATCTCCAGCACCTAGCCTTGCAGCTGACATATAGTGGCCACTCTGTAAATGTTTGTTGAATCAATAACTGAGCAAGGACAGAAGTGGGTATAGGTAGAGGGACAGAGAAATGCAAGTGGAATTCAGGTTTGGGTTAGCTGGTTTTGAGACCTCCCTTCAAGAAGTCCAGGAAGAAGCTGCATATGCAGGTCTGAAGATGAGAAAGAGGTTAGGGCTGAGGTTCGATCTTTACAAGTTGTCTATCTGCTAGGGGTGGTGATTGTTGACAGCTGTGGATGGCATCTCCTAATATAGTGGAGTGAGAAGAACCTTATAAAGTATGGGTTAGCAGAAGGAGAGCATGTGTGGAAAGGAGGCAGAGAAAGAGTGTAGGAGAGGTACGAGGAGAAAGCTGGGGATTTGATAACTTAGAAGTCATGGAGTAGAGAGCTTGAAGGTGAAGGCAGGGGTGAAAGGTGTCTAATGTCCAGGAAGACAGAGGCTGAAAGGTACTGCTGCATGGTGCAGTGAAACATTCACCTGAGACTTTAAGGTAAGTGGTAGAAGCACAGCCTCAGAGTGGTCCAGAGGAGTCAAGGAGGCACAAGAAATAAAGGGGACAGTGGAGGAGGCCCCCATGCTTCTTCTCAAATACAGTATTTTAGAGGCACAGAGAAGAATTTCTCTAAATACTGGGATTCGAACTGGAGTCAGGGGGCTCCTTGTCCTGCCTTCTTCTATTTTCCCATTCACCAGGTCCTCTACATAAATCCTTCTGTGCTAGACAGAGAAACTTGTGCCAGAAAACACAGGATGTCCTAAAATAACTCCCTACATGCTAAAGGAAGATGAAGTGAACATTTTTCCTTTTTGTTTAATTCCAAAATGCATGCTTGCAAACACCTTCAGTGTTGAAGAACAAGATCATTAGTTCTTCACGCCGGACACCACTTTTTCCTTGCAGAGAAAACATAAAACCTAATTGTGTCTTGCTCCCCAGAGAATAGAAAGGAAGCGAAAGTTAGATGTGCACGTGGTTGGCAGATTCAGACAGACAGCTTCCTAGACACTCTCTGGAGTTCAGACGGCTGCTCTTTCCAGCTCACACACATTGCATCATCTTTCTGGTGATGTCTCCTCAAGGATTTGTTCCAACACTCTCTGATTTGAAAAGGACCAAGAACAGAGCTTATTAAAAACCCAAGACACTACATCTGATCGGGGAGCATCAACGGGCCATTAAACACTCACCTCATTAATAGCCTACAGAATGACTCCTTTTCGAAAGCTCACGCAAAATGGTGATTAGACAATCCTTGCATAGAAACCCATCTCTCCATTTTTCAGTCCCCTGCCGACCAAAATTTTCAGGCCACAAATTAGAAGTATCCCTGGCTTTAAAAAAAAACAAAAAAGGTTGGGATTTTAATTAGCCTTCTGCCTCTAAATGAATCTCTCTACTCGGCACTCAAATCCTCTCCAGACTTTAATGAAATGCATTGACAAAGCAAGTTATGCAGTGAGATGAACCCAGAATTCAATATGAGTCAAAGTCCTCTTTTCTCCAGGCCAGCATCCTTTTTTTCATCATGTGGAGTGATAAGTTTGTAGCAAGTGCAGTTAGACTTACTCCACAGTTATTACACACATTGTGACTGTGATGATGTGGGTTCCACTACCTAGGATCAGACTGTACTTCTTCTGCAGACTGTCTGGTTGAAGTTGAGGATGAGTTTGGTGTAATCCCTGTGGGAAATCAATAAATACTTGCAGCCAAGTGCCTGAGTCAAAGCAACGGTTTCACCCTCTCAACAGCCTGAACTTACCACTACTCTAGTGCTGACCATTCAGTGTCAAATGGCACTGAGGACAAATATCACAAATCACTGCAAGGCCTGCAGATACCAGTGGGGTATGTAGTCTTGTCAAAGACCACAGCCTCCCCGCCTTGCTTTCTCTTTGCCAGATGCAATGACCTCTCAGCCACCTCATGCCCACCACAGGGACTTTGCTCATCCTGTTCCAGCTTCCTTGGACTATTCTTACCTTCTTAGTCAGACTCCTGTTCTTCCCTTCATTCATTTATAGATCATCATTTCCTAAGGGATGGCTTCCATACCCTCACTGATTAGGTAAATTTCCTCTCTTCTACTCTCTTTCTTGTATTAGGTTGGTGCAAAAGCAATTGCTGTCTTTGCCACTATTTTTAATGGCAAAAACAGCAATTACTTTTGCACCAACCTAATATTTTCATAGTACTTAGAGTGGCTGTTAATCAACATTGATTTATAGACCTCTTTCATAAATGTGTATGTCCCCCATTGAAATAAATGCTCCAGAAAGGCAGGGGCTGTTTGTGATGTTTTATTTTGTTTGTTTTACTAATCACAGTATATCCAGCACTGTAGAAGCTTAATTCCATTTTTGGTTTTGTTTTGGTTTACTGGTTTACTGGCTTGTTTTGAAAGAGGTTAGGCATCTTGCCTAAGTGCATCAAGGTGAATGAGCTCCCTGTGTCACACAGCATCAAGGATGTCATTTCATTCAAACTCTCTCTCACCACCAGCTTCAACAAACGAGGAAACCCATTAGGCTGTGTGATCTTTGGGTAGAGATCTCCAGCAGCTTGGGCATCACGCTGACAAAGTCTCTGCCAGGTGTTAGGTGCTGATTCCTATCATCGGTTCCATCACCCTTTAAAGTGGCTTGCATCATCCTTGTAAGGTTCTGTTGTTCAGACTCATAATCAAGACACAAAACTATTCCCAGAGGCTTGAATCAGCCCCTCCTAGCTGCTACTGGGTGAACACTGTGATTTGTGATGGGTAATTTAAATGCAACAAGTAGACTTTCTTCAAATGTAGCTGACACTGAAGTGAGACGTTTGGAAAGAATTCACTGTCCTGTGGGCTTTCTTGTCTGTCTTCTGTTTTTATTTCTGTTGTTTTCATGCTTTAACTTTAAAAATTTTAAACTCCTATCTATAAGCAACATAATAAGCATACTTAAAGATGAATAAAAACTCCAGTTCTCGGGGGTTCTGTGCAAGTCCTGTTTGTCATGTATGAGCTGTCTGTCTTAGGAAACTCACTTCATATCACTGATCTTCAGAGCTTCAGTATCTTCACAGGAATGATAAATAATACAAGTCTTACCAACTTCTAGAACTGCACAGTGAGCCAGATGTCAAGTATCACCTAACGATGTCTTTCTTTAATTCATTCATTCATTTAATCTACTATTTGTTCATCTCTAGACCAGATACAGTGTTGAAGGCTGAGAATCCAGTAGCGAACAAAAACAACCATGAAACCTGCACTCACAGAGCTTATGGTCCAGATGGAAAAGACAAATATTAACTAAACAGCCACACACATGTAAAAGTGCTACTGAAATTCCCATTTTGTAAGAAAAGTTTATGATGCATTAAAAATGCACAAAGGGTGAAACAGAACGATTTAGATGGTCAAAGACTTCGCCAAACAGAAGATGCTGGAGTAGGGGTTATTTAGGCAAAGAGTAGAGGAAAGAATGTCTCTTGCAAAGAAGTTGCTTCATATGCAAAGGCCCCATGATAGGAGGCAAGTGTGAGGGACTTTAAGAAAGCCGGTGGGGTGAGGGTGAGAGAGACTGGTTCTCTGCTAATAAAATGTATTTGCATTCCTTTGTGTCTAAAGAAGAGGCTATTACCTTCCTCTTACCTCTCAGTTACCCAAGAATCTTTTCACAGTTTCTATCTAATCCTTTTCAATAATTCCCTGGCTGCTAATCAGAGAAAAGGTGTTAATTCCCTTATTAGCATACCTGTGCCTCTCTATGATCACAAAATGCTCCTAACTTCCTCCACCCTGGGAATACCCTTGGCTTTCACTCTTGTCCTGTGTGATCTCTGCCTAGGGCTTCTTCTGAGCCAGGAGGACCAGCACTTACTTGGTGCCAGCACCTAATTTTACTCAGGGAAATTTATTTAAGGGAGCTGCCCGTGTTCAGGACACATACAGTGGATCTGGAATTGAGCTCCAAATCCAAGGCTGCTCTCACTGTGGGACACAGCCACCCCCTGTCCCATGGACCACCTGAGGAGGAACAAGCTCTTTCACTTCTATGAGCACTCCTCAGCATTTGGGTCCTGATACTGTGATTTCCTTTAGTAAACCTTTTTCATGCCTTCGTATGTGAAACCCCAATTCACTTTGAAAGACAGTATCAGGAACAAATTCACAATCTATAGTTGTTCTCTGCATGTACTGGGTGGCCAGAGTAGTGGAAATAAAGCAAATATAAAACCCAAGAGGCAGTTTCCAATAGGGAGATTACCCAAATGATGTAATCACATCATAATTAGCAATAGGGCCAGAATTCCCAGCCACAACAAAGCACGTCAAAATGGGGCTATCTCAACTCTTCTTTAATTGGGAAATTTAACAACCGAAAGATGCCCCTCAATGACTCAAGGGCTTGGTTTCTCAGAGAGGTATTTCCTGGACCTCTTTGAACCTCACTTGAGATGTCTTCTATGACTTGGGCAGGTGAACATCACCTGGACCTCTTCCTGGAGATTTCCAGCAACCACACTCTTAGGGTTGCCACATTGGTTGCCCCCATGAGCAACATTTGCCACTGATATGACGGTCTTCCCCAAAGAACAGGGTAGCTTGTTTTCCATGTTGATGGTGCATGCTTCTCTAGTCTTTCCTCTCAGTTATACCGAGAAGGAGAGATAGTGATAAACTGCATTAGAATCACAGTTCTGCTATCTCCAAGCTGGGGTGACTTTGAGCAAGTTGCTTAGCTTCTCTGTGTCTGCCTTCCTCCTCCATAAATGAAGACAACTGTTACTTCTGCATAAGTAACTGTGAGGATTAAAAGTGGCAATGGATGTAAAAGCACCTGGCATGGAATTAACTCCCAATACATTATTAGTTCTTATCATAATTGCCATTAATAACATCCAGTCTGTCCTGAACTTACTACCAAATCCATCCTCCTTGAATGTTGACTTACCACAAAGCCATGGCTCCCTCTTGCTGATGTGGGTGATGTTGGTTTTCTAAGACCATCTTTCTTGGCAAACCAGACTGTGAGTTGCCAAACTTACTACTCCTCATACCCATCAATGACCACACAGACATGTGCACACACATATACAGGTTCAACCCCACTTCCATATCTTTACCAATGATCTCCTGGGACTCGGTTCCCACAGATTTTACCTGGCACAATATGTCTGAGGTGTGGCCCAGAAATCTATATTTTTAAAATCAACTATGAAACAAGTAGTCTGCAAATTGGTCCTAGGACAGACTCCATGGATGGAAGCACTTTGCCCAAGTTAACTATCAAGAATTACAGAGAGCTGGGGAAAGAATGTTTGCTATGTATTAGGTTTCATTTGCACATATTCACTTGCATACCAGATTGCAAGCTACTGAGGGCAGAAATTAGAACCTGAATAGCTTCATACTTCCACCTCTCCCCAAGCCACATAGAGTAGGTGCTGAATAAATATGAAAGCATAAACTGCCTCGATAGATTGGAAAATCCATACAAGCATGGGCTTGTTCACTGATGCATCTCTTGTGCTGGCTGTACAGAAGGTATTCAGTGAATATTTGTTAGATAAATGAATTAATGAATAAATATAGAGGAGTTGGTAGGGAAAAGGCACAAAATGAGCAGAATAGGTGCTAATTTATGTTGAATCAGACAAATGTTCAGCTTATGCCCCAAATTTTTACAACCATCTTCCTTTCAAGTCACTGAGCAACTGCTAGGAGCCTCTGAGCCATGGTGGTCTGTCTCAATGCTACCCTAGAATACTCATTCGTATTCAAGTATTTTGTTTTGAGAGTCACAGGAACCAGTATTCATCTGGACCAGCAAAATAGGCTTGATTTGCACTTATCTGCCACAGTGCCCTGAAATCACCCTCAAATGATTCACAGCCCTCTTGAAAGCATCTCCAATCACCTAAGAGATAAAAAGCCTCACTCATTTTCCCACCCGTGACCCACCAACCAGTTCTCATCCCTGAACCTGGAGTGAAATTATGAGGTTCTGTCTCTACCTCCTATTTCAATTCCTCATGCCCTGCCTGTCTCCCCATAAGAGCTCATAATAGGCTTGTAGGTTCCATCTCATTCTTAAAATCAAGTTATGACACCGAGGTTTTGGCATCCCTTCAATCTATTTGCAGAATAAGCCTGGTTAGTATTTAAATATGCAGCCCAAGCTGCTGGTATGCAACATCTGAACTCTTCACCTGGGATGATGTATTCCAGGAGTCACCATTCTGACTAGCTACACAGGCTTTTCCACTGTGCTGAAGCAAGGAGCCCAAAGAACTAGAGGGCTTGCCAATGGTTTTCTTGTGGTTTTATTCTTTTATTAATTAAAAACATTGGCCGGATGCGGTGGCTCACGCCTGTAATCCCAGCAGTTTGGGAGACCGAGGTGAGTGGATCACGTGAGGCCAGGAGTTTAAGACCAGCCTGGCCAACATGGTGAAACCCCCATCTCTACTAAAAAAAGACAAAAATTAGCTGTGCGTGGTGGCACATGCCTGTAATCCCAGCTACTCAGGAGGCTGAGGCACAAGAATTGCTTGAACCTGGGAGGCAGAGGTTGCAATGAGCCAAAATTGGGCCACTGCACTCCAGCCTGAGTGACAGAGTGAAACTCCATTTCAAAAAAAAAAGAAAAAACCAGCACATACCAGCAAACCTAGAAACTCACTGAAACCACATAATTGATCAACATCAATGCTGTAAGGCAGAGATGATGTGCCTCCGGATTGAGACCCAACTAAGCTGGCTCAGGTAATAGACAGTACAGCCTTGCAGTAAAAAAGAAAAACAAAATGAACTTTGCACATAGTAGGGGCTCAATCAACAATGAGCAATGTCCCATAGTAGGTAATTCATAAATATCAGTTGAATAAATATTGAATAAATTAGATTGCAGATACTGAGTTTATAACAACCTAAGAAGAGATTATATGAAAAAGTTGGATATAATTTTGCATGTATACTGTTATCATAACTATATTAAATAGGTAAAAACTATACACAGAAAATAATGCAAAAGATAATAAGCCCCAAAACACTAAGAGTGATTGTCCTTGGATTGTAGCATATGAATGCCTTTATATTTTCTTGCTTCTGCTTTTCTGTATTTTTCAAATTTTCTGTAATTAGCCTGTTTATTTTATAAATGAAAAATTAACTAACTTGAAAATGAAGCAGCCTAGGTAGGTAAGGAGAGCATATGCTGTGAAGTCAACCAGTGTTTTATTAATTGTATCACTTGTTTCTAACATGTAATTTTTCTTTTTTAATACACTTTATTTTTATTGATTTATTTGGGATAGGATCTGGCTCTGTCACTTAGGCTGCAGTGCAATGGCATGATCTCAGCTCATTGCAACCTCTGCCTCTTGGGCTAAAACCATCCTCCCACCTCAACCTCCCAAGTAGCTGGGACTACAGCTGTGTTCCACCACACCTGGCTAATTTTTGTATTTTCAGTAGAGACAATGTTTTGCTAATGTCGTCAGGCTGATGTCAAACTCCTGGACTCAAGTGATCATTCTGCCTCAGCCTCCCATAGTGCTGGGATTACAGGTGTGAGCCACCATACCCAGCTATAATTTTCTTAGTCTCAATTTCCCGAGTTATATACTAGAGCTAATAGCATTTACCCTTCAAGCAAGTTTGTTATTGTTGTTTTCATTTATGTGCAATAATGCATGTAAAATACTCAGCACTGTGGTGCTTGGTATATAGCAAACATTCAATATATGTATGACTTTGCACTCAATAGACTGTTAAAGAAGAATAGTACTTATTCATGTACTCATTTACTTAATGGTCCTTTATTAAGCCTCAACCATATACCAAGAACTGTTTCACTGAAGCTGTGATCCAGGAGGAAGTCATTCCAAGTCTGAATCACTGGTTACCACTCTGATGGAAATACGCAGCCATGATCCAATAGAAGGTCACATCCTCCAGACAGGGAACTCATCTAATGATATAGGGGTTGGTGGGGGTGGGAGGCGTCAGGGAATCATAGAAGAGTGCAGAAGTAAATTGCTCTCTATACTCAACATGTTGAATGAACCACTTAAGCATCATGCTGAAGCAAAAGAAGCCAGCCACAAAAAATGCATGCTGTACAAGGTCATTTAAAACAGAACAGAATGGAAATTTTATAAAAGTTCAAGAACAGGCAAAACTAATCTACGATAATTGAATTCAGAATAGTGGTTATCTTGGGGTTAGTGAGAAGGGAGCAAATGAGAACTTTATAGGGAACTAGAAGTGTTCCATATCTTTGCAATATATCTAGGTAACAAAGCTGCACTTGTACCTCTTAAATTTAAAGAAAAATTGTACTCTAAGTTCTGGAATACATGTGCAGAATGTGCAGGTTTGTTACATAGGTATACATGTGCCATGGTGGTTTGCTGCACCTATCAACCCGTCATCTAGGTTTTAAGCCCCACATGCATTAGATATTTGTCCTAATCCTATCCCTCCTCTTGCCCACCACCCTCTGACAGTCCCTAGTGTGTGTTGTTCCTATCCCTGTGTCCCTGCGTTCTCATTGTTCAACTCCCACTCATAAGTGAGAACATGTGGTGTTAAACAAATTTTTTTTAACATGTTCTGCATCTTGATCTGTGTGGTCACAATTGCACATATATTCATGCATTATACTATATGTAAGTTATATTTCCATGAGCACTACTGACACATAAATAAGGGCTTTTATATAATTACTACAGGTTTATTAACCTTCAGCCTCTGTATATTTATTGAGAATCTGCTATTCAATAATTATTCCATTCAACAGATATTTACTGTATAGCTACTTTGTGCAGGTACTATTCTAGGCACTGGAGTACAGCAATGATGGACAAAACTCCCTGCCCTCATAGAGCTTGCACTTTAGTGAGCTATGTGCCAGACATAGTGCTATGTCCTGGTGGAGGAGAGGAAGTGCTTGTGGTGCAGGAATGGAAGAACTCACAGTCTAGTGGCCAGACAGACATAAAGTCTCACTGCACCGCGTGGTAAGTGCTGTGATGGGACACGTGGTGTCTTGATGCACAGGAAGAAGGCGCCATGTGGGCTGACTGCAAATTTGGAGATGGCTCCCAAGAAAACACAACACATTCTAAGGATGAAGAAGCAGAGATTGCAGGTGACTCTTTGGAGGAGGCAAGAGCATCCTCGAAGGTGTATGTGCAAAGGCATCACTGCACAGACTTGGAAGGAATCCTCAAGTATCCACGTGGAGTTTCATACCGTGGAGCTCACGTGAATTTGCAGTATAAGTGTGGCCCTGGAACCAATGGTCCAATCTTGCATCTACCACTTGATAAATGTGAGACCCAGCACAATTACTTAGCCTTGAATTCTTCTTCCCGAAAATGTGACCAGTGTTAGTGCTTAATTGAGGGTTCTTGTGAGGATTTAATGGGATCAATCATGGTGTGTTCATTTTCTATTGCTGCTATAACAAATCCCCGTCAATTTGGTTGTGGCTTAAACAATCCTCATTTACTCTCTTACACCTCTGTAGTTCTGAAGTATGAAATGGGTCTCGTTGGACTAAAAGCAAGGTGTCAACAGGGTTGCTTTCCTTTCTGAAGGCCCCAGGGGGGATTCTACTTCCTTGTCTTTTCCAGCTTTTAGAGGCTGCCTGCACTCCTTGGCTTATGGCCACTTCCTTCATATTCAAGCCAGCACCATTGCATCTCTCTGACTCTTCCATCTTCACATCTTTCTCTGTTCACATCCTGGAAAAGCTCTTCACTTCTGAGGATTCACAGAATTAAGTTGGTCCCACCTCACTAATCCAGGATCGTCTGCATCTCAAGGTCCTAAACCCTGAATCTCACAACTGCAAAGTCCTCTCTGTCCTGTAAAGCAACACATTCACACATTCTGGAGATGTGGGCACGTACATCTTAGGGCAACCATTATTCTTCCTACCACACATGAAATTATTTAGCACAATGTCTGGTTTATAGTGTCTGCTTAATAATTGTTAGGCACTGTGATATTACTACCATTAAATATGATTCAAGAATATGAGAAGGAAATGCCAAATCCTCTGGACCAATAAGCATGCAAGTCTAAACCACGTTATGTGTAAATCCTGGGAATACTCAGGTCTTAGGGAATTACTCCAAAAGATGCAGAAACCTAGTTTCCATTTAGACAAAAGTTTCTAATAAAGGAAGACATTTTTATGTAAATATGAATAAAATTAGCTATAAATTTTTGAAACGCTCAGGTCTTAAGGAAATACTTCAAAGGATTCACAAACCTAGAGTTTCCATTTAGTCAAAAGTTTCTAATAAAGTAAGACTTTTTCACTAAATACTATCAGTTGCATATCCACATTCTGGCAGAACAAACACTGCAGGGTGTTTCAGCATCTCCATACCAACAGCTAGAATAGATCCCTCTCCTAACTCTCTGTGCCATATCAACCAGCTGGTCTGGTCTGACTCCCAAATGGCTATAGCCTAGTGGTTAAGGAAACTTTGTCAACCATTTGCAAAGAATTCCAGGCAACTGGGGAGATGGAACAAAAATGTCCCCCAAAGCTGCCACAACATCATTAAAAGTTGGGCAGCTAGGAAGCCAGGAAAATGAACACAAAGCATGTTGGCTAAGCTATCGAATAAGAGACTTTTGGGATAGTGAATAAACTCTCCCTCCTCCATTTTAAGCAGAAATCACAATCGATGTTGATCCCACTTAATAACTTCCCCAACACTTGATGAGACAGCAGGCTCCATGAGAGCAAGGATCTTGTCAGAAGCCAATAGTCAATCTCTGATGTCCAGTCCATGTCTGGCACACAGCTGAGGCCCAATAAAATAAAACGTGTGGAATTAAAGAAAATAAATGAATGGATAGGAAGTCACCCAGGATCACAGTCAAGAGTGATATTTAGATTCTAAAGCAGGGTTTGACAATCTATGGCTTGTGGACCAAATCCTCCCCAGAGCCTCTTTTATATACCTCAAAAGCAGAGCCAAGCCCTTTCCTGAATGTATTGTCTGTGTCTGCCATTGTACTACAACAGCAGAGTATGTGGCCTCTCAGTTTGCCAAGCCTAAAATATTTATTATCTGGCCTTTTACAGAAAACATTTGCCAACCACTGCTTTACAATTCATTCTGGTAGCTTATCAAAATAATCTTGGGATTTTTAAAAGACATAACATCTTTAGCCCAGAATCTGAATTTTAACTAGTTTCCCAAGGTTTGAGAATCCTTGCCCTTAAAGAGAAGTCATCTGATTTCACAAGGGCAGGGTTCTGAACTTTTCTTTTTTTAACTTTTAAGTTCAGGGGTACGAGTGCATGTTTGTTACATAGGTAAACTTGTGCCATGAGGGTTTGTTGAACAGATTACTTCATCACCCAGGTATTAAGCCTAGTACTTATTAGTTACTTTCCTGAACCTCTCTCTCCTCCCACCCTCCACCCTCTGAAAGGCCCCATTGTGTGTTTTTCCACTCTATGTGGCTATGTGTTCCCATCATTTAGCTCCCACTTATAAGTATTAATATACGATATTTGGTTTTCTATTCTTGTGTTAGTTTGCTAAGGATAGTGGCCTCCAGCTCCATTCATGTCCCTGCAAAGGACATGATCTCTTTCTTTTTTTATGGCTGCATAGTATTCTGTGGAGTATATGTACCACATTTTCTTTATCCAGTCTATCATTGACAGACATTTAGGTTGATTCCATGTCTTTTCCATTGTGAATAGTTGCATATGTCCTTATAATAGAATTACTGATATTCCTTTGGGTATATATCCAGAAATGGGATTGCTAGGTTGAATGTATTTCTGTCTTTAGGTCTTTGAGAAATTGCCACACTGTCTTCCAAAATGGCTGCACTAATCTATGCTCCCATGAACACTGTATAAGCCTTGATCAAAATCACCCAAAAAGCTTGTTAAAACACAGATTGACAAGCCCTGCCCCTCACTTTCTGATTCAGTAGGATGCATATGGGCCTGAGAATGTGCATATTTTGGCCCTATCTCAAGTGATACTGATGATGTTGGTCCAGAAACCACACTTTGAGAATCACAGCGCAAAGGTTACCCAATGCCCATTCTTGTTTAATAGTGACTCATTTTCCACTCTTCAGCAGTAGTGGAACATGAGTCACTATTAAGTTCTCACTATCAAATTCTCACTATTTGTTCAGCACTATTAAGTGACTCATGTTCCACACTTCAGTGGTAAATTCTGTGTTCAACAGGTCCCACATTTTGAAATTTGGTGTGAATTCTTCCTGCGACTCTGTGGCAATAAAGAACGTGAATTATGTGCACAATTGCAAAGATATGGAACCAACCTAAGTGCCCATCAGCCAATGAGTGGATAAAGAAAACATGGTATATATTTACCATGGAACACTACTCAGCCATAAAAACGAAGGAAATGATGTCTTGCAGCATTAGATGAAACTGGAAGCCATTATTCTAAGCTAAGTAATGTGGGAATGGAAAATCAAATATCGTTATGTTCTCACTTATAAGTGGGAGCTAAGGTATGAAGATGCAAAGGCATAAGAATGACATAATGGGCTGGGTGTGGTGACTCATGCCTATAATCTCAGCACTTTGGGAGGCTGAGATGGGCAGATCACTTGAGGTCAGAAGTTCCAGACCAGCCTGGCCAACATGGTGAAACCCTGTCTCTAATGAAAATACAAAAATCAGCCAAGCATGGTGGTGTGGGCCTGTAGTCCCAGCTACTCGGGGAGGCTGAGGCAGGAGAATCACTTGAACCCAGGAGGTGGTGGGTTCAGTGAGCCAAGATCGCACCATTGCACTCCAGCCTGGGTGACAGAGTGAGACTCCATCTCAAAAAAAAAAAAAAAAAAAATTACATAATGGACTTTGGGGACTTAGGGGCAGGGAAAGGTTGGGAGGAGGTGAGGGGTAAAAGACTACATATTGAGCACATTGTACACTGCTTGGGTGATGGGTACACCAAAGTCTCAGAAATCACCACTAGACAACTTTTTCTTGTAACCAAAAACTGCCTGTACCCCAAAAACTATTGAAATTTTAAAAAATTTTAAAAGAATATAAATTATGATGCATTAGGAGGCAAAGATAGTGAAATGTCAAAAAGAAAGACACTGTGACTGTGGCTGAAACTCTTTCACACAGGTTTCACTACTTCCAAAGTTAGTCCCCATCTATTATCTCACGTAAACCTCCAGACAACCCCATGGGTAGGCATTATTATTGCAACATGATTCTTCCCCCAATTTTGCAAGAAAAAAGGAGGAAGCTCAAAGAGGTTGAAAACAGATACAAGTTAATCTCCCTGACACTCCCCCTACCCATTCAATGACGATCTCTCTAAGCTTTGTCTTGCTTCTTTCTTTCTTCTCTCCCCTGTATCTATCATTTCCTTGCCTCTATTGACATTTATTTATTTATTTATTTATTTATTTACAGACAAAATTTATTTATTTATCTTGTTGCCCAGGCTGGAGAGCAATGACGAGATTTTGGCTCACTGAAACCTCTGCCTCCTGGTTTCAAGCAATTCTTCTGCCTCAGCCTTCCAAGTAGCTGAGATTACAGGCTTGTGCCACCAAGCCTGGCTAATTTTGTATTTTTAGTAGAGATGGGGTTTCATCACATTGGTCAGCCTGGTCTCGAACTCTTGACCTCAGGTGATCTGCCCACTTAGGCCTTCCAAAGTGCTGGGATTACAGGCATGAGCCACCGCCCCTGGCTGTATTTATTTTTTTGAGACAGAGTTTCGCTCTTGTTTCCCAGGCTGGAGTGCGGTGGTGTGATCTCAGCTAACTGCAACTTCTGACTCCTAAGTTCAAGTGATTATCTTGCCTCTGCCTCTAAAGTAGCTGGGATTACAGGCAGGGACTACCACGCCCGGCTAAGTTTGTAATTTTAGTAGAGACAGGGTTTTACCATGTTGGTCTGGCTGGTCTCGAATTCCTGACCTCAAGTGATTCACCCACCTCAACCTCCCAAAGTTCTGGAATTACAGGCATGAGTCACTGTGCCAGGTCCTCTATTGACTTTTAAACACTTGTCCTCAAACACCCACAAGTCTCTTTCTTCCTAAAAATTTAATACTCTGTAGCACAGCCTCTTCTAGCTAGCAATGCCATCATTCATCTTCCCTGTTCAGCTGAACAGCAAGCAGTCCATGCTCTCCAACGTGGTCATCTGTCCACCCTGCAGTTCCACATCTTCACCTTCTGCTCACTCTTCAACTCACTGTCAGCTGTTCTTAGTCCTCACAGCCACCCCCATGGAAACGCCATTCTCTGTCAGTGCTGTCCAATAAAGACACAGTGCCAACCACATATGTTAAAGTAAAAAGAAAAAGTTGAAATTAATACTAATAATGTATCTTATTCAACTCACTATATCTAATATATTATCATTTTAATATGCAATCAATATAAAAATTATTAATGAGATACTTCACGTTCTTTTTTTTTCATAGCAAGTCTAAAATCCAGAGTGAATTTAGCACTTACAGCACATTTCAGCTCACACTAGCCACGCTTCAAATGCTTAGTAGACAAAGGGAGTCAGTGGCCATCCCGTCGCACAAAACAAGTCTCTGTGGTCAAGGTGATCTCCCGGTCCCATGGTCATTTTTCGAACTTGATGTTATTGAATCTTTCTTCTACTGACATCACCTCCCTTTTCTCCATGACACACTCTCCTCCATTGCTGTCTGAAACATCTTTTTCTCCTTGTCCTTCTCTTATGTCCCCCTGATCATTCCTTCTTATGTGTACACTTTCTTCATTTGCCTTTTAATAAGTTACTATTCCCCAAGTCTCTGTGTTGTATCCACTGTTCCTCACTTGGTACATCATTTACTTGGACATTTTTATCCATCCTTTATGGTTTTAAATATATGCCAATGGCTTCCAAATCCAGATCATTCCACTGGGCTTTGACATTTAAATAACTGGATGTTCAAGGTGCCCCATAAGCCAGTCTAACTCAACAAACTCTAAAACTGACTTTGTCGTCCACCACCCAAATTTACAATCCACAGCCATCCTGAAACTCAAGAGCAGTGGTTCTCAACTTGCAGTGTCCGTGCTCTACCAGGGGCTATTTGGCTATGTCTGGAGACATGCTTAGCTGTCACAGCTAGGGGTCATGGTATGACTGGCACCTAATGGGTAAAGACCAGGGATGCTGCTAAACATCCTAAAATGAGCAAGAAAGCTCCCTCTAACAAAGAATTATCTGGCCTAAAATGTCAAGAATTCCACTGTCGAACAACTCTGCCTTAAAGCCTTAGCTGCATCAGCAGCTCACAGGAGACTCACAGACATGCCTGCTCTCATACCCCATCCCAGACCTACTGAATTAGAATTCTCTGAAGTGGGGTCCAGGGTTGGTGTTTTAACACACTCTCCAAGTAATTTTATACACACTACGGTTCAAGAATCAATACTCTAGGTACAGCCAACCTTGACATCAAAGAAATCCACTGAGTTCTTGTTCTGCACCAAGCATTGGGATCGCTTATGCAGAAAAAAGCAGCTCAAATTCAATGTTTGAGTAAGCACTTGACTTCAGCCTTCAGGATCCAACCTCCTAGGCCTCAAGGTGAATCATTTAACTGTTTTCTCTTTATTAGCACTATTCCAGAAGAAAGTGACCTGTAAGGTTTATGGTCCAAAGCAACAAGTCTTTAATGTACAATCCATTTCTTAGCCCTAGAGCTTGGAGCTTATTTCTTCAAGTTTAAAGCTAGAAAACAGAGCAGTATTTTGGTGCATTGCTCACCAGAGAGACTGGAATAGAGACCAATGCAGGAAAATCCTCAAACCTTTTCATCTTATTAAGCTCAGTTTATATTTTAAAACATATGAAAGAAAGTGCTTTTGAGATATGGGGATAAAGATACGATAGATCTGCTAAGGAAAAGAGGCCTTGAGGATTGTTTAGATTCACTTGGCTGCTGGAGGGCCCTAGAAAGAATTAACTTAGAGGGGAAATAAATCTGAAATCCAGTTCTTGTTCTGCCTTAACTGACAATGTGAATTTTTTAAAAAATCATTTTGGTTCAAGAAATATGTATTAAGCATCTCTGATGAGCTAGACACAAAGTTAGGCAATGGTGATAATATAAATAAAGCAAGCAAAATCCCCCACCTTAAGAAAATTACAGGTTGGTAAACTCCTAACAGGAGAAATATTGGATATATCAAATATAGTTCCTTCCCCTGAGAAACACAGACCGTTGGTGAGAAAAACAAATAGATTTTATAATTTCAGAACAATGTAGTAAATGTTAAAGTATTACAGAATGCTATGGAATAATGGGGAGATGAAAGGCTCATTTATCCTGGGAAATAAAGGAAGGCTTTCTGGAGAAGACAAACAGTTGTGTAGATAGTCATTTGAGAGGCAAGACTGAAGGGAAGGGAAAAGATTAGAAGGCTATTTCAAGAATTCTGTAAAGAGATGATCAAGGCATGAACAAAGACCATGGGTAATAAATAAGGGCAGGCAGTGTGAAGTGGGGCGAATTAAGGATGTCCACACTGTTTTCTGTTATCCTTCCCATTGACAGGTGGAGTTACTTTATCCTCTTGAATCTGGCCAGCACAGTGACTATGTGACCAACAGAAAAGCCTAACTTTTAAGTGAAACAGAAGCTTCCACTTCTTACCTCATATAACACTTGCCTTTGTGTATGTCAACTCAAAACTCAACTGCCATGCTTTGTGGAATCCAAGCCATATAGAAAGGTTACATTAGGCAGTGAGCTAGCCCCCAAACCAATAGCAAGCTCCAACTACTTAGCTATATCATGAGCCATCTCATACATTCTAGCCCAACTGTGCTCTTTGGCAACTGCAGCTCCAGCTGTTATCGCATGGAGCAGAGGAACCACCTCCCAGACCCCAGTCAACCCACAGAACTGTGACTGACAATAAAACGATTCTCATTTCTAGCTCCTGTATCTTGCAGCAACCATATATAAGAATGTAAAACTGACAATGTCAGGTAGCAAAATGAGATGGCTGCAGATGATGACATGTCAGTCCAACTTCACCATAAAGATTTTCTGATCTAGTTTATCTACAAAGATAGTTCTAGCAGTGTAGAAATGTAAGAGAGCCGCAGAAGACAGTCAGAGTTCTGCTTCTGGTATGGTAGGAAATCTCTCAACAGATTTCCTCCCACACTCAAATAGATAAAAACTTAAAGCTAGGAGGAAAAAAAAAATACCTGAAGGTTCTGTAGGATGAAAATATCCAGTAGATTTTACCAGGACATTGAAACATGTCCTGGTAAGAAGGGCTCATCATAGAGTAAGTTCTACATTTTTACCACCTAGGCCTGATGGCATGCAGCTTTCCTAAAATTGGATTGGGTGGCTCAACGTCTAATGGAAAAGCCAATCTCTTTCTGGCCTGAGAAGCTGGAAGTCAGAGACCTGGAAATCCATGGTCAGCAGAGATAAAGTAAAAATCCCATAATTAGAGAAAGGAAATCTTGGCATATATATGTAAACTCTGCCCAAGTATCTGGCCAGTCCTTGAACAAAGAGTAAGTAGAGAAGGCTCAAAGTAGTTTCCATCTAAACCCAGAAGGACTGAGAATTGAGCTTCCATCCAAGAGACAAAGATGGAAATTTAAATATAATCAGGTTAATTACCTGCTAAGACACGAAGATGAATACTCTTTAAAGAACTATAATATAACCCACAATATAGAATTCACAAAGTGCTAGTACAATTCAAAATTACTTTACATATAAGAAATAGGGAAACCTGATCCATTCTCAAGGAAAAAAGACAATAAACAGAGGCCAATCCCAATATGACCCAGGTGTTAAAGCAGCTATTCTAACAATATACATAATGAGGTAAAGGAAAATATGCTCATCACAAAGAAAAAAAGGTAGGAAGTCTCAGAAGAGGAAAATATAAAAATACAAAAATAAAATAATTAGAACTGAAAAATAAAATATCTGAAAGAATTTACTGGGTGGAATTAATAGGAGAATGAAGATGACATAAGCAGGAGTCAGAGAGCTTGAAGGTAGATCAACAGAAATTACTTAAGCAGAGGGGCTTTTATAAATAAACAGAGCGAGGTCTAACATACATGTAATTAAAATGTAACCACCCAACAAGATCACTTTGCCACTGCCTAGACAGAGCTGATTTACCCAGACAGGGGAATTGCAGCAGAGAAAGAGTAATTCACACAGAGCCAGCTGTGCAGGAGACCAGAGATTCATTATGACTCAAATCAGTCTCCCTCAGAAATCAGGGATTAGAGTTTATAAGGATAATTTTGGTGGGCAGGGGGCCAGTGAGTCAGGAGTTTTGATTGGCTGGCTGGAGACAAAATCACAGGGAGTTTAAACTGTCCTCCTGGACAATTTTGCAGGGTCTGCAAAACATCTCAAGTACTGATCTTACGTTTTACAATAGTGATGCTATACCCAGGAGCAATTTGAGGCAGTTAGAGCTTTGCAGCCTTCAGCTGCATGACTCCTAAACCATAATTTCTCATCTTGTGGCTTTGGGCAGTCTAAAGTTTAGGTAGGCAGGGTGTTTGTTTTGGGAGAGGGCTAATATCTCTGTTTCAAATTTAAACTACAAACTAAGTTTCTCTGAAGGCTATTTTGGTCTACACCTATGCCCAGGAATAAACAAGGACAACTTAGAGGTTAGAAACAAGATGAAGTCACTTAAGTCAGATCTCTTTCACTGTCATAATTTTCTCAGTTACAATTTTTGCAAAGGTGGTTTCAAAGCCCCTACAAGAAAGAGAGTGGAGTAGGGAAAAAATATTGAAGAATAATGGCCAAAAAGAAATTTGGTGAAAGACACAAATTTACAAATTCAAGAAACTCAGAGAACCCAAAATAGGACAAATGTGGAGAAAACCATGCTAGGCACATCATAGTCAAACTGATGAAAATGAAAAGGAAAGAAAATCTCAAAATTAGCAAGAGAAAAATAGCACATTATATATAGAGAACAATGATTCAAATTTTTCACAGACTTAAGATTAGAAACTAGAGTCCAAAAGACAGTGGAATAATGTCTTTATAAGTGCTGGGGGAAAAAAAACCCAAATTCTATATTTAGTGAAAATGCCCTTCAAGAATGCAAAAGAATTAAAGACTTTTCAGATAAAAGAAAACTAGGAGAATTCATTTCCAGCACACCAGCCCTTCAAGAAATGCTAAAGTAGGTAGTTATTCAAGCTGATACCAGAAGGAAATAATATAGAAGAAAACTCAGATTCCTTCGGAAATTAATGAAGAGCATTAGAAACATAAATATATGAGTAAGCATAAAAGACTATCCTTTTAATTTAAAAAAAAATACATATGCATAAGACTATTTAAAGCACAAATCCTTACATTGTCTTTTGAGGTATTAACGTACAGATGCAATGCATATGACACTATAGCATACAGGATGGTGAGGGGAGTGAATGGGCCATAGACTGAAAGGTTTTTATACTGGATGTGAAGCAATGCAATACTAATCCTAAGTAGCCTGTGAAAAGCTAAAGCTGTTTCATGTGATCCCTAAAGCAATCACTTTAAAAATGCAAATAGAGATAATTTTACTTCTTCCTTTCCAATTTGGATGCCTTTTATTTCTTTTTCTGGCCTAACTGCTCTGGCTAGAACTTCCAGTACTATGCTGAATAGAGGTGGTGAGATTGAACATCTTTGTCTTGTTCCTGATCATGGAGAAACAGCTCTCAATTTTCACCATTGGGTATGGTGTTTGTTGTGAATTTGGTGTATTTGACTTTTATTAGATATGCTTTTATCATGTAAATATTCAGCATGATTATAGAAGGAATTTAAATTTTATAGGAATTAAAGTATTAAATTTTTTCAAATACTTTTTCTGCATCTATTAAGATGATTCTGCATCTATTGAGATGAGAGATATAGATTAAAAGCCAATAAATAAGTTAAAATGAAGTATGTTAAATATTCTAAAAATCCAAAAGAAGGCAGATATAATGGGCAAAATGAATCCTCCAAAGGTGTCCACACCTTTAACCCTAGAACCTCTGAATGTGTTATGTTACATGAAAAAAAGTGGTTATGGACCTAAAAACACAGAGATATCACTGGAATATTCCATGGAGCCTACTCACATGTCCTCTGAAAAACAGAGAACTTTCTCTAGCTGGAGTCACGGAAGTAGTGGAGGAGAAGTCAGAGAGACTCAAAGTGTCAGAGGATCTTCACTCACCATTGCTGGAGGGGCTACATGGAGAACATGAGAAAGATTTCTCTAGGAGCAGCCCACCATCCACAGACTGCAAATCAATGGGAACCTCAGTTCCACAACTCTTCAGTTTGTGAATCATTCGTCACAGCAGCAACAGAAAACTAATAGAGCCAGAAAGGGAGAAGAGATACATGAAAAACAGAGGGGAAATATAGAAACAACAATAAACATGCCTAACCCAAACACATTGATAATTGCATTAAATGATTGTGCACTAAAAGTTTTAGATTCTCAGAATGGATCAAACAAAAACAAGACCAACTATTGTCTATCTACAAGAGATGTGCTTTCAATGTAAAGACACAGACGGGTTGAAAGTAAATTAATGGAAAAAGATACACCACACAACCAGAAAGTGTTAGAAGACTGCCCCATCTTTATTAGCATCAGATAAAACAGACTTCAAGACAAAGAGTATTCCTGGAGGGGCATTTCATAATGAGAAAAGGGTCAATTCATCAGAAAGATACAATAACCATAAATATGTATGAACTTAATAACAGAATCCCAAAAATATAGAATGGAACTAAAAGGAAAAATAGACAACTCCACAATCACAGTTTCTCTTTAACTTCAATCACAGATATTTCCCATTCTTTATTATTAGTCTATCAACCAACTCACTTTTTAAAATGTAATTAAGCTATTCTAAGGGAATTTTTATAGCTTATATAAATGAGAAGCCTTGTGTCACTTACATAAATAATCACCATGAACATAAAGCAAACCATATCATTAAATCCTAGCCAGACACCATGGAATGACTACAATGTGAGTCTGTGTTCTTTAAGACTGGGGCTGTGTCACCTAACACCATCTCATTTACCCGAGGTTACATGCAGCCCACATTCTGGGAAACACTTATATAACCTAACTGTCTCATATGTCCAAAAGACAGGACACTAACTGGTCTCTTGTAATCAAACAAGTTGCTGCCAGATCCCAGTGTTCTGATCCTTTGTTGAACGTTCATTCCTCTGTTCTGTGAGTCTTTTGTTAGCAGTAAGAGTGGAACCCAATCCTCTTAAAAGTTAGCATTTGGAACCCAACAGAAAACTGCAAGCTCCAGGACTCTGAACCAACTTAGAGTCAGAAGTGCTGGAAGCATTCAGCATCCAAGAATACTTAGAACCAAGTTTGTGCTGTCTTTTTAACACAACTAATGTCATCAGTGGAATTATAGAAAAATGAAAGTCACAGGCATGCAGCTCCCACTTTTAGGAGCCTCACAAATGATGTGTGTCCTCTGAAGCCATTCAGCTGGTGTGACTTGTAGATTTATCCCTCTGAGGGAAGCCACTATCCATCGGGCTGCCAGCCTGACACCACATCGGGTGACAAATGAGATCTGAGAACCAAGTCTTACCAGGCAAAGGCTGCCACATGAGTGGAATACAAAATGGTTTTTCTGCATGAGTTCAGTTCACTGATGTAAATGAGATTCACTAAAGACCTGAAACAGGAGGGCCCCAAATAATTTTGGTTCTGATTCCAACAACAAAGAAAGAATTGACTCTCCTGCTTCTCTAACTGATCGTAGTGATTAATCTCTCACCAATCAGCTTATGACATAGATCTGCTCGATCTAAAGCTATCATGCAAGACAACAGTTTCAAAAATTAAACAAGCCAGGTATGGTAGCACATGCCTGTAATCCCAGCTACTTGGGAGGCTGAGGCAGGAGGATCACTTGAGCCCAGGAGTTCAAGGCTACAGTGAGCCATGACTGTGCCAACGCACTCCAGCCTGGGCAACAGAGCAATACCCTCAGATGGAGAGATGGAGGGAGGGAGGGAGGGAGGGAGGGAGGGAGGAAGAGAAAACAGACTGGAGTTTGAATCCTGGGTTTATCATTCGCTAATTGAGTGATTTTAGGAAGTTATTTAAGCCATGAAGTCTCCATTTCCTAATCTGTAAAACTGAAAAAATAGTATTACCTCACCCTAAATGAGATAATTATAATTAAAGTTAATTTCATTGCATACCATCTGCCAGATACTATGTTAAGCCCTTTATGTGTAGAAATGAAAGGAGAGTTCTGTGCGCATGCTAGGTGCTCTGTATACAGCGTACCACCCACTCCAAAGCTGAGAGTGGAAGGCAGAGCTCAAGCAATCATTAACCACAGCACACGTTCAGGCAGTTCTGTCACTAAATTTTAACCAGTACATATATAAAAGTGCCCCACTCTCCTCCTCATACCCCACATGCACACATGCATGTCCACGTGTGTGTGCATGCACTCACACGAGGACACACACACATACACACACACACTTCAATTCAGTCAGTTTTTCCTGGGGGTAGACTTTGGTAGATTTGGTAGCCTTAATCTCAGCTCTAAGCAAATTGAAAATCTCTTTTAATTCACACACAAAAAGATTGTTTTCAATTAGGTCAACCTTGCAGCTTAACAACAAAGATAAAGAAGAAGATCTTGGGCAAGAACAAGACAGCTGTGGTTTGAGAAGTAGGCAATAGACCTGGAGTTAGAACTTGGGTGCTGGCTGTGCCATATATTCACTGGATGATTTTGGACACATTCGTCACCTTTTTGAGCCTTTTCTTGCATGCAAAATTAAGCACTTGGATGTTATACTTTTAAACATGACAATGCTACAGCATAACAAAAGCACCAATTGATAACAAAGATAAAGCAATGGATTGTCAGTTCACAGAGGCAAATTAGAGTTGGGTGTGATTTGGGCGAGAAAGCAAGAGCCACTCACTTTTCAAAGCATCCAGAGAGAAGCTGTGTGATTTACGGAAATGGAACTACAGGGACCTGGCTCAGCCTCCTCCTGTGTGAACTTGGGCAAGTCTCTTCACCTTGCTTAGCCTCAGTTTGCTCATTTACAGAAAGGTGATGATAATTCCCAGCCTTGCTGGCTTATTGTGATGATTAACATGAGTATGGAAGGTACTTAGTACTTTGTCTGTTCCTTAGTCTGTCTCCTCCTCCTTCCTCCTCCTCCCCCCTTCCTCCTCCTCCCCCTTCCTCCTCCTCCTCCTTCCTCCTCCTCCCCCTTCCTCCTCCTCCCCCTTCCTCCTCCTCCCCCTTCCTCCTCCTCCCCCTTCTTCCTCCTTCCCTTCCTCCTCCTCCCCCTTCCTCCTCCTCCCCCTTCCTCCTCCCCATCCCCTTCCTCCTCTTCTCTTCCTTCCCTTCCTCCTCTACGTCCTCCTCTTTCTCCTCTTCTCCTTCCTCCCCCTCCTCCTCAATGAGGCAAGATCTTCCCTCAGTAAGAACATTAAATTTCTTCCACTTCGTGACCTGGCTCAAGTTCACTATGAAAATGATCACTGCCAGTAGGAGAATTCCTCCAGAAGATTTTTTATTATGTTTCCCTTTGAAGAGGAGCAAGGAATCAACAGTTGGCATCCCTTGGAAGATGAAAGCAAGTTGCTCTGTATTCAGAACTGATGCTCCCCCGGAATCAGAGTAATGTCTTAATGGACCCTGATGACATAATGGGGTGCGGCCTCCTCGTTTCAAATGGCAGGTTACTCAGCAAGACAGAGGGAGAGAAGCAGATGGATGTGACAGTAAATTCTGCTGTGTACCCACCAACATTTCTAAGACATTAAAAAGTGGTGCCCACATTTCCGACTCCCACAACGAAACCTGTGAAAAAATCCTGACGTTGATTTCAGGAGCATGTGGGATCTTGTCTCTCTTACAATGCAAGTCCCTCACTCTGGTCACACTAAGCACAGCTTAAACTGACCCCTCTGGTTGTGAGAAAGTAAGGCAAGAGGAGACTAAGACTCGAACAGGTTTATTTTATCTACTCGAAAGGAACACTAGATCTGGAGTCTGGGGAAGAGGATTCAAGCCCTGATTCCATGACTTATTAGCAGTGACATGGAGGGTTGCCTCAGTTGTCCTATATGTGAAATGAGAGGAAGAAGGAGGACAGTGCCACATGGTTATTCTGAAGACCAGATCAGCTCCTATCCCTTGGGCCACTCTCCATCTTTCTCATTTTACTCTGACTATGATAGACCTTGACAGTTTCCTGACTCGCCAGCTTTTTCCCTCCTCAGCATCTTCACACTCTGTTCCCTAAACCTAGAATGCTTTTCCCTCCATTCTTCCCATCATCAAAACCTCCTTTTCATCCTTCAGATTTCAGTTTAAATGTCTCATGCTCTGAGAGGTCTTTTCTTGCTAGAGCAGGGTCTTCGTCCATCAGTCTTTATCACAGCTCCACTTATTACCTCCCCCATTGTACTTTCCAAAATCTGTAATTAGCTTTTTTACCTGTGTATTGATGTCTTCTTACACTAGAATATAGTTAGAATCTGGACATGAAAAGACTGTATCCTCATCTTCTAGTACAATGCCAGGCATTTAAGCATTTACTATTCACTGAATGAATGACTGTACTAGAAAACACTTGGGAACTGTACAGTCCTATATACATACAAGGGCCTATGGGACTATATATATGTATATAGGACTTATATGATATATAAGATAAAAGTATACCATACATACCCAAGATATTTATATTTAAAGTGAAACTATAGACTCTTTCTGGTGATATTGGAAAATTCCCCTATATAACTAGAGAATAGGCCAGACATGATAGCTCAGTCCTGTAATTCTAGCATTTTGAGAGGCCAAGGCAGGCAGATCACTTGCCCCCAGTTTGAGACCAGCCTGGCCAACATGGCAAAACCCCCATCTCTACTAAAAAAAAAAAAAAAAAATTGGCTGGGTGTGATAATGTGCACCTACAGTCCCAGCTACTCAGGCGGCTGAGGCATAAAAATTGCTTGAACCCAAGAGGCAGAGGTTGCAGTGAGCCGAGATCATGCCACTGCACTCCAGCCTGGACAACAGACAAAGACTCTGTCTTAATTTTAAAAAAAAAAAAGAGAGAGAATTTTCACTCTGCAAAGTCCTTAGAGGAGGAAAAGAAGCAGGCATGGGCTACAGAGTTACAAGCTACCAGTCACAGTAGCTGTCCAGCACCATCAAGGTTCTGAAAGAACAAGACAGGAAATGCGCAAATTGGCATTAGAATAAAAACTGAAAATGCCATCCATGCTGTTTTTTGTGCACTTCCTGACTGGTAAGATTACTTATATGATCTCAAGGCAGCACTGCCATGCTGACCAGTGCCTCCAATAAAGTCTCAAGGTAATTGGGCTGGTAGATTTTTACCTATCTGCAAAGCTCAGTTATGACCCATTAGGTCATTTCCAGAAAAGTTCACATAAACTTGGGTCACTTTATATTCTTTTTAAACTTGTCATTATGGGAAATGTCAAACATAGAAGAAAGAAAAAATAGTATAACAAATCCCCATGTATTCACCCCTCAATTTCCACAATTTTCAATTCATGACTAATCTTCTTTTGTCCATATGCTTATCAATGTCCTCCCTCCTATGCATTATTTGGAAGTGAACTCCAGACATCATATCATTTCATCTGTAAATATTTCAGTATGCATCTCTAAAAGTCAAAGACTCCTTTTTACAAATGTCATCACAATACCATCATCACACTCAAAATTTACTTTAATCCTTAATATTATCAAGTGTCTGGTCTGTGTTTGTATTTCCCTGATTGTTCTATATACTTTTAGAAAAATCTTAGTCTTTTGACTTAGAATACACACAAAGTCTATATATTATGATTAATATATTATGTATGTATGTATGTATTTTTGAAACAGTCTTGCTCTGTTGCCCAGGCTGGAGTGCACTGGTGTGATCTCTGTTCACTGCAACCTCCTCCTCCTGGGGTTAAACAATTCTTATGCCTCAGCCTCCAAAGTAGCTGAGATTACAGACATGCACCACCATGTCTGGCTAATTTTTATATTTTTAATAGAGATGGGGGATTTTGCCATGTTGGCCAGGCTGGTCTGGCACTCCTGGCCTCAAGTGATCTGCCCACCTCAGCCTCCCAAAGTGCTGGGATTACAGGTGTCAGCCACTGCACCTGACTTAATTAATATGACTCTTGGGACTCTTTTTCTTTCATTGCATTTTTGGTTTTAAAAACTGGGTCTTTTGCTGCAGTTTCGAACAGTGTGGATTTTGCTGATGACACGCCCATGATGTCATCTAATAGGCTTACGCCCCCTCCCATATTTGTTGGAAGTTCAGGCCAGAGGCAGATGCAGATCTCATTTATTTTGCCAAGAATACTTCATATGTGATGGGTGTACTTTTTTAAAAAAATAAATTTTCTGGTTGTCCTTTGTAACATTAGCAGGCATTGACAATAATTGCCTGGATCCATTAGTTCATAATGCTGGGATATTCCAATTCTACTATTCCCTCTTCATTTATTACCTGGCATGATGCCAAAAAGAGAAACCTTCCTTTGCCATTTATTTGGTTGGCCTGAGGGAGAGTTGATATAAGAAAGGCAGACTACAGTAAACGCCTACTTCTTCCCCAGATGTATGTTCTCAGAACAATGAATTGGTTCACTAGCATGCTCCAAGAGTTACCAATTAGCTATCTTTTGAAACATTTTATTATTACACACTCATGGATGTATTACTATTAAAACTCATGGATTTTATATATTTCAATCCCTTAGTATTTAGTATGTATTTTATGTATTTCAATCCTTAGCAATTAGTATCCTCATTGACGTCCAAACTGTTCTATCTTTGGCCAGTTGGTACTTTTCAGATTGGCTTCTGAGTGCCTTTGACTTGTAGTCTTTGGTAGCTGCTTTGCTCTTTGCAGTGATGAGACACTCTAGGAAGGTTTATCTTGTTCATTTCCACCCCACACCTTGAATCAGCCACTTTCCCAGTGGCCCCTTTCAGTGGAAAATAGTATTTAAAAACCAAAATATGAGTGGAGGGGTACTTATTTTTTCTAAGTTGGTCACTGTTCTAGGATATATATTTTTTACATAAAAATACATCATAAGTTCATACTGATATTTTTTTAATTGACATAATTATGGTATATTAATGTTTATGGGGTACAGAGTGATATTTCACTACATGTATACAATGTGTAATGATCAAAGCAAGGTAATCAGCATATCCATCACCTTAAACTTGTCATTCATGTTTAGAACATTAAAAAATTTGCTTTTCTATTTTAAAATATACAATATATTTTTAACTATGGTCATCCTATAGTGTGATAGAATACTAGAACCTATTTTTCCTGTCTAGCTATAATTTTGTATCCTTTAACCAACCTTTAGTTACACCCTTCCTGGCCTCTAGTAACCACTAATCTACTTTCTACTTCCATGAGATCAATGTTTTTAGCTTCCACATAAATGAGAACATGTGATATTTGATTTCTGTGCCTGGCTTACTCCATTTAACATATTGTCCTCCAAGCTCATTCATATTGCCAAGAATGACAAGATTTTGTTATTTTAATGGCTGACTAGTATTCCATTGTGTATACATACCACATTTTCTTCATCCATTGATAGGTACTTAGGTTGATTCAATGTCTTGGCCCTTGTGAATAGTGTGGCAATAAACATGGCAGTGGGTAAAGGTACATCTTCAACATACTGATTTCCTTTCTTTTGAATATATACCCAGTACTGCTGGATCACACAGTAGTTCTATTTTTAGCTTTTTTAGGAACCCCCATATCATTTTTCAAAATGACTGTACTAGTTTAAATTCCCACCAGCAATGTATAAGAGTTCTCTTTCTCTGCATCCTTACCAGTATGTTACTTTTTGTATTTTTGATAATATCCATTCTAACTGAGGGGAGAAGATATCTCACTGTGGTTTTGATTTGTATTTTCCCCATGATTAGTGATGTTGAGTATTTTTTTTCATAAACCCGTTGTCCATTTGCATGTCTTTGTTTAAGAGATGTTTATTTAACTCATTTGTCCATTTTTAAATTGGATTATTATACTTTTTTTGCTCTTGAGTTGTTTGAGTTCCTTGTATATTCTGGACATTAATCCCTTGTCAGATGAGTAGTTTGCAAATATGTTCTCTCATTCTGTGGGTTATCTCTTCACTCTGTTGATTCTTTCCTTTGCTGAGCAGAAGCTTTCACATTTGTCTATTTTCGCTTATGTTGCCTGTGCTTTTGAGGTCTTCTCTGTAAAAATCTTTTCCCAGACCAATGCCCTGGAGTTTACCCTGTTTTCTTCTAGTAGTTTCATAGTTTTAGGTCTTATATTTAAGTCTAACTCGTTTTGAGTGTATTTTGTATATGGTGAGAGATAGAGGTCTAGTTTCATCCTTCTGCATGTGAATATCCACTTTTCCAAGCACCATTTCTGCTGTAGCTATTGTCCTCAGAATGATCTGCCTCATTTTCCAGTAGCATCTGATGATGACCTTGAACTTCTCAAACTCTCAGAGGCATCACAAGTAACTTGGTCTTTACTTTCTAACACATAGTTTCTAATACCACATGAGATTTGCAGTTGTGATTTTTATCTACATGCTCATTTTTAGAATTCATGGGGATATCCTGTCTCATAACTTTTTGTAGCTATTACCCATGAGTTTTTGTCTGTTTTCTGAGGAGTGGGTTCAAAGATAATCAAAAGCTCTGCAGCTGATATCTTCCAGATTTTCCTAATAAACGTATCCATGATATGATACTTCTTCAGCTACAAACACACACATGCCAATACATTCTCTTCCTCTCACAGACACACTCACATGTGGACACACACTCATGCATGTGTGCCACCATGTCCATACACACACACACACACACACACACACACACACACGCAGAGTAACTTGTTTCTCCATGAGACTGCCAGAAACTAAACTACTGACAAACGTTTTCTGATATGCCCAGCTCTCTAGGTGTGCTTCTCAGTTAGGTTGGGCCCAAACCTAAAGATATTAACTTCCTTGTCATCAGTAAGAACAAACCTAATGATGTTATTACAACATTCAGATATGAGACCAAATTATTTTTATGTTCATTTTATATGGTCCCCCATTTAGAAAAGAAAGAAATTTCAATTTATTCTTTTGGTTTTTATCTGCCTTTATAATTAAGAAGTGATGTTTATTAGTCAGTCAATTAAGAGGGAAATATCAAGGAGATATCTGCACCCCCATGTTTGCTGCAGCACTATTCACAATAGTCAAGATTTGGAATCAACCTAAACATCTGCCAACAGATAAATGAATAAAGAAAATGTGTTACACACACACAATGGAATACTATACAGCCATGGAAAATAATGAGATCCTGTCATTTGTAAGAACATGGATAGAACTGGATGTTAAGTGAAATAAGCCAGGCACAGAAAGCCAAGCTTCACATTTCCACTTATTTGTAAGAGATAAAAAAAATTAAAACAATTGAACTCATGGAGGTAGAGAGTAGACTGATGGTTACCAGAGGCTGGTAAGGGTGGTTGGCAGGTGGTATGAAGTAGGGATGGTTAATAAGCACAAAAATATAGTTAGATAGAGTGAATAAGATCTAATATTTACTAGCACAACAGGGTGACTACAGTCAACAACAATTTGTTGTACATTAAAAAATAACAGAGTTTAATTGGATTATAATACAGAAAAAGGATAAATGCTTGAGGTGATAGATACCCCATCCACTCTCATGTGATTATTATGCACTGTATGCATGTATCTCATGTACCTCAGAAATACATACACCTACTTCATACTCACAAAAATTAGAAATAAAAACCATTATTTTTCATTGATATTTTATAATTATATAAATATATAGGTACAATATGATGTATATATATACACACACACATATATATATATACATACACACACACACACACAGACACACACACACACACACACACGATGGAATGATCAAACAACTTTGAAGGAAAAGACAATTACCCATCCTTTTTTAGAAACCAAAACCATCAACAGCACTGTTCCTTTTGGCTGGGTACCAACATATACTAATAAGAAAGGAAATCTGTAGAAAATCCTACAACCAAGGAAACAGTATGCTACCACCAAGAAAAAGAAAAAGTGCTTATGGAGGAGAAGTCATAACATGACAAACTAAAATTATAATGTCAGATAAATAACAAAAGTGGACACAAAATTTATGTACAAAACAATCATGAAAATATTTGTAAAAAAATAAGATTGAAAAACTACACCAAAGTGTTAAAATTATGGTGAAATTACAAGTGATCTTTCTCGATTTTATTTCATAGTATGTTTCTGTTTTAACAATGTACATATGTTATTACAATAACCAAAAGGCTCTTCTATAAAAATAAAATGTTTATTTTGTCAATGTTTTGTTTATCTTTCAAGATCTAGATCTCACCTTTTCCCTCTTCCAAAAATACTACCACCTCATAATTTTCCATCTTCCCATCGTGTAGAGTGCTACAGGCAGTAATTCAATAACTTGGTCAGCATCGGAATCACCCTAATGAGCTTTTTAATATGCATGTACCTGAATTTCCTTGCAGCACCACTGAATCAGAATCTCTGGATATGGTACCCAAGGATCTCCATTCTGAACTAGAATATTTGGCATCATTGATGCAGGAGGTCCATAGACTCTACTTTGAGACATTGTATTAGGGACTTCACTTTTCACTGGGCACATAATTTGATACTTACTGGTATGGCTGTTTATTATTGCAGAGCATGTCTTGTTCCTGCAACCAGAGTACTAATAATGAAAAAAACAGGGCCTAACACTAACCCTAACCCTAACTTGACCCAGACCTCTCTAAATGATTCTAGGCATTAAGACTTTATACTTCTTCCTTTTATAAAATATTAATTTTATAGGTGCATATGAAAGCTGACTCACTCCCATTTATAACTCAGAAACTACAGAAGGAAAAAATTGCAGTTAGAATAATATTGTTTTCTTTGTATACTGTTAGGCATGGAAGTGGAATTCCATCTATTCACTAAGAATAGTAACTACCTGATAACATCCAGTTATCCAAATGCAGTAAAACAAATGAGGGCATAAGAAAGCAAACAAATATGTCAAAGCATGTTTCAAAAGCAGCATACTAAAAATATCTAGTCACCTCTCCCGTAGCTAAGAAAATTAAACTAATGACCCCAATAAAAGAAAATTATTAGACATTAGAATTCTGTATATTTGGCTTTAAATAAAAGCAAACAAAGATGGAGATGTTCTCATTCACGTGACATCTCTTTACTCTGTATAGTCTATGTCAGAGGTCATGGTCTTAAATAGTTTTAGGAGGATCTAAATGGAACTCAGATCTGGACTGGGTGGAAACCCCTATTCTAAATGGAGAAAATTCCCAAGAATGGAGTCAATTTAATTCATTTCGAGAGTTTACTCTACAAAAGCCATCGTCTTTCCAGACTGGGAGCAGGAAGTTCTCTCTACCCAGGAGATCAATGCAAAGGCTGTACACCTAATACTTGGATGTGTCTAGCACCATGCTCAGTGGTTTACCTGAATCATCTCTAATTCTCACAGCAACCATTTTGTGGCTAAGAAATCTGCAGCTTGTAAAAAATAAGCCCAAGATCCAAACCCTGGTTTTTCTGCCTCCAAAGCCCATATGGCTCCCACAACACCAACCTACCACTTAGAGGCAACAGAAGAATACCAGATCTCAAGAGAGGTAGGAGCTTACATCACTACAGCTGATGTCAAGGGCAGGAATCAAGAGCAAATAAAAGGAGATGCCAAGATGTTTGAGGAGTGTGCCTCTCCTGAACACTGAAGGAAAGAGATCCATAAGGGTGTGTGTGTGTGTGTGTGTGTGTGTGTGTGTGTGTGTGTGAGAGAGAGAGAGAGAGAGAGAGAGAGAGGTCTTACAAACATACATTTTTAGTAAATTTTTAATACATAAGAACAGCGGACAAATTATACTATACCACTCAATTTTCTACAACTTAAACACATCCATATAACCATTTTCCAAGTCAAGATTCAAGATAGAGAACACCAGAAACCTTCGTCCAACCCCATCAAGTCTATCCCAAATCCCTACCATGGTTGTCTGGCTATCTCTCTCTTTCTCTCTGTGTGTATCAATTAATCTCTCTAATACACACATACATTTTAGCAAGGACAAAGAATATTCAAAGAGCACCTTCCATATACCAGGCTGAGTGATAGGTGCTGTAAACAATGTCATTTTCACAACACCATCTGAAGAAGCCATTATTCTCTCTATTCTGAGGAACAGGGAATTTAAGCCTCAGAGATGCCAAATAACTTCCCCAGGTTGATACAGTTAGAACTAAGCCAAGATATGATTAATCTCAAATAAGACTATCAGTCCAGGTTCTTTTCACAAGGCTGCAGGTCCCTCCATGTTCCCACTTTTGATGGAATGTAGCCCAAGATCCTCCAGAACAGAACCATGACAACCAGAGAGAAGGAGGGTACTACAACTAACTTTCATTTTCTCTTCAAGCCAATATTGAAGACTTGGTCCATTTTTCTGCCTCAATAAGAAATCAAGATTCTGTTGAATCTTGATATGTGACCTGGTAAGGCTTTAGTGCTCTCCGAATATCCATCTTCTCTGTCCAAAAATAAAAAAAAATAGAGTTGATCAATGGTCAAGGCAATCCTAAGAAAAAAAGAATAAAGCCAAAGCCATCACATTACCAAACTTCGAACTATACTACCAGGCTATAGTAACCAAAACAGCATGATACTGGTTAAAAAAAAAAAAAGATCAGTGAAACAGAATACGGACCTCCTAAAATAAAGCTGTACACCTACAACCAACTGATCTTTGACAAAGTCAACAAAAAGAAACAATGAGGGAAGAACTCCCATCCAATAAATGATGCTAGGAAAACTGGCTATCTGTATGCAAAAGACTAAATCTGGACCCCTATCTTTTAGTATATACAAAAATTAACTCAAGATGGATTAAAGACTTAACTGCCAGATCTCAAACTATAAAAAATCGTAGAAGAAAACCTAGGAAATACCGTTCTAGACATTAGCCTAGGCAAATAATTTATGACTAAGTCCTCAAAAGCAAATGCAACAAAAACAAAAATTGACAATTGGAAACTCATTACACTAAAGATCTTCTGCACTGCAAAATAAACCATCAATACACTAAACAGACAACCTATAGAATAGGAGAAAATATCTGCAAACTAGGTATCCAACAAAGGGCTAATATTCAGAAGCTATAAGGAACTTAAATCAACAAGAGAAAAACAAATAACTCCACTAAAAATCAGGCAAAGGACATGAGCAGACACTTCTCAAAAGAAGACATACAAGTGGTCAGCAAACATCAAAAAATGCTCAGCATCATTAATCATAAGAGAAATGCAAATCAAAACGACAGTGAGTTACCATCTCACTCCGGTCAGAATGGCAATTATTAAAGAGTCAGAAAACAGCAGATGTTGGCAAGGTTGCAGAGAAAAGGGATGTTTATATGCTGCTGGTTGGGATGTAAATTAGTTCAGCCTCTGTGGAAAGTAGTTTGGAGATTTCTCAAACAACAAAAAATGGAATTACCATTCGACCCCGCAACCCCATTACTGGGTATATGCCCAAAGGAAAATGAATGGTTTGACCAAAAATGACACCTGTACTCTCGTATGCTTATGAAAGCACTATTCACAATAGCAAAGACATGGAATCAACCCACATGCCCATCATCAATGGATTGGATAAAGAAAATGCAATACATATGCCCTATGGAATACTATGCAGCCATAAAAAAGAGTGATATCATGTCCTTTGCAGCAGCATGGATGCAGCTGAAGGCCATTATCCTAAGTGACTTAACACAGGAACAGAAATCCAAATAACACATTTGCTCACTAATAAATAGGAGCTAAACATTGGGTGCTCATGGACACAAAGATGGGAACAATAGACACTGGGGATTTCAAAAGGGATATCCAGGGAGGGAGGACGGCAAGGGTTAAAAACTACCTATCAGGTAGTACATTCACTACTTGGTCAACAGGAACATTCGAAGTTCAAACTTCAGCATTACATAACATGCCTATGTAACAGATCTGCACATGAAGCTCCTGAATCTCTCTTTCTTTTTCTTTTTTTTTTTTCTTTCTTTTTCAAGAAAGAAAGAGAAAGAGAAAGGGGGGGAACAGAATTTTTTTTTTGAAAGAAAGAAAGAGAAAGAGAAAGGGGGAGAGAGAACAGGAGTCTTGCTCTATTGCCCAGGCTGGAATATAATCTAATACTAGGTATTAAAAACCTCTTTTATGCCAGTAATTGTGCTTAACAGTGGAGACAGGAAGGAATAAGGGAAGAAAATAACAAACAGCCAACCAATATTTCATTTAAGTCTGTGAAATGCTATGCAAATGCTGAAGAATGATTTACTTCCAATTATGTAGTCACTTTCAAAATAGGTGTAATGTGATACTGAGGAAAATGTATATTCTGTGGACCTGAGGTGAAGAGTTCTATAAATATTCACTGGGTTTACTTGTTCCAGGTCTGAGTTCAAATCATAGATGTCCCTGTTAATTTTCTATCTCGTTGATCCGTCCAATATTAACAATGTGGTGTCAGTCTCCCACTATTATTGTGCAGGAGTCCAAGTCTCTTTATAAGTCTTTAAGAGCTTGTCATGTATCTGGGTGTTCCTATATTGGGTGCATATATATTTATGATCATTGACTCCTGTTGTTGCATTGTTCCTTTTACCATTATGTAATGTCCTTCTTTGTTTCTTTTAGTCTTTGTTACTATTAAAGTGTATTTTGTCAGAGACGAAAGTTACAACTCCTATTTTTTTTTTTCCTCTCCATTTGATTGGTAAGTCTTCCACCAACCCTTTGTTTTGAGTCTTTGTGTGCTTATGAGATGGATCTGGATACAGCTTACCGATGGGTTTTGACTTTTTATTCAATTTGCCTGTCTGTGTCTTTGATTGGGGCATTTAATCTATTTAAATTTAGGATTAATCTTGATATTTGTCAGTTTAATATTGCCATTTAATACTAGCTGGCTATTTTGCCCATTAGTTGATATAGATTCTTCATTATGGAGATACACTTTACCTTTTGGTGAGTTTTTAGGATGACTTATACTGGTTGTTCCTTTCTGTGTCTAGTGCTTCTTTCAGAAGCTCTTGTAAAGCAGGCCTGGTGGTGATGAAATCTCTGAGTGCTTGCTTGTTCGTGAAAAATTTTATTTTTCCTTCATTTATGAAGCTTAGTTTGGCTGGATATGAAATTCTGGGTTGAAAATTCTTTTCTTTGAGGATATTGAATATTGACCCCCACTCTCTTCTAGTTTGTAGGGTTTCAGCTGAGAGATCTGCTGTGAGTCTGATAGGCTTCCCTTTATGGGTAACCTGACCTTTCTCTCTAGCTGCCCTTAGAATTTTCTCCTTTATTTCAACCCTGGTGAATCTAACAATTATGCGTCTTGGGGTTGCTCTACTTGAAGAATATCTTTGTGGAGAGTTGAGTATTGTCCTGCCTTACTAGGTTAGGAAAGTTTCCTGAATAATATCCTGAAGAATATTTTCCAGCTTGGATTCATTCTCTTCATGACATTCAGGTACACCTATCAAATGTAAATTAGGTCTTTTCACATAGTCCCATATTTCTTGGAGACTTTGCTTGTTCCTTTTTACTCTTTCTTCTCTAATCTTGTCTTCTTGTTTCATTTCATTGAGTTGATCTTCAACCTCTGATATCCTTTCTTCTGCTTGATCAATTTGACTGTTAAAACCTGTGCATATTTCATGGAGTTCTCGTATTGTATTCTTCAGTTCCATTAATTCACTTATATTCCTCTCTAGATTGTCTATTCTCGTTAGGATTTCATCAAACCTTTTTTCAAGGTTCTTAGTTTCTTTACATTGGGCTAAAACATGTTCTTTTAGCTCACAGAAGTTTCTTATTATCCACCTTCTGAAGCCTAATTCTGTTATTGGAATGCACTTGTACTCCATCAGGCCTTGTTCCCTTGTTGATGAGGAACTGTGATCCCCTGTAGAGGGAGAGGCATTCTGATTTTGGGTATTCTCAGACTTTTTAGGCTGGTTTCTTCCCATCATTGTAAATTTATCCACCTGTCATCTTTGTAATTACTGACTTTCAAATTAGGTCTCTGAGTGGACATCCAACTTGTTGATTCCCAGCACCGGAATCTGAACAACCCACTGTGCCAGCCAAAACAGCAGCGTTAAGATTCGCGGTGCTTTTCTGCCCAGGAATCTCCGGTCTGGCTTCCTTCTTGAGTCCCTTCCTCAATCAGCTAAACAGGTGACTCTGCCTTCCCGGAGCTCCAAACATCAACCAAAAGGGGACCCAGTCCCATTTACTCTGCACGAAGAACCGCCGCGCTGGCCACAAGAGTCGCACTGGCGACCTGTGGGGCTCCTCTCCTGGGAATCTCCTGGTCCATGAACAACAAAAAATCCTCTGAAAGTGTGGTGTCTTCTCGTTCCCTGCGCTTTCACTGGGAGCTACAATCCTGAACTGCTAGTAGTTGGCCATCTTGGATCTCTCTCCCGTCTCTCTTTTTCTCTTTCTCTCAATCTCTTTCTCTCTACACACATACACACGCACAAACACACACACAGTTGAGAGAAAATGAATGCTGCCTCTAGATACTGACTCAAAATAGTCTCAACTCTGTTCTTAAATTGGCATTTTTTTTTTCACCTGCCTCCTTCTCAAAAGATCAAGTGCAGGAGAAATTTTGGCTAACAGAGTTTGTAAGGTAAGCTTTGGATAATATCATTTTCTTATTTTAAGAAATAACTTGATAATTCTAAGATGCCAATGTCCTCATTAAAAAGAAAATGGAAAAAGGCAAATGCCTGGTGTTTCTTAATGAGACACTACATTCAGCATATTATAGAAGTTATCAGATTTAATGCTTCCAACAACTTAATATCAGGTAGTATTATTAACTTCATTTGCAAAGAAGGGAATCAAGTCCTAGAGAGAGAAAATGACATCCCCAAGGTGGAGAAACAGTTCAATCTTGGTCCTCTGGCTCCAGGGTTCACCATGAATTAGTAAGTGGTCCAACTGGTAAAATAAATGATACGATTTCAAGTTGCAATCATGGTTCTTTAAAAAATAGATTTAGGGGGTACAACTGCATTTTCGTTATATGGATATATTGTGTAGTGGTGATCTCTCAGCTTTTAATGTAGCCGTCATTCAAAAGTGTCCATTGTACCCATCAAATAACTTCTCATTCTTCACCTCCTCCCATTCCCCTCACCTTCCTCACCTTCCAGTCTCCAGTGTCTATTATTCCACTCTATGTATCCATGTGTACACATTATTTAGCTCCCTCTTATAAGTAAGAACATGACATATTTGACTTTCTGTTTTGGAGTTATTGCACTTCAGATAAGGGACTCAACACATATACACCATGGAATACTATGCAGCCATAAAAAAGAATGAGTTCATGTCCTTTGCAGGGAGATGGATGAAGCTGGAAACCATCATTCTCAGCAAACTAACACAGGAACAGAAAAATAAACACCACATGTTCTCACTCATAAGTGGGAGTTAAACAATAAGAACACATGGACACAGGAGGGGAACATCACGCACCGGGGCCTGTCAGAGGGTGGAGGGCAAGGGGAGGGAGAGAATAAGGACAAATACCTAATGCATGTGGGGTTTAAAATCTAGATGACAGGTTGATGGGTGCAGCAAACCACCATTGCACATGTATACCTATGTAACAAACCTGCACGTTCTGTACATGTATCCCAGAACTTAAAATAAAACTAAAAAAAAAAAAAAGATAAGGGCCTCAAGTTCCATCCATATTGCTGTGAAAGACATGATGTCATTACCTTTTACAGCTTAGTAGTATTCCATGGCATGTTTATATTATATTTTCTTTATCCAATGACCCATTCATGGACACTTGGGTTGATTCCCTATCTTTTCAAGTTGCAATCTTGGTTCTTAATGTGAAGTCTTCTCAGAGGATAAGCTAGTTTATAGAGGAAGCTGGGTGAGGTAAAGAAGAGGATTTATATGTCTAGTGTCTCTCAAGCTGATGGTCCCATGTGAAGATGGAACAGGGAAGACAGATTCTATTTGTTCATCAGAAAAGGCCAGCTTTACTCTCAGCCAGTTGTTCACCAACAGCAAACTGCTTGTGTCCTATTTCTTTGTACCATCAAAGATAAGAAACAGACCAATATATTTCTCAATTTCCAAAGTTAAGGAGAAGGTGTCCGTGGTGAAAATAACCTGCCTGTTTTAGTTCCTTCCACCAGAGGCAAGGAACAGGACCAACTAACACATTTTCTGTGACTAATGCTCTGGATATTTGCTGATGGGACAGCTTATAAACTGTTCTTCATTTGACACAGAGGTTCACTTTGCATCAACCCAGGCTAATAAATCAGGATGAAAAGAAATCAAAGCAGGCGTGCAAAATACAGTTCAGAGGGAAGTGTGGACAGTGGACAGATCTGCCCGAGAGAGACAATACTTGGCTATGTAATTAAATCAGTGCATATCATAAAGCACAATGTGCATACTACCCGGGACCGAAATTATCTCCTTCTCAGTCTTGCTTCCAATACTACCTGTTCCTGCCATTAATAATAATAATAATAAACTATCATCTAATAATAAAAAGGCTGGCAGTGATGGCTTACGCCTGTAATCCTAGCACTTAGGGAGGCCAAGGTGGGTGGATCACTTGAGGTAAGGAGTTTGAGACCAACCTGGCAACCATGGCAAAACCCCATCTCTACCAAAAATACAAAAAAATTATCCAGGTGTGGTGGTGCACGTCTGTAGTCCCAGTTACTTGGAGGCTGAGGCAGGAGGATCACTTGAACCCTGGAGGCAGAGGTTGCAGTGAGCCGAGATTTTGCCACTGCATGCCAGCCTGGACTACAGAGCAAGACTCTATCTCAAAAACAAATAAACAAGTAAAAATAAATAAAGCAAAATAAAAAGGGGGTGTGGAGGTTCATGCCTGAAATTACACTGTTTTGGGAGGCTGGGGCAGGAGGATTGTTTGAAGCCAGGAGTTTGAGACTAGTCTAGGCAACATAGTGAGACCCCATCTCTACAAAAAATCTTTTAAAAACAAGTAGTCGAATATGGTGGCATGCACCTGTAATCCCAGCTACTCGGAAGCCAGAGGTAGAGGATCATTGTAGCCCAGGAATTCAAGGCTGCAGTAAGCTACCATCATGACACTGCACTCTAGCCTGGGTGACACAAAGTGAGAACCCATCACTAAAATAAATAAATAAATCTCTTTTGTTTTCCCCAAGAATTAAGGCTCTTCCATTTTAAATCTCTCCTGTGCAAAGGGTGTGTTTCCCTACGTTGCAGGTTGATAAACAAAGACACAGAGGAAATGGGTGACTTCCCCAAAGTCACCCAAAAACTATGTCAAAGAGAGAACTAAGACTAAACCTAAATCTGCACCACCTCCAATCTGCATTGGTAAAGACCCCAGTCTCCAAGTCAACAAAGGCAAGAGATCCCAGGTCCATCATGAGTCAGGACAGATGGCTAGTGTAAGGAAAAGGATGCATTCTTTCTTCTTGCTCCTGGCTCAGACTTCAGATGCATCATTGTAATCCCCAGTCTTCTGTTGCACCATCATGTCTTCTCACTTGCAAAGAGTAGTCTGATATTCTATAGGAATTGCAGATGGAATTTTATTTTTGAACATTCTGTAGGAGGCAAGGGAAGAAGAAATCCATCACATGGAATATCACTCTCCATGTTATTATCATCTTACATCTTTGGCAGTAAAGGTAATACTGTGAAATACCTCCTTTCTCACTTAAAAATAAAATGAACACTCTAGATCTTCAACAACAGGCTCATTTTTCCAATTTCCAACGCAAACGGCTGAAGAGGGCCCTGCACTTGTCAGAATGCAAAGCCCATTTGTCGGTTCCTGGATAGTTTCTTTCCGCTATTTCAAGAGGTGACCTGGGTTACTTGCCTCATCTTTCCCATGCTTGTGTCTTGTAGCTCCTTCTCTCTGAGGCAATAAAGTAAAATGTCATTGTTCCGGAGACTATGGAGCCCTCCTTGTCCCCAGGTGGGAGGTGAAATGAGAGGGTCTCAGCAACAGGATCCCAGCAATTAGCAGAAAATATTCTCTTCACTAAGTTCTGCCTTGGGAGAACTGACATCCCCAAGATGTTAACCTTTGTGTTTCAATGAAGCGGGGAAACTGGAGAGTTAGTTCGCTTTTCTAAATGCAAGAGCAAGATGAGGGAAACTATTGATTTCTATCAAAATAGACAAAGAGCAAATAGAAGAGAAGACCATGGGCAGGAAAGCATTTGAATATAAATGGAAACCACCAGGCATGCCCTGGGAGTTTCTGAACTAAGTTTCAGGTCAGAGGTACCTGTATCACCACAGCATGGAAAGACATTAGGGGAAATTCTTGGCTCACCATTTCCATTCGATCTCCTTTACCCTGAAAGTGCTTTTTCCAGTGCCTCCTGTTGCTATGGTAATTAGAGGCATTCTTGGCTGGGATCTTGATGATGGTGAACAAGCAAACAAACATACAACCTCATTTCGGCTGGTTTTAAGGGTTAAGAAGCAAATAAATGCAAGCTAAGGTGATAGGGTATGACAAGGGACGGGGAGCTCTTGGAGACTGACTCAGCAAAAGACACCTGAAAAGTCCAGGGATTAGCTGAAGAATCCTCTGAGATTGGGGGAAAGGAAGACTGTTGGGTATATTAGCATTTTCCTGTGGAAGAGTCCTTGGTTTCATCAAATTCTGCAATGTATTTCCTCCCATCAACCCTGCAAGATTGAGAGTACCTTCAAGAGAGAACAGTTACAGAAGGTCACTCTGAGGAAGCACCATCTGAGCTGAGGCCTGAATGGTAAGAAATCAGTCCCCTGGAGACTGAGGGGAGGGAAAACAAGGCTAAGCTCATCTAAAAGATAAAGAGGGGAGACAGCACAAGACAGATGTGGTCAAGAGAATTTGGGGGACAAATAAGAGAAGAGACATTTTTAAGCAGGTTCACGGAGGGGATAGATGAGGAATTAGAAATTTTAAATGGATTTCTAAGCATCCATCCCCTCAGGTTTAATAAAGACATGAACCTTGTTGTTATTGTTGTTTGTTGTTGTATTTGGTGTTTTGGCCAAGATACTGTGAAGAAGCCCAGCCCTTTCAGTCTACGGTGACACACCTTCCAAGGAGGGCTTGGATATAAGTGAACAAAGGAAGGAGGGGTCTAAACAAGTCAGAATGAAAGCTCCCCAAACACATAAATCACCTAAGGTCCCAGTCATATAATAAAAACAACTCTGACCTCCCAGTGTATGCTATGCTTATAATGTTTTGATTCTTGCACTTACATTTTCCAAAGCCCTCATCCCCTTTCCTTTGAGTGGGTCCCCCTATATTCTCAGTATGCTTTTCCAATGCAAGGGATAAATGATCCCTTTAACTCTAGCTTCCATTTAAGGAGGGGATAGAGAAGTAAAGCTTGTGGGATCATCAATGAGTCTATGGTAATAACAGAGGGATTTGCAGAAAGGTAGTGAAATTAGGAAAGCTAGAAGTGCATTCAGCAAGAGTGAGCAAAGAGGTAAAACAATAGATCAAGGAAGAAAAGGAATGGGAAAAATAGAAAGCAGGAGGAGGGTGGCAAAAAAAAGAAAGGAGTAAGAAGGAAGAGAACAGAAGGAAATAGAGAAAGGAGGATGTGGAAAGGAAAAAAAAGTAAAGGAGAAAAAAGTATGGAAATAAAATAATAAAAGAATGGGAGATATTTGAATGCCAGAAAGAGAAGATGCAAGCCAACCAAGAAAATGGCAGAGTTACGTAGGGTGGAAGGGCATCTCCGACAGTTACCCCACCTGCGTCATAGCCTGTCTCTTTCAACCTCCAGAAGGAGCAGACCTCATTCTCTTCCAACACATTGCATTTCATGAAATCACTGCTGCCACTTCCTCCCATGATGCAGGATCCCTGGGCTCCCCTGAGCAGCTATTCTTTCAGACTCAGACACGCATGAAAATTGAGTTCAGCAAAATGCAAACTGAACTGCAGAAGACCCACTCCTACCCATTACTGTAATTGTTAAGAAATAAAATTAATTGCCTGAGGCCAGAGTGTGGAAATCCAACTAGACATCTCCCCCCAAGTGACTTGTCCCTGAGCGGATTGTGGTGGGCACACCTGTAAGTAATATTCCAACTTCATTTGTCTACACATAATTTCCCTTGTCAGGATTTATAATCATATACACATAATTTTTGTGGTTTTTATGGAGTATCTGTCTTTCCCAATATACCATAAGCTCCACCCATGGAAAGAGGTTATACCTATTTTTTAACACCACATAACCTAGCACACAGACTGATCACTCATTACAAATTCTGAATGATGGATAAATGAAAAAAAAAAATCTGAATGATGGATAAATGAATAGGGTTGGGGATTTCAAACCAGAACTCACAGTTCTTAACAAAGAAAACAAAATAAAAATAAAATGTTCATTTTTCTAGTCTGATTCCTCTAACAACAGGTGTTTTTTAAATCATAAAATCATTTCTCACATATTAAGCAGCTAATTGCTATGACATTTCAAACAAAAACACCAACCTTTACACAATTTCTTAAGTCATGCTCTTTCGTTCCTTTAAGCAAACCATGATTTTTTTTTTATCACCACTAGCCCAAAAATGCATCATCCTGACAACACAGAAGAAAAAACAACTTGATTAATCTTGGAAAATTTTCTCCAAAATCGAAACACTGATTGCTGAGTTAAGATTCAAAACAGTAGCTCTGACCTGAACTGGCCTGTAGACTTTCTAACACTGGAACAAACCAATAATTACTAGTGTTTGAGATGCTATAATTAAAGTTAGCTTATGACAACAGGGAAAAGGCTGAGTCAAAAGTTCTCACCATTCAACACTCCCCGCTCACAGTGTTCCCACTACAAATGGTACAGTAATGGTATGATGATGGGTCCACCCAGATTCCATCCCTGGGGATCTCTTCCTATGTATGACCTTCCCCCTACAATTCTTCTTGGTATCATTGGCCTCCTTCTGTTTTTCCTTTTTTTTCATGTTTTCTTTTAACTTGATTCATTTACATAAACATTTTCAGTATATGAATGTATTCTCCTTTGATACATCCAAACATTAAAAGACAAAGCTAATATCCTCTTGACTGCCATCCCTACTCTCAACTCATCCTTCATAGCAACCACTCTGTGTTACACATTTGTTGTGCTCCACTCAAACCTCTGCCTGTGCATTGATATGCTGATATGGTTTGGCTGTGTCCCCACCCAAATCTCACCTTGAATTGCAGCTCCCACAATCCGCATGTGTCATGGGAGGCACCCAGTGGGAGGTAACTGAATCATGGGGGTGGGTTTTTCCTGTGCTGTTCTCATGATAGTGAATAAGTCTCACAAGATCTGATGGTTTCATAAAGGGCATTCCCTTGCCCACGGTCTCTTGCCTGCCACCATGTAAGACATGACTTTGTTCCTCCTTCACCTTCCACCATGATTGTGAGGCCTCCTCAGCCATGTGGAAATGTGAGTCCTTTAAACCTCTTTTTCTTTATAAATTACCCAGTCTCAGGTCTTTCTTCACAGCAGTATGAAAATGAACTGATACATGTAGCTACATTTATTTATAGAATTATAACACATCATTCCATAACTTTTTACACAAACAATAGGCTGTGCTTTTTGTTCTATAACTGGCTGATTTTACCCAAAAACATGTCTTGGAGACCTCTCCACACCAGTATGAGGCTCTACCTTATTCTACCAGATGAATCTTTCCCACAGTGCAGATGTGTCATGGGTTAGCCATGGCATTGTGATTGACATTTAGTCCAGATCTAGCTGTTGTTATGTAAGAGCGGCATGAACCTTGGAAACATCATGCTAAGTGACAGGAGCCAGGCATAACACTGTATGATTCCATTCATATGAAATTACCATAATAGGCAAATCCATAGAGACAGAACTTAGATTGTTGGTTGCCAGGGGGTGGAGGGATGGGGCATGCTGAGTGACTACTTAATAGATACAGAATTTTCATTTAGAGTGAAGAAAATGTTTTGGAAGTCGATATCAATGATGCTTGCACAACATTGTGAATGTACTTAATGCCACTGAATGGTACTCTTTAAAATGGTTAAAATAGCAAACTCTGTGTTATGGGCACTTTACTGCAATAAAAAACACAGAACTGCCACATCACAAAGTATGCTCTTTAAATTTTTGTAAAAATTGGCAAATTGCCTTGTAAAATCTTACTCCTTTTATGTTTTTGTATTATTGTGTGTGTGTGTGTGTGTGTGTATATTTTTTTTTGTCAACTAATTTCAGAATCAGTCTCACTCTTCTCTTTCTCTCTCCATCCTACCTCCCTCATTTTCTCTCCCCCTTGCTCTTTTTATTCTCTTTTCAGAAGAATGGGGAATGCCTTCCTCTCCAACTCTCTAATGGTTCTGCCAATAGTCACAAATACTCCTCCTCCCACTCCTGCAAAACTTTTCCAGTCATGTATCAGTTTCAATTACATGCAATGCTTTCTCCTTCAGGACTTGGCTGGATGGCTTGTTGAGGTACATAAACATCCTAGGGGTACGGGTGGAGGGTGTGGAACATACAGAGAATCCTTATTTCTTCAGTCAGCTCAGAGGCAATGAAAGCGCTGCATCAGCAGAACAACCAACATTAAATTAGAGGTTCCAACAATTTACAATTCCTATCATACAAGTGTAGTATTTTCCTCCAAACAGTACAGAAACTTATGCTGAAAGCAGCTTCCCAGGCACATGCTGGCCCAAGAAGGATGTTCTTATGTCAAAGACTTTCCAACTATATTAGAGAGGTAGTAGAGTCAGTGGTTTAGAATTCAAATTCTGGTATCAGACTGCCTGGGTTCAAATCCTGACTCAACTGCTTAACTTACAAAGTGACCTTGGGCATATTAACTTACCACTCTAAGGAGCATTTTGTAATCTCTAAAATGACGGATTGCTAACAATCAAGCAAGATATGGAGGCAAATCACCGATCACAGGGGGTATTAGTTTCCATTTGCTGCTGTAACAAATTCTACAAGCACAACGACTTAGAATAACACCCATTTGTTATTCTGCAACAGTGAGGTCAAAAATTCTAAATGGGCTTCGCTAGGCTAAAATCAAAGTATGGATAAAGCTTGTTCCTCTAGGAATCTAGGACAGAATCCATGTCCTTGCCTTTCCAGATTCTAGTTTCCTACATTCCTACTCTGAACACCTCTGTTTCCTTGCTTTCACTATCACGGCTCCTCCTCTGACTCTCTCCCTCCTGCCTCCTTTCCTCACTTACAAGGACCCCTCATGATTACATTGGGTTTACCTGAATAGTCCAGGATAATCTCTCATTTCAAGAGTCTTAACTTAATCGCAGTTGTAAAATCTCTTTTGCCAAATTAGGCAACACATCCACAGGTTCCAAGCATTAGGGCATGGACACATTTGGTGAGCCCCTCTCCTACCACATGTGAAGAACATGTATGTGTTAACCACTGTAGCTGCTGTTTCTATGCTACTCCTACTACTACAGAGAAAGAAATTTTTTTCTCCTCCTAAAATGAAAATAAGTAGCGGTCATGGCTCAGCTATCAAGAGGAAAGGTAAAAAACAATGTCCTCTTCTCTTGAAATTCCTCTAAAATTACTTAATATAATGCTTTCCTTCCACCAATGTGCCACTTGTTAGAAGTCCTAAGCACTGAATTATGTTCTAAAGCACTATTAATGGTCTCTAGAGTCTTTTAAGTTACTTTAGTATGGAATATGGGAGGAAGCAGAGATGAGGTAACAGTGTTCTGGGTACCTCAGCCTACTGGATCTACACTGATCTCACTGTATTAAGGAAGCAAAAGACAAAGTTTCTTCTCTATCCATCATGCTTCTTTGATTTTGGACAGCACCTTGCAAATATATTTTTCTTCTTTCTCATTTTTCTTCTCTTCCCCTGCTGTCTTCGTTTACTTTTTTTTCCTGTTTCTCCAGAAACAGGTGCAAAACTGGGTATCTTCAGCTTTGTACTCTCATTGCTTTGGTCATTGTCTTGGTTGTAATCAAAGGGTAGATTTCACAAATGAACTCCAGACTCTTCCTAGGCTCAGGACTTTGTCCTGCTTACCATGGCCATAATCTTTGCATCCCTGGGCAATGACTTTGCATCCCCGAGAAAAATTCGTTTAACTAGGACAATAAACAGAAAAATAAATAAAGGTGTTGTGATATGGGGAAGAAAAGCAGTATACAGAGGTCAGCCTACCTTACTCTTGAGCCCCAATTGTCCTGGGCAAGTTACTTTTCCTTTCTTGGCCTCGGTTTTCTTATCTGTAACATCAGGGGCTGAGCAGAATGATCTTGTGGGTCCCTTCAAACTCTGAGATTCTATGAGTTTATACAAAGAGGGTTCATCCAAACCAAGAAGAGAGGAGTTGAAATGGCACTAATTTTGGAACCATGAAGTCCTGGGTTTGATCTGTGGCTCTATTACCTACTAGCTTGGTGCATCTATCAGTTAGGATTCACCTGGTTGCAAGTGACAGAAAATTCAAACCCTCTTAAACAGTAGAGATACATAAGCTTCTGTGCCTGGAATGATGATGTCAAAGATGGATTCAGGAGTTTTCAAGTCAGAAGACTAATGATGCCATCAAGATTTTGTTCCTTCCAACTCTCTGTCCTACATTCCCTCTGTTGAAACTATCTTATGTCTGGTGCCCCATTGTGAACACAAGATTGGAACCTACCAGCATTCCAGGAGTGCTTCCATACATGTTCTTGTATCTTCTGAAGGTTCTCAGAAGCCCTCCAATCAAATCTCCCATCGCATTGTTCTTAACTATGATTCATGCTAATCAATGAGCCAGTCACCATGGTCAGTGAATAAGAATTTCACAGATTGGTTTAGGCCTGAGTCACATGGCCTGCTTTTCCCAAAGGACATGAAATTCATGGGGTAGGCATGGGTATCCAAAGGGAAATTTAGGCAGTTACCAAAAAAAAAAAAAAAAAGGAACAAATCTGGGGAGAGACAAACACAATGTCCACCACAATGGCCTTTGAGAATGTATTTCACTTCTCTTGGTTTCAGTTTACTCACTGAAAAACCAGGATAACACCTACCTTTAATTAGGATTAGATGCAGGGATATTTATCAGTCATTCATCCTGGCATTTAGTTTATCCTGGCAGCATTTTTCTAATAAATTGTAGCTACTAATATCATCATCATCAACACCATTACCACTATAGAAAAAGCTGAAGAAACTAACACAGCTTCCTTTGGCTCTTACCAGGTGAACTTTGAGAAATCTCTGAGATGATCGAGTGCATCACACTACAGTTTGCAAATGGCATAAAATAACCAGATAAAAACATGGAACAGGATGAGGAGGTGTCGGGGTCCTTGATGCTTTAACATCAGCTCAGTACAAATGGTAAATTGAATGTTCCATTGAGCCCTTGGGAATACAATGGAAATCAAGTTTTAGAGAAACAGAATAATCCAAATGGATTATTGCCAGCTAAAGGATAAGAAGATGTAATAGATGAAAAACGCTTAGATCTCCAACTAAGGAATAAGAAGATGTAATAGATGAAAAACCTACTCTAATCTGTGGAATACTTTCTCTTAGGGAGAGCTGTCCACATATGGAATGGCTATGCAGGAAAGCAATGAGAAATTTATCTCTGTGGGTTGAATGACCAGTTTCATGGATTAGGTGGGTAAGAGAAGGAAGTCAGTGTAGACATCTATAGGTACCTTCCTCCCAGTAAGCCTGGAACTCCATGAGAGAAGCTGCAAATTCAGATGCCTACAGAAATCAGGCAGGTAACAAAATTGAGCAAAGTAGGGTATATAAAGAGAGTGTGAGATGAGCCAAGGGTTGCCACCTTATCCCAAGGGAAAATGACTACACAACTCCAGCTGTCTGTGGCCATAGAAGAATACAACTCGATGTTGCCAGGTCTTTCAGTATTTTGAGACAAAACAGAAATCAGAATTTCGTGTTAAATATTCTTATTTTAACTGTTGGTAGGCTGGGCACGGTGGCTCACACCTATAATCCCAGCACTGTGGGAGTCCAAGGTGGGTGGATCATGAGATCGGGACCATCCTGGTCAACATGGTGAAACCCCATCTCTACTAAAAATAAAAAAAATTAGCTGGGTATGGTGGCTCACACCTGTAATCCCAGCACTTTAGGAGGCTGAGGCAGGCAGATAACCAGATCAGATCAACACTATCCTGGCCAACATGGTGAAACCTCGTCTCTACTAAAAATACAAAAATTAGCTGGGTGTGGTGGCACATGCCTGTAGTCTCAGCTACTCGGGAGGCTGAGGCAGAAGAATAGCTTTAACCTGGGAGGTGGAGGTTGAAGTGAGCCGAGATCATGCCACTGCACTCCAGCCTGGGTGACAGAGTGATACTCTGTATCAAAAAAAAAAAAAAAGCAAAAAATAAAAAACAGTTGGCAACCCATGCACATTTAAGATTTTGTGTAGGACACATTCGTGAACCAGAATCACCCAATGAGCCACCATTTCATGCCCTTTAGGAGAAAGGCAATTTTCCTACTGGAAACCATAAGGCCTTTTATTCTTGTCAAAATTAATCAGTACTTTGTAAAATGGAATAAACTTTTAAGCATTAACCAGTAGAAAAATATGGCATACTGCTGCTGAGTGTGTAGTAACTGACAATTATGGACAGTAGAACTCAAACTAGCTCTTGATGTATGGGAAGAGAATATAAGGCAGTCAGTTTAAAATTAGAACCACATTTCTTAGAGGCCTCCATCTGTCTTCCTACATGGGGAGTATGGAGTCCCTGATCCTTCATCTATTTTTGAGTGGCCCAGTCCAGATGAAGAGCAGAAACAAAAATCGTGGCTTCTGATTCTAATGGGAGAGGCAAGGAATGGTCAAAAAGGTGATAAAAGAAAGAGAAAAACCCATGTGGAAAGTGTTCACAGCAGTAATTACCATAAAGGATTCCAGATAAGACATCTATTATACAGGAAAAGGAAAAGGCATCAAGATTAGCTAGGGGAAATTAAAGAACAAAGTTAGTGAATTCAGGAAAAAGCTAGATAGGCCTGCTAATAGATTAATGAAAAGAGAAAAAATGAAGAGATGTCCATGAAATTGTTTGCATTATTTTGGCTATGGAAGGCAGGAAACCAAGAACACAGTGGGAGTATACCAAGTGGAGCTGAGTTCTTGGACAAGGCTGAAACTGTGCACACTCCCACTTCTGGTTGCCTTGGCAATGAGACTCCCACTTTATACGAATGACATGAGAATGAGTAAAACCTTATGCAAATGAAGCACACAGTAATTAGCGGCAGAGCCACATGGAGTCTAGATGAGGCCATGTCAGCGGAGCATCTAGGGAATAGTCTGAGTGGGTTTGTGCAGCAAAGAATGAGGTCATTAAAGCAAAGACATTGAGCTATGAATAAGATGAATAAATTCTTGAGAAAGACTGTGGGTTCTACAGACATATTGGTTCTCCCATTGATTTTGGTCAAGTTATTTCAGGTAACAGATTATGTAGTCACACATCCACATTGCCTCACCTGCTCTATTTTACTGTGTCTCTTCTGAAAAGAAATCTTGGAAAAGGGAAAGAAGGTTGTTTACTGTCGTGGTTGCCTGTGTGTGCTACCTCACTATTACCCATAAAAAGGAATCAAAAGAGGGCTGGGAAAGTTTCACAGAGAGGCACGAGAACACACAAAGAAAGAGGACAATTATGGGATGTATTAGTTTCCCACAGCTACTGTAACAAATTACTGTAAACCTCGTGGTTTAAAACAAGGTACTTTTATTCCTTAGAGTCATGGATGTCAGAAGTCCTAAATCAGTTGCACTGGGCTAAAATCAAGGTGTCAGCAGGGGTGTATTCTCTCTGGACACTCTAGGGAAGAATACAATTCCTTGCCTTTCCCAGCTCCTAGAATTGTAGTCCTAGCATCCCTTGGTTCATGGCCCCTTCCTGCATCTTCAAAGCAAGAAGCATAGCATTTTCCTTTGGTCATTAATCTTCTCCAGTAGTAAAATCTGTCTTCCCCTGATGTGGACACTTGTGATGATATCCTTGGGTCCACTTGGGTAATACAGGATAATCTCCCTATATCAAGATGCTTAACTTAATCACATCTGCAAAGTCCCTTTTGTCATATAAGGTGACATACTCACAAGGTCAAGGAATTAGAATACAAACATTTTAAGGGAACTTTATTCACCCTACTACATGGGGCAAAACGGAGTAAAAGCGGAAAGGAAAGACAATTTTAGGAATTGTTACTTAAAGTGTATTATAAATTAGATGCCCATGAATTGTATTGGAAAGACACAAGTAAAATAAAAATTTCTTTTTATAAAAATTCTTAATTGTGTCTCTCTGAATTTACACAGTTTTGACTACATGGGGCACTGGTATGTATGTAGATTACAAGCATAAATCAAATTAAATAAAAATTTGAAAAAATTGCATCTAGCAACATGCATCAAAGCAATTATTTTAAGAAATTATTTCTTTGCCAGCACTTATTTTAAATAAGTATTGGTATAAAAAGTGGCAGGGAAGATTTAGATATCAGAAGCTACTTACATTCTGAGCCAGTGTACCCTTAAATGTTGATTTCTCACCTGCTCTCTCTCAGACATCTGCTGTTTTTATTTGTAAGCTTGTGCAATTCCACAAATTAACAAAAATGGGTATATCATTTTTTATTGCTCACATTACCTGCTATTTTTCATTCCAAAAGAAAATGAAGGAGAAATTTCAGAGTACAGTCACAAAACCAAATTTTATAGGGACCAAGTGTGTACCACGAGTGAGTGAAGTGGTCCAGATAAGTAAAGAGGTAAACTGGGGCTCCATACCCTACCTAGAGACAAAGCTGCTACTCACTTCCATCTGAATATTGCCATTTCAACAGGCAGTATCACCAGAGCTTTAAATTTTCGAGAGAAGTCAAAAATCCAGAATTTCATGTAACATCTGATTTGCAAATGTTGGAGACTAAGTCAAAGCACCATGCGGGCTGAATAAAACTCATTCAACCTGTGGCCTGTCACTTTGCAAATTCTATTGTAAATTCTATTAAGTACTTTTTACTTTTTAAACCTAAGACAAAAAGGGATCATATCATCCAGTAAAATGACATGATCATATTTGTGTTGAATTTGTTTATTTCTAATGCAACTACATACACACACTGACACACACATTTACACAAACCTCTGAGTGGGTGAATAAATTACCTTTGAAATCATAAGTTCTCAAGGGATAGCCTTTTACCTCAATGTTACAGCTTTGGCCAGCATTGACCAATGACTATTTTCCTTTCAGTGAAGATCTATGTAAGAATATAGGCTGTTGTAATAATAACCTACTTCATATGAAAGAAAACAAGCTCCCAAATGCAATGTGATCAGCCTCAGTGGTCAATCTAAGCATTGTTCCAGGTTCCTGGGACACCATCCTAACTCCAGTCGTAGAAGTCATCAACTATGCTCTCCTGGTCCTTGGTCAGGACTGGAATGAAATTATCTCAGGCAAAGAAGAAGTCACCCAGATTTTTTAAACCAGTTTTTTACAATGCAACTTGAACATCTTCATCACAGGTAAACCATGTGAACAAGCAAAACAACTTTTTTAGACAGTGAAAGAGCTGTGTACAAGAATAAATGGTCCATAAGATAGAGTGTGCTGAGGGGGAGTGGTCAAGGAAGGTCTATCACCCCTAAAGAGATGACATTGTGGCTTGGCTAGAAGAACCCAACCATGTAAATTTCATTTTATTTCTTAAAAATTTTATGGGGACATAGTAGCTGTATATATTTATGGAGTACATGAGATATTTTGGTACAGGCATTTAATGCATAATAATCACATCAGGGTAAAGAGGATTTCCATCACCTCAAGCATTCATCATTTCTTTGTGTTATGAACATTCCAAATGTACTTCCTCAGTTATTCTAAAATGTACAACAAATTGTTGCTGACTGTGGTCACCCTGTTATGCTATCAAACACTAGATCTTATTCATTCTAACTATTTTGTGCTGAATAACCCTCCCCATTTCCCAACACCCTCTCCCACAACTACCGTTCCCAGCCTCTGGTAACTAACCTTCTACTCTGTATCTCTGTGGGTTTGATTATTTTAATTTTTAACTCCCACAAGTAAGTGAGAACACACAAAGTTTATCTTTCTATGCCTGGCTTATTTCACTTAAAATAGTGACCTCCAGTTTCATCCATGTTGTTGCAAATGACAAGATTTCATTCTTTTTTTAGCTAGATTGTGTATATGTACTACATTTTCTTTATGCATTCATCTGTTGATGGATACTTAGGCTGCTTCCAAAGTTATTGCTTTGGTTATTGTGAATAGTACTGTAATAAACACGGGAGTGCAGCTCTCTCTTCAATATACTGATTTTCCCTCCTTTTTGGGTATATACCTGAGAGTGAAATTGCTGGATCATATGGTAGTTCTATTTTTAGTTTTTTGAGAAAACCTAACCCTAACCCTCCATACTATTATCAATAGTGGCTATATTAATTTACATTTCTACCAAAAGTCTATAGGGTTTTCCTTTCTCCACATCCTCCCCAGCATTCATCATTGCCTGTCTTTTGGATAAAAGACTTTTTAACTGGGTGAGATGATATCTTACTGTAGCTTTGATTTTTATTTATCTGACCATTAGTGATTTTGTGCACATTTTCATATACCTCTTTGCCATTCATATGTCTTCTTTTGAGCAATGTCTATTCAGATATTTTGTACATTTTTTAATTGAATTATTAGATTTTTTCCCCATTGAGTTGTTTGAGCTTTTTAAATATTCTGGTTATTAATCTCTTGCCAGATGGATGGTTTTTAAATATTTTCTTCCATTCTTTGGGTTGTCTCTTCACTTTGTTGACTGTTTGCTTTGCTGTGCAGAATTTTTTTAACTTGATATGATCCCATTTGTTCATTTTTCTTTGGTTGCCTGTGCTTTTAGGATCCATGTAAATTTTAATTTAGGGGGCTAAACGTTCTCCAGAGAGGGACATAAAAATGCAAATGGCCTTTGGCAGGAATGAGCAAGTAGATGTAAGTGGCAAAAGGCTACAGTAGCTGGAGACAGATTTGAGAGGAAGAAAATGGGATTAAGCTGGAGACACTGACAGGGGCAGTTAAGAACACAGGAGGACCTTAGAATGGAAGGTCCTAACCAGGAAGGACAGTCTTTTTTTTTTTTTTTTAAAAAGTTTACTCTGGCAAGTCATTCTACCTTTTTGAGCCTCTGGTACATCCTCTATAAGATACAGCTAGTATTATTTTCTCACAGGGCTCTTAAGAAAGTTAAGTTAGATCTTGGACAGAAAGCACCTAGCATACAGTAGGCACTCTATGAACATGAGCTGAACTTGAACATCTTGGGGAGGGAGGAATAACACCATAGAGAGGAGGGAGGGGATGAAGGTAAAGGAGGAGAACTGTCCTCTTGAGCCCTGACAGCTCCTGCTCCTAAGAGAGATTGTGATCTTATGACAGTGCCTTCCCCACTTCCCTTGTTTGGATATCCCATGACTATGCAACAGCTGTGCCCCAACTAGCACCCCATGGTGATGTCCAACAGCAAAACTAATTTAGTTGTGTCATGCTGAGAAATCCATCTTCTAATACAAATATAATAGATTAGCATACAAAGAATGGACTGCTGTTGACCACAGGAAGAGTAGCAAGACAAACTTTAAGAAGCCTGAACAGCGTGCAGTCATTCCCCCACTGCTGTGGTTTTGTAGAGCGCAAGAAGTGGGTGGGGTTGTTTCCAACAACAACCACCAAAGGACCAAAGACTGGACTCATGAGAACTGTGATTCCTTCCTAAGCATACAATTAAACAACTAGGCAATGCCCAAAATAGCAACATAATCTCAGAACCAGCAGTTCCACATGTAGGCAACTTCCTATTGGTACTCACACTTTTAGGCAGAGATCTGTGCAAGGATGTTCAAGGCATTTTTGTATATCATGGCAAGAGACTGGGAACAAATTAGATGTCTGTCAGAAGGAAATTGGTCACATCCACTAGGGTACATTTTCACTATGGATGCACATTCCATGCAGCTGTTAGAAAAAAAAAAGCTGATTCACAGGGACCAACAAAGAATTTGAAAAATATGGCAGTAAATGAAGAAAGCAAGGTGTAGAACAGTGTATAGAGTTGGCTACCGTTTGTGAATAAAAAGTAGTATATTTATTTGTTGAGTCTTTTTGGGGGCCAAACACTGGAGATTTAACAGTAATCAAAACAAGTTCTGGCTCCATTTAGCTTACACTCTGATGGAGAGACCCAGATAATACACCAATACACATGAACATACGTTATATATCAGGTGCCAATAAAGTCCCATATTTATGCTCAAATTTGGATGAATCGTGAATTTGCTGGTAAGTGACCACTTTGACCCATAAAGAAGGTGATTTCAAAAGGTTTAACCAAATACATACTTAGACAAAATGATGTACAAGAAACAGACAGCAATTCCTCCAGGAAGGAAGCTTAGGAGAAAAAATACTTGCTAGACATGTGGAGGTGCTGATTAGTTTTTGTAATCCCATGTGGGTATTGCCTATTCAAAACAAAAAAAATATTTTAAAATATGTAATCATAGAAGCACAATAGAGGTGGCACACAGAGAGGCAGAAGGTAGGTAAGAATGAAGTGAGGATTAAAAGGTAAGAAGAGGTGTCTTTGGCCGGGCGCAGTGGCTCATGTCTGTAATCCCAGCACTTTGGGAGGCCGAGGCGGGTGGATCACGAAGTCAAGAGATCGAGACCATCCTGGTCAACATGGTGAAACCCCGTCTCTACTAAAAATACAAAAAATTAGCTGGGCATGGTGGCGCATGCCTGTAATCCCAGCTACTGAGGAGGCTGAGGCAGGAGAATTGCCTGAACCCAGGAGGCGGAGGTTGCGGTGAGCCGAGATCACGCCATTGCACTCCAGCCTGGGTAACAAGAGCGAAACTCCGTCTAAAAAAAAATTCTCTTTTTTTAATTATCATACTTTAAATTCTGAGTACATGTGCAGAATGTGCAGGTTTGTTGAAGAGGTGAATTTTTTTAATGCAAAAGTAGGCAGGTGACAGCAAGATACTGTAATAGAGCATGCACCATTCAAAACCATAAGTGGCCTTTTATTTGTGATTCAGCTCAATCTCCAAGGACAGTGCAACCTCTAGGCTCAGACCAGAAAAGGCAATGGTAACAAAGGGAGAGACCTGGGCAGGACGGGGTTGCAACAGAGTCTGTGCCTGAGCTCATCTGGGCACCTACCCAACATGTTCCTCAAGGGTCTTGCTTGCAGGCAGCTCAGTGATATAAACACAGATTGCACACCTATGACTTCCCATTATCATCCTCATTGTTCCCAGTGTCTTGCTCAAATGAGGAAAAAACAAACAAACAAACAAAAAATAACCTGCCAATCTGGTCTTTCCTGCAGTAAATGAAAACTAGTGCATCGTTCCTGCAGAGAACAAAAAAGAGTTCAGGCAGCTAAGTCACATGACCAGAGGCAAACCAAGCCGGAAGCAGGACAGCAATGAACAAGAGGCAGAGACAGGCAGGACGTCGGCCAAATGCACAATGAGGCTGGGCCCGGGGTTGTGCAGTCATTTATCTTGGGCCAGACCAAAGCATAGTCCCCTCTACTCCATGAATGAGGAGCAAGGCCCGAAGAACAAGCATGACTTTGAATTCTGTTTGAATTCCTGCTCTCTACTCCCTAGTACTCTCCCCTCAGGCACACAGATGAATGTCTCAGCTCCATTTTCCATTTTGATAAGGGTAGATAATAGCAAGGCCTACCTGGTTCATTTGCTTATTTCATTATTATGAAGCTGTTCATTTCAGCACATATGTCTAGCTTTTACTGTGTACACTAATACAACAAGAATCCCCAGCTAGGTGAGTTTCCACAGCCTTATTTTTGAGTCCTCCAGAGTTTTCAAGAGAGAAGCTTGTTCCACAGACAGGAAAAATAACTAATAGGTACTAGGCTTAATACCTGGGTGCTGAATTAACCTGTACTACAAGCTTTCAGAGTATCAGTTTACCTGTATTACAAACCTGCAAATGTACCCCTGAACTTAAAATAAAAGTTTTAAAAAGATAACATTTGGAGTTGTGAGAGCATTAGCAATAATACCTACCTGTAAAAATTCTTGTAAAATTAAATAAGATAATGTACAGGAACTGTTTAACATGGCTCACAGTACTTCATAGGTTCTCAATAAATGCTTCCCACCATTACTATTGCACTGTAAATACTGTGGATTTGCAGGATGAACAAGTGATTACTAGGACTCAGCTCAGAGAGAAGAGAGGAGAGGCTACTGAAGGTTTGTGCCTCTGGCCCCAGGTACCTGTTGTAACAGGAATGTCTCCCCTTGCTCCTCCAGAGTTCTTAAGTTGCCTTCCCAGGGAGGCCATGTATTTATACTGCACTGGTCTTTTGACCAGGACTGCTATGTTGCACAACTCCAGGGGCAGCAGTCATATTGTATTTCGTGAGCATAGTCCTCCACCCCACCCTTCACCTGAAGTTGTGAAACATGGTGTCCCCATGTGCTAAAGGTTCAGGCTTGCTGGGTTATCTCTGTAGTGTTTGCTTCTATGATATCTCAGTCCAACTTTTCATGGTGATATCTGAGGCTCCCAGCGACCAATGCCACACTCTACTTTAGCATCAGTCACCCCACAAACAACTGGGGAGAAACTCATCTACCTCCCCCACGCTTATTTATGAATCAATTTGAAATTATAGGGTAATATTTGTGCCTGTATTTTGAAGATGGCTTTTATCAGTAATTGCAGGTATATGCTAAACTAAGTTTTGTTTTGTTTTGTTTTTGAGATGGGACCTTGCTCTGTCGCCCTGGCTGGAGTGCAGTGGTGCGATCTCAGCTCACTGAAACCTCCGCCTCCCAGTTTAAGCAATTCTCCACCTCTTGAGTAGTTGGGATTATAGGTACGTGCCACCATGCCTGGCTAACTTTTTTGTATTTTTAGTAGATACAGGGTTTCACCATCTTGGCCAGGCTGGTGTTGAACTCCTGACCTTGTAATCCACTCACCTCAGCCTCCCAAAGTGCTCAGATTACAGGTGAGAGCCACCATGCCCAGCCATGGTAAACTAAGTTTTTAATGCTAAGATTATCTTCCTAGGTGTTTACATTAGGTAGAATTATAGATCTGGAGATAAGAGGATACCAGTTCACCCCTGAGTATTAGGTAAGATGCTAAGGAACCTGTGAAATTGCCTGAGTCGTGAGTCTTAAGACATTGCAAGTAAAAAGTTACAGCTGATATCAGCATCCAACCATTCTTCTACAGGTAGCAATATTCTATTTCCTTTTGTCCTGGTGGGTCCATCAGTCAAGGTGTCTACCCTCCCAGGGCCAAGGCAGGACCCAATTCAACCAATCAGAGTCATTCTCCAAAAATTTCCAATACAAGAGGAAAGACACAAGTCCAGGACGGATTCACTGACTGCTGTGTACTGAAGTAACTGCCTGTCAGATCCTCTTTCATGGATCTCCAGAGAGGCTTTCCTTCTCATTCTTTGTGGGGGCATGCTTTTTTTCAGAATAACTTTGAAACATACCAATGAATTATTTTTTAAGTCTGTTATCCAGCGTTGGTTTTGTCTACCTGCTGCCCTATTGCAGAACCAGAAAATGGGAATCCGCTTTGTGGTGGGAAGTTGTTCACCAAGCATCCTTCAGGGCTGGTTCACCATGATGCCTGTCTAACCTCCTGAGCACCTACTGCCTGTACCACACATGTAAGTACTTAGTCACATGCTATGCCAAACTGCTTGTAGTTTTACCCACGTTGTCTCTGCAGACAGACAAAAGCCTTCCTGGAGGCTGGAGACAATATCACAGATAAGAGGTCTTCAAGCCTAATGAATCATGAACAGCTATGAGGTGTGATGCAACTAATTAGAATCCCAGTCCAATCAGTGATACTTGGAAATGATTCTGGCTTTTTGGTAAGTTGCAGTACATTCAAGGTCATTTCCGTAATGATATCATTCTTACTCATTTGCATTCTGAAATGTTTTCTTGAATGGAAGAAAAATGGAAGAAGTTTTTAATGCCCTATGCTTTGTCTTACATATTCTTTAATCCAGTACAGAACAGAGCACAGATTCAATGTTGAATTGAATTGATTATGTGACATCCTGCAAACAATAAAAGCATCACTTTTAAAAAACTTAAAATTCTTTCTCACACCCTTTATTCCTGATCTCCAGCTCCTCAAGAGAAAAAGGTTGTATTCATGCATTTAACCCTCATATGCTAAATTTTATTTCTAATTATAGGATAACAACAGGAAGAATGGTTATCCAGTCCAGCCTTGTAACTCAAGATTCACAAATGCAATGTCTAGCATGTAGAGACAGGTTAAGAAAATATGCAAACCTTGTTCAATCGTTTCTAAAAGGGTGGCTATGCAGGACAGGCAGAACAATGGCCCCCAAATGTGTCCATGTCCCAATCCCTGGATCTTGTGAATATGTTACTTTACATGGCAAAAGGGACTTTGCAGATGTGATTAAGGTAAGGATCTTGAGATGGGGAGAAAGGACATATGGAAGTAGAGTCTGAGAAAAAGATTTGAAGATGCTCTGCTGCTGCCTTGGAAGATGAGGAAGGGGGCATGAGCCAAGGAAATCAGGCAACCACTAGAAGCTAGAAAGCAAGGAAAAAGCAGGTTCTTTCCCTAGAGCCTCCAGAAAGAGTTCAGCCCTACTAACACCTTGATTTTGGCTACATGAGACCCATTTCAGCCTTCTGACCTGCAGAACCATAGGATAATAAATGTGTATTATTTTAAGCCAGTAAGTTTGTGGCGATTTATTTCAGCAGTAGGAAACTAATACACCATGTATCAACTGCAAATTATTGTTGCAGTTCTAGAATGCTGGCCCAATTTGCCAGTTTTTGGGTAGGAGGTGGAAAAGCAGCAGAAAAGATAACTTTTGGGTACTAGGATTAATAGCTGGGTGATAAAATATCTGTACAACGAACCCCAGTGGCACATGTTTACCTGTGTAACAAACCTTCACATGTACCCCCAAACCTAAAATAAAAGTTTCAAAAGTCTTCTGGATTTTAAAAAGAAATTTACCTCTAGATATTTTAGTGAAAACTCATTGGATTTTTATAGCACTCAGGCCCAGAGTGTATCTGTGGGCTGGATTCAGCCCATAGGCTGCCCTTTTTAATCTGTTCCTCTCCCATGAAAGCCTTCCTCTTGCTTTACCCTGAAAAATGTCCATCCAGCCTGTCTAAGAATCCACGTGATGGCAGCTGACTGACTTCCTAATCATCATCCCAATAACAGAAGCTTTATTATTTCAAAGGGTCTGCTCAGAAGCAAAGCTAATATCTCTCTCCCTTGTAGCCTTTGCCCACAGGTCCTACTCTTCCCTGTGGGACAGTAACTAAGGACTCATGCTTCTCCTCCACAGAACTTCATACGTTTGAATACTGCTCTCTCATGCCCTCTGCCTTTCTTCCTGAGGCCTTCCTGCAATCATAGCTCTTCTCTCTGTGCACATTCGGTCTGACCCTTCTAAAATGCAAAGACTGGTACCAACCAGCATCCTCCTGGGTCAGGACCAAGGACAGTGAAACCATGACCGCTGATGTGTTTCTTTTCAAGTACAAATCATCTAAACTCTGCTTAAAATTATTCAGTCTTTTTCCAGGCAAAGAGATTTTCTCCAGTGAAGAGAAAAAGTGCTTCAGGTGGTTTGGCCTAAACCTCTCTCTCCGGTTTCCTTACTCTTCCTAGAAATCAAACTCTCAGCCTGCAATCTCTTGCTCAAGCGTGACTTCCTCAAAGAATCTGTCTCAGACCAGCTACCAGTCTGGGTCAAGCTCCTTTGCTGAATGACATTTTCCTTTAGAACATTCAGCTCTGAATTTAATTATGCACAGTTGCTATAACTTCATTATTTGATGCCTGTGTCCCCCTCTAGATTTGTAAGCTCTATGAGAGCAGAGTGAAAGCCTATATAGCCTAGCCCAGCTAATAAATGGGTGGTCAGGGAGTTGTGAGTGAATGTGTGGGGAAGTCTAACTTGTCCTTATTCTGCCTCATTATCAGAACAAATGAAAACTCCAGTTTTTGGTCATTTTCATACAGTTGGATACCTTCTCCTTCTCAACCTGGCACTTCTAGAATAAATTTTGTAACCTAAATGCAAACCTTCAGTATTTATGTCTCTTAAATGATACCCTGAACATTTTATGCCGCATTCTAGTTTAGTGACCCATATTTGAAGCGTGATTTCATTGGCCACTATATGAACTTTCTTTCTGGCCTAATAAATATACATTATTAGAAAACTTGGGTCTTCATTCATTCTACAAACATGTCTTGAGTGGCTACTATGAGACAGATTCACAGGGTAGCTGAAGATAAATAGGTCAACAAAGCGTAAGCCCCACCTTAGATTACTCAGTCTAGCAGGAGAGACAGAGACACAAATGGACCACTCTGAAACCAAGTATTGAATGCCATTATAAAGAAAGTTGGGTTCTGTGGTGTAAGTAGGAGTTAACGAGATGAGGATGGCACAGAAGTCTAAGACAAAGGGAAATTCATTACCAAGAAATGAAGGCGTCTCAAGAAGTGACAACTGTTTTAAGTCATTTAAACATAGGTCAGAGTGAAGAGAGACAAGCCTGGGAGGCAATGAATAAAGAGACTTATGCACAGAGTTAAGCAATATGGACTTTATCAACAAGTAATGGATTATTAACAGGAATATGACATTTGTATTTCAGAAAAAAAATCTAGTGACTACAGGAGGATAAGTGAATAGAAAAGCAGGAGGCATTAGAAGGTTGTCATAATCATTCAAATAAGAAATAACTGGACAGGCGCAGTGGCTCATGCCTGTAATCCTAGCACTTTGGGAAGCCAAGGCAGGCAGATAACCTGAGGTCAGGAGTTCAAGACCAGCCTAGCTAACATAGTGAAACCCAGTCTCTACTAAAAATACAAAATTAGCTGTGCATGGTAGCACACACCTGTAATCTCAGCTATTTGGGAGGGTGAGGCAGGAGAATCACTTGAACTGGGAGGCTGATGTTGCAGTGAGCCGAGATTGTACCACTGTACTCCAGCCTGTGTGACAGAGCGAGACCCCATCTTCAAAAGAAAAAAAAGAAATAACTGGAGGTTTACTAAGGGTAGGAGGAAAGAATAGAGGGAGAAAAAGACTTGAAAGATCCACAATGTCTATAATATAGATCTAAGTACAGAGGCCTGTGGCCTACCATCAGAGAGCTGCTTACAGGTAACTTACTTTAATGCAGTGACACAACTAGTTCACTCAAGCAAAATAATAATAACAAAAAAAAAATTTTTTTTTTAAAAAAGACTCCTTGATTCTGAATGTGCTTCAAATTTCTGAGCATCCTTACATTTGGAAAATCATTTTGCAAGATAGGCAGTTTGCACTAGATTCATTTGCATGTATTTAACATTGCAGTGTAAGCTTTCTCCTAAGCATTTTCACCTGCTTAATCACCCATTGGCTGCATTCCCCCAGCAAACATTTATTGGAAACATACTATTTGCCAGGTGATGGCGACTGCAGGGGACAGGGAAGTGCAACAACTCAGTCCGTGCAATAAAGGAGTTCACCATCTGTGTGGAAAATGGACACCCAAGCAGAACCTCACTAAACCATGTGGTAGGTAGCCAGGCATGGTGGCTCACACCTGTAATCCCAGGACTTTAGGAGTTCAGGCAGGAGGATCACCTGAGGTCACAAGTTTGAGACCAGCCTGGCCAACATGGTGGTTTGCTGCATCCATCACCCCATCCTCTACATTAGGTATTTTTCCTAATGCTATCCCTCCCTTATGCCCCCACCCACTGCTATCCTTCCCCTAGTCCCCCACTACCCAACAGGCCCTGGTGTGTGTTGTTCGCCTCCCTGTGTCCATGTGTTCTCATTGTTCAACACCCACTTATGAGTGAGAACATGTGGTGTTTGGTTTTCTGTTCTTGTGTCAGTTTGCTGAATGATAATTTCTAGCTTTATCCATGTCCCTGCAAAGGACATGAACTCACCCTTTCTTATGGCTGCATAGCAAGTTACTACTCTCTGAGGGTCTCTAAGTGCTCTGAGAAATGTCAACAGTAACAGTTCCCAGCTATTGTGAGTTGTAGTGAAGATTGTACATAGGAACAAGTATAACATAAGAAAAGCATAAGAATGAGCCTGAGACACCATGAATACTCAGTATACACTGGTCATCATTACCAGGACTGCAAGTACAGCAAGGCCAATGAAGCACTTGCTTTGGGTACAAAATTTAAGAGGGTGACAAAGGACTCATCGATCAAGATAAGTAATATTTTAATGTGATATTTTTACAAATCAAAACCAATGCAAAAAACGTGATGCAAAAACATATCAAAATTTGAAATAAAGACAGAATCTGAACCTGTACTTGCCCTGCCGGATCCCCTAGTATTTTGTTAATCATGGAATTCTTGGCATTCATTTCTATTCTCTAAAATATTGCATTAAAGTAGTATTTACCTTGATAACTGAATTGTTTGACGCCCTTATAAATTTTGCACCCAAGAAGGGAGTTTTAATCTCCTCTTCTTTGTCCTGGCCCTGATAACATTGCTTTCCAATTTTTCTATGATGAGAGTAGTTACTTTTATATTGAGAAGAATCAAATGAGATGACTTTTTTTAAAGATGAATTATTAAAAGGAGACTTGATCAGAAGACATTTAGCTTAGTTTAGGAGGCAAAGCAGATACATGTGGGCCATTTCAAATAGAAAACTATAAGACTGTTTGTGAAAAAGGAACCATTACATGAAACAACGGTGGGTGTTATAAGAATTCTGATCCCAGTAAGAGAAGAGGAGGCTGGTGTTTTCTATCAACAGTTAGAAGAGAAGAAGTCAGGGTTTCTGTGGTAGTATCAGAAGACACATATAGGAGGCAGCAATCCCACTGCAGTTGATGTGACAAGAAACCCCTGGAGAAGAGTTCACCAAAATGTGAAAGGGGTGTCCAGCAGCTGTGTGCTAACGTGGTGTGGCTCTCAGCTCAACTCTAGCCTGACCTGCTTGTAGATGGCTAAGAGAACCCTAGAGGCTATTTCAGGCTGTCTAAACTAGCGACACTTTTGCAGAGAGGGGTGAACCTCTGGTCCGGCTATTGCTGGTGCTGCATGAGAGAAACTCTATCCAGGGAGGTGACTGTCTTGGTGCTACGGCACTCAGCTGGGTGTGTCTGTACTACCTCACACACACACTGCACAGCCCAGCTCTGCTTGCACCATGAAGAAGAGCAGGAAAGAAACTCATCTCCTAACCCCATGCTGCTCTGATTCTCTAGGTCCCAAACTCTCTGAGTTGCAGACACCTTAGAAACCCTCATTGCTATAAACAAGAATGCACCAGAGTTACAGCTCCACCTTCTCAATCTGGGCACTGGCTATGGCCTGCCTTCAGTGACTGTGGACCATGCCAGCAGCTCAGACCCCACTTTTTCTCCCAACATCCCCCAAACCCCAAGAAAAAATATCCTTTAAGAAAACATGTTTTAACAATGATCATCAATTTCCTAGTAAGTCCAAGGAACTGGAGATCTCCAAAAAGACCCGAGTGCCAGCATAAGTTTGTGACCTTGAGCAAAGCACAGGATTTCTCTGTCTCAGTGGCCCCATCAATAAAAAGGGGGAAGTCACCTCACTGCTAATGCTTCACTAGTAAAATGAGGACACTAACAGTGCCTTCGTGTGTGGCAAGTATAAGAATAAAATAAGATAGAAGCATTCGACACAGTATCTGGCATATGACAAATATTTGATGTATGACAGCTACTGTTTATCATTGTTTTATAATTATCACTATCACTATTATTATTAAGTTGTAAAAATTACAATTAGATTATGCATGGAAAGCATCTATCACAGTCTGGCACACGGCAGAGGCACAACAAATAGAAGGTATTGTCACAGGATAGCTGGGAGGAAATGATTAATCTGTACGCATTTCAAAGAGGGAAGCTAAATTTCTAAGCAGAAATTTGTGGACCCATTTTAATGTACAGATAGAACACATTTCTAGTTAGCAGCATTACTTGCCTATAAACAATTTATCTACCCAAGGCTAGAAACAGCATGCCCTCAAGTAGATTAAATCAACCCTGCCTGGTGCCCCAATCCCTCTTTACTACTCATTTGTTTGGCAAATGCTTTCTTCTGAGATTGCGGCCAGGTCTGTATCAACTCAGCTCAGCGAGGTTTCAGGACTGCTGGAGTCAGAAGGAGTGATCCTGGGTTTATCTTACACTGACTTTCTGGCTGACTTAGAAATGACCCTAGAGTAGATATGTTGACCAAAGGGTACTAACTTTCCATTATAAGGGGAATAAGTTCTGAGGATGGTGACTACAGTTAATACTATTGTACTATACACTCGAAATTTGTGAAGCAATTAGATCTTAAGTATCCTCACCACATACAAAGACACCCAAAATAGTAACCAACGGTGGTGATAGATATGTTAATGAATTTGATGATGGTAATCATTTCACAGTCGACACACTCATCAAAACATCACATTGTACACCTTGAATACAAACCACTTTATTTGTCAGTTATACCTCAATAAAGCTAGGAGGAAAAAAGAGTATTGCAAAAAAAATAAAAAGATTCCCTAGCTCAGTGGTCACAATCCAAAACTATGAAATTGTACTTTTCTCCCATGGGTGCTTTGTTCAGAACACTTAGACTCAGGTCTTAAGGGAAATTCTTTTTTAAAAAAAATTTTTTAGACACAGATAGTCTTTCTATGTTGCCCAGGCTGCTCTCAAACTCCTGAGTTCAAGTCATCCTCCCACCTCAGACTCCCAAAGTGCTAGGATTACAGGCATGAGCCACCACACCCAGCCTACAGGAAACTCTTTAATAGACCCTGCTTTTGGCCGGAAACTTGGGTCAATGGGATTCAATCAAGGGGGGATAAGAGGAAGAAGGACAGAAGCAGGCTCATGTCATCCAGGCTGTGGAGCTCACTATTGTGGCATCCCAAAATCTTACAGTTGGAAAGGGTCTCATCAAACTGCTTGGTCCAAGCCCTGCTTCTCTGTGAGTCACTGAAGATGCATCCAAATTCCCTTCACAATTTCAGATGCAGCTCTGGCCTCCAGGGACTGCTCACACCTTTCCTTCCTGCCCCAGGGACTAACTTCCTTATTCTCTACTCTATCCACTGTCCAGCTAAGTGTTCTGGAGAATTCATAAATCAAGCATCTGATTCAACAGAGGAGTTTCCTGAGTCCTCTAGAAAGAAGAGGGTTTTCTCTGGGGCACAGGAAGAACAGAAAAAGCCCTGAGCTGAGACTTAAGACACCAGATACTAGATGTGACTCCACCATGAACTCAATCTCTATGGCCCTCAGCTTCCCAGTCTGTAAGAAATCAGAATTGGGAATAATTCCCAATGCCTCCTTTAGAGGATGGTTTTAAGTGAAATAATGGGTGTAAACACTCAAAGGTCACCTCAACCTGGCTGCACTTTAATTCCACATATGCACCTTCAAAAAGTGCAGATGCAGGGAGCCCACTCCAGAGCAATTAGACCGCAAAAGCTTTCTGTGGATGCTCACATGCATGCAATGGTAGGAGCAACTAAGCAAGAAAAAGATAAGGCGGTGGAGAGGTGCTGGGTATGCAAGAAGTGCCACTCAACAGAGTAGAACTTCATTATCACAATAATGTCCCTGAAAACTAAAATGAGCATATTAAAATCCCAAAACATGACAAAACTATAAAGAAGATCATGCTGATGCTGTCACTCCACATATATTAAGAAGGGAAAAAAAGTGTTATTACAGGATTTTGTAATTAACCAAACTTTAAAACACCCTTGTTGTTTTTCTCTGTGACTTAAAAATATAGATATGGTATATTATTCTAACAAAAAAATAAATAAAACAACCTCAATGAGGAAGATGGGAAAAAAGATGGTGACCTAGGTAATTTGGGAAATGAATGGAGTCTTTAAGATTAATGGCAAAAGAAACTGTGAGTAAGCGCTCTACCCTAGTTGAAAAAGTTTTCCTATGGAGGTGTGGTTTAATAAGTCTCATACCATTATATCTGTATACTGGAATTGAACAATTAAGTAAATATTTGGGGAAAGATGGGGAAAAAAAAGAAGTGCCACTCAAAGTTTGGCCCATGGACTTGTTAGTTAGGAGTCCACAACCAGATAAATATAGAAATTGAGAATAAGCATTCAGAAACTTTTATAGCAATGCAGTATCACTGCAATGTCGAAACACAAAATCACTTTTCTAGTTGCCAAAGTATCTGACAATAAAGGACTAATCATTAAATGATTAGGGTGGTGGAAAGAGATTAGCCTCAAAGTCAAGTGAGCCTCTATCTGCACTCTGACTCTACCCTTCATCGGCACATATTTATTGATGCTCTTTGGGTTCAGTTTCTTCATCTGGAGAATGGAAATCCTCATACCTCCCTACATTATTTTTCCAAGAAGTTCAAAAGTCAATTGCATAAAAGATCACCTTTCACAGTGTAGATGATCAATTAATATAAAAGGGAGTTCTGCATATTATGATTTCAATACAAGGTGGGAGTTTAGTGTATGAGGCTACAGCTGTGTGTGCAATAAATGTAAAGTTAGAGTTTTTCATGTTGAGTTTCTGAAAAACCAAGGAGAACATGAACTCTGGAGTCAAGAGAGTCATACTAGCTATATGATACAGGTTAATTAATTGTTCTGATTCTCAGCTGCAAAATGAGGATAAATAATCACAGTGCCACCTATGATGTTGTAAGGACAAGATAAAAGTAAGTACATATAAAATACCAAGCATAGTGCTTGGCCCATGTTAAGAGCTCAGTAAAAAGTGTTATTTTACTACAATTATAATCATCATTATTATCACTGCTACTCCCTTGACAGGTATAGCACCAGCTCCAACATAAAGAGCCACAGTATGGAGTCTGGACAGATGATTAAGATGCTATAGGTCTTGGTCAGGCCCTTGCACTTCTCCATCCTGTGCATGATGTCACCACTTCCCCTCGTTTCTCCCTCTCATCTCTGAGTTTGTGCTAAACAGCTTACCAAGCAGCTTCAGACTCATTAACATTTAATCAGCCCTAATTGGCTGCCATTCAACAGGATAAGCCTTTTCGGGGGGCAGGTAACTGCCAGAATCCCCAGAAGCAAGCCCACAGTCTTTGGAGAGCAGCCACCAGGTGGGTGGGAGAGGGAAGACCACAATTGGGTCCCCTAAGCAGCCTGTACCTTCCCAGCTCTAAGGCAGCCACAAGACCTAGGTAGTAGATAAATGGATTGGTCAAGCACAACTCTATTCAACACATATTTGTTGAATATCTATGTTGTGTCAGATTCTGCCCTCCTGGAATCCCTCCAAGATTGGCCTGTGAGGGGAATCTACTATCATTCCTATTTTATAGAAGAGGAAAATAAGGGCCAGAAAGTTGAAGGACTTGCTCAATATCCCAGCAGCTGGTAAGTGTTGGAGCCAGGATTCTCACCCCAGCAATCTACTGCAGACTACAAGCTCTTCACTACTCAGTACATTGGTACTGATGTGATACATTCCCCTAATTACCAATGTTAGAGTTTGAAAAGGGAAATAAAAAAGGAAACTGAAATGCACAGTGACAGCAAAGATAGGAAGGAGGGGATTGACAGTAAGGGAAGGAAGCCCTTTCCAAGGAGATGATGGATAATGATGAGCAATAGCCAGCCATGGAGGGAATGAGGGGAAGAGCATTCCAGGCTGAAAGAAAAGCATATGCAAATGCCCCAAAGCAGGGGAAAACTTGCGGTTGTCAGGAAACTGAGACAGGGTCAGTGGGCCTGGAGCAAATGAGGAGGCTACTAAAGGTCAATGTCCATCAAGCCCATTCAGGACACTCTGAGTGAACTTAGGCTGCAATCTGCCCCATCTGCTTCACTTTCCTATTCAATGTACTTGCTGTCCCCAGTTATGGGGATCATAGTGCTATGTTACCTTGGGCAAGTCACTTCACCTCTCTGAGCCTCAGTTTTCTCATTGGTAAAATGAGAGTAATGGTCATAATACCTATCTCATGGGGCTACTGTGAGGATTACATGAGGTGCACATGCAAAACACCATAGCATCCAACATATGGCAGGTGCTTGATAAATACATGTTGTACAAGTGAATACAAACTCCGTAGCAGAATAGAACCCAAGCCTTGATTTCCAGCTCAGCCTTACACACGCATACACACACACATACATGCACACAGAGTCACACACACATATGCATATGTGCATACACACATATTCACACACACATGCACACACACAAGCACGCACATATGTGTGCCATCCCAGCCACACAAAGCACCTTGTTTCCTCTATGTCCCACCTTGACACCTCTACAAATCTCTTCCCTCTGTCCAGAATGTCTTTCCCTATCTCCTTCACCTGTGGAGGTTTAGCCTCTCTTTAAAGTCTAGCACTGATGCTAGTTTCATTTTTCTCCACATCCCTATAATATTTCATAAACAAGAAATAAAACATACATCAGTTCTGCACCACAGTCTATTTCTCTGACTCTTTTCCCTCACCTCAGACTCAGTGCTTCCCTAGAGCAGGTCTTATGCTTCTCTCTGGTCTGAACACTTAGCACGGTTGCTGACATTTTGAGGATGATAAATAAGTATTTGATGACTGAATGAGTGAGTGAATACCTTGGAGCTGTTTTTCCATAAATATATATTCCCACAGTTATATTCCTATCACACTCAGTCAATGAACAAGCACTTATAAGAACCCATTTCTTTTGAGTATTATGCCAGCTCTTTGGGAGAAAAATGACAACAATGACACTGTTCACAAGCATTGAAAATGTGGTCTAATACAGGCACCATTAGAAAGTACTACAAGACGACACAGCATGACTACCACACCTGGTATTCCAACATCTACCAGGGATAAACTGCTCACTTTGTAGATTAATACATGAATCTAGAGGAGAAAACCCTACTAATCAGGGTGATATGGCTTAACTTTCTTGCTAATCAACCCAAGATGATCAGCCAGCCTTCCCAAGGCTGTCAAAAGAGGGCTCTGCCAATGAGAAATGAACCACCTGATATTGAGATGGTAGATTCCAACTGAGTCCACTCAGGCTGATATTAGACTGAGTTATCAACAAACAAAAAGAAGGCCACAAGCTGCCCCTGTGTTCCAGCTGCATTCCCAAGCTAGAAAATGAGGCACTCTCAATGTGAAATAACTCAGCCAACTAAGGCAGGGCTCTATAAATAACAGAAAAGTAAAATACATTGAATAAATATTACATAATCTATTTTCTATAGTGGTTGCTTCTGTGTGTATGCGGGTACATTCAGGTATGGTTTTTACAATGATCCTTCAAAGTGGGTATGATCATTCCAACTTTAAAGGTGAGAAAACTAAGGCTGAGATTTGTTTAGTAACCTGGCACAAATCTTAAAAACAGTAGAAGAACATATTAGGATTTGAACACCAATATGAGTCCATTTTCTGCTTATTGCGGATGTGAATACTAAGTCCTCATTAACTTGTGATGAAAGAAATAAATGTGAAGGAATTAAAACACCAGAAAGAGCCTCTGGTATTTTCTCTTGTCTTGGTTCAATAACCTCTTGTAAGAGGAAAGTTTTCAGTGTGTGTCACTATAAATGGGCATGATTGTCTTGCCAGTTGAACCTACAGACCGAAATAATGTGAGAGGTCACAAGCCCACTTATTTGCACTGGCCTTCCAAAGAGTTTTGTCATGCAGTGTCTCAGTTAATCCCCCAATAGCCCAGGGAGGTGGGCATGGGTACCATTTTACATACAAAGAACACATCCCAAAACATTGCAGTGATGACAAATATTTATCAAGCATGAACCTTAGGCCAGGTACGTCACAAATTATGCCATTTAATCCACCCATATAAGCTGTCATTATGCATCTTGTTCAGAAGAACAGGTTGGGGCTTAGAGAGGTTAAAGGACTCACCCAAGATCATATAGGTGGTCATCAGAGCCAGAATTCGAATCCAAAGGCATGTTCTTAACAGCCATGGCATTCACCTCTCCCTAGGAACACAAGGGCTCAAATCGAACCCATTAGACTTTCATCAGCTATCTACTAATTCATTTGGATTTTTGGCTGATTGCAGACTTATGAAGCACAAGTGGTCTTATTGATGTCATGCACAGTTTTAAGCACGAATTGTGTTTCAGTCTCAGTTAAGCTATATCCTTACCACCTCTTCTCTGTCTCCCATTGCCTTTTAGAGATTACACAATATGCCAAGATGTGTCTGGCTTTCAGGGACTCTCATTTTGCAGACTCATTTGAGCCATGGAGTTAGAGTAGTGTCAAGATGAGAAGCCTAAACAACACAGAGAAGGCCCACGTTCAGCCGTAACTTCCCACTCATTCCCCACTGAAGAGGTAGGCACAATAGCTTTCTCACTGCTTAGCAAATATTTTTATCAAGTAAGAGTTGTTGGATGGCATGGGAGACCACTTGTAGACACAGAATTGCTGTTTGGTTGGCTGGCTGCTCATTTTTTGAGCAAATAAGTAAGCATTAAATTCAAAACACAGCCTCCTACAAAATAATCCAAAATTTTGTTTAAAATTAATTTTTTTAAAAAGCATAGTTGAAATGGAGATAAGCCATGGGGAGTCAGAGAGGAGAGGGAAAAAAAGAGGGAAGAGGGAAGAGAGTAATAGAGAGATGAGAGGAGATGGAGAGGAAAAGGGAGGAAAGAGAGGAATGGAATGAGTGAAGAAGAAAATTGAGAGGTAGCAGAGAGATGGAAATGGGTAACAAGACTGGAGATTACTAATGGGGCAGCTGAATCGTAAAACTATCATGTTTATAGAAAACTTGTGGCTCCAGGTTTTAACAAAAGGTATTATATTTTTAATTTGCCAGATCAGAGAAACAGCGGAGTCCTTTTTTTTTGAGCTGGGGTTTTGCTCTGTCATCCAGGCTAGAGCGCAGTGGCATGATTACAACTCACTGCAGCCTCTACCTCCTGGGCTCAGAGATTCTCCTGCCTCACCCTTCCAAGTAGCTTGGGACTACAGGCCCATGCCACCACATCTGGCTTTTTTTTTTTTTTTTTGAGAGACAGGGTCTCCCTGTGTTGCCCAGGCTGGTCTTGAACTCCTAGACTTAAGTGATCCTCCTGCCTCAGCCTCCCTAAGTGCTGGAATTACAGGAATGAATCACCATGCCTAACACAGCAGAACCTTTGAGATATATTTAAGCAAGGAGGCTGGAATACCCTTTAATTTGACTCCAGGAAAAATACAATTTTTTCCCAGGGAAGAAAATAAAGACACAAAAGCAGGGTCCACTCAAGGATACGATGCGAGCCATCTCCCGCCTCCCCTGTATCAGCTGGCAGTGAGAGGTAGGCTAGGGGATGCAAAACCTCACAGGTAGAGATGCAGCCTTGCTTCAGAGAAATCTTGCTGCAAACCCTGGAGACCAGACTTTAGACAGGATTGCAATGACGTTATGTATCTGAGGCAGTGGAAGTTTCCGCTAAAGAAAAAATGGGAAGCAAGTGGCTTGAGGAAGTCAGCCACAGCAAGCTTGGTAATCAGGGTCCTGGAGACAACCTCAAGGCAGCCTCTTTGATTCACACAATACTGTCTGGCTACATCATCGCTGTTCTCAGCCCAACCTTCCTCCTAGTTATAGAATCTCTGTATGCTCACTACAGAAAAAAATATCCAGAGCATGAAGATGCAGAAAGGACTTCCAGAATTCCCCACCCAGTGGCAACCACTAGGACACAGGACTGCTTGGAGGTTGAGAGCCGGATTCAAATCTCGACTTAGGTTCTCACTAATTAGATGAGTTGGGGCAAGTCACATCACCTTCCTAAGCCTCAGTTTCCTCCTCTGCATAACAGAAGTAATAAAAAGTAGCTCCCTCATGGTATTATTGTGGAAAATAAAATAAAATGCTTGATGCACTGTCCAGCACGTATAGGGAATGTTACTATTATTTATTATTGTTACTAGCAGCATTAGATACATTTCCTTTCTCTGTATCTTGAAGGTACTCTATGCAATATTCCCAGCATAGCCTGAAGAATATTCCCAGGCCATTAAACAAAACAAAAGCACTTCCTAAATTCAAACTTCAGATCACTTCACCCTCTGACAGAAGGAGAGCCTTGGGCCCATCTCTAAGTCTCACTTTCTGTCAACCGAAGAACATGGATCTGCTCCATTCACTGCACAATCAAGGTGGGAGGAACAGCAGAGGACAAAGAAAGAACACCACCAGCAGACATGGGCCGTGGCAGCCCTTGACAATGGCCCCAGGAAAGCCCAGTAGCTCTACTCAGTGACAAACATGCCAAACAAGAACCAGGTTTGTTTTTTTCTCACTCCCTCCCACTCCCCAAAAATGCAGAACTTGAAAGCAGGTGCTTTCAGATTCTTCATTTCAGGTGAAGGAACCTCAGGAACCTTTGTACTTCCAATCCCCTCTCTTTCTCACTCACAGAAAGGATCATCTTCTCTCCTATTCTACCTACTGTTCTCAAATGACCCCTCCCATGAAGATGGCTCTATTTCAAATCAAAGCCCGATTGCACCACCACCTGAGGCCTCCCTTCGGCCTTTCACTAATCCACTTTTTGCCTGGTGCTTAGTATCAGCTGCCACATTAAATACTTGTTATGTCTGTCGGCCTCTCCTCACACAAAGAAAACAGGTTTTGCTGCTTTTGTTGACTGCTGTATCCTCAGCACTCACAGCCCATTGAAGGCTCTCAAGTGGTAATTGTTACATGAGAAAATATGTTGTTTATAGCCCTCCCCAACACCTGGTATCCATATAAAGGTGTAAGGGATCTTATATCTTATAAAGGAGTTGCCCATATTGCAGATGAGGAAACTGAGGCTTAGAGAGGCAAAAAGACTTTTCCAAGCTCTCACAGCAAAGTTTAGCAACTCACCTATCAAGAAAACCCGAGTATTAACCTTAGAATATAATGAATGTCCCCCGTCCCACCACCGCCAGTGCCCAGTGCTCCAAGGAACATTCTTCCTGCCTCGTATCAGAAGCAATAGCCACAGACACAGCATCACAGGAGCCTGGCTGCCAGCCCTGGGTCTGCACTTACTAGCTGAGCGAGTTGGTGTGTCTCTCAGTGATTCCATCTAGCTATATGCAAAATAAGATGACAAATCCTGCTCTTCCTACCTTCCAGTGCTGCTCTGGACATCGATGGAATATTTTGGAAATTTCCTTGGCTTCTGATGGTGAAAGGGGAACCCAGTGAGATATGAGGAATCCTTGCTGGTGTCTTACCTACTGTGAGTGCTGGAGTTGGTAAGCTTTCAGCATGGGCTGGCCCGGTGCCTCTGCAACTTCCCATCTAGACGCTGTCCCCACACTTATTCGTCACAAGCAAGGGGATGTTGATGCAGTAAAGGACTAAACCAGAGATGCTGCTTCTCCCACCAACCAAGTGCTTCCTCTCCCCTGCATGCTCCTCCTCTCTCCTCCCTCGTCCACGGCACGCCGAGAAGCATCCTTGTCTTTTTGAGTAGAGACCCCTTTCTGCCCTCGAGCTGTCTCCACTGCATTGGCCTGGACTAATCTCTCCAGGGAACCTCTCCTCCAACATCCACCTGGCTTCTCCTGGAAGTGCAGGAGGTTGGGGACTTATTACAAAGTGCTCTGAAGGCTGTTGCTGGGTGCCTCTGGTTTTTGTCAAGTCACTGAAAATGCCAGCATCATTCTCGATCAGTGACATATGTTCTACATACACCCCATGCCAGGTCTGTGCTGAGAAGTAAATAATATGTTATTCACTGCTTGCAGCAACTCTATCAGTCAGGAACTGTGATTGTGCCCATTTCAAAGATGAGCAAATTGGGGCACAGAGTGTTTTGTTAAATTCCCCAGAGCTTCAGAGTCAGTAAGTGGCAGAGCAATAATTCAAATGCAGACATCCAGCATAGTAGGGAAAGAGCATGGTGGTGATGTCTACAGGTCCAAAACAAATGTGTGCTCCCATTTGCAGTATGGCACTGTCACCAGGAGCCAGCTGCCTAGCCATGGGCTTTTCCCAGCACCTCTGCATCTGGGTGTAACCATGTGACTCGTCCATCAAACAAGATATGGGCCAGAGTTTTGGAGGGATAGGACACTCTTTCTTCTCTCCTTTCTGCTTCCACTGGCTGCTTGCAGAAAATCCTGTTATTAGAGGATGACAGAGCCACAGGATAGAAGCAACTGAGTTCTTAAATCCCCACATGAAGAGAAGATGCCTGCTGACCCCAGGAATACCCACCATTGGACCATCAGATTAGCAAACACTAAGCTTTATTGTTTAGCCAGAGGTCAGAAAAATTTCTTTGGTAAAGGGCTAGAGAGCAAATATTTACAGCTTTGCAGGCCATGCAGTCTCTCTCACAATGGCTCAACGCTGTCATCATAGCATAAAAGCTTTCTTAGATGATGTGTAAACAATTGGGTGTGAGTGTGTTCCAATAAAACTTTATTTACAAAAACAAACAAGGGGCCAAATTGGGCTGCAGGACCATAGCTTACCAACTCTTGTGCTAAGGCATTAAAATTGTGCAGGAATTATTTGTTATTACAGCTAATGTTAATCGAGTAATATAGGAAAGGAGGAATCCTCTTTGGTCTCCTTCTTAGTCTACTAATCATCCACAACCATATGCAGAGGGATCTCACCTTCCCAACTCTGTCTTTTCTCCCCAGAGCTGGAGTGGCCCTCTTTCTGTCCTCACTGAATCCATTAATCTATGGAAAACTGGAAAAGAGAGTCTACAAAAAGAGCACTGTACCTCCCCGCCCCAGTTGCACACCCTCTTAAAGGCTGCAGTCATGTAGACTCAAGAGAAAAACAGCATTTTAAAAAAGAGAACAGGAATGATGTATAAAACTAACAGAAAAATTCAATGCAGCACTTAAAAGTTAATGCCCCAACATTTATTTTGGGGATCTGGCATATGTCTCAGCTCATCTGTAACTAAAAAGTTTCTTGTCTTATTCATGCAATGGCTTCTTCATGGTTTGCCTAGGGCAACCAGTTAAAGTAGAAACTCAGGCCTGGCATGGTGACTCACACCTGTAATCCCAGCAGTTTGGGAGGCAGAGGGAGGCAGATCGCCTGAGGTCAGGAGTTCGAGACCAGCCTGGCCAACAAGTTAAAACACCGTCTCTACTAAAAATACAAAAATTAGCCAGGTGTGGTGGTGCACGCCTATAATCCCAGTTACTCAAGAGGCTGAGACAGGAGAATCACTCGAACCCGGGAGGCAGAGGTTGCAGTGAACCAAAATTGTGTCACTGCACTCCAGCCTGGCCACAGAGTGAAACTCCATCTCAAAACAAACAAACAAACAAAAAACCCCACAAAAATCACAATAAACAAACAAAAAACTGTGTGTGTGTGTGTGTGTGTGTATATATATATATATATATATATATATATATATATATATATATATAAAGAAACTGATAGGAGGCTGCAGCATCCTCGAAGTTTATCACTGATGATAGAAACCAAGCATGGGCAATGTGCAAGCCAGGCTGCCTACAGACAGGAAGGGATCATTTTCAGAGATGTTTCAAGTCATCTTCATCTTCTTCAGTGATTTATTTTTAAAAATCATTAAATGTTATACAACTCTCATTTCTCTCATCATTTATCTCGTCCTTCAATATTACTGCATTTCTCTCATGATTCAATATTACTGTCAGTTCCGGCAGAAAATATAATAGACTCCTGCTGAGTTTCCTACTCCCTTCTCTGCTCCAGACCACGCTGTTTTTGCATGAATAGCACGTGCACAGCTGAGACATTGCCTCCTTGGAAGGCACCAAAGTGGTGTGGCTGCTGTCTCCAGCCACGTGCTCAGACTTCACACCTGCACTGGGGATGAGGACAAGCGTATTGGTTTTGGTCTCCTGCCTGCCCTTACTCTTGCCCTGGGACTTAAGATCCTACCTGAAATCCATGCATCCTGGAAAGGTCTCACACAAGGATCAGGCAATTTTAGACAGAAAGATTTTGTCGTTGATGTTTTCTACTTGCATTCTGTCTTAAGCCCAAGACTTTTTATTTTGTGTTTTTTACATGGATGAGTTATAAAGGGGCCTCTCTCATCTTTTTCTTTTCACCTTTTTCTTTGCTGAATCTCTGCTCTCTGGCCAGGAGTCATTACATAGAAACTTAAGTGCAGGATGATCATCTATTAACTCAGCAAATAGTTATTGACAGCTACAATCTCAGATACTATTTAAGGCTTTAGAGATAATAGCAGTGAGCAACACTGCTGTCAAGGTGCCCACATTCTAGTGATAAAAGCAATAAATAAATGTATTATTCGTTGCCCTAAAAAAATGAAAAGTAAAGCTTCTTCAGTTTTATGTCTGACACACCATCTAGGGGGTAGGCTCTGCTATACTGGCTGCTGACATTGTTAAAAATGCTACTATCATGAGGCCAGGGAGAAATCTGAACTCAGGAAAATGGTGTAGGGGCCCTAGAATTTGAGAAGAGAAGAAGCCTACACTGGAATCCCCCTGCCACTTAGTTCACCTCACTTCCCAGCTCTGGCTTCCAATGGCCTCTTCTCACCCTCCAAATAAAATACAAAAATCCCAATGTGACCTTCATAATCTGCCTCTTTTTTTTTGAGATGGAATTTCACTCTTGTTGCCCAGGCTGGAGTGCAATGGCGGGATCTTGGCTCACCGCAACCTCCACCTCCCAAGTTCAAGCAATTCTGCTTCAGCCTTCCGAGTAGCTGAGATTACAAGCATGCACCACAACGCCCGGCTAATTTTGTATTTTTTAGTAAAAACGGGGTTTCTCCATATTGGCTAGGCTGGTCTCGAACTCCCGACCTCAGGTGATCGACGCACTTCGGCCTCCAAAAGTACTGGGATTATAGGTGTTAGCCACTGTGCCCGGGCAATCTGCCTCTTTTAATCCTTCTCTCCTGCCACACTGACTCCTATGATGTTCTTCAAATACCCTAAGCCTGTTCCCATCTCAGGGTCTCAGCTGTTGCTGTGCCACACCCTGGAAAGCCCTTCCCCCAGATATTCCCATGCCCGTCCCCCTACTTCCAATGTCAGCACCTCAAGAGGTCTTTCCTGCCTGAATGGCAGCCAATGTGCTCTATTCTCTTGTCCTGCTTTTAAGTTTTTCTTCCCAGCCACATTGCTACCTGACACATTCATTCACTTGCTCGTCCATTTGCTGTCTCTGTCCTTGTACTCAAATGGCATCTCTTGAAGGCAGGGGCTTTGTTGTGTTCACTGCTGTGTTCCTGGTGTCCAGCACAGAGCCTGCAGGCAGTGGTTCTCAGTAACTACCTGTGGAATGGTGAATGCTTCTTAGCAACTATAACTTACTGCCTGCTCTCCCCTCCCCTGAAGCTGGTTCTCCATGTGGTCACCAGAGGATGCTTCTGTAAGGTAAATCTGATGTTCGCCACCATCCACCCTGGCTTTAAAATCTTCAGTGGTTTCTTTCTCCTCTTATGATAAAAACATAACTCCCAAATCTGGCGTGGAGGTCTTAGCACAGTCCTGCTCTTACCTCCTTCACTCTTTCCCCTCCAAGCACCCGGGTTTTCTCAGGCAATTTTTTCAGATCAGACATTTGCTATGGTCCTTCCTGCCACAGGGCCTATGTCCAGGCTGTTTCCACTTTCTGAAATGCTCTTCCTTTCACTCCATCACCCACCTAGTCTTCATATCTCAGTTTCAGCCCATGTCCTCAGGGAACCTCCTCTGACCTTCCTGGGTGGGTCACACAATGCTTATTACAGTGCATCGTATTAAGTTGCATGATACTTTTTTAAAATATCTGCCTCCTCCTCTAGACTGTCAGATACACATGAGCAGAAAGACCACCTGGTTTTGGACCCCATTTTATGCTGAGCCTAGCATATAGTAGGCTTTCAAGAAATTCATGAACAAATAACTAAGAAATGTGACCTTCAAACAAGCTACTTGAAGCTGGTTGAGCCTTGGGTAATTATGGCTATGCCATAGAGACATGGGAGACTTCTATGAGATAAAATTGATGATGATGCTTATAAGTAAAAAATTGGCACACATTGTACAAATTAAGTAATTTTTTTAATGTGGGTCTACCCACTTCTAAGCTTCTCATCTAATTTGATGCCTTCCACAGAGATACCTTGATCCAAATGCCACCTCTGCTGAGTTTCTTTTAGCTACTTTTGCATTATGAAAAGTCAGTATCTCATTGGATCTTCTCATTAATCCAGTAAGCCAGACATTTACCATCTGTTCCAAGTGCTTTATATAAATTAACTTTCAGCCCTTGCAACCCACCTTCAAAGGTAAATACTATCATTATCCCCATTTCACAGATGAGGAACTGAGGCACGAAGGAAAATGAAAACTTTCCAAAAGGCATACAACTAGAAAGTGGTGGATTCAGGGTTGAGCACAGATCATTTAATGCCACTCTGAGCCATTAAACAATAGTAGTGGAACACACACCAAACAACAAATGGGGAAACTGAGGCCCAGAGAGGTTTCATCATATGTTCTGCATGACTCCCAGCTGGAACTCCTAACATAAGGCTCCGCTCATGTGAAAGAGATCAATAACCAGTGTCCTTACCTAATGGAGGATTTCTGGAACCCGTCACCACACCATGCCTTTCAGCACACCAGGCTCCTTAGATACAACATGTGCTCCTGCTGGTTTGCACCTGTGGGCAAAGTTTAACCTGCATTCCTGGGCACATGATCATACCTATATTGGGGTGCATTTCTGTGACTTTCTTAGATGCATGTATCTGATACTCCCACCTACCAACCTTGAACTGTAATTCAATTCCATCAACATTTACCAAGCAAGATTATAACACATGGAACTCTGCCGTGAGCAGAGGTTACAGAGTGAAGCTTTGGCCAAATAGGTCTGGGTTCAAATCATTCATTCATTCATTTTGTTAACAAACATTGTAGAGCTTTGGCTGTATGATGGGCCTGTGTTATACACTCAGGTGAACCCAGGAAACAGAGGTGCCGCTATCAAGAATCCAGAGCCTGGAGGGGGAGAGAGACACTACATGCATCAATAACCAAGAAAGTTGGCAATTGGGATACAAGTTATGATGGAAATAAACAGGATGATGTGATGAAACGAAACTGAGAGTGAGGGATTGGAGAGATCTTTAGAACAGGGCCATGATCTTCTCCCCATCAAGCTGAATATCTTTGGGCAAGTCTCGTAATCCCTCCAAACCTCAGTTTCCAAATCTGTTCATAATGACGGTAAATCTCATGGCACATGTAAAATGCTCAGAAATGAAAGGCACCAGGCATTCAGGTGTGAACAAGCTATATATGCAGTCCAGGAGGGGAGCCAGACAGAAGAAAGCATGTGCAACCAGCATGAAAGGGGCAGCTGCAGTCAGTCCTCTCTGGAGCCCTGTCATTATTCTTCCCAACACAGCCTTATGCATGTGCTGATGCTGCACAAAATCCCTGCTTCTTCACTGTTCATCACAAAAGGCAAGTTCCCCAGCCCCATCCCAGCCCAGCATCCAACTGTAGGAAAGGCAGCTGAGAAGTGTCTTCCTTCTCCTGCCTTCTTGGGTCACTGAACAAAAAAGAGACAGAGGCACATGGGCCCACTCTCTTCTGTTCTTTTCCTATCATCCAGGCCAAACAACCAGCAAGGAACACCTGTTGAAAGGTGAAGAGGACAGAGCCTTAGCAGAGATGAATGCCTTCCTGATGCCAGGTGGCCATGAGAACTGAGATTGGCAGCGTTAAGGGCAGAAGCTCCATGTTCTGTGCAACCAAATCACAAGTGTCCCAAAGACAAAAGTTTTGTCTTTCTCTGCCTTCAAAATGGGTCAGTGATCAAGGGAGCTTAGCAAAACATGGCTCAAAACTGGCTCAGGGCCGGGCATGGTGGCTCACAGCTGTAATCTCAATACTTTGGGAGGCAGAGGCAGGCGGATCACTTGAGGCCAGGAGTTCGAGACCATACTGGTCAACGTGGTAAAATCCTGTCTCTACTAAAAATACAAAAAATTAGCTGGGAGTGTTGGCGCATGCCTGTAGTCCCTGCTACTCAGAAGGCTGAGGCAGGAGAATCACTTGAACCTGGGAGGCAGAGATTGCAGTGAGCCGAGATCATGCCACTGCACCCAAGCCTGGGCAATAGAGCGAGATCCCATCTCAAAAAAAAAAAGTAGAAAACTGGCTCAGAATTGATGGAGCCAGACTTCGAGAATGATGATGACTCTCTGGCTAATGAGTGGTTAAGGTCAAGAGGTAAAGGTGTCACTCATCTTTAAAAGCCCCAGGTGGGAGAAAACTGGTAGTATCTAATCAGGAGACTTACTGGTCCTTGGCCTTCTTAAAGATTCCCCAAATCTAGAGTTCTCCTGGTATTGGTGTGACCTCTCTGCTCATCTCAAGAACCACTAGGAGTTTGCATTTTGAGAAAGCATGGTTCAGTATCTGCATTCAGTCATTTGTTGGCTGACACAGTCCTAATAGATCAGCTAATTTGAATATCACATACATATCAAAATTACACATTGAAACTTCAGCCTACAATAATCTTCCTAAAAGTCTTCAGTGACCTCCCATTAAATAGAGTCTCATCCTGGCTCGCAAGTCCTCTTTACAACATGACAAAATCTTTGATTTCATCTTCGTTTTCTTTTTTTTTTTGAGACAGGGTCTTGCTTTGTCACCCATGCTGGAGAGCAGTGGCACAATTTTGGCTCACTGCAACCTCCGCCTCCTGGGTTCAAGTGATTCTCCTGCCTCAGCCTCCCAAGTAGATAGGACTACAGGTGCCACCACCATACCCGGCTAATTTTTATATTTGTAGTAGAGATGGGGTTTCACCATGCTGGCCAGGCTGGTCTCGAACTCCTGACCTCAAATGATCCACCTGCCTGGATCTCTCAAAGTGGTGGGATTACAGGTGTCAGCCACCACGCCCGGCATGATTAATGGATTTCTATGGAATTTAATTACCTTTCTGCTGACTGCTTTAGGTAAAACTTATGACTGATTCAGAGTCCCCTGATAATCTCACTTGCATAACTGACATCAGGGGTTTTTCTGAAATTCACCAGGACTTCTCCCCTTTTCAATCACTCTGTGTGACTGGTATTAGCATTAGTTCTCTAGAATTGCCATGACAAAGTATTGCAAACTTGGTGGCTTGAACAACAAAAAAAAAAAAATAGAATTTTTTTTCTCATAGTTCTGGAGGCTAAAAGTCTAAGATCAAGGTGTCAGTGGTTCCCTCTGGAGTCTCTGAAGGACAATCTCTTTCAAGCCTTTCTCTTAGCTTCTGGTAGCCTCAGGCATTCCTTGGCTCATAGATGGCATTCTCTCCATTTATGCCATAATAAAAATATTAGTACTTTAGTACTTACTCTTTTTAAAGATTATATGCATCTGCATACCATATCCTCTTTCTGCATGTCTGCCTCTGTGTCCAATTTTCCCCTTTTTGTAAGGACACCACTCTTATCAGATTAGGGCTCACCCTAATGACCTCATTTTAACTTGATTACCTCTGTAAAGAACCTCTCTCCCAATAAGGTCACATCCTGAGGTCCTGAGGGTTAGGACTTCGACATATATATATACATATGTATGTATATTTTTGGTGGGGGATACAACCTATGATGCCTTGTCGGGTGACACCTCCAATCCCAGGAGGATTCATGCCGTGGAGACAAACAACTCCTTATTTGTCTTGATGACCTGTCATCTCATAGACATCTCCCTGGATGGATGGAGCATTGGAATTTGGGTTACCGGAGAGTTCCGCCTTGGTCAGCACAGAAGTTACTTGTCCGTGTCCTTATGCAACGTGCTGACCTGGTTGGTCATTTAAATGAAAAGGCACGGCAGCCATGTAAAACTCTATCTCCCTAAAGCTCTTCTTCCCATAGCTTTCTTATTGAAATATAAAAACGACCCTATTATATAACTGCATTCCACTGCACTGCATTAACTAAACCAATTCTAAGTCCTTTTGTGGAAACATCGTGATCGCTTCTCCGCTTGCATGCACTAACAGCCCACATTTGAAGCCTCTCCTGCAATATGCAGCCCTGCCACCCTCCACTGCACCTGATGTGCAGTATCCAGAGTGATCATTCTAAAAAGCATATTGGACTATGTTACTCCTGCTTAAAACCGGTTAACATTTCCCCTTTCCTAAGATAAACTCTAAACCCCTTAGCATGACACTCAAGGGTCTTGATTCATTTCCATCTGACAGCTTCTCTTCTCCTATTGCTTTTATTATTATTGTTATTTGTTTTTATTTTTTAGAGACAGGGTCTCTCACTGTCATCCAGGCTGATGAGTGATCATGGTTCACTGGAGCCTCGACGTCCTGGACTCAGGTGATCCTCCCACCTCAAACTCCCAAGTATCTGAGGCTGCAGAATGTGCCACCACACCCAGATAATTTTTACGTTATTTGTAGAGACAGGGTCTTTCTATGTTGCCCAGGCTACTCTCGAACTCCTGGATTCAAGCAATCCTCTTGCCTCGGCCTCCCAAAATGTTGGAATTATAGGCATGAACCGTTGTGCCCTGTTCTACTTCCATTTCTAAGCCCCCACCCCCCAACACCCATCAGTCTTTCCAGACAAATCCAGCTGTCTGCAACTCCTCCCAGTCCAGATCATCATCCCCTGGAATGCTTTTCTGCCTTCGTCTATTCAGACTGCTGTAACAAAACACCATAAACTGGACTTATAAACAACAGAAATTTATTTCTCACAGTTCTGGAGGTTGAGAAGTCCAAGATCAAGGTGCTGGCATATTTGGTGTCTGGTGACGGTCAGCTTCCTGGATCACAGGTGCTGCCTTCTCACTGTGTCCTCACAGAGGAAGGGTCTACAGATCTTTGCCCTGCCTCTTTTATAAGGGCACTAATTCCATTTATGACCTAATCACCACCCAAAGTTTCCACCTCCTCATCCTATCACTTTGGAGGTCAAGATTTCAACATATGAATTCTAGGGTGACACAAACATTCAAACGACAGTTCTTTTCTTCCTTTTGTCTAGACCTGCATTTCTCAACCCCAGCACTGCAGACATTTGGGGCTGGATAATTCTGCATTGGAAGGGGCTGTCCTGCACACACTGCAGGGTATTTAGAAGCATCCCTGGCCTCTACAACTAGATGCCAGAAGCAACTCCACCTCATCCCCAGTTTGGACAACAGAAAAACCTAGATATTGCCAAATGTCCCCAGCCTAGATAATTCCAACTGGTCCTTTAAAAATCGGAGCAGTGTCACCTCCTCCAGGAAGCCCCCAGCCCCTCCTCCGGGCCCCATATCCCTCATACAGCAGCAAATTCACTGTTTGTTTACTTTAGGTCTTTGCCACATCATATTGAAACCAGGGCTGCTTCTCTTTTGTGCCCCTGACTCTAGCATGGTATCCGCCCGGCAGAGAGCAGACACCCCCTCCCACCCTACAATGTCCCCACTGATGTTTGTTGATCAACTAGATGATAGAAAGTGAGTGGAAAAGAAAGGCAGAGAGGGGAACTTCTCTTGTCCTTGGTGTCAGGATTTAAAAAGGTTTGGCTATGTCTAGCGTGTTTTCTCGGTTGCTCTCTCGCTCACGACTGGAAGGCGAATACGGATGCGCATTCGTAGCGGGAGCAGGGATGAGCTGCACTCCAAACCTGCACCAAAAACCTGCTCTCTGTCCCCAGGGTCTCAGGTAAATGTGGCTTTGTTTAAAAGCGCATTCTCTGGATCTCGTTTTCATTTTTAAACTGTAAAAGATAGAGTTGTTTGAAAATCGAGACGCCAAAGTCTGAAAGTCTTTTGGTGAAGCTCCTCTCTCCCCAGGAGCGGTATGGGAGCAAGGCTTACCAAGGCTGCCACCTACAGAACGGAGGGCAGTGAGGATTGCGCCTCGGCGGGAGGGACCGGCGGCGGGGAACGCCGGGAGGGCCAGCGCCGGGGCGGGGTGGGCAGCTGCTCGCTCCGCTCCTGGGAGGAGCCTTTCGAAGGACCTGGTGCTAGACAGAAGCCCTCTCCCACCCTCAGCGATGAGGAGCCTGAGCCAGGCTGCAAGAGAGAGGGGAGTCCTGGGCCCCGCCGCTTCGAGGAGGGGTATGGCAGTCACACACTCATCATGTACACACTCAGCAACCCAGCACACTCACAGCGCACATGCAAACACACACCAACGAAAACACACAATACACCCCCACACCACACACAAATACAAAACACACACATCCACACTACACATCCACACTTGCAACTTCGCACACTCACAGTGCACATGCACACACCCACAAATGCACCCAACACACAATCCACACCACACACACAAATACACTGCATACACACAACACACATCCACACCACACTCACAAATACACAACACACACATCCACACCACATACACAAATACACGCCACACATCTACACCACACAAACATACACACTCGCAGTTGCACACACAGTGCACACACACACAAATGCACCAAACATACACATCCACACCACACTCACAAATACACTACACACACATTCACACCACACACAATACACAAACACATCCATACCATACACACACAAATACACAACACACATCCGTACCACACAAACATGCACACTCACAACTCTGCACACTGACACCACACACATCCACAACACACACAAATACACAAACATACCCACAAACACACCACCACACACACTGAAAAATACATGAACACAGTCACAGATACACATCCACACACTTCTTTGTGTGATTTGCCACACACAAATACAAAATGTATTATGCACACACATTCACATCACACACACACACCATACACAAACACACATCCATAAGACACATCCACACTGCAAACATAATGCTACACTCACAGCACATAAACACACATATTCACAAACACACATATACTCACCAAAAACACACATTCACAGCTACACACACACACATACACATATCACACACAAATACAAACTCACATGTACACACACAAACCTACACATTCCCAGCACACATACACACACACACCACAGACACACTGCACACACTCCCATGGAGACACACCCACACAACCCTCATACAGCTGCACTCTGACTCTGCATCTGCCTCTGCTCCTGAATAAGCCACTCTGGAGGCTGGAGGCAGCTGTGGGGGAGGCTGGCAGGTTGGGGCTGTGCTGGTGAGCTGTCCTATCTGCTCTGCAAAAGCAGCCCCAGCTTGGAGCACTCCCCTCTGCTGCAGGCTGCAGGAGGCGGCTTTCTCTCTGCTTACCCTAAGCCCTTCCTTCTCTGCCTCCACCTGACATCAAAGCCCCTTGGCAAAGTAACCCAGGTTAAGGCACCCCCCTCATCTCCAATACACAAGTGGTGGTCTGAGTGGGTAGAGTTCCCGGTGTTAATCAGCAACAATTAATGTCTTTTTACTTGGATGAATCTTATCACCTTTATCATAAAAAAAAAGTGAAGGGAATGTGTAAGACCTCTCTTCTTCCATTAACCTTCCCAGTTTTATAAGCTAATTTTTAACCAGTTAATTGTTCCAACAACCCAGCCTACAAAAGGTATAACATGGAGTGGGAATTCCAGGGGGAAAGATGTGCAAAGTAAATCTTAATAAATTTTGAATCATATTTTCAATGTATTGGGTGGGGTGTGGGCTTGATAATTAAGGAGAATCTTCTGTAAAGGTTCAATAAAATGACAAATTCTTTTGTAAAGAGATTACTCATTCTGCTGTACCTACTCCCTGAAGCTAAATTGTTATATAAAAGCCTTACTTTGAACAAGCCAGGCAAGTTCCTCAAGGCAAGGCACTGTGCCTTAAGTTCTTTAAAACACAAGTAAGGCTGAGTGGGGCCTCTTCCTAGCTACATGGTCTCATGGGGTCATCTAATGTCTCTGGGCTTGTTTCTTCATCTGTAAAATTAGAGTAATATTGCCTGTCTCCCAGAGATGCAATAAAGGTTAAGATAATATATGTTCGTGTCTGGCACAGACTAGGTGCTCAATAAGTGCTGATAACTTTGGTATGACCATCCTTTTGACCAGCCCAAATATAACACACACAATACTCATCCTTGAATGTATAAATCTAACCTACTCCGTTGAGCTCAGCTCAAAGCCCACCTCCTCAGTGAAGTCCTTCCATGAATGTGCTAACTGGAAGTAAACCACCTCCTTCTGCAATCTGCAGTCACCCCCTGGTACTTTATTTGTCCCTCTCCAGATTTAGCTTTCTATATCCCAATATAGTCCCAGGGCATCTTACACTCCCTCTATGCCATAATTATCAGGGCTCATGCCTCCTTGTCCAATGATATGTACACAGTAGGGGCTCCATAAATGTTCGTTAGGTGATTAACAACAATAGTGTGGTAGACCTTGTAGTTGGCTCCAAAAAATGCACTCCACTTCCTGACCACCAGATAACCATGAAATTTCTGTTGTGCCACCCATAGGGTAGTTTTAAAATATGTCTGCAAATTTCTCAGTACTCCCCTCCTTCCAGACGTAAAGTTTAATCTTCCCTGTGTGCCTAGCAACTCTATTCTCATTAATGGAGTGTGGCAGAAAAGACAGTCTATGATTTCTGAGATGACAGCAACAAAGGCAATGTGGCTTCCTTCTCTCTCTTCTAGATCACTTACTCTGAGGGACCATGACATGAAGGACTTCAAGCAGCCCCATGGAGAGGTTCTCAAAGTCAATAAATGAGGCCTCCTGCCAGCAGCATTGGAAAGGAGCCATCCATGCCAGTCAATCCTCCAGCCTCAGTCCAACCTCAGACCAATGTACGTACCACAACCTCATAAGAGACCCTAAGCAAGAATCCCCCAACCAACTTGCTCCGGAACATGATCCACATAATCAGTGAGATAATAAATGTTTGTTGCTTCAAACTTCTAAGTTTTGATACGATTTGTTATGCACCAATAGCTAATTAATACATAATATACTCTATTCGTACATAGTTCAGGATGCTGACCCTTAATCCTGGACTTGCTATATTAAATGGAATCTGCTCGGGTTGGGATGGACGGGGCATGGGGAAACACTTACTAACTCACACCTAAGGGGGCCATAGGAAGATAAAAATCTCTCTTTTGCCACAATATATTTGTGTCTTTATGCAATGCCTCAAACTTCAGGAACGCTTTTATAACCAGCCTATGAGTAGACTCAACACTAAGGATGGTAGAGCAGATAGAAGGGAATAAAGTAGATTCTTATTGATACCATTGGGCCACTGAATCCATCAGTCCCCAACCCTGATCTACTTCAGAGTTTCTGGTCATATGAAATAATAAAGGTATACATTATATAAGCTACTTTGAGTCAAGGTTCTCATAATTACTTGCAGCTAAACATAACCTAACTCATTCAAAGAGCAACCTCTAATGGGCTCTCTGCATTTTACATTTGGCACTATCTTAGATACTTTTTACAGATTTCTAATCTCACTAGTTTCCTACAATTTAGATATTATCATCCCTACTTTATAGATCAGGAAACAGAGGCTTGATACAGTTACATAACTTTTCCTAGGTCACACAGCTAGTGAGAGGCACAGCTGGGATTCAGTACAGGCCTTTGAACTCAAAGATGACATTCATTCCAACCCACCATGCTGATGATCAAAGTGGCACGCCAAGAAAGCACCCAAGATTCGCCTCAAAAAGGCAGTTGGGATTGCATCAGCAGCAAGCCTAAACTTTAAATGCTAATTTGCTAACTCCTTATCTTTTTGTAGAGCTGAACATTACCCTCTGCCATGATGCCTCCCAAAGCGGGACAGGTCTTGATGTGATTTTCCACTTCTCACTATATACGGTATTATTTCTCAGTATCCTACAAAGATGCCACCAATCTTCAAGTATCTCAGCTGGGAAAGCTTCTGCAACTACTCTAGCCCATGGTGAAGGCTCCCTGCTCTGAACCTCCACTATACTGATAACCGGAACCATACAGCTTAGTGCTGAAGGGTTTTCAAATTGTTTCAAGCCTCCTAACTTGCCCCATCAGCCAAGCTGTCTCCTTGAGGTCAAATCCCTGTGCCAAATACTCCTTTTGTTCAGTCCCTGAGTGTAGATATTACAGCATTTGGTGCTTAACTTACACTTGCCCACTACCTGATCCATGGAAAGGGGTTGCAATATTATTTTTTAAATCATGTGCACATGGGTTTTCGCTGCATAGAAAAGTTTGACTTTCCTGCCCTCCTTTATGCTTTTTCTTTCCTCTGTTGATGTCTTTGCTGAGTCTTTATGAAGTCTTTCCTAATGCCACTCCCAGACTCCCAAATTAAGTCACTCTTCATCTAGGCTGTCATTGTGTTCTGTACATATCTTTAATAAAACATGCATCCTATTGCTTTTGAAAAGTTTTTAGAAAATCAGATGTGTTAAAAATCCTCTAAGCACTTTGAATTCCCTAAGCACCAATGGCTGATTCATACTAGATGCTCAATAAATGTTATCAAACAATCATTAGAGTAAACCGGCAACAAACATAATGGGAAAAAATTTTGAAATCTACCCATCAGACAAAGGGTTAATATCCAGAATATACAAAGAACTAAAGCAGACTTACAAGAAAAAAAACAAACAAACCCATTCAAAAGTGGGTGAAGGATATGAACAGACACTTTTCAAAAGAAGACAAATATGCAGCCAACAAACATATAAAAAATGCTCATCATAATTGGTCATTAGAGAAATGCAAATCAAAACTACATTGAGATACCATCTCATGCCAGTTAGAATGGCGATCATCAAAAAATCTGGAGACAACAGATGCTGGAGACGATGTGCAGAAAAAGGAACACTTTTACACTGTTGGTGGGAGTGTAAATTAGTTCAACCATTGTGGAAGACAGTATGGCGACTCCTCAAGGATCTAGAAATAGAAATTCCATTTGACCCAGCAATCCCATTACTGGGTATATACCAAAAGGATTATAAATCGTTCTATCATAAAGACACATGCATACGTATGTTCACTGCTGCACTGTATACTATAGCAAAGACCTGGAACCAACCCAAATGCCCATCAATGACAGACTGGACAAAAAATATGTGGTACATATACACCATGGAATACTATGCAGCCATAAGGAATGATGAGTTCGTGTCCTTTGTAGAGACATGGATGAACCTAGAAACCATCATTCTCAGGAAACTGACACAAGAACAGAAAACCATCACTGCATGTTTTCACTCATAGGCGGGTGATGAACAATGAGAACACTTGTGCACAGGAAAGGGAACAACACTCACAGGGCTATGTGGGAGGATGGAGGGGAGGGAAGGGGGGACAACGGGGGGGGTGGGGGGGATGGGGAGGAATAACAGCAAACCACCATGGCATGTATGTACCTATACAACAATCCTGCAGGATGCAGGATGTGCACATGTACCCCAGAGCCCAAATGCAATAAAAAAAAAAATTGAAAAATAAATAAATAAATAAATAAATGTTATGAAAGGGATGCACACATTTATCATTTATATGATAGCCAATGTCTGCTGTGTTCCTGCAACAGTTATGACAGCTCTCATCCCACGACTTTCCAATCATGTGTTCAAATCTGACTCCTCTTTTGGACTGGAACTTATCAAGGACAAGAAATTGCTTTTTTTTTTTTTTCATCATTCTTGTCTCTAACATAAATCACAGGGCACAAGGCAAGCATTCAAATATTCGTAGGTATATGTGTGACAATTGTGATCTATTAATCAAGGATTAAATGTGTTACTATTCCCCAACCAATAACCAGGGAATTATTGAGCAATTCAGAGACACTGGTCTTGAATAAAACATTTACCATAATCACCTGGCAAAGAAAAACCCTGTTCAAAATATTCTTTTGAAAATATTGGCAAGGGGATCATTAGTTTATGTCATAGGTTCTTCAAGTTGGTCACAGTTCCTTGACAATTGGCCAAAGTCTTCCTTGGTACCTTACATCACCAGGGTGCAAACATGATTCAAGGATTTCTGATCATAGTTGGCCTGGAAAATGTATCTGACGAGCTCAAAACTACTAAGCAGTACTGTTAAGAATACAGATTGCTTCCTTCAGGAAAGTATTATTTTCTTTCCCCAAATAGAAGCAAGTTAAACATGTTCTTCCTTTTTACATTTACCAGGGGTCTCTGGCTAGTTTACAGTCTTTTGTACAGCAGGCTCGCTCTCAGGCCTCTTGCAAATTCCTTTGCACTGGATTCCAAATGCTCTGCTCCTAAGACTCCAAATCTGCACTGCTCTGGGTACGTAAGAGAGAGGTTCAAAGTGGGACACAGCTTCACTATCAATTAATCCTGACTGATCTTCTGCCAGAGGTGACATCCTGTCCTCGGGGTTTGGCAGTAAGCCTGATGAAGATAAGAAATGCCAGACTGGGTCAGACCAATGGCCCGTTCAGGCCATGGCACTGTCTGACAGAGGCATCCAGAAACGTTTTGCAGAAAAGAGTTGTATTTGTCTCCTATGACGTCAGTCATCAAAAATGTGCAAAGTCCTTCTGAAGCAGATGATCTTGGAGTGCCCCACCCAATTTCCATGCTACCCTTTTCCAAGCTGATGGAGTCCTCATTTTGTTTAAGTGTTCACCTGCCTACAGAAGGCTCAGGATTAAATCTTTTTTGCCTAAGCCAGGGTGTCTCAATCTCTGCACTACTGACCAGATCATTCTTTGCTGAGTAGACTGTCCTGTGCATTGTGGGGTATTTTGCAGCATCCCTGGCCCCTACATGCTAGGTATTAGTAGCATCTCCCCACAAACACCTATCTGTGAAAACCTAAAACATTTTCAGACTATTACCTTCAGGGAGGGAAAGACAAAATTGTCTTCAGTAGAAAACCACTGCTCTAAGCCAATATGGTAGCCCCATTGCCTTCATCAGTGATGATTTTAGGGGTGAGCATGTGATTCAGCTCTGATCAATGAGGCATGAGGGGAAGTCATCTTGAGGCCTTTTGAGAAATGTTCTCTCACTCCTGAGAAGACACAAAACTGAAAGCCTCTCTTCTTTTTCTGGTTGCTGGCATGTCTAGATCACATCTTATCACTACCCTGAGAATGCAGCCAATAAAAAAGGATGAAAGATATATTTTTAAGTGTTTTTTTCTTAAAGCCATGGCTCCCCAGTTAACCTAAGCAATCTTAGGGCCACCATATGTTAAGACTCTTCCCTACACAAGATAATAAATGAAATTCATTTCATTATTAATGAAATAAATTTGAGTTGGGACTTTGTTACTTGCAGCCAAAAGCATCCCAATATATATATCTTCCCTCTTTTCCATGACAAACCTATTTTGCCTCTCTTGCTTATTAGTACTCAAAATATTGCCTTTCAAAACATTGCCATTCAATGCCATATAGGACAGTTTAAAGAGCCCTGGAATCTGAGGGAAACAGAGCTAAGTTTGAGCAGCAGCAATACACACACAGCTTGTTTCATTTAAATTCCTTCATTTCTTCCATGGTGATAACACCATCAATTCTGCACCCTTTTGAGATTGTATAATGGTCAAATGAGATAGTGTGTATGAAAATGCATAATAGGCTGAGCACGGTGTCTCATGTCTGTAATTCCAGCACTTTGGGAGGCTAAAGTGGGTAGATTGCCTGAGGTCAGGAGTTTGAGACCAGCCTTACCAACGTGGAGAAACCCTATCTCTACTAAAAACACAAAATTAGCCTGGCATGGTGGCACATGCCTGTAATCTCAGCTACTCAGGAAGCTGAGGCAGGAGATTCACTTGAACCTGGAAGGCAGAGGTTGTGGTGAGCTGAGATCACGCCATTGTACTCCAGCCTGGGGGACAGAGCTAGATTCCATCCCAAAAAAGAAAAGAGGGGAGGGGAGGGGAGGGAAGGGAAAAAGAGAAGAAAAGGCATAATAAACTCCAAGTGCTTTGTGGGTATGATTAGATTTTCAATCCCTACCACTCTGTAGAGGGTGGCACATCTACACATTCACCACCCAACACTCAGACATTCAGTTAACATTTATTAAGCCTAACAATATACTAAGTACTGTGTACATCAGTTGCTCTACCTTAGTGCTGTTGACAGTTTGAGCTGGATAATTCTGTGGTGTAGGAAGCTGTTCTGTGCACTCTTGGATGTTTAGAAGCATCCCTGGACTCTACCCTCTAGATGCCAGTAGCACTCACCTTCAGTCATGACAACCAAAGATGTCTCCACACATTGCCAAACAGGGAACATTTGTCCCTGAAAGATAAAATTACTTCTCATTGGAAACCATTGGGGCACACCCTAGTGATATACAGATTAAAAGATTGGTTTCCTGCCCTCAAGGAATGTACTTTCTTCGATAAATGATCACTTAGTTTTATAGCATAAAACAATCACAACCATTCTTTGGTAGCAGACAGACCTAAGCTCCACTCTCCACTAACTTGTGGATGTTATTGTCTCAATCTCAGTTTCTTCATCCAGAAAATAGGAGTGATGAAGTCTACCTCTCTGGATCATTTTCAGACTTCAGTAAGATAATGACTGCAAAACACCTAATAAAATACCTGGCAAACAATTAGTACTTAATAAAATGTTAGTTTTGCATTCTATTTTGTTCTTGGTTCAAATAATATTGTCTGGTTTTAGGAATTAGAACCTCAGTTCCTGTTAATCTTCTTTACTTGGTTCTATGAACCTACAGACTTGAGTCCCATACCTGATATAGATGTTGTTGGTGTTTCACCTGAACCCCCTCAGATCCTCTTGCCATTTCTGCAAAGCCACCCTGACTGCCAATAGCCAGCACCTGTATCTTTGTAGGACACCCTCTGAATATAGGACCCCACATTGCCAGCATGCACGGTGGGTCAGAAGTGTCTGAGGGCTAATATAACATTTTCCACCTTGGAAAAGCCTTTAAAACATGACTAAAGGGCATAGGAGTATAAATACCTCAGCTCCCCCACCCCTTGGCAGGAATAATTCTCAGGCATGCATTTTACATTGATTCTCAGAGCTTAACTGCAGGGTTAAGTTTCAGTTGCCCACTTTGGTACCTCTGGCTTAGTAACATATGCCTGACTGGTGGACTTTCTCTCCTTTTATCACCTGCTGTCTCCCCTGCCTGTGCCCCTGCATGTACCAGATAAACCAGGTGCACTCAATTTTTAATCACAATCTGTTTCTGGGAGACCCAACTAAGATACTATCCCTTTACTTTAATGATTAAGAGTTCAGATTCTATAGTTATATTTCCTGATTAGAATCTCTTTTCAAACATGTGTTAATTTTGTAGTCATGGGCAAGTTATTTAGCCTAGGATTTGGTTTTCTTTATGTGAGATGGAGATAACAATACTTCACAAGGTTGTAATGAGGGCTAAATGGGTTAATATTTGTTAAATACTTGAAATCGTGACTGGTACCTAGTAAGCCCTTCATAAGCAATTATTCCTTTTAATTCCTTCATAATCAATCCTGGTCTCTTTGGTAGCCTGAGTCAAGTTTCTAGGACTTGGGAGAGCTGCCTACTATCTCAAGCCAACATATCAGGAATTATTTAAGAATCTAATTTTCAAAAGCAGTCAACAGCAAGAAGAAAGCTTCTCCTATTTGCCCAAAGCATAATTCCAGACTTTGTTGGTGAAGACATATGTGGGGACATGTTGCCTACAAACTGCTTGGATTTCTTCACTTGAATTAACATTAAGGAAATATGCCTGAATAACTACATTTGCTCAACAATCTCTCCTGGCCTGGGAAGACTAGAGATATCAGTGTCTCCAGAAACTGACACAGCCCAGGTCTGTGCCCCGCAGAAATGAGCATTCATTGGGTTGTTGAATGGGTAAGTAGCATTCCATTCTGAATACCCCACATTTGGCCTCCCTTGGGGTGGTGCCACAAGGGGCTCAAAATGTCTCAACCCATAAAAGACTTCTCTCCCCATTTCCTTTCTCCACATCAACCTTGTAGGATTTCTGTTTCCTAAAGCCATTCTGTATGGCAGCTGGGATCAGTGGAAGCTCCAGGGCCAAGTTCTAGAAGCCTCCTTTCTGCTGACATGGAGGAAGGAGCCGAGGGAGCAATTTCTCTGGCCCCAGTCCCTGCCCATTCATGCATCAGAAACTTGCTGTCTCTATTCTAAGCTATTTACCTCCCAGTTGTTGCTATTCCAAGAGAGCCAGAGGGGAGGAAAATCTATAACAGTATTTTAATTTCCTGATATGACACACTCCATACCTTAATAACCCTTCTAAAGCTTAGAGTTCCTCTTGGCAAAAGCCCAGTGAATTTCAATGAATGATACCACCCAGAAAGAACAGGGTTTTGTTTTCTGGATGTTAGGATGACAATGAAAAGATGGATTGCTTATTTATTTATTTATTTAAATTTATTTTTAATTTGCATTTAAATACTCTGTGTTTACTCTGTCTCAGGCACTGTGCTAAGCATTTTAGACTCGTTATTTCAAACGCTACCTTCTCAAGTTGGACCAGCATCACCAGCTTATTTAAATGGGCAACACCTTGCCCCAGACTCTTCCTTCTGATTTTTTTTCCATTACGCTTAGCATCCTCCAATACATTATATCACGACTTGTTTATCTGTCTCTCCCGATTAAAATGGAAGCTCTATAATGGCAGAAAATATTGTGCAATTTTTTTGTGAGCAGTGCCCACCTCATAGGAAGCATTTGATTAATATTTGCTGACCAAAAGGATGAATAAATTAGTCTCCTGGAATCTTTCTGATAGCCCAGTGGGAAAGTCATTGTTATCATCATTCCCATACTTATACTCCACCCACACCTCTATATCTGGTAGGAAGAATAAAGGTCTCCCAGTAGATGTCTATGTCCCAATACCAAAAACCTGGGAATATGTTACCTTATATGGCCAAGAAGACTTTGTACAAGTGAGTAAGGATGGGGAGATTATCCTGAAGTCCCTGGTTCAGCCCAATGTAATCAGAAGTATTCTTCTAAGAGGGAGGTAGAAAGGGCAGAGGAAGACAGAGAATTGAAGATGCTACACTTCTAGCTTTGAAGATGAAGGAAGAAGCCAGGAGCCAAGGAACAAATGCAGGTGACCTCTAAAGTAGTGATCCCCAACCACAGGCTACGGACCAATATTGGTCCCTGACCTATTAGGAACTGAGCCACACAGCAGGAGGCAAGGGGCAGGTGAGCAAGTGAAGCTTCGTCTGTATCTGTAACTCCTATCCATTGCTCACATTACCGCCTGAGCTCCACCTCCTGTCAGATCAGTGGTAGCATTAAATTCTTACAGGCGTGCAAACCCTATTGTGAATGGCACACACGAGGGATCTAGGTTGTGTGCTCCTTATAAGAATCTAATGCCTGATGATCTGTCACTGTCTCCCATCACCCCCAAATGAGACCATCTAGTTGCAGGAAAATAAGTTCAGGGCTCCCACTGATTCTACATTATGATAAGTTGTATCATTATTTCATTATATATTACAATGTAATAATAATAGAAATAAAGTGCACAATAAATGGAATGCACTTGAATCATTCCAAAACTATCACCCTACCTCCAGCCTGTGGAAAAATTGTCTTCCACGAAACTGGTCCCTGGTGTCAAAAAGACTGAGGACTACCACCGTAGAGGCTGAAAAAAGGCAAGGAGTCATATTCTGCCTGAGAGTTTCCAGAGGAGCACAGCCATGCTTTCACAAACCTTGATTTTAACCCAGTAAAACCCATTTTGGACTTCAGTCCCCCAAAACATATAACTTATATAAGATAATAAATATGTGCCACTTTAAGTCATGAAGTTCATGGTAATTTGTTATGGCAGCAATAGGAAACTAATAGACCCATTACTCAGATGAGGAAGGTAAGACTCAAAAGCATGTCCCAGGCCCCTCAGGTGGTAGGATGATGTAGATGTAAATGCAGTCAGCTTAACTCCACACACTTCCTCTTGTCCTCCGTACAAAGTCAAGGGAGTTGATCAAACAATAAGAAACACTGTGTGCAACCCTCAGTTCCTGGGATTTGGGTGCTATAAGGTCATGACTATTCCACCCTGCAATCTCTTCAGCACCTACTCTGTCCTATGACCTTAGTTTTTCCTCTTCATGGAATTCCCAGTTCAAATAACTGCAGTCAGCCATAAAAGTACACAGATATGATCAAGACACATCCTGCACGGATCTCAGAGTTTGATGGAAAGGGGCTGTCATAAATGAGTAGTGATTAAAAAAAAAAACACTGGGAAGGAAAACTCCATGGGTACAGGGCGTTGCCTTTTCACAGGTGTATCCCCAGAGCCAAGATCAATGCCTGACACCACAGTAAGTGTTAAATAAATATTTGTTGAGTGAATAAATGAGTAGTAACTCAAAGTAGTTTTTAAAGTGCTCCATGTATACAAAGCTGGAAGGAATTAATTCTGCCTTGCATGTGTGTGTCTGAGGGGATGTATCAGGGACAGGGGCATTTGAATAGAATGTTGCAGTATTCATAAAACTTCTGTCTCCAGGGAGAGAGAACTGCATGAGCAAGAACAACAAAGTAGTAAATACCAAGGAAAGCAGAGCATGCCAGGGTGAGTGTAATACTGTGCAGGTGGTGCAGAAGATGGGCAGAGAGACTGGCCAGACTCTGCCTGCTCTGCCAGGCTGGCCTGCTCCTGTCAGCCACAGAAGCAGACATTCAAGCAGAAAGGTGATGTGATTAGATAGGTGTTGTGTAAAGACTACACTTGCACTGTTATGTGGACACCATAACAATGCATTTTCATTGGCCAGATCACTATCACATACTAAAAAGTCTTGTTTGTGCTGAAAGATCTCAAACTACCTCTTTTCTGAAGACTTCAACCAGGAAACTATAGAATCATAATGCCCTGTAAGGAAATGTCCCTAAGACAATAGTGGACAATAGACAATGGCACACATGCCCAAAACAATGTCATCAGGAAATTCGAGAGGTCAATCAATCCTACTGTAAGAGGAAATTAACACAAAGATGATCCCAATGATAGATGTATTCTCATGATAATTCAAGCTCTTCTCCACCTGGAATAAGAGAGAAAAAGAAACGACTTTCCAAAGAGCTGATCACATTTAATCTTCCCCTAAAGATCTGTGGGGTGGACATGCTATCTGAAGGAGACTGAGCCCTGTGGGCCAGATCTCACAGTTTTGCAGAGCTGGTGTTTGAACCTGGGCAGCCACAAAGCTTGCTCCTTCCCATGCTCTCAAGTCCTTTTAAATATCATGCACTGAACTTCCAACAGGAAGGGTCAAGTCCACAAGACCTAGGCCTTGTCCTTAAGGGATCGCCATTTGCCTCAGGGGACCAGGAATGATGCTTGTTAGGCAGGGAGAGGGGTGAACTAAGATATTCTGCCTTAAGGTTGTAGGGAGGGCAAGTTTGACCAGGGCTGGCTGGCAGGAAAGACTTCCTGGAAAATGTAGGTCCTATGCTGGACATAAAGAAAAGATTTGTTGAGGCAGGAAGCCTCAATCACTAGAGCAAATTCTATCCAAAGTGGGAGCTTCTCCTAAATGCAGATCCTGGCTCCATCGTTAGAAAACAGAGAATGAGGCTGGGCGCAATGGCTCACACCTGTAATCCCAGCACTTTGGAAGGCTGAGGTGGGCAGATCACCAGAGATCAGGAGTTCGATACCAGCCTGGCCAACATGGTGAAACCCCGTCTCTACTAAATATACAAAACTTAGCTGGGCCTGGTGACATATGCCTGTTGATCCAGCTACTCGGGAGGCTGAGGCAGGAAAATTGCTTGATCCCGGGAGGTGGAGGTTGCAGTGAGCAGAGATGGTGCCACTGCACTCCAGCCTGGGCGACAGAGTGAGACTCCATCTCAAAAAAAAAAAAAAGAATACAGATAGTGAGTCTGAGTAAAACTTGGGAATCTGAACTTTGAACAAGCCCCATTAGTAATTCTGACACAGTTCAGGGCCACAACAGTGGATGGAGAAGAGGAGTAGTGTGAAGACAGAAAGGTTTTACCTGAAACTTTCCAAATTGAGGAAGAAAATCAAATGACTGGGACAGATGGTTTCTGTAGGTGAGTAGCAGAGGCTCCTGTTGAAGAGGTGGTTTAATCTAGAGGACCTTAAATGTCAGGCTAAAAGGAAGATAATGTATTTTGCTGAACATCTACCACAGATCAGACTCTAATCTTTTCTAATCTTCACAACAACCCTCTATGAATATTCTCACTTTAATTTAATTTACCCAAAGTCGGGCAGCTAGTAAGAGAAAAACTGGAGTTTAAACCTGAATGTTTGCACCTCTAAAGCCCATGATTATTGCACTACACACCACCTCTTCTAAGGACTGTGAATGATAAATGAAGCAGAGGCATTGATGTCTTTTATGCAGGTGGTGACATGTTCATAGGGAGGTTTAGGAGGGCAAATATTACACTAAGGTGGATTGGCCTGAGAAGAAAATGGAGCCAGGATTAGACCTCTTTGCCTAGTCTAAATCCTGCCACCTGGCGTTACGACATCCTTGTGTTATCAGGGTCACTGTGAAATGCAATAACAGCTGCCACACAAGAGATGTATTAGTTGGTGCAAAAGTAATTGTAGTTTGCAATGGCAAGAACTGCAATTACTTTTGCACCAACCTAATACTTTTTTTTTTTTTTTTGAGACAGAGTTTCACTCTGTCGCCAGGCACCAGGCTGAAGTGCAGTGGCATGATCTCAGCTCACTGCAACCTCCACCTCCCAGGTTCAAGCAATTCTCCTGCCCCAGCCTCCCAAGTAGCTGGGACTACAGGCACACGCCACCATGCCCAGCTAATATTTGTATTTTTAGTAGATATGGGGTTTCACCATGTTGGCCAGCATGGTCTCAATCTCTTGACCTCGTGATCCACCCGCCTCAGCCTTCCAAAATGCTGGGATTACAGGCGTGAGCCACCGAACCCAGTCTACATTTTTAAATTGATGTATTTGAATATGGAATAACAATAATAAGCTAAAATTTTATTTTAAAAAATTGTGAACAGAATAGAGAAGCAAAGTCAAAGAAAGGAAAGGATCCTATGTGGATAAAGCAGAAAAGAAAAATAAAGCAAGCAAAAAAGAAGCCAAATAAAACTATAAGCTGATCTTTGGAGAAAAACATATTAAAAGGATCTTCTGATATGACTGTTCAAAAAAACAAACTAAAGAAAAGAAAAACAAATGGCCAATAAATGTGACAATATGTTCAACTTCTTAAGTAATAAGATAAATGCAAATTGAAGACCATGGTTAGATTCCATTTTACATCTATCATATAAGCAAAAATGAATAGGACTAACACAAAGATTTAAGGAGATATGAGACGGTTCCAGCTTTCATTCCTTGTTGTGAGAATGTAAACAAGCTCAATTCTTTAGCAGAACAAATTGACAATCTCTGGTGATGCTGAAGAGACCCATATCCTATGACCCAGAAATTCTGCTTACAGGCAGATATCATTGAGAAAATGTCTCATCTGTGCAAAGATGTTCTGTGTTTCATTGCTTTAATAACAACAAAGTGCCTATCATTCAGTTCATGGGTAAGTAAAATTTTTATAAATCAATACAGTGGATATTTAAAATATAAACAGTTAAAATAAATCCACTAAAGCTACATTTATATACAAAGATGAATCTCAATAACATAATACTGAGTAAAAAAGAGTAGTTTGGGCCTGGTGCAGTGGCTCACGCCTGTAATCCCACCACTTTGGGAGGCCGAGGCGGGCAGATCACAAGGTCAGGAGATCGAGACCAACCTGGCTAATACAGTGAAACCCCATGTCTACTAAAAATACAAAAAATTAGCCGGGCATGTTGGCATATGCCTGTAGTCCAGCTACTCGGGAGGCTGAGGCAGGAGAATTGCTTGAGCCTGGGAGGTGGAGGTTGCAGTAAGCCAAGATTGCATCACTGCACTCCAAACTGGGCGACGGAGCAAGACTCTGTCTCAAAAAAAGAGTAGTTGGAAAAATAAATAAAATACAGTACTGTCTATAAAAAGCATAAAACATACTAATACCATTATACTCTAGGTTTGCATGTACATATGGAAAAACAGGTATACCAGCTTCAGGTTAGTGGTTTTCTCTGAGGAAGGAAAGAAGGGAATGAATCGAGGGTGGCAGGCTTCAGCAGCATCTTTATTTATATTTTTAAAATCTGAAATAAATGTGACAAAAATATTAACATTTGTTAAATCTGAATTGTCAGTACATGGGTGTTTGTTATTTTATTCTCTGTACTTATCAGCATGTCTGAAATGTTCCAGCATTGATAAATCTTTGTTTTGAAAGAGAAAAAGAAAAGATTCAAATGTAATAATAGGATTTCTCTGAGACTCCTGAGTTTACTGGAGATATCCAGACCAATGTGAAAGGATACTCTAAGCAGACAAAACATCTGGGAAGATCTCTGGCATCTGATGAAGTGAATTCATCTGGCACCAATCTGCAAACTCCCTATTAACAGTGCACTGGCAAACTCAGTCACTTCAATACACAACATCAGAATAAGTGCTTTTAAATTCAACTAAGCTTTTCCCTAGGCAAATAAGAAAAAACTTTCAACAGTAATCAATTTAGCCAAACTTTAGGATCACCCACACTACATTTACCCCTGTCCAATCTGAAATAATAAAAGCAATTGTGCGTGTCTGAGGCATATTTTTCTGCCATCAGGTTTAAAATGTTAAATAGATAATAATTTAAATATGAAATAGTGGTGTTTACATATGTATATTTTTGTCAGTCCCGAAACAGCAGGAATTATACTCAACATGTAAGTTCTTTGTCAGAGTTTCACTAGGCATACTTCAGGCTAGGGACAGATCCAGGCTGGACATTGCACCAAATGAATTCACACATGTACTCACTTACTCCCAGAAGTTCACAGCCCAAGAAAGCTGGTAGCAGTCATTCTAGTGAACAGCATTTCTGAATGCAGAGAAGACCAGACAACAAATATTTAATGAGCATTTTCTAAATGTAGTGTCACGCTAAGTAATACAGAGAAGATAAATATATGTGCCACAAATTCTACTATTAAGAAATTAATAATATAATTGATTCACCCACACATACATCTAAGCAATCAACCATTCATCCCTCCACCCATTTACCCTTTCACTCCTCCACCTTTCCACCCTCAATCCATCCAACCTTACATCTTTCCACTCATCAATTCAAATAATTCATCCACCATTCTCTTTATACAGCAACTCCTTTACCAATCCATCCTCTTGCCCTTTCAACCAGCCTGGTCTGCCCTTCCAACCAGCCTGGTCCTCCCTTCCAATTCTCCACCTACCCATTAAGACACCTTCCATTGCTCCATACATCCATCTCTTCAATCCTCTAACCACCTGTATTGGGTTGAGCAGTGTCCTTCAAAAATTAATGTTCACTCAGAACCTAATAATATACCTTATTTGAAAAGAAGGCCTTTGTAGATGTTATGAACTAAATATGAGGTCATACTGAATTAGGACCCTAATCCAATAACTTATGTCCTGAAGAGGAGAAAACATAGGCACACACGTAAGGAGAAGGCCATATAACCCTGGAAACAGAGATTGGAATGATGTGTCTACAACCAAGGAATGCCAAGGGTTGATGGCAACCACCAGAAGTTAGAAGACGCAGGGAAGGATCTTCCCTTAGCATCCTTGGAAAGAGAACAGTAATGTCAGCACTTGATTTTGAACTTCTAGCCTATAGAACTGTGATATAATAAATTCCTGTTGTTTTAAGCCACCGAGTTTGCAGGATATTGTTGCACAGCCATAGGAAACTAATACACCACCTCCCCTACCCACCACTCCATCTCTCCAACCCCCAGCCAGTAATCTTTTCAACTATCCAACCTTCCCCCCAACTAGCCTTCTACCCATCCAGCCCTCCACTCATCCATCCAGCCATCCAGCCATCCACCCAATCTACCATTCATCCATCCACCCATGCATCCATCTATCCATCTATCATTCATCCATTCACACATACTTTATTTAGGGTCTATGTGCCAAGTGTTGTTCTGTGTGCTAAGTATACAATGGTGACAACAGTAGTAGCAAGATATGGGTTTTTCCTCTAACATATGCTAATATCCCCACTAATATCACCAGATCTCAAGAATAAATACAATCTAAGTAAATACAATGGGCTTGCTATGTAAATTGAACTTCAAGGTAAGTTCCCCAGCTATTCCTGCGACTTGTAACTATATTGGCGGCACTTAGGCCCTTCCAGTATAAATGTCCTGGAGCCTCCACTAGGTGAGAAGCAAAACATCCAAGGTCTCTTCCCAAATGGATATGTAGACATTAAATAAATCATAAAAATAAACATATGTTTATCAATTTTGCTGAATTCTATGAAGAAAAAAATACAGCTCTACAAAGAAAATAACAATGGTGCAGGGGTCAGGGCACTAACTATGATTAGGGAGTAACAGAAGGCCTCTATAAGTCAGAAAAACAAACCAAACTCAAAAGGAGTAAAAAGAAAAAAAAAATCACTTCCCAAAGAAGCTTATAGGATTAGGGATGTATTGGGATTTAGATAACTGCTACACACTCTGAGAGGACCGGTAGTCCATCGAAAACTGCAAAGGTTTCTTGAAAGATCTTCCTGGATTCTGAAGGATAAATGAGAGTTAAGTACTGGGAGGGATACCTATTTTTAGTGTGGTCCTCAATAAACAAAAGTGCAGACATCATTCATTCATTTCAAGAGATCCTGCCTTTTTTTTTTTTCTTTTTTTTTTTTTTTTTTGAGACAGAGTCACATTCTGACACCAGGCTGGCATGATCTTGGCTCACTGCAACCTCTACCTCTTGATTCAAGCGATTCTCCTGCCTCAGCCTCCTGAGTAGCTGGGACTATGGCCCACACCACCACGTCCAGCTAATTTTTTTGTATTTTTAGTAGAGATGGGGTTTTACCATGTTGGCCAGGATGGTTTCGATCTCCTGACCTTGTGATCCACCCACCTCGGCCTCCCAAAGTACCGGGATTACAGGCATAAGCCACTGCGCGCGGTCGAGATCTTGACTTTGATGTGCCAAAGACCACTTTGGTAGGCTAGTGAAGCCTTCAAATTTGTTCTCAGAACAGAGCTGTCAAATAAGTTAAATAAAATATGCTAGATTACAAAGAAAATAAATTATATCAAAATATAGCCATAATAATGTTTTAAAACAAACTTGTGATATGTATATGTCTGTATTAACATGCTAAATCACAAGATCTGTGCTGTGTCTACTAACTACAATGATTTCAAAATAATTTGGTAAAGGTAAATAATTCTGAGATATATGAAACAGTGATAATATAAGAAATATGTAATTTGGTGAACAAATAGCTGCTGATATTACTGTGATTTCTTGATACAATTCAAAATGAAAAGAAATGAAAATTTCTGTTAGAGGTAAGTGAAAATAGGCAAATTTTCCCCATCCAAGTTTCCAGAGCACTGAATTCCATCCACAGACCCCTTGGGGACCCATTTATGTGCTTTATATGTTTAGGTATTTTTGTATTTGTCCATTCATTTACTCACTCATTCATCCCCCACATCTCGAGTGTTTATGACACTCCTGACAATACAGTTAGTGCTAGCAACATACAAGTCCAAAAGGACGAGTGTGGTGTCTTCCCTAATAAGCTTATATTCTAGTGGGCAGAGACAGTCAATAAGCAGATAAATAAACAACATAGTTATAGATTGTGATTAACTGCAGGAAAAAGAATCAACAGCGTGATGTGGGGAGAGGGGAGATTCACTTGGTGTTGGTACCCACGAGGAATATACTATTCAGGAGGATGGGGAATCATGATACAAGGAAGAGGGATTCAGACAAGAAAAGAAATTTGGGCATCGGAAGAACAGGAAGAAGGTCGATGTGGCTGGAGTGAACACAGCAACAGGAGACAGAGAAAATGGAGACAAAGATGGAGCAGCTGCAGATGTGCTGGGCCCCACAGACTATGGGAATAGGTTTTGGCTGCAGTTTAAGCACAGTGGGTAGCCAATGAAGCAGTGTGTGCAGAGGAATAACAGGATTACATTATATTGTTTTAAAAGATTTCTTTGGACACTGAATAGAGAATGGATTGTAGAGAAAAAGATAATTGACAGAAGAGACCAGTTTAGAGGCCATTGCATTAATCCAAGTAAGAGAGTGGTGATTTGATCCATGGCTGGGGCAAGTGAGGCATCTAAGGATACAGAATGCAAGGAAGCACTCATTCTCAGGGTCATGCAAGTGCAGGATTCAGCTACCCCTGGCTTGGACTGGTGGTAAGAATGGGTAGGTTGATGATATATTTTGGAGGTAAAATCAAATTTGTTCTTAACATTTCTGAAGTTCAGAAATGAATAATAACTTTAGAAAAGAGCTCATGCCTCAGACAATAGAGGGTCTTAAATAACAGAGGAAGAACTTTTGAATTTCTTCTGTAGCTAACGAAGAGCAACAGAATTAAAAAATAAAATCACATCATCCTGATCAAAAAAAAAAACTAAAGATTTTTAGAGGTTGGTAAGTGAGAGGTAAGACATAAGTGAAGAGAATGTTTGGGCACTATGTAGTTATACAGTTTTAGATTCGTGAATGAGTTAAGATCCAGTCAGGGAAATGGAAACCACTCCAAGTGTTTCCAACAAAGATAATTTAATACAGGAAATTGGTTACATAGGAGCACTAAGACGCAGAGAGAAAAGGAAAACAGGAAGCCACTAATATCTTAGGGCTGGAGGAAAAACGGGATGTAGGAGACATTACCAGAGCTCAGAAGTTGGGTCGCTTGATAGTAGCAAATCTCACAGCAGGGACCACCTGATAGGAACTGGGACCCTGGAGGCTGCCCATCAAGAGCTAGATGGAGACATCCCCAAGAAAGAGGAAGTGAGGGAGAAATCCCCTGCAGCCTGGATAAAATATGTCCCTGCATATGGAACAGAGAAGGGGAAGGGCAGAGAATGGACTGAGAACAATTAGGCTACTAGAGCAGACCCAAGAACAAAGTCCTCACAGCCCAATCTTCTAGAAAGAGAAGGAAAATCGATAGATCTAGGCACGAACCATTTGCCAGGGTCTGTGCTTAACACTTTCTGATGTTGCCTCAGTTCTGTCCCACACATTATCTGTTTAGCCCCACTGTAACCCATTTTATGGATAAGAAAAGTAAGGCACAGCAAGATTGAGAAACCTACTCAGGTTTCCTTAGCTAGCCAGTGGCTAAGCTGGCACCTAAACCTATGCCTGGAGGAATCCAAAATGTATACTCTTTCCCCTGATATCATTGTTCTTCAAAAAAGATTATCTGCTGTTCATTAAATGCCAACTGCATGCTAAAAACTGTTCTTAGGGCTTGATCGTCAATGTATCATTTGTTCCTGCAAGAAAGTCATAATTATTTTTAGCACCATCTTCATTATCATCATCTTTGCTTCTATTATTATTTTCAATTTACAGATGAGGAAATTGAACCTCAGAAAGGTTAAATATCTTGCCCCAAGTCACACAGCTAGTAAATGGCAGATCCAAAGCCGGGGATATCTGATGAAAACTGTGTTTCATCTTTACAACTGCAAGCTACATGGCCTTCCATTCACAGTACCCCCACAAAAGTACAAGCGAAACCATCCCCAAATCTAACTTTCTACCATATCAATCAAAGTATTCATTCTGAAAACATCACAGCAGAAACTGCTGGTTTCCCACCCAATGTCCAATCCCCATTTCCTTTTTAGTAGAACTCCAGTGTAATTCTAGAAACAATGTTTCTAGGTAAAATATTTTATTTCCCAGTCTTCCTTCCTATCAGAGATGACCAACAACATGTAGACTGAAATGCCGGGGTAGGATTTCTGAGCTCCTAAAGAAGGGGCATACAGCTGGAGTGTGCCCTTTTTGCTCTTTTCCTCCTTCTTCTTGTTTCCTGCTTTGAGTGTGATGGCTGGAGCTCCAGCAGCCATTTTGGATCATGAAGCAACTTTAATGATGTGAACCATGTGCTTAAGAGTACAACAAAAATACAGAAAGAGGCTAAATCTATGATGACACCATGAAGCCACTTTGGCAACCCTCAACCACCTACCTCCAGGCTGCTTTAATCTGAGAAGGAAATACACTTCTCTTTCATTTTAGCAATTATTTCCAGGCCTATTTATTGGCAAATACAATTCCTAACCAATGTATACACCTGCCCTAATACTTACTAAATTCCAAATGAATAGAGATTCCTTTACAAACTCATTTCCACTCATTCACTCAGATTTAAATACAGTCAACTGTGTGTCTCACTTTGATTGATGGGTGCCATCAAAAGCAAAAATTTCTCCCATGTTGCTTCTGAAAAAGACACCCAAACCCACAGCGAAGTAAGTCTAGGGCAGAGAGAGGTGGTGTGATATTATACGTGTCATTATAAACTCTAAGTGCCTCTTTTCCGAACTCTTAGAAGGTTAGTAGTAGCAAAGGCAACAAAAAAGTCACAGTGATGAACAGAACTTGTTGGAAAGTGGCTGAGAAAATAGAAATTAATGAATGCCAGCTCCAGTAAATGTCAAGTGTCAATCAAAAGTAAAGAAAGGGAGTTCCCTCCAAAAGTAACACAGGGGACACCTTCATAAACACAACATAAAGGCCAATCTAACTCAGCAGCAAAATGGGACTTATTCAGCCAGAGCCTGTCACTTTGTATGATGGCAACAGACCATTCGGTCAGCTCTGCTGAAATGAGAGAAGTACTGGAAGGGATTTTTGGAACCATTTGCTCAGTGTCTCCATTACATAAGGGAGGCAACTGAGGATCAAGCAGGATAATAGCTGGATCAAAATGACATAAAAAATGAATGGCTGAACTAGGATGAGATGGGAACCCAGATCTTGTACTTACTGAGTTTTCTGTTGATGTACATACCTTCTTTATAGATTGTGAGTATCCACTTCTGCCTAAGTCAAGAGCTAATAAACTTTTTCTGTAAAGGCTCAAATAGGAAGCACTTCAGGTTACAACTTCTTACTTCTGCTGTTATAGTAAAAAGCAGCCCTAGACAGCAGAAAACAAAAAGTGTGCCTCCATTCCAATAAAATTTATGTACAAAAACAGCCAGCTGGATTTGACCTGTAGGCTGTAGGTGGCCATGCCCTGACCTATGTCATTGAGTTCATCTGGTCACTAGAACACTAGCATCCAGATTTTTCTAGAAATGCAAATTATCAGTCTCTTTGCTTCCAGTCTTAATGAAATAAAAACTCCAGGGATAACATTCAGAAATCTATTTTTACAAGCTTTCCAGGTGACTCTGACACACATTAAAGTTTAAAAAACATTGGGTTAGCAAGCTGGGCATGCTGGCTCACATCTGTAACCCTAGCACTTTGGGAGTGCTAGGTGGATCCACCCGAGGCGGGTGGATCACCTGAGATCAGGAGTTTGAGACCAGCCTGGCCAACATGACAAAACTCTTTCTCTACTAAAGATACAAAAATTAGCTGGGTGTGGAGGAGCATGCCTGTAATCCCAGTGCCTCGGGAGGCCAAGGCAGGAGAATTGCTTGAATCTGGGAGATGGAGGTTGCAGTGAGCCAAGATCACACTCCAGGTCGCACTGTCACCTAGGCTGCAGTGCACTCCAGCCTGGGTGACAGAGTGAGACTCCATTTCAGAAAAAAAAGAAAAAAGCACTGGGTTAGCAAAAAGACACATTCACTCATATGTTCATTGCAGCATTATTCACAATAACAAAGACAATGGAGTCAGCCTAGGTGCCCATCAACGGTGAACTGGATAAAGCAAATGTGGTACATATACACCATGGAACACTACATAGCCATAAAAAAGAACAAACTCATGTTATTTGCAGCAATATGGATGGAGCTGGGCCATTATCCTAAGCAAATTAACACAGGAACAGAAAACCAAATACTGCATGTTCTCACTTACAAGTGAGAGCTAAATACTGGGTGCACATAGATATAAAAATGGGAACAAGAGACACAGAGGATTATGAGAAGTGCAGGGAAAGCGAGGCTGGAAAACTACCTATTGGGTACTATGCTCACTATTTGGATGATGTGACCATTGGTATCCTCAGCATCACAGAATATACCCATATAACAACCCAGCACATGTACCCACTGAATCTAAAATAAAAGTTGAAATTATGATTTTAAAATGGGTTAGAATCATAGCAAATCACTGTGAGTGAGACGTGCCTAGCCATTGGTATCCATTGGTATCCTTAGCATCACAGAATATACCCATGTAACAACCCAGCTCATGTACCCACCAAATCTAAAATAAAAGTTGAAACTATAATTAAGACATGAGTGAGAATCATAGCAAATTACTATGTGTGGGACCTGCCTAGCCATTTCTAGTCCATAGTCTGGTATTTGGCTACTAGTCAATGCCTATGACAGCAACTATGAGTCTCCCACCCAAAAATCTATTCTCTTCTTCTTTTACAAGAGAAGGAAATAAAACTCTATCTTACTTAAGCCATTGATGATCTGGATTTTCTATCATAAACCACCAAAGTGAATCCAACTGATTTAGTATCCAGTGAATATTTGTTGAATGAATAAATTGTTCTCAAGCAAATTAGAGTATCTGGATCATATGTTACAGGTAGCTTTGATTAGTACAGAATTGCTGCTTCAACACCCTTTTATCAGTAGATAAAATCCTCCAAAACACAGTGTCCATAGGAGTCAAAATAATAAAAAATAACACTAGGTGGTGAAAACATTGGAAACTTCCAGACGTAGAGCAGCCTTCATTTCTTGCACTGCCAAAAGTCGGGCTGATAATGGAGCAAATAACCCTCTTCCCAGGCTCTCCTGAAGAGGCTGCCCCTATATCCACAACCCCACAGTCACCTTCTCCTGGAAGCCTTTCCTAATCAGAGCCCTCTAGAATTCTGGGATTTTGTGTCTCAGCAGTATATTGAGAACAATAGGATTGTTCTGCTCTGCTTTATTCGAATCACACTGATGTGTCATTTCACAATGATCCTTAAGTTATTTCTCAAGCAGAGAGCTTTTCTTACCCATGGTAGGTTCTCAATCGATGTCTATAGAATTGAACTGACTTCGTTGGTGAGTGTTTTGTTTCTTCTGTGAGAATGGATATTCCTTCAGAAGCAGGGGCTGGCTCCTCTATTTCTCAAACCCCCAAAATTAGCCACAGCAACATGCAGGGGCCCTGCATTCACAGGTACTTGAATGCTGGTGAATGTGTCCCAGACATCTCCCCTCGTCTGCCCATTTCAATGCATCAGAACAATGTTGTCACTGGTCTAACCACATCTTCACTCCCTGGAACTGAGGTCTGGACTAATTCCCAAAGCTCTGCACCAGAGGTTCTCAAACATTTTCAACTAGGACTTTCTCAACGGGAAAAAGATGGACAGCTTCACTCCATGTTAACCCAGTGGCTCCATCCAGCCTACACTTGTTTCTACTCTTCATGCCTCTACACTGACATTTCTCAAGGTTTTATAACCTAGTCTTCTTGATTAACATTTTTAACCTCACATTTTCCTCTAATGCTATTTGAAATTGCAAGAGAAATTAATAAGGTGACTAAAACATATCAAGAGATATCACTGTTCAATAGCCCCTGCTTCCGACACCCCCAGGTGCAAATCTTTGCTTTGTATGCTCTTCTCTGACTCTTAATTGCACAGTCTGTTTTGACTTCTCCATGTGCTTCAGTGAAATGCAAATTACTGTTTGATCTCATGGACTAGACTATAGGGAAATCTCCACTGTTTCAGGGCAAGATTGATATTCAGCTGGTTGTTTATGGCTGACAAGCATTCATGTGGTCAGTGCATTCATCCAAACTGACCAGTCCCCATGCCTCATCAATTGTTAAACTTTTTCAATACCACCTACCTAAGAAAACCAGAAGACATGGTAAGGTGGAGAATCCATTTGAGCATAAATGAAAGAGGACAGTCAGGACCAGGCAAAAAATTAGAGGGAAATTTAGCAAAATCTGGTGATAACATAGACTCTCCACACAGCATTCTATGCAAATAGAAACTTCATTAATCTCTGATATAATTGGGCACTCACACATGCCAATAAGTTCTGTGCTTTATTTTAAGGTACCTCACCTGCCTGGCATTAATTGAGAGAATTATTAACCATCATTAAATGATTAACCGTCATCATTAAAATGGTAGCCTGCTGCCACCCAGCCAAGAGCATGCCGTGTGGAGTTACTCACATGAGAAACAACTTGTGAGCAAAATAATGTACCTGCAACCCAGAGCATCCAGTCTTATGACTTTTTATTTCAGCCTCTTTGTTATAACCACAGTTTTCTTTCTCTATCTAGGACAATACATATGCCACAGCAGTCTCTCAACTTCAGGTTAATCACTGCCCATCTAGCTCTCTAAGTTCCGATCTTCAGAATCCATCCTTTCTTAAATTTCATTTGATGTATATTTAAATATCTGTCATTTGCTCATTGTGTGACTTCAGGCAAATTATTGAACCTCAGTTTTCTTATCTCTACAGTAGGGCTAATAATAGCTCCTACCTCATAGGGTTTTTAAAAGAATTCAGTGATAGCATGGATGAAGGGCATCTAGCATAGCTCTTGACTTGTAGCATGTGCTCTATAGTGTTAATAATTATTGAAGATCTCGCTGGCCACCAAGTGAATGCTAAGCTGGAAGAAGATTGCATATATTATTTACTCCAACCCCATCTCGAGCCAAGACTATAACCTTCTCAATTTCATGGAAGTTGACTCTCTGTCATGAGATTGAACAAACACTGGGAGGGGAGGCTTAGCATGCTTCAGTCACTCCCACTCCTCCCAGGGTCTCCGGGTGATAGATACTAGGTGGAAACATGGGTCTCTTATGAATAGAGAACTGAAAGTCACCTATCCATCCATACCTTAAAGAGTATTCTTTGAGGGAGGGTTTTTGGAAATGGATTTAGACATTATGAATCCAATTGCAAGAGAAATTGATATGGTGACTAAAAGATATCAAGAGATGTCATTGTTCAATAGACCCTGCTACCAACACCCCCAGGTACAAATCTTTGCTTCACATGCTCTTCTCTGACTCTTATTTGCACAGTCTTTTTTGATTTCTCCATATGCTTCAGTGACATGCGAATTACTGTTTGATCCCATGGACTAGACTATGGGGAAATCTCCATTGTTTCAGGGCAAGATTGATATTCAGCTGGTTGAATATCAATCTTGATATTGGATCTCTTGATTCAGGAGATCATTTACCCAGGAGATCAATAAGGTTGATCTAGGAGATTGTTTATCTGTCCTCCTGACAATTCCATAGTCAATCTCACCCCCAACCCATCTTAGGAGCCAAGTGGAAGCATTCTTCAGAGTTTAGAAAGGAGACCATGCTCTTGACCACAGCAAAATTTCATATCCCCTGGTATTGGAGTGGGAGCCTGACAGTCTTTGAAGTTTAGGATGTGTCTTCCTCTCTGTGCCTCTCAAGGGCCTTTACCTCTGCTGCACTGCACATCTGAGGAGGGTTGGCTAAACACTAGCTCATGAAGCGGCCGCTGGGCTCCTTCCTGGAGTCTAATCCTGTCTGTTTCATCATGTCCTTCTTCTGGAAACATTACCAACTTATTTATCTCTGTCATAAAAGGAGAGGAGGAAGGAGCAGCAGAGAGTTTCAAGGTTAGCCAATGTTTGCAGAGTAAAAATGGTATCTGAAGATAGATGTATGCTGAAATATAGCAGTTCCATACAAACGCAAGAGGACATCAAAGTCAAGAGGGACAAAACTATGGGCTATCTCATGTTCCTTATTGAGTAAGACCTCACTCACAATCACTTATTCTGATTATAAAAATGATGACCTACAAAAAGACCTGCTTCCACCTAGGATTTATCACTCTGAGACCTTAGGATGAGTGACTGAAGCTTGGTAAGCCTCCCCTCCCAATGTTTACTAAATGTCATGGCAGAGAGTCAACCTCCTATGAGATTGAGAAGGTTAAATGAGATGGTATGTGTACAGAGGCCAGCATGGTGCCCAGCTCAGCGGTAGGCACTTGGGAAATGTAGGCTTCAATACTGATATGTAAAACCAGCCTAACATAGAAGCATTATTTACAAGAGCCAAAGGTGAGAACAACCCAAATGTCCATTGACAGACAAATAGGTAAACAAAATATAATTACATACAATGGAATATTAGCCAGCATTCAAAAAGAAAGGAAATTCTGACACATGCTACACCAGCACACTCCCTAGCTCACAGTATTTTAAGGGGAAGAATAAATGAATGAGCAAAAAAAAAGAGCACCCTACCTCTAATTGGATCCCCTAGCTGGGAACTCTCTCACATTTTTTCTCTAGCAAATTCTCTCTTTTTTGACATTTCTTTCTCCTCTTTTCTGTTCTATTCTCTTTCTTCATCCCATATGCTTACAGAGCCACTTGCATCTGGGGCTTTTTCTGAAGCTGTTTCTTCCCTCATTTAACCCTCATTTTTTTTTTCTGTCCACAAAACAGCAGGAAATATCTTTTTGCTTTAAATCCATATAATATCCACACAAAATTCATATTCCATCTCTAAATGAGGAGGATATGTTTTTCCAATGGTGGAACCACAAGTCTGTTTTAACAAGTTATCTCCTCGTAAATACGCTGGTTTATCTCATGCTAAACAATTAAATGTGCTATTTAGGCAAAAGAAAAAATATATTGCACATTTACTAGACAGCCTGTTAGCATCCATGCCAATGACACAGACATCAGGACACAGGGCTGATATTAAAGAAACCAGAAACACAAATGTGTACTGCTATACTCGGAACATTGCCATTCATGTGTTGTATGCCTGGAGGTACACCCAGGGAGGACTGCCTGAAGACAGGGTGAGGAAGACTCCAGGAGAAAAAGAGCAGCTCTCTAAGAGGAGTGGGATGGGCAGGGATTGGAGTGGAAGCAGATGGGAGGCTGAGATTGCCCACAGGCTAAGCCAGTGGTTCTCAACAAGGGATACATCCCCGCCCCTACCCCAAGGGACCTTGGCAATGTCTGGAGATATGAGAGTTGTCATAAATTGGGCAGGAAGTGCTACTAGCATGGCATGGGTAGAGGCTACATGTCCTTCAGTGTGTATTATAGCAACCCCCACCACCCCACAGCAAAGAATTATGTGGTCGCAAATGTCATGATGCCAAGGCTAAAAAACGCCAGGCTAAGACAAAGCAGAGTGCAGATCAGCTCTGCCACTCAGTGGCTGTGGAACTTGGGCAGGTTAATTAAACTCTTTAGGCTGCAAGATGAATCTGAAAGCCATCTGTGGGATAGATGAGATGAGACGGCAGATGTGCAACACACATAACAGGTGCTTCCATGAATGTTAACCCTTGTGTGCTCTCCTTCTGGTCCTCTGCTTTCCCAAAGCTTATTTTATTCACTAATACACTCAGTTCTTCAACCAACATGTACTGAGTGTCTACTCTGAGCCTGGAGCTGGGTGCTGGATATTCAACAACAAATAAGAAAGGCAGGGTCCCTGTACTAGTCTGTTCTTGCACTGCTATAAAGAAATACCTGAGACTGGGTAATTTATAAAGAAAGAGGTTTAATTGGCTCACAGTTCTGCAGGCTCTACCAGAAGCATGGTACTGGCATCTGCTTGGCTTCTGGGGAAGCCTGAGGAAGCTTACAGTCATGGTGGAAGGTGAAGGGGGAGCAGTCATGTCACATGAGCAGGAGAGACAGAAAGTGGTGGGGGGAGGTGCCACACACTTTTAAATGACCAAATCTCACAAGTACTCAGAGCAAGAGTTCATTCACCACCAAGGGTGTGGCCCAAGCCATTCACAAGGTATCCACCTCCATGATCCAAACACTTCCCACCAGGTCCCACCTCTCCAACATTGGAGGTTACAATTCAACATAAGATTCGGCCAAGACATCTAAACCTTATCACTCCCTTCATGGATCAACTAATCAAATGGGAGAAGCAGATAATAGATAATGTACAAACTAAACTAAGATTAGTGCCTTGAGAGTAAAGTACAGAGGCCAGAGACTAAGATCTAATCTAGGGTGATCAGGGAAGCTGTCTCTGGAGAAGGGACACTGAAGCAGAGACCAGAAGGACAGCAGAGTTTTGGGGATTGGTGCTGGTTCCAGACAGAGAGAATCACACATACAACGACTCTAAGAAGAAAAGAAAACAGGGTATGTTCAAAACTGACAAAGCGCACAGGTGACAACTGACAGAGCACAGGTGCGTCGTGGGGAACAGGTGTCAAGGGGAGAGGAATAAGACAGGTGGATAAGGACATTGCAGTTCATAAGAAGGCACCTGAGTTCTAGCCAAGATGTCATGAGAAGCCCTTAAAGGCTATTCAGAAGACAAGTGACCTGATCCAATTTACCCTGGCTGCAAAGGGAAGAACGAACTAGGGGAGGGATAAAGGTAGAAGCAGAGAGACCAGTTAGGAGGCTGCTCCATCCACTGCTCCAGGTGGTGATGATGGTGGTAGCACTGGAGATAAGGAAGGACTTGAGATATATATTTGAAGGAGAATAATGATACATTGCACTAGACTCTCATGGGGATGAGAGAAAGAGAATGTTTCACCATTCACTGGGTGGTCAGGCTGGGCAGCCAAGGTTAAAAGGCTAAATGCCATCCAGGGAAGAGACCATCACATGATTTGAGGTTGCTGAGAACAGACAACAGTTCTACTTGCACCAGGCTCAAGTAGAACAGCATGACTTACAGCAAGAGGAGACAGACTGCACAAGATGCAGTCCCTTGCAATGCATCAGTCCCCCGCAGCCAGTGGATCTGCTCTGCAGCCAACCCAGGCAGTGTGGCTGCATGCACCCCTCCTCATGCTGCAGTAGGACCCAGATCCCTCTCCACCAGGAACAGATATAGCAGCGGATTTGGCCAGGGGCCATTAGATGCACACACTTAAGCAGAACAAAGTACATCAAACCCAGAAAAGGGAATGATATTTCCAGGCAAAGAGATGTGCCCAGCCTAAGTTGGGAGGGCTCTTCATCTCTTGTCAAGGAAATGTTTCAGGCCCAAGGCCACTCATGCAGCCATACAGGGTCAAGCAAGCTGTGCATGACCACCCTTCCCAATGCAGTGAAGGTTAGATTCCAGGTCTTTGGCTTAGGCGGCTAGGTGGATGGTAAGTGCAATTACTAAAGAGAGAAAGACCTGGGAAGGGACAGTTAAGGTGGAGAGCAAGAGGAAAGCAATCAAGAAATGCTCAGTACCTGTGGGTTCCCTCCTGCCTATCCACCCCTCCCTCCTACTTCTCTTTCTCTAAGCTCAGTAACAATGTTTCCCCTCCAGCAGCTCTAGAATTCATTCATACCTGGGACTTCAGTGGCAATGTCGTGCTTTTCTCTGAGTGGTAGCCAGGAAGTCTGAGTCTTCATCCTCGACTAGGGGAAGTCCTGGAGCCCTTCCCTGGACACGGGTCCCCAAGATGCCAGCCATGCTTTCTAGGTGCCCCAGCTGCTCCTGCACCACCTTGAAGCACCTCCATTCAGGCCTCCTGACTTCGTTTACCAAGCATACCTCTAGCTTCACTACTCACAGTGAGTTCCATGGATCAGCAGCATCAGCATCTCCCAGGAGCTTCTTAGAAGGGCATAGTCTCAGGCTCCAGCCCAGACTTGCTGAAATGGAATCTGCACTTTAACCAGATCCCAGGTGATTTGTGCGTGCATGTTAAAATTTGAGACTCTCTGGTCTACAGCTCGGAAGCCAGTCATCTACAACATTCTCATACGTCAGTTATCTGTAATTATGGTAAAAAATGCTACCAGTGTGGCCTGGGATGATTTGCTCTTAAACTTCAAGGGCTGCTTGAAGCTGAGATCCTGGTGACACTGAGATATTTATGAATTTTCCCTTTGTGTTCTCTGACCACTCCTCTCCTCATCAGATTTTCCAGATGGTAAATTTTAAACAGGCCCTTCTTCTCCCTCTACTCCTGTGTGGACCTCTGTGCTGCCCCTTTTAGGTTTTGCAAACTGGCTACAAATTTGTTCAGCAGTTGGATTAGCCAGTTCTGCAGATTGCCTCATACACAGGACATCTGGACCGGTTAGCTTATAGGGGAGACATGTTCCAAGTGTCCTCTTTCCTTTGCCTGCTTTTCTCATGGGTACTTTGCCCTCTGAGAAGTCTACTTTCTTCTTTTCCTCTCCTTCTCTGCCTACTTCTCTTTGTTGAGAGAGCAGTCAGATTAACACAACATCTCTTTGACAGCCTTGGTCACTTGAGAGCATAGAAAGTCCATGCCTCCAAAACTTTCCTCGTGCTGATAACAATGCCCATTTCTCCAAAACTTTCCTCGTGCTGATAGGCAGTATTGATCAGAAGGGGAAATCTAGTGTGTTAAAATTGATAAACCAGCTTAAGTAATACCTACATAAAAGAACCATTCCTAGCACATGGTTGAATGTTGAATACTGTTGCATGGAAACAGGATTTCTAGTTAGAGGCTTTATAAAGGTAGAATCATGCAGACACATATACCTGAAAATATTCTGAACATTCTGTTAGCAGAAATGCAATGTAGGAAGGATATTGGTTCTAGAAGAATGTGTCATTGTTAGTAATGTGGATTACTGACAGATCCGGTTCAAGTAAGGGGAAAACCACCAAGAGTCTCTACTCTTACAACTGCAATAATAGAGTCAAGGGGTCTTAGGGAATGAGGCATCAGTCTTGCTAAGAATTTGGGCATGTATCTCTTCTGGTTGCCCTGATTACAGAATTCCCTTCCTCACCCTAATAACACTGTATTTAGAAAAAGTTCAAGTGCATCATGCCCCTAGGATGAAGCTATATCTTGTTAACATAAACTGTGCCTACAGAGAAGGATTGTAGCGGAGTTTGGGAAGGTGTTGTATAGAGAACAAGTGATGAGTCTTGCCAAACAGGGCTTGGGTGGTAAATGAAAGGGATGTACTGAGCCTGTGCTCTTCACAGTATTTTGGGCACAGCAAGTGGCTGCTGCTTCTATTACCAGCATGGTCCCAAGCATCAGCCCCACCTGCCACCATCACTTCTTGAAAGGCAACCCAAAAGGAGAAGGGGAGGGGGGGTGACACCAGGCAGCGATTAAATTGTTTATATGAATCATCTTGTTTAATATTTAAGGTAGCCCTATAGGTACAGTACTTTTGTTTATCCCCATTTCACAGAGGAGGAAATCGAGGCACAGAAAGAGCCAGCAGGTTGCCCACCTAAGTGACAGAGCTGAAATTCAAACCAGGCAGCCTGATTCCAAAGCCTACACTCTTGACCATTACATAGAAGAGTCTTTACCAGAATGACCTTGGTTTCACGGGTTCATGATTAGAAAATGATGATAACTATATCTGGGGACTTGGGAACATCCATGGCTCCTTCAATGAGCCCAGGTCAATCTTTTGCCATCATAAGAGTGAGCAAAGGCGTCTCAAGCGGTATGCCCTTTGTGGTTAAGCCTAATAAGGCTGTTGCATTCCCTGCTGATAGGGAACTTAGAAGTATGTGCACATTCCATCCCTTGCTACCCCCCATTTGCAGCATGAGAATAAAGAACAAATTGAAGTGTGTGTAAAAGAGTGAAGCGTCAACTGCCAAATCCAGCTGATCTGTGTGGGTTAAAGGACTTAGCAAAGAGAAACAAGTACCTACAATTTTATGGCTCCAATGTCTCTCAGCTTTGGCTGCAACTTGGAAGTACCCAGGGAGCTTTAAAAACTACAAAATCTGAGGTTCCATGCCCTGAGTTTCTGTTTTGATTGGTCTGCACTGTGGCCTAGGATGGAAGGAAGTTATAAAGTTTCCATAGGTGATTATAGTACATAGTCAAGTTTCAGAACCACTGGGCTTTACCCTCTCTTGGGGTCTCAGAATAAGTTTGGGTGGGTAGGCTTCTAGAATAAGGCAATGCCTTTCAAGATGTGGTCTGTGGACCCCAGACATCAGAATCACCTGAGAATCTGCTTAAACATGTACATCCTGGCCTCTATCCCTAAATTTGGATTCAATATTCTGGGGAGTATCCCAGGAATCCATATATTTAACAAGTTCTCTGGGTGATTCTATGCTCACTGGAGTTTGGGACCCTGCAGAATAGAGGGTAGTCAGAGCCTGTGGCTGGTTTTCATCATGGTGGAAAAGTAGAAGGAAAAATGAGCTCAGATGCAGAGGCAGAGTCAGGTTGCGGAAACTCAGTGACAAGACTCCATAATTTTTTTCTTTTGAGACAGTCTCTCTTTGTTGCCCAGGCCCAGGCTGGAGTACAGCAGTGCAAGCTCGGCTTGCTGCAACCTCTGCCTCCCCAGTTCAAGAGATTCTCCTGCCTCAGTCTCCTGAGTACCTGGGATGACAGGCACCCGCCACCACTGTATTTTTAGTACAGACCTTTTGCCATGTTGGCCAGGCTGGTTTCAAACTCCTGACCTCAAGTGATCCACCTGCCTTGGCCGCCCAAAGTGCTAGGATTACAGCCAAGACCCCATAATTCTTGAGCATTACTGAAACCTAGGGAAAGATGGAAAGTGCTTGCAGGCAAGGCCCATGGGAGACAGAAAAAGGCATTTATAGACTGGAGCCTCTAAAGACACAAGAGCATTTTACCACATGCTGATGTCATGCAGGGTTGGTCTGGAGAAGGAATTCTGAAGCCAGGGGAGGTGGTGTTGGCCACTAAAATCCTGGCTCAATGGAATCACGTCTTCCCTCTTAGCCTCACAAAGCAAAGAGGGCTGGTCCCATCTTCCTTGCCCCAAAAACCAGTATAGCATTAACAAATTCCTAATCTACTATGTGTGATGGTCAAAAAAATGGGCCTAGAGGTGAAAAATGGATCATTGACAAAATACTAGACAGCCTTCTCCCTTCGTCAAAATTAAAACCTTTTATTCATCAAAGGGCACTATTAAGAAGTGAAAACATGACCAGTCTGGCCAACATGGTGAAACCCGGTCTCTACTAAAAATACAAAAAAAAATTGGCCAGGTGGTAGTGGCATGCACCTGTAACACTCCCAGCTACTTAGGAGGCTGAGGCAGGAGAATCACTTGAGCCTGGAAGGCAGAGGTTGCAGTGAGCTGAGATCACACCACTACACTCCAATCTGGGCAACAGAGTGAGACTCTGTCAAAAAAAAAAAAAAAAAAGTGAAAACACAACATACAGAATGGAAGAAAATATTTGCAAATTATATATCAGATAAGAGTCTAGTACCCAGGGTACAACTCAAAATAAAAAGGCAACCCAGTTAAAAAAAAATTAGGCAAAGGGTTTGGGTTTCAACAGACATTTCTCACAAGATGGCATACAAATAGCAAATAAGCACATGAAAGTATGCTCAACACAAACACTGATTAAAGAAACACAAATTAAAATCACAATGAGATACCACTTCACATTCACCAGGATGGCTAAACTCAAAAGAATGGAAATAACAAATGTTGACCAGGATGTGTACATTGATGGTGAGAATGTAAAATGGTACAGCTGTTATGAAAAATAGTATGACAGTTCTTCAAAAAGCTACACATAGAACTTCTATATGACCCAGAAATTCCATTTCTACATGTGTATTTATGTGTATATATATATATATACCCAAGAGAACTGAAAACAGATGTTCAAACAAAAACTTGTATATAAATGTTCATAGCAGCATTACTTATAGTAGCCAAAAACTAGAAACAATCTAAACATTCTACAATTAATGAGGGGATAAACAAGATATGATATGCCCACTCAATGGAATACCATATACCCATAAAAAGGAATGAAGTACCGATACCTTCTACAACACGGATGGGCATTGAAGACATTTTGCTAAGTAAAAGAAACCAGACACCAAAGGCCATGTATTGTACAATTCCATTTATATGAAATTTCCAGAATAGGCAAATCCATAGAGATAAACAGTAGATCCATGGTTTCTAGGGCTGGAGAAAAAGGGAGACAAAGAGCGACTGCTAAAAATATGAGGTTTCTTTTTGAGATTTTAGAACTGTTCTGGAATTTGGTAGTGGTGATGGTTGTACAATATTGTTAATATACTAAAAAGCATTGAACTGTGAACTTTAAAATGGTAAATTTTATGTGAATTATAACTCAAAAACATTTAAACATAAGACTAGGTATCACTTATTGACCAATTTTTCCTTGCTGGGCTAAGTGCTATATATAGATAAAATTTCTGGCTTAATCCTTCAAAGAATCATATGAAGGAGTTTCCATTATTATCAAAGGAAAGCACAGTGTAGGCATTGAGAATGCTAATGCCAGGCCACATGGGTTAAAATCTCAGCCCTGAACCTGCTAGGACTTTAAATGGGTGGTCCTCATCTATGCACTTTCTCCATCTGTATGTTGGGGGATATAACAGTATCAGGACCTGGCCCATAGTAAGCACCTAGTAAATTTTGTTTGATCAGTTAAAGGTCCTCTTCCCTCCTTTCCTTTCATCCTGAGTTTGAGATTTTCAGTCATACAAAAGCAGATTAGGAAACTGAGCCCCAGAGAGATGACATGACTTGTCTAAAGTCCAGTATCACAAAAAGACAAATTTGTATGATTCCACTTATATGGGATACCTAGAACAGGCAAATTTATAGAGACAGAAAGTAGAATAGTGGTTACCAGGGACTGAGTAGGGCAGGGCAAGGGGGATGGAGAGTGATTGCTTAATAAATATAGATTCTCAGTTTGGAATGATGGAAAAGTTCTGGAGATGGATACGGATGATGACTGCACAAAATGTGAACTTACTTAATGCCACTGAACTTAAAAATGGTTAGAAAACTAAATTTTAAGTTATATATATTCTACTACAATGAAAAAGAAACAGTCCATCAAAATGAGCGTCATCCAGGACAGTCACCCTACAGGACAGCTTGATGATGCATATATATATAAGTCTTAAAAGTAATCAAGCCCTTAGACTAACACATTCTGTACTAGGAATTTCTCCTAAGAAAATAATCAGACAAGTGTTAGAGGGACATTCATCTCAGCAGTATATACAATAATACCTCTAGCTGCCCTAAATATCTAAATATAGAAAGTTCATTAAATAAATATCAATATATTAATATGCTTAAAAATTAAAAATTAAAAATCAAAGTCCTGTAACTAGTGTGTATAACTCTGGGCTCTGAACCCAGACAGAGGGACCCCAGAAATTCCCTTAGCCACTATGCTTCTATAAGGACAGAAAATCCAAACCACTCCCTTTTTCAATGGAAAGAAGTTCATTCCAAGACCCATCTGCAAGAGTGAAAAATGTGCCCATTGTGCTACCTGTAGAAAGCATAGCAAAATGTGAATCTTCCTTAAGATCGGACGTAGAGCTACCCAGATCATTCTCCCAGCCCAGCACCTGGGATGTCAGGAAGCAAAGTGGGTTGAGGATCCCACCCCCACAGGCCTTCCTCTGAGTCACTAGTTCAAAGTGTGTCCTGCTGCTTGTATTTGTTTACCCTCTTTGCTGCATTAGGCACTGCTAAGCTTTGCAAATTAACTCACAACAGGATCCAGTAGGCCTTGACCCAAAAACCATCCACAGGAGACTGTTCACAAGGCAACATCTGCTGCATCCATCCCACAAAACCCCCAGCCACGATGCCAAGTTTGTATCCAGAGCGGCAACAGTGGAGACCTAAAAGCTAAAACCTCAGTTCGGCAGGGTCAGGGTCTGCCACAAACTCTTACCAGGCAAGGCAGGATGGAGACACATATCCGTGACCATCCCAAGTGCTAGGACCTGTATCATGCTCCTTGTCTAAGAGCTGAGTTTGGTTTAAATTTGAACTCAAACTACATTCACGCCGCAGACAATCCAGGGCACTCTTTGGGGTGGGCCTGAGAAACACAAGGAGGAAAAGACCCAAGTTCTACCTCAAGGAACTCATAGTCTGGAGGAGAAAAAGCTATGAGGATTGAACAAATGCAGAAAGTAAGTATGGAAGAGTCCAGAGCACTGTGAACATTACATCTGCAGCCACCCTTGCCTCTGAAATCCAGACTCAAACATCCAACTCTCTCCTTGCATCTCCACCAAGATATATGTCTAGTAGGCAGAGCAGTGGTCCCCAGTGAGGTCCACACCCTAATTCCTGGAACGTGTGAGCACATCACTTTACAAAGCAAAGGGGACTTGGCAGATATGATTAAATTAAAGATCTTCTGAGGGTAATTTATCCTGGATGACCTGGATGGGGCCAATATCATCACCAGGGTCACAAGTGGAGAATCTTTCCTGGCTTCAAGTAGAGGAAGATGTGACTTCAGAAGAAAGGCACAGAGGAATGCAATGTTGCTGCTGTTGGAGATCAAGGAAGTGGCTACAGCCAAAGGGTGCAGATAGCCTCTAAAAGATGGGAAGGGCAGTAAATGGATTCTCCCCTAAAGCCTCCAGAAAGAACACAGCCTTGCACCTTCATTTTAGCCCAGTGAGATGTGGGTGAACAGTAAGATTATAAATTGATGTGTTTTAAGCTACTGAGTGTAATTTGTTATGGCAGCAAAGAAAAAAGATACTAAGATGATGTCTAATAGGCATCTCAAGTCTATCATCCATCTCAGCCACAGCAGCCACTGACTTCATTGCTTAGGCCAAACATTTTGGTGGCATCTCCAACTCTTCTCTTTCTCTCATTCTGCACAAATCCATCAGTAAATCCAGTACAACCCCCACTCTCACCACTGCCACTAGAAGTCTGGTCCATGATGCCTCTCACCTGGATAATGATTCTGTTTCCACTTGTGCCATCTTACAATCCAGTATCAACAGGGAAGCCAGAATGGCTCTGTTAGTCCACGTTTATTATCTTTCCCAAACATTGCAATGGTGTTTCAGGCAAGACCTTACACAGTCCTACAAGGCTCTTTAGAGTCTGGCTTCTGGTTACATTTCTGCCCTCATCTCCTTCCATCCCCAAGCCAGCCTGGCCTTTTAAATGCTTCTTAAACACAACAGAAAACGCCCCCATCCCAAGGCCTTCTCTCTCTTTGGAATGCCCTTCTGTGTAGCCCACTCCCTTAAAAGCCTCTTTAGGGTCTTTATCCAAATATCTTTTTTTTTTTTTTGGTGTGCTACAGACTGAAGAACATTGTGGTGATGGTTCCACAGGTACCTTCCTACATCAGCACTCACCCAGCTGTGCGGTTTATTACATGTCAATGCCTCAATAAAGCTGTTAAAATTAGAAAATGTTAGTAATAATGACAATGATAATAATGAAGTGTTTAGTCCAGGGATTGAAACATCTTCATAAAATGTAAGATGCTGTTGCTCTGTGGTCCAGTGGGATGAACAAATACCGCAGAGCTTTACCAGCCATGTATCTGGAACTGAGCTGGGGAAACGGCCTCGTCTGCTCCTCATGACCACACTGTCAGTCAGTATAATGCCCACTTCACAGATTAAAAAAGTGAGACTCAGAGGCCACACATGTAGAATGTTCTAGAACACAGAAAGTCCTCTTTCCAGAATGTCCTGGTGGCAGATTAAACAAGACAAGGTAGAAAAAGCAGAGTCCAAGTGGAGGCAAATTGAGATGCAAGAAGGAGGGAGATGAGAGCAACAGGGAATCCTCAGAGAACATCACAGGCCCCCAGCCCCTGAGGGCAGGAGAAGCCAGGCCACATAGTCATGTCCCCAAGGAGACTGCAGCTGCTCCTCCACACTCTGCCCTCGGTCACTACTGCCCTGCCAGGCACTCTCGAGGCTGGGAATCTCCTCCTTTCTCTGCCTTCAGCAGCTGCAGTGAAACAAAGGACACAGCCCCCTCAGGCCAAGAGAGGTGAGAAGCTGCTAGGGAGCTGATGCCACCACTACCCCCTCCAAAGCCCATCCGTGGGGCACAGTGCACTCCTCGGGCAGATCCCAGAAAGGGAGCACACTGATTGACTGACTGCCAGGTTGCCGTCTCTGCATTGTAATTGCAAACGCTCTGTTCTACATTCTGAATCCCCAGTGTCTTCCTGTTATTCACCAGCCATGATCATGACAGTGACAACAATAACAGTACAGCCTTATGCTCATAGCTCCATTCATCCAAACAGCCATGCAACAACACCTGAGATTTGTTCAGCATCTGTGAGGACTAAAGGTCCCAGCTCCTTCCTAGAACCTCCCAGACGATACTCATTGAGGACTCACCAGGTGCCAGGCACTGTCTTAGGGCAAATAAGATATACAGGGCCCATACCTTTGGGAGCCTAAACTCTAGTAGGGACTGGAGGAGAGAGACATATGGATAATAACAACCAAAAATAAAAAAAATGGTAATGTCACAATATGATAAAAGCTGTGAAATAAGTAAAGTGTAAGCTAGAGAACAACAGGACAGAACTGACTGGGTAGTCAGGGAAGGCCTCTGAAGGAGTTGGCCTTTAAGGGGAGATCTGAAGAACAAGACAAAGACAATGCAGTCATGTTTCACGCAGAGGAAAATGCTAAGCCCATGGCAGAGGCACTATGGTCTGAATGTCTGTGTCCCTCTAAAATTCAGATGTTGAAACCTAATCCCCAAAGTGATGGTGTTAGGAGGTAGGGCCTTTGGGAGGTGATTAGGTCATGAGGGCCAAGCCCTCATAAATGACATTCATGCCCTTATAAAAGAGGCTCCAGAGAGATCAATGGCTCCTTCCATCAACACTGAAGGACAAAACAAAATGATGATGGTCATCTATGAACAAGGAAGCAGGCCCTCACCAGACATGAATCCGCTGGTGCCTTGATCTTAACTATCGTACCCTCCAGAACTATGAGAAATAGATGTCTGTTGCTTACAAGCCACCAAGTTTATGATATTTTATTACAGCAGCCTAAACAGACTAAGAAAGCAGAAAAGAGCTTGGCACAGTCTGGGAAGAAAGAAAGAAGGTTGCTGTGATGACACAATGATGTAATCATTGTGATTTTTATGTGTGTTCGTATCAGAGAACCCTGGGTGCAATTTCTGTAAGAGGAATTGCATGAGCACTTTGTATGAGCATGAGCAAGTTATCCTCTGTGCAATGTTCCTCTCAACCAGCAAATAAGAATGATCATGGAACTGAACTGATGGCATTTTTGTGCATATTAATCAAACTGATTCATGTAAAATACTTAACACATCACATACAGTAAGTGCTTAATAAATGCCAACTACTGTTTTTATCATCTCCCCACCTGGTTGCCAGCACAGCAGAGCACATTCAGGGCTTACATTGAGATCTGATTCATGTCTGTAAGGTACCCTGTTAAGTTTCTTGTTGTGGTTCTCACTCCCAAGGCAGTCATCAAATATTTCTTGAATGAGCAAATAAATCAATGAGTGGGTTATCTCACTGATTAGCTTACCTTTAAGCCACCAAAAAGCACGTTTTTATGATTAGGCTTCCTTTGCAAGCAATGTGACTCTGCCAGGCCCTCGGCTTTTGCAGAAAGCAAAGGTGGAAGGAAGATGGTTATTAGCCACTGTCTCTGCAAACGACAAGTCATCTGTACCCCATTACCTAAGCACAGACCTCTCTGGGTGCCAAACTTCAGAGCCCTGAAAGTTGGAAGGGATTCCGAGCTTCGATCCCTCAGGCTAGGCTATTCTTGGAAGCCGAGCAACCCGCCTGCCACAGGGAAATGAGTCATGCAGAGGCTGAAGGCTTGATGGATTTCTCCACGGCAGCAGCTATTTATCAGAGTAGATCTATACACCACAGAACACAAAAGGAGGGATGGAGTACAGATTCAGCGCTACTTAAAGCAATATTACCCTCACCTGGATCCTTGCATTACAGCTAGATGATAACCCTTGGGACCCTCTTACCATGCAAACACCCACCTCAAACAGGCCCAGCCCTGTCATGTGACATACTATCCCCATTATACTTGAACAGCCTTTGAAGGGCTTGCAAAGTGTTTCCCAGCTACATCTCCACCCTCCAAGCTCAGGTGGCCCATTCCTTCATTCCTATCTTGTATGTTCTGCCCTCATGAATGTCTTCACCACCCTGATAGACTCTGAAATCTTGTACTTCAGAATCCACTGTTGCTCATAAAATTCTGCGTTGTACCTGAGGGCAGAATCAGAGTGGTCTTGTTGCATTTTGTGTTTGCAGAGTCCCAGCTGCAGAAGAGAGTGACATGCCATAAACAGGTCAAATGTCGTTAATATAAAGATCTGCCATGGGGCAATTTCCGAGGCTCTTACATGCTTCATTCTGAGGTTAGCACAAGACAACTACAGTCACTGCTAAGCCTTCCCACACTTATTTCAAGGGACGGCGAACTAGGATGGAGTGGGAGCTGTTGCCCTGGATTCAGGTGCCTGGTTAATTCCACTTGCCTGGTTTCCTTCGTTGTTCTCAAACTCTGCCTGATGATGAAGGTACAGAGAAGTCAGCCTTGGCTTGCACTTCTAAGTTCTGCTCCTTACGTATGCCCCCGGAAAGTTGTTCCAAGTGAAGGCAGCTTAATTAAAAACCACATTCAATCAAACTGTCACTTTGTTTATGAAAAAGTGTCGAGTGGCTGGAAATGGCAAGAACAAGCACTGAAGATTAATGCTCTAAATTTGTTCTGATTAAAAGTACGATTGAGGCATTAAGCAAGCAAGCTCCAAGAACCTAGAGGGGCCTTAAGCCCAGAATTTTTGCCATTTTCAAGTACAACTGGGGACAGTTGTAAAAACAAATAGAACTATTCTCTGCCTAGAGGTTTCCTTTACTTTCATGAAGATAAAGTTTCTAGCAAGAACTGGCTGTTTTTGCAGGGAAGCACACACGAGACAAGCTTGTTGAATCTCTCCAATACCTGCCTGTTTCATAAGTGGCACAGGCTCCAAATCTGATGCTCACTGGACTAGGGTCAGGCTATGGAACTGAGTAAAATAAGCAGGAAACTCCAAGACTCTCTGTTCCTACTCCCCATTTTCAGATTGGTAAGCTGAGACCTATGTACTGGATAAATAGGCTCAAGGGTGACAAATAGAAACAGTTACAGACCTGGAGTCAGCCTTGGGTTTAACTCTACTTCCAGAATGTGTCAACTTCTAGAACCCTTATTTTTTCCTAGAGTTATAAAGCCACTGGTCTATTTTAGCCAGCAGAGAAATCGGCTCCAACCAAATCCCACCTAGACACAGTGTCTTTTGCCTGACTCCACAAACAAGATGGCACTGTCTCCACTCGTTCCACTTTACCTAGACTTGAAGGCTCTAAAACACTGTATGGCAACACTCCATGTCTGCTTGTGATGGAATTATGAGAAGGCGTGGAAAATGGCTGTTCCCAAAGTGACAGCCTTAATCCACAGATCAAGAAGAATCTTTGATTTAGATTACCAGCCACTTAGGCAGAACTCTAAGATGACCACCAATGACCCATGTCCTTGTGTGATCTCCTCCCTGTGAATATGATAGGACATCACTTCTGTGATTATATTACATCATATAGTAAAAGTGACAAGATTTTACAGATATAATTAAGGTCCCTACTCAGCGGACTTTGAGTTAATCAAAAGGGAGATTACCCAAGGTGGGTCTGGCCTCACCAAGTGAGCCCTTTAAAAGAAGGCTTAAACTTTCCCTGTGCTCAGAGACTGGAAGCAGCAGAGACCTCCTTCTCTCTCCATCGCTGGTTTTGAAGGAGGCCTCTATGAGTTTTACAACTGCAAGGAAACAAACCTTCACCAACAACAACATGAGCTAAGAAAAAAAAAAAACCAGAACTTCAGATTGCAGCTGTAGTTGACACCTTGAGTTCAGCCTTGTGAGACCCTGAGCAGAGAGCCCATCTAAATTGTCCCAACACTCTTGAACCACAAAAACTCTGAAACTCTTAGCAGGTGTCACCTGCTAAGTTTATGGTCAGTTGTTACACAGCAATAGATAGCTGATACACAAGCCAAGAACAAATAATTCCTACAGCAGTCAAGATAGGGAAGATGTCAGAGCCGAGATGAAAAACCAGCACCAGACATTCTCCCACATGGACTTCCTTTAATAATAATAAAGCAGAAAAAACTTCAAAACCTAACTGGCCCATTTTCTTTTCCTGTCATTCTCTTTTTTAAAATTAAAAGCCAACATGGGCACCCAGGGCTGACTTGATCACAGCATGATTAAATATACTTCCTCTAAAAGTTAGGAAAAAGAGGACTCAGCGAGCATAGGAAGAGGAACAAGTTTCTCTTTGCAAAAAATTAAAAAGTTTTCAAAGAAAACATTCAAGTCTCAAACCTAAAAATACAACTTCATCCAAGAAGAAATTCCCACCCTTTGTCATGTGCAGAAGCTGCAGGAGAGACGATGCAAACAAGAGCTGGTTCTGGGTGTGCAAATCTCTGACAGGTGTGCAAGGCACAACCAGTCCTTGTATGAATTCTTCCAACCGCAGACTCCACAAGTGCTTATGCACATGAGAAGACATGTGGTGTGGCTCCTGGGAGAAGGAAGCAACCCTTAGGAGTCAGTATTTAATGAAGTGCTAAACTGTGCATGGCTGGGTTTAAATGGTGACCTTTGTGTAAAGCCAGTTTGATCACAGGACATTTCCTTTTCAGGAATTACTTACATAGCTACCTGATGCAGTCAAGCAAAGATCTAAATCACTGAGTAAGGCCTATGAGGCCCAAGTGCTTTCACCCTGCTCTTTCTTTTCTTTTTTTTTTTTTTTTTTCGTGACAGAGTTTCACTCTTGTTGCCCAGGCAGGAGTCCAATGGCAAGATCTCAGCTCACCGTAACCTCTGCCTCCTGAGTTCAAGCAATTCTCCTGCCTCAGCCTCCTGAGTAGCTGGGATTACAGGCACGTGCCACCACACCCAGCTAATTTTGTATTTTTAGTAGAGACAGTGTTTCTCCATGTTGATCAGGCTGGTCTCAACCTTCTGACCTTAGGTGATCCACCCACCTCGACCTCCCAAAGTGCTGGGATTATACTCGTGAGCCACCCCCACTCTGCCCTCTCTCTACCCTCTTCTCTTGCTACTCTGCTGTCTGCATCCTGGGCTTTCAGAGAGAGGACTCACGTACTTGCAAGACTGATATGAAAACTGTTGTTGAAGTAAAATGCTTCCTGGGCCGGGTATGGTAGCTCACCCCTGTAATCCTAGTACTTTGGGAGGCCAAGTTCCTTGACTGAACTTACCTAACACTCTCACTGAGCTGCTTCTCCTTACAATGCTCTTTTCTGCATCTCACTCCCCACCCCTACTCTCCTAACCTGAAGAATTTATCTTTCAAGACATGCTTTATGAGGTCACCTTCTCTAAGAAGTCTTCTTGAATTCTTTCTACGAAGAGTCCTTAGATAGCCCCAGCATGACTTGTGCTCAGCTTCCTCTTCTTTTCAATAGGGACAAAAATAGGCATTCAGGGTTGAGTGTGTTGGCTAATGCCTGTAATCCCAACACTTTGGGAGGTCAAAGCAGGTGAATCACTAAAGCTCGGGAGTTTAAGATCAGCCTGGGCAGCATGGTTAAACCCTGGCTCTACAAAAAATACAAAAATGAGCCAGGCATGGTAGCACATGCCTGTAGTCCCAGCTACTTGGGGGCTGAGGAAGGAGGGTCACTTGAACCCAGGAGGTCGAGGGAGCAGTGAGCTGAGACCCTGTCTAACAAAAAAGGCATTCAGTTGTAAAAATTCATTAAGCTGGCAAATATCAAAGGCTTAGAACCTGGTGGCATGTCTTCAGCACATAGTAAACAGTCAGTGCCCATTTTTATTCTTTACTGAGCACCTACTAAGAACCAAATGTTGTTCTGGACCCTTGAGTACAAAACAGGCACAGTTCCTGACTTTTTTCTCAGTCAGCACTTTAAGTATGGGGCTGAGCTCAGAGCCTCATACAGAGCAAACCCCTTTTCCTATCAGTCTTGCAAGTAGGTGAGTCCTCTCTGTGAAAAACTGTTGCTGGGATAAAAGGCTTCCAGGGCCAGGTGTGGTGGCCCACGCCTGTAATCCCAGCACTCTGGGAGGCCGAGGCAGGCGGATCACGAGGTCAGGAGATAGAGACCATCTTGGCCAACACAGTGAAACCCTGTCTCTACTAAAATACAAAAAATTAGCTGGGCACGGTGGTGCATGCCTGCAATCCCAGCTACTTGGGAGGTTGAGGTAGGGGAATTGCTTGAACCCAGGAGGTGGAGGTTGCAATAAACCAAGATCGCGCCACTGCACTCCAGCCTGACAGCAGAGCAAGCCTGTCTAAAAATAAAAAATAAAAAAGGCTTCCTGGAACCTTGGGCCCAACATCAAGGTCATTAAGACCAAAAAACAACCCCAGTCTCTGACCTCATTTAGAATTCCTGTTCATAGGTGGCAAGAAAAAGAAAGATGTTACAATATGACCCCCGAGAAGGATATTCCCATTCTCTAGCAAAATCTCATTTTGGAATTGCATGTTGGGTGCCTGCCTTTTACAACCATGCCTCATCTCAGCCAGTGTCATCTCCTCTGGGGAAGTTTTTCATCATCTCTGCTCAATTAGGCATAATCTTCCTCATCTAACTTTTCTAGTCTGATTTTTCATTCAAGTCTTAATCACCACCTAACACATTCTATACTTATTATTTATTTTATTTTCTGCCTCTAACCTCTGAAATGCAAGCTCCATAAGCAGAAAACGATATGGAGTGAGCTCAATGCTCTGTATCTGGGACCCAGGTCAGTGCCTCACACATAGTAGATGAGAGTCTACCAACACATACATCAATAAATATCCATTGCATTAATGATAATAGTGTTAGTGGCCAGGCGTGGTGGTTTGAGCCTATAATCCCAGAACTTTGGGAGGCTGAGGTGGGTGGATCACGAGGTCAGGAGTTCAAGACTGGGCTGGCCAATGTGGTGAAACCCTATCTCTACTAAAAATATAAAAATTAGCCAGGCATGGTGGTACGCACCTGTAATACCAGCTACTCGGGAGGCTGAGGCAGGAGAATTGCTTGAACCCAGGAGGCTGAGGTTGCAGTGAGCCGAGACTGTGCCACTGCACTCCAGCCTGGGTGACAGAGCAAGACTCCATCTCAAAAAACAAAAAATAGTGTTAGTAGCAGCCAACACTTTGATAGAGCTTCCTATGCACCAGAAACCATCCCAAGGGCCTTATGTATATTAACTCATATAATCCCTGCAACAACTCCCTGAGCTAGGTACTGGTGTCATTCCCATATCGGGAAGAAAGAAGCAGGGCAGGGAGAGTTTTAATCACTTGTTCGGTTAAATACCAGTGGGTTACAGAGTAAGGATTTGTCAGCTGAAAAATCACCAGGTTCATACATCCAGAAAGGAGAACTTTATTTTTTATAAGGGTTGCAACCTGTCAGCTGACCACCTCGCAGGCTGGGGAGCGTAGCCTCTAACAGAGACCAGAAGCAGGCACCTCAAAGGAGGCAAGGTGAGACGGGAATTTACGCTAACAGATTGGCTAAGTATGCATAGTCACCAAGTTATAGGAGGAGCTATGAATATTCACAAAAGAGGGGTATGCAAATGCATAGTAAATTAATATAAATGTCATATACATGCCATGTTCATTTTGGGGTGAAAGCTTAACATTTAAGTATATTATAATTAGACTCTGTGTGTCAAAAGGTGAATTACAGGACATGAAGGCACTCAGTGTGCAGCCTCCGTAAACTGACCGGAACCACTTCATGCAAACAGGAGCTAGTTCTGGTTGTGCAAATCTTAATCAGGAAGGAATGTGTTGCTTAGTTGGTTGTGTCAAACCTGCATAAAGTGAGGGGCAGCATCAGTTGGTTGGTTGAAATCAGTGATGGAAAAGTCTTTTGAGACAGCCCATTTCTGTTTACCCTTAGGAAAGAAAGACAAATGATGGTTAGCAAGGGAGAGGATATAATGAGGTGCATCTGAGCTCCTGTCTGGTTATAGCTGGGAACTCAGTTTAAAAGATTTCTCTGGGATCCTCCTGGCCAAGAGGGGGTCCAATTAATTAGTTGGGGTGGTTTAGGATTTTATTTTTGTTTCTGGGATTCAAACCAACCAGTCTGGCCCCAGAGTTTATGCTCTTAACCGCAACACTAGAATGAATCGGTCAACAAACAAAAAATACCATGTCTGTCACATTCTGTAGTGCCTGGGGCTATACTGGGGGATGCACTTGCCTACTCCATAGGTGTCCTCTTGAATGTTATAACCTCTACACGAAGCAAAATCCTATGTCCTGCACACAGTAGGCACTCAGGAAGTGTTTGTTGAATTGGATAACAGCTGAATTTGTGCTTCTGGAGATTCTAAATACATTTTTATGGAAATGTCCAACTTTCCTTCCCATAGAGACTCACAGCACCTAGGCAGCAAAGTGCATTGTTGATAGTCCCTATCCAGAGCTTTTAACAATAAGTATGTCCAAGCTAGGGTGCCACACAGGGACACTGCCATCAGCTTCTGGGCCACAGGAGTGCTCAGTATATGTGGATAATGAGTTTGGAGGTGCAATGATGCCAAAAATAATTGTTCCTCAGGCCTCCTAGATCTTCTCACTTCCCCTGAGGAGTGATTGTGCATTCTGCTTGCTCAGGAGGACAGGCAAGACTGTAGACACATAAGATGTTTGTGGCAATCGCCAGCAGCTGTCTGGCCAGACTTCACTTCAAGTGAGCAAATCCCACCTTCTTCACTAGCTCAGAAGCAGCTGTAAAATTACAGTGGGGCCCCAGGAGAAGCTGAACCATACCAGGGGGTGGAGCACCTCAGAAAAAAAGGGAAGCACAGAAAAAAAAATCTGGCTACATATCTACCTGGGACAATCTGTTTTCTTAACAGCACACAGGACCATGTACCAGGACCAGGCAAGCAAAGCGTGGGCATATGCTACCCCTGGGCTAATCCACAGACCTGGGGAAGAGCAAGCAGCAGTGCTAGGCTGCCAAGCTCTAAAAATACCCAGCTCATTCCCACTATGGCATGTATGGTGAGCTCTTAGTGGGCAGGAATCCTGCCAAACAAATGCCTACCTAGCTGGACAATCCAGAATCAGCCTGGAGGCTGGGGACTATGAAAACATAGGATCCAGATAGAGACGTGATTTTCTCTTGAGCATGAATGAAGTTTTAAGAAAACTGGTGTGTGTGGATTGCCATGAATTGGGGAGGAGGAGTGAGGAGTGGAGGAGAAGCTGCTGCTATGGTAATGGAAGTCGATGAATGCAATGCCTAACGCTGCAGGCTCGAGAGTCTGACCAAGTCCATGCAAATCTTGAACTTCCCACATAATAAATACACAGCCCTGGGGAGAAAGTTAACCTCTCTGAGACTCGGTTTCCACATCTGTAAGAAAGGGACAATGATAATAATCAGTACTGTCTATCTACCCCATTGGTTTTTATAAGGAACATAATAGATTATGTTATTGTTGAACTATCCACTGTCCCTCCTCTCTGCAGGACTCCTCCCTGCTGGACAATTAGAGTCCCCATCAATGTTGGGCTGTGAGCCAGTGGAATGTGAGTGGAAGTAACGGTGCCCCTTCCAGAAGAATCTTTAAGATCCATCTCATCATCTACATCCTTCTCTTTTCCCTCTTCCATGAGATTAGAAATGACCCAGAAAGGAGCCCTCCGTCAGCTGAAGTCCTGCATCTAAAACATGAAGCAGGGTTGTAACTAACCTCACATGACTGGAGCAAGAAATCAACTTTCATAAGCTGCTGAGATTTTGGAGTTGTTTATTACTGTAGCATAAGTCAGCTTAAATTGACTGATACAACAATTAAATTGTATCTGGCATTTTCCTTTTCATTTATTTATTTTGGGACAGTATGAGGGAACAGGTTCTCACTCTGTGACCCAGGCTGGAATGCAGTAGCATGATATCAGCTCATTGCAGCCTCCATCTGGGCTTAAGTAATCCCCCCACCTCAGTCATCCAAGTAGCTTGGTCTACAGGCATGTACCACCATGCCCAGCTAATTTTCTGTTTTTTTGTAGAAACAGGGTTTCACCATGTTGCCCAGGCTGGTCCCAAACTCCTGGGCTCAAGCAATCTGCCCACCTAAGCCTCCCAAAGTGCTGGGATTACAGGTGTGAGCCACCATGCCTGGCCTTAGCAATTTCTAAGCACTTAGTAAAGTTACTTTATTATTGCTGTCATCAATATTATCATCATGGGTTCTCACCCTTTTGGAGACATCCCATACCTTGTTGAGAAACTCACAAAAGCTTTGGACCCTCCTCTCCCTTGAGAAATGCACATTTGGACACAATTTCAAAGATAAGTACAAGTAGTTTGCACATCCCAGGCTCTAAAAGAAGTTCCCATGTTGGAAAACTCATCCTAAAGTCAATTTCCTAAGCTTCAGCCTGGAAATAGTGCCAACATAGATGCTATCTGTATCATGTCAACTATCACTGAGTACAGACAGGTCAAAATGCAAACAGGGTCACTTTCCATCCTGGACCAACAGCCCGAGACATACAGGGAGGCAGGGATCAGCAGACACGGAAGGAAAACGCTAGGCCTGGCTGTGTCCTCACCTCTGTGCTCAGGGCTGTGAGTGAGGATGACAGACACAACAATCTATACCCACCCCAGACCTGTGGCACTCCAAAAGATCGTCCTTGGGCCACCGGCTGTCTGGGGAACATGCAGTTCTTTAGTGTCTGGATATCATTAGCTAATTTGTGTGTCCAATTTCAAAGAAATGCTTCCTCCCTAGAGGAGTTTCTACTCAAAGGACTGGCTATTTGTGGCTCCCACCCACTCAGCTTTGTTGTGTGAAGCCAGCATTTCCCAGACTATCCCAGCTTCCACCTTTTCCTCACTCTGGAGTCAGCAGCATTGGAGCCCAAACCAGTCTCCTGGGCCTCCCCATAGCCTGGTATTCCCATCCACCTCATAAGAAAAGAAAAGTCAACGCTTTGTAGAGGCCCTGCTTCCAACTAGGATCAAGAGAATAGCTTCATTCACCCTTTGTTTCTCTTATTCATCCATTCATTTGTTTAACAAATAATTATTAACAATCTTCTGTATGCTCCATGACATATTGTCTGTATGACTTTGAGCAAGTTATATAATCTCTCTTCTCATGCCTAGGTTTTCTTATATACAAAACGTGTTGACAATAGGACCAATCCAATAGGCCACTGTAGTGATTAAATATATTAATATATGCATAGCATTTAAATAATGCCTGGCAACAAAGAAAGTGCTTGGTAAAATGTTATTCGTACTTTGCCAACTACTGTAGTAGTCACTAGAAACAAAATGGTGAGTGACAACTAATACATTTCCTACCCCTGTGAAGCTGATGATCACCTGGGAGAAATATACATTAATCACATACCCTGGAGGTGAAAGATATGTTCAGTACTCCTTGATTTTGGTGATGGTTATCACAGATGTATGCATATGTCCACATTCATTGAAATGTTTACATTAAATACACACAATTTTTTGTATGTCAACTATACCTTGATAAAGCTTTAAAAACAAGCACAACAATGAATGTTAAATATGTAACCACCATAAGTGTTACCAAGGAGAAGCATATGGTGGGTTGTAGGAGGGCAGTTGATACAGGTTATGCTTTAGGAACAATTTTTCTAAGGAGTGATGATGAGGTTGAGGTCTGGAGAATGTCTAAGAATTATGAGAGAGTTTTGGGTATGTGTGATTTTTTCTGGGTGGGTTGAGGGGCTGTTTCAAGCAGAAAAGGCAGCACGTAAGAAGGTCCTCTCAATATCTAACACTGTTAGACATATAAAACCTTTGATAATAATAATCAGATAATAATAACAGAGGTCTGAATGGGAAACTATAAGATTTCAACAGGAAGCTACCTTGATAAGGTTCCTCCATCTCTCAAAAGTTTATAATTAACAAGAGGACAATTACTTCCCAAATCCCCTTGAAATTACTTCTATCTTCCTCCAGAAGCTGTAATGGGTGGGAAATGAAACTGATGAGGGGGAAGCTCAAGTATTAGTGATCATATCAGAGCATATCGAAACCTTGGTGAATTTTACCCCTCTAGTTTGACCTGGAAATATTCCCTAATCCAAAGACATGTATTATACCATGTGATCAAAAAAATCTTAAGATATATTTATTCGTGTATTTAACAGCTTTTGTTTTTAGTATTTAGGACCTACCAGGCACCATATGAGGTGCTAAAGACACAATGGTGACTAAGACATAGTCTACTGATCTCTGTCCTCTGTATTCTATTTTACCATATCTCTCCCCAACCCCTGTCAGACCCAAGAGGGAGGGGTTTCCAGTAGCCAAAACAAATTAGACTCAGGCAAGATAATTTTGAAATAAAAAAAATGGTGAAGGACTTATACTACCCTCATTTCAAACATATTACAAAGCTACGGTAATCAAGAGAGTGTGGTGTTAAGGGAAAAACAGACATGTAAGTCTCTGGAACATAACTGAATGTTTAGAAATAAACTCTTACACTGTGTCAATTGATTTTTGACCAACATGCCAAGATAATTCAATAGGAAAAAGATAGTCTTTTCAACACATGATGCTGGGAAAATTTGATATCAGTATGTGAAAAAGTGAACTTAAATTCTTATCTCCAAACCACACACAAAAATTAACTCAAAATAGATCTTAGACCTAAATATAACAACTAAAATTTTAAATCTCCTAGAAAAAAATTAGAGAAAATTGTCATAACCTTGGCTTAAGCAGAAAGCTCTTAGACACAACACCATTCATTATTCTTTTACCAGACATAAATGTAAAAAACAGGCAAATTTGTCTTCATTAAAATTTAAAATTTTTGCACTCCAAAAACACCATTAAGAATAAAAAGAAAAGCCAGACTAGGAGAAAATATTTGCAAATCACACATATGATAAAGAACTGTATCAAAAATATACAAAGAACTCCTACAACTCAGTAATAAGAAAACAAACAGCTCGAAATAAGATGAGTTTAAAAACTCAATAGTTATTTCATCAAAAATGACATATACATGGCCAATAAGAAATGAAAAGGAGTTAAACACCATTCATCATTATGGAAATGAACATTAAAACCAAAATGAGATACCGCTTCTGTATACATATTAGAATGACTATAATGAAAAATATAGACAATACCAAGTGTTGGCAAGGATTCAAAGAAACTAAAACCCTTGTACACTGCTGATGGGAATGTGATATGGTACAACGACTTGTGAAAACAGTTTGGCAGTTTTTAAAAAACTTAAACATAAACTTACTGTATGGCCTGTATCCACTTCTAGGTATCAACCCAAGAGAACTTAAAACATACATCCACACAGACTGGCACATAGATAATGTTGCCTGAGCATAGTGGGTCACATCTATAACTTTTGGAGGCCGAGGCATTTGGATCACTTGAGTTCAGGAGTTTGAGACAAGCTTGGGCAATGTGGAAACCCCATCTCTACCAAAATATACATATATATATATATATATGAACACATACAAACACACAAACACACACACACACACACACAAGTAAGCTGGGTGTGGTGGCATGTACCTGTATTCCCAGCTACTTGAGAAGCTGAGGTGGGTGGATCGCGTGAGCCTGAGAGGCAGAGGCTGCAGTGAGCCACAGCCTGGGGAATAGGCCATCTCAAAAAAATAAAAAATAAATAAACAAAATGTTATATATCCAGATGACGGAATATTATTTGGCAACAGAAATGTAAAAAACACTGATACATGTGACAACATGAATTAACCTCAAAAACATTATGCTAAGTGAAAGAAGCCAGACTCAAGATACTATATATTGTATGATTCCATTTACATAAAATTTCCAGAAAAGGAAAATCTATAAAGACAGAAAGTGGATCAGTGGTTGCTTGGGGCAGGGGTTAAGAGCAATGATTGACAGGCCTGAGATAATTTTTTTTGAGTGGTAAAAATGTCCTAAAACTCATTTGGAGTGACAGCTGCAAAATCTCTAACTTTTTAAAAAATCAATAGATTATATGTTTACAATGAGTGCATTTTATGAAATGTAAATTATACATCAATAAAGATATTAAAATAAAGTAATTAATCCTCTAACAGCCCACGCAACAGTTTAGTCATCTATATGGCTTGATATAACTCCAATCTAGTCCTTTCAAACAAGAATAGAAGTCTAATAAAATGAGGAGTCTTTGGGATTGGAATGGTTCTAGCCTCATTCTCTCTAAATAATTCTACCCAAACAATATTTCAGAATATTTTTTAAGTGGCATAAACACCATAATAGTTACATATACATATTTTTAATCTTTTTAGTTCTAGAAAGGGAGTTTTGTTATAGTCCAAGGAAAATCAGTCTTGACACTGAATTATAAATTAACATTTCAGCAGACATGCCATGTTGTATGAGATCTTCCCACATTAGCAGTCAGAATACAGGGGACAGCATCACCACCTTTGCCTCCAGAGGTCTGAGGGGGCAGTGAAAAAAGATCAGAGGGTCTTCAAGAGTCTGATAAGTTCTCTCTTCTCAAGAAATTAAGGAAAATTAACCATTATTTTTTTCTCTGAATGGTTTTGCCTTTTATAGTGACAAATAACTCTTACAGACAGCTTACTATGTGCCATGTACTGTTCCAAACATAAAATGTATTAACTAATTTAGTGCTCATAACAACTCTATGAGGTCAGTTCTATTTTATCCTCCTTTACAAATGAGAAAATAGGGCACAGAGAGGTTAAGTGACTTGTCCAAGATTACATAGCAAGCTAGTGTAGTGGAGATAGGATTCAAACTAAACAGATAACTCAACTCCCTTCTCTTAAACCTCCGTCTCATGTACTGAGAGGCATTAAATCTCAAGGTATAAATAAAAGATAAGTAACTTTTTTCATTCTGCCTTTTACCTTCTTTTTTTTTCTTGCAGGCTAGAGTGCAGCGGCACAATCTTGGCTCACTGCAACCTCCGCCTCCCAGGTTCAAATGATTCTCCTGCCTCAGTCTCTCAAGTAGCTGAAATTACAGGTGCCCACCACCATGCCTGGCTAATTTTTGGTATTTTTAGTAAAGACAGGCTTTTGCCACATTGGCCAGGCTGGTCTCAAACTCCTGGCCTCAAGTGATCCACCCGCCTCAGCCTCCCAAAGTGCTGGGATTACAGGCATGAGCCACCGAGCCTGGCCTGGAAAGCATTTTTAAAAAAAAGAAACCCAGACCCTTGGAGAAATGACTGATTGCTGATTCCAGGGTTGAAGCAGGAAAAGTATAAAATGAGCCTGGAGCATCTTATTGTTTCAGAAAGTAAGAGAATGTGTGCTAAAAACAAAAACAAAACAAAACAAAAAAACCATGAGGACTTCTAGGGACTTAATTTTGTACCCTACGAATTCATATATTGAAGCCTTAACTTATCATTGACTATATTTGAAAATAGGGCTTTTAGGAGGTAATTAAGTTTAAATCAGGTCATAAGAATAGGACCTCAATTTGATAGGATTGGTAAACCTATAAGTAGAGAAGAAAGAGAATTCTCTTTTTCTCTCTCCCCACCAGGATGCACTGAGGAAAGACCATATGAGCACACAGAGAGAAGACAGCTATGAGCACACAGAGAGAAGATGGCTGGCTGTAAATCAGTACAAGTGCCCTCACCTGAACCCAACCATGTCAGCTCCCTGATCTTGGACTTCAAGTCGTTAGAATCATGAAAAAAATAAATGTTGTTGTTTAAGACATCCCGTCTATGATATTTTGTCACGGTAGCCTGAGCTCACCAAAATGAGAATATGTCAAAAGAATACAAGGGCCAGGTTGATGTTCTGTCTGACAAAATCTCAGACAATTTAAGCATCAATATAAATATAAATAATGACAGTAATGGATTATAACCCACTGAAAAATTAAGAATCTTGAGCCCATGCTAACATAAATTATACACGTAAAAATAAATGTTCTTCCTTATAGCAGAACACTAAGAGAAGAAATGATGACGTTAGAAAACATCAATGGATGCTTAAACTGGTGAGTAAAAACATCATAAGGAATAGGATATTGATATAGTTTCAATGTATCTCCCTACAAATATAGGAACTACAAATATAGGAAATACAGTGAAACCCAAGTCTCCCATCTTCCTAATCCAAGTTTCTAAGCAGAAAGCATCAGAACTCAGCATCACAACTCCCTACAAGTTACTTGTTAATTACAAAGAGGAAATAGCAACTTTATAGTAGAGACTGCAAATACTACCTTAACCACATAGTCAAAATTAGAATCACCAATATCAAGACCAACTGACATCATCTCCTGATACAACGCACCAAGAAAGACACACAATGTCATTTCAGTGCTATTTCTGAAAAAAAAAAAAAAATTGTGAAAGAAATAGGATAAAATGTAAGCAACTGGTGAATCTGAATAAAGAGAATATAGGAGTTTTTTCTACTATTCTTTCAACTTTTTTGTAAGCTTGAAAATATATCTACCCATGACATAAGTTTACCTATGTAACAAACCTGCACATGTACCCCTGAACTAAAAAGTTAAAAAAAAAAATCTATCTAAATGCATACACAGTATAAAAAACATATGAGCCCAAACCCCACCTCAGACTAATAAAATCATATTCACTGGGGGTATGGGGCCCAGGCATCCATGTTTTTGTTTCTATGTTTGTTTTTTAGGCTGCTTGGGTGATTCTAATGTGCCTCCTAGGTTGACAGCCCCTATGGGGCTCAGAGGATAGTGACATTCTGACATTATCTGGACCTGTGGGTACCAAAGTGAATGGTTTAGATCAGTTCTCAACCAGCAGCAGCACCTGAGCACCCAGAGACTGGTAACAAATGCAGACTCTTGGGCCTCACCCAGACCTACTAAATCTGATACTTTGGTGGTAGACCAACAATCTGTGCTTTAACAGGCCTCCTGGGGATTCTGATGTTCACAAAAGTGTGAGAACCATGGGCTATATTGCTTCTCAGGTAACTAACAGTGTTCTTCTATTTCCTTTCAATTTTTTTTAAATTATGGTAAAACACATACGCACACACAATTTACTATATTGGTCAGTCAGCATAGACTTCCAGCCCCACATCATCTTTCCCAAATGTCTTCACAAAGTCCAGACACCACAGTGAAAGTACGGATTTTACTCCACTGTTCCAATTCTCAGTTCCTTCCTGCTGGTGGTCTCATTTCCCTGCCCTCCTCTCTACCTGTGCCATGTATCCCATCTCTTTGTACTTCCCCTACTGGTCGGTCCCCCATAAAAGTCCTGCTGCAACCACCACTAACTCCTTGAAACTAACCTATCCTCTCCATCATTCTCAAGCCACATTCTCTGAACCTGCCCAGGAAACAAAGAACCAATGCGGAATTAACAATGTACTGAAAAAGACCAGGGCCCTTTCCCAAGTGTGAGGCTGTACCACTGGTGTTAGGTGTGATAATTTTTAGGTAGTACAGGAGACAGAATTAAATAACATCAAATCACATGGTGCAAAAGTTGCTCCCTTTCAAATCTGTTTCAACTCTTCTGAAAACATCAGGGAAAAAGTCCCAGACACCCTACAACACTCGCTAATCTCCCTTTTTAACAGGGAGATCAGGCCTCGGGGCTCTGAGCCTTAGGCAGAAGTCTCTGAGCTGTTTGGTCTTCGTTGTATGTATTTTTGCAACTTACTTTCTATTTGTGGGAAGTGATACTGGTTTTCCATTTCTAGCTCTGATGCCAAGTTGCTTTTTTAAAATAAATGTGCTTAAATTAAAAAGCAAGTAGTTTAAAGCACACATTAAACAAATAATCGTAGAGATGTTAGAAGTTGAAAAATTGAGAGAATGAGGACCTGGGCTTCTTCCCTGTGAAATCTTCACCCCACATATATCATTTTGGTGTCTTGGAGACTTCGTCCTACCATGATCTAATCTATGAGGCAACAGGAAAGGAATGGAGTCTCCAGTCAGACTGGATCACCAGTTCCAACACAGGGGCTGGCAGAGCCTTATTTTGCTCATCCTCCTGGTCCCTAAACCATTCGGAAACCCAGGGACTGAAAAGGAATCCTAACCAAATCTGCAGCTGTTGGCAGAACCTAGATCCTAGTGAGCCAGATGTGGGCAGTGGTGGACAGGGATGGCTGATAAATGTGGGCAGATCCCTAAACTGCATCCAACCCTCCTGCACTTTCTTTCTTAACACCCTTCATCTAACATGTATGAGAATGAAAGTAGATCCTCATCTCTCACCTTAAGCAAAAATCAACTCAAGATGGATCAAGCACTTAAATCTAAGACCTGAAACTATAAAAAATCTAGAAAAAAACATCAGAAAAACCCTTCTAGACATTGGCTTACAGAAAGATTTCATGACCAACAACCCAAAAGCAAATGCAACAAAAACAAAGATAAAAAAGTGGGACTTAATTATAAAGAGCTTCTGCATAGTGAAAGAAACAGCAGAACAGACAACCCATAGAGTGTGAGAAAATCTTTTACAACCTATACATCCAACAAAGGACTAGTACCTAGAATCTACAAGGAACTCAAACAAATTAGCAAGAAAAAAATATTAGCAAAGAAATTAGCAAGCCCATACAAAAGTGGGATAAGGACATGAACAAGTGTCAAAGAAGATATACAAATTGCTAATACACATATGAACAAATACTCAACATCACTAATGATCAGGGAAATGCAAATCAAAACCACAATGTGATGCTACTTTATTCCTGCAAGAATGGCCATATCAATAAAATAAAAAAATAATAGATGTTGGCATGGATGTGGTGAAAGGGAACACTTCTACACCGCTGGTAGGAATGCAAACTAGTACAACCACTATGGAAAACAGTGGGGAGATTCCTTAAATAACTAAAAGCAAAACTACCATTTGACCCAGCAATCCCACTACTGGGTATCTACCCAGAGGAAAAGAAGTCATTATACGAAAAAGATACTTGCACATGTATTTTTACAGCAGCACAATTCACAATTACAAAAATATGGAACCAGCCCAAATGCCCATTAATCAATGAGTACCTAAAGAAATTGGGATATATATATATATATATATATATATATATACACACACATACACATACACATATGTGAGGGAATATAACTCAGCCATAAAAAGGAATGAATTAATGGCATCCACAGCAATCTGGATGAAAATGAAGACTATTATTCTAAGTGAAGTAACTCAGAAGTGGAAAATCAAACATCTTATGTTCTCACTTATAAGTGGGAGCTAAGCTATCAGAATGCAAAGGCATAAGAATGACACAATGGACATTGGAGACACAGGGGAAAGGGTGGTGAGGAATAAAAGACTACAAATTGGGTTCAGTGTATACTGCTCAGGTGATGGGTGCACCAAAATCTCAGACATCACCACTGAAGAACTTACTCATGTAACCAAATACCAACTGTTCCCCCCTAAAAAACCTATGGAAAAAAAAATTAAAAGTTAAGGAAAAATAAATAAATAAAACTAGTATTAATTTGGGTTATTTCAGTTTGTGTTCACCAAATAATAGTTGTTCAAAATAATTTAGAAAATGTTGAAAAAAAAACCCACTCATCTAGAGGAATTTAGATCAAAGCAAAGAAATTCCTAACATTCCGCATACCTTGTGCATCTGACCTATGATTTTTTCCCTTGACCTTAAAGACTTACAAAGGCATCATTATGAGTAATTGCAAAACCATTATGAAAATCAACTCCCTATTTTAGATGACTCCTCATGCTCAATATAATACTTACTCAAAACCTTGGTGTTTTCATTCCAAAAGGAACTTCTTTTAATGCTGCAAGCAGCATTACAATTTTAAAAGAGAAAAAATACATTCTAGTAATTAAATGCAAATCACCAGAGCTCAGAATTCAGGGCCCTGTCTCTGGAGTGCCTAGATTCAGCACTGGGAGAAGCAAACAACTGAAAAAAGGAAAGAGGATGTCGTCCTGTCTCCCTCCCTTGGACCCTCCTCGTCAGCTAACCAGTGCTCTCCTGGCTCAAAGAAAACGTGGAAATTGGTGGTTTTTTCCCCAAGGATGATAACTGTCTGAAGCTGCTGTCCTCCGAGGGTAGGATAGGTCAGAAGACATCTGCACCTGCTCTGCTACATAGTCTTGCCATCTCTAAGGGCTTGATTTGCTGGCTTGTTTACTGGAGTCAGAAACAGAATAAAGGTAACTCACTTCAAAGGCTAGATTCAAATGCTACTTCCTAGAAGATGCTTTCAGGACCCTCCCTCACTCCCAGTTAGAAGGAACTCTGCTTTTCCCGTGGCATTGAAGTCAGAATGTTTGTTCTTATTTCCAGCACCAGTACTGGAACGTCTGCTCATTCCATTAAGTTCCTGAGGTTGCATGAAGCACTGTGCTGAGTGCTGGGGATACAACAGTGAAGACCGATAATTCTCTACTCTTATGAGCTTCATTTAGGGAGTTCAGGGAGGCAGGAGTTAGTCAAATAATCACAAAAGCAAATGCAACATCACAAATCATAGTGAGTGCTATTTAAGTATATTAAAAGAATTTACTAGTCAAGAAGTATCAGCAGAATAAATAGTAGATACAAAGGACCCATGTTAGACAGGTGAAAGGGGACGTCAGTGCAACTGCAAGAAGGCCAATATCACTTTTGCAAAGAGCACGTTGAGAGGTGGGGCTCCAGAGGTAGCAGAGGTCAGCCATATAGTGCTTTGAAGGCCACAGAGACAGATTTTAATACTATCACCATAGCATGGGAAGACATGAAACCATTTTCGGCAGGGAAACAACATGATTGGGTTTGCATTTTGAAAGATCCCACTAGCTTCAGTAGAGAGGATGGACTTTGAACAAGAAGTAAAGATGCTTGTGGGAAGGAGAGTAATTCGAAGACCTTCAGTTGTCCTGGCAAGAGATGTTGAGTGTTGGATCACAGAGGTGATGATGGAAATGGGGAGATGTACTTTGTCTGATGTTGGTCAAGCTATTTCTTTCTGCATCTCCATTTCCTCATCTGTAAAATGGGAGTTATAAGCCCACTCACCTCCCAGTGCAATAAGATGGGATGTAGAATGGACCTGACACATCCTGATGATTCAGTAAATGACAGCCATTGTTATAGTGATGATCTCTGTAACTCTTGTAAGACACTTTTCAAGTCACATCTTTTTAAATGGTTGTTTGTCCACGCTGTTCATTCCATCTGTGCAGCTTTATGTTATTTGAAGGCACAGTCTCTCCTGCTGGATTCACTTTATAACAAATTAGTTCTCCCACCAGGATGATTAGTGCCCAGAAAGTGTAAATAAATATTTGTGGAGAAAACTGACTTGAACGGCCCAGATGGTGGCATACAGCCAGGCTCCCTAACCACTTGAGTTAATCCATCACAGACGTGTTGGCCAATGCTTTGCAAGGTGTGATTCTCTAGGTGTGACTACCATGGAGGAGATACTCAGATCTGATCTGTCTTCAAAAAAGAATGGGTTGTTCAGCCACAGGGGGTGCAGGTTACTGACATCCTCTGGCTTCAGAGCCCTCAGGATCCATTTTCACTTTTGAGCTGAGGTCGCTTTTGAGCTGAGGTCACATTCTGCCAGAGCAGTCCTTAGCCAGTGACAGGGCATAATGGGGACATCGAGCCTGGCCACTTCTGCCCAACATAGGGCTCCTCTCATGGGCAACCTCTGCTCCAAAGCTTTCTGTTAGGTTGGCAGAGACTGTCCGGTCTGCATGGTGGTCTAAGGCTCTCCCTTGAACAATTCTGCTTCCTACCTTCCCCATTTATTTTCTCCAAGTACTTATGCCCCCTCAATAAACTTCTTGTACAACTAACTCAATCTCAGCATCTGTTTCCTGGAGGATCCAACTGGCTCACCTTGGAGAGAAAAGAAACTAAAAGCTACAACATGAAGAAGCATATATAAGAACCAGGTAAGTTAAGTAACTCAGAGCTATCTCTTGCCCCAAAGGATTAAAAACTCCAAATGCTGTGAAAGAGAACTATCCAATTAATTAAGTTGGCTCAAACTGCCAGGAAGCTTTCTGAGCAACAGCAGATGTTGGGGCTTCAAGAAAGATTACTCCATGCTTTTGGCCAGAATCCCAGGGGTCATTTAGGGCAGTGATATTGCCAGTTCTTCTCCCCTTCTGGCCAACACCTCTCAATCCATTATTTGGGATACTAATTATAAACCTGGGACAAAAGCCTAATATCCCAGCAAGGAAAACCCTGTCGGTCTACTTTACCTATCCCTGCCTTAGAAATTGTTATGGATCTCAGGCTAAAAGATGGTAGAGGCTGGGTGCAGTGGCTCACACCACTAATCCCAGCACTTTGGGAGGCCGAGGAGGGTGGATCACAAGGTCAGGAGTTTGAGACCAGCCTGACCAATATGGTGAAACTCCGTCTCTACTAAAAACACAAAAATTAGCCAGGCATGGTGGTACGCATCTGTAGCCCCAGCTACTCGAGAGGCTGAGGTAGAAGAATCACGTGAACCCAGGGGTGGAAGTTACAGTGAGCCGAGATCTTGCCACTGCACTCCGGCCTGGATGACAGAGAGACCTCATCTCAAAAAAAAAAAAAACCAAAAACGAAAGTAGATGGAGACAAGAAAAAAAGCATCCCTCACACAACCTTCAGGTCTTCCACTGGAGAGATAGCCCCACTCCAGAAGGGAATGGTTATTACTATAATTTGGGAGATATTTTGGCAGATTTTGGAAAATCTATTCAAAGTTTAGTTTAGTCTCAGTTTCTAGAACATCAAGCCACTTTTGTGGAGGCAAGGGTGACAAGAAAAGCTGACAACATGGTGGCAATCCTAACGATAATAGTAATAGCAATTAGTATTTATGAAGCAATGAGTATGTTTGTAGCTTGGGAGGGGAATTTTTTACAGAATTAGCTTATCTAATCATCGTAGGAACTCCTAGACATTGGTGATATGATATTTTCATCAATTATTTCAATGAGGACACAAAGGGTCTGATATGGTTTGGATGTTTGTTACCTCCAAATCTCATGTTCAAATGTGACCTCCAGTGTTGGAGGTAGGGCCTGGTGGGAGCTGATTAGATGATGGGGGCAGTTCCCTCATGAATGGCCTAGCACCATCCCCTTAGTAATGAGTGAGCTCTCACACTTAGTTCACATGAGATTTGGTTGTTTAAAAGAGTGTGGCACTGATACCCTTCTCTCTTGCTCTGTATCTCGCCATGTGATATGCTGCCCCCTTTAACATTCCACCATGATTGGAAGGTTCCTGAGGCCTCACCATAAGCCAAGCTGATGCCAGCACCATGCTTCCTATACAGTCTGCAGAACCATGAGCCAATTAAATCATTAAACCTCTAAACCTCTCATCTTTACAAATTACCCAGCTTTGAGCATTTCTTTTTCTTTTTTTCTTTTTTTTTTTCTTACTCTATTGCCCAGGCTAGAGTTCAGTGCTGTAATCTCTGATCACTACAACCTCCGCCTCTGGGTTTAAGCGATTCTTGTGCCTCAGCCTCCGAAGTAGCTGGGATTACAGGCATGCATCACCACGCCCAGCTGCCTTGGGTGTTTCTTTACAGCAACACTAGAACAGACTAACATCGGCTCAGAGAGGTTAAGTAACTTGTCTAAGGCCACAGAGCTAGTAAGAGGCAAAGCTAGGATTCAAACGTAGGTATCTCCAGAATCAATGACTACCGTTATCCTCCTTTCCTCCACTGTTCTAGATCACTCTTGCACTGGGGCACTCTTGCTCTGAGATACGCATCCCCCTCACAGACATGGAGTGGATGCCTCAGTTGCTGCATCATTTTAACAAGCATCTATTGTCTGCTCTGTGCCATGCCCTATGGTAGGCACTGGGAAGAAAAGAATGAATGATCCTTGACATCAAGAAGCTCAAAGACTAGCTGGGAAGATAGGAACTGCACCCAGCCTCTACTATCTTTTAGCCTGAGATCCATAACAATTTCTAAGGCAGGGATAGGTAAAGTAGACCGACAGGGTTTTCCTTGCTGGGATATTAGGCTTTTGTCCCAGGTTTATAATTAGTATCCCAAATAATGGATATAGCAATTTCTTTTATTTTCTGTAATGAGAGACCCACTCTCAACTATGAGGAGTAGATGCTATCAGCAGTAACACCAACTTTTTGTTAAGGACAAAGAAAGTGAAGATGGGGAAATGGAGACTTGTCCAAAGACATACATCTAGTCATGAGAAAGCTGAAACCCAAACTAGCTAAACCAATAAATCACAGCCTCTGAGTCACCATCATTGAAAGAAACAACACACTTGGAATGAGGGAAGGGCTCGTCTTGCACAAGTTGGGATCTAATTTGCAGACATTTTACAGAGCAGAAAATACACAAGTCTCTGAAGGGCAGTGATCAATCATTTCAGCCATCTTAAATGAGAGCAGAATAGATACAAGGAGAATCATGGCCACATATAATTCTAACCATCAAGGTTATTAACTAACCTCCAAAATATTACCTTTTCTTGAAGTTCTATGGCCATGGCCTTTGAATGTTTTAGAGATACAGGGAGATATGGGTTTAGGCAGCTGAAGCAATACCTATCTATAAATGAGAATATCACCAGAAGTCCTAAAAACCTCAGAGAATCTAAGAAACAAGAGAGTCCATATGTACGCAAGAATCCCTGCCCCTGACATGTTTACTCTGCCTGATGACCTCCAATGACAGAGAACTCTAGACTTAATTATCCAGCTAATAGCTCTTCCACATACTTTTTGGAGGCAGATTCTGTCTCTGTGGGCTCTACTTCTTCCCTTAGATTCTAGAGCAACATGGAATGTATCTGCTCTATGTTCAAGATAGAAGCCCTGCAAATAATTGGTACATAGCAATCTACTCACCCCTCTCACTTCTCCATTTCTTTCCACTCAGAAATGCAAACATTTTTCCTTTCATTGATGTTATTCAGGAACTACTTCCAGCAGCCTGTACCTCCCTTAGTCATGCTCCTTTTAATAAGCCCAGTTTATCAATGTCCTCCTTAAAATAAGAATCCACACATGAGCAGAGCCAAAGATGATAATATTTGTGAAAGGGCTGTGAAAACGAGAGTAGGCAGAGGCAAAGGGTTATTATTATTTTTTCTCTAGAACTAAATAAAAATATAAATGTTATTTCTCTTAACACAAAAGTTTGAAGAAACTATTCAATGTATTCATTCTGTCATTTGTTCATTCACTTCACAGGTATGTACTGACTCTAAAACTATGGCCTGAGAGAGGGCCTGTGCACATAATGGTAAATAAAGTCAATCCTTAATTTTGTTTGGTCATCCTCAAGGCCAAGTCCTCTTCCCTTCCCTTCCCATCCTCCTCTTTCTCCCTGGGTGACCCTATCCACTTCCAAGGCTGAATCCTCCTCCCAAATGCTCACCTGTCACCCAGCTCTAGGTAACTTCCCTGATGTTTCCATCAGGAGGACCTTCAAGCTTCACCAACTCAACACATCCAAAGAAAAACTCATTACCTCCCCTTCCTCAAACTGACCCTCCTCTAGGGCATGGTACCACCATCCTCCCAGACATCAAGGCTAAGCTTCTTGCCACCTCCAATTCCTTCACACCCCTCACCCTATGACTATACCTCCTAATAGTATCCATATCCATCCACTTTTCTCTTTTCTCTCCTGGCCCAGGTCCTTCTAATCTATATTACCTGGACAAGTTGAATAACTTAACCTTTCTTCCTGTTTTCACCATTGCCCCTTATAATTCACTCCCCACTCAATAGCCAAAGTCATCTTTTAAAAAACAAAAACTTGATCATGTTTGTCTCCTGCTTAAATAAAATCCTTCACTTATCTTACCAAAGTAGCCCACTAGGCCTGCATGGCCCACCTTTTTCTATGCCACCAACACCATTCCATTCCTTTACTCTTACTCCAATATTTAGTGGATAATCATTTTGGTCTTCTTACAGTTCTTCCAAGGGGTGATAGTCCTTCCAATCACAGACCCTTTGCACTCACTGGAATGCTCTGCTCCCCTGCCACTGTCTCTGCCAACCCACGTCTTCACCTAGCTAACTCCCTGTCACCCTTCAGATGCAGTTCAAACATCACTTCATTGGAGACACCTTCCTTAAGCACCACCACCACAACCTGAGGTTCCCCCTCACAGCAACCTGTGCTTCCTATTCATTGTACTTATGACTGTTGTCATTAAATAATTTGTTGTACCATTGATCATTTGGTGTTTTCCTCCCATGAAAGTATAAGTTCAATGAAGGCTGAGACTATATCTGTGTATCTGTCTTACATTCCTACAAACCCCTCATGGCTAGCACCTGTACCATATAAAAACAGACAATCAATAAATTGATAAACAGGAGTGCAAAGTCAGAAAATAAAGATATGGCAGGTATATACCAGGAAAAAAAATGTGACTGAATTTCATCAAAAATGGTTCTGCTGGAACACAAAGACTAGGCAAGAAAGTTGAGTTCAAACCTTTCCTTTCCACCAGCTCATATATATATATAAACACAACCTTGATTAGTGATTTAGACATGGTATGAACTATTTATATTTCAACCTTAAGCTCCCATATAAATCTCACCAAATGTGATGGGTTTTTTATGGCTCCTAAAGAAACTCTCTTCTCCCATCTTCTCCTAATCTCCAGAGACAAAGAATATGGGAAACAGGCACAGTGACTCACACCTGTAATCCCAGCACTTTGGCTGGTTGAAGTGGATCACTTCAGTCCAGGAGTTACAGACAAGCCTGAGCAAAATAGGGAGACTCCATTTCTACAAAAAAAAAAAAAAAAAAAAAAAAAAATTAGCCAGGTGTGGTGGCATTGTGCCTGTGGTCTCAGCTACTCAGGAGGCTAAGGCAGGAGGATAGCTTGAGCCCAGGAGGTTGAGGCTGCAGTGAGCCATGACTGCACTACCGCACTCCAACCAGTGCAACAGAGCAAGACCCTGCCTCATTAAAAAATAAAATTAAGGGAAAAAAGATGAAAAATGGATCCAAAGAAAGGGACAAGTGGGAAGAAGAGAACCCACAATATCATGTGTGCTTGTGGTTTTATGGTTGAATTTGTGTTGCATCTTGTTCTTTTGCCAAAAGATGGGTGTAACATCATGCCTCATGTCTTTATCATTCTATATCCCCATTGTTAATGAAAGTTAATTTTTTTTGTCTATTTGTTTACAAATGTAACTCCACCTCAAACAGCAGTAGACACCCAATAAATACTTGTTAGATAAATAATCACAGATGTGAACATGGCATGAGGGTGAGATCAAAGGTTTTATGTTTTATATCCCCAGTGCCTAGCAAAGGGCCCTGAATATCATAGGAGTCCAATAAATACTAATAGAATAATTGACTTAATAATTAAAATGTAAGTTGCATTCATTCTCCTCTGCCTCAGGCTTCCCATCTGATTAGACCGAAAGCATTCTTGTATATGGGGACCTTGCATGAGCACGATTTTACCTGGTTATGGGAAGGAATAGTGTTCTCTGTATGTATTTTTATTTTTTCAAATTACGGGATTCCCCAGGGTGCCCACATAACAATGCCAAGTTTCTGTACTGAGTCCTGATTTCCTAGAGAAAAAGTGCAAGCCATACCTAAAAATAAGAAATATCTAGCCTTAAAAATCAATAAAACAATCCCTTGGCTCCCATCAGCATTTTAGACCCCATCGTGTGGCAGAGCTGCAGTTGATGGCAGGGGTATGAAGAGAAACAGGTCAGGTTTCCAGGTCCCTCATGAGCACAGAGTCTAGGAGGAAGATGACAGGAAAGCCAAAATAAAATAAACTACCCAATACAATAAATGATATGACAACAGGGGTAGGTGCTAAATGTTACAAGAGTACAGTGGAGGCATCAAATAAAAGAACCCTGAAGCAAACTTTTAACTAGTTATACAAAAAGTCTTTGGTCTTTGCCAAGATTAAAGCAGTGCCACTCTGGGTCTGGAGCCAAGTTGGTAGGTGTAGTCCAGAAGGATTCAGAGTTCATCCCAGTCTTCTCTAGAGACGGAAGCCTGGAAAAGCTCAGAAGGCTCTGAGCCCCTGACAAAAAGCCTAAGGATCCTCATCGAGCAATGCTGACCACGACCATTAAAAGGTGAAGCCAAACCCGCATAGAGGAAAATCCTTGCCCTTTAGTGAAGCTGCCAACAACCTCCAAAGCTAACAGTTTGCACTGTGTCTTTCTGCAGACACAGAAAAATGAGCTGGGAAATAAAATGGTCACATCAGGGCCAAGAGAACTGTGGACTTTGAGGTGTTGCCCAGAGCCTCCTGGACAGTAGGATCAGCTGGCCCAATGTTTAACAGAGATACTATAAATTTTCAAACATAAGAAAACCATGTAAAAAAAATCACAATGGGGGAGGGGATGTTTAAATGCATTTGAGACCAGCCATATGACAGGCCATTTGGCAGCCCTTATAAGCCTTAGTTTTAATAACATAAGAATTCCCTATGAAATTCTAAATAAGGCCAGGTGTGATGGCTCACACTTGTAATTCCAGCACCCTGAGAGGCTGAGGTGGACAGATCTCCTAACGTAGGAGATGAGATAGAGATAAGCTTGGCCAACATGGTGAAACCCCATCTCTATTAAAAATACAAATATTAGCAGTTAGGAGCAGCTGAGGATCGCAGCTCCCAGTGAAAGAGCGGAGGGTGAGTGGATGCCGCATTTCCAGACAGATTTTTATTGCCCACAGACCAGGAGATTCCCAGGCGGAGGAGCCCCACAGGTCACCAGCACAGCTGTTTTGGCCGGTGCGGTTGTTTTGCCGGCACCCTGGCGCAGTGGTTCCCGGTGCAAAGTAAACGGGACTGGGTCCCCTTCTAGCCAGCGAGAGCTGCTCCAGGAAGGCAGAGTCGCCCATTCATCTGATTAAAAAAAAAGGGGACTGAAACAGGGAACCAGGCCAGGAGATTCCCGGGCAAAAAAGCGCCACAGATCTCAGCACTGCTGTTTCAGCTGGCACAGCGGGTCGCCACACAGGAAATCACACAGATCCCGGCGTCTTTTCAACAGGCGACAGGAACACCTGAGAGAGAGTCGACCATTCAACTGAAAAGAAAAAGGCTCTGAGGCAGGGAGCCAGGTGATCAGGCTCAGCTGGTCCCACTCCCACAAAAAACAAAACAAAACAAAACAAAAACAGCAATTGGAAACGGTCTGGGTTGGGAGTTTCACAGCAAGCACAGCTGAACCTGGGATGGTCCAGCTCTGTGGGGTGGGGCGTCCGCCATTACCAAGGCACTCCACCAATATGGAGGTAATCCACCATTGCTGAGGCAGCCTGCCGTTGCCAAGGCAACCTGCCATTACAGAGAGAGTCCACCATTACAGAGGTGGGCCACCGTTGCCGAGGCAGTTCTAACTACACCCATATAAACAGGACTGCAGGAAGTTCACACAGCAGCTGGGCAGAGCCCACAGCAGTTCAGCAAAACCTCTGTAGGCAGACAGTGACTAGGCTGCCTCCTTGCTGGGCAGGGCAGCCCTGAAAAAAAAAGACAGCAGCACAACGGAAACTCATAAATAAAGTCCTAACTCCCTGGGACAGAACACCTGGGAAAAAAAAGGGATTTATGACTTCTGCTGCAGCAGACTTGAACGTACCTGCCCAGCAGCTCTGAATGAACAACAGAGCTCACAGCTCAGCACTTGAGCTCCTATAAAGGACAGACTGTCTCCTCAAGCAGCTCCCTGACCCCCGTATATTCAAAGAGTCACCTCATAAAGGAGAGCTCAGACTGACATTTGGCGGGTATCCTTCTGGGACAAAGATAGCAGAAGAAGAAACTGGTAGCAAGCCTTACTGTTCTGCAGCTGCTGCAGGTGATCCCCAGGCAAGCAGGGCCTGGAATCGAACTCAACAGTCCTACAGCAGAGGGGCCAGACTGTTAAAAGTAAAACTGAGAAACAGAAATAACTTCATCATCAACAAACAGGGCGTCCACTCAGAGACCCAATCTGAAAGTCAGCAACTACAAAGACGACAGGTGGATAAATCCACGAAGATGGGAAGAAACCAGCGCAAAAAGGATGAAAACACCCGAAACCAGAACACCTCTCCTCCTACAAGGGATCATAACTCCTCAACAGCAAGGGAACAAGGCTGGATGGAGAATGAGTGTGATGAAATGACAGAATCAGGCTTCAGAAGGTAGGTAATAAGAAGCTTCTGTGAGCTAAAAGAACATGTTCTAACCCAATGCAAAGAAACTAAGAACATTGAAAAAAGATTTGATGAAATGCTAATGAGAATGGACAACTTAGAGAGGAATATAAGTGAATTGATGGAGCTGAAAAACACAACACGAGAACTTTGTGAACCATGCACAAGTTTCAACAGCCGAATTGACCAAGCAGAAGAAAGGATATCAGAGGTCGAAGATCAATTCAATGAAATAAAACGAGAAGGCAAGATTAGAGAAAAAAGGGTAAAAAGGAATGAACAAAGTCTCCAAGAAATATGGGACTATGTGAAAAGACCTAATCTACGTTTGATAGGTGTACCTGAATGTGACAAAGAGAATGAATCCAAGCTGGAAAATACTCTTCAGGATATTATCCAGGAAAACTACACCAATCTAGCAAGGCAGGCCAATATTCAAGTCCAGGAAATACAGAGAACACCACAAAGATATTCCTCAAGAAGAGCAACCCCAAGGCACATAATCGTCAGATTCACCAGGGTTGAAATGAAGGAGAAAATGCTAAGGGCAGCCAGAGAGAAAGGTCGGGTTACCCACAAAGGGAAGCCCATCAGACTCACAGCAGATCTCTCAGCAGAAACCCTACAAGCCAGAAGAGAGTGGGGGCCAATATTCAACATCCTTAAAGAAAAGAACTTTCAACCCAGAATTTCATATCCAGCCAAACTAAGCTTCATAAGTGAAGGAAAAATAAAATTCTTTGTGAATAAGCAAGTACTCAGAGATTTCATCACCACCAGGCCTGCTTTACAAGAGCTCCTGAAAGAGGCACTACACATAGAAAGGAACAACCAGTACCAGCCACTCCAAAAACATACCAAATGGTAAAGAGCATCAACACAATGAAGAATCTGCACCAACTAACAGGCAAAACAGCCAGCTAGCATCAAAATGGCAGTATCAAATTCACACATAACAATATTGACCCTAAATGTAAATGGAATTAATGCCCCAATCAAAAGACACAGACTGGCAAATTGAATAAAAAGCAAAACCCATCGGTGTGCTGTATCCAGGAAACTCATCTCACATGCAAGGATACACAAAGGCTCAAAATAAAGGGATGGAGGAAGATTTACCAAGCAAATGGAGAGCAAAAAAAAACCAGGAGTTGCAATTCTCATCTCTGATAAAATAGACTTTAAAGCAACAAAGATCAAAGGAGACAAAGAAGGACATTACATAATGGTAAAAGGATCAATGCAACAAGAAGAGCTAACAATCCTAAATATATATGCACCCAATACAGGAGCACCCAGATACATAAGGCAAGTTCTTAATGACTTACAAAGAGACTTAGACTCCCACACAATAATAGTGGGAGACTTTAACACCCCATTGTCAATATTAGACAGATCAACAAGACAGAAAATTAACAAGGATATCCAGGATTTGAACTCAGACCTGGACCAAGCAAACCTAATAGACATTTACAGAACTCTCCACCCCAAATCCACAGAATATACATTCTTCTTAGCACCATATCACACCTACTCTAAAACTGATCACATAATTGGAAGTAAATCACTCCTCAGCAAATGCAAAAGAATGGAAATCATAATAAACAGTCTCTCAGACCACAGTGCAATCAAGTCAGAACTCAGAATTCAGAAACTAACTCAGAACTGCACAGCTTCATGGAAACTGAACAACGGGCTCTTGAATGTTTACTGGATAAACAATGAAATGAAGGCAGAAATAAAGATGTCTTTGAAACCAACGAGAATGAAGACATAACATACCAAAATCTCTGGGACACATTTAAAGCAGTCTCTAGAGGAAAATATATAGCAATAAGTGCCCACATGAGAAGAAAGGAGAGATCTAAAATTGACACCCTATCATCAAAATTGAAAGACCTAGAGGAGCAAGATCAAAAAAACTCAAAACCTAGCAGAAGACAAGAAATAACAAAGATCAGAGAAGAACTGAAGGAGATAGAGACACAAAAAACCCTTCAAAAAATCAATAAATCCAGGAGCTGGTTTTTCAAAAAAATCAACAAAATAGACCACTAGCCAAATTAATAAAAAACAAAAGAGAGAATAATCAAATAGATGCAATAAAAAACTATAAAGGGGACATCACTACAGATTCCACAGAAATTCAAACCATCATCAGTAATTACAAACAACTCTATGCACATAAACTAGGAAACCTGGAAGAAATGGATAAATTCCTGGACATTTGCCTCCTCCCAAGCCTAAACCAGGAAGAAGTCGAAACCCTGAATAGACCAATAACAAGGTCTGAAGTCGAGGCAGCAATTAAGAGCCTACCACCCAAAAAAAGCCCAGGTCCAGATTGGTTCACAGCCAAATTCTACCAGACATACAAAGAGGAGTTGGTACCATTCCTTCTGAAACTATTCCAAATAATCCAAAAAGAGGGAATCCTTCCCAAATCATTTTATGAGACCAACATCATCCTGATACCAAAATCCGGCAGAGACTCAACAAGAAAGAAAACTTCAGGCCGATATACATGATGAACATAGATGCAAAAATCTTCAATAAAATACTGGCAAGCCAACTGCAACAGCACATCAAAGAGCTTATCCACCATGATCAAGTAGGATTCATCCTGGGGATGCAAGGCTGGTTCAACATACGCAAGTCTATAAATGTAATTCACTACGTAAACAGAACCAAAGACTAAAACAACATGATTATCTCAACTGATGCTGAGAAGGCCTTTGACAAAAATCAATAGCCCTTTATGCTAAAAACCCTCAATAAACTAGGTATTGACGGAACATATCTCAAAATAATAAAAGCTATTTATGACAAACCAACAGCCAATATCATACTGAACAGGCAAAAACTGGAAGCATTCCCTTTGAAATCTGGCACTAGACAAGGATGCCCTCTCTCACCACTCCTATTCAATAGAGTACTGGAAGTTCTAGCCAGAGCTATAAGGCAAGAAAAAGAAATAAAGGGTATTCGAATAAGAAAGGAGGAAGTCAAATTGTCTCTATTTGCAGATGACATGATTGTATATCTAGAAGACCCCACGGTCTCAGTCCAAAATCTCCTGAAACTGATAAGCAACTTCGGCAAAGTCTCAGTATACAAAATCAATGTGCAAAAATCACAAGCATTCCTATACACCAATAACAGACTTAAAGAGAGCCAAATCAAGAATGAACTGCCATTCACAATTGCTACAAAGAGAACAAAATACCTAGGAATACAACTAACAAGGAACGTAAAGGACCTCTTCAAGGAGAACTACAAACCACTGTTCAACAAAATAAGAGAGGACACAAACAGATGGAGAAATATTCCATGTTCATGGTTAGGAAGAATCAATATCGTGAAAATGGCCATACTGCCCAAAGTAATTTACAAATTCAACGCTAACCCCATCAAGCTACCAATGACCTTCTTCACAGAACTGGAAAAAACCACCTTAAACTTAATATGGAACCAAAAGAGAGCCCGCATAGCCACATCAATTCTAAGCAAAAAAAAAAACAAAGCAGGAGGCATCACACTACCAGACTTCAAACTATACTACAAGGCTACAGTAATCAAAACAGCATGGTACTGGTACCAAAACAGAGATATAGACCAATGGAATAGAACAGAGGCCTCGGAGGCAATACAACATATCTACAACCATCTGATCTTTGACAAACCTGACAAAAACAAGCAATGGAGAAAGGATTCCCTGTTTAATAAATTGTGTTGGGAAAACTGGCTAGCCATGTGCAGAAAGCAGAAACTGGACCCCTTCCTGACACCTTACACTAAAATTAACTCCAGATGGATTAAAGACTTAAACATAAGACCTAATAGCATAAAAACCCTAGAAGAAAATCTAGGCAAAACCATTCAGGACATAGGAGTAGGCAAGGACTTCATGACCAAAACACCAAAAGTATTGGCAACAAAAGCCAAAACAGACAAATGGGACCTAATCAAACTCCACAGCTTCTGCACGGCAAAAGAAACAGTCATTAGCATGAACCGGCAACCAACAGAATGGGAAAAAATTTTTGCACTTTACCCACCTGACAAAGGGCTGATATCCAGAATTTACAAAGAACTAAAACAGATTTACATGAAAAAAACAAACAAACCCATTCAAAAGTGGGCAAAGGATATGAACAGACACTTTACAAAAGAAGACATATGAAAAAATGCTCATTATCACTGGTCATTAGAGAAATGCAAATCAAAACTACATTGAGATACCATCTCATGCCAGTTAGAATGGCGATCATTAAAAAATCTGGAGACAACAGATGCTGGAGAGGATGTGGAGAAATAGGAACACTTTTACACTGTTGGTGGGAGCGTAAATTAGTTCAACCATTGTGGAAGACAATGTGGCAATTACTCAAGGACCTAGAAATAGAAATTCCATTTGACCCAGTAATCCCATTACTGGGTATATATCCAAAGGATTATAAATCGTTCTACTGTAAGGACATATGCACACGAATGTTCACTGCAGCACAGTTTACAATAGCAAAGACCTGGAACCAACCCAAATGTCCATCGATGACAGACTGGACAGGGAAAATGTGGCACATATACACCATGGAATATTATTCAGCCATCAAAAACAATGAGTTCACGTCCTTTGTAGGGACATGGATGAACCTGGAAACCATCATTCTCAGCAAACTGACACAAGACCACAAAATCAAACACCGCATGTTCTCACTCATAGGTGGGTGTTGAACAATGAGAACACATGGACACAGGGAGGGGAGCACTACACACTGGGGTCTGTTGGGGGGAAATAGGGGAGGGACAGCAGGGGGTGGGGAGTTGGGGAGAGATAGCATGGGGAGAAATACCAGATATAGGTGAAGGGGAGGAAGGCAGCAAATCACACTGCCATGTGTGTACCTATGCAACAATCTTGCATGTTCTTCACATGTTCCCCAAAACCTAAAATGCAATAAAAAAAAATAAAATAAAAATAGAAATAAAAAACTTAAAATATTAAAAAAAAATACAAATATTAGCTGCATGTGGTGGTACACACCTGTAATCCCAGCTACACAGGAGACTGAAGCAGGAGAATGGCTTGAACCCAGGACTCAGAGGTTGCAGAGAGCTAACATAGCATCACTGCACTCCAGCCTGGGCAACAAAGCAAGACGGCAACAAAGCAAGACTCCATCTCCAAAAATAATAATAATTCTAAGTAAATCAAGCAAAATAAAACATATGCACATATAAACATATATGTGCATATATATGTATATATGCATATTTATATGTATGTGCACATACATGCATACATATGTGTGCATAGATATATGTACAGTATAGCCAGTCAGCTATGTTAAAAGTTTTTGCACAGCCATCTTTTATGTATGGAACTGTGTGTTAAACAAAACTTATACTCCCAAGCACTGTGAGAAACTTGGATAAAATGAGGCATGCATACATCCCCATCTGAAATATCCATGATGACCATTCTTAGAAAAGAAATTAGTGAAAATGTTTTTTGTTTGTTTGTTTGGGGATGTGATTTTTTTTAACTTTCTTTTATCTCTTTTCAAATTCTATTTAAATTTAAACATAAGAAAAAGTGTACTGGCACGGTGGCTCACACCTGTAATCCTAGAACTTTGGGAGGTCAAGGAGGGAGGACTGCTTGAGACCAGGAATTCAAGACCAACCTGGGCAATATACCAAGACCCTATGTCTCTATTAAAAAAAATTAATTGAAAAAATTAAAAATTAACAAAAATAAGGAAAAGCTCCCAAATCTCACCACCCTAGTACAACCAAGCTGGCCACACCATCACACGTGAGGTTGTTCATGGCATTCTTCTCTGAAGCTAATTCTAAGTCCCTTGAAGGTAGAAAGTATGACTAGTTTGTCTCTGAATCCCTGGTACCTAGAAGCAGACTGACCTCCAGAAGGTGCTCAGATGACGTTTGTTGAATGGATGGGTGAGTATGCACATGAGGAAATGTGATTTTTCTCTAACAAAGTAAAATGGCATTCCATGGACTTTTGGGAAGTCAGCTCCTTCACTTCCGGAGAAAGAAGGAGAATGAGGCAGGAATTCAAAATACTCTTATGAACAGAAAGGCAACAGGTAAAGCAGGACATGGGGATTTTCATGAAGGGAGAGAAGGAAGGTAGGGAAGCCAGACTGTGCAACGAGCAGCAAGCCTGGGTGTTATTTCAGCCTCCTGAGAACATGCCAGGGTTGACACTGCCATCATCTCCATTTTCAGAGGAAGAAACTAAGACAAATGAATCGACTAAAGACATGATGTTCATCTCATAAATGGACATGTAGAGATTTGAACCCAGCTCAGCTAGCTTCGAATTCAGAAATCTTTACCCCTAAGAGACACCATAAAGCAAGCCAAAGAATGGAACTGGGGACTAGGGATGATGACTGGCTTTCCTACTGACTGAAGGAATATTGAACCAAGCACATGTACTTCAAGCCTAACCAGACACAGGGAAGTTCTTTCTGTATTTGGAAGAGCTAAGTGGAAGATCTCAACACTAGTCCCTGCCCCCATTTCCATGCCTTGTTTCAGCACTTGATAACAGGATATATTCGTGTAGGAAGATGGATTAGAAAAGCAGGGTGGATCTGTCTCCACCAAAGGAAACCATAAGGCATAAACAACAGCAGCAATCCCCAGAGGACAACGTACATACGACCTCTTTCCTCCAACTCTGGTATTGAAACTGCGCTGAGCAGGTAGTTGCATAAGGAGTATTTACAGGATCCTGCTGGCTCTGTTGCTGCTTTATATCATGGAGCCCTGCAGCCTTTGAATAAACACCTGTGATCCTGCCAGGCCAAGCTAGCAAATAGCACAGTGTCATGTCTGGAATTTGCAAACTAGGCCTGAAGGAAGGTAGACAAGTTCCTGTGAACGAAACCGATATTCTGCTGGGGTTTGCAAGATCCCTAAAGGCCTTGTCCTCCCTCTGGGAATCCTAGCAGTTTACAACATTCCTGAAAGGAAAAGGGACAGCTTACCTGAGACAAGCAAGGGTCAGATTATTGAAGCCATTGTTGTCCTGCTGAGCTTCAGGACACTCAACTCACAGTTGCAGATTTAATAAGCAACAAAAGGAAGAATCCATTTCACAGGGATTTCTCAGTGCCTACTATCTAACCACACTGATCAAGGCAGTGGGTGTGCAGAGGTGCACAAAACATGCCAAGTGCCTGCTATGGTGTTGCTTACCCTCTGCTGGGGACAAGTTCTGGGAAAGTAGAGTTTGAAGGATTGCCTCACATGCAACAGGCCAACCTTGGGCTAGATCCTACACAAGTATGTCTCATCCAGTTCCTTCCAATAATCCCATGATTAGGCACTCCTTGCATCAAATTATTTTAAAGAAGAAAAAATTATCCAATTAGTCCATTTTCATGCTACTAATAAAGACATAAGTGAAACTGGGAAGAAAATGAGGTTTAATGTACTTACAATTCCACATGGCTGGGGAGGCCTCACAATCATGGTGGAAAGCAAGGAGGAGCAAGTCATGTCTTATGTGGATGGTGGCAGGCAGAGAAGGGGAGCTTGTACAGGGGAACTCCTCTTTGTGAAACCATCAGATCTCATGAGACTTATTCACTATTGTGCGGACAGCCTAAGAAAGACCCACCCCCATGATTCAATTATCTCCCACTGGGTCCCTCTCACAACACACGGGAATTGTGGGAGTTACAATTCAAGATGAGATTTGAGTGGGAACACAGCCAAACCATATTGCTGGGGCTCAGAGAAGTTAAGTAATTGCCTCAAGAATCACACAGCTGGCAGGTAATAGAGCCAGAACTCAAACGCCAGGCCTCCTAATCATAGCTGCCATGTTACACAGCCCTCATCTCAGAAGGGATCAGAATTTGTGTTCATGGTCACACATGTTCACGGTCATACATTTAGTGAATGGTAGAGCCAAGATTCAAGCAGAGATCAGATAACTCTAGAGCTTAGTCTTTTAGCCACTATAGATACTGCTCCACTAGCATACTAGGAAACCACCATATACGTTCTTCTTGGAAATGCACCAGGCATATTACCAGGTTGGGTAGACTTATTACTATTCTCCAATATCTGCAAGTAACATAGAAGCAAAAAATCACAACACGTAGTAAACAAAAATAATTACACATAGATCTGAGGTAGAAAACAAATAATCAGAGGACAATGTAAGAGAAAGGAGAAGCTACCTTAAGTAGAATGGTCAGGAAACATCCTTTCTGAGAAGACATGTAAGCTGAGAAGCTAATCAAGAAATAACAGAAAACTAATAAAACCCAAAGCTGATTCTCTTTTAAAAAAATAAAGAAAATTCATAAATTTAGGTAGACTGATTAAGAAAAAAAGAGAAACTATCAGAAATAAAGTTGGGTGCATTACTACAGACCTTTCAGATATTAAAAGGACTTAAAAACCCTTATGCCTATAAATTTGACAAGCTAGATGAAATGGACAAATTCCTAGAAAGATGCAAATGACCAAAGCTTTTTCAAAAATAGCTTCAACAACCCTATATTAATTAAAGAAATTGAACCCATAGTTTAAAACTCTCCCACAAAGTAAACTTCAGGCCCAGATGTCTTCTCTGCTACACTCTTACAAACATTTAAGGAAAAAAAGAAAGATTCCTACACAAATTATTTCAGAAACTAGTATTTGGGAGTGAATACTTCCCAACTCACGTTATGAGGATAGTATACTCTGATTCCAAAACTGGAGTAAGCCATCATAAGAAAACTCTACACCAACATTCCCTACAAACATACATGCAAAAATGCCCCACAAAATCTAAGCAGATCAAATAGAAAAATATACCAAAAGGTAATGCATTATAACCAAGTGGGTTCACACTATGAAGGTGGACTGAAATCCAAAGAACAAGAAATAGCCAGACTACAAAAAAAATAGGAAGAATAAATAGGGCCTACCATTTAATAGCACAACAGTAGTCAATAATAATTGCACATTTTTAAATAACAAAAAGAATGCAATTGGATTGTTTATAACACAAGGATAAATGCTCAAGGGGATGGAGACTTCATTTTCCGTGATGTGATTATTTCACATTGCATGCCTGTATTAAAACATTTTATGTACCCCATAAATATACATACCTGCTATGTACCCCCAAAAACTAAAAATTAGAAAATAACAATTTTTTTTAAATAAAAAGAATTTTAAATAAAAACAACCTGTCAAGTGAAGAAAAACAAGAAAGTTCTGGGCAAAGGGAGTAGCACATGCAGAGATTATAGGGTAAGAAAGAGCTTGGCAAATTTGAGAAAGATGAATGGAGACCATTTGGAATAGCATTTAATGAGTCAGGGGAACATGGTAATGGGTGACATTGGAGAATAGACAAGGCTAGATCACACAGGACCTCATAGATAAAGGAAAGTAGTTTGGATTTTGTAATAAACTCTAATGGAAGCTACTAAATGGTTTTTACCTCGGGAATGTCATGGGACAGTTTATGTTTTAATAAAGCTTTTTTAACAGAATATGGAGAAGCAAGTGGTAAAGGGCAAAGTGGAAAAGAGGTATCAGTGAGGAAGTGATTGGAGTGATCCAGGGGATTGATGATGGCAGCCAGGACTGGAGGGTGCATGGGCAAGGGAGAAAGGTGGATGGGTCAAGGGATATTTTGCAGACAAAACAAACAGGATTTGCTGACAGACTACAAGTACGAGATAAGGAGAAATTGTGTAGCAGAGTCTGGATAAGTGACCACAAATCCTACTCCCTTTTCCTCCTGGGACTATTTAGTCCACAAAGAACCTCCCACCCTCCACTCCTTCCACAGCTCAATGCAGATGAGCTCCTTGGCCTTAGAAGCCATATGGTGAAGGTGGCAGAGCCAAAAGATGAAAGGATTTCGAGCCACCGAATCACTACTTGTCAGAGGACCGCCCTTTGAATGCAAACATCCGCATTTGACTTCAGATGAGTAAGAAGTACATTTGTAGTGGATTAAGTTTCTGATATTCAGGGATGTATGTGTTAAACTAACTTTTCTTAACCTAATTAGTTCAGAGAAAAATCAAGAAAAAGCTAGTTTATCAGCTTGACCAATTAAGTGGAGCTAAGAATACTCTTACTTTAGCTCTTAAAAGATTTGATTAAAATTAGACAGTTTGGAGGCTTTCAAGGATATAGTTCAATTCCATTTCTAAAAGGAATCTATGCTGAGAAAATAACAGTAAATATAAAGATTTATGCACAAAGATTTTTATCACAGTGTTATTTATATTAGTAAAAGTTTCCACAAAAATGACCAAGGCACCCAACACTAAGTGGTTAAATAAGCACCATTATGATTTGACCTTACACAGGCATTAAAAATGATGCTTACAGAGATTTTGATAGTAAGTGAAACATGCAGTTTATACACTACTGCATGTATAAATTGTGTACAATTACAAATATATATGGATATATTTATATTTTATGTACTTGTATACATATATATACACATATGCACGCACATCAATGCACACATATATATATGGAGAAGGATATAAAGGGGAAAATGCCATTATTGTTTAATATGCATGCCAGTATTATTGATCATTTTAATTTTAGCCTGGATTTCTAAAAACAATCATCATATAACACTTTTGGGACCAGATGAAAATAAAATAAATATACTCAGCACTATTTTTAACAAATTTAAGACTACATCATGACCTTGAGGAGTGGAGTCTTGAAGGGCATCTTAAGACTTTTAATATTAGTTGGGCATGGTGGCTCATGCATGTAATCCCAGCTACTCAGAAGGCTGGGGCAAAAAGTTCAAGACCAACCTGGATAACATAGATCTCTTTCTTTAAAAAAAAAAAAAAAAAAAAGATTTAATTAGCTGGGCATGGTGATGTGTGCCTGTACTCCCAGCTACTCTGGAGGCTGAGGCAGGAAAAACTGCCTGAGCCGGAGTTTGACGCTGCAGTGAGCTACGATCATACCACTGCACTCTAACACCTGGGCAACAGAGCAAGACCCTGCCTCTAAAGATATAAAAATAAAAAATAAAATTTTAAAAACAGATCCTTCATAAAACCACACAATGGGAGTGTGCTGTGCAGCAATGCCAATGCTAAACACTCGTAGAAAAGTCCCACAGGGGAACCTACTTAGAGACTCAAGAGAGAGTTGAAGAGGTTTCGATCCACCCAAGAGATTATGTGCAGGGAAAGCCAAAAGGACCCCAGACTCGAAGATGCCAGCCTGGATGAAATCAACCGAATCAAGTAAAGCAGGCAGATGCTGTAAGGCTGGTTGCCCACAGAGGAATCGTAACCTTTGAAAGCAGATTGTGTAAACACAAGAGATGGAGGAGCAAGATGTATCCTCTGTGTCCCCAGAAAGCCCCAGGCACCAGTCCCATCAATCCCAGAACATGACTAGCTAGTTTGTTTTGGGTAGCTAAGAACACTGCCCACTCAACCATAATAAGAGTGACTTCTGCAAAAGGTTATGAACCCATTGATTTCTCTGGCAGTATTTTCCAAGAAGGCAAAGCAAGCCCAAACCCTGTGCTCAAAAATCTAGGGATGTAATAACCAAAGAATCACAAATTAAAGTGTCCTATATGAGCCAAGTAGGAACATTGGCAAAATGGAGAATTTATGCCTTGTTTAATGGAGCGAAGTCAGGCCCTCAATATGCCAGGTCTACATGTTGTTTTCTAAATTTTTTGTTCACGTATTTTTTTGTAAAAGAAAGATTATTTCACTTGAAATTCCAATTTTCAGTTTTTTCCTGAAAACATGGAAGAACTGTCAATATTGGACCCATGTTCCCACATGCCATTGATCTGTCAACTGGCCTCTTTCACACGTTTACAATTCTTGTCTGGTTCATTTAATTTTTTGAGTTTGCAGCCCTTGCTGTATGTGTTCCTTCCCTGCCTAAAATGTGCTGCTTTCGACGTCCTGTTGGAATTGTACATAAAGTAAAATTAAACTAGTTCTGAGAGAGAGTCTTAAGAGGGTTCTCCTTTGAATAGAGCACATGGACTTTCTTGACCACTCTTTTGCATGATCTAAGATTTTTTTTTTCAGCTTACTTTGTAATTTCCCTATGGTTTCAAACTGCTGGATAACTGGTCTCTAGTGAAGTATTTCTGGGGTCCTTCTTTAAAGTTACTTGCTTTACTATCAACGTAGTATTTATATGTTTTCATTTGTAGGTAGTAGGAGAGAGGCTTAAATAGGAAGAGACAGCAGCTGTCTTTGTTGTCCCCACTCCTCCCTTGTCTTAGATGCCAGAAATCTATCTTGAGGAGCATCCTTCCATGTGCACACCCTGGGCCCTGCACCCTCCATAAATCACTATCTGAACCAACAGGACACTCTACTTATCAGAGCCCAGCAGTTGTACTCAAGGCAACAGCACCTGAATTTTATAGTCCTGCAGGTGAAATTTACTGCAAACCAGATATTTCTGAGACCTGACTTGGCTTCTGCAACGGGATTCTCAAGCTGAAAACATTTTGTATGAATGGGGTATGGGAGCGTGGGGACACAGTCTCACAGAAGTATTATTTCATTTCTCAAGGAAATATTGGGGGTGGAAATATGGAGCATAATTACTCAGGACTCTTTTTTTAAAAAAAAAAATGACCAGAAATAGAACCATGAACACTTTTACACTGTTGGTGGGAATGTAAATTAGTTCAACCATTATGGAAGACAGTGTGGTGATTCCTCTAGGATCTAGAACCAGAAATACCATTTGACCCAGCAATCCCATTACTGGGTATATACTTAAAGGAATATAAATCATTCTGTCATAAAGATACATGAATATGTATGTTTATGACAGTACTATGCACAATAGCAAAGATATGGAATCGACCCAAATGCTCGTCAATGATAGACTGGATAAGGAAAATGTGGTACATATGTACCATGGAATACAATGCAGCCATAAAAAGGAATGAGATCATGTCCTTTGCAGGGACATGGATGAAGCTGGAAGCCATCATCCTCAGCAAACTAACATAGGAACAGAAAAACAAACACTGCACGTGTTCTCACTCATAAGTGAGAGCCGCACAATGAGAACACATGGACACAGGGAGGGGAACAACACACAACAGGGCCTGTTAGAGGTCAGGGAGGGAGAGCATCAGGGTAAATAGTTAATGCATGTGGGGCTTAATACCTAGGTGATGGGTTGGTAGGTGCAGCAAACCACCATGGCAAATGTTTTCCTATGTTACAAACCTGCACATCTGCATATGTATCCCAGAACTTAAAATTGTTTTAAAAAAGAAATAGAACCATGGAGGCTTAAGCAAAATGAAGGAAGAGAGGAATGACTTCAATTAGGTTTTCTTTAGAGCAGACCCTAAAGCAAGAAACTGGGGGTAGGTACAAAGTTTAGTTGGGAGGTGATCACGGGAAGTGTGGTGAAGAAGTAGAAAAACAAGACAGGAAAGGAAAAGAAGCCAACAGCAGAGGCATTCATGGGAAGGTTACTTCTGGGGACAACGAGGACTCAACCCCACTAGGGGTCTTCCAATAACAGTGTGGGACACACCTCAGTACTATCTCACTGAGCTGCAAAGAAGCCGGGTAACGCCAACTTCTATCCCTCATCGTTAAAGACAGCTCTGGGGGGCATTTATTTATCCCCTGCCACTTTTTCTGCCATATTCAGGAGCCAAGCACAATCTTCTTTTTTTTTTTTTTTTTTTTTGAGATGGAGTCTTGCTCTGTCTCCAGGCTGGTGTGCAGTGGTGTAATTTTGGCTCACTGCAACTTCCACCTCCCTAGTTCAAGTGATTCTCCTGCCTCAGCCTCCCCAGTAGCTGGGATTACAGGCATGCACCACCACTGCCAGCTAATTTTTGTATTTTTTGTAAAGACAGGGTTTCATCATATTGGCCAGGATGATTTCGATCTCCTGACCTTGTGATCTACCCACCTTGGCCTCTTAAACTGCTGGGATTACAGTCATGAGCCACTGCGCCCGGCCCAAGTACAATCTTAGAACACTTTTAGGCAGCAAGATACCTGCGCTTGAGGTGAGAAGCAATGACTGTGTTGGGAACTGTCGATCTAAGCTTCACGTGACCCTAAGGGTGGGCCAAGAGGATATGAGTGGGGCATCAACAACAAAGCTACAGGGAATATTGTGGCTCACGTGACTGAAAAAAAAAGTAGCTAAGCTTAATCCATGCACAGGTGAATTCAGGACCCAAAATCTGTCATCTGGATTTCATGTTCCTCCTCCTTGCTGTTCTGCTGCCACACAGTTGGCTCTAGTTGTTGGCTCCAATTGTTGGCTCCAAGTGGAAGCAAGATGGTGGCAGTGATTTCCTTCCCTACATCTTTTCAGATTCACTTTTAATAGAAAATACCAAGTCTTTTCACCCAAGAGCTCTTATCTTTAGAGACACATATTGAAAAAGTATAGAGATGAAATGATAGGATGTTGGGATTTGCTCCAAAATAATCTACTGTGGGTGGTGAAAAAATGAAATAACATTGTTCATGAGTTGATAAATGCTGAAGCTGGATGGTGAGTATAGGAGAGTTATCTCTGCTTATGATTAGAGTTACCTGTATTTTCATGCATTTTGAAAATCATCATAATAAAAAGTTAATTTTGAAAAAGGAATCTCTTTTACTCAAGTTTAAGGTAAAGTCTCATTTTATCTCACTGGAACTTCCTGAACCAGATAACCATCCCCAAACAGTTCACAGGATCCAGGAGCATATAATGACCCCAGTGGTCCAGGACTAAACCATATGTTTCACCTCTGCACTAGGAGGAATCTCAGGGGCTACAGCTGGGGAAAAGTTAATCACATAGTTACCACAAGAATGGAAATGAATTTAAGTTCAAAAATACACAGGTCCACTCCATAAGATTAGAAACATAGTAGACATCGAGTATCTTTCCTCATCCAGCATCCATTCTAGTTTTTTGCTGAAGAATTGTCCCTGCTTGCCCCTTTATCCCTCTGGGCTGGGCACCCCTTGTTCTAGTGGTACATGGCACTGGACCAGCCAATGATAATCGCAGGGTATTCTCTGGAGCCTTCTTCCTTTTGAGGTGGCCAAGTTGAAGGATGAACATCTGTTGTGGCTGGTGTTATCTTTGCCATCACTTGAGGAGAATCTGCCAAAGACTGAGTCTGACAAAGGAACATGGAGCCCAGATATAAAAAGAGGTTCCCAATGACATTGTTACAGATCTGTATGCAGCCCTGCTGAAAGCCAAATACCCTGAACTTTTTAGTGACCTGATCAAATAAATGTCCCTATTTGGCTTGAGGTTCTCATCTAGACTCCTGTCACTTAAGTCTCACCCCACCCCATGCAGCAATTGTAGTTTTTCCTGCCCTGATACTTGCAACATCAATGTCTTGCTGTGGGTACAGCTCCACAAGCACCTGTGTTGCAATTTTCAGGTTAACAAGTAAAATCTTCCTTGAGTGCGTACTTCTAAGGCTGTCAACAATATTTCTCATCCATTCATCCCCTCTGAAAATATTTTGCATGCTCAATCCTCACTCATAAGTGAGAGCTGCACAATGAGAACACATGTAGGTAGGTACTTAGGATATAGAAATTAGGCACAATCCATGTAATCCATGTCTTCCAGTCTGGTATGGAGAAGAATAAAAGTTGCAGGTAGCAGACAGACTGCTGTATCTAAAAACTTGGGTTCTTTCCCCAGCTTTACCTTAAACTGTGCAGAAAGAGAAAGAGAATTCTTTTTAAAACTCTCCACACTGCTAAAGAAAGTGTCCTATGTGAACAGGATCCTGATGGTAAAATTTCATAACCAGAGACTGTCACAGAATTTGAGCCAAGATGAGCCATTCAATAACTGATTCATTCTATGTGATCAGAAATCATCCATAGTCCAATTGTCCTTCCTAATAGAAGATCAGCATAAACAAAGTCACATTCAGGCCAGGACTCTTAAGAAAGGGGCATGTTTTCTCCTTACTTTTTTTCTGTTGATTGGAAAGAAAAGACAGTGAGATCTAGGGGACTGGAAGAGCCACAATATGGCAGAAGTCTGGGTCTCTGAATCACTGCATGGAGGAATGCTGTTCATCAACCAGGAACACCATTGCATGACCAAACTTATACTATGTTATCCCACTGATATTTGAGGGCTTATTTGTTATAGCATCTACCATTACCCTTTGAATAATAAAGCCAAGAAAAAAAAGCCCATTGCCTTTATAACCCAGTAGAGTTCAGTAGGAGAAGGAGGATTGAGAAAGTTATAAAATGATTAATTGATCAACTTGAGTGGGAACCTCAGATTAGATCAGGTTAGATCCTCATTATTATACTTTGAATTAGAATACACTTTACTCATCTGACACAGGTGGATATCTTTGCTGTTCCTCAAAACCAAGATAAATGAAGTGTTTTTCAGCTTTATTTGATCAGTTGTTTTCATGCTTAATATTTTCCAGAAATCTGTTAATTCATACACGTCAGAGACAGTGCCCTAATCATCTCTGTTGCTGCCACAGCATTCATAAACAGTAGATTCAAACAAACAAACAAAAGTCTCATTCAAGAAACAAACGAAGGCAGCTTTATTTTTGTCTAACCCCGTGGTTCTCAACTGGGAAAGATTATTTTTTTACTTTCATTTTAGGTTCAGGGGTACATGTGCAGGTTTGTTATATAAGTAAACTGTATGTAATGGGGATTTGGTGTACAGATCATCATTCAGGTAATATGCATAGTACCCGACAGGTAGTTTTTTGATCCTCTCCCTCCTTTGACCCTGTGCCCTCAATCAGAACCATTTGTCTGTTGTTCCACTTCCTGTGTTCCTGTGTTCTCATTGTTTAGCTCCCACTTTTAAGTGAGAACATGTGGTATTTGGTTTTCTGTTCCTGCATAGTTTGCTAAGGATAATGGCCTCTGGCTCCATCCATGTCGTTGCAAAGTACATGAGCTAGTTCTTTTTATGGCTATGTAATATTCCATGGCCCATATGTACCAGATTTTCTTTATCCATTCCACCATTGATGGGCATTTAGGTGGATTTCATGTCTTTCCTATTGTGAATAGTGCTGCAACAAACATATGTATGCATATGTCTTTATAGCAGAATTATTTCTATTCTTTTGGGCATATACTCCATCATGAGTTTGCCGGGTTGATTGGTAATTCTAAGTTCTTTTAGGAATCATCACACTGCTTTCCACAATGGCTACACAAATTTACATTCAACTGGGGGAGATTTTTTCACCACTGGGGAATGTTTGACCATGGCTGGAGACATCTGTTGTTGTCCCAACGGGACTGCTACCAGCATTTAGTGGATAGACTTCAGGGATGCTGCTTTATAACTTACAAGGCACAGAACAGCCCCTCCGACAACAAAAAATTGCCCTGCTCAAAATGTCCATAGTGCCAAGGTTGAAAAAATATAACCTAAGGTTCCCACCCCAACTTGACCAATTAATCATGTTATAACTTTCTCCGTTCTCCTCCTCCTATTTAACCCTGCTGGGCTTTAAAGCCAATGAGCCTTGTTCTTACCTTCCTAATTCATGAAACAGTAGTTTTCTGTGGAGGCCTTAGAATTTTAACTCTGTATTAAAGTGATCTCTATTTTTTTTTCATTAAGTGGAAAAATATACAAGGGGGCTGGATGTGGGGTGCAGGGGGTGGGTAAGCAGACCAGAAAGAGACTCCACATTAAAACACACAGGAAAACAGATCTTCTCTCTGGAATATACCCACAATCTCTGTCTTTCTCCTTTCTTCTATTAGGTCTTCTGCATTATCAAGAAAAAAGTCCCACTCCAGTTAGTTCAAGAGAAACTGTTTATTGTAAGGACACATACAGATTGCCACCAGAAGCCTTCATATTCTCTCCCCACTCCCCTGCCCCACAGTCCCTATTTCCACTCCCCTCTAGTCTTCCCCATACTCTCTGCCTCCCACAGGTGTCCCCTGATCCTTCCTAACTTCAGCTCATTGTGGCATCTTTTCAGCCCCCGAATCAACAATGCTAACTGAAAAACCCTATTTCTAATTCAAAAGCCCATATTCAAGCTCATCCTTTCAAACCCAGCCACAGAGGTCAAATGTCATCAGACTGTCTGTGGACTGGATGTACTTTAATCAGTTCAACACTCTTGGTCAAAGCAGCCATGCCCAGCAAGAAGGGTGGGGACTTGGGAAGCCGGAGCTGCACATGGGACAACCACAAAGATTGGCATCTCTACTATGCTGTCTCACACACGTTCCTACCTCTGACTCTGAGTGACATCAACCACACACAGAGTTACATTGAGTTGCAAGGATTAAACTGCCTCCAAGACCTAGAAGTTCCCCTAATCATTTTGCCCCATGTATTGGCTCGCACCCCTGGAAACAGTAGGAGGAAGTCACCTACCTTGTTTGGAAACACCTTTTTAGAGGATTACTCTTGGTCCTCAAGCTTAGAAGCTGTTATGGGGAAGAAGTTGGGGCTTTTCAGAACAACATCCAAATATTACCCCATAGATAGCTTCCTTCTCTGGAATCTCTCATAACAATGTCAGGCAGAGCCCCAGGGGCCCACACATCTTTCTCTGTGTTCTTGTGACCATGGAAATCAGGCAGGTCTTAAGAAACAGCCACAAAGGCTCAAGCTCATCAACTATTTTCACAACACCTACGCAAGAGACCTCCAACACAAGCAAAGCAAAGGCACCAACTGGGGCAGCCACATATCGTGAGCTTCCAGGCCATTCTGCCTGAGTTGAGATCATTATGCTGTTTCTTTCATTGCACAGGAACGCAGGAGGTTTCTCTAAACTATGACTCATAGCAAAGCATACAGGCAATCATGTAGAGAAACCTGTTCTCCCTGGGAAAGGAAGGTGAGCAAATGCTGAAAGTTTTGATACTTTAATATAGCACTGGCCTTGGCTAATTTTACATAACATGAAAGATTTCAAATAATGGAAACACTGACAGGCAAAAGCATTAAAAATCTGCATAACATCTCAAATAACCCTGCAAACAAGAGGGAAGCATGGTCTAATTAAAATAAAGGAAAAGATTGCTTCAGGGTTCCTGAATATTCTTTTCACAAAGGCTTCATGTCAGATGAACTTCATGGACCAAGCAGCATGGGTCCCAATGAAGTTTATTCAGTGCCCTCTGGACACTATCAGCTGTGAAATTGGTAACCTATTGACAAATAGGTAATTTTTCCAGCTGCACCCATATTCAAGAGCTTGAGCAGCAAAGTCCCCTGATAATATTTGGCCATGAGTCAGAATGCATTATGCACCTTCTGTAGCCAGAGCCAAAAAAACTCTGGCTACAGGAGAAACCTGGCACTGAGCACAAGATCCCCTTTTTAGCATCAGCTGTCCCCTTTGCAGTTTGTTAAAGCTGGAGGAGTTTTAATCCAAGTGAAATCTCTTTCAGGAGGCTCCTGGGTAAGGAAGCTACAAAAAGGGGGAGGGAGGGGTACGGCTGCAAAGTGATGAACATTGCAGCAGGTTTGGCTATTCAGAATGAGCTATTTTCTCCCAAATCCTGTAATTGCCTGGAGCATGTGATCTTTTTGAAGGTCATTAGAGACACGTGGCTGTCATATTCCTCCCAGAAAGTTTCTGCTTTGATTAGTTAGTTCCTGATGCTTATTTCCTAAAAGGCTCTTTTTGTCCCTTAAAGAAAATGGGGAGCATTAAAATTTTAAAAAAGGAATTATATGAATATCCTGCTAAATGTAACTTGGCAAGATGAAAGGAAGTAGCAAAGAAATATGAAAAGGGTGCAGACCTCCTTGGGCCCTCTGCTGGAAGGCCGACCTGAGGGAAATTGACACACAGTCAGCATATTCCTTCCCTGAAATGAGGCAACTCAGAAATACACAATAAATCACTATCTATGCAATCACTTATTATTTTGACTCAAACAGAACCACATACATTATTGGTAAAGTCCACATGGGCATCTCCGGATCCCTGGGGCATTTATAGGCTGGGAAAGGTTAAAAAAAAATCCCCTTGTCTTTAAGGATTACGGTGTCTTAAACAAGAAAGCAGCCACGAGGACCTAATAAAGAATTAGAGCTGAATAAATTGTCCAGCGACTATGATCAAATATATAGTTAGCAATGGCAATGTTTCACATCAAAGAAGGAAATCAAAGTTTTTTCTCCATCACAGAGAGATGGGGGCAAATCTCTCTTGCATCAAAAGTTCTTTTTGCCCTCTCCACATTTGCAGATGTGTAAATTCCAGGCAGATCTAATGAAGGAGTTATTTTTCAACCCCTAAATTCTGTTTGCCAAAACTTCACCTGCGATAGGGACACTTCAGCAACCCTGGCTCGGGGCTCCCTGCTTACTTAGATGTAATACTGTGTCAACAACATCCTGCAGGCTGAAGCAGCCTCTGTTTTTTAAAGCCTTGGATCAACTATGCAAGCTCAACTTGCTTTTATTTTTGTTGAAAATACTAAATTAATTTGTCATCACTCATTCTCTCAAGCAAAGGAGCAACTCCTGGTTGATGCCATAATTTGCAAAATACTGAAGTCACACATTGTTTCTAACAACACTGATGCCCTAAATCTCCAGCTTTTGACTTCAGGAAAATGGCACTTACTTTATATTCGTGGAATTTCTGGAGTAGTGCTTCTCAAACTTTGAACGTTGCACGTGAATCTTCGAGGGGTCTTAAGAGGCAGATTCTGACTCTGTCAGTCTGGACAGGACCTGAGATTCTGCATTCAGGCTCCCAGAGGATGTCAAAGCTGCTGATGCATGGACCACACTTTGAATGGTGAGGATCTATTTAGCTGTTTGGTAGGTACCTGGTGGCTAAGCTTTCGAACTCTGTATTCAGACTACCTGAGTTTGCATCCAGCCTCCACTATTTACCCTTTCTTACTTTCTGTGTGCCTCAGTTTCCTCATTTGTATAATAGTGCTCAAAATAATAGTACAAATGGAGCTGCTCTGTGGATTAAACAAAGCTATATGTATAAATCACTCGGCAATGTGTATGGCACATGAGCACTTGCTGCACTGGTGTCATCATCCCTCACAGATCCTTTGTGCCCACCTTCTTCCCAGACAGAAGAAACCCAGAATAATCCCCAGAGACTGAGGAAGTGAAATTACAAGCTTCTGATCCTTACAACTCAACACATCAGCTTAGGCTGTTAAAAAAAAAAAAAGCGTGGTCTTGCAGCTCACCATATTATCATAGTTTGAGAAGGGCTGTGTGTGTTCCAAAACCTAGTCCACAATGTATAGAGAAAAAAAGAGAACCAGTCTTGGCATCAGGTGGCCCAGGGTGCAAACTGACCTCTGAGATCCTTTGTTTGCTTACTTGCAACATGAGGATAATAAAAACCTACTATGTAGGGATGTTATGAGGATCAGGGATCGTGTATGCAAAGTGCCTGCCCTATATGCAGTAGATGCTCAATAATTGGAGGCTGTTACTACACTTGTAATCAAAATCCTATCCTCCCAACAGCAAACAGGAGAAGAAACCAGCATAACTGGCAACTTAGCCTTGATAACTCTTGTTTATCCTGGACAAGCGGAAAAAGGGAGGACTGCTTGGTGCTTGGGTGGAGAGCTTTTCCATAGGCTCAGATACAGACAGGGGCACTAAAATTATGGGGTACAAGAGGTTTTTCCAGGTAGTCCAGGTGAGACAGAGCTGGGAGATGACAGGGAAACATACAGTCACAACTGATTTCCTAGAGAGCTATCCATTCATTCATTGAGTTGGTCATGTGTCAGCTGTTGTACAAGACAGAGCAGAGGCCCTACTCCCAAGGAGCACCCATTTCATGGAAGAGACAGAACCATGTAAATGAACACATACACATTAAAGTTGTGATACAGCTGATGACATGAGGGCCCCTATGAAAAAGGTCAGCAGAATTGTCAGAAAGCCCTCTCAAAGGAAATAACACTTATGCCAAGTTTTAAAGGAGAAGAAGTCATCAACTAGTGCAGAATAGTGGAAAGAGTATTCCAAGCATAGGGAACAATGAGTGCAAAGACCCTGGGTTGAAAAGAACAAGGAGGAAAACAATAGCAAACGAAGCACCAGAAAAGCACATAGTGCACAAATCATGCAGGGTCTCTTAATAGGTCACGGTGAGGATGTTGGATTTTATTCCAAAGGCTACAAGATGCCACGAAAGAGTTTTAAATACATCTGTCTTACAAAACCATCCATTGCACACTGCATCAGTGAAGTCCCACAATGGCCTGAGAATACAGAGTCAGAACTTGACCTCAGGAGACCTTCTACTTCTTGCTAGAGATTCAAGGTCTTTGACCCTGGGGACACAACTCCAGTATGGAATTTCTTCAAACGTTTTGCCTTCATTGTCAAAGAAGCAGGGGCAGCAAAGAATATTTGGCTTTCCCTGGAAGTCCCAAGGGATGCCAAACAGAGCAACCCCAAGTAGAAAGGCTTTTGTTAGGATAAATTGAGTAAATACACTCTTGAGTAGACCATTCCTCCACTACAAGCTCAGCACTCCCAAGGAATAAGTAAATCCCTACTTAAATTGCCTGAGAGGCCTGCCTCAATTATGCAAACCTGAGACATGACAGGGCATAGCAGAGATTCTACTCCAGCAAGTCTGAAGGCTGAGAGCAAAGCGACAGAGCTAAGGCATCATCCTCACATTGCTCACAGTGCAAAAAATAAAAAATAAAAAGCAGACTGCCCTGAGTCTCCCGGTCCCTGGATGTTTTGCTAAGCCCCAGGCCTACAGGAGGCTGGGTGGCCCAGGGGAAGAGGCTGCCTTGTCTACTACAGGGCCCTGGGAAAGGAAAGAGAGGGTAGCTTCTTCCTCTGCCAAGAAATTCAGGCATCCTGTAGGGAGGGAGAGCTAGGGGTAAAAGCTGGGTGGGAGGATGCTTAAGGGCCAGTCTTTCCCCGAACTCAGCTCCCTAGAGTACAGCAAGTTCTCTCCCACTCAGAACAGAAGGAGATCTAACACATTCACACCTGCAGGGAAAATGGAGGCCAGGGGGTAGGAGACAAAATGAGGACACAGAAGCAGGGAGTCCCAGACTCCCTCCCTACTCCTTGCCTCCACCAAAATGAAGTAGGGAGGCTTAGACAGAGCCCCTTTTGACTGCACTGTTTTGCTTACTGACTTTTCATTTTGCTTTCCTTTTAATTATAAAAATAATACAAAGTCCCATCAACAGCATTTGTGTGCTAGTTGATGCATTTCATTATCTTTTTTTCAGAGACAGTATCTCGCTCTTTTGCCCAAGCTGCAGTGGCACAATCAGAGCTCACTGCAGCCTCAAATTCCTAGGCTCAGCCTTTCAAGAAACTGAGATTACAGGCATGCACCGCCATATGTCACTCACTTTTGAAAGTTATTTTTTGTAGAGAGAGGGGCTCTCACTATGTTTCCCAGACTGGTCTCAAACTCCTGGCCTCAAGTAATTCTCCTGCCTCGGCCTCCCAAAGCACTGGGATTACAGGCAAGAGCCAGTGCCCAGCTAGTTTCATTATCTTATTTCAAATATTTTGCAATATTGGCAGGGTTTAGTATTTACTTGGGCATTTATTAACCATTGAGTTTTTATTCTCTAACCACATGTTAATTTTTTCACTTCCATTTTTCTTTTAGGGTGTTTTGTCTTTTTCTTAATTTGTAAGTCAACTTTGTGCATTAAAGATAGTAACCCTTTGGCAAATATCACCAACTTTTTTCCCTACCATTTGTTGGTTTCTGTTAATTTTCTTTATGTTGTTTCTGGAACTCCCTGAAAGGACCACAAAGCAACCATCTGATTCTGCCAAAAATACTTTATGTCTTTGAAATAAGGTTTCCAGAATGTCTATGAGTCACCTGCTCACATGTCCAAAATGTCTCAGAAATCCGTCTGCTTTTATAAACCTTGTCTTTTGGCCTACAGAACCAATCTACACTTTTTACCAGCTCTGGGTCCTTCTGGGTCACACTCTGAAGTCCTGGCACCATGGTAAACAAAGAGCCATTTCTTGGGGAGCTGAAGTTGCTCTAAGCTACTGAAAGCCAATGCTCATACCCTTGCCCCATCCAACTGCTTTCATTAGCTCCATTCTTTTTAGTCTAAAAGCCTTCCTGACAACAATGGGTACCAAGAATTTCTTTCGTTAACCCCATTTTCTTGATTTCAAAATCCACCTGCCTTGGGAGAATCACTTGAACCCAGGAGACAGAGATTGCAGGGAGCTGAGACCATACCACTGCACTTCAGCCTGGTGACAGAGTGAGACTCTGTCTAAAACACAAAAACAAACCAACCAACCATATATATATATATTCCACCTGCCTTGGTACAAGATGGGAAAGTCTTTAGGGTATTACACATTTATTCCCTGTATGTTCAAGATGAATCACCTGTGAGCTGTGGCATTCAATAAAATGTGGAGGTCCTTACCATCCTCAAGAACTTTCTCACCACTGCACCTCTGCATGTGATATTCCTCCACCTAAACACTACTTCCCTACCTCCATACTCCACCCTGGTTGGCCAACTTCTAATCATCTTTCCAATCTCAGCCTAACTACCACAGACCTGGGAGGTCTTCACCAGCAACTGTGCCAGACACCCTTGTGCACCAAGAGCCTTTAGTATCACTTCTAGCATCATAATGGTATAATTATGTATAAGAATAATTGCTTGTTTATCTGTCTCCCTTGACTTTTTAAAGCACCAACTATGTCTTTCACCACTGTCTCCCTAGCAACTAGCACAGAGCCTGGCACTTAGCTCACAATCAATAAGTATTTGTGGAATTGTTGGATCACTTCAGGCACTAAAAACAAGAAAAGGGCCAGCACCACTGCTATCTACATAAGTCATCCATACCAAGAGTATCAGGTTGAACTCTTATACAGTAAAGGATTAAACATTGCCCAAAAAGAAGTCTGGTCTTTGACCTTGGTGTCTTGCTAAGCCCTGAGAGTGTCATGCCTGGATAGGAGTGTTTTGCTTGTGGGGTCCTTGGGTCACACCAGAAAGTCTAACAGTCTGATTTAGAGTGGTGGCTTAGAATCACACAGTATGAGCTCAACCTCCAGAGGACCTGGAAGCTGAGGTCAGCCATGTGAGAACTCAACAGCAGACCTCAATAAAGACTCTGTGCACCAAGGCTCAGTGAGCTTCCCTAGTTAGCAAAGTTCCATGCTTATTGTCATCCATTGTTGCTGAGAAGGTGCTACTGTCCATGATTCTATAAGAAGAGTGCCACTGGCAGCTCATGTTTGAATCTTTCATGACTCTGCCTATGTGTCCCTCCCTTCACTGATTTTAGTCTGTATCCTTCAGCTATAACAAGCCATAATTCTGGGTGTAACAGCTTTCATTAAGCTCTATGAGTTTCTAGTGAATTATCAAAGCTAAGGGTGGTCTTGTCAGTCCTCAAACTTGCAAGTGATATCAGAAATGATGTTTTTATGAACTGTGCCCCTCAACTTTGCAGTTCCACACTTAAGGGCTACCTTAAGGAATTCTGAGGAAGGAGCTACAATATTAACCTAACTTGGAAGTGTGAACCATGAAGAAGAGGCCATTACAGAAAGTTGAGACTGGCCAAACCACCATTGTAGATGCTCCATTCATTGAAACCAGCCTTAGAATGCAGAGGGCTCCTGTTGCCCCACTCTTCCAGGCTAGAGGTGGGCAGCACCCTCCAGGCAAAAGCATGAATCATGTGTGCCTGCTTGCTGCTCCCCCTCTCTCCAACAGATGACTGGGCAAAAATAGAAGAGAATCCCTCCTTTATAAATATCTTTACATGCTAAATGTCTCTAAAAAGCACCATGTGCCAAGCTAGGCTGCTAAGAAACAGATGCAGAACAGATGCAACGATCCATGAGATAGTTGAGAAGTTAAAGAATTTTAATTCAACAAAAGGCAGGAAAAGTTTCTCAGAAGCATAATATAGTCAAGGGAGGCCTGATGCAACTGGAGAGTCATGGAAAGTCTGGCTCCCAGCTATTAACAATAGCACTTCTTACCATGGCAGTTTCAATGCACGTATGTGCATGAGTGTGTCTATGCATGTGTGAGCGTGTGCAGCATGGTCTTCTTTCATCCCCATAACCAATTTTTATCCATTTGTTCAACAGATATTTATTAAGCACCTCCTATGTGCATCACCTTTTTTTTTAACACATACTATGTGCATGACTTTTTGTTTTTTTTTTAACAGGATCTGGCTCTGTTACCCAGTTTGGAATACAGTGGTACCATCAGAGCTTACTTCAGCCTTAAATTCCTGGGCTCAAGTGATCCTTGCACCTCAGCTTCCCAAGTAGCTAGGACTACAGCTGTATGCCATGATACCTGGCGAAGTTTTTTTTTATTTTTAGTAGAGACAAAGTCTCTCTGTGTTACTCAGACTGGTGATGACTGTCTTAAGATACAGAAATGACCAATGTCTTTGCTCTCAAAGGACACACACTCTAATAGGAGGAGTTAGATAAAAAATACTAACCAAATAATATTTAGATAGAGCTAGGCTTGGAAGAAAATGAAGCTGAGTAATGGGAACAATGGCTGGAGTAGAGGCTACTTGAACTTGGATGATCAAGAACAGCCTGTCACAGGCAGCAACATTTGAGATGAAACTTGAATGGTGAGAAGACAACCACAGAAAGATCCAGGGGAAGAAATTCCCAAGCAAATGTAACAGCAAGTGCAAAGGTGGGTGTGAGGAACATTCCAGGAAGATAAAGAAAGAGGACCAAGAAAAAAGAGAACAGGATTTGGTCTGAGATATTAGCAGGAGATTATGGCAGGCCTTCTAGGCCATGGCAAGAAATGGATTTTAATTCTACATAAAATGGAAAGCTGGAAGAAGATTTTAATAAAGGTGCATGTGATTCAATGTATGGGTTTTTGTCATGGTTCTTAATCACTCAACCAGCAAGGTCATGCATTGATCATAGGATGTAAAAGTTGGAAGCAGAGACCAGTTTAGAAGATGCTGCTGTCACTGAATGTGGATTTCATAAGGAGTTGCAATGAAGGTAGAAGCATGTTTCATGGATCTGTGTTAAAGGCAGAGCTAGAAGCAAATTGCTGATGGTTTCCATGTAGCACATAAGAGGGAGAAAGAAATCAAAGGTGACTCATAGGTTTGTAGTTTGAACAGCTAAATTGAAAATGGGGTCATTTACTAAGACAGGAAAGAAAGAAGGAGAGAAAGGTATGGGGACATGCTAAAGATAAGATAATGAGACTCAGAAAAGCCAAGAAACTCATTCAAGTTTACATAGCTAGGAAATGATGAAGGCAGACTTGGAACACTGGTCCTTGGGACTCCACAACAGGGTTTAAATGGTAAAGCAAGCTGAATTTCCAGGCCAGATTCAGGGAAGCACTGAGGGGAAAATCGAATCAGTAACCCAGGCAAATTCAGGGCATACCACATGGCTGATCTATTTGCAGCACCCACTCTTGTGAAGGCTACTTGTAGAATCTTAGAATTAATAGAATTTTCGAGCTGAGCAGATCCTTGGGCTCAAAAGGGCATCTGCATCTTTGCAAACATGATTCACTGAACATCCCCTGAGTAGGCAGATGGGTCAGGCTGCTGAGTAGACTTTACTTTAAATGGAGCTCCGGACACAGACCAATCTTCCAAGCCATCCTATTTGCTCTCTCCCCACTGTCAAAAGGAACAGGACATTATATAAACCTTCTAAAATGCCAAGAGGAGGTATTCTATATTTAACTCCCCTCCCAGCATCCAAACATCACATGATGGAATGTTGAGGATCTAATTCGACAATGTTGAGTAACAGGGATATAACCCAGGGGACTCTTTCTCCCCTTCTCTCTCCCATTCTTGCTTCTCCTGAAACTTCCCATCTCCAGCCACCCACTGTCATATCTTCATTAAGGAAGTTGGGAGCAGCCTGGCTCAAGCAGGTCCCCAGGAAAGCAAACAGCTGGGAGAGTCAAATGGATTATGCTAACGTAGATGCTATTAACATAGACATAGCTGCCAGGGAGCTGGAACTCAAGTCTCTTCAGCTATCCTGAGAAGTGTGGGGACTAAGGACTAAGAAGGACAGAGGTAGCTCTATAAAAACCAGTGCCCTCAAGGTTCAGGAGGCAAATGAAATGGAACTTCAGCTACTGCATCTCTGCAGCCGGCACTTTTGTTAGAAAAGCACTTAAAAAAAATTCAAGGCACATCCACAAGATTTCAAGAGCTGGGATGATGGAAAATAGTGGCAGGGGCTGATCAAGAAGGCGAGGAGTGAGGCTTCTGAAAACACTTATTGACCAGCTTGCATGCTGTGGGTGATCAATAAGTATTAAACACTGAGGCTAGTGGAGAACAGGTTTTAATGAGGCCCAGAACAGCATGTAGAGTGGGCTGTACTGGTGAGGGGCCATGGAGATGCTAAGCAACCATTCTCATCCCTGCAGTTCCCCTGTGTCCACACCTCTCTCTGGGCTGTTCTCAGTTACAAGGAGAAAGCAAACCAACTCAAAAATTCATCAGGGGAAATTCATCAGGAAGTTAGATGCTAAAAGGTCCCTCCTGGGCATCACCCAGGCCTGCAGCTCCAATCTCTTCTTGCCACTTATCCCATTTTTTTTTTAATGCTCAGGATGTAACTATAGGGCACCTCTGCCCTCGGGGAGTTTCCAGGCTATTGGGAGAGGCTTTAAATGCATTGACAAGATTAGAATATGATAGGCCCACAGAGAAAGGGTGTCTGTTCCAGCCAAGAATGTCAGGAAACACTTCCTGGGAGACACGGCTTTTGAATGGGAGTAGCCAGTTTAAGAGGTGGGGAAGAGTGGTCTGTATGACGAACACATCATGGGCAATGGCCTGGAGTACCTGCTGTTCTCTGCTTGTAACTCACTTGTGCCTCTGACCCAGCATGGATCTTGTATTCTCTTCACTAGTATCACTCTGCCTAGAGTGGCACAACAGGAAGAGTAATTTGTCATTATTATTAGCATGCTATTGTTGTTGTTATTATTACTATTGCTATGTTGCTTATGAGCACTTATGATGTGTCAGGCACTGTACTAAGCACTTTACCACCATTATTCTCCTCTAAGCTCCATATCCCTAGAAAAAAGTGCCATTATAATCCCCATTTATAGGTGAGGACACTGAGGTGCAGAGAGGTGAAATAGGCTAGGCATTGTGGCTCACACCTGTAATCCCAGCACTTTGGGAGGCTGAGGCAGGCAGATCATTTGAGGTCAGGAATTCGAGGCCAGCCTGGCCAACATGGTGAAACCCCATCTCTACTAAAAATATAAAAATTAGCTGGGCATGGTGGAACACGCCTGTAATCCCAGCTACTGGGAGGCTGAGGTATGAGAATCGCTCGACCCTGGGGGGACGGAGGTTGCAGTGAGCCGAGATTGTGCCACTGCACTCCAGCCTGGGCAACAGAACAAGCAGAATGAGACACCATCTCAAAAATAAAAATAAATAACATGTTCAAAGCCAAGTCAGCCAGTAAAGGATGGCAAAGCTGGTTCCGGACCCAAGCAACATGTCTCCAGTGCACTTAAACAGGTGCTGCACCACTTACCACTAGGTCATCCTACGTTGAATGTAAAGCCATATTGAGCTATGTTGTGATGACTTTCTGACCTACTTCTCATGTCCCTTGACATTCATTATACAAGATCTAGTCCATAGACATTGGAATCATTCAGACATGAGGTTAAATCCCACAGCCACCACTTACTAGATCTGTCATTTTAGGCAAGCAATTTGAACTTTCAATGCCTCTGTTTCTATAACCACAAAATGGGGATTTTATTATCTATATCCTGAAGGACTGCAGAAAGAAGTAAGCAAGACAATATGTTCAAGCAGTGTAGCAGAAGACCTGGCACTTAATAGGTTACAAGTGGTGTTCCACTGCTGCTGTAACAAATTGCCACCAAGTTAGTGGCTTAGAGCAATGTGAAATGTATTAAAGTCCTGGAGATCAGAAATCTAAAATGGACCAGCGGGGCTTTCTAGTGCTTCCTTCTCAGGCTTTAGAGGAGAATTCATGTCTTGCCTTTTCTAATCTGTAGAGTCTGCCCACTTTCCTTAGCTCACAGCCACATCGCTCTAACTCTGCTTCCATGGTCACATCTCCATCTCTAGCTCTTACATGCCGGCCTCTCTCTTTTAAGTACACTCATGATTGTATTGGGCCCATCTAGATAATTTTGGATGAGGCTCTCAACTCAACATGGAAGGATCCATAACTTAATCACATCTTCAAAATCCCATTTGGCATAAAAATCAAAACATTTTCACAGGTGTCAGCATTTAGAAGGTAAACATCTTTGAGAGGTCATAATTCTGCCTTCCAGGCCACCCTCTTGCTCCCAAAGATTCACACCTGTCTTACATACAAAGTGCATTCACCACATCCCCCCATAACTAACTCATGATAGTGTCAATTCAAAGTCTAAAATTTTCATGTAAATCTCATCAGCTCAGGCCAGGCACAGTGGCTCATGCCTGTAATACCAGCACTTTGGGAGGCCAAGGCAGGTGGATCACCTGAGTGAGGTCAGAAGTTTGTGACGAGCCTGGCCAACATGGTGAAACCCTGTCTCTACTAAAAATACAAAATTTAGCTAGGCATGGTGGTGTGCACCTGTAATCCCAGCTACCTGGGAGCCTGAGGCACGAGAATCGCTGGAACCCGGGAGGTGGAGGTTGCAGTGAGCCGAGATACTGTGCCACTGTACATCAGCCTAGGTGACAGAGTGAGACTCAGTCTCAAAAAATAAAAAATAAATAAATCTCATCAGCTCAAATGTCTAAAATCTTATCATCCCAATTACCTAAATCAAGTACTTATAAGAATCTGACCATGATGCCTCCTGGGTCAAAGTTCCTCTCCAACTATGGACCTGTAAAACTAGAAAACAGATTATCTGCTCCCCAGATGCAATTGTGGAACAGGCATGGGACACCAGTTATAGGCATTTTTGGTCAAAAAAGGAAACAATAAAAAGAAAAAACAAGTTACCACATCCAAACAATTTTGGAATTCAGTTAGGCAGTCTAGATGCAGTGGCTCATGCCTATAATCTTAACACAACAGGAGGTCAAAGTGGGTGGATTGCTTGAGCCCAGGCATTGGATATCAGCCTGGACAATGTGGTAAATCCCCACCTCTGCAAAAACAAACAAACAAACAAACAAACAAAAACAAACACAAATTAGCTGTGCATGGTGACACAAACCTGTAGTCCAACTTACTCAGGAGGCTGAGGTGGGAGAATCACTTGAGCCCAGGAAGTTGAAGGTACAGTGAGGAGTGATCACACCACTGTACTCCAGTCTGGTCTTTGGAATGAGACACTGTCTCAAAAAAAAAATTTAATAAGGAGGGGGAGGGGAGGGAAGTTTCAGTTAGGCAAACGTTAGGTTTCAAAGCCTAGAAATAATCCTCTGTGTCTCACAGCTCTGTCCTTTGAGCTTGAGGCTCTAACCTCTGAGTAACCAGTCCTTTTTCATGAGGGGTAGCATGTGTTTTCAGCCCAACAGTTTTAACAGTCATTTCCTGCCTGTGGAATTTGGGGAGTGTAATGGCCTTCTTTCATTTTATCTTCTCTGTTCCCTTCAGTCTAAATTGCCAATGTTTATGCTAGTAGGAAATATCAAAATTCTCATAGGTCTCCTGTGTATGTCATGGGGATTCATTCCATCAGACAAAAAAACAAAACAAAAAAGGTTCTTCACAGTTCTTTCCTGGATAATCCTAATATCTATTCTTCACTTCTGGTTAGATGGCCAAGGAGTACATGAGTCTCATACTTAATCTCTTCAAAGAGCCCTCTGTGGCTGAATATTGGGACTTATTGATCTTTCCAAGGAACAAGCAAAAAAAAAAAAAAAAAAAAACTGTTCAGTCATACCCTTTCCTGACATGCTTTTCTGACAGCAAATCTCCTAATTTTAGAATCTTTTGCAAATCTAGTTAGGCTGAGAATTTCCCAAGTCATCAAATCTTGGTTTCTTTTTGCTTAACAGTTCTTTCTTCAATCTATCTCTTTCCTCTCACATTTTACTAAAAGCAGCAAGAAGAAACCAGGCGGCCCTTTCAACACTTTGCCAAGTTCATTGCTTGCAAGTTCAGATTTCCACATAACTGTAGCATACAATTCAGATAAATTTTTCTGCCACTATATAACAAGGATGTCCTTTTCCTCCATTTTTCAATAACACTTCCCCCTTAGGTAGCCCTCACTGGGAGTGCCTTTAACGACCATATTTCTATCAAAAGTCTGTTCATGATGATTTAGGTATTCTCTAAAATGGTGTATGCTTTTTCTAACATGCTTCTTACTTCTTTCTGAGTCCCCAGAAGCAGAGCTGTTAGCATTCATATTTCTACTCACAGTCTGTTGAAAGATGTCTAGTCTTTTTCTCTGATGTGTCTCCAAATTCTTCTAGCCTCTGTCCAATACAAAATTCCAAGGTCACTGCCACTTTGTAAGGTATTTGTTACACTATAACCCTATTCTTGGCACCAAAACCTATTACTGAGGGTTCAATTAAAGGAACAGACCACAAAAAAAGACACTTATGTGGCCAACAAATATATGAAAAAAAGCTCATCATCATTGGTCATTAGAGAAATGCAAATCAAAACCACAATGAGATACCATCTCACACCAGTTAGAACGGTGACCATTAAAAAGTCAGGAAACAACAGATGCTAGAGAGGATGTGGAGAAATAGGAATGTTTTTACACTGTTGGTGGGAGTGTAAATTAGTTCAACCATTGTGGAAGACAGTGTGTCGATTCCTCAAGGATCTAGAACCAGAAATATCATCTGACTCAGCAATCCCATTACTGGGTATATATATAAAGGATTATAAATCATTCCACTATAAAGACAAATGCATACATATGTTTATTACAGCACTATTCACAATAGCAAAGACTTGGAACCAACCCAAATGCCCATCAATGATGGACTGGATAAAGAAAATGTGGCAGATATACACTGTGGAATACTATGCAGCCATAAAAAAGGATGAGTTCATATTCTTTGCAGGGACATGGATGAAGCTGGAAACCATCATTCTCAGCAAATTAACACAGGAACAGAAAACCAAACACCACATATTCTCACTCCTAAGTGAGAGTTGAACAATGAGAACACATGGACACAGGGAGGGGAACATCACATACCAGGGCCTGGCAGGGGGTGGGGAGCTGGGGAGGGATAGCATTAGGAGAAATACCTAATGTAGATGACAGGTTGATGGATGCAGCAAACCACCATGGCACACGTATACCTAGGTAACAAACCTGCACGTTCTGCACATATATCCCAGAACTTAAAGTATAAAAAAAAAGCTAAAAGAATAAATAATAATAATAATAATAATAAAGGAACAGACTAATAGGAGACATATTTTAAGAAATATATGATAAGGAATTGGCTTACATGATTGCAGGGAATGGCAAGACAAGTCCAAAATCCACGGAGCAGGCTGGAACTTCCAGGCATGAGTTAAACCTTCTCCCCTCAGGTGAAATTTATTCTTCAGAGAAGCCTTAGCTCTACTCTTAAGGCCTTTGGCTAATTGAATCAGGCCCGCCCAGATTATCTAAGATAATCTCCCTTAAAGTCAACTGATTATAAGCTTTAATCACATCGACAAAACACCTTCACAACACATCTACATTAGTTTGACTGAGTAACTATAGACTGCAGCCTATCCAAGTTGACACATAGAACTGACCATCACACAGGTGTTCCATTCATTATGTTCTGTCCCTAACACCGAAGACATCCTCTCATGCATTCCTGTATCTCCTTCCCCAGGGTCCAAGGCCCGATAAGCACATATAAGTTAAGTGAGTGAGTCTAACGTCAGATGAACTTATCTTTTCATCACTCTACTTTTCATTACTTCCCCCCTTACCCTCTGCTCCACCATCCAACCCCATTGATTCTGACGGTTTCCTATTGACCTACCTGCCCCCTGCCCACCCAGAAAGATCATCATCTTGTACTTTGGAAAGCCAATATTGTAAATATTGGAGCATAACCTCCAGTACATACACACATAATCATCCCACGCCTTTGACAGATGAAGGCTAAAACGACTAAAATCCTAGAGTAATTCTCTCTCCATCAAAAAATGCAAGCTCAAAAGCAACAGGAACTTCAAGGAGGAGATTCATTTGCAACTGGGTTCTAATGAAACCAGGTCCTCTTCCAAGAAAATCAAAATGTGTAACTCAGAATAGCCAATTTAGGATGCAAGAGGCATTTAGGTAATTATACTCTCAATTGTAGACCTGTTATCCATGGTGTTAGACAAGGACTAAAGGTTAAAGACACTGATTAATAATTAATAAACTATCTCATTGAAAAAAGAAATCATTGCAATATTTTGCTATAAATATTCTAGGTGACCTTTTCCTTCAGGTTTTTCTTCATATTTTGGATGAATCTGTCAGTGAAAATGTCTTGAAAGAATAAGTTCATTCCACTTTCACAAGGATGATGATGATGATGATGTTGATAGCAGCTACCATTTACAGGGCACTTACCTTGGGCCAAGCAACTGTGCTAAACACTTTACATACAATGTTTCATTTTATCATTATTATGACCTGAGGCCCTGAGAAAAGAATTTGCGTTCTCAGTGGTTTATTTGAGAAATGATCCCAGGAAACACTGGTAACAGGAAAGAAAAGTGAGACAGAGAAGTAAAAGGTAACAATAAATGGTGAATTTTAAATTAAGTAACCACTTAGGGCAACTGGGCCTTAGGAGACATCTGGGATCTAGCTTAAAATATCTACTCTACATCACAGTTATCCTACCTACAAGACAAAGGACTGGAGTGCTTATCCACAAATCCCTATCATTGGCTGCTTCCAGCACCTTCACTCCCCCTGCAAGTGAGCTAAACCTGTTTCCAAAGCCAGAAAAGACAGAGTCAGAGGGGTTCATAGTGATCAGGCTTCAGTATATAGAGGAGAGAACTGGGGCCATATAGGAAAGCCCCAGCAGCACATGCTACACAACCCTAATAAGTAGGTGGTAGCACCCTCATTTAAAAGGAGAACATGGGAACAGACGGGGTGGCTTATGCCTGTAATCCCAGCACTTCGGGAGGACGAGGCAGGTGGATCATGAGGTCAAGAGTTTGAGACCAGCCTGGCCAACATAGTGAAACCCTTTCTCACTGAAAATACAAAAAAATTAGCCAAGCATGGTGGTGGGCGCTGTAATCCCAGCTGCTCAGGAGGCTAAGGCAGGAAAATCTTTTAAACCTGGGAGGCAGAGGTTGCCGTACGCCAAGATTGTGCCACTGCACTCCAGCCTGGGTGACAGTGCAAGACTCAGTCTTTAAAAAATAAAAAAAGGAAGATAAATATGAAGCTCAGAGAAAATAAAGTAATTTGCTTAAATGATGAGGCTGGACTGAAAGCAGATCTGACTTCAAAGTCACATTCTTGCCTACTACACATGCTGACATGTGTTCTTACTTTCTCCATCTTAGTTTGAACCTTCTCACCCACACCTGGAGGACTGCAATGACTAATGCTTTCACCTGCCTCCAGTCCTTCCTGCATACCATGAACAATTTCATTTCCCTTCCTGAGCTACTTACAAAATGGAAGATCAAGTTCAAACTCCTTATTCTGTCACTCGATTCTTCCTGTGAGCTGTCCCTATGGCCACAATTTGCCTTCCTACCCCAGTCCTGGCCTACATTTCCTTCATTCAACTCACATGCCATTTTTCTTCTTTTCAATAAAAACTCACTGTGTACCTATTTTGTGTGAGACACTATAGTTTCCTCCTCTGTAAAATGGGGGTAATTGTAGGGTTATAGAGCATTAAATGACAGTGTGACATGCTTAGCACAAAGTCAGTGCTGAAGCAATGCAAGCCTGCATTATCATGAGCTCGCCCAAGAGTCATGACTTCATCTCAGAACCTGGGATGTGCCATATAGTACTTGTCACAAACACCTAAATATTAAATATGATTTCTCTGCCTCTGAGGGGTGAGCTCCTTGAGATGATGGACTGTACATTCTGGGATGATAGAAAGAACCTTGGGCTTATAACTAGAAGTCAGGGTCCAAATTTGGGTTTTGCCAATCCCTGGCCATGAGACTATGACCATATCAATCCACTCCTAGATCCTAGTTCTGTCATCACCAAGGTGGGCATGGCACCTTCCTCATGGCATTAGTAGGAACTAAATTCTCTGTCGATAATGTTTCATGAAAAGCGGGTTCTTTCCATCAAGCCTAAGTCATATTAGTTTCCGACATAGTTTACACTGAAGAATCAGAAGTCAGAGAGGGCTGGGTTTGAAACCAGATTCGATCACTTTTCAGCTGTGAGACTGTATTGGTCCATTTTCACATGGCTGTAAAGAACTACCTGACCTTGGGTAATTTATAAAGAAAAGAGGTTTAATTGACTCTGCGTTTTGCAAGGCTGGGGAGGGAGACCTCAGGAAACTTACAATCATGGTGGAAAATGAAGAGGAAGTGAGGAACATCTTACATGATGGCGGGAGGGGAAGCAAGGAGGGAACTGCCACACACTTTTAAACCACCAGATCTAGTGAGAACTCTCTCACTATCATGAGAACAGCAAGGGGGAAATCCACTCCCATTATCCAATCACCTCCCATCAGGTCCCTCCCCGACAGGTGGGGATTACAATTTGAGATGAGATTTGGGTGGGGACACAGAGCCAAACCATATTAGAGACACTGGGCATTCTGTTTCCTTCTATGAGCCTCAGCTTTCCCATCTGTCAAACAGGGGTAAGAACAGTGCCAGCATCCCAGAGTTACTGTGAGGATTAAACAAGATATTTAAAGTACCTGGCACAGTTTCTTGCACATAATAAAGTTTCAATACATGCCAACTATTATCGTTATCATTATTATTACTATGCCATCATTATCAGAAAGTTTTGAATATAGAATTACTTGAGGATAGTTTACTGAATGATGAATGAATTAAGTGCTGAGAGAAGAACATCATCCACTAAACCTGGATTTCAGAATTCTTCACATGAAAGTTCTCCAGTGGGGAAACAAAAAGCCTTGCAATTAAGAAAACTGAAAAAGAACAGAACAGGTTTGGCCCAATTGCCTAAGACCAATCATGTGTGAAATGCCTCAGAACACCTGACGGACACAGCACAGATCAGGCCAAGTCAAAACGAGAGCATGAAACAGCCGTGGAGGCCTGGAATCTGCTGAGGCCATTTCTTCATGAGACCTAGGGGTGGAAGCTGGGGGTCAAGTCTGCTTTGAGAGGCAGGATCTCAGGCTGTGTGTAGAACACTTTGGCATCTAGTGTCTCAGTGGTGAGAGGTCAGGGTGAGCATCCCTGGTGAACAGCTGTTTATTGTACCTTGTAGGGAGGCAGGGAGAGGAGAGGGAACTGTCTCTTCTGAAGAGGCCTAGGGCAAGAGGGGCAGCTGAGAGCCTCATTAAAATGAAAACAGAAAACAGGTCAAATTAGAAGCCAATCTGGCAAATTTTTTTAAAAAGCCAATCTATTTCCATTGCTAAAATGCAGATTCCAGTTGTCTGGGTAGGTCCTGGCCTCTGTAATTTAAACAAGATACCCCAGGGTATACAGATGTGGCTGGTCACACTTTGAGTAGTACGGCCTTGGATGTTACTTACCCCAGTGTTTCCAAACTTCCTTTACAATAAAAATCACCTGGGGATACCTTGTTAAAAAAGCAAGTATTCAACCTTATCCAAATACACAGAATCAAAATAGGGGTTGGTGGAGGTGGTGGGGGGTGGGGGAGGTGGAATCCCCAGAGGCTGTACGTTTAAAGAGCTCCACAGGTTATTTTTAACATCCAAGAGGTTTAGAAAACACTGATTTGGTCTGTATCAGGTGCAGCAAATTCAAATACGCACAGAACCCAGACAGATTATATATATATATGTACATTATTTTTTTGAGAGACAGATAGTCTAGCTCTATCCCCCAGGCTAGAGTGCAGTGGCACCATCTTGGATCTTGGCTCACTGCAACCTCTGCCTGCAAAGTTCAAGCGATTATCATGCCTCAGCCTCCAGAGTAGCTGGGATTACAGGCACCATGCTCGGCTAATTTTATTTTTAGTAGAGACAGGGTTTCGCCATGTTGGCCAGGCTGCTCTCAAACGCCTAACCTCAAGTGATCTGCTTGCCTCAGCCTCCCAAAGTGCTGGGATTACAGGTGTGAGCCACCTCGCCCGGCCAAGATAAATAATCTAAGATGTCCAGGAGTATGTAGACAATAGGGAACTATGGGGATTGTGGCAAATTTGGAGAAATATGCCTCAGCTAAAGGACATAGCCTTTATCCTACACAAATCAGAGATGCTGTGAAGGAATTCAGGCCCTGTTTTTTTAATCTTTTGATTTTTCACAATAAATCCCAGATTCAGAATTTTCAGTGAACTGCCTGATATTATTTAAGGTTTCTGCACAAGCAAAACAAACACACCTGCAGGTGACCATTTGTGACCCCAGAGACACAGCACATGAGAAATAGGAATCTATAGCCATGCTGAGTATTTCATAAGGCCTGGCATCATTCAAATTCTGTCCTGTAATCTGGTTGTCCCAGGAAACCCAGGTAAGATTAAAGAAATACTAAGTTTATTTGCTTTGGGCTACAATATATATAACTAAGTGTAGTTCTGCCGGTTATCTTATGTTCTGTTGATCTGCATTTCTAAGTGGTAATTAATTGCATGCTGTTAATTCATTTTTTTTTAAATAAAATGGATTAGTACTTAATTAATGTATTTTGTTTTGCTGGCAAAACGTACAGTATACCATGAAGATAAAAAAGGCCAGAAGATAGGCCAGGCACATTGGCTGATGCCTGTAACCTCAGCACTTTGGGAGGTCAAGGTGGGTGGATCATGATGTCAAGAGTTTGAGACCGGCCTGGCCAACATGGTAAAAACCCATCTCTACTAAAAATACAAAAAATTAGCCAGGTGTGGTGGCAGGCGCCCGTAATCCCAGCTACTCAGGAGGTTGAGGCAGGAGAATCTCTTAAACCCAGGAGGCAGAGGTTGAGGTGAGCTAAAAGCCCACCACTGCACTCCAGCCTAGGAAACAGAGCAAGACTCCATCTCAAAAATAAAAAGTCAGAGGATAAGAAGAGTTCCTGATGAAGAAAAGGTGAGGAACTTCAGAATAACTCAGGCCCAAATCTCTTTCAAAGATTTGGAAACTGGGTTCCTAAAAAGAGAAGTGACATGTCCAGGGTCAGAGTGATAGTGACACAGTCAAGACTAGAATCCAAGTCTTCCCTGACTCTCAAGCTAGTGAATCTTTCTAGCATAATTCAAATAGATAGCCTATGGGAGAATGAGATCTTTGGTTTTCTGCAGTCCAGAAAACACTCTTTCTTTTGGCACTTTTGGGGAGCCAACTGTCCCCACTTTTCATTCCATGTAGCTCAAGTGGGGCAACTTCAGCCTCTCCAGCCCTCAGGATATGCACATGACCAACCTGGATAATCAGTGTATTCCTATCCTGAACAATGTGATTGGTTTATTTATGGGCACGTCACTCAGAGGAGTCCGATCAGAATTAGCCCTGGGCCTTCTGATGAAGCTACCAGGAAGTGGACTCTGCACTGTTTCCTGTGAGTCGCTTAACTGATAGAATAATAATGCAACACTTCTAGTGACTATCTTGCCACACTGGGAATCAGGCTGAGGAGACGTTCCCTGAATAAAGCCATACAGGCTGGGTGTGGTGGCTCATGCCTATAATCCCACAACTTTGGGAGACCAAGGTGGGAAGATTGTTTGAGCCCAAGAGTTTGAGACCAGCCTGGGCAATATAGTGCGACCCCATCTTTACAAAAATGAAAACAAGTAACCAGGCATGGTGGTGTGCACCTGTAGTCCCAGCTACTCAGGAGGCTAAGGTAGGAGGATTGCTTGAGCCTAGGAGGTTGAGGCTGCAGTGAGCCATGATCACACCACTGCACTCCATCCCAGGAGACAGAGCAAGACACTGTCTCAAAAAATAAATAAATAAATAAAAATAAATACAGCGAATAGAGAGAAGGACCAAGTGGAAAAGCAGGAGAAAACTAAATCCCAATGACACCTGGATCTAGCCAGACTAGAAGATTCCTGCTATTTTCAGTTACATCACCAACCTTATCTGACTTCCTACAGCTGCCATTGGTTAATAACAACCGTAATGTCAAATCTTTTCATATCTTACTTTTGTAAAAATTTAGATTTTACAGATGATGTTCATTTACACTATGGCACGCCATCCTCAAAGCACCTCTGTGAGGTAAACAGGCCAAGGGCTATTTTCCACATTTTACAAATAAGATACCAGAGCTCAGAGGGGAGTGATGTGTTGCCAAAGGTCACAATGCTCACTGAAAGCAGGACAGGGACAATAAATCTGGTCTTATGACTCCAGATGAGAGCACTTTCCACCACAGCACTGTGTCTAACCTGGTGGAAATGCAGCAACTTCACTCTCTCCTCACCTGTCTCAACTTGGGAGAAGGGTCTGCCTATCCTATCATACTCAACAGGGATATGTTTCTTGACGCTAATTCCAGCTCAAAGCTTCACTGCAAAATTCTTGCAAGATACCAGTTCTGAGTTATAGGAAATATCCCAAAGTGTCCATTTCCTACCATTCCAGGGTGCCAAAGAACACAAATACACAAGAAGATATTGGAAGATTTACCGAGTCACAAGGAAAAGAGGAAATGAGAGCAAAGTAAGGAAGTTATATAAGAGCTACAAAAAATAACCCAGGGTGAAGGTCAGTCACAGCCCACAGAGCCTTGCAGCTTACATTTAGAAAGAAGAATAAGTTTAAGAACAGATAAATTAAAAAGACTTAGGGCTTCATAAATGTCAGAGCCCTGACTTAAAGTCAGTCATCCAGGCTTAAGTTAAACCAACCAAAGTGGCCAAGTGCAGTAGCTCATATCTGTAATTCCAACACTCTGGGAGGCCAAGGCAGGAGGATCACTTGAGGCCAGGAGTTCAAGACCAGTCTGGGCAACACAGCAATACCCTGTCTCTACAAAACATTTAAAAATTATTCAGGCATGGTGGTATGTGGTAGTAGTGTAGTCTCTGCTACTCTGGAGGCTGAGGAGAGAGGATCACTTGAGCCCAGGAGTTTGAGACTGCAGTGAGCTGAGATCATGCCACTGTACTCCATCCAGCCTGGGCAACAGAGCAAGACTCTGTCTCTAAAAACACACACACACAAATTTAAACCAACTAAAGACACCCTAACCCTCTCCCATTTCCACTCAGCTTCTCTCAAGTCCCTGCCTCTGAATCAGACCTTCTTGCTATGATCTCTCTCAATTGCATTCCCATGTAAAATTCTCGGGTCTCATCCCTTTTCCAATTAGGTATTTAATACAACTCTGATCCTGGTGCCACCACATAATCATTTACACAGAACACTTAATTAGCTTCTTAGATAAAAATAACATGTAATTTGTTTGGTAATTATATGTTTCCACAACTGCTGAAAGCAACTCATTATAGGAATTTGGTACACTTAGGATAGATTACCTTAATTCTATTTTCTGTTTATCAAATTATATTTGTCGGTCTTAATTGTACTGTAAATTGTGTTGAGCTGGTGAAGGTGACTACGAAGCTGTTGTTCCTTCAGGTTTCATTGTTGGTTTGCATATCCTTGGTGTTTGCTCCAGGCACTAACTCACTCTGTCTGAGATATGAAAACAAGGACACTTGTTTTCATAAGATCTTTCATATCATGCAAAGAAGAAAGTAGACAACACCTTCTAATGGCCTCCTTAACATGGTGTATTCCAGTGTGAAGTATACCGATGGTGTACGAGATAATATTAGATGATGTAGGGATACATTTTCCTTTTAAACTTTCAATAATTTAGGAGCCATTCTACTATATTAAAAAATACAAATAGCAAATCTAAACCATAATTTTAAGCAAATTATTGCTTGGAACAAAGCTTAAGTAGTTATTTATGTTTAAAAACCTTGAGATATTTAAGGATAGTGGATGCAATTAAGGAATTATTAAGAGTAATAATAAAATTATATTTATAGTCAATACAGGAGTTCTTACCTTTTAATATACTTATTGAAATTTTGAATTAAAATAACATTTCTGAGATTTGCATTAAAATAATCGGAGGGTAGGTAAAGTATTAGGGAGGAGGGAGTATTAAGAAAACAAGATTGGGCTGAGTGCAATGACTCATGTGCAATGACTCATGCCTTTAACCCCAGCATTTTGGGATACTGAGGCAAGTGGATCTCTTGAGCCCAGGGGTTTGAGAACAGCCCGGGCAAAATGGCAAAACCCTGTCTCTACAAATAAATACAAAAATGAGCCAGGCATGGTGGCGCACACTGGTAGTCCCAACTACTAGGAAGGCTGAGGCAGGAAGATCGCTTGAGCTCAGGAGATGGAGGTTGCAGTGAGCCGATATCATGCCACTGTACTATAGCCTGGGCAACAGAGTGAGACTCTGTCTCAAAAAAAAGGAAATAAGATTCTCCACAACTCACAACTTGGCTATCTTGAATAATGCCAGAATGAACATGGGTGAACATGGGGTGCAGCTATTTCTTTGAGATCCTGATTTCAATTATTTGGGATATGTACCCAGAAGTGGGATTGCTGGATCATAAGATAGTTCTATTAGGTTGGTGCAACTACTTTTAATTGCAAAAGCCACAATTACTTTTGCACCAACCTATGATTTTCAATTTTTTGAGGAACCACCATACTGTTTTTCATAGCAGTTGCATTATTTTACATTTTCCCACCAACAATGTACAAGGGTTCCAATGTCCCCACATCCTTGCTAACACTTATCTTTGGTCATTTTTATAATAGCCATCCTAACAGGTGTGAGATTATTTCACAATCACTCACTGTGGTTTTCTGTGGCATTTCTCTGATGATTCGTGATGTTCAGAACCTTTTAAATACCTGTTGGCCATCTGTATGTCTTCTTTGAAGAATCATCTATTCAAGTCCTTTGTCCCTTAATTGTCCATTTAATAATTTTCACTATTGAGTCATAGGAGTTTCTTATATATTTTGGATATTAGCCCCTTATCAGATATACAGTTTGCAAATATTTTCTCTCATTCCATAGCATATCTTTTCATTCTGTTGATTATTTCCTTTGCTTTGCAGAAGCTTCATTGCAGCATTATTCACAACAGGCAAGATACAGAAATAACCCAAATGTCCATCAAGAGGTGAATGGAGCCTGGCCAACATGGTGAAACCCCATGTTTACTAAAAATGCAAAAATTAGCCAGGTGTGGTGGCACGCCCCTGTAATCCCAGCTACTTGGGAGGCTGAGATGGAAGAATTGCTTGAAGCCAGGAGGCAGAGGCTGCAGTGAACTGAGATGGTGCCACTGCATTCCAGCCTAAGCAGCAGAGAAAGACCTCATCTCAAAAAAAAAAAAAGAGGGAGAGAAAGAGAGAGGGAGAGATGAATGGATAAAGAAAATGTGACATATATATACAATGGTAAATTGTTTAACCTAATAAAAAAAAAAAACAGAAATTCTGCTATTTGCAGTAACATGGATGAACCTGGACCATTCTGCTATGTCAAATAAGACCATTACAGAGGACAAATACTGCATGATTCCACCCATACAGGAGATCTAAAATAGTCAAACTCATAGAAGCAGAGAATAGAATGGTGGTTGCCAAAGGTTGGGGGCATAGAGAAATGGGGAGTTGATGTTCAATAGAAATAAAGTTTTAGTTATGCAGGATGAATATGTTCTGGAGATATGCTGTAGAGACGGGGTTTTACCATGTTGGCCAGGCTGGTCTCGAACTCCTGACCTCAGGTAATTCACCCACCTCAGCCTCCCACAGTTTTGGGATTATAGGCACTATAGACAACGTAGTGTCTATAGTTAACAAACTGTATTGTGCCCTTAAAATGTTCTTAAGAGAGATCTCATCTCAGATGTTCTCACTACAACAACAACAACAATAAAACAAAAAGACACAAGGAAACTGTTGAGGTGAAAGATATATCTATTACCTCGACTGTGGCCATGGTTTCACAGGTGCGTGCATACGTCCAAACTCATCAAGTTATGTATATTAAACACATGCAGTTTTTAATATTATTTAGATGTCAATAAAGCTTAAAAAAAAAAAAAGATTGACTGTGAGTTGAAGCTGAATTTGGGTATGTGAGTGTTCATTACACATTCTCTCTATTCTCTGTGTTTGCTAATCTCCATAGTAATAAGTTTGTTTTGAAATTGAGTCCATTTAAAGAAAAACTGATTAAATAATAGTGTACATTAAGGGCCAGCATGCTTTTCTGTAAAGGGCCAGATAGTAAATGTTTTAGGCTTTGTGGGCCATATGGTCTCCATAGCAACTGCTTAACTCTGCTGTTGTAACATGAAAGCACCCATAGAAAGCACACCCAGAAAAGTTTCTAATAAAACTTTATTTACAAAGACAGGCAACAGGCCATAGTTTATAGATCCCTAAGGTAGGCAATACCCTGCTATAACAAAATCCATGAAGATGATACAGGAAAGACTGAAAGAAGAACAGCATTCAGTTGTTAAGACCCTGAGTCTCCCTCCTTTAGAGTAATAAGTTCTTATCAATTGTCTTACTTGGAGACAGCTACAGAACACCCTTGGTGCCCAGTAGAAACACAAATAAAAGGAAGACAGGGACAAGATGGGAGAATGGATGCATATCCACTCATCCATTCATTCAACAACATTTTTTTTTTGAGATGGTGTCTTGCTCTGTCACCTAGACTGGAGTGCAGTAGTGTAATGTCAGCTCACTGCAACCTCCACCTCTCAGGTTCAAGCAATTCTCCTGCCTCAGCCTCCTGAGTAGCTGGAATTACAGGTACATGCCACCACACCCAGCTAATTTTTGTATTTTTAGTAGAGATGGGGTTTCACCAAGTTGGCCAGGCTAGTCTCAAACTCCTGACCTCAGGTGATCTGCATGCTTCGGCCTCCCACAGTGCTGGGATTACGGGCATGAGCCACCAGTCTATTCAACAGCATTTTATAGAATCCCCAAAAGGCGGAGGTCATGTTTGTCTGCATCAGAGAATGGTACAAGGTAAGGGAGGTACTTAGCCTATTCCTCACCATCTTCAGCTCCCACTGAGATCACCTCACATATAGGTGCCCCTCCACTGTGCTTAGCCAGTGAGAGATTAAAAACTTCCCACTGAATGTAAATTGCCATGGCTATTTCAGAGTCAGGGCTATTAATATTATTATTATTCTGACTCTGAAAGTCCACTCATCTTTGAGACTCTAGCAAGAGGTGAAGGACAGGTGTTGGGAGGTAGTTCCTGGAGCGTCTATAGATGCCATTTGCCTAAATAATGGAATCCACATTTAATAATCATGCTTGCGATAAAAAGTTTCCCCATCCCTCATGTCCACTTGCTTTTGGAGAAACTATATAAGCAACATTCCCAAGCAGATGAGGAAGCATGAAGCAAGAGACCTTGATAGTCCAGAAGCTGCATGAGAAATGTCAGTTAAATGTAGCCATGATCTTGCTAATAACTACACAAGCCCCTCCAGTGCAATTGGAAATCCTGAATCTCGAAGTGTGCTGTGATCCCAGCACTTTGGGAGGCCAAGGCAAACAGATCATTTGAGCTCAGGAGTTTGCGATGAGCCTGGACAACATGGTGACACACTACTAAAAATTAAAAAAAAAAAAAAAGCCAGGGATGGTGGCGCACACCTGTCGTCCCAGTTACTCAAGAGGCTAGGTCTCTCGAGCCTGGTAGGACAGAGGTTGCAGTGAGCTGAGATTGTGCCACCGCTCTCCAGCCTGGTAACAGAGTGAGACACTGTCTCAAAAAAAAAAATAATTTTAAAAAAAGTGTATACAGGACACAACCATAGAAAAAGCATGATGAAGATCACCCCAAAATACAAGTGTAGCATCTATCTTAAAACAAAAACAAAAATACTTATGTGACCCATGTCCCCCTCTAGATAATTCTCCATTTCTCTCTGTTCCATTTTATAGCAAAAATGATGTAAAGAGTTGGCTATAACTACCTTCCCTACTTCTGTACTATTCTTTCCTCTATGAACCCTGGTCAGGTGTGGCCACCACTGTGCTGCTAAAAGGTCTTCTGCAACCTCTGTGTTGTCAAGTCCACAGGACAATTCTCATTCCTTGTCCTACCAACATCGGACATAATGGAGAATTCCTTTCCTGGACTTACCTTCCTGGGCTTCACACTGCCCTGGTTTTCCTGCTCCCTCTCAGCCTCCTTGATGGTTTCTCCTCATCTTCCCAACCTCTCAACATTGTAGGGACCAGGAATTAGCAAACTATAGCCTATGAGCCAAATCCAGTCCACCATCCAGTTTTTGTACATAGTTTTATCATAACCCAGTCATGCCCATTCACTGATGCATTATCTAGTGCTCTTTTTGTGCTAAACTGGCAGAGCTCAGTAGATGCAACAGATCCTATGGCCTGCAAAGCCTAAAACATTTTCTACTGGCCATTTGTAGAAAAGTATGACTTAAGTTATTATTTAATAATTTTTCCTTAAAATTTTTAAATGAATTTTTAACTCAATTTTTAAATGAATTTTTCATTATGGAAATTACCAAATATAAAAGAGTGGAGAATTCTCTGACCTTAAATACTATCTAAATGTTGACAGATGCACCACAACCCAGGCTCTCTCCTGAGCTCGAGATTCACATATCTAGTCAACCTACCTGATATCTATTTCCACTTGAATGTGAAATGACTTGCTAACATGGCCAAAGCAGAGCTAGAGACATCTCCCTCTTCTCTGTGTCTTCCCCATCTCAATAAATGTCAACTCCATCCAGCATGTTAACCATACCATATTAAAACTCTAACTAAAAATAGAGCGACCATATGATCCAGCAATCCTACTGCTAGGCATATTCCCAAAAGAAAGGAAATCAGTATATCAAAGAGATATCTGCACTCCTATGTTTATTGCAGCACTATTCACAATAGCCAAGGTTTGGAAACAACCTAAGTGTCCATGAACAGATGAATAAAGAAAATGTGGTACGTATACACAATGGAATACTATTCAGCCTTAAAGAGAATAAGATCCTGTCATTTGCAACAACATGGACAGAACTGGAAGTCATTATGTTAAGTGAAAAAAGCCAGACACAGATAGACAAACTTCACGTGTTCTCACCCATTTGTGGGAGCTAAAAATGAAAACAGTTGAACTCACAGACATAGAGAGTAGCACAATGGTTTCCAGAGGCTAAAAACGGTATTGGGGGTGGGGAGCAGGGAATGGGGATGGTTAATGGGTACAGAAACAGAAAGAATGAATAAGATCTGGTATTTGAATGCACAACAGGGTAACTGTAGTCAATAACAACTTAGTGGTACAGTTTTAAGTAAATAAAAGTATAATTGGATTTTTTTCACACAAAGGATAAATGCTTGAGGTGATGGATACCGTATTTACTCTGATATGATTATTGCACATTTGCATGCCTGTGTCAAAATATCCCATATACCTAATAAATATATATAACCTACTAAGTATGCACAATAATTAAAATTTTAAAAAATTAAAGAAAGAACTCTATGACTTTGACCACTGGGGCAACCTGGGTGAAGCATAAGCCAAAATTCTCTGTACTATTTTTACAACTTTTCTATAACTCTAAAATTATCCTTAAATTTTAAAATTGATTAAGTAAAAGCCCTAGTAGTCATTCCTTCTCATTCTTTTCTTTCTCTTACTCCTCACTTCAAATCCATCAGCAAGTACAGAGCAGTCTCCTTTCTAAGCACATCCCAAATCTGGTCACTTTCACCACCGGTACCAATGCCTCCTCACTCAAGTAAACCTCCTGTCCTGTATCCACCTGGATTATGGTTATTTCCTCCTAACTAGCCTCTGTGATGCCCCCTATCCCCTCCTCACTCCAGAACTCCTACTATCCATGCAGCATCCAGAGTGAATTTTTTTTAAATATAAATAAAGTTAGGTCAATCCTTTGTTCAAACTCCTCCAGCGGTTTTCCATCACAGTTGAAATAAAACCCAAACTCCTTTTTTAAAAAGTTCAATAATGTCTCACTGAACAAAGAATGATTAAAGAATTGGGCAGACCCCGAACCAGAACAGGTTTCGAAAGGCTCAATTTCTACCATAAAGAAGATTTATGGACAGAAGAAGGAAAATGGAAGTGAGGTGCAGAAATGGCTGGATCCATTACAGCTTGGCGTTTGCCTTACTTGAACCCAGTTTGAACAGCTGGCCACCCTTTATTGACTGAAACTTGGTTGTTGGAACAATAGTGGGTTCCAGTTTGACTACACATCCAGTTAGGTTGCAGTTCACTACTTAAGGAGTAATCTTTAAAGCATGCAAAGAGGCAACTTTTGGCTAAACTTAACAATTCCACTCTTGATCAACCTCTCAGTTGAGAGACTGAGCAAAACTTTAGGCATTGGCATCACTCCATCACAATTTGGTTTCAAATCCTACTAGGAAACAGCAGAACAGTGGGTTTTATAAGGAGGGAACAAGGGTTTCAAGTTATTTTTTATAAGGGTTACAGTAGAAGGAACCTTGTTGACCTGGAATCTACTGTTTTCAGAAGAAAAACAAAACCTGGTCTGTTTTAAGATCTATTTGTTTTCAAAGTCTTTTCATGTCTAAGTCCCAGGAGAGCTGCCCTCTCTCCACCTCTCAGAACCTGTTTCCTCCCACTTCCTATCTGATCACTCTCCTACAGCCACCGTAGTCTTCTTACTGTTCCCCAGACATGGCAAGCCCGCCCTCCACTACCCACCCAGGCTCTAGACACTTGCTGTCACCTGCTGCCTATACTCCACATGGCTCACTTCCTCACCTCCTCAGAGAGACCTTCCCTGCTCAGCCTATCTTAAATACTCCACCTTCATCCATCCACAGCACTGTCTCTTACCTCTCCCTGCTTTATTTCCCTGTCTAGCGATTAACATTATCTAAAATTAATTTATATATCCATTCTATTTAACATCTAGCTTCTCCTCTGAAAGGTAAACTTCCTAATGGTATAGATCATGTCCACCTTGCTTATGGCTGCATCTGGTGCCCTGAACGTGCCTGACACATGGTAGATACTAATATATCTGTTGAATATCATGTGTGTTGAATGAACCCTACCCAGAAGGTCAGAGAAAGCTTCCCTAGGAGATGACTGCTGAGCTGGGAACTGAATGATGATGAAATGGGCATGTGTTAATTTCTTTGGTTGCATAGCAGCCACCACTGCCCTGAATGCCCTTGGGGGAATCCACACTCTTGCTGTCCACCATCTTGAGGAGTCTATTCAATGCACTTGCTTGATGAAGAGCTGAGACACGAGATGCAAGCCTTGTCCAATAGTCTTGTTAATTTTGAGTGACATGCTACCAGAGTCCTGCCTGATTCCCCCAACCTCTCAAGTTTGTGAGTTCCCCCTCTCTTTTCCTTTTCAACTTCAGATAGCCAGAGAATGTGTCTGGTGCTTATAAGTGAAGAACTGCTCCTGACATTGCCAGTTAGGTGAGGAGGGGCATTCTAGATAGGGGTAACAACTTGCACCAAGGCACTGAAGCATGAAGTGATAGGAAACAATGGGGCATGGGCCAGGTGCAGTGGCTCATGCCTGTAATCCCAGCACTTTGGGAGGCTGAGGCGGGCAAATCACCTGAGTAGTTCGATACCAGCCTGACCAAGATGGAGAAACCCTGTCTCTACTAAAAATATAAAATTAGCCAGGCGTGTTGATGCATGCCTGTAATCTCAGCTACTTGGGAGGCTGAGGCAGGAGAATCACTTGAACTGGGGAGGTGGAGACTGTGGTGAGCCGAGATTGTACCATTGCACTCCAGCCTGGGCAACAAGAGTGAAACTCCATTTCAAAAAAAAAAAAGAAGAAACAATGGGGCATGAAAATCAAATGTTCCTTCAAGGTACAAACATACTACCCTAAAACTCCATGGTTCCCTAGGGACTAAATTCCAAAGTTACAGGGCCATTTTTAGGACTTCTCTTTGCTATAGGAAAACAGGACATTTTCTGCAAGATCAACGCTTGACCAACATCATCAGATTCCATTGCATCCTTAAAGTCATATCGGGCTGGAAAATGGAAAGTTTCCTCTCCTTTTTATCTTAATTACTATAATGGCCACTACTATCTTGTGTTTCTTCAGAAATTACAGCTTTTCATAGAAACTTCTAATCCATTAACTTAGAGTCTCTACGAAGTCCACTGAGTTCGAGGCATTAAAGGCTCACCAGGTGGAATTACCAACCTGTTATAAACAAAAGAATTTCCGAGTCACTAAAACAGCCAGGCTCTGTCTGACCTCCGACCCTCCTCATCTGACACTGCAGCTTTTCCCAAGGCAGCTGCAGGTGAGACATTCATTCAAGCCAGCAGGAAGATAAATGCTGAATCTGCACAATCAAAACCTTCTGCTAACTTAGCACCATGTCTGCAAAGATGCTGTGCTTGTCCTTCGTCCTGAGAAGTAGTCACAGTGTGCCTGAGTGAGTCCATCTCAGGCACCCTGCTCCTGGCAGCAGCCACCAGGGAAGCCAGTACAATAGTAGTCTTAGCAAGGGAGGACCTAGGACTGAGCAAAACAATCAAGACACTGTAACTCAAAAATTCAGATACCTGGCAGATCCAAGAATGTGGCTAGTGTCATTTCCATTTGCTCAAAATTAGCATCAAAGTTAAGAAGAGTTAGGGGTAAAATGCAAACACCCCTGATCCAACCAAAGCGATCTGCATATGGCTCTCCATATACACCATGTACTTGGCCACCTACGTATCTTTATTCATGCTGTTCTCTCCGGCTGTAGAAGCTCATGGAAATTGTTTATTTTTGCCAAAGTTAGCATTTAACATGGACATAATGATGGTTCAGCTCCATGGATCCCATGTGCGAATCTCCCCCCAGCTCCACCATTGAAATCCTACACATCCACCGAGTTCAGTCTGTTTATTACCCCAGCATCACTAACTCTGACCTGGTTCATTCTGTGGGAGTCTAGCTGATTGTTCTCTAGCTTGATCATCCTTCTTGGTTTCATGATCAGTTCACCATTGCCTTTATTGATAAACCCACTCTTCCTCTAGTTAAACTCATTTCACCTTCTTGACAAGCAATAGTGCTGAAGTGAGAACTCTCCCCATAGCCATACCCTAAAAGATGGTACATCCAGACAATGGAATATTATTCAGTGCAAACGGGAGGTGCACTATCAAGCCATGAAAAGACATTAAGAGACCTTAAATGCATATTTTATATTTCAATCTGAAAAGGTTACATACCGTATGATTCCAACTACATGACATTCTGGAAAAGGCAAAACTATGGAGACAGTGAAAATATCAGTGGTTGCCAGGAGGTAGGGGCTTAGGGAAGAATAAATGGGCAGAGCATAGATGATTTTTTTTGTGAAATTACTCTATATGGCACTATAGTAGTGGATACATGTCATTATACATTTGTTCAAACCCATAGAATGTACAACACCAAAGGTGAACCATAATGTATCCTGTGGACTTTAGGTGATAATTATGTGTCCATGTAGGTCTATCAATTGTAACAGTTGATGTTGTTACAATCTGGTACTACTCTGGTGGGGGATGTGGATCATGGGGATGGCTATGCATGTGTGGGGCAGGAGGTAACTGGAATATCTCTGTACCTTATTTTATTTTATTTTTTTAGATGGAGGCTTGCTCTGTCGCCCAGACTGGAGTGCAGTGGCATGATCTCAGCTCACTGCAACCTCCGCCTCCTGGGTTCAAGCGATTCTCCTGCCTCAGCCTGCCAAGTAACTGGGACTAGAGGCGCATGCCACCACACCCAGCTAATTTTTGTACTTTTAGTAGAGACGGGGTTTCACCATGTTAGCCAGGATGGTCTCGATCTCCTGATCTTATGAGCCACCCGCTTCGGCCTCCCAAAGTGCTGGGATTACAAGCATGAGCCACTGCACCCGGCCTATCTTTGTACCTTCTGTTCAATTGTGCTGTGAACCTAAGACTGCTCTTAAAAATAAAATCTGAAAAAATGTTGCATAGCTTTCCCTCCCTCTGCCAACCAGTCCACAAGTACTGGATATATTGGCCATCCATCACTTACCAGGCAGTTATCTAGATGCTGGGGATACTCTATGAAGGGAATATGCCACTGCCCAGTTGGAGTTTAGCAGGGAATCTGGACAGTGATCAAGTCATTTCAAATATGATAAACCCATCAGGCATACACGAGGGGACAAACTAGTATTCATTTTTGTAGGTATTTTATAAACATTTTTCTAAACACTCTATAGGTGGGGTGATTTTACATATTTCTGTCTTGTTTCTTGTGCTAGAACATAAGATCCTTGACTTTAGTCAGAGGACAAGTCAAAATAAATTATGTAGCCAGAGATAAGTTCAGTATATTGACTTTAAGTCCTATAATTCAGACTTCAATACCAAACAATCTTTGTTTCCGATGGTTAGAATATTCCACTCTTACAAATGAACACTCACCTCACCTAGACCTGCCACTTGGACAACTGGGATGGAAAGAGCTCGCTAATGCAGAAAATCCCGGAATTCAAATATTCACTCAACAAACACTGCCTGGTCACCTACTTCACGTCAAACCCTGTGCTGAGTGTTGGAGGGCTGTCAGTGTCTTTGCAGGTGCTGTTTCCTCCACCCTCCTCCCCTATATCCACAAGGCTCCCCTCCTGTCTGCATTAAGGTCTCTGTGCAAAAGTCCTCATATCAGAGAGGGTTCATATGCATTCATTAATGCTGCCCACCCCACAGTCCAGTTTTCCTCACATTCCAGGCACATGCCAGGAGAGCCCTTTCCTGGCCCCTTGAGTCAGTTGTCGCAATCAAATGTGAGTTGAAGCCCTTAGGAGCTAGTGCTCGACTCACCACATCTCCCTCCCCACCTACTCCACAACAACCAGCCATGTTCCATCTGGGCCCACAAGTGAGGGGATGTGGCTCAGAAGTCCTAGCCAACCCTCGGTGGCCACATTGCATGAATGAGAAATAAGCCTTTATTGTTGCAAGCCATTAAGATACAGGGGCTATTTGTGCAGCATCGCCTCGCCCATCCTAACTGATACAGCTTTCCTGGAAACCCTATATTAAATGGCATCTCCTGTCACTCTCAGTCTCTTTATCCTCCTTTGCCTGTGACACTTAATGTAATCTAACATTATATATTTATCGTGTTTGTATTCTGTCCCCATGCCATTGAATATAAGTTTGATAAGCGCAGGGACATTGTTCCTCCAGCATCCTCAGTGCCCTGAACTCTGTGCCTGCATAGAAGAGGCTCAGTACATGTTGATGGAATGACTCACTGAATGAATGAACACATAAGACACTGTTCCTATCCTCATTGAGAACAGCTGGGAAGCTAAATCAACAAATTATCAGAATGCTGGAGTTACAAAAGCACAGGAATGGCACCTAAGCCTCTGGGGGGCAGCAGTCCAAGGTTTCCCAGAGGGCATGACTTCTGAGATGAGTTTTGAAGGATACAAGACAGACAGAAATAGCAGCACAGACAAATGCCAGAAAATGTGAAAGAGGCACATTTAGAGCAATGTGCTTTTTTGTTATAGTTTAGCAATCAGGGCAATGGTTTTTGTTATATTTTATTATGCCAACAAGAACAAATGTTGTATAAAAAACAAAAGGGAAGTCTTGTGATCAAACAGATTTGTGAAACATTCGTTCAAACACAGCTTAAACCACGTCTGTAGTGCAGGACTTCTCAGAGCCTTGAAGAGGCTGATATGAATTGTAAATATCTGAGGATCCCATGATGTACAGCATCTCTTAAACTTATTTTGGCCTCAACTCTTTTCTGTAGGGTTGTATTCCTCAGAGCCCTCTTTGGGAAAGTCTAGAGCAAATTGCACAATGAGGAGAGAACTGAGTTAAAGCTCAAAAGGTCAGCAGGGGTCAGAAATCAGGAATTTGTGCAGCCAGGAGTTTATATTTTATCTGAAGGCAATGTAGTACATGTGATGAATTTGCAGAGAGAAGTTTTATTACTATCCATCACAAAAAATAAATGTCCTTGTTGGTCTTTTCACCAACACCAGTAATCAACATCTGATGGGCCAGGAGACCCATGGGACTGGTATTCAGGAAGGAAGGTGTCCCTCAGCAAGTCCCTGAGCCTCTCTGAGCCTCATATTTCACATCTGTGTGATAGTTCAAGTTAAACATTGTACATGCCTTCTACAGTCCCTTCCAATTCTCATAGCAGATAATGTGACTGCAATACCATTAATGGTTATAATGTTTGCTATAATGATTTAAGGTACTATCTTTTCCTCTGAAAAAGCTCTGTGTTATTCCATTCTCACACTGATAGTAAAGACAAATCCAAGACTGGTAATTTATAAAGGAAAGAGGCTTAATTGACTCATAGTTCCACATGGCTGGGGAGGCCTCACAATTATGGTAGAAGGCAAATGAGACGCAAAGTCACATCTTACATGGCAGCAGGCAAGAGAGTATGTGCAGGGGAACTCCCATTTATAAAACCATCTAATCTCACGAGATTTATTCACCATCATCAGCACAGCACAGGAAAGACCTGCCCCCATGATTTAATTACTCCCGCTGAATCCCTCTGACAACACATGGGGATTATGGAAGCTACAATCCAAGATGAGAGTTGGGTGGGGACACAGCCAAGCCATATCAAGTTTAAAGGCTCAAAGGATTTCATAAGAAGAGACAGGAGTAAATAATCATGCAGAAATCCATTTTAAGTGGTAGGCGGGATCCTGGACAATGAAAGGGATGATCTAGCCCAGGGTCCAGGAAAACTATCTGGCTTCCTGCCCATCTGCCCACTCTGCACCTTGCACACATACCTGACTGCTTTCTCCCTAGAAGAGCTCCTGCCCCCCACAGTGATTTTCAGCACTCTTGCTGTGCACAAGGTCAGCCATTTCATGACTCCACCCAAAACTTCTGATGCAAAGACAAAGTGGAATGGACTCATGCCATAATGCTGAACTGCCTGATCATCACGTGTGGTCAGCTGTGTAGCAGAATATAAATTTTAAAAACCCAAACGATTAAACTGTCACTTCCTATTAGAGAAAGCACATTCCAAGATGCAACTAACAAGGGAAGAGAAATAAGGAAAGAAAGCATTTTTGACAGAGGCAGTGTGGCTATAGCTTTCTCCAATTCTGATTGACAACAAGATGGTTTCTCCTGCAAGTAGGCACAGATTTGCTCTTTCAACCCACGTATACTGGGCACTGAGAGGAGGAAGACAAAAATGGCAACAGCAAGGGTATAGAAGAGAAATAAATTCACAGTCATGTGGGGAGGCCATTCTGTCTCTCTTTTGGCATACAGAGACTGAGTCCATAGGAGGCAGAGGAAAGCAATTGCTTCAAGCCTCAGAAATGGAAAAGGCACCTTGGAGACCTTGACACATAAAACTTAAAGGACTTAAAGCTGAAGCAGGACTAATGATGGTATGTTTCACACTTGTATTTCTTCTTACAGTTTTCAGGGTTTTCATATACCTTATTTCATTTGATCCTAATAAGAACCCTGAGAGGTAGATTTCAACTGTTCTTTCCAAAAGTGAAGATGGAGGTTGGAGCAAGAACTCAGCGATGGAACTAGAACTATGGGCATGTGAAAGAAAGAACTAGTTATCTAATCCACCTGATGGGTCCACTGTGGAAGACAGAGTCTGGTGGGAAGTGGGGGGTGGGGGGAGCAGATTAAGGTAATTCTTAAATGCCTTGCTAAGGGTTTAGAATTTACCCTGAATATAATGTTGATATCACCAAAGCTTTCAGAGTGGAGAGTAACATGCTCAAAGCTCCCCTTTGAGCAGGAAAGCCTCCCACATAAGCAGGAAAGTTAGAATACTGAAATCAAAGTTCAGGTGGAAGGCAATAAGGACTAGGTGCCAGGGATAGAGAGGAATGAGGTCACCAAGAGTTGGGCAGTGGAAGAATTGGCAAAGCCAGTTGGCCAGGTGTGGTGCCAGAGATTGTTTTATGTTTTACATAGATGAAACGCAAAATAATATTAAAGTATGCAGAATAAAACTCTAATTATCTTTCAATCCTTCTAATTAGTCAGTGAGGAAGTCTCATTTTGGTGCTAATAGGTCTTCAACACCTTTCTAACACTTGCTAATCTTTTAAAAGAGACAATAATATGCTGTATTAGTTGGTTCTTACACTGCTATAAAAATACTACCAGAGACTGGTAATTTATAAAGGAAGAAGTTTAATTGACTCACAGTTCCAAACGGTTTGGGAGGCCTCAGAAAACTTGCAATCATGGCAAAAGGTGAAGAGGAAGCAAGTACCTTCTTCACAGGGTGACAGGAAAGAGTGTGAGTGTATAGGGAAAACTACCATTTATAAAACCATCAGATCTCATGAGAATTTGCTCACTATCATGAGAACAGCATGAGGGAAACAGCCCCCATCCTCCAATCACTTCCCTTCCTCAACACGTGGGGATTGCAATTCAAGACGAGATTTGGATGGGGACACAGAACCAAACCATATGATATGCTAAGTAAGACTTGGCAGAAACAGTAGTTTGTTATATTTTAATATTACTAATGTAATCTTTCTTTTTAGTTTTTTTTTTCCTATTTGCAGAATTTTGTTTGTTTATTTGATCGTTAGTTTGCTGTGGCCTTCTACTTATTATAAGTGAAACTGGTTTTGATTGTTGGCAGTGATATTCTATTCTCTTTTAGACTATATTTCTTTTCTTTTGAGATGGTGTCTCACTGTCACCAAGGCTGAAGTACGGTGGCACAATCACAGCTCACTGCAGCCTCAACCTCCCAGGCCCAAGTGATCCTCCTACTTCAGCCTCTCAGGCAGCTGGGATCATAGGCGTCTTCCAGTACATCTGGCTAATTTTTGTATTTTTTGTAGAGACAGGGTTCCACCATATTGCCCAGGCTAGTCTCAAACTCCTGGGCTCAAGAGATCCACCTACCTCAGTCTTCCAAAGTGCTAGGATTACAGGCATGAGTCACTGTACCTGGCACCATGTTCTTTTAAGATGTAAAGAAAAGTATTGTGGTGGTAGGAGTAGGGGTGATATCTATCCTCAATAAGTTAAGCATAGCATTACCATATAACCCAGCAATTTCACTCTTGGGTATAAACCCAAAAGAATTGAAAAAAGGTGTTCAAACAAACACTTGTATATAAATGTTCATAGCAGCACTATTCACAATAGCCAAAAGGTGGAAATAGCACAAATGTCCATCAATGGTTGAAAAGATAAATTAAATATAGTATATCCATGCAATGAAATATTATTCAGCCATGAAAAGGAATAAAGTACTGATTTATGCTACAACATGGATGGACTTTGAAAACATTATGCTATGGCTGAGCGTGGTGGCTCTCACCTGTAATCCCAGCACTTTGGAAGGCCAAGGAGGGTGGATCACTTGAAGGTCAGGAGTTCGAGACCAGCCTGGCCAAATGATGAAACCCCATCTCTACTAAAAATACAAAAATTAGCTAGGTGTGGTAGTGGGTGCCTATAATTCCAGCTACTCCAGGAAACTGAGGCAGGAGAATTGCTTGAACTGGGGAGGCGGAGGTTTTGGAGAGTGGAGATGAAGCCATTGCACCCTAGCCTGGGCAACAAGTGTGAAATTCTGTCTCAAAAAAAAAAAAAAAAGAAAAGAAAAAAATATATATGCTAAGTGAAAGACGCCAGATGCAAAAGATCACATAACAGACGATTCCATCCCAACTAGAACAAGTAAATCCACAGATACAGAAAGCAGATTAATGGTTTTTAGGAGCTGGAGGGGTGGGGAAATGGTTTGTAACTGCTTGATGGTTACTGGTCTCCTTTTGGTGTGATGGTGTTGTGGACCTAGATGGAGGTGCTGATTATACAACATTGAGAATGTACTAAATGCCACTGAATTTTTTGCTTTAAAATGTTTAGAATGACAGATTCTATGTTATGTGTATTATATTACAATAAAAAATTAGTCAAAATGGCCAAAATGTTGTGAAGATAGCATGGAAAGAAACAAAGCTTAAGAAATTCTTGTTATCAAAAAACAGAGGCTGTGGAGTCAGGAGACCTGAGTTCAGGGCCCAGCTCTGTCATCTTCTGTTACCTGCCTACCAGCAATGTCACCAAGAGTAAGCTTCTGTGACTCCCTGGGCTTCATTTTCCTCCTCTCTACAATGAGGGTGGTGCTCCTTGGATCCCTGCCTGCCACACAAGTGGGATATGGTCTCCTCACACCAAGAGAACAGAGCACACAGCACAAGTGGGAGTGGACCAAGGCCAGGTGAACTATGGATGGGATGTAGACTTGGGCAGGTTCATTTCTACCTTCTAAATTCTACCCCAGCGAGTACCCAAGCCCTGGCTTTAGGAACCATGATAGGGCTGCATGAAGCAGGGACCTCACTACAACATGTTCTAAGTAGGATTTTGGTAATAAGGATTAAAGCCCCATCTGCATCTCTCGTGTTGTCTCTGCGTTGCTGATGATTCGTCTTCTTCATGCAACTGCTTGGAGGGCATCAGAGACTTTCCCACACTCAGTGGAGCCAGAGATTTTGGCTGTTTTAATGAATTCTTCTAACCCATTGCAGTACCCCAAATTGACCATAAAAGTTAACAGATTTGTTTAAGAAATAAAACTTGATCTCAATATATTGTGGAGGAATGCTCAATCTAACAGAAAGCTCACTGTTAATTCGCTCTTCCTCTTTCTCTACTCCCCAGCTAGCCTGAATACCTCGAGTCTCTTCACCCCTCCAGGCACAAAAGTAATGAGGAAATTTTGCTTGGGAAGAATTTGGTGGAAGCACATTCGTGGTTCAGACAACTTCCTGGAAGGCCAGGAGTGAACAACCTGAATCATCCTTCTCCAGAATGTATTAAGCGCTAATGTGCACAAGCCTCTGTGCCTTCTGCAATCTGCTCTGTTCCCTCATTCAATCTGCTGCAGTGTTTCTCAGCAACTAGAAGCCAACTAAAAGCATTAACATCCTCAAACACAAAGCCCTGCTTGGGCTGGACACAGTAACAACATTCAAAGCCAGCCCCAAATAGGGTAATGGATCCACTGGATACTGGGTAGATTAAAAGGTGGGAACACCAAGAGACACTTGTCCATTTACAGCTTCGAAGATTTTGTAAAATGTGGGTCCCCATGTGTAATGACATATTATTTTATTTTATTTTATTTTATTTTATTTTGCATTTCCTTTTTTTTTTCCTTTTTTAGCTTTTATTTTAAGTTTAAGGCTACATGTGCAGGTTTGTTACATAGGTAAACGTGTGTCATGCGGGTTGGTTGTACAGACTGTTTCATCACCCAGGTATCAGTCCTAGTAGTACCCATTAGTTATTCTTCCTGATTCCCTCCCTCCATGTGTTCTCATCATTTAGCTCCCATTTATAAGTGAGGACATGCAATATTTAGTTTTCTGTTCCTGTGTTAGTTTGCTAAAAACAATGGCCTCCAGCTCCATCCATGTCCCTGTGAAGGACACAATCTGGTTCTTTTCTTATGGCTGCATAGTATTATGTGGTGTATATGTACCACATTTTCTTTATCCCGTCTATGAAGACATTAATTCTTAAACAAATACTATGTCAATGGTATTGTCTGGTGATCAGACCTCAAAACCTATAACAGGGGTTTCTCAACCCAGGATGACTGAGCCCCAGGAGACATTTGGCCATATCTAAAGAACTTTTTGGTTGTCACAACTGAGAGGGCTGCTACTGGCATCTACTAGGTGCATAAACACCTTGCAATGCACAGTACAGCCCCCCACAACACAAAATTATCTACCAAAATGTCACCAGTGCTGAAGCTGAGAAACCCTGCCTGAGAGTCAAACTAGCTGGGTTCAAATCCTAGCTCTACCACTTACCACCAGCATGAATTTGGACACATGGCTTAAGTTCTCTGGGTCTCAGTTTCTTCAACTGTAAAATGAGAATAATAATGATCCCTATCTTGCCTGACTGTTGCAAGGATGAGAAGTGTTGATACATAGACTATATTAGTATTAGAAGAGGTGCTCACTGCATAGTATGTTCTGTTTTACATGTCAAGCAATGTGCTATACACTTGTCACAGATAATTCTTAATCTTTACACCTACTTTGTAAAATTACACACACACTTTGTAAAATAGTAGTTAATTCTAGGTAAGAAAGTTAAGGCTCAGAATGGTTGAGTGATTTGTCTAAGGACAGATACCTCAAGAGCTGAGGAGCCAGGTTTTGGGGTTTCAGGGTTCAAAGTACACACTACCCCAGGGTTCTCAAACAGAGGCACACACAGCTCAGCAGAACACACATGCAGAGCACAAATACGGTAGAACTCCCTAGAGCATTACTTTTATTTATGATATGGTTTGGCTGTGTCCCCACCCAAATCTCTTCTTGAATTGTACTTCCCATAATCCTCACATATTGTGGGACGGACCTGGTAGGAGGTAATTTAATCATGGGAACAGTTATCCCCATGCTGTTTTCATGATAGTGAGTTCTCACAAGATCAGATGGCTTTATAAGGGGCTTTTCCCCCTTTTCCTTGCACTTCTCCCTGCTGCTGCCATGTGAAGAAGGAGGTTTTTGTTTCCCCTTCTACCATGATTGTAAGTTTCCAGTGGCCTCCTGACCATGCTGGACTGTGAGTCAATTAAACTTTATTCCTTCATAAATTACCCAGTCTTGGGTATGTCTGTATTCGCAGTGTAAAAATGAGCTAATACAACTTGACTATTTGGTAAAGGGAAAAATGGACACACATACCTTGAAAATCATTTTAAACTATTTTTGCCTCAATACCAACAGTCACATTATGAGGGAGGAACCATAATCTGCATGAATTTTTAAGATAAAACTCAGAGGAAAGGCCACAAATGGCACAGCCTGACATGCAGAGCACGTGTTTATCAGATGCTCTGCCTGTATTGGTTTCCTATTGCTGTTGTAACAAGTTACCACCAACTTAATGGCTCTAAGCAGCACAGATTCTTTCTCTTACAGCTCTAGACATCCAAATTCTGTACTGGGTCAAGGAGTTGGCAGGGCTGCATTCCTTCCGAAGGCCCTACAGGAGGACCTATGTCCTTGCCTTCTCCAGCTTCTGGAGGATGCCGGTATTCCTTGGATTGCAGCCCGTTTCTCCATCTTCAAAGTGCATCACTCCAATCTCTGCTTCTGTTGCCCCATCTCCTTCTCTGACTCTCACCTCCCTGCCCCCCTTTTATATGGACTGATTATAAATTGGACTTACCTAGGCTAATCCAGAATAGTCTCTCCATTTCAAGATCCTTAATTTAATCACATTTGCAAAGTCCCTTTAGCCATACAAGGTAAGTATTCATGGGTTTCAAGAATTAGAATGTGGATGTCTCTGGGTGGGAAACAGGAGGTGGTGGGGGCACGATTCTGTTTACCACACCCCCAAGGCTATTTGAGTAAAAGTTCCTGAGAGGCATTGAACCTGGAAGTCCTAGAAGGGTTTTAGGAAGGATTCTAAGACAGGGACTAAGTTCCTTAAAACAGGAGCCTAGTGTCCAGAAAGGGAGCACACATGAGAAGAACAAAGTCAGTGCTAGAGTAGGTAGAGGTCTGGGTTCTGAGCTGAGGTGTCTGGACTCCCCTGAGACTCACGTACAGAAGAGGAGTGAGGAGAAGGCTTGGAATTAAGCGCCAACTACCTCCCAACCTCTCTGTATTAATTTTCCCAGGCTGCTGTAACAAAGGATCACAGTCTTTCTTACAGCAAAGGTGGTTTAAACAACAGAAATGTAATTTGTTCACAGTTTGAATCCAAAAGTCCAAGATCAAGGGAGCAGCAGGATTGCTCATCTGAAAACTGTCTCCTTGGCTTACAGATGGCCGTCCTCTCCCTGTGTCTTTACATGGTCTTCCCTTTGTGTGTTTATGTTTGTGTCTTAATCTCCTCTTCTTATAAGGACATCAGTCATGCTGAATTAAGGCTCACTCTTATGCCCTCATTTTATGTAATTACTCCTTAAGGACTACATCAACAAAGCTCCACATTCGGAGATACTGGGGGTTAGGACCAAACTTATGACTTCTCGGGAGACACAATTCAGTGCATTATCAAGCAACAAACAACATCAGGGTTCTCTTACCCTCAGATGAAGCCAGAGATGTGTTTCTTTCTGCTGAAGCCCATTTGAAAACCTCCATGAACCAGGACAGGGATGGAGAATTTACCACTTTGGAGGAGGAAAGGAAGCTACAGACATTACAAGTAAACTAAGCACATGATCCCAAGAAGGCACATCCAAGGTTCTCTTTTGAAAGTTGATCTTTAACAAAGTTAATTTAGGCTGTGGAGTATTTTTTGGTGAGTTACAAGATTATTTTTATGCTTCTGCAAATGAGCACATCACACCCCAAAACCAGATACTAAAACAGGTCTCTTCATTCAACCCCAATGAAAACAGGAATTGCTTGGGAATCTCTTGCCCTAGAAGACAGGGAACATGCGAGTAGGGAGTGGGTGGAGGAATGGACAGCTGGCTTCAGCTCCTGTGCTTTTCATAGGAGGGAGGCATGCTATTGAAGTACAGCTAGAAAATTAACCCATAAGAGACGGGCCAAAGCACCAGGCTCGGAAGGTGGAAAATTAGAAGGAAGCACATTTCTATTTCTACATTTTAGGAAAGAGATCTTCAAATGTTGTCAGCCCTACCTCCCTTTTTCAGGGCATGGCTGATATACGGCAGAGGAGACAGCCATCCTGTATCCTTTTCTAGACAGTTCCCCAAGAAACCTTCTGCATATGCATTGGCATAAAAGACACGTGAGATCTCGCTAATATCCTGGCTGGTATGCACTGGTGCAGCCAAATTGGTTATTAAAAGACTGAAATACTTCTGTTTTGCTTGTGAATAGCCATATCTTCCAGGAACCCCAAGTGCCCGCTGCTATTCAGCCCCTCCCTTGGGAACCCCCCACCTCCTCATCACCAGCTACTAATGGATTAACACCTGACACAACAGGTGCTCCAGCATCCTACAAAGTGTCTATTCTGATTCATCTATGATCATGCTCTAGTGGTTAAATATTTTGAATATTTCTCACAGCTGTTAATATCAAACCTGAATCTCTCCTACTTTTGTTTAAAACTCATTTTACTGCCCCCTGCCACCCAGGCAATATCTCTTTCCTACCACAAGGCAGTTCCTGTTACAACTTCACCCTGCCTCTGCTTTTTTAGAGAAAGGAACAAACAAGGTCTTCCCATCACTACTGTTCCCCACAAAGCCTGGCACACGAACATGACTCCAGCCCACTTGGACCTGAGTCTCTACCTAGACTCTTGGCAAATCATAATAGTGGGGCCCCACAAAATGATTTTCTGTTGGGAAATTTTACATATTAAAGCGGTGTTTGAAATAACACTGATACAGAGACAACGGTTGAGCAATGCCTGGTGATAAAGAATGAATAATCATAGAACTCCCTGCCAGGCTTCAAAATATTTATTATTTTTTAGAAATTCAAATTATTCCACTGTACTTTATATTGGAAGCCATCATTCTCTGAGGTTTTCCATTTACACAATGGAAAATATCAAAGCAGTTAAAATATGCAATACCAAGGGAATATAAAAGTGGTGATTAAATTAAAATATATTCCACGACAGGTGTCATAAAAGAGATGCAAATTATAACAATGAGATAATATTTTCATCTAGCCAACTAAAAAAATTTCTGTTTCAGGAGCCGGCCAGAGTTAAGTGACAGAGATACTTAAGACATAGTTATTGGAAGTATCCAGTAGTTCAGTCTTTCAGGGAACGAATTAATGGAACCTTAATTGGTTCTACATTGAGAATTTAAAAAATCATTTAATTTCAGTAATGAATTTTATTAAAAGCCAATAATCTGTGATGCAGACATTTCCCTACAAAGATGATAACTAAGGTGTTGGTTTTCATAGCAAAAAAATGGGAAAATCCAAATTATCAAGTAAATCATGAAAGATCCATAGAATGGAAAACACAGAAGATAAAAATGTTTACAAGTAATTTGAAAGCTTCATGATAAGAATTTTAAGCATATTATAAGCTATCTGTGAAATTACATAATTAGTATGTATTTGTAAATAAGGTATAGTAAAACAAACTAGAAGGAAATAAGCCAAAATGTTAATAGCAGTTGTCCGTGGATGGTGAGATTAAAGGGGATTTTTATTTTCTTTATACTGCCCTGATTCTCACAAAATCCTCTAAAATACACATGCATTAGATTACTTGTATATTAGCTGTAATTACCTTTTTAATAGTTCTTAAAGTTCTTGTCTTGTTGAGGTATATATACTGACATATTTACTAATAACTACAGTGATGTCTTGGATTTGCTTTAAAATGACCCAGCAGTGGGTCCATGATAGAAGAGGTGGGGGAGGGGAGGGGAAGGGAAAGGAGGGGAGGGGAGGGGAGGGGAGGGAAGCCTAGAACCAATTAACCAAAGTACAACCATTAGCAAATTTGTTTTTAACTAAAGTGCAAATTTGACCATGAAGCTGAGGTCTTCACCCATGGCCTGCCATTGTCAAAATCCCATTCGTGGAAGCCATGCTTACAACCTAGCACCAGAACTACAGCAAGCCTGCCTTTTCCTATAGCTCTGCAGCTTCTTCATACAGTTCTGAGTCTATTCACCCAAGACAGCTAATACTACATTTCCTCAGTCCTACAGATACCTTAGCATTAAAACAATTCGTCTGGAAAATATGAATTTTTCTTTCACCCCTAGGACAGCAGACTAGCAAGACAATATGGATTTCAAATGCCACTCACACTTCCTGGCCAGGTATTCTTAATTTGAAGAGACAAGATAGAGCAGGAGACATTCAGCCATTTGTGACAACAAAACAGAAATGTCCACAAATCTCAGTGTTTGATGGCAAGAAATTCCATCCAGAGTAGAATTTGGAAGCTATTAAGATATCACTCAAGCCTGGCAGCCTTGAGGAACAGGTTAAGAGGAGAGGAAGGCTGAGACTGTGAACTCTCTTCTGCTCCTCCGTAAGGCAGTCCTCCCTCTACAGCTCATCCTCAGCCATTAGGGGATGACAACCTGTAGGGAGAGGCACCTAGGACACCAGCCTCTTCTAGACCAGCTCTTCCAACTTGACCCCAGATCCTGACCCACGGACCTATAGATGAGGTTGTTCCTCCTCTGCATTCCTGTGATCCCATGAATACAATCATACTGGACTTGCATTATGACTCTCCCCAGCTAGATTCTGAAACAAGTTCATCACAGACGCATCCACAAAGCATTCTGGCCCAAGGACAAAGCCAAGAAACGTATGAAGAATGACCATACATTTGACGCACGAACAACACACTCCCTCTGCCAACCCCTGGGGCAGCAAGACCAAATACAAAAATTTCTTCTCCCTCTGCCAACCCGTGGGGCAGCAAGACCAACCCTTCCTCTTCCTCCTCTTCCTCAGCCTCTTCCATGTGAAGACAAGGATGAAAACTTTTATGATGACCCATATTTGCTTAAATAGACAACATATTTTCTTCCTTATGAATGTCCTTATGATTTTCTTTTCTATGGCTTACTTACTTAAGAATCCACCATGTAACACATATAGCATACAAAATTTAATTTATTAATTGACCATCTTTGTTATTGGCAAGGCTTCTGGTCAACAGTGGGCTATAGTTTATGGGGAGCCAAAAGTTATACATGGATTTCATCTGTATGGGGATCAGTGCCCGTAACACCTGCGTTGTTCAAGAATCAACTGTATTAATAAACCAATAAATAAATCAATTCCAAGAAAGTCTATGAATGGGTTTCAGAGGTTCTGTGAGCCCCTGAAATTCCACATAATATTGAATGCATGTTTATGAACATGCACTCCTCTGGAAGGGTCAATAGCATTAGCTAGACTTTGAAATGGTCCCTGACTCCCTCCAAATGACCCCAAATTATCTTAAATTCCTTGAGTGAGTTTGTGAGCCAAGCTTCAAGGTATCAATGATTTTTGGAAATCACAACTTACATTTTAGAATGAATTTATTCTTGTTTTGGCAAAAAAGTCACTGTTAGGGAATGGAAATGATTATCCTTTTTCAAGTCAGGGACTGAAGTTTAAGAGAAGATCCTATTAATATGCCAACTTTAGAAAAAAAATAACAAAAATAAACTGCCATTCCAATTAAAATTTTCCCTCTTAATATGGGTAACACAGTCACCTCCTTGGAAAGGAACCTGAGTCTGAAGATCTGCAATGCATTCATGGAACAAATATTCTTTCTATGAATGCTCTATTGTATTATTTAGATTTTTTTATTCTGTACATCATCAATTTCAAAATTTTAAAAATGAAGACAAGCCCAGGCATGGTGGCTCATGCCTGTAATCCCAGCCTTTGGCCGAAGTGGGCAGATCACGAGGTCAGGAGTTCGAGAACAGCCTGGTCAACATGGTGAAAACCTGTCTCTACTACAAATACATAAAACTACCCAGACATAGTAGTGCATGCCTGTAGTCCCAGCTCTTCTGGAGGCTGAGGCAGGAGAATCACTTGAACCTGGGAGGCGAAGGTTGCAGTGAGCCGAGATCATACCATGTGCTGCACTCCAGCCCAGGCAACAGTGTGAGACTCTGTCTCAAAAAAAAAATGGAGACAATATATCAATTGCCATCCCATGGAAAGTTACAAAATTTTAATGGAAAAATAAAGCATTTGGAAAGCAATTTTGGGTTCGTTTTTCTTCGGGGGGAAGTGGGAAAATGAGAGAAGTGAATAAACAACAGAATAGTTTCTAGAGCATTTTCTGCCATAAGCAGATGTTCCAAATGCAGGAGAATACAATTAACAAAAAAAAAAAAAAGAATAATTTGCCAACTGAAAGACCAGAGAGGAGTCTGGCTGGCTCCTTAGAATACAAACATATTACTACAGTAAGATGTGCAAAAGAAGGTGAATATACTTCATAATGAGTAATAATGATTAAACTGATGCAAGTGCAAAAACACCCCATTTCGAGATCATTAGCAATTATTCTAAACATTGTCTTCTGCAGATGAGCTTCTTAGCCAAAAACATTTTCACTAGTAAATATGATGCCAGTTGACCTACTTACATTTATATTTATATATGTCTGTATGAGTTGATATATACATAGGTTTTCTGCTTTTCAAATATTTTCTACCCTTCAGGATAATGTAAAGTCCTTTGGGAACTTGAGGTGACGCAGGGATTATAAATTCCTCCTCCATGCCAGGCAAATTTATACTGAATTACTCACACATTTGGAAAAAGTGAGGATGTTGGTTTTCAGCCAAATCCAAGGGCCTAAAGCACCAAGGCTTAGAGATTTTTTTTTTAAATCAAGGTTTGAGAGGTACAGAGTGTCTGAATAAGAAAGAGTCTCAGAGGTGACCCAACCCAACCTTGCAAGCCCAATTTTCCACCCCATTCCTGAGGGACAGTCACTATTAGCTCAGTCATATCCTGACATATATTTCCTATTCCATGACACCTCACAGTCTTCTGTTAGAGATCTAATTGCCAAAGCTTATTCCTCATATCAAGAAGAAACTTTACTCCTTATAATTTTACTCTCAGCCAGGTGCGGTGGCTCACACCTATAATCCAGCACTTTGGGAGCTGAAGCAGGTGGATCACCTGAGGTCAGGTGTTTGAGACCAGACTGGCCAACATGGTGAAACCTTGTCTCTACTAAACATACAAAATTAGCGAGGTGTGGTGGCAGGTGCCTGTAATCCCACCTACTTGGGAGGCCAAGGCAGGAGAATCACTTGAACCCAGGAGGCGGAGGTTGCAATGAGCCAAGATTGCACCATTGCACTCCAGCCTGGGGTACAAGAGTGAAACTCCATCTCAAATAACAACAACAACTAATAATAATAATAATAATTTCACTCTCATGTCTGTCCCCAGAGCAACGATAACAAAATTAAGACTAAACCTTCTACCTTACAACAGCCCATCAGGCATCTGAACACTTCTCCCATATCCCCTCTGAGATTTCCCTTCTCCAGGCCAAGCATCCCTAAATACTTCTTCTGAGACTCTTAGCATATTTCATTTAGAGTCTACACAATCCAAAAGGCCCTTTTTCTGCACACATTGCAATTTTTCAACACCCATCTTTAGCTATCGCTCCTCAGAACTAAGTGCAATTCTACATATAATGGTGTTAGTGTTGCTGGAGCTATCACTAGTTGTACCACTGAGGAATCACCCCATACCCCTGATAACAGAAGCAATTTTGCTCACTGGCAATTACCCATTCTCAGAGAGGAATCCTGGATTGTCAATCTCTATCATTAATGTTTCAGCGGTGGAAATGTGACCTAGTTCTGGCCACTGAAATGTAAGAGGAAGTCTACTCTAATAAAGGATAGAGGCCCTAGAAGAAGGCTTATTTTTCTCTCCCGTTTTTTCCTGTTTTGAATGCTAGGAAGTGAGGATGTAATGAGTGGAACAGAAGCAGCCATATTGTGACTCAGATAAACCAGCAGCTGAGGTAGGCAAAGTAGAAGAATGAGAAGGATCTGAGTCCTCAATGGGACATTAAGTCACTAATCTAGACCTGAGGCTCCTTACAAAGCAAAAAATTGAATGTCTTTAATGGTTTAAGTCACTGTTGGTCAAATACTATGTTATTTGCACCTGAAAGCACTCCTAACTATAGAAGAGGTATAATGGAGCTATCACCTTCCTTGATTTAAACATTGTATTTCTATAAATGTGGCCTCCACTTTTCATAAGGCCACAATATATGTGGCCTCCACATGTATTTCTAGATATGTGGCCTCCACATATCCCTACTTAGGATCTGCTGAGCTTCTGGTCAATACAAACAAGCAAACAAATAAAAACTCTGTATTTGACTACCATTATCTCACATACTCACAGAAACCATATCATTAACATAAATGTGTGAATCACCCTAGATAGGAGATAACAGAGTGGGGAGGGCTGTAGTAAATTTGAAAATGTCTAAAGACATTAAAATTCCAGCATTTTAAAATGCTGTACTGGTGAAACAAAATGCATCTATGAACCAGATTCAGCGTGCAGTACACCAGTTCATGACCCTTGTAAAAATGTAATAGCTGGAACAGGGGCAGTCACATTTTGACTAAGTGAGTTGGAAAGTCTCATATCCCCCTTTCTGCAATAGTGAAAATTCTTCTTAAAACTATTGAGAAAGGTTGGTCAACAGGCACAAACTTCCAGTTATAAGGTAAATAGTTTCTAGAGATCCAATGTATAACATAGTGACTGGTGATAGCATTGTGACAATACAAAAATGTATTGTATACGGACAATTTGCTAAGACAGTACATCTTAAGTATTCTCATCACACAATAAAGGTAACCATGTGAGGTAATTGATATGTTAATTAGCTTGACTGTGACAATCATTTCACATTTACGTGTATATCAAAATATCATATGGGGCTGGGGATCGAGGCTTATGCCTGCAATACTAGCACTTCAGGAGGCTGAGGGAAGAAAATTGCTTGAACCCGGGAGTTGAAGACCAGCCTGGGCAACATGATGAGACCCTGTCTCTACCAAAAATTTAAAATTAGCAGGATATTTTGGCACATGCCTGTGTTTCCAGCTACTTGGGAGGCTGAGATGAGAGGATCCCATAAGCCCAGGAGGCTGAGGCTGCAGTGAGCTAGGATCATGCCACTGCACTTCAACCTGGGCGACAGATTGAAACTGTTTTCTTTAAAAAAAAAAAAATTGTGTTGTACACCTTAAATATATACAAGTTTTCTTTGTCAATTAACCTCAGTAAAGCTGGGTAGGGTGTAGGGGGAACCTCCAGTGCAGTCTTAGCATGACTCCATCACTTTGATCTGAAGTTTTGAGTTTTAATTCCATCATCCAACATCTTATTGCTTTTAGTCAAGATAACAAAATACAAACATCAAAATTTGTTATTCATCTTGAATTTAAGCCCCTTCTCTAAACTAAGTGGATTCATAATCATTAACTGGAAAGGGTAATAAAATAAGAGCAAAAGAATAGGAACCCATAGTCCTGGGTTCTAGTTACAGCTTTGAACAATGCACAAATTCCTACAGCTTCCAGAACCTTTATTTCCTCATCTGAAAACAGAGATTCTTTAAACAAATACCTCTGGAGCTGCCAGATTCCCCAGGCTATCACTAAGCTATTAATCCTTGACAGAGACTAAATGAGAAACTATATATGTCCACACTCTAAATCCCTAAGCCCTGTGCAAACATATGGTCCAGTTGGAGTCATTTAGTGCAAAGGTCAATGAGATAGTCTTCTCCTAGGATCACTTTCACGCTGGCCACATTTAGCTTCGATTTGCCAGGACAAAGCTCTCGGCAAGTCCTATGAAGGCAAAGGAAACTTCTGGTTGTCCCAGTTGAGAAAATATAAATAATTTCATGTTAGACCCTCCACTTCTGACAGTCCTGTGGGATTCACTTCCTTTTGCAGAGCATACCCTCATGTAACCACATCACCCTTAATCACACTTTCTGGCTATTAAAAAATACATGTACACTGGAGAAAACTAAAAACTGTGGACACGATAACAATAGCATTCCTGTAATAAGCATTTATTTTAAGGTAAGCACTGAGATATGGACTAATACCCATGATGTCATTTAAATCTCACAACTCTATAAAGTGGATGCTATTATTATTCCCATTTTACAGATGAAGACATTGAGGCTCATGATATTAAGAACTTCCCCATTTGAATTCCACGATACTACAAAAAATTTAAAAAATTTAAAAAATAAAAATGAAAAAAAAGAACTTCCCCATGATCACCCAACTGGCAACAAGTGGAATCCCTGAATTTAAATTCAGGCAATCTAACTCAAAGTACAATATGTTAACCACCGATAATGACATTCTTTAAAAGATTAAAGCAGCCATGAGTCTACCACCCCAAAGATAACCACTATTCATATTTTGGTATGTTTTGCTGCCAGTCTTTCCTTGAGGGGACATATAATTTTTAGAGCTGGAAGAGATCTTAGTGATAATTTTGTCCAAAATCCTCACTATGCAGGAGAACCAGAGGTTCACACAGGTAAAGGGCCTTTTCCAAGGTGACACAGGTATTTTTGGAAATTAAATTTCATTCTTCAGCTTTTTTGTCTAAGGTTTTCTTGGATCTTCCAACTCAAGTTGATTCATCATGGCCACATGGAGTACTGTGTTGAGAAGGCCTTAAGGCCAGTGGGCTCAACAGGGCCAGCTATTACAGGAGATGAATGATGGCAGCAGTGAACATGGAATCCACAGTTGCATACATGCCATGAATCTGCCATCTTACCCAGGAGCAGTCCCTGGAAGAGACAGAGAACTCCCAAGAAGAGCCCTCTTGACAAATGTCAGCTACTTTCCTCACCTACGTCACAGGGCCCATACCCCAATGCCTTCAGGGCACTATGTACGTTAATATAAATGAGTGAAGTGAAGTGATTGCTGGGAATTTAAGAAAGGAGGGGTGTCTGTCCTGTCCCAGGATGACAGTGGGAGGGCAGGTATGGTGGGGGGTGGGGTGGGGGTTGAAATTCATCTCCAGCCAACTGTTGCCATGGAGGAAAGCGGGGCCAATGTGGCCAGATCTTCTGATTGTTTCAAAGCAGCATGGAGTTTGGATTTTCTTTTTAATGGTATGTCTTCCAACTTTAAAACGTTGGCGAAGAATTCCGATTTGAAATATCAAGGGTGGGGAATGCAAGACAAACAAAAGACACCAATTAATAGCCTTATAATGTCTCATTTATGTGATGACCTATCAGAGGCTACCAACGCTCTATTACAAACCAGAGATTCAGTTCCTGTTTCTCTTCTGCACAGCCCTCTTTCTCTTTCCCCACTCACTCTGCCTACAGTTTTCCATCTGAGGCTACGAGAAAGAAGATAAACACCACTCCAAACCCACCAGACCACAGCTCTCAAGGGCCCAAATGTTTACCAGCAACCCCTGAGGACTATTTGGAGTGTGAGTCATGCTACCAGGAGGATGCCTGTTGCTCTCTGATGACTTATGTGAGGAGGTGTTGATGATCGCATCTGACATGCCTCATGGAAAATACTAAAGATAGGTCTCCCCACTCTCCCAGGAACTACCTGATGCCTCTTTAGCAGGAGCTGAGTGGGCTCCACCAACATTCCTATCTGCGTGTCTGCCCTTTCCAAGAGCTTTCAGCGTTTAATGGGAACACCCATCACGGGCATCCAAACTCCGGAGCTGCCAGGTTACAAGAGCACCAACTTCCACCTTCTGCTGATGAGCTATTAGTCAGCAGTTCTCTACAGGCCTTTTGTATGTAACCCCCCAATTTATGTTAATCTCCAGGATGGCTGGTAATTGTCTGCCCACTAGAGAGAAGAGAAAAATTGGCACACACCTAAGAAATCAGTCAGCATTGAAGGAAGAAACACTACAGGAATGCTCTGAACCATATTGTGATATGTTCATCCAGAAGCTCCAACAAGCTGGCATCAGAGTCAATGACTTGATTCATTCAATCAACAAACATTTACCATGTAACAAAGGCAAAGGGCAGGACAAGTGCAAGGTGCCAAAAAGGATGCCCCTATGGAATACAAATGAATCTTATTAATGGTGGAAAGAGAAAGAAATGGTTAAAGTACTTGTGGTATGAACGGAACACTCTGCAGCCATTGAAAATCAAGTTTGAGAAGTCTATGTAGTGATAAAGGAAAATTCCAAGAATACATAATCAAGTTTAAAAAAAATATATAAAAGCAGGTTGTGAAATAAAACTGGGTCAAAATCCAAGTGAACACACTCAGTAACCTTCCTTTTCTGCTCTTAAGACATAGAATTTATAAAGAAATCTGAAGTTATTTTTAAATTTACATAGTATTGCTTGGAAATAAGAAAAAGGAATCACATATCAAAAATAGAGAGAGCTCCCCAAAAATAAATGAACTGAAAGATGGGACTCTAGGGTTTCAAGTAGGAATCAAAGCGACATAATCCATGGAGGGTGAATCCAATATGAGTGATGAGAACAGAGGTGTCAATGTCCATCCAGGGAAAAATGGGAAAAACTGGACCTAGAATCATTCTGCTAGCTATGGATGGTGCTGGAAATTCACACCATCCACCAATAGTAATAGCCAAAAAGCAGGACCCTATCTGTGTCAAAGAGCCAAAATGAAGTCACCTACATGAGACAGACTCCCAGTCCTGCACCACAGGCCATGTAGAATGGAAAAAGAGTACAAAGTTGAGTTATTGACATGGGCTCTGGTTTAAAGCACACACTTTTATAGATACAGGGCTTAAGAAATCAAAGTTGCTTGAAAGTAAGTTTACAAACAAAAATTAAAGAGCGTATGTGAACATCCAACTAACTGTCTTTATAAATGAAGGAATTCACAACTGAAGAAACAAAGATGCTGGAGCAATCAGAGAAGGACTTCATAATACATATTTTTAATCTTTGAAGGGACAGGGGAGGAAGTTATATGCACAAAATGAGAAGAGTTATTCATTATTTATAAAGAAAAAAAACAGGGAGGTGTAAAAAGGGACCAATTATTATCTAGGAAATAAAGTATAACCTTGTTGAAATCTATAACTCAACAGATAGTCAAAATAATAGATCATCCATGCTGTTCCTTTTGAAAATAAAATAATAGACCAGACACAAATGAAATAATGTAGTTAACAGGACTATAGAATTGAGGAAACCTTCCCAAACACAGCACAAACAGAGAACTGAAAAAAAAATGAGTTAAGAGACATGGAGAATTGATCAAGAAATTATATATATATACATACAGTCATGTGTTGCATAAGGAGGTTTAGGTCAACAATGGACCACAAATACACAATGCTGGTCTCATAAGATTATATTCTAAGTTTTCACTGTACCTTTTCTATGCTTAGATATGTTTAGATACACAAATACTTACCATTGTGTTGCAACTGCTTACAATATTTAGCATAGCATTCATACAGTAAAGTATCCTGCAGAGAGGTATGTAGCCTAGGAGCGATAGGCTATAGCACATAGCCTAAATGTATAACGGACTATACCATCTAGGTTTGTGTAAGTGTACTCTATGATGTTGACAAAACAATTAAATCACCTAGTAATGCATTTCTCAGAACATGTCCCATCATGAAGCAACATGTGACTATATATATGCATGTATATTCAGAAGGAGAGAATAGAAATAATGATGGAAGGAAAATATCCGACAAATAGCAGCTGAGATTTTTCCAGAATTAAAGAAAATCTGCAATCCTCTAACAAAGTCCACAGAGTGCAAAGCACAATAAGAAAAACCATATATATTGTAAAATCCTGAACTTGCGACTAAAGAGATAAAAGGAAATACACCAAAGTGTCAGTAGTGTTTACCCATGGTGATAGGATTTGGAGTGAGATTTTTATCTTCTTTAAACTTCAATGTATTTCCTAAGTACTCTACAATGAAAAGACTATTTTTATATGTCTGTGTAGGAGAGAAGCATTTGTTATGTCAAATACATATAAACAGATAAATAGTTAAAAAAAAAAAAAATCTGCCCTCAAAGGACTTACACTCTAGTAGAAGAGGCTTGCATAAAAATAACATAGAAAACAAAACTCAAGCGATAACTGGCATGGATGGATATAGTTAAAATCTGAGCCTTGTCTTTTCCCACATGGAGCAATTAGAAATAAGGGCAGAAGTGGTGGGGTGATACAGGAGTTCAGGACACTGAGCAGAAGTATAAAGGTCTAGCCCATATTCTGGGCTTACTAGGGTCTATTACTGCAGCTGAAGTGTATTTCACTTGGATGGGGTCAAAATGGCCAAACCGAGATAAAATTAGAACTTTATCTACATCAAGCATTATTTTCACCTCTAATTTATTTATTTTTATTTTTTAAATTTTCTTTTTTGAGACAGAGTCTCACTTTGTTGCCTAGGTTTGGGTGCAGTGGTGCTATCTTGGCTCACTGCAACCTCCACCTCCCAGGTTTAAGCAATTCTCCCTGCCTCAGCCTCCTGAGTAGCTGGGATCACAGGTGCCCATCATCATGCCCGGCTAATTTTTGTATATTTGTAGAGATGGGGTTTCACCCTGTTGGCCAGGCTGGTCTTGAACTCCTGACCTCAGGTGATCCACCTGCCTCGGCCTCCCAAAGTGCTGGGATTACAGGTGTGAACCACCTCACCTGGCCTTATTTTGACCTCTAATTTAATTATATTGCAAGACCACACATTGATGACAGCAAAAAATTAACACCTCCATTGTCAATTAAATTGACACCACGATAATCTGCCACATTTGCATGACATTTCAATTGTTATAAGACTTTGTTACTTTCTTCAAGGGTCATGTAGATTGAGAGAAGGATGAAAAAATGTGTGTGTGTGTGTGTATATATGTGTGTTCATTTTAATCGATAATCAAATTAACTACCATGCTTATCGGCAGGGGCACTATCATTATGCCAATTTAGAAGTAAATACAACACAGGTGTGTTCTGGGTGGCTTTACCAAATCAACATCATTTTATCAGGAGGCAGAGCCCTCATCAATCTAGGAAGGTTGAGTCTGCAGTCGTAATACTATTGGCACACCCAGGCAAGGCACAGTTTTAAGCAATGCACCATGACTGTTTCTTCAGAGCCAAATAAACTCAAGGTAAAGCTCTAAATGAAACAGGTGGCAGAAGCACACGCAATCTAGATATGTTACTAATGGAAGGAAGGGCTGTTCAGATCTCAGATAATCTCCTTTCTAAACACATCCCAGTTTCTCAAAATACCACCTTTTAAACCAACTCCTCTCGATATCAATCAATTCCTTTCAATATCACCGTTCCACATGGGGACCAGATATATGCCCCAATGTTACCTCCACTGAGCTATTTGATTCCCTGCCACCTTGCCTTATCTCCCTATACTTCCACCAGAATCACAGACCGGGGGGCCATCTCTCCAAAACCAACACCGAAAGTCCCAACAACAATTGGGAGTATCGAATTCCCTCCCCCATTTTTGAAACAATGAATCCTTTCCTTTTTCTTCTCTCCAACCCCTCTGAAATCTCTATTCTTGATTTCTCTAGAAATGTCTTTTCTCATCTTCCTCTTGCCCTTTCCTGATTCCTTTTCTCTTCTTACTCTTAAGCGAGGTCACCTTTTAGTCAACATCCCCATAAGGTAGTTTCATCCCAAAGGAAAGAAGAATGTTTCCACCTATACTCCCTGGACTTCTCAAAAGTTTGTTTCTAATGCCCCCGTCAAGGAAGGAACAGTTGCTGATCTAGTTAGTCAGAGCCTGCCATTCACTGGGTCAAGATTCACTAGCAGGCAGGGTCACCGCCTACCAAGGGGATTCCCATCCATGACCCTACACTCTTCCTGCTTCTCTCTGCCTACAGTTGGATGAATGAGTCGCATGAGAGCCTGAGCCACACACCTATCAACTGAGACTTAGAAGAGAGAGCTGAAGCTTGCCCAGAACCTCCCAGTCTCATACCACCTTTTCCAATTCAGCTTTTCCCAGATTTCGCCATTGGGTTGTGCCAAACCCTCATGGATCTAGAAATTTCACTTTCAGTATGGTTACTGTTTCTTGTCTATTGCTCCTTGGAAGAAGGGATCCATGACAATATTCAAATCCCCAAATCACACTCCAAAGCCTGGCTGGAAACTGGCTGTTCTCCCTCAATGACTTCATTAGAAGACTGGTCCCTCCTACAGAAAAGCCCTCTAGGCTGTGATTCATCACAGCTCTCCATGCTCAGCCCCTCCCACAAAACGAAACTGATTCCTTGTCCCTCCTGAAGACGGATGACATCATTAAAGTATAGACTTGATTTAGTGGAAGATCACATCTTGGGACCAGAAACTCAGCTAACCTAGCTCCATCACCTACTGTGTGGTCTTGGCAAAGTCCCTTCACTCCCCTATGCCTCAGTCACTTCATGTGAAAGTTACAGGATGCTCCAGGAAACCCTAAGGTCCTCTCCACTTCTGAAATTGTCAATGGTGGCAGAGCATGGCTAGTCCCTACTCTCTTCTTCCCAGAAAGGAGCCCCCCAGAACTAAGAAGTGGCTGGGAAGATGCTCAGCCACACACAGGAATTTTGCTAGGCTGCAAACCATTTAAAATGAATGTTTAATAAGATACTGCATCAATTGTGTGCTTCAGCTGAATGTGCTGCAGCCCAGGAGACCTGAAAGAATTAATACGGTTCCCAAAGGAGCTGCTGGGAATTGCTGAAACAGAGGCAAAAGCTGATGTGATGAATATAAAAGTGCTTTGAGAGCATCAAAAGGAAAGTGCTACAATGAGTGTCTGTTCACTCCACTAGAATATCTCCTGCCATCTAAGGAACACTCTCCAAGAAGATCTCAGGGTTAGAGACCATGGCACTCAGGTACACTTACCCTTTCCTCTCCTTCTGAACTCCCAGCCCTTTCTCAGGGGTTAGAAAGAGGACAGTACACACACAGCTCCAATCCTTCCCTTTCTTCTCATTCCTCCCTTTACTTCTCCATTCCAGCCTTCTTCCTTCCCTCCAGTTCTGTGTAATTCCCAAACCAGGCCGTCATAACATCTCACTCAAATCTTCAAATCTCTCTCCCTTCTTTGTCAAACTGATGCTCCCAGACTGTCCACAAAAGGACCCTCCCTCTCATTCTAAGCCAACAAATTTTTTGAGACTCTTTCTTGCATTCTGACACTCTCCAACTTTAGTACCAAGACGCATCTTCATTCAGGAGCCAGCTCCTCCATCTGAGAGCCTTGGAGCCCCAGACAGAGAACATGTAAGGAAAATGCCAGGTCTCCATGCTCTGGGTTTGGAGTTAATTCTCTCCGCTCACACCCACTCCCCTAGAGGAACAGTCTCTCCTCCACTCCTCTAGCCCAGGGCTTCTCAAACTCCCACCTCTGTTCCTCTCATTGCAGAGTCTGAGGAAGCATGACATTTTTTCTGCCCTTTTGTGCTTTACCTAAAAACTTTGCATTTTCTTCCAGAACCTACCCACATTTAATAATTTTTATAAATAGTTTTAGTCACTTACCAGAAGAGTTAACAGGGAAAAAATGGACATTTTCCAACAAAACAATCAGGTAAAACAGGCATTGTGGGAATAGAACCATACATCTCCAGTGCTCTTGAGCCCACCTCTGTGCCCTGTGGTACCTGTAAATCTCCAAACATGCCACCACCACCCCACTGCCTACTTCTCAGTTTTCTGAGCTCTTCCGACACACCCACACCGAAGTGCTCCTGTATACACCATGTTCAGAAATAAGGCAAAAAGCATCTCCATTCATTTCTGGGTTGAAGAAGCAAGACCTGGTTCTCACCACGGCCAGTGGCCACGACCCTCCCACCCCCACCCCCACTTCACATCAAGACAGATTCTAGGGGCGTCCGAAAACCTGAAGCAGCTGCCAGGCAGCTGGTAGCTTCCCAGGTCCTGGCAGGGCATCACCTCCCGGCCTTACCTTGTCAGCCATGATCATAGATGCGCCCCCATGAATGCCCAAGATGGGGATGAAAGTCTGGGAGGAGATAAAATCCAGCATCTGAGCCACGGCTTCCTGGTCCGTGTCGTCCCCAAACACGAGGCCGTGGATGCGCGCCCCGGACATGAGGTCACACACGTGCGTGATGAGGCTCTTGGGGTCGGTGCGGTTCATCAGCAGAGCTACCACGTTCACGTCCAGGGGCAGCCCCGCAGCCTGCTCGGGGCCCCACAGGGTTCGAAGTTCGCGCTCCGTCACGTCGTGGCTGTGACCCAGCATCACCGCAATATTCAGCGCGGGGGAACCCTTCTCCGCCGCCGAGCTCGGCGCCGGACTGCGCCAGACCAGAAGGGCCGGCAGCAGCAGCAGGGTCCAATAGCCCACTGTGCCCATAGTCGCCAATGACGGTCCCTGCAGGGTGAAGAGTGAGAGGCAGGGCCGCGGTGAGCAAGGCGACCAGAAGAAAGGGATTGCCGACTGGGTCCCGGCTCTAGGAGCCAGGCGTGGAACTCAGCAGCAGGATAGGCTGCTGGGATCACAGACTCCACTCCCAATCCCCGACGCCATCCATATGCCTCGACGCATCTCTAACTCTATGTCCAACTCCAATCCGAGCTTCTCGCATTCAGCTTCCCCATCCCCAACTCTGTCCACATCTCCCACCGCGTTCCCCAGTTCGCTGCGGACCACAGACCCTAAGCGCCGCGCGCGTTCTGGAACCCACCAAGCTAGCAGGTGCACAGAATAAACGCACCATCCAACGCCTCCCACCTGGGACAGTGAGGCCCAAGTTATCAGCCCCACCCCCTGCTCTCGAGGAGCGAACTACAGATTCGGCGGGACGTGCGGAGGCGGCGCCCGGACCCGGCGTCCAGGCGTGAAAGCTGAGCTCCTTGGCTGACCCCGCCCCCTGCGAGCTCGTCGGGTGCACCCCACGCTTTGCTCTACGCTTTGCGCTAACTGCAGACCCGGCTCCTCTGATGCACAGTACACCACAAGGGCTTGGGAGCGAGGACGCTACCTGGTGGGCCCAGACTCCGCGGTGCCTGAGGTAACTCGGGGCTGAGGTAACTCGGGGGCTGAAGTAACTCGGGGCCTCAGGTCACTTGGGCCTGAGGTCACTTCGGGCCTGAGGTAACTGGGGACCTGAGGTAACAGGGCCACGCGCCGAGGGCCGTGGAGAGTCCTTCAGTCAACTGAAAGTGGGCCCGGGACCCACCCGCTACACACGCGCTTGCACACACACGTGTGCACACACACCCTCTCTCACTCGCGCCGTGTGCAATGCAGAATTCTGGAGAGTAGGCGCGTCCCCCCGCGGGCCAGCGCGTGGGAGCTGGCAAAGAACGCGCGTAGGGGGAAAGGTAGGCTCCGAAGAAGCTCCCAGACGGACGTGGACTGTACAGCCCCTCCCCAGCCTTTCTCCTGCGGGCGCGGTTGCCAAGTCTTAGGTGCACGTGGGCAGCGGGCCGCACCCGCTCATAGACACGCGCGCTTTCTGCTCACATCCTCAGGCCGCTGTGGTGGTGCCCACGGCCAGCCGGAGTCCTCACACGTCCTCAGGTGGTGCACACGCATGAGCCGCGGCAGGTGCAAAGCCCCGCGTGCCTGCGAATACCAGCGCGGTCGTGCTCGCGTGCCCTGACGCGCGCCTCCCGGGCCGGGCGCTGCTGGAGCGGGGGAAGTTGAGGCGAACTCCAAATAGCCTCGACTTCCTGGATGAGCGCCGCGGAGCGCGGAGCTGCAGCGCCCCCTGGTGCCCCTGCTGCGCCTCGCCGCTGGGCTCCCTCCCGCTTTCCCTCTGCCTCTCTTCGCCTGATCCCTCTCCCGCTCTCCCTCCGGTCGAGTCTCCCTCCTCCCGGGCCCACGGAGCCCTGATCTCCCGCTGGGACGTACCTGTAGCCAGAGAAGGTCGAGGATGCAGTGGGGCGCGCTGCGCACACGAGCATCTCGGCCGCCTCAGCAGCCACCGGGTTTAGCGGGTTCCCGCATGCTGCGGCCCCCGCGCTCTCCCCTGGCTGTCCCGCGCTGTCCGCATCGCCCCCACGGGGGGCGGCTATCCCAGCCGGAGGCTCTGCAGCAGGGCTCTACGGGGCGGAGGAGAGAAGGAGAGGCAGTGTGAGCCCACCAGCGAGGGGCGGGAGGGTTGAGGGAAGGCTGCAGTCTGCAGTGCTCACAAGCCCCCCATGCGCCCAGCGGGGCTAGACAAGAGGGAGAAGCTGAAGCCCCATGCCCACGATGCCCCCAGTGCGGATCCTCAGCCCCTGTGGCTGATAGCTGGAGCTCCACTCCGGGGCGCACGGGAGAATGGGAGCCCCAGGTTGGCCACCCACGAGAAGCTAACTGGGCACCGCTACCCGCACCCCCTACCACCTCCCCAGCGCCGGCTGCTGCGAGTTGTGCGACCGGGAGCTGCTGAGCAAGGGGGGTAGGGAGAGAAAAAGGAGGTAACGGCGGGGGGGCCGCTGGCTGAGTTTGTGACGAGCCGGCAGGAGGAGAGGGGGAGGGAAGGACACGGGCTCCCGCGGTCCCGGTTCCCCGAGGGAGGTGGGAGGGAGGTGGATCTTTCCCACGCAGCGAGCCTCTTGCGATCCTGCTGCCCCCTCCCTCTCCAGGCCTCCCACCTCCCCCTCCCCAAGGGGGCCTCCTATGCCGGGCGTCCCACGCCAGCACTCACCGCAGCCTCTCTCCACATAGTTCTCAGCAGTGGCCGCTCCTGGTCATCTCCAGGGCTGATGGCTGCGGCCGCGATTCTCAGCGCTCACCAGGTCCCATGATCCGGCCAAGCCCTAGGAGCCCCCCTCCAAGAGCCCTAGCTCTGCTCGCTGCCCCACTCCGGACGGCAACTGCCGGGTCCTCTGAGCGCACCGGAGCACCCTCTCCGCAGCCCAGCTCCGGGCTGGTGTGTTTGAAGGCGAGTGTGTGTGTGAGTGAGTGTGGGAGCGGGAGCTCGCGTGTGGCCGGGGATCCCCACGGTCCCCGGCCGAGAGAGGCGCGAGCGGGCAAAGCCAGCTCCCTCCGGGCGGTTTGCTTCGGGGCCAGCTCCGCGCCGGGCGTTCGGTTCCCCACTTCCCGGCGGGAGTCCGGAGAGCGCCTGGACACCCTGGTTACCCTGGTTCTCAGCACTGGAAAAGCCGGGTTCCTAGGGCGTGTTTCTGCTGCTGTCGCCTCCGAGGAAGAGGAGGAGGAAGGCAGGGGCGCCCTCCACACCAACTTAGGGACTTATTCTCCGCCGGCGAGACGCAGTAGCCCCCGCGCAAGCCGAAGAGGCTTGGAGCTCTGGCGGGCGAAAGCGTCTCCTGCCCGCAGCCTCTCTCCTAGGTGGGTCGAGACAGACCCCGCAGTCCCTCGGCGGCGGCGCAGAGCGCGGCCACCCGTTCGGAGAGCGCACAGCGGCAAATAAGGCCAGGATAGGTGGCTGGCTGGCGACGGGGGCGCCTGCAGCGGAGCACGCCTCTGTCCGTGGTGCTGGAACCACGCTCTCCGCCCGCTCCCGGGCGTCTGGTGCGGCTGAAGAATCAATTATTCAGATCTCTGCTACTGCTTCCTCCTCCCCCAGTGCCTCGCGCTGGGTACAGCTATCCCCCTCCACGCACAGGCGCGCCGACACACACACACGCGCGCACACACACACACACGCACACGCACAGAGTCTGCTCCAATGCTTCTCCCTGTGCCTTGCCACCTCAGTACAGGAACCCACTCCTCTGATCTCAGGGAGCCAGAATCCTAAAAGCAAAGACATCTACGTTTTCCACTTGCTTCCTTCTAAGTTGTACCAAACAGAATTCTCTCTGAGGCTGCCACTTCCAAGCTACCAGAAGAGGTGAGCCAGATAACATGGGACGGCCTGGGTGTATGAGTGCTTGGTTGACTTGAATTCTAGCGACTGAGCATGGAACTCATCATCAAGTGAGGAGCTCTGCCCTTTTCATACTCACCTGTATCTCCTATGCCTGTCTGCCTTTCAGGCCTTGGAAGGAAAAGGGTCTTAAATTCCAAAATGTTTTGCAATCACTTTTCTAACCCTGCCTCCTCCACTTAACCTAATGTCACCTGCTACCGTCTAAATGTTTGTGTTACCACCCCCAAATTCACAGGATAAAATCCTAACTCCCAAGGTGATGGCATTAGGAGGTGGGGCCTTTGGGAGGTGACTTCATGAGAGTAAAATGGGATTTGTGCTCTTATAAAAGAGACCCCAGAGAGTCAGCTAGGTCCTTCCACCAAGTGAGACTTACTTAATCAAGAAGGCATAAGCCTATGAACAGAAATCAGGCCCTCCCCAAACACCGAGTCTGCTGCTGCTTAACCTTGGAACTCCCGGCCTCAAGAAGTGAGAGAATGGGAGGCTGACGCAGGAGAATCACTTGAACCCAGGAGGCAGAGGTTGCAGTGAGCCGAGATCACACCACTGCACTCCTGTCTGGGTCAGAGAATGAGACTCTGTCTCAAAAACAAACAAAAGTGAGAGAAATAAACTTTGCTGTTTATGATGTCTTGCTATGGCAGCTGGATCAAACTAAAACATCACCTTTGGGACATCATATTATCCTCCCTTGTTGATCACTAATGTGGAAATGGAGGGCAGTAAAAATATCTACTTCTCAGGATTATTTTGAAAAGAAAAGGAGATAGCCCTAGTAAAGGGGTCAACAAGGTCTGTCACATAGTAGATGCTCAAGCAACATTCTGTGCCTTGAAGGTAGTATGGAAGGGAGGGGACTTCTTCCAGGAATGTGGATGTGGATGTGTCTGCTGAAATGGAGACAGGAGAGGGGCACAGTGTCTGGAGACAAATGGATTCATTACTGAGCTGGTTGTGCTATGTTGGGTTTCCTGGGGTTTTTTTTTAAATCCAAAAGACAGAGAAAGGGTGAGGGAAATTCTGGAAAGTAAATGAAAATGGGGGATTGTATAATACAAGGCAGGGAAAAGCAAAGTGTTCATTTCTTGAGTCTATGGCTGGGCTGAACTGATTAAGCCACTCCTTGGCACCCATGTAAAACTCTGGCTTAGGGTCTAAAGGGGAAATCAGGCTGTTTTATTTAAATGAGTTATAAATTATAGACGACAAAATGCATATTTCTTAAGGGTTTTGTTTGTGAAGGTTTTTTTTTTTTTTTTTTTGGTGTTTTTTGGGTTTTATTTTTCTTTTGTTTTTGAGACAGGGTCTCACTCTGTTGCCCAGGCTGGAGTGCAGTGGTTTGGTCGTAGCTCACTGTAAACTTGAACTCCTGGGCTCAAATGATCCTTCTGCCTCAGCTTCCCAAGTAGTTAGGACTACAGGTATATGCCAACATATCTGGATAATTTTTATTTTTTTGTAGAGCTTGGGTGTCACCATGTTATCCATGCTGTTATCAAACTCTTGTCCTTAAGAAATCCTCTGGCCTTAGCCTCACAAAGGCTGAAATTACAGGTGTGAGCCACTGCAGTCAGCCAGTTGACTACATTTTGAAATTGTGTGTATCCACATAGATCATCATGTGAAACAAGGTACATAACATTTTCATCACCACCAGGAAGTTTTCTTGTGTCCCTTTGTTGCCAATCCCATTCTACCCACCCAGTGTAAACTACAGTTTTTATTTCTAATACCATGTACTAGTTTTGCCCTTTTTTGAACTTCATATAAGTGCAATTCTATACTATGTGTTTTTTGGTGACTGGCTTTCTGGCTTTTTTCAATTACCCTGATGTCTAGAAGATTCCTCTGTGTTGCGTGTATCAATAGCTTTTTAATTTTCAATTGCTGAATAGCTAGATCTCTACTGCATGAATAAGCTACACTTTGTGTATCCAGTCTCCTTCAATAGATATGTGGGTTGTATCTATAGGATTTTTCAAAATACAGGTGTGGCTGGGTGCAGTGGCTCACTCCTGTAATCCCAGCACTTTGGGAGGTCAAGGCAGGAGGATCACTTGAGCCTAGGAGTTTAAAGCCAGCCTTGGCAACATGGCAAGACCCCATGTGTTCATACTGCTGCACTCCAGCCTGAGAGACTAGAGTGAGACTTTGTCTCAAAAAATAAAATACAGATGCCTATGCCCACTTTAGATTTACTCCATCAGAATCTTCAGGTATGGGGCCCAGCATGGACATTTATTTTAGATCCATAGGTGATTCTGATGATGCCTCTGCACTTTTTATTCTCATCAACTGATGCTGACCCTGGAATTGATTTGTCTTTCTTGAAAACCATTGGTATGCAGAGTTTTAAGTTATTCATGATCAGACTTATAGAAAGATAAATCAAACAGATATGGCCTCTTTTGTATAGAGAAAGAAGGCAGCCCTTTATTTGAAGGGACAGTTTGCCTCTAAAGGTAGGCACAGGCGACTGGAGTTTCACTGGGATGGACATCTCCCATGGCACATCATGTGTCAGGCACCTGGAACTTCACTATACAGGTGAAGAGAGACTGTGACAGAGTGTATAGGATCATGACATCTTACTTCATCTATGCTACAAAGCTTAATCTTCATTGTAGCTTAGGATGCTGAGCAAAATTTTGCTACTCAAAGAGTTTCAGATGGTAAGAAAACCTTTGTCATAGCAACTATACCAACTGTGATGGTTAATGCTGAATATCAACTTAATTGGATTGAAAAATGTGAAGTATTGGTCCTGGGTGTGTCTGTGAGGGTGTTGCCAAAGGAGATTAACATTCAAGTCAGTGGACTGGCAGACGCACTCTCAATCTGGGTGGGCACAATCTAATCAGCTGCCAGCATGGCCAGAATAAATGCAGGCAGAAGAACATGGAAAAACTAGACTGGTTTAGTCTTCTGGCCTCCATTTTCCCCCAGGACTGGATGCTTCCTGCCCTCGAACATCAGACTCCAAGTTCTTCAGCTTTGGAACTCAGACTGGCTTCCTTGCTTCTCAGCTTGCAGACAACCTATTGTGGGACCTCACCTTGTGATCATGTGAGTCAATACTCCTTAATAAACTCCCCTTTATATATACATCTATCCTATTAGTTCTCTTCCTCTAGAGAGCCCTGACTAACACACCGACAAAGACTTCTCTAAGAGAAAGAACAAGGAGCAGCTCTTCCACATACCTGGGCAGGCCACACTGCTACACCCCAAGAGGAAGCACCATGGGTTCCCCTTCTGACACTCACCATTGGAGGGCAGCTTCCACGTCCAGAGGAGGCCAGGCCTCTCCTGTAGGAAACGTCTTTCTTGCAGGCTCACTCACCATTGTCTAGGAAAGATGGCTCTATCTAAAACTCTCTCACTCGTCTGTGATTGGTCAGAGTAGTCCCTCAAGACAGTGCTTTGATGGCCCTGAAGTCAGACCGTGTCAGGCCAATTTCCCAAGGCCAGTAGTTCCCAAAAGTCTAATCATTCACTCCACAGATAAAGACTCTGTCTAAGTCTGTCCCTATGGAAAAGATTTCTTAGGGAAACATCTGGATGCTAAGGAGAGAGGTCATATTTCCTGGTACCTGGGATCAATGAAGCATGCCATCTCGAAACTGTGGAGGTCCTTGGTGTTCAAACCAATGCCCAACACCACTTTTTTTTTTTTTTAATGAGGACTCTGGCTGAGCACCGTGGCTCACACCTGTAATCCCAGCACTCTGGGAGTTTAAGGCAGGGGGATCACTTGAGGTCAGGAGTTTGAGACTGGTCTGGACAACATGGTAAAACCCTATCTCTACTATAAAATATAAAAACTAGCTAGGCATGGTGGAATGCACCTGTAGTCCCAGCTACTCAGGAGGTTGAGGCAGGAGAATCACTTGAACCTGGGAGGTGGAGGTTGCAGTGAGTTGAGATTGTACCACTGCACTCCAGCCTGGGTGACAGAGTGAAACTCTGTCTCACAAAAAAAAAAGAGGACTCCAAAGCCCAAGGCATTGAAGGTCACCTAGCTACTAAGGGTCACACATGGTCTGTTTTTCATAACTTCCTGTCACAAGCACAATCCTTTTGTTATTCAGAAACACAGACTCCTCCATTGGATATGACTTCCAGGAGAGTTTGCCAGGTGGAAAGTCACAGCAAATTATTCCTCAACAGGTGATAGTCCATGGGTGTCCCTGGTATATGCAGCATAGCTGGGCAGGTCAAAAGATATTTGGGTGCCCTGTGCTCTTTGGGATGGGAATTGGGATTGGGGTAAAGAGGGGAAGTAAAGATGACTCAGTTACTGAGTTCTCCATCAGAAAAATGACTCAGAGCATCAGCAATTTTACTTAGAGCATTTCGTGGTAGTAAAACAGGCCTGGGCTACCAGTCAAGAGCTGACTCTGCCCAAGAACTAGTAATTGACAGAGATAGGATTTGAACCCATTTGTGTTTGGCTCCAGAACCTGCAGTTTGAACCAATATGTTATCTGCCGAAGTCACTAACCTACTGGGCCTTTTTATTTTTCTTATTTTATTTTACTTGTTTATTTGTTTTTGGGACGGGGTCTTGTACTGTCTCCCAGGTTGGAATGCCACTGTATGATCACGGCTCACTGCAACCCCAAACTTCTGGGCTCAAGTGATCCTCCTGCCTCAGCCTCCCAAGTAGCTGAGACTGCACGTGGTGCATACTACTGTGCCTAGCTTTTTTTTAGTCAGTTTCACTCTGTCACCAAGGCTGGAGTGCAGTGGTGTGATCTTGGCTCACCTCCACCTCCTGTGCTCAAGCAGTCCTCCCACCTCAACCTCTCAAGTAGCTAGGACTACAGGCACATGTCACCATGCCAGGCTAATTTTTTGTATTTTTTGCAGAGACGGGATTTCGCCATGTTGCCCAGGCTGGTCTCAAACTCATGGGCTTGAACGATCCACCCACCTCAGCCTCCCAAAATGCTGGGATTGAGCCACTGCTTTTTTAAAATTATTTTTTTAAATTATTTTTAGTAGAGATGAGGTCTCATTTTGTTGCCCAGGCTGGTCTTGAACTCCTGGGTTGTAGCCAATCCTCCCACCTCAGCCTCTCAAAGTATGGGAATTACAGGCATGAGCCACTGTGCTCAGCCTGCTGGCCCTCTTTAGGTAGGTCACTTAACATCTTTGAGGCTCATTTTTCTTTACTCTTAGGATGCAAGAATGTCAGATTATCAATTCTTGTGTTTGAGTTTGCCTCAGTCAGCGGAACCCCTTTCATAAGCCAACTCTCCTGCATGTCCCTAATATAGGAAGCAGCTAAAAGTGAAGCTTTGATCTCAGGTGAAAAGGTGGATAAGTGATTACAGTCTGATTCTCCTCAACTTCTACCTTACCCCTTGCCTCCCTCCCACACACACCAAAGCTTATCACAGAACTCGGACTCTGATGAACACATTTTGAAAATGTGGTCCAATCTCTATATGGCACAGAAGAAGAAACAGGACCAGAAAGAGCAAGAGACTGAATAGAATTACTCATCAGTTAGAGATGGAGCAATGATTAGAATCCAGAACTCATCATGGACAGCCAAACTTTTAAAAATAGCATCTGAACCTTGGCTCTGAAACTTACTTGCTGCATGATACGGAGTAGATCTCTCAGCCTCTCTGTGCTCAGTTTCCTCATCTATAAAGTAGGGATAATAATAGTACTTGCCATTTAGGGGTTTCTAAGGGGTAAATTGAATGAGACAATACATATAAAACATATAGCATACTGCCCAGTCATAGCATGGGTTTAATAAATGTCAGTTATTAGTATGCTTATTATTGTCGTATAGGGACCTTGGGGGTTCCACTGAGATGTTGCTGTCCCCTGATGCTCAGGTACCTTTCCTGGGCTGGGTACTGCTGGTATGTGCTCAGGAAGGTGTGGTCTGCAGGGCAGAGGAGGCAGCCATTGGTCAGGCCTACCTCTCCAGATCAGTGTGTCCCAGATGGTGTTCATGGGGATGCTGGCCAGTGACATATTGGCAGCCTCCCTTCCCTGCACAGTTCACCGAGCCATGCAGTGCTCAGGAGCCTTGAGCTATAGCCTGCTCTGCCAAGGAGGCAGCCTGCCCAGCCTGGACTGATGGACAACAGGCATAGCCAGCCCCAGGGAACTCAAACTGTGCCTCCAACCTCCAGAGAAGGCACAGGCAAGGCACTAGTCCAGCCGCCTCCCCAAGCTCCTGTGGCTCTCACAGCTTCTCTCTGAGAGGGAGAGGGAGGGACTTAGTCAAAAGCCAGCCCCCTCTCCACATTACCTATCTTGACCCTTTTTCTGAAAGTGATAGCTCTTAGAAAACAACCATGGAGCAGAAAGGAAATGACTGCTTCACTGAACAAATAAGAAAATCAGTTTCTTCATCTAAAAAAATATGGAGATGATAGTATTGACTTCATAGAGTCATTGTGGGGACTCAATGATATATTTCATACAGTGATTGGAATCATGTGGACCACATAGAAAATAAATATTAGCTATCTCCTGTGTCAGTAGGACATTGACATTTGTATTGTTATAGCAGTAGCAAAAATACAGGCTCTGCAACCCCTCTGCCCAGGTTCAAATCTTTGATGCACCTTCCTATCTGTGTGGCCTTTGGCATGGTGCTCAATGACTGAAGCCTCAGTTTCCTCATCTATAAAATGGGGGGACTCTTTGTGCCTCTCCCACAAGATTGCTAAGAAGATTAAATCAGGTGATACACAACAGTTGCTTAGCACAGCACCTGATAAATAATAAGAAATCAATAGGCCGGGTGCGGTGGCTCATGCCTGTAATCCCAACACTTTGGGAGGCCAAGGCAGGTGGATCACCCGAGGTCAAGTTCAAGACCAGCCTGGCCAACATGGAGAAACCCTGTCTCTACTAAAAATACAAAATTGGCCAGGTGTGGTGGCACATGCCTATAATTCCAGCTACTCGGAAGGCTGAGGCAGGACAATCACTTGAACCTGGGAAGCAGGGTTACAGTGAGCCGAGATCACGCCATTGCACTCCAGCCTGGGTAACAAGAGCGAAAGTTCTCAAAAAAAAAAAAAAAGAAAAATGAAAGAAAGAAATCAATAAGTAAAGGTGATTATTATGATTAATTAGCATTGATATTATTGCCCAAGGTCACAGAGCAGGTTAGGATTGAGATAAGTGTTTTCTGACTTGCCACTTGGTACTCACTGTGCTACTCAATGCTACTTCTCACCCAATTAAAATTCCTGGTTCTGCCCTCTGAGAGTCACCATTCCTAAAAAAGAACTTCATTGTAGTGGGAAGCCATAAAATAAATTGTCACCAAGTCCAGCAGTCAGATGCAAATTGCATAAAGAACATTTCTCTTTATTTGGCAAAGTTGTCCAAGGATTCAGGGTATAGGGAGAAGAAAAAAGACTAGTTTAATGACCAGAACTGGGAGCCAACAGACCTGGCTGAGACCCCAGTTCTGCACCATCTCTCTTGCTTTGTGACTGTGGGCACGTCATTCTACCCACCTGGGCCTCAGTTTCCTCGCCTGCAAAATCGGGGTTGTTGTGAGAATGAAATTAGATAAAATATATGGTGTATTTTGAGTTTTTAATGGTAGAAATTATGTTTCACAGCCTTTTTTGTTGAGTGAAGTATTCATGGGGCTTGTTGTGCAGGTCATTTGGAGTTTTGTTTTTGTTTTATTCTTTGCAAAAGGGTGAAGGAATTGTGTGATTTCCATCAAAGACAAAGCATAGATGCTAACTGCAATGTGGGATTCTGAGTTGGAAAAGAAAAAGGATGTTAGTGGAAAACCCTGTGAATCCAAGTATAGGCTGAAGTTTTGTCGACAGCAATGTACCAATATTAGTTTCTTAGTTTTGGCAAATGTACCTGCGTCGTGTGAGATGTTACTATTAGGGAAAACCAGGAAAAGTGCATATAGAAAGTCACCGTACTAGCTCTGTAATGTAAAAACATTTCAAAATAAAAACTTTATTTAAAAAACCAAAGAGCAGGTCAGGCACAATGGCTCACGCCTATAATCCCAGCACTTTGGGAGGCCGAAGTGGGCAGATCACCTGAGGTCAGGAGTTCACGACCAGCCTGACCAACATGGAAAACCCTGTCTCTACTAAAAATACAAAGATAGCTGGGCATGGTGGTATGTGCCAGTAATCCCAGCTACTCTGGAGTCTGAGGCAGGAGAATGCTTGAACCTGGGAGGCAGAGATTTCGCTGAGCCAAGATTGCATAGTTGCACTCCAGCCTGGGCAACAAGAACAAAACTCCATCTCAAAAAAAAAAAAAAGAAAAGAAAAGCAATACATGCTTAAGAAAATGACCTATATGCTTATCTATGCATAGAATAGCTCTGGAAAGATAACCAAGGAACTAGCAATTGTGGTTGCCTCCAGCGAGGAAACACAGGTGACTGAGAGAAAACGGAGAGAGACAGGTGAAAGAGGGAGGATTCCTTCTTACTGTGGGGCTTGATTTGTTTTTGGCATGCACATATATTACCTTCCTGCTCAAAGAATGAGTAAAAAGCTGAGATGGTAGAGAGTAGTGAGTGGGTGTGCTCATGTGTGTCTGGGTGTGCCCCCAGGTGTCAGGGCACAGTTCGAGCAACAACTGCAATGGGAAGCAAAGAAGAAGGAGCCCCCACGGCCATGGCAGGGCCTTGGGCTGAGCCCCCAGAGCTGCACTCTGCCTGAATTGATCCATGCTGGCAAGTGGAAAGAGATCCAGCTGTCTGCAAAAGGCTGAGGACCCCCCATGACAGCAAAACACACCCAACTTTCTGTGTACCAAATCCTTATGCCTGTTCTACTTGAACTCATATCCTCGGAGCAAACCCACAAGGTTGGCATTGGTTTCCCCTTGTTATGATGGAGGACACAGAAGCCCAGAGTGGTAAAGTGCTCCCTAAGTACTTACCCAAGGTCACACTGGTACTTCATGGTAGAGCTGGGATTGGAGCTTAAGCTTCTGGAATTCAACCCAGTGAGTCTCATAATGTCACAGCTATCAGGCTGTGAGGAAGCTAACACTTCCTTGCGAGCTGGCCACACTGGTTTTTGGCAGGTCGATGGGGTCCCATTGAATGGGGAGCGGGTAGGAAGTGTCTCTCTGGCTGCCAGGCTGCATTTCTACCACCACTAATGGAGGCCACAGCCAGGAGTTTAACCACTGGGGTGGAACTCAGCATTGTCTTAGAAGACAAGATATTAGAAGTACAATAAACCCCAACACCAACCTTCTGGCAAGGAAGGAGTTATAGACCTCATTTTTAAGATGAGGCAATAACAAATTTAAAAAAAAAAAAAGTCTTCTGTTACCACATAGCAAGGTGCAGTGTGATATGGTAGGGGTGAAGGTTTTGGAACCAAATTACAATCAGTTCAAATCCTAGTTCTTCCCATTCCTTGGGCAAGTCATTCAACCTTTTTGAACCCATTTTCTCCTCTGTGAAATGGGGTTAGTAATACCTGCAAATTCTTTTGTTTTTCTTTGTTTTCTTTTTTTTTTTTTTTTTTTTTTTGAGTCAGAGTAGTGCTCTGTCACCTGGGCTGGAGTGCAATGTCACGCTCTCAGCTCACTCCAACCTCCACCTCCCGGGTTCAAGCGATTCTCCTGCCTCAGCCTCCCAAGTAGCTGGGATTACAGGCACCCACCACTGCGCCTGGCTAATTTTTATATTTTTGGTAGAGACGGGTTTTCACCATCTTGGCCAGGCTGGTCTCAACTTTTGACCTCATGATCTGCCCTCCTCGGCCTCCCAAAGTGCTGGGATTACAGGCATGATCCACCATGCCCGGCTAATACCTGCAAATTCTAAATAATAATGGGCTTGGCACTGAGAGAGCTGTAAACAAACAGTAGCTTTGATAATTATGATAAAATAGCACTTTAAATTTACAAAGACTTGAGCAGTCATAATAAAATTGTTTGAATATGATACTTTTCATTGACTGCTCACTCTGCAACAGGTACTAGGCTAAGCATATTCTAGGCTTTGTAGCATTTAGTCCTCACGATGACCCTCTGAGCTGTGTGTAATTACAGCTAAGAAGAATGAACCCTGAAATAGTAAGTTACTTTCCCAAAGTCACATAGGAATCCAGCTGCCAAGCCAGGACAAAAGCCTGTTTCCTGGCTTCCAGTCAGCTACACCTAACAGCTGTGTTAGTATTGTCTTACGGAGGTTGCACATCAATCCTCACTTAGGGAATCTCAAAATTCAGTGATCAATATAAATGATATGGAAGAGATTGAAATACAGATTCCTTGGCCCTGCCTCCATAAATTCTGATCCTGTAGCTCTGCAGTGGGGTCATGGGAATTTGCTATGTAACAGACTGTATTTTCCAAAGCTGGCCACAACAATACTTCCTATCTTATATGTGCTTCCTGAATCTTGACACTTATTCCATCAAGAGGATGAATTTATGAACCCTTGAAACTTGGTGGGCTTTTTTTACTCCCTCTTTCAATATAGTACAGCAGAGAGGTAGCTTAGAAAAGTGCAACATAATTGAACCTTGTTCTCTTGGAACCCAGCCACCATGCTGTGAGGAAGCCCAAGCATCCTATGAAGAGCCTTACATAGAGAAGAACCAAGGCCCACAGCCCTCAGCCCTGGCAGAATTCCCAACCAACAAGTACACCAACCTGCCAGCTCTATGAGTACGTCACTTCAAAAGAGAATCCTCCAGTCTGCAGTTGAGCTGACCCAGCAAAGACAGTCCTGCTGAACTCTGCCCAAGTTGCAGATTCATTGAAAAACTAGTTGCTGTTATTTTAAGTCACTACAATTTGGAGCAACATGGTACACAGCAATAAATAACCAATACTCTGCATTTTTAGCAAGCCTCGCCAGGCAGTTCTATCGCAGGCAATCAGAAGTCTATGGTTTGGAATAGACTGCCCTTTGTCAGATCTTCGTGGTTGTGGAATGAACATTAGTTAACTATTTCTGCCCCCGACATTGCAGTCTTTTTGTTTATAAGCACCAAACCCATGTTTACAGAGAGACCTCAAAAGTCGCCTTCTCTGGCCAAGAGCAGTGGGTCATGCCTATAATCTCAACAGCTTGGGAGGCCAAAGCAGGAGGATTGCTTAAGCCCAGAAGTTCAAAACCAGTCTGGAAAATAGTGAGACCCCATGCCACCAACTCTACAAAAAAATTTAAAAATTAACCAAATGTGGTTATGCAAGCCTATGGTCCCATCTACTCAGGAGGCTAAGGTGGAAGGATCACTTGAGCCCAGGATACAGAGGACGCAATGAGCCATAATTGTACCACTACACTCCAGTCTGGGTGATAGAGTGAAACCCTGTCTCTAAAAAATAAAACAAAAAATAAACAGAGTCCCATCTGTCAGAAGAATGGGACTTTTATTACCTTGATTGTGATGGTATCACAGGTATGTACATAAATCTGAACTCATCAAATTGTATACATTAAACATGCACTTATTGTTGTATGCAGTTATACCTCAGTAAAGCTGATTTTTTAAAATGAATTCATTCCTCTCCCATTGGGTTGATAAGTGAAACCCCAATCAACTTTGAGCATCTTTTGCAGCAACCCCTTTCCCAAGAATACTTAAAGCCTTCTCCACTCCTGAGTAAACAAATCTAATTTTCCATTCATATTTGCAGAGGTGTTTGCTACTTAAGCAAGGTGCAGCCTTGAAAATTCTTGGGTAAATAACACAAGTCCAAGAACAATATTCCCATGCCACTAGCCACAAGGTGCAGGAAATGACAGATCTCTTAGGACTTCTCTGTCTCACTCAAAGACTCAGCAGAGTCCTGGTTTGAAAGAGTGCGTGGGCACAGTCATTCTTGATAGAGTAGAAAGCCAAAGATGGGGCAGAGAATCATAATTAAACATGAGGGCTTAAGAGTCAGACCACTTGAATGTGAATCCTGACTCTATGACTTACTAACTGCATGATTTCAGGCAAGTTGCCTAACCTTTTTGAACTTCAGTTTTCCACCATGCAAAATGTGAACAAGAAGAGCTTCTTTACCAGATTGCTATTAAGGTAATGCAACTGTCTTTTACAAGAAGGAATTTAATATGTACTAATAAATAGTAAAAGTTACTGTTTTTTAATGCAGTGTGATTATATGCTACCCAGAAATAAAAAGAGGCAGATCACAGAGGTGAAAAAGACCGTGGGGTGGAAGTCAGGAAATCTGAATTCTTGTTTTTGCTTTGCCACCAATTCACTTACTTGGTGTATTAGTCTGTTTTCACACTGCTGATAAAGACATATCCAAGATCGGGCAATTTACAAAAGAAAGAGGTTTAATGGACTCACTGTTCCACATGGCTGGGGAGGCCTCATAATCATGGTGGAAGGTGAAAGACACATCTCATGTGGCGGCAGACAAGAGATCTTGTGCAGGGAAACTCCCCTTTATAAAACCATCAGATCTTGTGGGACTTATTAATGTCATGAGAATAGCACAGGAAAGACCCACCCCACGATTCAGTTACCTCCCACTGGGTCCCTCCCACAACTATGGGAGCTACAATTCAAGATGAGATTTGGGTGATGACACAGGCAAACCATATTACTTGGATACTTGAGACAAAGTAGTTGATGATGTTGAATTTTAATGGTGAACTGAGGTGGGAGGACTAGGAGGTGCTCTCTAAGCTGCCTAATCACTAACTTGCTGGGCCTCTTTAGTTGTGTTGTGTTGTATCGTATCATATCGTATCATATCGTATCATATCGTATCGCAAGGCAGGGTATTACTGTCACTGAGACTGGAGTGCAGTGGCACAGTCATAGCTCACTACAGCCTCAAACTCCTGGGCTTAAGCTAGGACTACAGGCACATGCCATCACACCCAGCTAATTTTACTCCAGCTCTTCCCTTCTTTGGACTGCTAAGTGTCCTTTTGCCTAATATACAAGACACTCTTCTAGCCATAAATGGTAAGAAAAAAATCCCAAAGAGGCTTAAGCCAAAAATAAGAAATAGCTGACTCAGAGAAGCCAAACCTGGGTTGAATGGTCAAATCCCACGGATGCAGCTAGACTCCAAGAACAGCTGGAGTCTGGGTCTCACTTCTCTCTCCCCCTCTTTTGTTTTGACTTGCTTGCTGCATTCACCCTCCCTCACAAACTGTCTTCCTCCACAGTCAGGGAACATTCATAGTAATGCTTCCTATTTCACAGTTTAGACCTAAACCCACAGGAAAGAATGACTGACCGCCCTCCTTTCCCAAGTCCAAAAATCCCAGGGCAGGGATTCATTGGCCCGATGTACATCAGTTGCCAACTCCATGACCAGTCAGCCATGGCTTTCAGATGGGGCCATGTTAGACCACAGCAGCTCCCCTGGGAACCGCATGTTACCTACCTAGCCAGCCTGCACGTCTGAATTTGCATCTTCTGCAGTATACCCTAAAGGGAAGCTTTTATATTTCTCTCATTATTTTGCAAAGCACTTCCGCTCTTACCTTCATATAATCCTTATAACAACCACACAATGGAAACAGCTGCCAGCCTTAAATCCAACATAATATAGAGGGTGATTTGGCTAAGGGAAGCTGGGTGAGCTGGCCAAAGTCACAGCCTATTCATGGCCGAGGCAAATCCAGCTAAGAACCTGGGTGTCTCAAGTTTTCTTCCAGTGTTTTCTCTTTCTCTTTTTTTTTAAGAGACAGGATCATCTTGATCTGTCACATAGGCTAGAGTACAGTGACACAATCAATCATAGGTCACTATAGCTTCAAACTCCTGGCTTTATAATTGATCCTCTCACTCAGCCTCCCAAGTAGCTGGAACTATAAGCACACATCACCATGCCCAGCTGAGTTTTATTTATTTATTTATTTAAAAGATGAAGTCTTGCAATGTTGCCCAGGCTGGTCTCAAACTCCTGGGCTGAAGTCATTCTCCCACCTCAACCTCCCACAGTGATGAAATTACAGGCATGAGCCACCACATCTAGCCTCTTCCAGTAGTCTTTCCCAAAACACACTGCATATTTGTTTTTTCCAGAATGCTCATCAATGAAGACCCAAGAATATAATCATTGGTAGAGCCCACGTGTCCCCTACCCTGGTAACTAGGCAGGCACCTCCCTTGATGCTGCTTTCTGACTCTGATGTCTCTTTGCCTATAAATAGCAGATTCAGGGACTCTCAAGCCCAGCAAAGGAAAAGCACAGGTTTCTTAGGGACCCTTCCAACCTGCTAAGAATGGAAGAAAAGGAAAGAGGAGGAAACCCTGGAGAGCGCCCAGAACAGCTCCGAGGTCTGGCAGAAGAATAGTTGCAATCACTGGTGCTGCCACTCCTTCAACTCCTCCAGAACACTGCCTGGAGCCCACATAGAATCTGGTCTTCTGTCTTCATTAAGTATCCCCAAAGGAAGGGAGGGTTGACTTATTTGTCTTCCTTTCTTGCAGCTTCTCTTTCTACTCTTTGAATATGGCACGATGGTTAGGTGTGCTGTCTTGAGAGCTGGTCTGTCTGGCTGTATAGCCTTGGCAAGTTTTCACCTGTGTATTTCATTTTCATCATTGATAAAAAGAGTCCTGGCCTGGCGTCAGGGTGGCTCGCGCCTGTAATCCCAGCACTTTGGGAGGCAAAGGCGGGTGGATCACCTGTGGTCAGGAATTCGAGACCAGCCTCACCAACATGGAGAATCCCTATCTCTACTAAAAATAAAAAATTAGCCAGCCATGGGGGCACATGCCTGTAATCCCAGCTATTTGGGAGGCTAAGGCAGGAGAATTGCTTGAACCTGGAAATTGAAAGTTGTGGTGAGCCGAGATCGCACCATTGCACTCCAGCCTGGGCAACAGAGCAAGACTCTACCTCAAAAAAAAAAAGTCCCTATGTCATGGATTTATTGAAATGGTTAAATAAGATGGTGAAAATAAAGTGCTTAGAACAACACCTGGCTTGTGGAAAGTGTCGTTATAATTATTGTTTACATGGCCAGGAGAGTGGCTAGGAATGATAGGGCCGAATTTGTATTGCTTGTTTTCATATTATACAAGCAATGCAACCACAAAGAAAAGGCAAAGGCAGAAGCTGGGACATCTATGGAATAATTGGCCTGGCCAGTTCAACAAGTCCATGTAATGAACAAAACGGGAGAGGTATATTGTTCTAAAGAGAGTTAGAAGACAACAGCTAAATGCAGTGTGTGGTCCTTGGTTGGATCCTGGTTCAAACAAACCTTTTGTAAAAACATGGTCAGGTGCAGGGCCTCACGCCTGGCATCCCAACACATTAGGAAGCTAAGGTGAGAAGAGTGTTTGAGCTCAAGAGTTCGAGACTAGCCTGGGTAACATGATAAAACCCTGTAGAGATCTACAGGAACTATAAAAAGTAGCCAGGCATGGTGGCATGTACCTGAAGTCTCAGCTACTCAGGAGGCTGAGCTGGGAGGATCACTTGAACCAGGGAGGCAGAGGTTGCAGTGAGCTGAGATCACACCACTGCACTCCAGTCTGGGTGACAGACCCAGACCCTGTCTCAAAACACACACACACAGTACCAATTTGAAGGACATTTGGGGAAATCTGAAAATGAACAATTTTAGATAACATTTAAGACATTATTCTTAATTTTGTCAGATGTAATCATAATACTGTGGTTAGGTAGGAAAATGTTTTTTTAGAGACAAATACTGAAATATTTAGGGATAAAATATCCTGATGTTAGTAACTTTAAAATATTTCACCGAAAAGAAAAAAAAGAAAAATGACACAAATATGGCAAAATGTTAACAATCATTAAATCTAAGTGATAGGTTTATGGATGTTCATAATACTTGTCTCTCCACTTTTGTATATGTGGAGGAATTTTTATAGTAAACATAACATGTTTATTGTAAAAATTAAAAGCTACAGAAAGCATTCCAAAGAAAACATAGTAACTTTACCACCTAGGAAAAAAATCATCAATAATGTTTTGATGTATCTCCATCCAAGTTTTGACTGCCTTAACATTACTGAAATCAAAAGGCACATAAAATTCTGCAATTTACGCGGGGTGCCATGGCTCATGCCTGTAATCCCAGGACTTTGGGAGGCTGAAGTGGGCAGATCACTTGAGGTCAGGAGTCAGAAACCAGACTGAGCAGCATGGTTTCGAACTGTTGCAACAGTTTCGAAATCCTGTCTCTACTAAAAATACAAAAATTAGCCGGGCATGGCGGCAGGTACCTGTAATCCCAGCTACTCGAGAGGTGAGGCAGGAGATTGCAGTGAGTCAAGATCGCACCACCGCACTCCAGCCCAGGTGACAGTGAAACTCAGTCTAAAAAAAATGTGCAATTTACTCTTTCTTAACTTATACACATTTTTTATTGTTATTTAAAAAATGCAGTCATGTTTATTGGCTGCAGAATATTTCTTTCAAGAGATAAAATGGAGAAGCCATAAGTTCCTCTACCACAGAATTGCAATTATAATTAAAATGCTGCTGATGATGATGATGATGGCTGATATTCACTGATTCACTAATATTACATGCCTGAGCTCTAATATGCATTGTCTCTTTTCATCTTCACAACATGTGAAGTAGCTATGAATTTTTTTTTTTTTTTTTTTTTTTTTTTTTGAGACAGGGTCTCACTCTTTTGCCCAGGCTGCAGTACAGTGGTGCAGTCATGGCTCACTGCAGCCTCAACCTCAGGCCCAAGTGATCGTCCTGCCTCAGCCTGCCACATAGCTGGGACCACAGGCACACACCACCAGGCCTGACTAATAGCTACTATTATCATTATCAGAAGAAAATGACACTCAGAGAAGTCAAGTGACATATCTAGGATCACACCATTAGGGAGTAGAAGAGCCCAGGTCATATTCAGGCTATGAGGTACAAATGTAAGCCTATGCCTTTACTTTCATTTATTTGTTCATTCACCAAACATTCACAGGGCACCTGCCCTGGGTCAGATGCTGGACTGGGTTGTGACCCACACCAGAAGTTCACTCTGCTTCAGAACATCTAATGATTTTAAGTTGTCAGAGTAAGCTGGGCATGGTGGCTCATGCCTGTAATACCAGAACTTTAGGAGGCCGAGGTGGGCAGACCTCTTGAGGTCAGGAGTTTGAGACCAGCCTGGCCAACATGGCAAAACCCTGTCTCTACTAAAAAAACAAAAATTAGCCAGGCGTGGTGGTGAGTGCCTGTAATCCCAGCTACTTAGGAGGCTGAGTCAGAAGAATCGCTTGAACCCAGGAGGCTGAAGTTGCAGTGAGCCGAGATGGTGCCACTACACTTCATCCTGGGTGACAGAGTGAGACTCCATCTCAAAAAAAAAGATAGATTGGAGGTCACAAGAGCCATGATTCCTGGGGCCCTTGTTTACAATGCCTGCATTCCTTCTTCACAGCAGATGAGAAAGCCGCATCTCAGCCTTCTAATAATGACTCATCCTGCCTAAGAAAAAAGCATCCCTGGCAGCCAGAGAAAAGGTCTGGAGTAGTGATAATTTATTATTGATAGTTAATGACAAAAAACCTTTTAATATTCATATTATTTATTCTTAGCCTTGTCTGGCTGTACTGGCACAAACAGTTTGTTGTTAATGAGACTGGGAGCATTTTTAAATCAACTTAATTGACGTTTTTATAGTGTTCAGTGGGTCTGAACACAGGATTTCAACTGGAGAGTTGGATTAAAGCTATAGGAAGGGGAAGAGCTCTACAGAGCCCTGGACAAAGGAGAAGGTCATTGAGGAGCAGCGAGAGGAGGGAGGAGCCTAATGGAAACAATTGGATCCAGGAATTTTGTACTGTGGCTGTTTCCAGGTTCACCACTTCATTTTCATCATAGTTGCACTGCCCTGCAGGTTCCACCTAAGCCGTGCAGTCTTGGGCCTTGGACTTGACTGCTCAGTGCCTCAGTTTACCCATCTGTAAAATGGGCATCATAGCCCCTTCTTCACAGGCTTGTTATGATGATAACGTAACATGGGTTCATTTATATAAAAAACTTAGTACCTGGTGTTTTGCTACTCTTAGCACCATTGTTACTGTCATTGTCTCCTAAAATAAATTTTGTGAGGTCTCCACGGCTGATTTTAAAGCCATTTGCCAAATATTCTGGACTACCTCCTTGCAAGAAGATATTAGATCTCCACCTTGTTGAACTCAGCAAGGGCCATGTGACTTGTTTTTGGTCACTACTGGGCAGTTGGAACTAACACGTGTCACTTGCCAGATTTCAGAGCCAACACATTTTTCACTATGTCTTTTTATCCTCTCGTCTGCCATGAGATTGGCAATGTTCCACTTAGAGGTTCTCCCATCTGCCAGGTCCCAGAGTGAAGACGACACGGAGCAGAAGCACTGCCAACCCACAACGGATGTGCAACATGAGGAAGAAATAGACATTTTCTGCGGGAGGCCATGGAACCTTGGGGGTCATTTGTTACTGCAGCTAAACCTAGCCTATTGTAACTGGCACAGTATCTTGCCTTAACTCACTCTCTGCCCAATGGAAAAACATAATCAGCAGATAAAGACTGTAATAAGAGAGAGCAGAGGGGCTTCCGAAGTCCCAAAGATCAGCACCAGCTCTAGCCAGGGAGAACTGGAGGAAGGGTGCCTTTCCATTTGAGCTGGAAGAAAGATTTACACAACAGGATGGCACTTTACTTTTGTTGATTACCTTCTCTGTTCCAGGTGGTCTACAGGTGTGATATCTCTTTTAATCCCCAAAACAGCCCTGTGAAGTCATTATGATAATGAAAGTGATACATCTATTATGGGACACTGAAGTTGAATTATGCCGGGCGTCATGGTTCATGCCTGTAACCACAGAAATTTGGGAGGCTAAGGTGGGAGGATCACCTGAAGCCAGGAGTTCAAGAGCAGCCTGAGCAACAGTGAGACCCCTGTCTCTACAAAAAAATAAATAAATAAACCAGGTATAGTGGTACATGCCTGTAGCCCCAGCTCCTCAGGAAGCTGAGGCAAGAGCATCTCTTTGAGCCCCAAAGTTTGAGGCTGTGGTGAGCTCTGATCACTCCACTGCACTCCAGTCTGGGCAACCGTCTCAATCAATAGATCAATCAATACAATTTTTAAAAATAATAAGTAAAATTTAAGTAACTTGGCTGGGCTCAGTGACTCACACCTGTAGTACCAGCACTTTGGGAGGCCAAGGTGGGCGAATCTCTTGAGGTCAGGGGTTCAAGCCCAGCCCAGCCAACATGGCGAAACCCCATTTCTACTAAAAATACAAATATGAGCCAGGCATAATGGCAGGTGCCTGTAATCCCAGCTATTTGGAAGCTGAGACAGGAGAATTGTTTAAACCCAGGAGGTGGAGGTTACAGTGAGCACCACTGCATTCCAGCCTGGGTGACAAAAGTGAGACTCAGCCTCAAAAAAAAATTTATGTAACTTGCTCCAAGTCCCAAGAGAGAGGCTTTGGACCAGGCAGAGTTCATATTCTACCACATAACACCATCCCCTGTATAGGTCTTCACCTTACACCTTCGTCTGAATTGCTTGGGTGGGGAGAGGAGTGCATTAAAATAAAGATTAACAGGCCTGCCCCAGACCTGCTATGGTGGGCAGAATCTTCAGTTGTCCTCCCCGAGCTCTGCCCCCTGGTGTTGTACCTTGGTATAACCCCCTCCCTTTAAATGCAATTAGAACCTGAGACTTGCTTCTCATCAATAGGAGATGACAGAGGAAATGGGGCATCCCACCTGTGATTACCTTTCATTTTATAAGATTTGGTCTTAACATAGTAGTGATACTTTTTTGCCAGCCCCAAATAAGCAAACAGCCATCATGTGAACTATCTATAGAGAAGGCCTTATAGGCATGGAACCACAGGATGTTTCCAGAACCTGAGAGTGGCCTCTACCTTATAGACAGTAAAAATATGGGATTCTCCATCATACATACAGCTGCAAGCAAATAAATTCTGCCAACAACTTAAATGAGTCTGGAAGTTGGTTATTCTCTAGTCAGACCTCCAGATGAGAACACAGCCCATGCAATACCCTGAATGCAGCCTTATAGACCCTGAGCAAAGGACCCAGCTAAGCTGCACCTGGAATCCTGACATACAGAAACTATGATACAATAAATGGGTGTTGTGTTAAACTGCTAATTTTGTGGTGATTTGTTTTGAGGCAATAGAAATTAGTACACCAAGGCCAGGCACAGTGACTCACACCTGTAATCCCAGAACTTTGGGAGGCCCAGGCCTCAGTGGATCACCTGAGGTCAGGAGCTCAAGACCAGCCTGTCCAACATGGTGAAACGCCATCTCTACTAAAAATACAAAAATAAGCCAGGTATGATGGCACATGCCTGTAATCCCAGCTACTTGGGAGGTTGAGGCTGGAGAATTGCTTGGACCCAGGAGATGAAGGTTGCAGTGAGCCAAGATCACAACACTGAACTCCAGCCTGGGCGACAGAGCAAGACTCAGCCTCAAAAAAAAAAAAAAAAAAAAAGAAGAAGAAGAAATGAATACACCAGTTCAATCCAAATCTCTAAAGATAGGACCCAGGATGTAACATTTTGAATAAGATACCTGGGTGATTCTAACATGCACTAACATTTGGGAAATGTCAGTTTAATGGTTATAAACATGCCATCTTCAATCTGTGTGGCCTCAAGTAAGTTACCTAAATTCTCTGGCCTCAATTTTTTAATCTGCAAAATGGAGATAAGCATACATATCTTAATACAAGTAATAACACAAAAAGCAGTACCCAGAGCATGAGAAAGTTTCTAAAAGACTTTAGCTACCACTATGCTTTTTTTTTTTTTTTTTTTTTTTTTTTTTTGAGACAGTCTTGCTCTGTCACCCAGACTGAAATGCAGTGGCGTGATCTTGGCTTACTGCAGCCTCCACCTCCGAAGTAATACTCGTGCCTCAGCCTCCCAAGTAGCTGGGATTATAGGCTCCATCTCAAAAAGAAAGAAAAAAAAAAGTGGAGCTATGACTGGGTGTAGTGGGTCATACTGTAATCCCAACAGTTTGGGAGTCTAAGGTGGGAGAATGGTTTGAGGCTAGGAATTCAAAACCAGACTGGGCAACATAGCCAAGACACAATTTCTACAAAAAAATTTAAATATTAGTTGGGCTCAGTGGCTGGTGCCTCTAATCCCAGCTACTTAGGAAGCTGAGATGGGAGGCTCACTTGAGCCCAGGAGCTGGAGACTGCAGTGAGCTATAATTGTGCCACTGCACTCCAGCCTGAGTGACAGAGTGAGACCCTGTCTCAAAAAAAAAAGAAAGAGGGGGCTTTGTTCTGGTTTTGAATGCTATCAGACAGCAAGAGATAAGTCTCTAACTGGGTTATCTTAATAAATGTTAGAGAGAAAGAAAGGAAGTAAGGCTAAAGCTGTAATTGGTGGAGAAGTGGCCATCACTCAGAGGAGCCAGGATGAAGACTGTTTGGTCCCTTTTGAGATTTGGACAATCCTCATGGTTTATCTGTGTTCTGACGTGGCTGTGGCGTGGTCTTTTCACCTCTCACTCATCACAGTCCTAGAGTGACATTGCTTTTCTCTCTCCCCATCTCTATCCATGCCTGTGAAAATCCTAATTGTCCTTTTTGGTTCATCTCAGAACCTCCTCCTCCACAAAGCCTTCTAGGTTCATCCTGATCCCTGTTGGGACCACTGACCCATAAAACCCTTCCTTCAAAACGCTTTTATGCTAAAACATGCTGTATAGTAGAAGGGTCTGATGGTCTTGATAGTGGTTGGATATCAAAGACAGACAAACTGTATCAGAAGCCCTCAAGAAGAGTAAAAGGGCCCAAAGGGGTGGGTGAGGGCTGGGAAACATTGTTTCCTAATGACTATGAAGAAGCTTGACCATAGTGGGAAGCCCCAGGCACTCAGCCAGAAGAACCTGCCCACCAGGGAGCAAGGGCCAAGGTGAGCCAGATTGAGGATCTACCCACCTGTGGACACCATGAGTTGGAAGATATGACTCAGAATTGAAGGAAGGGCTTATTTGTACATTCTTCTGGACTACCGATCAGTTAGTCATAAAGATGGTTAGTCTTGGACCTATGTCAGGTATGGAGTTGAGCTAATTATATTCAGAAATTATGGTGGTTTCAGGGTTGAGTTTCCAGGACACACAGGGCTCTGGGCAAGCTGGAACCCCTGGGGTTTGCCAGTGGTGACAGTGGTTCCCTCACCAGACAAGCTCAGGTAATGTTCCCAAACCCAGAGACATTCACTTGAGGACTGGGACTCCCCCAAATCCTTTTAACAAATTCCTTTTCTGCTTAATTAGCCTAAGTTGGTTTCTGTTAAGAACCCCAGCGGGTACACCCACACCCCACCTACTCAGGAAGAATCATTGTTAACTCCAAGGTGTTCACATTTCCAAATCTTTTTCTGGTCTTATGTGAATTAATACTTTCGCATAAAAACGGAATCACATTTTACATGATGTTGTATAACCTACCACAATTTATTTGAGCAACTCACCCATTGTTTGAAGTGTTAAGCTTTTTCCAACTAATCCTCTATTTTTTAACAATTTGTTCCAACTAATTCTTGATTTTTTCCAGCTTTCACAAAGAGTGGAACTATTTGACTAATAATAGATTACAAAGAGAGCTCTGTCCCACCTTCCAGTTCTTTCGGGCAAACAAAATATCGATGGCTAACCACCAGTTTTTGAGTGCTTCATGTGGCACTCTGCTAAGTTTTTTAAATTATTATGGTAAAAGAAAAAGCATGTAATATAAAATTTACCATCTTAATCATTTCTCGGTGTACAGTACAGTAGCATTAACTATATGCACATTGTCATATAGTTGACATGCACAATATCTAGAAGTTTTTCATCTTGCAAAAAGAGACTCTGTGTCTATTGAACAACAGCAGCCTTTTTGCCCCTCTCCATGGTGCCCAGCAACCACCATTTTACTTGCCTTTTTTTTTTTTAAATTTATTTATTTTAATTTAGGTGCGTACTATATCCAGCATTTCTCCCCATGTTATCCCTCTCCACCCTCCCCACCCCCGACTGTCTCTCCCCTACCCCCCCCAATTGCCCCCAGTGTGTGATGTTACTCTCCCTGAGTTCTCCATGTGTTCTCATTGTTCCACATCCACCTATGAGTGAGAACATATGGTGTTTGGCTTTCTGTTCTTGTGTCAGTTTGCTGAGAATGATGGTTTCCAGATTCATCCAAGTCCCTACAAAGGACATGAACTCATCGTTTTTTATGGCTGCGTAGTATTCCATGGTGTATATGTACCACATTCACATTTTCTTTGTCCAGTCTATCATTGATGGGCATTTGGGTTGGTTCCAGGTCTTTGCTATTGTACACAGGGCTGCAATGAACATAGGTGTGCATGTGTCTTTATAGTATAACAATTTATAGTTCTTTGGGTATACACCATTCTACTTTCTATTCATATGAGCTTGACTACTTTAGATAACTTACATGCTACAGTTTAGATGTTTGTCTTCAAAATCTTACGTTGAAATTTGATTCCCAAGATTGGGGGTGGAGCCTAATGGGAGGTGTTTGGATCACAGGGGCAGACCCCTCATGAACGTCTTGGTGCTATCCTCATGGTCATGACTTTTCACTCTATTAGTTCCTGAAAGAACTGATTGTTAAAAAGAGGCTTGCATCTCCCCCTACTCTCTCTTGCTTCCTCCCCAACCTTGTAATCTCTGCACATGCCAGCTTTCCTTCACTTTCCACCATGACTGGAAGCAGCCTGAGGCCTCACCAGAAGCTGAGAAGATGCTGGCGCCATGTTTCTTGTATAGCCTGCAGAATCATGAGCCAAATAAACGTTTTTTATTTATAAATTACTCAGCCTCAGGTATTACTTTATAGCAACACAAACAGACTAAGACACTCATATAAACAGAATTATGCATATTTGTCTTTTCTTTTTTTGAGACGGAGTCTCACTTTGTCACTCAGGCTAATGTGAGTGGCATGATCACAGCTCACCACCAAGTTCAAGCAGCTCAAGCGATTCTCATGCCTCAGCCTCTCGAGTAGCTGAGACTATAGGTGTGGTGGCATATTTGTCTTTTTTGACTAACTTATTTCACTTAGCACAATGTCCTCAAGTTTCATTCATGTTGTAACATATGACAGGATTTTCTCCTTTTTTAAGGCTGAGTAACATTCCATTGCATGTATATCCCACATTTTCTTTATCCATTCATCCATCTGTGGACATTTAGGTTGCTGCTACCTCTTGTCTATGGTGAATAATGCTGCAATGATTATGGCATGAAAATATCCCTTTGAGATCAATTTCCAGTTCTTTTGGGTATGCAGTCCTAGATTTATGATAGTTCGACTTAAAATTTTTCAACTTTATGGTGGTGCAAAAGCAGTATAGATTCAGTAGAAACCATACTTCACGTATCCACACAATCATTCTGTTTTTTACTTTCAATAACATATTTAACAAATTACATGAAATTATCAACACTTTATTATAAAAATGGCCTTGTGTTAGATAATTTTTCCAACTGCAGACAAACGTAAGTATTCCAAGCATGTTTAAGGTAGATAAGGCTAAGCTATGACGTTTAGTAGGTGAGGTGTATTAAACGCATATTCAAGCTATGATAGGTTCATCTGGACATAATCCCATTATGACTCAAGGAGCATTGTATACCCAGAAGTGTGATTGCTGGATCATATATTAATTATACTTTTAATTTTTTGAAAGGCCTCTATACTTTTTTCCATGGTGGCTGCACCATTTTACGATCCCACCAACAGTGCACCAGGGTTCCAGTGTTTCCATATCCTCACCAACATTTGTTATTTTCTGTTTTTTGATAATGGCCCCAACAGGTATGATGTGATAGTTTATTGTGGTTTTGATTTGCATTTTCCTAACAGTTACGATGTTGAGCATCTTTTCATATGTTTATTGGCCATTTATATATTTTCTTTGGAGAAATTTCTATTTATATCCTTTGCTTTTTAATCTAGTTATTTGTTTTTTGCTGTTGTTATTGCTAATTTGTGGGAGTTCATTATATATTCTGGGTATTACCTCCCTATTAGACGTATGGTTTGCAAATATTTTCTCCCATTCCATAGGTTGCCTTTTCACTGAAGTGGCGGTTTCCTTTGCTATATCTAATTTCTTAACATGTGCTATCTCATTTAATCCTCATTAAAATCCAGGGTGATGCTGGGGGGATTCAGAAGCTGAGATCTAGGATAAGTCCACTGCTTGCCCAAGGCCACACAGCCTGTAGCTCCAGAGCCAAGATTCAAACCTGTATCTTCTAATAAAACTCTCTTGCCACTCTAGAGCAGGGACAATCCACCTGTCTTGCAGATGCTTAGGAATATTTGCATAGGAACAGCTTTTAGGCAGCCCTGACCCTCCATCATTTGCCCCAAATACCTGATAAGGTCTGACTCTGTTCTCCTCTAAATTCCTTACTACCCCTCCCATTCTCATCCCTTCTCCTCTCCAGGACTAAATCAGTAACAAGGATACTTGATGCTAGGCATATATGCCACCTCTGCCTTCTCTGAAACCTAATTCTAATCATTCTCTTTTTCCTAGTGGATCTAGACCGTTTCTCAGAATCCTTCTTGATACAGTATTCCAAGCAGCCTCCATCCAGAGTTGACATGTGAGACGAAACCCCTTTGCCATCTCTACTCTAGACTAGGAGATTTTCCCAGAACAGAAACTGTACATAATTCATCTCTTTAATGGAAAATTTTCAATACTAACAGCAACAGGTAACATTTTGTTAGCTGTTAACATGTCTGAAACATGTTAAAAGCTGTGCTTAGCTGTTTATATGTATTCTCCCCTTTATGTTACAAGGGATATAGAATACCCATTTCTCAGATGAGGAAAGTAAGGCACAGAATGCTTCAACGATGCACAAAAAATTGTATTGCTGGTAAATGGTGGAGCCAAGATTGCAACTGATGGAGCTTGACTGACACAACACACCACATCACCCCTGCCCCCACCCCTGTTGGTGTTCTCGAGCTCCATACAGTGCTTGGCATGTAGTAAGTACATAATCAGCATTTTGTAAATGAATGAATGCCCCAGAAAGCATGCATGCATGAATGAATTGACTTAAGGTCTGGTGCCAGGGTGAAAGGGTAAGATGGAACCAGCCGCTGCAGATCCATGGGAGGCTAGGCTGTGGGAGATGGTTTCTGACTCAGACCTAGCTTCCAAAGCAGGCAGGAAGAACTGCCTCCCTGCTTCTCAGCCTGAGAGTCAAAGCTTCCAAGATTATAATTATCCCGCTTGCCCCACCCACGGCCCTGCTTCTCCTCAGAGCCACAGCTCACAGGCCTCAGGGCTCCAAACGAGGGAGCGGGTTAGGGGTTGACAGATGGAGGGGCTGCCTCAGGGGTTCTCTTAGAGAGCTGGAGAAACCCAGGTGGGGGGAGACTGCAGCCCTGGAGTGGAGGAGGGAAACTGCACAGGTCACTGCACATCCCCCTGGTATCCTCCGAGTTGCCCAAGAGGTGGGGAGCAGGCAGAGTGGTGAGCATGCACTACAGGAGCAGATATTCAGTGGGCACAGCCCTGAAAAGAGGTGGAGTCTTGGACTATTCATTGCTTCTCTCCAGGCCTCCATTTCCCCATCTCCAAAGTGACAGAGGAGCTCAATGATCTCAGGTCCTTTGAGCCAAATATTCTCTCTCTCTCTTTCTCTTTTTTCTTTCTTATCTTTTTTTTTTTTTTTTTCTTTGAGACAGAGTTTCACTCTTGTTGCCCAGGCTAGAGTGCAATGGCGCAATCTTGGCTCACGGCAACCTATGCCTCCAGGTTCAAGCGATTCTCCTGCATCAGCTTCCTGAGTAGATGCGATTACAAGCATGAGCCACCACGCCCGGCTAATTTTGTATTTTTAGCAGAGACAGGGTTTCACTATGTTGGTCAGGCTGGTCTCAAACTCCTGACCTCAGGTGATCCACCCACCTCGACCTCCCGAAGTGCTGGGATTACAGACATGAGCCACCATGCCCAGCCTCTTTGAGCCAAACATTATCTAACTGGCAAGCATATTTCTTGTGTAAAGAAAACAAGTTTGCATTACCTTCCGTCTGCCCCACCCTCTTTCTCTTCCAGTTCCAGGCTGGCACTTACGTGCATACTTCCCTCTGCTCCCAACATCATTTTCACCACCCAGGGCTATGTCAGAGTCACTTGTGACCGTGAGTCCTTTCTCAATCCCTCCCTGCACCAGCCACCTACAGGGGGGTGCCATAACAGCTGGCACCATGTATTTGGCCATGTATGTTAATATCAATAAACCATTTGTTATGCATGTTCACCACTGTTGCTGGACTTTAAGGCCACTCTATAAACAGCACCCTGTAAAGGCTAGAGGGGAAGCTCATGGTCTTTGCAATAAGTAGGCTGAATTCTATACCTGGTTCCCATACTTACCACCTGTGAGGCTTGTGTAAGTCTCCACTTCTTTTTACTGAGCCCACTTTCCTCATCTGTCCAATGAACATTAAACAGGTACAGAAGTGACAAGCATACAGTAGTTATTCAAGGTGCAGTAGCTCCTACTATTACTTTAGCATTTTCCCGAGTGCTAAGAGTTGTTGTCTCCTACTCAAGACCAAGCATATAAGTAAAGGGCCCTCAAGGAACAACCTCTAGTGAAGTTATTAGAAGAAACCTCCAGCCTGGGCAACATAATAAGACCTCATCTCTAAAAATAATAATAATAATAATACAAAAAATTAGCTGAGCATGGTGGCACACACCTGTAGTCCCAGCTACTCAGGAGGCTGAGATGAGAGAACCACCTGAGCCTGGCAGTTTGAAGCAGCAGTGCACCATGATCATGCCACTGTACTCAAGCCTGGGTGACAGAGCGAGGCACTGTCTTAAAAAAAAAAAAAACAGAATAAGAAACCTGAGATGGCCCCTTGAGTTTCTATGTACAAGGCACCTTACAAAGAGGTAAATGTACACTTGCTCAAAGAGGGGAACAAGTGATGTGGTGAAGCCTGAAGCCCAGTTCTGCATCATGCTAGAAGGTGGCATACCCTGAGCCTCAGTCTCCTCATCCATACAATGGGAGTGTTTGTAGAACCTAGCAAGAAGGGCAATTGTTAGAATTAAATGAAACAAGATAAGCACCCAGCACAGGACCTGCCTTACAGGAAACACTCAATGCCAGTCGTAGCTATCATCCAAGGGGAGACATTAGCATTTGGGTCACCTGATTGATAGAGCAAATAATCTAGCCATGCCCTGGGCTCACAGCCTGTGTAAGTGGATTAACACATGATGAGGCTGTGGCTCACACCTGTAATCCCAGCACTTTGAGAGGTCAAGGTGGGTGGATCTCTTCAGATCAGGAGTTCGAGACCAGCCTGACCAACATAGTGAAAGCCAACTCTAGTAAAAATTTATACAAAAATTAGCTGGATGTGGTGGTACATGCCTGTAATCCTAGCTACTCAGAATGGTTGAGGCATGAGAATCACTTGAACCCAGGTGACGGAGGTTGCAGTAAGCTGAGATTGCACCACTGCACCCCAGTCTGGACGACAGAGTGAGACTCTGTCAAAAAAAAGACATGATGAGGATGAGGAAAGAAAAAGCATTGGTTTAACCTGCAAGGAACCTGGCAGGGTCAGGCTGCCAAGAAGTGTAGCTCTTCTAGCATTTCCCTCTGACCGTGGCCAGCTGCTCTGCACCTTCTTTTAGGGCTAGCACAAAGGGAAACAGGAAGAAAATGCAGCAAGCAAAATTCACTGTAGAATAAGGGAAAACTTCTGACTTCAGTGGAAGACATGAAATTACAGGACAAGGGCACCATAGCACGGTGTCATCCTCATTTCTGAAGCAAATCTCTCGTCCACTCTTGTTTCCCTTGACCCATCAGCTTCAGCTGCAGCTATGTGTCTGGTCCCCACGCACCTGACACAGTTCCTCCACAGCCTTCCATGTCCCTCCACATTTGTCTTTTGGGGCTTTTTCCAGAACTACAGAATCTCACTCCTTTGGGTCTCCACGCACAAGGCAGCCTAGAATTGCAGTTACGCCCTGGACAACCTTCAACCATCGATGGATAAATGCCCAAGCTCCCTTGACACGCAGAGGACCAATTCCGAAGTTTATTCTGGTGGTTTCTCCAGGTCCCCAGAGGCACTGAGACCCAGTTTCCCACAGCTCAATAACACACCTTTTATTGGCTTCTTCCCCTTTTGAGATTTACACTACTTGCTCCTTCACTCTTGCCTCCTGGGGTCCCCTCTCAAATAAGACACCTGCACCCATGCCCTTGTCCCAGGCTCCAATATCAGAAGAATTCAAACTAGGACATAAACCTAGCAGCACCACCTCTGTACCTGGTCCAGGATGCCCTTGCTGGCCTCTCCCCTAGGCCGACTTGATCCTGCCTCTCCTGTTCTGTCCAACACCTAGTGCTGACATCTGCATGGTACATACATCCTATCCTAACATCACAGTGCATCTGTGAGCTCATGCCCCACTCAGCTCCGAGATGCTTGCAGGCCAAGACAGTCTCCTGGTCACCTGAGGGTCAAGTAGTATAGGACACCCTTATTTTTATTGCAGTTGTGATCATTATTAACAACCACATGGAGTCCGGTGACTCCTGCAATGACATTTTGTTTCTAGAAGGTAATATGGCACACTATAGAAAAAACCACTGAGTTAAAAGTTAAGATATCAAGACCAGGTGCAGTGGCTCATGCCTGTAATCCAGGCATTTTGGAAGGCCAAGGTGGGCAGATCACTTGAGGTCAGAAGTTTGAGACCAGCCTGGCCAACATGGGGAAACCCCATCTCTACTGAAAATATAAAAATTAGTCAGGCATGGTGTCAGGAGGCTGTAATCCCAGCTACTTGGGAGCCTGAGACAGGAAAATCACTTGAAGCTGGGAGGCAGAGGTTGTAGGGAGCCAAGATCGTGCCACTGCACTCCAGCCTGGGCATCAAGAGTGAAATTCCATCTCAAAGAAAAAAAAAGTTAAGGTATCAAGATTCTTAAACATTACCTGTAAATTCAATAAAGGGAATAGTTACATGAATAATGGCATATTCACTCAATAGACTACTCTGCAACCATTTATTATTTTAAAGTATTTTATTATAATAATTTCTGCTAAGCACTTAGTATATTCCACACAGTGGGCTAAAAGCTTTTCCACACACTATCTCATCTAATCCCCACAATAACCCATAATATAGGTACTGGTAATCATCATCATCACTATTACTATTATTCTCATTTTATAAATGAAGAAATTTTGTATAAAATCATTAGCTAATGCTTATAATGCAATGTTGAGGTAAAGAGTGGGATATAAAATGGTGTGTTCAATATATCTCAATTATATGTAAATATATATGTAGAGAAAAAAGTCTAAAAGATGGTGTATTACAATGTGGGCCTTTGTTGTCTCTAGGTAATGAGTTATAAGTCACATTTATTTTTTCCCAATCGAACTTGCTCAGTGATTATGGGCAATTCCTTTTCAGGCTGAGGCTCCGATGCCCTGCCTTCACCTCCATGAGATGCGAGTTAGGTCCCCATGGCTCCACCTTCTCCTCAAGAAACAGGGTCCAGAGCCTGTGAGCCCTGAGGATTCTACAATTTGGATGTCAAGAGGAAACTGCCAAAAGCCAGAGCCCAGCATCAAGAGAGGTTGCAACAATTATGCTGGGTCAGACCATCAAAAGGATTCACGAGACTCCAACAAAGTAAAACAAAATATATTTCAAAGAGAGACAGAGTCTCACCATGTTGCCCAGGCTGGTCATGAACTCCTGGGCTGAAGCAATCCTTCTGCCTTGGCCTCCAAAGTGCTGGGATTACAGGCATGAACCACTGCACCTGGCCCTGAATGGTTTTATTACAGGCAAAGGATACAGAACAGTAACAGTAAGAAAACTTGGAGCAACTTCAGGAAGATCACAGCATCCATGAGCAGTGGCTAAGGCCCGCCTCAGTTGCATGGGACTGGTTTGGCCTCTGCATCATGAACCCCCCTAGTGCATGGGGAAGAGGTGGGCCTCAGGGAAGCCCCAAGGCATATGTTCAATGAGACATTTGTTCATCTTATTTCCCTCTTGTCACATAGTCCAAACCAGGCTAAATAACCAGACATAATTATTGAAACCAGGTGCCAACCATCCATCTATGTTTTTGCAATAAATTATGTAGCGATTTGGTACAAGGCACCTCCAGGCAGCTTTGGACTTCTGACAGCATGTCATAAATCACTGATTAGTACACCCCATCCTTTCTTGGCCAAGCCTATGGTTCCAGCATCTCTGGAGAAAATGCACAGAGTTACACAAACTAGCTTCAAGTTGGCCCTATTCTTTCAGAGCCTAAGGATGAAGATTACCCTTCCTGGGCCCCTGGAGTCACATCCAGCTTTGCTCCAGATGAAGACCTAGAATCCTGAAAACACAACTTAGGTACCAGGTGTGCAAAGTCACTGACAAATGCCCAAGCTTCCTCAATGCACAGAGGGCCAAGCACATAAATCTCATCATCATGGAGATGTGCTTGAATATGTCCTCCTGGAGCCTAAGCTCAGACTGGCACGTTTCATTCAGTTACCACTGATGCTCTGATCCTAGAGAAGTGGGAGCAAGGAAGGTGAGGATAGAGACTGGCTTTTCTTGCCTCCCTTACTTCTTAACCCTCTCCTATGCCCCACCTCCCTTGAAGTCCTCTGCCAATATCCCATAACCTAGCAGAGTAGCATAAGCTTGGGATGCATGAGAAAATGACCAACCTGAATCCCACCTTCATTCAATGAATATTCATGTCTCATATATAAGGAGCTTGCAGATGCTCTAGAGCTCATGGAAGTAGACTGAAGTTGTCTCTATTCACATGGGGTTTATAGTCTACAAGAAGGCAGATAATTAACAAGATAAACATTCAGATGAATACACAACTTCAAATAGTACAAGGAAAAGGAAACAATTTGTTGCGATAGAGACTATCTAAGGTTGTTGGAACCTGCAAGAGATCAGAGGCCAGGAGGAAGCAACACTGTCTAAGGAACTGGTATTTAAGCTGAGAGCTGTAGGAAGGAATGATTGACATAGAAGAAGGGGAAGAGGGAGGGAACAGCATGTGCAAAGGCCCTGAGGAGGGACTGCTCAGCAAGTTAAAGAAAAGTGACTGGAGGCTGTTGTGGCTGGATGTGGCAGGTGTGGGCAAGAGTGGTAGCAAATGTGAGGTTGAAATGGCCGAAGAGCATTGCGCAGGGTCCTGCAGCCACAGCAAGGAATTTGGAACCTACTCCATATTTGATGATCTCATGGGTTGACTTCTCCAAAAGCAGAGCCTGAGACAAGGGTTTAGGTGCAGGTGGTTGATTTGGAAGTTGATTTCAGGAAGCAGGAACAAGGAAAGGAAAAGATTTAGAAGACAAAGCCATATACATGTCCATCATCAAGGTCACCACTGAGAGCAACAGAAGGCTCTGTTGCTTCAGGGACCTCACGAAATGCGTGCAGGAAGCCCTCTGGAATTTTCCACCTGAAGGAAGGATAGTGGCACATTTATTTTGATGATCACCTCTGGGCTGTTAACTCAGCACTTCTGGGCTGGACTTTTGCACATACTAACGAGGTTTCAGTAGCATCCGAGAAGACTCTAGGACAGAAAGCAGAAAGACTCAGGGCACACTCTTGAGGTTGGGTGAGAAGTTAGTATCAGTGGCCTGCTGTGGTCATGCCTGTAGTCCCAGCACTTTGGGAGACTGAGGCGGGTGGATTACAAGGTCAGGAGTTCAAGACCAGCCTGGCCAATATGGTGAAACCCCTTCTTTCTAAAAATACAAAAATTAGCCAGATGTGGTAGCATGTGCCTGTAATCCCAGCTACTCGTGAGGCTGAGGCAGGAGAATTGCTTGAACCCAGGAGGCAGAGGTTGCAGTGAGCCGAAATCACGCCATTGCACTCTAGCCTGGGTAACAAGAGTGAAACTCCATCTTAAAAAAAAAACGTATCAATGCAGAGGAGGAGCATGGGGGCGAGACATAGGCATGGGGTGACTCTGCCACCAATGGGGAGCCTAAGACAGTCTTTAAGTGGGAGAGGGCCATCTGATTGCAACTTAGATGCCATCTGCCCAGCTGTGCACACAAAGGGAACAGGAACTTTGCATTTGTGAAGCACCTACTCCATGCACCAATACCGGGAGCTTTATACACATTATCTTTAATTATTCATAGTAGGAGTGATTATCTGCATCTGTCATGATCAGGGGTTTTGGGTGGTCCTAGATGACAAGCTTCCCCAGGGGTAACTTCTCTCCTTCCATTGATCCAAGCCAAAGAAGAGTCTTAGATGCCATCTGATGCTTAAACATCTTATTCTGGCATGTTCTTATGAGACAGACAGTGGGAGCAGGCTGGTGGCGTGGCAAGACACAGCCGGGGTCAGTTGACTGACCAGGAGGATGTCGATCCAGAGACCATTAACAAAGTTTGGGGGATCCTTCCCCCTTCCATCTGTATTCAGTCCAGGTCCCTTACCAGGTGTTTCTTACATAAAAGGAGTTTAAGCTATTCTTGTGAGGATAAGCTTTATTTTAAGATTTATGAAAGTTATATCTGTGCCGATTTAACTCTGTCTCCTGGAAATCCCCGGGCCAGGCTGCATCAGACTAAGTGACAGGTAGTGTCAGTCCTGCAAGATGCTCGGATGGGTTTTATGGCTACCATTGATCTTAGAGCCACCAGATGTCTTTTGTCGTATACTACACCAGCTTACAGATCTGGAAACTGAGGCTCAGAGGACTGCACTAATTTGCAGGTGTCACAGACAGGGAGTAATGGAGCTGGGAGCTCCTATCAGCCCCTAATGCTCTTGTCTGCAGCTGCGGCAAGATCGGGGGGGCCCATTGTGTTCTTATCTGGGGTTCTTCACTTTGTATGGGTCCTCTCTGGCTCAGGTGATACCAGGAAGTAGTTCTGTGAGGCCCCGGGCCCCTGCATTTTGACTTTCTGCCCCTGCAGGTGTTCGCCTCCCCCACACACAGAACTGTGCCGCCATGAAAGCTAATTATAAGTGCTGGGTATTTATAGTGAGTTTCTCCACCCAGTGCTTCCAGCACCTCAAGAGAACTATTTACAGAATCCTCCCAGCACCTCGGAAAGAAAGGCAGAGCCGAGCAGGGGAAACTGAGGTGAAGCGACAAGGTGACATCTCCCGTGTTAAGGACCCTCAGCCAAGGAAGCCTTGCAGGGCATCCTCACAGCAAGTGCTGGGATTCAACCAGACAGCAGTCAGGGAGAGACAGAGTGAGAGTAAACCCATGAATGCACACTACCCAGATGTCTGGCAGGCATGAAATGAACCATTTCCAAGCATCAGCTCATTTCATCTCTGTGCCTCGATTTTCTGATCTCTAAAATGGGACTGTGAGGCTATGCCTCGTAGACTTGGGAGATTTAAATGAGTTTAAATAGGTAAAGGAGAGAGCCTGGCAAGGAGTAAGCTTCAAAAAATGCTATTAGCTATTTGTTATTTTTTAGCACAACTAATCTAATAAAGTAGGCAAACGTTATCCATTGGGCTTATTGAAAAATGAAAACAATTACATTTTTTATCATTTCCTCTATAATGCATGGTTAGGCTGCAAGTCTGTTTTGAAACCAAATTTATATTTTGCTACACTGATGTGTTGCACTGTGGCAAAGTCTGGGCCTTCAGTACGTCCATCACTGGAGCTACGCACATTATACTCATCAAGCAATCACCCGTTGCCTGCTTGCCTGACACTCTCCACTCCTCCAGCTCTCTATTGTCCATCACCCTGCACTCTGCTTCCATGTGTACACGTTATTTAGCCCCTGCTTACAAATGAGAACATACAGCATTTGTCTTTCTGTGTCTGAGTTGTTTCATTTATGATCATGACCTCCAGTTCCATCCATGTTGCTACGAAAGAAAATTTCATTTATTTTTACAGCTGAATGGTATTCCATTGTGTGTGTATATATAGGTATCTATACCACATTTTATTTAACCAGTCCTCCATTGATGGCCACTTAGGTTGATTTCATCTTTGCTATTTTGAATAATGCTGCGATTAAACATACTAGTACAGGTAACTTTTTGGTATAATGATTCAGGAACCAAAATTAAAAGGGGAAAGGCAGGTGGTTTGTCTCCACCCAGATCATAGGGAAAAGGGGGAAAAGGGAGGGGACTGAAGGTGAAGGAAAGGGAAGGGGAGTGAAGAGGAAGGAAAGGGAAGGGAAGGGTAAGGAAAAGGAAAGGGAAGGAAGGGGAGGGGAGAGAAGGAGAAAGTAAGCAGGGGCACATAGTACCTTGTTTCTGGTTCTCTGCTCCTGGTCAAAGCCCAGTGATCCACAGAGCAAGCCATAGGTGAAAAGAGGAAATTGTAATAAGATCTTTAGGGGCTGCTGCACACACACACACACACACACACACACACACACACACACACACCCTTCCTACCTCATAACAGGGGCCAATCCAAGGGCTAACCACAAGTCATCCAAGTTTTCCACTTTCAGCAAGATTCCAATGCCTAAACCATAGAACCCTGGAGATCCTCCACAAAAAAAGTGCAAAATGGAACAATAATTTCCCAACTTATAGAGATACAGTGAGGATAACATGAACAAATGTGTACAGAGTCCCAAGCACATGAAGGGACCTCAACAAAATGGTCACTATTATTAGAATCCTGGGTTTTATTATTTATTTTTTAACTAGTGTATGAATCCATTCTTACATTGCTATAAAGAACTGCTGGAGACTGGGTAATTTATAAAGAAAAGAGGTTTCATTGGCTCACAGTTCTGCAAGCTATACAGGAAGCATGGCTGGGGAGGCCTCAGGAAACTTACAGTCATGGCGGAAGGTGAAGAGGAAGGAGGCACGTCTTACATGGCCAGAGCAGAAGGAAGAGAGAAGGGAGAGGCGCCATACACTTTTAAACAAACAGAACTTGTGAGAACTCACCCACTATCCTGAGAAGAGCAAGGAGGAAATCCACCCCCATGATCCAATCACCTCCTACCAGGCCCCTCCTCCAACATTGGAGATTACGATTTGACATGAGATTTGGGCAGGGACACAGATCCAAACCATATCAACCAGTACTTAGTATTTTTTATGTATTAAAATTACAACATACTTGACATTAAAAACAATTCAAACTTTAAGGAAGGATAAAAACAGGAGTAGAGGAAAAGTCTCCCCTCTCTCCACCAAATTGTTGTTGTTGCTATTTTTTTTTTCTTGGTAGAAGCAGAATTCATCAATCCAGAAAGTCAGGAGACCTGAATCCTTTCCTGGGATGGCCAGCAACCCTCTGTGTGACCCTGGCCAAGTCACTTACACTTCCTGCAAAGTTTCCTCTTCTGGGAGCATAGACTAGATGAGCTGTTCTCAAACCCTACTGCACATTAAAATCACCTTGGAGATTTGAAAAACTCCAACACCCAGGTGGCACCCCCAGGCCAGTGAATCTTTGGTGGGACCCAAGCATCAGTATATTTCCAAAACTCTCTGTACGGTTTCAACGAACAGCCATGGAGGCAGGAAACTAACCCCCCTGATCCTTCTCAAATTTCATTGTAGGCACAGATCATCCTGGTCTGTGCTAAGTTGTAGATCCTGGTTCAGCAGGTCTGGGACAAAGCATGAGATTTCACATTTCTAGCAAGCTGCCAGGTTTTCTTGCTGCTGGTCCAGGAAAAGGGACTAGACTATTGATTGAAAAGCTTTTGTTAGCTTTGCAATACTTTGTTGCATGGAAACAGATACTTAATAAAATTGCTCTGATTAAAATCAGGGTTCAGAAAGGATGGGACAACCAGAGTCTCAGACTCAGATTCACCCCTAAATCCTTGAGTCGGGCAGAATTATGACCCCATCAAAGACGTCATGTCCTAATCCCCCAAACCTGTGAATATGTTCTATTACCCGGCAAAGGGGAATTATATTTTCAGATGAAATTAAGGTTGTTAATCAGCTAATCTTAAAATAGGGAGATAGGGCAGGTGCGGTGGCTCATGCCTGTAATCTCAGCGCTTTGGGAGGCCGAGGCAGGTGGGTGACAAGGTCAGGAGTTCAAGACCAGCCTGGCCAATATGGTGAAACCCCGTCTGTACTAAAAATACAAAAATTAGCCAGACGCGGTGGCAAGTGCCTGTAATCCCAGCTACTTGGGAGGCTGGGGGAGGAGAATCGCTTGAACCCAGGAGGCAGAGGTTGCAGTGAGCTGAGATTGTGCCACTGCACTACAGGCTGGGCAAAAGAGCAAGACTCCATCTCAAAAAAAAAAAAAGATAGGGAGATTATCTGGGTCTAATCAGAGGAGATGTTAAAAGTGGAAGAGAGTCACTTAGTACTTTCTATCTGCCTTCCCTATATTTTCTCCTCCATAGAACTCATCTTTTAATATATTTTATAACATGTACACTTATGGTTTGTTTTTTGTTTTTTTTAGAGGCAGTGTCTGTGTTACCCAGGCTGGAGTGCAGTGGCTATTCACTGGTGTGATCCCATTGCTGATCAGCATGGGAGTTTTGACCTCCTCCATTTCCAACCTGGACCAGTTCATCTCTCCTTAGGTAAGCTGTTGGTCCCCCACTCCCAAGAGGTTACCACATTAATGCCGAACTTAATGTGGACACCCGATAGACACAGTGCATTGCAGCTCAGAACTCCTGGGCTCCAGTGGTCCTCCCGCCTCAGTCTCCCCAGAAGCTAGGACCACAGACACCTGCCACGGTGCCGAGCAATATATCAACATATGGATGTTTCTATTGTCCTCTTCCCTGGAAACTACTCCATAAAAGTTGGGATTTTGTCTGTTTCATTCATGCTGGATCCAAAGTACCTACAACTGCCTGATGCCATGTAGATGTCTGACAAATATTTATAAAATGAGCAGCCAAAAAAGTGAAAGAGGCAGGCAGAAGAGTGATACAATGTGAGAAAACTTCACAGCACTGTTGCTGCATTGCAGATGGAGGAAGGGGCCCCGAGCAGAGGACACCAGGCAGCCTTTAGAGGCTGAAAAGGACAAGAAAATGGATTCTCCTCCAGAGTCTCCAAAAAAGAATTCCTGGTTTTAGCCCACAAAGACCTGTGTCAGACTCCTGATCTCCTGAACTGGAAGATAATAAATCTGTGTTGTTTTTAGCCTCTCAGTTTGTAGTGCTTTGTTACAACAGCCGGAGGAAACTAATGCACCCTCTGAAGCATCTCCAGTAGAGCCCTAGATCACTGAAGCACAGCTGGGCTCAATGAGCTTCATCACTGTGGATCGTGAAGGGGCTGAAACGGTCGGTCCTCAACCCTTTTTCTTGCACAGCTACTGGTAGGCACTCAGTACTGCAGGACTTGCTGACACAGCCCAGCCTGGTGATATCAACTTCCCTGGGATTCCAGGGCCCCACTTCCCCTCTTCCTGGCAGGAGGGGAATCCCAGGTAGCCTCCTCAGCAACACCAAAGTTATTTTCAGATTGGCAGCTGAGCATTTCAGCAAAGAGCAGCTTGGAAGTGTCTCCTGGACCCCCAGAGGAGACTTTATTCCTCTCCTTGTGCTGTACTCTGCCAGATGTGGCCTTGCACCTGCTTGCTCCCACTGGCATGGTACCCAGAGCATCTCTGGTCCAACCAACCAGCTCAGGACAGGACAGAGGGTCGAGGGAGACCCCAAGTCAGTCTCAGTCTGAGCTCCCCTATCCCAGAGGTGGGAGTTGGACTGTTCTGCGGAAGAGCAGATGGGCATAAATCTCAGGGGGTCCTGAAACAGATGAGGTCTCAATAAAAGCCTTAGAACAATGGTTCTCAGCCCAGCTAGCACACTAGATTCACCCAGGGAGTTTTTCAAACTCATGATCAGGCCGAGCACAGTGGCTCATGTCTGTGATCCCAGAACTTTGAGAGGTCAAGGTGGGAGAATCATTTAAGCTAGGAGTTCAAGACCAGCCTGGGCAACACAGCAAGACCCCGTCTCTGTTTTAAAAATGAAAATTTTTTTTTTGCCTGGGCACACTGTCTGACCTATAATCCCAGTACTTTGGGAGCCCAAGGCAGGTAGATCACCTAAGATCAGGAGTTCAAGACCAGACTGACCAACTTGGTGAAACCTCATCTCTACAAAAAATACAAAAACTAGCGGGGCATGGTGGCGTACACCTGTAATCACAGATACTCTGGAGGTTGAGGTGGAAGAATCACTTGAACCTGGGAAGTGGAGGTTGCAGGGAGCCAAGATCATGCCACTGTACTCCAGCCCGGGTGACAGACTGACTCTATCTCAAGAAAAGAAAAAAATTTTTTTTAAACCTTATGATGGCCAGGCTGCTATAATTCAATCAGAATTTCTGGAGGTGCAGACAAGGTGGCAGTTTTTAAAAGATTCTGGGTGATTTCAATGTAGTCAGAGGTGAGACCCTCCAGACCAGTAGTTCTCAGAGCATGGGTAACAGGTGGACAGCATTGGCATCACCTGGGGGCTTGTTGGAACTACAGAATCTCAGGCCTAATGAATGAGACTCTGCATTTCAACAAGGTCCCCAAGAGACTCCTGGACACTGTAAGTATGAGATGTACAACAGTGGAGCATAATAGTTAAGACTGCTAGCCCAGGGTCAGACTACCTGAGTTCGTGGGGTGTCTCCACCACTTCTTATCCACAAAGGCTTGGGCAAAAGACACTCTCAGAGTTCTCATTTTCCCTTTTCAGCAGTCTCTCATGTCTCACAGGTGGGACTAGCCAGGAAACTCCAGAAATCCACAATAGTCCAGGGGTCCTGGTGGGGCACCCAGGAAAATTCACAGCCTGTCTTGGAGGAAGAGGTTCGGGAGGACCCTGAAGCTGAAACAGCCTGGAGGACCTCCTGCAGTAACGGAACATGAAATTCCAGGTAAATGTGAAAACAGCTACATTAGAGAAAGGATCCAATTTAAAATGTTCTGCCCCTCTGTCTCTTTAAATGAGCACCCAGGTCATATGTCCTGACCTTCTAGTCTTAAAAATACTGTGTGTGTGTGTATGTGTGTGTGTGCATTTACAAGTTTGGCCTCATGAAAAATTGACAACCCATTCATGGTAGCTGAAGAATGATAGAAGCTTCAAGGTGTTCAAGAGAAGTGTTACAGGAAGTCAGCACTTATTTGAAGCTCCTTCATTGATATGATCAGATATCTGGGAAAAAAAAACAGTGCCTTAGAGGGAAAACCAGGCAGCTCTCTGAAAAATTTTAAAAACAGGAACAAGGATTTCTCAATTTGCAGGGATCTCTGGAAGCGGGCCCTTTCAGATGAAGGCGGCAGGCTATAGTTAGAAAGAGATACATGGTGAAGAGCATTCTGTTACTATAAATTCACTTGCAAAAGCCAAACATATGTGTGTGCACACACACATAAATACCACATCTATGGAGGAGATAAATCAGCGTATGACATTTAGCCCTTCCTAAATTGGGAAAAATATAAAATTACTACTTTTTTTTTTTTTTTTTTTTTTTTTTGCTAGTGTGAGAATAAGAAGGAAGGCATCTCACTCTAATAAGATCGATCTGGGAGAGCATTATCTACATTCCTGAGTGCAGCTCATTCAGTCATTTACTCATTCAGTCTCCCAATTGTTGTGGGTGTCCACAGGCCAACAAGAAAAAAGACTGATATCATTCCAGTCTTCACAAGGCTGGCTGGCTAATGCCTACCTCTCAGGGTATGGTCCCGGACTAGCAGCACTGGGCTCTTCCGGGAGTGTGTCGAATGCAGATTTGTGGGTCCCACCCTAGACCAACTGAATCATAGTCTCAACCAGGAGTTCACATTCAGGTTTGAGAAGCACTGACCTAATACAACCTAATTTCTAAAGGTTTGCCACGAAGGAGGGCAGTCTGGAATTTCTATTTCACTCATGACCTACAGACAGAGAATCATTAAATGGAAAGATTAATAAAGTCAGCTATTTACAACCCAAACACCCCCATCCAACCAATGGAGATGATCCATCCAAAACATTGCTGATTTGTCTAATTGCAAAAGACCATGGAAACCAGCAAGTAACTCTACAGCAGCGCTAAGGGAATCTGGGAGGTATTATACAACCATTTCATGATTCATCAGTATCCAGGGACCCTCCCAGGAAGGAAGAGATGGGTTCGAGTTGCAGGGTGAGAGGCTTTGGAGGAAAAGTTGCCTGTCTTGGTACAGAAACTGAAAAGTCTCAGATTCCAACTCCAACACTCAAGCCCACTAATGGATGGATTGGCTCCAAGATCGGCAGGGTAACAGATGGAAGTGGAAGAAAAAAATATCATTTTCCCCAAACTTGCTGAGTCTGATGAAGATGTCGGAAGATTTGGATGCAGCTAGCATGATTAATCTTACCAACTTTACCTTGAGTTTCACTTTTGGCGGGGGAATGGCATCAGCTTAAAAGTTAATTACCAGCAAGAAACAAATCATGCAGCTGATGTGCACATTTAAACAAATTAAGTTCTTAAAATAGGCAACACGCCACTTGGAACAATGGTTTATGAACCCATGGGTGCATGAAAATAATTGTGGAAGGTGAACAAACTAATAGCTAAAGTATGTGAATGAAATGAGGGCAAATTGCAGATATTAATGAAAAAGGAAAGGGAAACATAGTCAACCTCTCATTTTGTAAACAGCAAGCCATGCAGAATGATCCAGGATGCAGCTCCCTGTGGAATGAGGATGGAGGCCCCTGACAGAGACAGGGCTCCCCAAAGATACAGAAGCAGCTGGAGTGCAGAGAATCAGGGCAAGAGGAGGGTGTGCCCAGCTAGGGAAGCTCAGATCAAAGCTGACAGCAGCAGAGCCCCACCACACTAGGGTAAATTCAGAGGTGTGTGGGAGGGGAAGTTTCTTTCCATTGTAGAAAGTTGGAAATTCGGTCCAAAGATTTCCATTGTAGAAAGTTGGAAGTTCAGTCCAAAGTTTTCATTGTACAATCAAAGAGACCAAGCACAGAGAGGGGAGGTAATTCTCCCAAAATCACACAGGAAGTGTCAGAGCCAGGACTTGAACTTTGGCTTCCTGACTCCAGGTCACACTTCCTTCTCATTCATCAGGGGTTGCAAGCTCCTGTGCCTACAGGGTCAGGCAGGGAGCAAAAATGCAAGAACCTGGCTTGATGTGAAGACTATGGGCCACTGGGGTCCAAGAGAAATCCAGTGTGAACCCCATAAGAATTTTCTAATAGAAGTGGAAAAATACCTCCCAGATTCCCTTATCCCTAATAGCCATCTCAGTTTGGACTAGCCACAGTTCAGGACTCAATAGTCCCATATGGCTAGTGGTTATCTTATTAAACAGTGCAGCTATATGCAGTGATGGGAAATTTAAAAAACCAGAGAGAGGGTGACCCATCTAAAATGGAACAGCAGCCACAATCCCAACCAGGAGGGAATGTGGAACCAGATGTTCAGTTTTCAAGAAAAGCCAGAAATCCAGATATTCATGTGAAATCATTCAGTGCTAGAACATCTGTGAAATGAAAAAATTACTGTGCTACCCAGAACGCATCTGGTAACTGGAATTGGCATGTGGGCCCACAGTTTGCAATCTCTCTCTCAAAGAAACAAAGAGCAATTGCATTAGATAATCATCTTAAGCATCTTTAGGAATCTTGTCAGTATCAACCACCTTTAACGACAAATTCAAGTCCCGATTCTTACTCCTTCACTATGTGAAACTTAATGAGTTGATTCCTCTGAGCCTCAGTTTTCTCATCTTCAAAATGGGAATAATCTCTTTCATGTGCATGTTTTAAGGACCCAGTGGGAAAATTAAATTTAAAAGCAACTTGTCAATGTCAAAACACTGCACAAACATAATGGTTGCTACTGGGACATTCTCAGAGAATAGGACATAGCCAACTATCACAATGACATCTGAGACCTCATCACTATTGTCACTGGGAGTCCAAGCCCTGCCTGTCTGCATCCTGATCCTGAAGCTTAGAAGAGCTTTCTACAGGAAGAGTTTTCTGACTTTCTAGTCTCTACACCCACTGTAATCCATACCAGCCTGTACGTAGCCTTGGACACTAAATTCACTGATTAATTCAACAAACACCATTGAGCATACACATTGCATCAGTTGTTCTGGGAACTGGGGATATTTACTGGAGTGGATAGTGTGGGAGCTCAGCACTATTTTTGTGAGTTCCTTGTGCCCATCTCTGTACACCTGCTGCCTTTCTCTGAAGACTGACTTTGGGCTATGGAAGCTCTGCTACTCATATCTGGGAATTTACATCACTGCCAGGGTAGTCTTTAGCCACCGACTCATAAGGACAGGATAGAAAGCCCAGCTGCTCCTGGACTCACGGTGGCACAAACTCTAAGGTGTCAGGTACCCACCCCCGCCCCCAGAGCTTCCTGAAGTATCAGACTGAGGATGAACTTGATCTGAAATCTCACCCTTGCATGGCTACTTCCCATTCCTGATCTTTTTGTCAGTTTCTCCTGGAAGCACTCTCCTTATAAGTCACTTGCCCATAAACCCTCATCCCAGGGCCTGATTCTGGGAAAATGACCTAGGGCACAGACATCGTTGTTATCCATACACAGCCCTGCCCTCAGGGAGATCTCCAGCTATCTGGAGAGGCTGATGTGCCACAAATCAAATAATGCTTCATTTGCCAGATGTCCTTTTAGGGAAAAGTGCTGTATTTGGGAGGATATTTTAACAAGTTCACTGAGGGCAAAATTGATTCCTTAAGGGCATGAATGCTGCTGGTGCCAAGACTTCAAGAGGAGGAAATTGCTGTGTGTGTCACAATGAGAGGGATTTCTTTGTTCCCCAGAGCAGAACAGGAAGGGGAGTGCCAGGACCTGGAGGGGAGGCCAGGACAAGTGAGCGTGGAGTGATATGAAACCTCTCCTCTTCAGTGAGGTGGTGAACAGCATGCAGGCACAGGTGCTGGAGATGGAAGAGGCGGCTAGGAACTGACCTCTTGAGAAATCTTAAGGAGGGATTTGGACTATCTCAAGCCATAGAATCAGGGACATTTGAGGCCAGTTTGCAAGCTGCCACCCACGCCCACCAGGAAGACTACAGCAGCCTCCTACATGATGTCCTGCTTCTATGCCTGCCCCCTCCCACAATGTGGACTCCCCACTGGCAGCCAGAGTGAGCTTTTAAAATGCAACTAGGTCTTGACACCTAAATGTATTCAGTTCTTGAGTTTGAGGCCAGGTCAAGAACTGGGATCCCAAGTAGCTGGGATTACAGGCATGTGTCACCATGCCTGGCTAATTTTTGTATTTCAGTTGTGCCTCTAAATTCCTCCAATAGCTTCAAAGACAGGTGTGGTGGCTCATGCCTGTAATCCCAGCACTTTGGGGGGCTGAGGAGTGTGGATCACCTGAGTTCAGGAGATTGACACTAGCCTGGCCAATGTGGTAAAACCCTGTCTCTACTTAAAAATACAAAATTAGCCGGGCATGGTGGTGCACACCTGTAATCTCAGCTACTTGGGAGGCTGAGGCAAGAGAATCGCCTGAACCTGGGAGGTGGAGGCAGTGAGCCGAGATCATACCATTGCACTCCAGCCTGCGCAACAAGAGCAAAATTCCATCTCAAAAAAAATAAATAAGTAAATAAATAAAACAATAAAATCCTCCAATAGCTTCCCATTGTATTTAGAACAAAATCCAGGGGTTCTTACCCCATCTTCATGTACTCTGTAAGATCCATCTTTCTGATCTTCTGAACATGCCCATCTTTCTCTGACCCCAGGGCCTTTGCACTGACTGTTTGCTCTGCTTAGACCAGTCTCTCACCCCCTGCCCCAGTCTTCCAGGGCAGGGTCCTTCTCATTATGCAGCTCTCAGCTCAAATATCATCTCCTCACTTGAGTCTTTCCTTATCACTGTGAATTTTAGCACCTGCCTTGATTTATTTATTTATTATTTTGAGACAGTCTTGCTCTGTAAGCTGGAGGGCAGTGGCACCATCTCAGCTCACTACAACTTCTACCTCCAGGGTTCAAGCAATACTCATGCCTCAGCCTCCCAAGTAGCTGGGATTACAGGTATGTGTCACCACGCCTGGCTAATTTTTGTATTTTCAGTAAAGACAGGGTTTCACAATGTTGGCCATCCTGGTCTCAAACTCCCGGCCTCAAGTGATCTGCCCACCTTAGCCTCCCAAAATGCTGGGATTATAGGCCTGAGCCATCGCACCCAGCCCCACCTCAATTTATACCAAACAATCCTACATCATTTTCTTCATAACAGTTATCATCCCTGAATTTGAAATGTCAATTCATGCATTCATGTGTTTGTTGTCTTTCTGCTCCAAGAACATAATCCCTATGAAGGCAGGGGCCTTATTCTATTTACCAAAGTGCCTCCAGAATCTGGCATATAGTGGGTACTCCACAAACATTTGTGGAGTGACCCAATGAGCCCCTGAGAGACAGGGGACCTCCAACAGGCATTGGGATGACACAAACGTGATGTTCACATAAGTGTGCATCGGAGAAGGGTGTGCCAAGCACTGTGAGAACCCAGAGATGGCAGAGAAGGTTCCACAGAAGAGAGGTTATTTGAGCTGAGCCTTGATGGGCTGGACTTCCTCTTATTTAGAATGCCTTTACTGTTTCTCAGCAGCTCTAAGCTCCTTATGATTCTGGATGCTCTGATTTTGCAGATGATGTTCTCTCTCTCTCTCTCTCCGTGAAGCACTTCATTCTTCACCTGGCTCATTTCTGCCCACACTTCAGGTTTCAGCTTAAATGCCACTTCCTCAAGTCAAGCATTCCCAGACCCATTCTCATCCAAATTAGGTCCTCCTTGCTGATCTCTCTTTTAGCATCCTATCTTAGTCATTCTTAGCACCCACTCTTTGGGTTTCCCCGACTAGACTGTAAGCTCCATGAGGGCAGGGACTATGTTCTCTTCACCACTGTATCCCCTGCACCTAGGGTAGGTGCCTAAAACTCAGTAGGGGTTCAGTAAATATTTGTTGGTGAATAAATATGTGGGCAGATTTATTCGTGGAAGACATAGAAGACAGAGGAGAAGACTTGGCCTCTGCCAAGACTTTTTGTTCCATGGGTCCATGTATATTAAGCATGCCAACTTTCTCACTAACTGGCCATTTGAGTTGTTTATTGCTTGCTTTGATAGTTAGTTGGTTTTGTCTTTTTCGCATCATTCAAACCATTATCTCTGAGATACCTGCTAATTTGTTGTGTTTTATGTTTCACTGTAGCAGACCCAAAGACACAAAGAAGCCTCCTGAGTAGCTAAGATTATAGGCGTGCACCACCACATCCAGCTAATTTTTGTATTTTTAGTAGAGAAAGTGTTTCACCACGTTGACTGGGCTGGTCTCAAACTCCTGACCTCAGGTGACTCACCTGCCTGGCTTTCCAAAATGCTGGCATTACAGACATGAGCCACTGTGCCCAGACCCTGCCTTCTTGGGTGGCTTAAACAATGTATTTTCATGCAGTTCTGGAGACTGGCAGTCCAAGATCAAGGTGCAGTGTGGCTGGGTTCTGGCAACAGTCCCCTTCCTGGTTTATAGATAACCACTTTCTCACTGGGACCTCACATGGCAGAGAGGGAACAAGCTCTCACATGTCTTTTCTTGTAAGGGCACTAATATCATAATGGGGGCCCCACCCTCATGACCTCATCTAACTCTAATTGACTCCCAAAGGTCCTCAGCAGAGTTCAAGGCAGAAAATACTGGTGCCCTTGGAAAGTTACAAATTGTTTGGTATGCTAAGAGAACAAGGTGCCTGGGCAGAGAAGATGTGAGATGGGCAGGAGAGGCAGGGAGATGTGACACCTGGATGGAGCTTTCCATTATCCCGGTTTTCCTTGCCAGCTGGACAGGTCTCCACAATTCTATTCTGCACCTGCATTCCTTGAGTGATGAAGGAAGGAGTAGGTTTGGTTTTTCCAGGGTCTCCTGAGATAAAAGAAGAATCTTTGTAGCTGCCAAAGGGAAGAAACCTCCCACGTGCCAAGAAGGCAAAAGATAAAGAAAGAGTGAATAGTTGTTTCCTATGATGAGTTGAGGACCACCTGGGTCTGGACCAACAGACCAGGAAGCATGCTCACACCAGAAGAGATCTAAAAAGAAAACCAAATGAATTAGGTGAAGCCGTGTTGCTTGAAACTGCCTAGTTTGTTCCCATGATAATGGCTTTCTGGAGAAGGTTGATTGGATGAAGAATGCTTAAAGGTCAGGAGACTCTGGGGAAGGGAGATTCTGGGAGAGGTTTATTAGTCAGCTGAGGCTGCCCAGACAAAACACCATAGCATGGGTGGCTTAAACAACATAAACTTATTTCTGGAGGCTGGAAGTCCAAGATCAAGATGCAGCATGGTTGGTTTCCAGTGAGGGCCTGCTTCCTGGTTTATAGATAACTACCTTCTCACTGGGACCTCACAAAGCAGAGTGAAAGCAAACTCTCACAAGTCTGTTCTTATAAGGGCACTAATCTCATCATAGGGGCCCGACCCTCATGACCTCATCCAACCTTAATTAACTCCCAAAGACCCTATCTCCCATCACACTATGAGTTAGAGCATCAGGATATGAATTAGCAGGGTACACATTCAGTCCATACAGGAGGCATTCGTGGTCATTCTAGTAGGAGAAGATGTGGGTCCCAAAGATACCTACCATGGTAATCATCAGCACTGCTTACCTGTATTTTCAGCTTTCTAGGCTCATGATGGGATATAATTCCCTGGGACCTGTGGGGTCGAGTGGGGCCATGTGACTACTTCTGCTCAGTAAGCAGAATTTGTGTCATTCCTGATTGGAGCATCTATGTGGCAGTGCAAGACCCTCCAGAGATCTGCATAGCATGGTCTTTCTCTACAAGGCACTGATGTTTCTTCTCAACTCCCCTTTTCTCTCCTTTCCCCTCAATTTAGGGAAATCTAATTCTAATTGTAAACATTATGGAATTCCTAATCTTTTTTTTGTTGTTGAGAGAGAGTCTCGCTCTGTTGCCCAGGCTGGAGTGCAGTGGCCTGATCTCGGCTCACTGCAACCTTTGCCTCCCACGTTCAAGCGATTCTCCTGCCTCAGCCTCCTCAGTAACTGGTATTACAGGCACATGCCACCACTCCCAGCTGATTTTTGGATTTTCACCATGTTGGTCAGGCTGGTCTCAAACTCCTGACCTTGTGATCTGCCCTCCTCGGCCTCCCAAAATGCTGGGATTACAGGTGTGAGCTACCACACCTGGCCTAGGATTCCTAATCCTTTTAATTCTCCTAAGGACTTAGACTTTGGGACACTAAAGGCAGACACTTGCAGAATTTCTTCTGTTTTTTTATATAGGGCCATCTCCCACCTTATGCAATGAGCCCAGCCATCTGCTTGGATTGGGACTAAAGGGAGCATGGAGTAAAAAAAGGAAAATGAGGAGAAAGCACATCAATGAATATTTCAAAAAATACTATTGACATCTTCAAATTCATAATTCATTCCTTTGTCATCTTTATTCTGCAATCAACCCCCTCCTGTGAATGTTTTATTTTAGACATTGTATATTCTAGACCTAGAAGTTCCCATTGTTTCTTTCTTACTGTTCTATTTGAGGCTGAAATTTCTAATTTTTTCATTTATTATGAGCAGGTTTCCCTTAGATCACTGAGCATTGTTAGAATAGATGCTTTAAAAATTCTTGTCTGGGCAAGGCGTGGTGGCTGACACCTGTAATTCTGGCATTTTGGGAGGCCAAAGCAGGTGGATCACCTGGGATCAGGAGTTCAAGACCAGCCTGGTTGACGTGGCAAAACCACATCTCTATTAAAAATACAAAAATTAGCCGGGTATGGTGGCACATGCCTATAATCCCAGCAGTCAGGAGGCTGAGGCAGGAGAATTGCTTGAACGTGGTGGGGAGGAGGAGGAGGTTACAGTGAGGCGAAATCACAGCACTTCACTCCAGCCTGGGTGAAAGAGTGAAACTCCATCTCAAAAAAAAAAAATTTTCTCTGCTAATTCCAACGTCCAACATCTGGGTCACCTTGGAGTCAGTTCCTATTCATTGTCTTTTTGCTTAAGAATGGGCCACATTTTTCCATTTGTCTGCATTTAGAGTGATTTTAGAGATATTATGAATATTACATTGTAGAGACTCTGGATTCTGTGGCATTTCTCCAAAGAGTGTTGATTTTTTAATGTTTGTTTGGAAGCAATTAACTTGGTTGGATTCAAACTGAAAACTCTACCAGTGGGGCAGCAGCTTATTTCTCAGGTCATCTCTTTTAGCTTTATCTGGGCTCTTTTAGGGTTTGCCTGGTGCATGGATACTTCAGAAGTCAGCCAGAGATTGGGGCAGAATTTATACATAGAGTTAAACCTTGCCATCTCCAGATCACTTTCCCATGAGAGCAGATGTCTGTAACTCTGTCCTCTGGCTCCTCAGCCCAGAAGGACTGCAGGTTTTTCCATTGGAGTTTTAGCCACAACCACCCATCCTTTCGGTAGCTGAGATTTTTTAAATATTTTTTTTCAGGGATTATATTTGTTATCTGAGGCAAGATCAGACCAATAGGCACCCACTTGGCCATTATCAGAAGCAAAATTCCACATTTCCCTTTAAAAGGGCGTTTCACGCTTAAGAAAAGTCAAAAGTATGTTATGTCATACTACAGAACAAGCCTTTACAGACACATGTCTCTCCATTCATAATAGCCTACATCGTTTTTCACAGCCCTGTAAAAATTCCATCTGAGATATGCAAGAGTCAAAAAAACCATTTCGGAAATGACTGGGTTTGCTAGATAATTTGGCAGTTTAAATCATAGCTTTGCTCCCATTTTACTGATAAGGAATCCTGGGCTCAGAGAAAATATGTGGATTGGCAAAGTCTCAAAGTTACAAAAGGATGTATCTAGAGTTTGCTCTTAGGTGACTGGGATGTTTAACAGAGGCAGGAATTGTCCACAAAGAAGAGATCTCCTGGGTCATACCCCTGAACTTTAAAAATCAGATTGTGTCTACCTACTCTAAACAGCAGTACTCAGGCTTTAGCCAGAAATCACACAATTAGAAATGACTGGGCAGGAGAAGAACAGTGGGGTTGGCTGGGCATGGTGGCTGACGTCTGTAATCTCAACACTTTGGGAGGCTGAGGCAGGCAGATCACCTGAGGTTAGGAGTTCGAGATCAATCTGGCCAACATGGTGAAACTTCATTTCTACTAAAAATACAAAAATTAGCCAGGCGTGATGGCTTACACCTGTAATCCCAGCTACTCAGGAGGCTGAGGCAAGAAAATAGTTTGAACCCGGGAGACAGAGGTTGCAGTAAGCCAAGATCGCACCACTTCACTCTAGCCTGGGCAAAAGAGCAAGACTTGGTCTCAAGGGGAAAAAAACACTGGAGTCCTGTGATTTGTTTCAGGGTCACCCCTCAATGTCACATTTAATGAAGTTCACATGATTACAAGTTGATGGTCCTGTGTAAACCACAAACTTAGAGACCCCAGTCCCAATCTGTCCACTTAAAATCTCCCCAATGCGTCTTTGTAAATTACAAAGACCAGCCTCTTTCCTATTCTGCTGGCAGGACTATAAATTGCCTTTCTTTTTTTTTTTTTTTTTTTTGGCAATACCTTATTAAAATTGCTTGAACCCTTTCACCAAGGAATTTCACTTCTAGGAACACAGCCTAAGGGAGCAATCACAGAAGCACACTGAGATTTATGTACAAAGATGAACATTGCAGCATCATTTGTAATGGTGAAAAATTGCAAAGAATTGAAATGTCCAAAAGTAGCAAATGTTTAAATAAAATATGATACAGCCATACCATAGAATATTAATATGCAGCTGCTAAGAATCATGTTCCTGGAGAAATTTAAGGACATAGGAAAATGCTGATGTATGTAATGTTGAACTAAGTAAAATAATGCAGAATGCAGTTTTCTATATAATACGATCCCATTTATATGTATGTGTATGTTTGTATATGCATGTACAGGTATATAGCTATCTTGGTTTATACCCAAAAAAAAAAAATACAACAAAATGTTAACAGTGATTATATCTGGGGGGTTGATACTATATATAATTTTTAAATTTTCTTTCTTTTCCATATTACTTTCTAAAATGAGAATGTAATGCCCTTAAAAGCCCAAAAAGAAATATTTAACTTGTAAATGTCATCAAGAGAAACCAGTGTGTGAAAGGGCAGAGACATGGTAATATAAATCATTAAATACCGCAATTTCAATTCTCCAGGAGAATGATGACATTTCAAATCAAATTAACAGCCATGTATCAGTTAACTTCTGCTACGTAACAACTACAAAATCTCAGTTGATGAAAGCAAAGGCTCGTGTGTCTGTAATTGACTGGAGTTGACTGATCTAGGCTGAGCTCTCACTGGTATATCTCTGGCTGGGCTGACACTAGGGTGGGTTGGGCTGGTTGGTATAGTGTCTTGTTCCACTTGCTTCCCGTCCTCTCCCTGGGACCAGTGGGCAGGTGCGTGCCCATGCAAGTTATTCTCATGGTGATGAGAGAGGCACAAGACAGCAAGTCCCATCACACAATTGCTTTTCAAGCTTTTGGTGACATCAAACCTGCTGCTGTCCCATAGGCTAAAGTGAACCACATGATCAAACCCAAATTTAAGGGGCAGTCCTGCCTCTCCAATGGCAGAAGTTGCAGGGGACCAGTCAAAGATCTTGGATACAGAGAAGAATGCAAAACTGAGCCATTCATTCAATTTGCCAGTGGTCACCATCCTAAGGGAAAGATGCTTGCATGTAGTAAGAGTGGGAAATTGTTACTTCATAGGTCCCTTATTCAGTTAGAGATAGATTTCTGCAACTCCATCTTCAAAACCACCCAGCCAAGAATTTTTTTGCCCTTTTTCTTTTCTTTTCTTTCTATTTTTTTTTTGAGACAGTCTCACTCTGTCTCCCAGGTTGTCATGCAGTGGCACAATCTTGGCTCACTGTAACCTCTGCCTCCTGGGTTCAGGCAATTCTCCCTGTCTCAGCCTCCCAAGTAGCTGGGATTACAGGCGCCCGCCACCATGCCTGGTGAATTTTTGTAATTTTTAGTAGAGATGGGGTCTCAACATGTTGGCCAGGCTGGTCTTGAACTCCTGACCTCAGGTGATCACTCACCAAAGCCTCCCAAAGTGCTGGGATTACAGGCATGAGCCACTGTGCCTGGCCTATAATCTTTTTGTTCCATGGAAAAACTTTTTGTTCCATTACAAAGACCAGCCTCTTTCTCATTCTGCTGGCAGGGCTATAAATTGCATGCCAACTTTCTCACTGACTGGTCATTTGAGTTGTTTATTGTTTGGTTTGTTAGTTGGTTGGTTTTGTCTTTTTCACATCATTCAAACCATTAATTATCTCTGAGATGCCTGCTAATTTGTTCTGTTTCATGTTTCACTGTAGCAGTCCCAAAGACACAAAGAAAAATAACAGTGTTCTGAAAGGCAAGTGATTTGCCAAGGAGCATATAGGTCAATGCCACAACACGCAGCCACACAGACAGGGCATTGTGAGACTCCAGAGCTGTACTGTCCAAATGATAGCCTCTAGGCACAGGCAGCTATTTAAATTTTAATTTTAATTAATTAAAAATAAATAAAATTTTAAAATTATGTTCCTCAGTCACACTAGCTACATTTCAAGTACTTAATTCCCATGTGTGGCCAGTGGCTATTGTAATAAACAGCACAAACAGAACAGGTCTACCTTTGCAGAAAGTGCTAGTGGACAGCATGGCTCCAGAGAGTGTCATTGACGCAAACTGGACAGTGCTCCCTAGAGCTGTGCAACCCAGCAAGCCAGATCACTCATGCCCAGATCTCCTGGAGCTCACTACAATGCTGTCCGTGCTGAGTTTTTTGGTCAACATTTCTAAAGGCATTCACTTTTTTCATTCTTTCAACTTAATAAACACATACCTGCTATTCTCCTACTGGAACCAGGTCCTGCCAACCTAATCCATCCTGGATATGTTTTGCAAAATAATGGGTTTCTTTGATGTTCTAGTTCCTCTGCTTGGCAGCCTTTGTGATCTGGTCCTGCAGCCCCTCTTGGTTCTCATCTCTCAGTTCTCCTTGCCTCACACTCTTGGCTGCAGTCATTTGTGGTTCACCACACATATACTGTGTTGTTCTATGGCTCTGGACTTTGGGAGTTTATTATTTTATTTTTTTAATTGATGAGGTCTTGCTCTGTCACCCAGGCTGGAGTGCAGTGGCAGGAACACAGCTCACTGCAGCCTCGAGCCCTTGGGCTCAAGCGATCCTCCCACCTCCGCCTTCCTAGTAGCTGAGATTATGGGCATGTGCCATTGTACCCAGTCAACTTTGGGACCTTTGGATATCTGGTCCCTGCAGCCAGAATACTACTGTCCTGCCTGTCACCTGCACTTTTAAAGCTGACTTCCAGCCTGCCCTCTGAAGGAGGCTTTCCCTGACGACACTGTCCAGATGCTTCTCCTCCACTCTCAGGTCCAACAGTACCCTGGGCTTACTTTCATCCTCACCCCTCTGCTACTATTGTCTCACTTCCCTTCCAGGCTGTGAACTCCCTAAGGGCAGAACATCTTGTCTAACTCAGATCATTAAAGTGGCCCTGGAGCCAGACCCACCTGGGTGTGAACTTCTGTTTCTCCACTTGTTGGCTGTGTACTCATAGGTAAGATGCTTTAACTTTTCTGTACCTCATTTTTCTCATTTGTAAAATGGGGATAATATAATGTGGATGTCTGGCCAGGGTGCAGTGGCTCATGCCTGTAATCCCAGCACTTTGGGAGTGCCAAGGAGGGAGGATCACTTAAGGCCAGGAGTTTGAGACCAGCCTGGGCAACATAGTGAGACCCTGACTCTACAAAAAATTTAAAAATTTGCCAGACATGGTGGTACACACTTTTAGTCCCAGCTACTCAGGAGGCTAATGTGGGAGGATTACTTGTGTCCAGGAGTTTAAGGTTGCAGTGATCTGTATTCACATCAGTGCACTCCAGCCTAGGTGACATAGTGAGACCCTGTCTCTAAAAAGAAAAACAAAATTGGGTTGTTTTGCGAGTGTATTAATCAGGGTTCTGCAGAGAAACAGAACCATAGGTTAAATGTGAACATGGAGGCCAGGTGAGGTGGCTTATGCCTGTAATCCCAGAACTTTGGAAGGCCAAGGTAGGCAGATCACTTGAGGTCAGGAGTTTGAGACCAGCCTGGCCAACATGGTAAAACCTCATCTCTACTAAAAATACAAAAATTAGCCAGGCGTGGCGGTAAGCACCTGTATTCCCAGCTACTCAGGAGGATAAGGCAGGAGAATTGCTTGAATCCAAGAGACGAAGTTTGCAGTGGACCAAGATTGTGCTGCTGCACTCTAGCCTGGGTGGCAGAGTAAGACTCGGTCTCAAAAAATAAAAAAATTTAAAAAAGTAAAAAAGGAGATGCACTAGAAGAAATTGGCTTATGTGATTCAGAGGCTGATAAGTCCCACTCCTGGCTATCCGCAAGCTGGATGCTCAGGAAAGTCAATGCTGTAATTCAGTCCAAACTGGATGACCTGAGAACCAGAGCTGCTGAGTGAATGCCAGTCGGAGAGCAGGAGAAGATAGGAATGAGACGGGGCAAATTCTTCCTTCCTCCACCTTTGGTTCTATTTGAGCTCTCAACAGATCGGTTGCTGCCCACTCACACTGGGGAAGGCGGATCTTCTTCACTCAGGCTACTGATTCAAATGCTAATCTCTTCCGGAAACACTCACACAGTCAGAAATAATGTTCTACCACATATCTGGGCACTCCTGATCCAGTTAAGTTGACATGTAAAACTATCACAGAGGCTGAATTGAGAAATTGAAATGACATGGCTAGGAAACTTAGAACAGAGCTCGCACCCTTTAAGGGCCTGCTAAATGTCAGCTACTGATCATATTGGTCTTTTTTTCCCCCGCTTTGAGACAGTCTTGCTCTGTCGCCCGGGCTGGAGTGCAGTGGCATGATCTTGGCTCACTGCAACCTCTGCCTCCCAGGTTCAAGCAATTCTCCTGCCTCAGCCTCCCAAGCTGGGACTACAGGCATGCACCACCTTCCCCAGATAATTTTTGTATTTTTAGTGGAGATGGGGTTTCACTAAGTTGGCCAGGCTGGTCTCAAACTCCTAACCTCAGGTGATCCACCTGCCTTAGCCTCCCAAAGCGCTAAGATTACAGGTGCAAGCCACCGCACCCTGTATCTACTAATCTTTATATTGTGAGATCTGGCATACAAGAGGTGCTCAGTTATTGCTGCCTGGATTACTAAAATGATAGGAAACCCAAAATACTTTTTTAAAAGTCCCCATGACTTGTCATGGTGCTGCAGAAGACCACTTTTAAGATGTCCCTGCTAAAGGAACTGAGAACCAAACTGCTTATTATCACCAAGGAGGAAGCACAGCTCTGTGTCTAGGATGGTTTTCCCTTCTGATATTCCTAGCCAGGGAACAATGCCAGATTTCCTTGAGAGGCTGCCCTCCTAGCTTTGAGCACGGTTAAAGATTTCCGGAAAGTACTTCCATCAACAGATCAGCTTTGAGGCATCTTAAGGTCCTGTCAGAATAATCATCATAAAATGCCTAACATGGATTGGGCACTTATTATGTGTCATTGACTCTTAAAAGGAGGCAATCCCCCGACACATACACCTTGTGGACATTGATCACATGTTTTTGTATAGCACTGCGGAGAGGGGGTGGGCTGCTACTGTCATCTAGCAGCCAGAGGCCAAGATTGCTACTAAACGTCCCACACTGCCCAGGAGAGCCCCCACGATAAGGCATTATCTCAACCAGAATGTCAGTGTCAAGGCTGGGAAGCCCTGCTGCATTCCAAGGCATTGAGCATTGTGTTATCTCATTTAATCTCCATACTGATGTTATGAGTGAGGCACTATTTATTACCACCATTGCCCCACTTTCCCAAAGAGGAAACTAAAGCTCAGGTACGCAAACTTCCCGAGGTCATACAGCAAGAAAGTGCGAGAAAGGCCAGGCAGGATGGCTTATGCCTGTAATCGCAGCATTTTGGGAGGCTGAGGAGGGAAGATTGCTTGAGGTCAGGAGTTTGAGACTAGCCTGAGCAACATAACGAAACCCTGTTTCTACAAAAAATACAAAAATTAGTCGAGTGTGGTGGTACACGCCAGTAGTCCCAGCTACCCAGTAGGCTGAGGTGGGAGCCTCGCTTGAGCCAGGGAGGTGGAGGCTGCAGTGAGCCCTGACGACTCTGCATGACAGAGCGAGACCCTGTCTCCAAAACAGAAAAGTGGCAGAGGCCTAATTCAAACACAGGTGGCATGCTCTCAGTGGCTACCATATATTGGGACCAACACACCCTTTAAAGCCACATGGTTGTAGCAGTGAGAGCCCTGGTTGTGTCATCAGTTAGACCTGGGGTTGGAACCCTCGCTTGGTCACTCAGTGGCCGTGTATATTAGTCTGTTCTTATACTGCTAATAAAGGCATACCGAGACTGGGTAATTTATAAAGCAAAGGGGTTTGATGGAGTCACACTTCCCCATGGCTGGGAGGCCTCACAATCATGGTGGAAGACAAAGGAAGAGCATGGCAGCAGGCAAGAGAGCGTGTGCAAGGGAACTCCCATTTATAAAACCATCAGTTTTATCAACCTCTTGTAAGGCTTACTCACTATCATGAGAAGAGTATGGGGGAAATTGCCCTCATGTTTCAATTATCCCCACCTTGGACATGTGGGAATTATTACAATTCAAGGTGAGATTCAGATGAGGACCCAGCCAGACCGTATCACTGTGTGACCTTGGGCGTAGTGTCCTGAAGCTCTCTAAGCTTCTATCTCCCTATCTGTAAAATGGGGGAATGATGTCCACCTCGTCGGGTTGTTACAGATAAAATCTGACAATGAACACAAAGCCCCCGACAGATTGTCTGACACTCACTAAATGGTACATGCTGCTGTTACTGTTGTCATCATCGACATCACTATTATTATTCCCATTGTCTTGGTGCTGGAGGCCCAGATTCCCTCCCACCTGATCCTAAGGAAACAAGAACTCAGTTTTATAGCTGGTCCCAGGGCGCCAGCTGGCTCTCAGAAACCAGCGAGATGCTGTCTTCCCAATGCCAGATTTCTCCCTTGCAGAAGGGAGCCGGTGCTTCGGGAAGCTGCAGCAGTTCCCAGGGGAAGGCATGTGTTGCTCAGGTCCTCACTGCTAGGAGCCAGAGTCATGACCATGACCTGGAGCAGGCGGCTGGGCCACACAGGCTGTTTCCTCTCTCCCTGGGGAGCCGTTCTCCCTGGTTCCTCTGTTGAGAAGCACCCGGGTCCTTCACTGCAGAAACCAGTCATCCACTGGACCCACCCAGATTCATCCTGCCCTCAGAGACTCTGTTACCCAACATGAAAGGAAAGCCAAAGGAAGAGCAGAATTCTTTTTTCTTTTGAGATGGAGTCTTGTTCTGTCGCCCAGGTTGGAGTGCAGTGGTGTGGCCTATGTTTTAGCCAATAGACTATCCCACCTCATTTGCGATTTTGGGCAAATCCCCCCTCAGAGCCTCAGCTTAGCCTACTGTTCTATGAAGATAAACACTTTTCTTGCAGGGTGGCAGTCATAGTGATAGTTGTAGCAATAATGGATGATGGTGGTAGCCAGTGCTTACATATTCTTTTTTTTTTTTTTGAGATACAGTTTCGCTCTTGTTGCCCAGGCTGGAGTACAATGGCGCGATCTCAGCTCACCACAACCTCCGCCTCCCAGATTCAAGTAATTCTCCTGCCTCAGCCTCTCGAGTAGCTGGAATTACAGGTATGTGCCACCACACCTGGCTAATTTTGTATTTTTAGTAGGGACAGGGTTTCACCATGTTGGCCAGGCTGGTCTTGAACTCCTGATCTTGTGATCCACCTGCCTCGGCCTCCCAAAGTGATAGGATTATAGGTGCGAGCCATCATGCCTGGCCTGAAGAGAATTTTTTAAAGAGAAAAATAATTTCTCCCTGCTAACTGTCTGGGGATGCCTATCTTTTGGAAGGTGCCAAGAGAATGCAATGCCAAAGTGGAGAGAACATGCTAGAAAAGTTTCCAAAACATGGGAGCTGCTGTTGATGAGGGCAGGGCTTTTGTGAGGCCTCTCAGACCCAAGACCAGCATCAATCACTTCATGTCCCTACTAGTAACAGTAATAATAATAAGACCCACTACTTACAGCCCACCATGTGTCAGGCACCATTATAACCGTATTCCATGCATCCTCCCCAATCCCTGTCATCAGTATGCCCATTCAGAGGCTGTGTGTCAACACATAAAGGACGTTTCAAAGGGGACAAATAAGAATACGTAAGCACTGGCTGGGCATGGTAGTTCATACCTCACCTGTGATCACTGCACTTTGAGGTCAGGAGTTCAAGACCAGCCTGACCAACATGGAGAAACCCTGTCCCTACTAAAAATACAAAATTAGCCAGTCATAGGGGCACATGCCTGTAATTCCAGCTACTCGAGAGGCTGAGGCAGAATTACTTGAACCGGGGAGGCGGAGGTTGTGGTGAGCTGAGATCGCGCCATTGCAATCCAGCCTTGGCAACAAGAGTGAAACTCTGTCTCAAAAAAAAAAAAAAAAGAATATGTAAGCACTGGCCACCACCATCATCCGTTATTACTATACTACAACTATCACTATAACTGCCACCCTGCAAGAGAAGTGTTTATTATAGAACAGTAGGGTAAACGGAGGCTCTGAGAGGGGGATTTGCCCAAAATCACAAAAGAGGTGGAATAGTCCAATGGCTAAACCAACAGGCTTTGGCATTGGTGGCCACTGTTCTGAGGTGGCTGTTTAGTAACCACATGCCAACTTGAGGAAGTTCCTTTCCGTTCTGAGCTTTCAGTTTGCTTCTCCTGCAAAATGAACAAGTAGATTCAAATACAGGTTAAGTCAGGCTCTGCGGCTCACACCTGTAATCCCAGCACTTTGGGAGGCTGAGGCTGGAGGAATGCTTGAGCCCAGAAGTTGGAGAACAGCCTGGACAAAACAGTGAGGCTCTGTCTGTACAAAAAATACAAAAATTAGCCAAATATCGTAGTGCATGCCTGTAGTCCCAGCCACCTGGGAGGCTGAGGTGGGAGGATCACCTGAACCTGGGAGGTTGAGGCTGCAGTGAGCAATGTTTACACCACTGTAGCAGAATGAGACCTTGATTGAAAATAATAACAATAAATAAATAAACAGAGTAAAGTAATGATTTGGCCTGATTGTTTTTGTTTTTTAGTTAAAAATTTAGCTCTAGAGTTCAGGAAAAAGAGGTTAGATGTTCTATGTTTTCTGAAGATAGATAGAATCCTCCCTGCCCTTAAAAAAAGAGGAAAGAACTGGCCAGGCATGGTGGCTCATGCCTGTAATCCCAACATTTTGGGAGGCCAAGGTGGGCAGATCACCTGCGGTCAAGAGTTCGAGACCAGTCTGACCAACATGGAGAAAACCCATCTCTACTAAAAATACAAAAAATTAGCCAGGTGTGGTGGCACATTCCTGTAATCCCAGCTAATTGGGAGGCTTAGGTAGGAGAATCGCTTGAACCTGGGAGGTGGAGGTTGAGGTGAGCCAAGATCATGCCATTGAACTCCAGCCTGGGCAACAAGAGTGAAACTCTGTCTCAAAAAAAAAAAAAAAAAGGAAAGATCTTTCTATTGCGAATAATCTATTAGCTTTGTTGTTAATGGTCAGTGAAGATCCTCTTGATCTGCCATAAAGGCTGCTATGAGAGACAAGACGTTAGCAGGGCTGGGGTGTAGAGGGAGAAGGGGCTAGGGTAGAAAGGAGAGGCTGGAGTGGAGAGAAAGGAAATTCAACACCAGAGTCCCTGAGCCAAGCATAGATATCAAATGAGAACAATGCCCAGGAAATGCCAGGCGAGAGGTCAAGAGAGTGCAGACAAGAACACCTGGCATGCCCCAGGTCACACCAAAGGCTCTCCTGGTGACAACCACTCCTTCTCAATTGAGATAAGAAGAGGCTCTGCCCCATGGTCAAGGTCTTCATTCCCACCATCGTCCAGCTGCTCCAAGAACACATAACCTCCCTTAACAACAACGCGCTCCCACCCCAGACAACCATAAAGATCCAAGGCAACCTCTGGACACTAAGTAGGGCAGTGAAGAAGACACCCATCCCTATATAGGGGGGTAAAGGGGACCATACACAGACATTCTGAGCTAGGACAGTGAGAGGAGCAGATGCCACCATTCTATTAGCTATAATTATTGTCATTATCTCCTATTTATTTATTTTGAGATGGAGTCTCACTCTTGTCACCCAGGCTGGAATGCAATGGTGCAATCTTGGCTTATTGCAACCTCTGCCTCTCGGGTTCATGTGATTTTCCTGCCTCAGCCTCCCAAGTAGCTGGGATTATAGGTATCCACCACCATGCCTGGCTAATTTTTTTTTTTTTTTTTTTTTTTGTATTTTTAGTAGAGACAGGTTTTCACCATGTTGGCCAGGCTGGTCTCGAACTCCTGACCTCAGGCGATCCACCCACATCAGCCTCCCAAAGTACTGGGATTACAGGGGTGAGCCACCGTATCCAGCCTGTTTATTTTTTGACACAGGGTCTCACTCTGTCGCCAGGCTGAAATGCAGTGGCACAATCACGGGTCACTGCAGCTTTGACCTCCTGGGCTCAAGCAATCCTCCCACCTCAGCCTCCCATGTAGCTGGGACCACAGGTGTGCACCACTGCGCCTGGCTAATTTTATTTCTTTTGTGTAGAGACCGGGGACTCACTATGTTGCCCAGGCTGTTCTTGAAATCTTGGGCTCAAGTGAGCCTCCTGCCTCAACCTCCCAAAGTGCTGGGATTACAGGCATGAGCCAACATGCTCGGCCATCATCATTTTCATCATCATCTCAGGCTGGGCTGCAGACTGGTGAAGGATCTCTGCTCCCAAGTCGTTCCAAAGCTGCTGGCCCTCCAGCAGTGACAGCTTTCCCCTGACTAGCCAGGCACCTGGAAGGAATGCCATTGTTGCTGTTTACCACCCCGGCAACTATGCAGCTGGTCGGCAAAGACTCCGCTGACTGGCAGGGAATGAGGGGTGCAGACAGTAGCCGAGTCCCTGCTTGCTCTGCCTCCAAGGCAACGGGGTGGTGCTGGGGGAGGACAAGGCTTTTATACACAAAGCAGATGCGCCATAAACTCATACTCCCTGGGCACAGACACTCCGGGGGAAATGCTGCCGATTTTACCCACTCATTCCTCTGAAAATAACTGCACACACTATCTGCCAAGTTTCCGGAACAGAACAAGTGCTGAGGAATAGGGAACTGATGGAGAGAAGTTTAGGATAGTAGGAAGGAAACCACATTGCTCTGCCTGAGAACAAGTCCCTGAAAGGGAAAAAAGTATTCTGTAATAGCTTTTAATAATCATAATGCTAATTGCTATCATTTTTAAAGCAACTACACTGTCCTGGCTCTGTGCTTCATATATATAACATTCCATTTAATTCTTCTAGTACTACTAATGTCTCCACTTTTACAGATGAGTAAAGTGAGGCTCAGATAGGTTCAGGAACTCCCCAAGGTCGCACAGGATAAAATAGCAGAATCATGATTCAAAGCCAGGCCTCTCTGACATCTGAACTCTTCCACTATACAGCTCCCTGCCAAACAATTTCTTCACCTGTACCTCTCAATAATAGACAGATGGGGGTGGGCGCCGTGGCTCAAGCCTGTAATCTCAGCACTCTGGGAGGCCAAGGCGGGTGGATCACCTGAAGTCAGGAGTTCAAGACCAGCCTGACCAACATGGTGAAACCCAGTCTCTACTAAAAATACAAAAATTAGCCAGGTGTGTTGGCGAACGCCTGTAATCCCAGCTACTTGGTAGGCTGAGACTTGAACCCGGGAGGCAGAGGTTGCAGTCAGCCGAGATTGTGCCACTGCACTACAGCCTGGGCAACAAGAGCAAAACTCCATCTCAAAAAAAGAAGGTAATAGATGGAAGGAAGGATGGATGGATAGATGGATGAAGATGGAGAGAGAGAGAGAGAGGATGAGGTGAAAATATCTATGAAGAATACAAAACATATCTCTACCATTCACTTTTGTAGATGAGGCAGCTGAAGTTCCCAGAGATTAAATAAAACTTGCTCTAAGTCACTCAGTTATTTGGAATCAGAATTACCAGTTTTTCTCCGTTTTTTTTTTTTGTTTTTTTTTTTTTTGTTTTTTGAGACAGGACACCACAGCTGGCTTACACCTTAGTTTTATCCCCTATCAGACTCATTTTGGAATTGCAGCCTCCAGAGCTGTAGGGCAATGAACTTGTGCTGTTTTAAGCCACTGAGTTTATGCTAATTTGTCACAGCAACTAAAGGAAAATAACACAACAGGCTTCTTAGCCTAAGATAAAACTGTACTTCACAAAATAGCAAATAAAAAGATATTTTGGGTCTGTGTTACATTCATGCAAGAGGAGGTATCAGCCAGGCGCGGTGACTCACGCCTGTAATCCCAGCACTTTGGGAGGCCGATGTAGGTGGATCACCTGAGGTCAGGAGTTCGAGACCAGCTGGCCAACATGATGAAACTCTGTCTTTACTAAAAACACAAAAATTAGCCGGGTGTAGTGGTGGGTGCCTGTAGTCCAGCTACTAGGGAGGCTGAAGCAGGAGAATCACTTGAACCTGGGAGGTGGAGGTTGCAGTGAGCCAAGATCACGCCACTGCACTCCAGCCTAGGCGACAGGTGACTCCATCTCAAAAAAAGAAAGAGGAGATGTGAAGAAAGAAGCAGTGTGAAAGGAGAGACAAAGCAACAGAGATATAAATATAAACAGGAATAACAGAAGACAACAGATAGCTACTGTTATGAGCATTGAATTGGGTATGCTCATAAAAACTTCCATTAAAAAGATATGTGGGGGCTGGGCACGGTGGCTCGTGCCTATAATCCCAGCACTTTGGGAGGCTGAGGCGGGTGGATCATGAGGTCAAGAGTTCGAGATCAGCCTGGTCAACATGGTGAAACCCCGTCTCTACTAAAAATACAAAAAATTAGCCAGGCATGGTGGTACATGCCTGTAATCCCAGCTACTCAAGAGGCTGAGGCAGGAGAACCATTTGAATCAGGGAGGCAGAGGTTGTAGTGAGCTGAGATCATGCCATTGCACTCCAGCCTGGGCAACAAGAGAAAAACTCCATCTCAATTTAAAAAAAAAAAGATATGTGGGGTATGGTGGCTCATGTTTATAATCCCAGAACTTAGAGAAGCCAAGGCAGGAGGATCACTGGAAGCCAGGAGTTCAAGAACAGCCTGGGCAACATATCAAGACCCTCCCACCTCAGCCTCCTGAGTAGCTGGAACTATAGACATGTATTACCATGCCTGGCCAATTATTTTTAATTTAATTTATTTTAAAAAGATATATGGAAGTCCTAACTTCCAATACCTCTGAATGTGACCTTATTTGGAAAATACCGTCACTGCAAGTATAATTAGTTAATATGAGGTCTTAATTGCATCCCTAATCTGATATGACTGGTGTTATCATAAGGGGCAGCCACTTGAAGGAGGAGACACACAGGGAGAATGTCCTGAGGCTGAGACTGGAGTTATGCAGCTGCAAGCCTGAGAACACCGAAGATTGCTGCAGAAACCACTGGAAGCAAGAAAGAGGCCAGGTAGGAGTCAGAGGAGGCATGGCTCTGCAAACACCTTGATCTCCTGGCCTCCAGAACTGTGAGACCATACATTTCTGTTGTTTTAAGCTGCCAAGCTCATCATACCTTTTGACTGTAGCGCTACAAAACCAATATAACTGCTTTCGCGAAGTCTCAGCTACTGCACTTTTGGGGATACTGATGCTAATCATGTTGCATTTTTGCAGCTCTAGGCATATATTTTCAGCCCCTAACGCCCAAATCAACATTTACCTTATTTTCCTGTTTCTGAAATTTCCTACCTGAGGTATATACATTTCATATAATCTGACTTTCTTTCTTTCTTTTTGTTTCCTTCCTTCCTTCCTTCTCTTTCTTTCTTTTCTTTCTTTCTTTCTTTTTTTTTTTTTGAAACAGAGTCTCACTCTGACACCCAGGCTGCAGTGGGTGTGATTATGGCTTGCTGCAGCCTCAACCTCCCAGCTCAAGCAATCGTCCCAACTCAGGCTCCCAAGTAGCTGGGACCACAGGTGCATACCACCACACTCAGCTAATCTTTTGACTTTTTGTAGAGACAGGTCTCACTATATTGCCCAGTCTGGTTTCAAATTCCTGGGCTCAAGCAATCCTCCTGCCTCAGCCTCCCAAAGTGCTGGGATTATAGGCATGAGCCACCTTGACAAGCTCCTTCCTTTATCATAACCACCAAAGGCCATGTTTAAATTATTGGTGCATCATCAAGAGCACTTTTTTTTGGAAACAGAGTCCCTCTCTGTCACCCAGCCTAGAGTGCAGTGGTGTGGTCTCGGCAAACTGCAACCTCCACCTTCCGGGTCCAAGCAATTCTTCTGCCTCAGTCACCCAAGTAGCTGGGATCACAGGCATGCACCACCACACGCAGCTAATTGTTGCATTTTTTAGTAGACATGGGGTTTTGCCATGTTGGCCAGGTTGGTCTCAAACTCCTGGCCTCAAGCAATCTTCCCACCCTAGCCTCCCAAGTAGGTGGGGTTATAGGTACATGTCACCATGCCTGGCTATTTTTTTAATTTTTTGTTAAGAGGGGGCCTCGCTATGGTGCCCAGGCTGGTTCAAACTGCTGGTCTCAAGTGGTTCTCCTGCCTCAACCTCCTAAAGTGCTGGGATTTCAGGCATGAGCCACTGTCCAACATGTTTGATTTTTTTTAAGTGTGTGGCAAGGGAGAGGTAGAAAGATAAAATAGAGATGAATAGGTGGATGGAAGGATGGATAGATAGATGACAGACAGATATCAGATAGATAGATAGATAGATAGATAGATAGATAGATAGATAGATAGATAGATAAACTCCAATGCCATCAATCACCAGTTTACAACCAGGACAGAGAGACTTCCAGCTCAAGCCATCTCACACTTTACTTTGAGGACCAAGCACACCCCCAGTAGAGATACACAATCTTTTTTCTTTCCTTTCTTTCTTTTTTTTTTTTTTTTTGAGATTGAGTCTTGCTCTGTTGCCCAGGCTGGAGTGCAGTGGCATGATCTCAGCTCACTGCAACCTCTGCCTCCAGATTCAAGCAATTCTCCTGCCTAAGCCTCCCAAGTACCTGGGATTACAGGCATGTGCCACCACATCTGGCTAATTTTTGTATTTTTAGTGGAGACAGGGTTTCGCCATGTTGGCCAGGCTGGTCTCTAACTCCTGACCTCAGGTGACCCTCCCGCCTCAGCCTCCCAAAATGCTGTGATTACAGGCGTGAGCCACCTCGCCTGGCCAACTTACACAATCTTGCAGGAGAAAAGTGTGATTATTTACCAGGCAGAAGAGCTGCTGGGGAGTGGCTCTGTGGTTAAGTCATTCTGTAGTCTGATGTCCATTTGTCTCTGTTACAAGTCTAAAAAAAGTAGGGTAGGCCAGGCGCTGTGGCTCATGCCTGTAATCCCAGCACTTTGGGAGGCTGAGGCAGGACGGATCCTGAGGTCAAAAGATTGAGACCATCCTAGCCAACATGAAATCCCATCTCTACTAAAAATACAAAATTTAGCTGGGTGTGGTGGCGCACACCTGTAGTCCCAGCTACTTGGGAGGCTGAAGCAGGAGAATCACTTGAACCTGGGAGGTGGAGGTTGCAGTGAGCTGAGACAGAGAGAGACTCTGTCAAAAAAACAAAAACAGAAACAAAAGAGTGGGGATGGAGGCACACTCCCTCAAGACTCCCAATGAGGAGGAGGGGAGCCGAGGATTATATATGCCTTGCTCTTCTGCATAGCACTTGTCCCACCTATAATTCAATAACAATTGGTATCATCATCTAAGGATTATCTCCCCACACGGACCATAAATTCCATGCCAGCTGCCCCCGCCCCCGAGTGTCCTGCCCACTACAGCATCTCCACTACAGCTGGAGTGCTCATTACTTGTTTGTTGAATGAATAAATGACTGTAGATAATAACTGGACTATCTGAACCAGGATCCCAACAAATGAGGCTCTGACACATGAGATGCCCAGAGGACAGCTAAAATCAAAGCTGCCTTTAAATATCTGGGCTACATCATTCCCATCCGTGGGGTCAGATCTTATTCTGTCAGCTTAGCTTCATCATCTTGCACCTCACTGCTAAGGGGTCTGCTTTGTCTCTCTCAGTCCCAGCCATCTCCAACCCAGGAACAAATGTGGAAAATGATGCTTGAGAAAGCAAGTCAAGGTGCTCTGGGCCATGTGGAATCAGGGTCTGAAAGAACACCGGAGCTGCTCAGACAAATGTGTGGACCTGTTTGGCATCTTTATTTTCCTTCTAAGTACCAATTACTCATCCTGGGCCCAAATGGTGGTAGGTTTCCTTTCCCAATGGGACAGAGTGCAGAAACCAGAAGAGGGAGGTGGGTAGGGGAAGCTGAGGAGGGCAGTCAGAGAAGCCTGTACACACCTTCACTGCAGACCGGGTGAGGGGAGCACTGGAGAGTCGCTACCTCCAGGGCAGCTGCAGCCTCCTACAAGGTTATCTGTGGCAGGCACAGGCTCAAAAGCAACGGGGCAATAAAAATGAGTCATCGTCACCCAGCGCCAGCCAACTCAGCCACTTGGGGCTCGGTGAAGCGTGTCCCCAGATGCAAAGTTACTCAAATTCTGGAATGAGTTTTGCCTGAATAAAGGACATAAAAATGTCCGTCCCCATAAACACCGGCTGCTGTGCAGCGCCAGTGTGGCTGATGGAGCCAGGGTGATCAGCTGACAAGCACCACCTGAAACAAGCCTCAGGCTGGAGACAGACAGTGCCATACCCTCTAGAGACATCTGTCCTCAGGCTCCTCACCCAGCTCTGTGGCTGCCTTGCTGTGTGCCCTTGGGAAGGGACATCACCTCTCTGATCTTCCCTCCTCTAAATGATCTCTAAGGGCCTGCATACACAGAAATTCCATTCAACAGCAACAAAGAGCCCTGTGTGTTATTCTTCCCACAGTCAGTGGTGTTTGCATTTTAACAAAAAGTGTCTGCACTCTCCAGCAGCCTACCGATGAAGTGTACAGGTTCCTGAATCCATTGTTCAGATTCAAATCCTGGCCCTGTCATTTATGAGTTCTGTGACTTGTGACTTCAGGCAGGTTGTTGCTTAACCTCTCTGAGCCTCTGTTTCTTTTCTTTTCTCTTTTCTTTTCTCTTCTCTTCTCTTCTCTTCTCTTCTCTTCTCTTCTCTTCTCTTCTCTTCTCTTCTCTTCTCTTCTCTTCTCTTCTCTTTTCTTTTCTTTTCTTTTTTTTCTTTTCGAGACAGAGTCTCGCTTTGTCGCCCAGGCTGGAGTGCAGTGGTGTGATCTTGGCTCACTGCAACCTCTACCTCCTAGGTTTAAGCAGTTCTCCTGCCTCAGCCTCCTGAGTAGCTGGGATTACAGGTGCCTGCCACCATGCCTGGGTAATTTTTTCTATTTTTAGTAGAGACGGAGTTTCACCATGCTAGCCAGGCTGGTCTTGAACTCCTGATCTCATGACCTACCCACCTGGGCCTCCCAAAGTGCTGGGATTACAGGCGTGAGTCACTGCGCCTGGCCTGAGCCTCTGTTTCTTCATGCCAAGGATAACAACAAACAGAAAGGCAGGGAGTCTTACTCCAGATCCCCAGGTATTTACCTTTTGATTGGGTTCCCCAGTGATTCCAGGCATCTTTTGGCTAAGGTTTCTGGAACCTTCTGTTTGGAGCAGAAGTTGGAGCATCATTCTGGCTGCCACCACTTGCTGCACGGATAACAGTTTGCAGAGGCCACCAGCCATCATGCTTTCTCTGTCATTACACTGCATCTTCTCCTCTGTAACATTGATTATGATCCAGAATTACCTAGTCAGTTTATTTACTCATTTATCATCCATGTCTCTCCACTGGATTTAAGCTCCATGAAATCACAGACTCCATCTAGCTCATGACTATCGATTCCCAGCAACTAGCATAACACCGAGCACACAGCAGGTGCTCAATACACCTGTTGCTGAATGAACAAATCAAATGAATGGATGAATGAATGAATTGCCCTTATTTTTTAAATTTATTTATTTTTTTTGAAATGCAGTTTCGCTCTTTTCGCCCAGGCTGGAGTGCAATGGCACGATCTTGGCTCACTGAAACCTCTGCCTCCTGGGTTCAAGCGGTTCTCCTGCCTCAGCTTTCCAAGTAGCTGGGATTACAGGCATGTGCCACCATGCCAGGCTAATTTTGTATTTTTAGTAGAGACGAGATTTCTCCATGTTGGTCAGGCTGGTCTCTAACTCCCGACCTCAGGTGATCCGCCCTTATCTAGATGCTTCTCATGTCAGCCTTCCCAAAGTTTCTTGGTATTCCTTCCTTGCAAAAAAGGGAACTGAACCCTATGGGGTGGAAATGACCCAAAGTCACAGGGCGGTGGCTGGTACACAGGTCTGCCTGACTCAAAACCCCATGTGTTACTCCCTCCCAGGAAGGTGTATACAGCAGCACCAAAAACAGGTTAAGGACGGCAGTTTGGGGTCTGTCCAGCCCATGTTCCATTCTAGCACTCCTCGGTCAAATCACTTACCCTGGAGCTCAGTTTCCTCTTCTACAGCATGAGGATAATATCACTAACATGTTCTTCATCCGAGTGAGATTCTCAGGACGATTAAGCCTACTTTGCACAGTACTGGGCCCAGAGCAGGCCCTCAATAAATGGCAGCTATTATTCATTACTACTTCTACTGCAAGCTTTTCTTTTTTTTTTTTAATTTTTTATTAGAGACAGGGTCTCACAATGTTACCCAGGCTGGCCTCGAACTCCTGAGCTCATGAGATCCTCCCATCTGCGCCTCCCAGAGCACTGGGATCACAGGCGTGCGCCACCGTGCCAGGCCTACTACGATCTTTCCAAAACCCACACGGGGCTGGCCTCTTTGCCCAGCTCACCATTTTCTCTCTCAGTTCTCCTTCTCTCTGCCATCTCCAAAAGAGAAGTGTCCTGGCCCCCAAAGTAAACCCGTTCCGCTCTGTTCCACTCCCCCCAGGTGGAACCCACCCCTGGGGTTTCGTGCGCGTGGTCCCGTGGCAGCTCTCAGCCCTCTGCTCTGGGTTTCAGGCTATGCACCCCGGTGGTCCGCACTCCCCGGGCCTCAGTCCTCCCTAGCAGCCCCCTCCACCCACCTGCATGCCTGTGGCACGAGTGGGCGCACGTGTTCCCGTCGCATGTGCAGCCTGCACCTGTGGGAGGAGAGCCAGCCCAGGCTGCCGCGGCTGCTGAATCAGGACAGCAAATCTCGCCACCCCCCTCACTCCTTAATCCGTTGCAATCTGGCTTCCTCCCTACGCCGCCCAAACCTGCCCAAGCCGGGGTCGCTGATGACTCCCACGCACCAAGTTCAGCATCTTTTCTATGCTCTGGTCCGTGTGTGTCGCTTGGGAACGTTTGATTTTGATGACCACCGCCCCACCAGCATTCTCCGCTAACTCCCTCCTCCTCGGACCCTGTCTGCTCCCCTCTGTGCCTTCCCCGTCCACTATGTGCCCTTCCTGTTCAGATTCTCTCACCCCCACACTCTTCCTCCCAAGGAGCATTTCCGGAGCTCCCGCCCTGTGTGTGCAGAAAGTGGCTGGGCCATGATGAGAAGCAGGTGGACCCTGAAGGAGGTGGAGAGCTCCTCAGGGGCTCAGACTGCGGCTTCCCCGGCTTGCCCAGGGCCAATTAGCAGGGCCAATTGGCCTCCTGGATTGCTTTAAATACAAAAAACTTGTGGGCTCAAGCAATCCAGGAGGCCAATTGGCCCTGCTAATTTCATTTAATTTTTTTGTAAACATGGGATCTCACTGTGTCGCTATGTTGCGAGACCCCATCTCTACAAAATATTTAAAAGAAAGTAGTTGGGCATGGTGGCAGCTGTGGTCCTAACTACTTGGGAGGCCGAGGCAGGAGGATCACTTGAGCCGAGGAGTTTCATACTAGCCTGGGAACATAGCAAGACCCCTGTCTCTATGAAAAATGTAAATGAAATTTGCATGGCATGGTGGACTCAGCTGTGGTCATGGCTACTCAGGAGGCTGAGGTGGGAGGATAGTTTGAGGTCAGGAGTTCAAGGCTGCAGTGAACTATGATCCTGCCACTGCACTTCGGCCTGGGTAACAAAGTGAGATCTTGTCTCTAAAAATGGTTTTTTTTAAAATCCTGGTTCTGCCACCTTGCTGTGTGTCTTTGGGCAGATTGCTTATCCTCAGTGGGTCTCAGTTACCCCCTTGTAAAACGAGGATCACTCGTGGGATTTGCATGAGTGCCTGTGCAGTGTTTAGCACTGTGGCTTGCACGCCTGCCTACCCTACTCTATTTTCTGCACAGCAGCCAGAATGATCTTGAAACACAAATTAGGTCTCGGCAACTGCTCGCCTAAAACCTCTCCAAAGGTTTCTCTTTGCCCTAGCATAAAATCCAGGCTCTGCACAGTGTTTACACGTCCCTGGCGATGCTGTGACCTTGTGCTGGGTTACGCTTCCCTTGGTTCAGAAATCCCAGCCTCCCTGGCTTTCTTTAATATTAAATTTCATTTTAAATATTAATTAAAATGTAAAGAGTAAATTATTTAATATACTAAATTAAATAATTTCATCTAAAATTTAATATAGAATACACGAAGCTTGTTTCTACATCAGGACTAGTGGGCGCCACCCCCTCCACTTGGAATGTGGAGCCCTGCCTTGGAATGTGGGGTTTCTCTCCTTCCCATCCTTCAGGACTTAGCTTCAATGCCACCTCCTCAGGCCTTCCCTGACCACAAGAGCAGAAACTGTCGCTGTCCCACTCAGATCCCTGTTACCAGACCAGTGGACCCACCTGCTACGGGTATCAACTGCTTATGGCTCATACCTGAAACGTTCTCTAAAGGATTTTCAGCTGGGTGTGGTGGTGCACACCTGTAATCCCAGCACCTTGAGAGCCAAGGCAGGCAGATCACCTGAGGTCAGCAGTTCAAGACCAGCCTGACCAACATGGAGAAACCTGTATCTACTGAAAAAGCAAAATTAGCCAGGCCTGGTGGCTCATGCCTGTGATCCCAGCTACTTGGGAGGCTGAGGTAGGAGAATCGCTTGAACCCAGGAGGTGGAGGTTGTGGTGAGCCTAGATCTCGCCACTCTCCTTTAACTGAGAGCAGCCCCTCAATAAATCACTGGCACAAGAGTTACCATCTCAGACTGCTTCTAGGAAACTGGAGTTAAGATACATTTTTTGGGCCAGGCGCGGTGGCTCACGCCTGTAATCCCAGTACTTTGGGAGGCCAAGGCGGGTGGATCACAAGGTCAAGAGATTGAGACTATCCTGGTCAACATGGTGAAACCCCATCTCTACTAAAAATACAAAAAATTAGCTGGGCATGGTGGCGCATGCCTGTAATCCCAGCTACTTAGGAGGCTGAGGCAGGAAAATTGCCTGAACCCAGGAGGCGGAGGTTGCAGTGAGTTGAGATCGCGCCATTGCACTCCAGCCTGGGTAACAAGAGTGAAACTCCATCTCAAAAAAAAAAAAAAAAAAAGATAGATTTTTTTCTTTATCTTGGTTTCTTTCAGAGCACTTATTATCATTATTATTATTATTATTTTAAGACAGGGTCTCACCAGGTGCAGTGGCTCATGCCTGTAATCCCAGCATTTTGGGAGGTGAAAGTAGGAGGATCACTCGAAGTCAGAAGTTCGAGTCCAGCCTGGCCAACATGGTGAAACCCCGTCTTGACTAAAAATACAAAAAGTAACCGGGCATGGTGCTGGGTGCTTGTGATCCTAGCTACTCAGAAGGCTGGGGCAGGAGAATCGCTCAATCCCAGGAGGCAGAGGTTGCAGTGAGCCGAGATCATGCCATGGCACTACAGTCTGGGCAACAGAGTGAGACTTCGTTTAAAAAAGAAAATAGGATCTCGCTCTGTCACCCAGGCTGGAGGGCAGTGGCATGATCATGGCTCACTGAAACCTTGAAGGGATTCTCCCACTTCAGAAGACTCATGACCACAAATGCATGACACTACACTTGGCTAACATTTTATTTTATTTGTTTATGTTTGAGACAGACTCTTGCTCACCCAGGCTGGAAGGACTTGGTGGGATAGCTTAGGAAGCTGGAGTTTCTACTGAGGCCACCAGGAAGCGCCAGAGGCAGGGGGTGGTGGGGGGGGAGTGGCGGGGCGGGGGTGAGTGGCGGGGAACTGGCTCAGTACTTTCCTCAGCTGAAAACAGTCCTGAACAGGGTTAGCAAGGATGTGGCCATGGCAACAAAGAGTTTATAAGGAAATTAAAAGGTCTAATGAGGGCCAGGTGCAGTGGCATGAGCTTGGCTCACTGAAAGCTGTATCTCCTGGGTTCAAGCAATCCTTCCACCTCGGCCTCCCAAGGAGCTAGGACTACAGGCATGCACCACCATGCCTGACTAATATTTTTTATTTTTAGTGAGGTCTCACTGTGTTGCCCAGGCTGGTCTCAAACTCCTGGCCTCAAGTAATCCTCCCACCTCGGCCTTCCAAAGTGCTGAAATTACAGGTATGAGCCACTGTGCCCAGCCATTATTAATTTTGGAAAATGTTTGGTACATTTCTTTCCTCTCTCTCCTCCACCACAGGGGAAGTTCCATGAGGGCAAGAATTGCACCTGTTTAATCCATCACTTCATTCGCCCACTTGGAGTGGGGCCTGCATGTAGGAGATGCTGGAAGACGATTTCTTGAATTTAGGAAATGAGGCATCGTGTGTTTCCGGGATTCCTCTCTAGTTTCCCCTCTTTTGATCTTCTTCTCAGTGCACTCTTAGATGATCCTCTTACGATCTCAAACTCAGTGGGTCCCAGTGTTGATTCATCATCTGCCCTTGGGAAAGGAGCTCGCTCTCCCCTGCCTTCTCTAACTCTGGCAGTAGGACCAGCCTTCTGGTGCCAAGGCCAGAACTCTGAGTGCCATATCTGACTCATCCATCACAGTCATCCCTGTAGCTAGTCAGTGCCTGGACCTGTTCAAGATGTGTTGACGTTGTCCTGTTCTCTCCTCTCCCTGAAGCTCCATGGGGAGCCTTCAGGACAGCCCAAGACCCGGTTTCATTTCCAAGTTGTTACAAGAACTCTTAATGGGAACTCCCCATATGTGGCTTCCACCTCCACTGCACCCATCTTGCACCAACCTGCTGGGCTAATACTGCCAACACTCACCAGGAATCATTTCCCTCCCTCTGGCAAAAACCCTAGGAAGCCCATGAACCAATGCCTTGCCTAACCTGGCACTCAAAGCCTCCAATGATAAATCCTTGAGCCACCTCTTCCAACTTTGTCATTAAGATTATGAATGGTGGGGGAACTCTTCTTTTAGGAGGTGACATTTCAGCTAGATCTGAACAAGAAAGAGCAACTCTAGGGAGTGGTTTTCAGATGTTAGGGCAATTCAGAACCCCTTGGGAATGTAAAAATATATGCAAATTCCTGAGCTTCATCTTAGGTCTATTGTGTTGAAATACAGCGGTGGAGATTGTTTCTTGTTTGCATGTTTGTTTTTAGCAAGCCCTCCAGGACATTTTGTAGGCAAGCTTAGAAGCCACAGCTGGAGGGACAGACACACAGATGGAAGAACAGAAAGACATAAATTAGTAAATTATAAACTAACCATAAATCCCAGGGCTGAGCCAGGCACAGTGACTCACTCCTGTAATCCCAGCACTTTGGGAGGCTGAGGTGGGCAGATCATGAGGTCAAGAGATCAAAACCATCTTGGCCAACATGGTGAAACCCTGTCTCTACTAAAACTACAAAAATTAGCTGGGCGTGATGCACACACTTGTAATCCCAGCTACTCAGGAGGCTGAGGCAGGAGAATCACCTTAACCCAGGAGGCAGAGGTTGCCGTGAGCTGAGATCGCACCACTGCACTCCAGCCTGGGTGACAGAGTGAGACTCCGTCTCAATCAATCAATCAATCCCAGGGCTGAAAGCCCCAAAGACCCTGCAATTCACTTGTTCTGGGAGAATCAGAAAGATGTCCAGGAGGAGAGGGTCCTTAAGCATCGTCTGAAGGGGTGAGTAGGGTTTGGAAAGCAAAAGAAGAATGGTCCTCGTTAATATAGTGGAGAGTTAAAAAAAAAAAATGTGTATCCAATGTAGAAGCTGAAAAAAAAAGAAGAAACAAAATAGAGAGAGTTCCAGACAGGGCAGCTCCTGGGAGAGTTCCCGGGCTGTGGTCAGTAGGTGACCACCAGCGGGAGGCAGTGACTAAATCGGGGTGCAGAGGTAGCTGAGGTTGGAGTTGCACAGGTGAGGGGGAAGGAGTTTGTGGGGCATCTGAGGAAGCTGGAGTTTCTCCTGAGGCCACCAGGAGGCGCCAGAAGCCAAGGGGTGGACTGGCTCAGTAACTCCGCTGAAAACAGCCCTGAGCAGGGTTGGCAAGGATGTGGTTATGGCAATAAAGAGCTTATAAGGAAATTAAAAGGTCTGATGAGGGCCAAAAGGATGATTACCCTTTCTATTGTATGCCTCTTGCTTGTACTAGAATTCGTGTATGCCTTTGTCCTATCTCCCTAGTGAATTGTGAGGTACTCATAGAACTAAAACCAGTATAATGTATTAGCTGAGGCAGGGTTTCTCAACCTTGGATTGCTGACATTTGGGACTAGTAATTCTGTGTTGTGGAAGCTTGTTCTGTGCATGTTTGGGTGTTTAGCAGCATCCCTGGTTCTACCCACAAAATGCCAATGGCACCTCCATCTCAACTAGTGACAAGCAAAAATGTCTCCTAACATTGCCAACTGTCTGGTGGGGAGCAAAATCACCCTCAGTGGCAAACCATTGGGTTAAAGAGGTTCTGTGGGCTCTAGCAGGGTCTAAATCTTGGTTCTGCCACTTCCCAACTGGGTGATCTTGGGCAGACTGTCACTCCTCTATGCTTGCATTTTCTCATCTATCAAGTAGGGTTTTTTTAAAGTATTGACCTCAGTGTCTGTAAGAATTAAACAGTGGGCTGGGCTCGGTGGCTTACGCCTGTAATCCCAGCACTTTAGGAAGCCAAGGCAGATGGATTACGAGGTCAGGAGTTCAAGACCAGCCTGGCCAAGATGGTGATACCCCATCTCTACTATAAATAAAAAAAATTAGCCAGGTGTGGTGGCAGGCACTTGTAATCCCAGCTACTCGGGAGGCTAAAGCAGAGACTTGCTTGAACCTGGGAGGTGGAGGTTGCTGTCAAGTATCCATATGCAAGCCTGGAGCCTGAAAGTCTGATGTTCTGCTTGTCTCAGTTGATCATCTCCTACTCTGCCACCCCCTACCTGTGTTCGCCATTGTCCCTTAATTGCCCAGCGGAGCTTCCCCCGTGAGTCTCTCACCCCACCCTACCATCTTAACTACTTTTATCCCACCAGCCATTGTAACTAAACTTATGGTAATGTAAAACCAACTCCTATCCCACTGCCCTTTGCTAATGCCCTTTTCAGCCTTAGCCTACCAGCACCCAGGTGAATAAATAGCCATGTTGCTCACACAAAGCCTGTTTGGGGGAACTCTTCATTCAAAGCATGTGTTTTCAACAGTTGCAGTGAACTGAGATCATGCAACTGCACTCCAGCCTGGGTGACAGTGCAAGACTGTCTCAAAAAAAAAAAAAATTAAACACAGTGATCCAGCCAAGCACAATGAAACACACCTGTAATCCCAGCCCTTTGAGAGGCTGAGGCAGGAGGACTTCTCGAGCCCAGGAGTTTTAGACCAGCCTGAGCAACATAGCAAGACCCTATCGCTACAGAGAACAAAACAATATTAGCCAGGTGTGGTGGCGCACCTGTAATCCCAGTTATTCAGGAGGCTGAGGCGGGAGGATTGCTTGAGCCAGGAGCTCAAGGTTACAGTGAGCTATGATTACGTCACTGCACTCCAGCCTGGGCAACATAGGAAACTCTTTTCTCTAAAAACAGCAATAAGAAATTAATAAATGACAAAAATGAATACAAGGCTGGGCATGGTGGCGCATGCCTGTAATCCCAGCACTTTGGGAGGCCAAGGCAGGAGGATCACCTGAGGTCAGCAGTTTAAGATCAGCCTGGCCAACATGTTGAAACCTGTCTCTACTAAAAATTTTAAAATCAGCTGGGCATGGTGGCAGGCACCTGTAATCCCAGCTACTCAGGAGGCTAAGGCACAAGACTCTTGAACCCAGAAGATGGATGTTGCAGTGAGCAGAGATTGTGCCGTTACACTCCAGTCTAGGTGACAGAGCAAGACACCATCTCAAAAAAAAAAAAAAGTAAGTAATAAAAAAATACAATGACACATGTGAAGACCACAAGGAATCATACAGTGTGTGCTGTTTTGGGTTTGGCTTCCTTCCTCTACCATAATATTTTCAAGGTTCTTCCATGGAAGGTAGCATGGATCAGTAACTTATTCCTTTTTTGCCTTTTTTGTTTTCATGACAGAGTCTTGCTCTGTTGCCCAGGCTGGAGTGCAATGGCAAGATCTAAGCTCACTGCAACCTCTGCCTCCCAAGTTCAAGCAATTCTCCAGCCTCAGCCTCCTGAGTAGCTGGGATTACAGGCAGGCACTACCATGCCTGGCTAATTTCTGTGTTTTCAAGTTCAGTATTCCTTGGAACACATCTTTGGGGAATTCTCGAGTTAGGGTGTAGTTGCTACACCATGGTTCTGGTATCCACAGAATTAGCAACTACACCCTAACTCAAGAATTCCCCGAAGATGTGTTCCAAGGAATACTGAACTTGGAAAGTATTTCTATTTAAAAAGGTTTTCAGGCCAGAAAATGCAGGACACCCAATTCCTTTTTGAGCAAATTAGGTGTATTTAGTTAATTAAGACTCCGAGAAGGCCTGCAGTCATCATTACTAGATTTTAAGCTCTGCGAAATGAGGGCTCAAGTCTAGCTCATGACAGTATCCCTATTCCTAGCACAATGCTGAGGGGCACTCAATAAAAATGTGATAAATTAATAAATTAACTGAATATTTACATGAGTGAACTTGTTCATATCAGAAGCCAGCTTAGCTGAGTTTAACCCAGTGTTTTCTAAGCCCCATGGACCACTGCACCATGCAGATCCCTAGGACTAGAGCCCTGCAGATGTACTTTGGAAAAAAAGTAAAGGGACCTACTGGGGTCACCACCTGCGGGAGTCTGTTCTGCAGACCCTGACTTAGTGACGGATTAATAACTACGCTGAAACACAGAATACAGTGGAAGAGTGAGCTGGGGTGTCCACACCACTCACTTGAAGGAGTTAATGGCAGCCAGCCTCGAGCATCCCCTACTCCAGGCTTTTATTTAGTATATCAAAGAAGGACAAGGGTCTTCCTATAAACACCACTAGAGAGTAATTAACTTCTACTGACCTGCTGAGTAGAAGGCAGTTAAGCACAAGGTGCTGATGATCAAGGGTTTCGCTAATGGAGGTGGGGGTAAACAGACTTACCTGGAGAAATTTCTTTTATGGTTTCTAGTATTTCTCTACTGTCCTAGTTCCCTAAGGTAAGAGAAGGTTGCCTTGATCCATTTAATCATTACAAGCTATGTAAACCTTTGGCCTTCCAAAAAGGTTTGTGACTATTTCCTAAAGCTATCTCTAATATTTTTCCCTTAATATTTTTGCCACCACCCTGCGTGAACCCACACAAAAAAGAAAAAAGAAATAAAAGATATACTTTGGAAAATGTAGCCCCTTCCCAGAATAGTAAAGCAAACGTGAGTGACTGAGGAGGCAAGGGTGATGGCAGGACACATGTCTGGGATCTGTGGTTCACAGAAGCTTCATCTTCAACTAACATTCATTTAAAACCTTTCTATTTTTAAATCAGAGTCTCGCTCTGTTGCCTAGGCTGGAGTGCAGTGGCTTGATCTTGGCTCACTGCAAACCGCGCCTCCCAGGTTCAAGCAATTCTCAAACCTCAGCCTCCAGAGTAGCTGGGATTACAGGAGCACGCCACAATGCCTTGCTAATTTTTGTATTTTTAGTAGATAAGGTTTCACCTCGTTGGCCAGGTTGGTCTCAAACTCCTGACCTCAAGTGATCTGCCCTCCCTCTGCCTCCCAAAGTACTAGGATTACAGGTGTGAGCCACTACGCCTGATTAAATTTAAAACATTTAATTCAGCTCCAAAATGAGCCCTAAGAGATGAAAAAGCAAAAGCATTCTTGGCCAAATAGACTCAATTTTTTAAAAAGAAATATAGCAATCTCTGGTGCCATTTTGTGTGCAGTAAAGTGGTGAAGCAAACGTCCCCCATAGAAGTGATATTGTGCTAGCCTAACTGACTCCATCTTAGCTTCTCCCTCCATGTCACGGCCCCCTCAGGCGCATTATTGGGTCACGCTGTATGCAGACCCTTGAACTGCTGAGGTTTCCGTCATGGTCACACCGTTCTCAGTATCTGTAACTGTTGTAACCCTGTCCTGCCTGGTAACCATGTCCTGCCTGGCAAGCCCACATGCTATTGTGAAATCCCCCCCTTTTTGGTGATTGTATGGAAATACCCTGGCCTGCAGCCATTTCCCTTCACCTGCTTATTCTGCTGCTGTAAAATTTGCTTCAGCTGGGCTCCTCCTCCCCTATCCTAAGCAAGGTATAAAAATGAATCAAGCCTCTTCTTCGGAGCCGGAAGGACATGAAGAGGGTTCTAAACCAGGTCTGTTTTCAAAAACTTCCAGTCTGCTCCCTTCTGTATTTCAAGGTGGTTTCACCAGAGAAAACTCCCAAATCCCAAAAGAAAAAAAAGAAAAACAGTTATATTCCTATGTCCTCACAAGAACTGTAGGCCAGAGGGCGTGGCTCATGCTTGTAATCCCAACGCTTTGGGAGGCCAAGGCAGGAGAATTGCTTCAGCTCAGGAGTTTGAGACAAACCTGGACAAAATGCCAAAATTCTGTCTCTACCAAAAATACAAAAATTATCCTAGTGTGGTGGTACACTCCTGTAGTCCTAGCCATTTGGCAGGCTGAGGTGGGAGGACAGCTGGAGCCCAGGAGGCAGATGCTATAGTGAGCTGAGATCATGCCACTGCACTCCAGCCTGGACAACAGAGCAAGACTCTGTCTCAAAAAAAAAGAAATTATTTTTAATTTTAAAAAAAGAACTGGAGATAGTATAAATGTTATTAAATTTGAGTGCTGCTCCTTAAGAATTATGACCAATTAAATAACTATTTCATCTGTTCTGAGCTGCATCTGGCCTGTTGATGAGATTAGCAGATCCGCACTTTGAGCCATAATGCTAAGAATCTCAAGAGAAGAGAAAGAGCAGATAATGGCACTTCACTATGGGTGGGACTCAGTGGTGAGGCCAACACTTGTAAGAATTGTGTTAACAGCAACATTTCTGGGATCCTTCCAGTCAACCAGAATGTGACATGTAAAAAGAAATTTATTATTTTTTCCACATTAATACAGATCAAGTGGAGACATAAAACCTCTCTGTGGGTTTCATTTCTTTTGGATACAGGCACATTTTGCCATATTCAAACACAAAATCTCTGTGAGCAATGCTTGCTCATGAAAGACTAATAATAATGCATTGACTGCTACAAGCTATTTCTTGTTCTGGCTGGAAATTTGTAACACTCCCTAGGTGAAGCTTTTCTTCCAGGATTTTTACAAGGTCACTGCTGTTTTCTAGGGCACTCGTCCCAAACTGTGGAGGTGAGAGTGGTGCTGGAAATCTGTCGATGCGAGAATGTTCATTTGAATATTTGAGTCAGAGTTTAAAATTCATTTATTAAGTCAGTGAACTGTTTTTGGTTTTGGGGGATTTTTTTGATTATTTGGAGATTTTTTTTTTTTTTTTTTCTGAAACAGAGTTTCACTCTTGTTGCCCAGGCTGGAATGCAATGGCGCAGTCTCGGCTCATTCCCACCTCCACCTCCTGGTTTCAAGTTCTTCTCCTGGCTCAGCCTCCCCAGCAGCTGGGATTACACATGCCTGCCACCACACCTGGCTAATTTTTGTATTTTTAGTAGAGATGGGGTTTCATCATGTTAACTGGGCTGGTCTTGAACTCCTGATCTCATGTGATCCACCTGCCTCGGCCTCCTTAAGTGCTGGGATTACAGGCTTGAGCCACCATGCCTGGCCCTATTTGGGGATTTTTTTTTTTTTTTTTTTTTTTGAGACAGAGCCTCACTCTGTTGCCCAGGCTGGACTGCAGTGGAGTGATCTCGTCTCACTGCAACCTCCACCTCCTGAGTTCAAGCGATTCTCATGCCTCAGCCTATCGAGTAGCTGGAATTACAGGTACACACTACCATGTCTGGCTAATTTTTGCATTTTTAGTAGAGACCGCATTTCCCCATGTTGGCCAGGCTGGTCTTGAACTCCTGACCTCAGCCTCCCCCACCTCAGCCTCCCAAAGTGTTGGGATTTCATGGAGGAACCACCGTGCCCAGCACAATGAACTGGTTTTAAACAACTTTTTTGTCTCAAACACTGCCCTTGACACTGGAGCTAGATCAGGGAAAAAGAACCAGGCTGGCCTCCATGAAGCTTAAATCCTAGTGGGGCAGGAAGAAAGATTTTTAAAAGATAAATAAATGAATTAACATTTGGACTGGGTAGAATTATGTCCCCCAAAAAGATAGGCTCGACTCCTAACCCCCAGTAATCTTATTGGGAAATAAAGTATTTACAGATATAATCAAGGTAAGATGACGTTATACTGGATTTGGTGGGCCCTAAATTCAGTGACTGATGGATCCCTTTATAAGAGGAGGAGACCAGGTGCAGTGGCTCACACCTGTAATGCCAGCACTTTGGGAGGCTGAGGCAGGAGGATCACTTGAGTCCAGGAGTTTCAGACTAGCTGGGCAACATGGTGAAATCCTGTCTCTACAAAAAAATTAAAAAATTAGCTGAGTGTGTGGTGGCATGTACCTGTGATCCCAGCTACTTGGGAGGCTAAGGTGGGAGGATAGCTTGAGCCTGCGAGGTTGAGGCTACAGTGAGTCATGATAGCACCCCTGCACTCCAGCCTGGGCAAAAGAGCAAGACCCCGCCTCTAAATAAATAAATAAATAAATAAAATATATATGAAGAGGGCAATTTGGACACAGAAAGACAGACATGGGAGGAGAAGGCCATGTGCAGACGGAGGCCCAGATGGGACTGACCCATTTACAAATGGAGGAACCCCAAGGAGTGCTGGGGCCACCAGAAGCTGGCAGAGACAAGGAGACATTCTCCCCTAGAGCCTTAAGAAAGAGTGCAGTCCTGCCTAACCCTGATCTCAGACTTCTGGCCTCCAGAACCGTGATAGAAGAAATTTCGATTGTTTAAACCTCCCAATGCATGGTATTTTGTTATAGCAGCTTCAGGTAATAATACAGTAGCTAATAGGATTCTCAGAGAGCGATCAATGGCATGAAGAAAATGAGGCAGGAAGCCAGGTGCGGTGGCTCATGCCTGTAAGCCCAGCACTTTGGGAGATAGAGGTGGGTGGATTCACTTGAGGTCAGGAGTTCAAGACCAGCCAGGCCAACATGGCAAAATCCTGTCTCTACTAAAAATACAAAAATTATCCGGGCATGATGGCATGCACCTGTAATTCCAGCTACTTGGGAGACAGAGGCAGGAGAATCGCTTGAACCTGGGAGATGGAGGTTGCAGCAAGCCGAGATTGTGCCATTGCACTGTAGCCTGGGCAACAAGAGAGAAACTCCATCTAAAATAAAAAGAAAAGAAAAAAAAACCTACAGGATCAGAGACCCATCCTTATGACCCCATTTCACCTTTATCACTTACTCCAAGTACAGCCACATTGGGGGTTAGAGCTTCAGCATAGGAATTTGGGGAGGAAGATATACACTGAGTCCATAACAAAGATCTTACCCAAAATCAAACTCTACTAATAATTCAAAAGGTTTGGCTGGGTGTGGTGGCTCACGTCTTTAATCCCAATACTTTCGGACGCAGAGGCAGGCGGATCACCTGAGGTTGGGAGTTTGAGACCAGCCTGACCAACATGGAGAAACCCTACCTCTACTAAAAATACAAAATTAGCAGGGCTAATTTTGTTCAGGTGACCTTGATGGAGCAAGAAGTCTGAGATCACCTGTGCACCTACTGAAGTCCTTTTTTTTTTTTTTTTTTTGAGACAGAGCCTTGCTCTGTCTTCAGGCACCAGGCTGGAGTGCAGTGGCGGGATCTCAGCTCACTGCAACCTCCACCTCCCGGGTTCAAGTGATTCTCCTGTCTCAGTCTCCTGAGTACCTGGGATTACAGGTGCCCACCACCATACCCAGGCAAGTTTTGTATTTTTAGCAGAGACGGAGTTTTGCCATGTTGGCCAGGCTGGTTTCAAATTTTGACCTCAAGTGAACCACTCACTTTGGCCTCCCAAAGTGCTGGGATTACAGGCATGAGCCACCACACACGGCCTATTAAGAATTTCAATATGGGTCAGGTACAGTGCCTCACACATGTAATCCCAGCACTTTGGGAGGCTGAGGCAGGTGGATCACTTGGGCTCAGGAGTTCAAAACAAGCCTGGCCGACATGGTGAAACCCCGTCTCTACCAAAATTCATGCCATTGTACTCCAGCCTGGCCAAAAAGAACAAAACTCTGTCTCAAAAATTAATTAATTAATTAATTAATCAAACAAAACTCTACACATGTTTATGATGCATTTGTATGAGAACTATGTTTACTAACATTTTGAGAACTGCATTTTAACAATTATAAAGAATATAGCAATCACCACTGCTATCACCCACCCAAATCTCATCTTGAATTGTAACTCCCACAATTCCATGTGTTGTAGGAGAGACCCAGGGGGAGATAATTGAATAGTGGGGCAGTTTCCCCCATACTTTTCTCGTGGTACTGAATAAATCTCAAGAGATCTGATGGTTTTATAAGGTGAAACCCCTTTCACTTAATTCTCGTTTTCTCTCTTTCCAGCTGCTATGTAAGATGTGCCTTTCGACTTCTGCCATGATTGTGAGGCCTCCCCAGCCACATGGAACTGTGAGTCCATTAAACCTCTTTTTTTTTTTTAAATAAATTACCCAGTGTTGGGTATGTCTTTATCAGTAGCTTGAAAACAGACTAATACAACCATCCTCTCAGATAGTACTTTGTACACTTTCCAGAATACTTCTGGGAAGAAGGGAAATGCAGCAGCCCATAACTCACTCTTTCCCAACCAGGGAATACCTGAAAGTGAACGGCCTCTACCAGCCCTCCTTGAAAACAGGTATTGACTACCAGAAAGAGGCCAGGGAGGACCTATCTCTAAAATGCTTTTAGCAGGATGTACTTGGCCTGCCTAGATTGCCAACTTGTGGAGAATGACTGGCTAAAGAATGGGAAGTAATCATCGAGGCATTTGTATCTGTGTAATTAATGGAGGATAAAACTGGAAAATTATGACCAGGCGCAGTGACTCACATCTGTGATCCCAACACTTTGGGAGGCCATGGTGGGAGGATCACTTAAGGCCAGGAGTTCAAGACCAGCGTGGGCAACATAGTAAGAACCCCATCTCTACAGAAAATAAAAAATTAGCTGGGCATGGTGGCAAGCCTGTGCTCTCACCTACTGAGGAGGCTGAGGCAGGAGGATGGCTTAATGCCTAGGAAGTCAAGGCTGCCATGAACTGTGATTGCACCACTACACTCCAGCCTGGGCAACAAAATAAGATGCCATCCTTAAAAATATACATAAATAAACTAATAAATATTATTCTATAATTGCTTGCTCTGAAAATAATGATCCATACTCTTCCTTGGTACTTACTGATTAATCCAAAGCAACTCAGAATAAGTAGAAAGCAGCACCAGACAGATTTAGGCTCTCGTATAAGGGAATGTCATGTTCATGCCTACATCTTGCTACATCTAGCTTGTAATTTTTTTTTAAACACAGTCTTACTCTGTCACCCATGCTGGAGTGCAGTGGTGTGATCTTGGCTCACTGCAGCCTTGAACTCCTAGGCACAAGTGATCTTCCTGCCTCAGCCTCCCAAGTAGCTGGGACTACAGGTGCATGCTGCCACACCTGGTTAATTTTTACATTTTTTGTGGAGATGGGGTCTCACTGTGTTGCCCAGGGTGGTCTTGAACAGCAATCCTCCTACCCTGGCCTCCCAGGGTGCTGGGGTTACAGGCATAAACCACAGTGCCCAGCCTTGCTTGTAATTTTTTTTTTTTTTTTTTTTTTGAGATGGAGTCTTGCTCTGTCACCCAGGCTAGAGTGCAGTGGCATGATCTCGGTTCACTGCAACCTCTACCTCCTGGGTTCAAGCAATTCTCCTGCCTCAGCCTCCCGAGTAGCTGGAACTACAGGTGCATGCCACTATGGCTGGCTAATTTTTTATATTTTTAGTAGAAATGGGGTTTCACCATGTTAGCCAGGATGGTCTCGATCTCCTGACCTCATGATCTGCCCCCGCCTCGGCCTCCCAGAGTGCTGGGATTACAGGTGTGAGCCACTGCACCTGGCTGCTTGTAATTTTTAATCATTGGTTAGGTTTAGTGTTAGATTAGATGCATGATTCACAAATCTAATTTGACAAGTCAATTCTTTATGTCAACACAGTTTTCTTTAAAAAATCTTCCCCCAAATGAGAATTACTTGAAATTTTGAAAGTAAAAAAAATCTTTCTGAAATTTTTAATTGAATATGTGAAAGTAAAGTAAAATAGGTATTCATCCTTAAAATCCTGATTCATATTGTCAAATTGTCCTCCCTTCAGAGACATTTTCACTTTCAATCACACACACACAGCATGAGTGTGCCACCTTCACACCTGATCAGACACCAATCTAGGCTCTGTATCATCCTTACCACCAGATCAGTGGAAAATAAAGACACTTATTTCTGTAGTAATGGTAATTACATAGTGTAGGGAAGAAAAATCAGTCAAGTCCCTCCAAACTAGTGTGGGAAGTAGAAGAGTTCCTTTTAAAAGTTTCCTTTCTTGTTTAATCATAAGTGTGCTATAACTCTTTGTTAAGCCCTATCCCATGTAGCTGTTAGACATGCCGGGCTTACAGGAATGTAATACATTCTATGTCCTTGTACTTTAACCAAGATATCTATGCTGGATGTGTTCACAGGCATGTCCCAGTTCTCCATTGCATTTACCTGTTTAAAAAAATTTTAAGTTATTAGCCAATCTGGTTTCAGTTTAAATTGTGAGGTCTGGCTCCAGCCAATGGAGACAAGACACAGCAGTAAGGACAACCCCTAATTCGTAAGGAATAAATCTGTGTGTTTTCTTTTGTTCATTGTACTCTTGTGGCAAGACAGCTAGCAAAAGTACCCTTCCTGCAGTCCAGGAAGTAAAAATTGCATTGCTGAAAAATCCTTTGTCTCAGTGCTAATTTTTCTTTGTGGCACCATGCATCTATTTCCAACACTAGGATGCCATTTGCTTGGAGGGGGTCGGAAGAATGTATCAACCATCTATCAGCCATGTCCCTACATCTGCCTTCCCAGTGACATCCACATGCACCTGCTGACCACCCATCCCATCATGCCTGGCAACAACTTTGGAGAAACCAGATTGTCAACAAGAGTGGAAGCTTCAGCCTGGGCAACACAGGGAGACCACATTTCTACACACACACAAAAATTAGCTAGGCTCAGTGTCACATGTCTGTGGTCCTGAAGCAGGAGATGCAGAAAGGAAAAAAAAGCTTCCCAGGCTGGCTCACTCCAAGGCCTAGAGATAGGCAGAGCTCAGGTAGAGCTCTGATAGCACTGTCCACACCAGAGCCTTCAAAGGACGGGCTCCAGAGTCTCCCCATCTCATCCCAGAACAGAGACAAGAACAAGTTTAACAAGTACTCTCTATTTCCCAGGCCTGGAAAAGTTCTGTCGAGTAACTATGTTTTTGCAAAGGTTGTAAAAGTTCTGTGAGTTCCTGTTTTCCCATCTGTGATGTATACAGGAGGTCACAAGGCTTGCTTAAGTTGCAACGGCTGTCACTGCTTGATAAACTGCCTTTGTCCTGCCTCTGTCAGCTCACTTTCCCACCTTGAGGAAGCAGAGGTTGCAGTGAGCTGAGATTGCACCATTGCACACCAGCTTGGGCAACAAGAGCAAAACTTCATCTCAAAAAAAAGACAAGAGTTTGCTTTGTCACCCAGGCTGCAGTGCAGTTGTACCCTCTCGGCTCACTGCAACCTCTGCCTCCAGGGTTCAAGCGATTCTCCTGCCTCAACCTCCCGAGTAGCTAGAATTACAGGCACGCGCCACCATGCCCGGCTAATTTTTGTATTTTTAATAGAGACCAGGTTTCACCATGTCGGTCAGGCTGGTCTTGAACACCTGGCCTCAGGTTATCTGCCTGCCTCAGCCTCCCAAAGTGCTGGGATTATAGGTGTAAGCCACAGCACTGGATGGGTCTATCCTCTTATTAATAGTAATTTTTCATCCACTAATCCTACCATAACCCTGCCCTTTGGCTATAAACTCCCATTTTTCCTTATTGTATTTGAAAGTGATCTCAATCTCTTCCCCCTACTGCAAAACCCCATTGTAGTGGTTTCTTGGACAAAGTCTTTTGTACAGTTCTTTAACAAGTGTCAGAACATCTTCTTCTGGGGAATTGCTTGAACCTGTGCAGCAGAGGTTACAGTGAGCCAAGATCATGCCACTGCACTCCAGTCTGGCATCAGAGTGAGACTTTGTCTCAAAAAAAAAAAAAAAAGAATATTTTCTCCTGGGGTGAGTCATATGTCCACACATGGCCAAGGAAAGTGCCAAAAAGGCTGTCTACTAAGGGTATGATCCCTAGAAGGAATGTGGGATACAATGACTGAAAACAAAGTAGGGAGGTGAGAAATACCAACACATTTACAGTAAAAATGGCAGCTGTAGAATTATGGTTTGAGAGTGAATCTAACCAGAATATCCCCACACTCCTTTCCATGCTCTAATTTGAAGAGAATTTGAGCTCACTGGTAATTAATCAACTTATTTAATCAATACTTCTCTCTACTTTGAATTTGTAATTAATTTTCCTAATCATGTGTCAGCAATTTTGAGTCATGTCTGACCTGTGAGCACTCAGAAAGTACATCAAAAGCCAAATGGATTGTTAGGCTTTGACCCAGGCCTTGGATGAGTTTTGTGAGTGTTAAGATGTCATGGAAGGATGTAGTTTTGCCTTTCCAGAATCCATCCTTCTTCCACTAACAGCATCCTGATTTTGCCTTGCTCTGTCTTGAAGAGTGAGTATAAGATCCAGGCTTGGCTAACCAGAAATAATTCATATTAGTCCCAGGTTTAAAATTATTCAGGAAATGATTGGGAAATACATATTTTTTTCTAGGTTTGCCAGCCTGGAACATGAAGCCTGAGGTGGATAATACTTTTTTACATTGCCTAAGCACCTAGATCCAGCCATGCCTGAAGCTTTCTAAACATTTTGGTTAGGGGCCCAGTGCAGTGGCTCATGCCTGTAATCTCAGCACTTTGGGAGTCCAAGGTGGGCAGATCACCTGAGGTCAGGAGTTTAAGACCAGCCTGGCCAACATGGTAAAACCCTGTCTCTACAGAAAAATACAAAAATTATCCAGGTGTGGTGGTGCATGCCTGTAAATCCCAGCTACTTGGGAGGCTAAGGCATGAGAATCACTTGAATCTAGGAGGAAGAGGTTGCAGTGAGCCGAGATCACGCTACTGGTGACACTCAGCCTGAGTGACAGAGTGAGACTCTTGTTTCAAAAAAAAAAAAACCATTTTGGTTAGATTAGTCAGTGCTATTTTTATGTGGCCTTTTTCATTTAAATTTATTTATTGACATAAGTTCTTGGTTCTGTACCCAGGCTGGAGTGTAGTGGTACAATCGCAGCTCACTGCAGCCCCCGCCTCTCAGGCTCAAGCAATCCTCCCACCTCTGCCTCCCAAGTGGCTGGGACCACAGGCATGTACCACCATGCCCAACTAATTTCTTCTTCTTTTTTTGAGACAAAATCTCCCTCTGACTCCCAGGCTGGAGTGTGGTGGTGCAAGCTTGGCTCACTGCAACCTCCGCCCTGTGGATTCAAGCAATTCTCCCTTCTCAGCCTCCCAAGTAGCTGGGATGACAGGTGCCTGCCACCACACCTGGTTAATTTTTTTTATTTTTTATTTTTAGTAGAGACAGGGTTTCACCATGTTGGCCAGACTGGTCTTGAACTCCCGGCCTCAAATGATCTATTCATTTTAGCCTCCTAAAGTGCTGGGATTACAGGCATAAGCCACCATGCCTGGCCTCTAATAAAGATTTATTGAGCATCTGCCATGTATCTGACAAGGTGTTATGATACAAGGGTATACAAGTGCTCTCTTCTCTCAAAAAATAAATGTGCAGATAGGCCAGGCATGGTAGCTCATGTCTTTAATGTCAGTACTTTGGAAGGCTGAGGCGGGAGGATTAATTGTGGAGACATCGCTATAAAAAAACTTAAAATATTAAAAAGAAAATTTTAAATATGCAGATAACTTCAGGGAGTGGATAAGGAACCAGTTACACAGCAGAATAACGGCATGCTGTGAAAACACCCTGGACATCTAACCTCTGGGTGACAGAGAAAGTCACCAAGGGAGGCTTCCTTTCATCCCAGTTGTTATTCCTACCCCAGCCACAATATCTCACACACTGTGGTTGCTCTGTATATATTTACCATGCAATAAAAAGTCAGTAGCAGGTGGCCAGGTGCAGTGGCTCATGCCTGTAATGCCAGCACTTTGGGAGGCTGAGGCAGTTGGATCACTTGAAGTCAGGAGTTCAAGACCAGCCTTGCCAACATGGCAAAACCTCACCTGTACGAAATGGCACTACTGAACTCCAGCTTGGGAAACAGAGTGAGACTCTGTCTCAAAAAAAAAAAAAAAAAAAGAAGTCAGTAGTGTTAAGCACGTTTGGAATGCAGAGACCCCCTTAAACAGGCTTTGTGTGAGCAGCATGGCTGTTTATTCACCTGGGTGCAGGTGGGCTGAGTCCAAAAAGAGTCAGGAGAGGGCAGTGGGATAGCAGTTGGTTTTATAGGTTGGGGTAGGCAGTGGAAAGTTACAGAAGTTACGGTTTAGGGCAGTTTTTGCAAGCTGGGAGGGGTTTGTAGGGTCTGGAGTCACGAAGTTGACCTATCAGTTGAGCAAGGTTGGTTACAAAGTCCAGTTGTCTTATCAGTTAAGGCGGGAATAAGGAACAATAGAAGAATGTCTCAAAGTTAATTAGGTGCTGCAGTGGTTGGTCATTCTTCTCCTTTTGAGGTTTTCCAGTTAAGTAGGTGGTCTGAGCTTTCAAAGACTGTGGACCTGCCTGTTTCAGTGCTGCCCAGGCAGCTCTCTCTAAAGGACTCAGAGGGCACTCAATCAAACACTGAGGAAATACCTGTTTTCCCCAGCCTGAGAGGGGCCTCCAGTCTGCTGGGTTTGTTTATTCTGCTGTGGTCTCTCCTCCAGTCATTAACATACTATTTTTAGGTGGGTAGTCTTTCAATTCCCAGCAATTAGAGCGTTTTGCAAAGGATAAACAGAGGATTGCTTTCTGGCCAAATTCAGGTGCTGGATATTATAATGCGCAGGTTTGAAGACTTGAAGGGTAAAGGTTGGATAAGTTGGTTTGTGCTCTGGGCCTGGTTGCAGTTACCCTTAGAACAATTCCAAAGAAAGCCGAGAGTATAGAGACATTGGCGACGAGCAATTCCCTAATTGTGTTGGTCAAAGTTGATAAATTATAGCAAAAAGCCCTCTCTGTGAGTCGGGATGACCCAGGGCTGATTTGACTGACAGCACAAATGCCATTCATTGCTAGGCACGGTGGCTCCAGCCCATAATCCCAGCCACTCCGGAGGCTTAGGCGGGTGGATTACTTAGGCCCTGGAGTTCAAGACCAGTCTGGGCAGCATAAAGAGATCCCATCTCTTAAAAAAAAAAAAAATTAGCCAGGTGAGGCCAGGTGTGGTGGCTCATGCCTATGGTCCTAGCAGTTTGGGAGGCCGAGGCAGGCAGATGACTTGAGGTCAAGAGTTTGAGACCAGCCTGGCCAAATGGTGAAACCCCAGCTCTACTAAAAATACAAAAATTAGCCAGGTGTTGTGGCAGTAGCCTGTAATCCCAGCTACTCAGGAGGCTGAGGCAGGAGAACCACTCGAACCCAGGAAGTGGAAGTTGCAGTGAGCCGAGATAGCTCCACTGCACTCCAGCCTGGGCGATAGAGCAAGACTCCATCTCAAAAAAAGAGAAACTGATACCCCAAAATGTAGCACTTTGACATGCCGAACAGAAGCAGCAGTGCGATGGCTCTCTGACTTCCTCCCTCCCGCTTCCTGTCTCTCCTTTCTCCATGTCTCCCAAAGCACAAGATGAAGTTGTTCTCTGAAGTTCCTTTATCTACCTAAAGTCCAGACCTGCCAAAGAAGACACCATGACTTCTGATCCCTTCCTTAAGCTTGCGTTAACTGAACTCCTATCACAAGAAAAAAGACTGAAGTCTATCAACACACCTGGACAGAATTTTGTCACAAACCATTGTCTGATCTGTGGGTCCAGTAGACTTTGTCCCAGGCCATTGTATGATCTACAAGCCCATTGCATTCATTTGCTAGTACTGTCCCCTAAAATCATCCACACTTCTCCATCTCCCTTTGCCCTAAGAAGTATGTACAACCATCTGTACCTCCCTGCATGGCAAGGTCATTGCTCTGTGATTCTCTTTCGTGCACATTAGTAAATGCATATGCCTTTTCTCCTATTAATCTGCTTTTCATCAGTTGATTTTCTTCTTTTTTCTTTTTTGAGACAGAGTCTCACTCTGTCAGCAGGCTGGAGTGCAATGGCATGATCTCAACTCACTGCAACCTGCACCTCCCAGGTTCAAGTAATTCTCCTGCCTCAGCCTCCTGAATAGCTAGAATTAAAGGTGTGAGTGACAACACCCAGCTAATTTTTGTATTTTTAGGTAGAGACGGGGTTTCACCATGTTGCCCAGGCTGGTCTTGAACTCCTGACCTCAGGCAACCTGTCCGCCTTGGCCTCCCAAAGTGCTGATTATAGGCATGAGCCACTGTGCCCAGCCAGGAAACATTTTTCTACACAAAGGTAAAACCTGATGAATTGTCCTATATCATCTCACTTTCTCTTTCTTAACAATTGTTCCAGAACAGTTGTTCTGCAGATAGAATTGCAGGCCCTGGAGAGAAAGCAGGGCCTTCTAGAAAGAAAAACATAGCACTGACTAAAGATTCCAGGAAGAGGAAGATTTGCCCTCCTTCTTCTCCCTCTTTTCTTCCTGTCCAGTATGATCACAGCATGAAGGACTGTGAGAGATCTCAGATTTTGCCCTACTTGCAAGTTAACAAGTTAGCGTGCCTACTGGCTAGACTATGGATGTTGGTGAAAAGACGTGAGGCTCCTGGGTCAGAGACAAAAGACAATTTATTAGTCACAGCAATAGCAGTAGCCAGCACTTTTTGTGCCAGTTCCCCAGACCCCAGTCTCCAAAGAGTAACACCAAAAGGGTCCAGTGATTGCTGTACACACACTGGGTTGCAAATAGAGAGGATCCCTGAGCTTAGGAATCCTGAATCTTTTATACTAGGCAGTAAGCAAGCCAACACTTTGCTCTGGAGGAGGATACTATCTCTGTTTTTCAAAACTATTCATTATACACACATCCTTGAAAAGTTCAGAGCTTGGCCAGGTGCAGGGATTCAAGCCTATAATCCCAGCACTTTGGGAGGCCAACGTGGGAGAATTACTTAAGTCTAGGAGTTCAAGACCAACCTGGGCAACATAGCAAGACCCCCATCTCTACAAAAAATTTATCGGTCGGGCGCAGTGGCTCATGCCTGTAATCCCAACATTTTGGGAGGCTGAGGCGGGCGAATCACCTGAGGTCAGGAGTTTGAAACCAGCCTGGCCAACAAGGCAAAACCCCATCTCTATTAAAAATACAAAAATTAGGCTGGGTACGGTGGCTCACACCTGTAACCCCAGCACTTTGGGAGGCCGAGGAGGGCGGATCACAAGGTCAAGAGATTGAGACCATCCTGGCCAACATAGTGAAACCCCGTCTCTACTAAAAAAAATTCAAAAATTAGCTGAGTGTGGTGGCACATGCCTGTAGTCCCAGCTACTTGGGAGGCTTGAGGCAGGAGACTCGCTTAAACCTGGGAGGCGGAGGTTGAGTGAGCCAAGATCGTGCCACTGCACTCCAGCCTGGCATCTGGTGACAGGGTGAGACTCTGTCTCAAAAAAAAAAAAAAAATTAGCTGGTCACAGTGGTGGGTGCCTGTAATCCCAGTTATCAGGAGGCTGAGGCAGGAGAATTGCTTGAATCCAGGAGGCAGAGGTTACAGTGAGCTGGGATCACACCATTGCACTCCAGCCTGGGTGACAGAATGAGACTCTGTCTTAAAAAAAAAAAAAAAGTATCAATTACCCAGATGTGGTGGTACACGCCCATAGTCCCAGCTATCAGAAAACTGAGTTGGGGGGATTGCTTGAGCCTAGGAGATTGACACCGAAGTGAGGTGTCATCACACCACTGCACTCAGCCTGGGTGCCAGAGTAAAACCTTCTCTTAAAAAAGAAAAAGTTCAGAACTCTTCTGAAAAGGAAGTCAGTACTTTGCTTCATAAATGTGAACAAGAGGCCTGTGGAGAACTGTCTCCCAACAGCAGCTTATACTGCACTGGCAACTTGAACTCTAAGGCTGGCCCCATGTAGTCACATTAAGTAGTTTATAGCCCAATAGATGGTTAGCATTTACTGAACGCTTCCCAGGACCTTCGAATGCATTTTCTCACTGTAATATCTTCTTGAGGTAGGTTTTATTCCCATTTTATAGATAAAGAAACTAAGGCTCAGGTAAGTTGAATACATTGTCCAGTATCACCCAGTTAGAAGAAGTAGAAGGGCCAGGGTTTGAACTCAGGCTGGTCTTACTTCATATAACTGGTATCCCATTCTAGCCAAACACCTGCTATGCAAATAAAGTTAGATAGGGAGGAATACTTGTACTTGCTTTTGGAGTGAGACTCCATCTCCAAAAAATTAAATAAATAAATAAAATAATTGTGTTTTCAAGTCTCAAATAATGCAAACTAGCAGCTCTTTTCTAGAGGACCCAGTTGCGCTCTGCAAATCAGACAAGGAAAGGTGATGACAGCCCTTCCTCTGCCTTTTTCGGTGCTATCAGTGAATGGATTCAAATCCAGCCTCAGTCACTCATGCACGTTGAGATCTGGACCCAGAGGTTCTCTCTCTCTCTGGTCCGGCCTCTTGATCCTGGGATGACCACTTCAGCCTATCCGCCAATCTTTCCTCTGCCCACTCTGCTCCCCAAACCTGTGACCGTGTCTTCTCTGCCTTGGGCCAGTTTTCACTGCTTTCATAGCATCTGGCTACCTAGGATAGACATGGAGGGGACTTCAGGCCCCTTGGAGCATGAAGGAAAGAAGCCTCCATCCCATTTCCTGGGAAAGGATCTGAACAACAGTGAGACTTTTCAGGAGGCCAGATGTGGCCGCCTCCCAACCTGGGCTTCATTATGCTGAATGTGTCTCCTCCTTTTCTCCTCCTCGAGTTGCATTAGAAAAGACTTCCTATTACTGGCTCTGCAGGTGCAGACCTGAGAAACCTGGAGAGGGTTGGAGGTGGGAATGGGGGTGGGGAGAGCTCTCCACCTTATTCTGTCTTACACAATTCCTGGCTCATATGAGTTTGGCTGCTAGGAAAACAAATCAGAAATGGAGATTATTATGTCAGAGGTCTCTACAAAGGAGCTAGGAGGGCAGGAGACTTTGGTCCCGAGTCACATATGCATCCAGATGGGATCTGACCTGTTTGAACTGGAGAAGCAGCTGCATTGGATTTGAGCTGCTCACACCGGGGCAGATCACGAAACTCTCTAAGAGACAGCTGTGCCAAATTAAGCTGATCATGGCCTAGAGATTTTCTAAGCTGTCAACTAGCGATTATCAATCCTGGGCTGTGCTAAAATCTTCCACTCATGTAAACTTGCAGTAAACCTTTACAAACCCCTGCCTACCTCACCTGGACTGAACACAGTTTAGCTACTTGCTAGATTTTTGTCTCCCGAATTGCAATTCATAAAAACGCTGATTAAAATATTTTCCGTTTTGTTTATGGCTCCATGGTGTTAGTTTTATTTCTCATTAGTTGACAGTACCTCTGTTTATTTATTTACTTACTTACTTATTTTTTGAGACAGAGTTTTGCTCTTGTTGCCCAGGTTGGAGTGCAGTGGCATGATCTTGCTTACTGCAACCTCCACTTCTTGGGTTCAAGTGCTTCTCCTGCCTCAGCCTCCAAAGTAGCTGGGATTACAGGCACCTACCACCATGCCCAGCTAATTTTGTATTTTCAGTAGAGATGGGGTTTCACCATGTTGGTCAGGCTGGTCTCAAACTCCTTACATCAGGTTATCCTCCTGCTTCAGCCTCCCAAAGTGCTGGGATTACAGGCGTGAGCCACTGTGCCCAGGCTAACTTCTTTAAATCTATAACTAAGATCTGAGTCCTGAAGACCTTCTTCTGGATCCTCAGTAAATTTACTTAATCTAAAGAGATCTAGGTTCTGGGGTGATTCCCCTTACCTTGTGTTAGATGCAAGTTTTCATTGCCACAAAAGAAACAGCACTCAAACATAAATTTTCTCAGCAAGGTAATATTTACTTCCATAGATGGGTGCATCTCACAGATGGAGCAATGGTGAGAGCACACCTGAATAAGGGAAGGAAAGGGGTTCTTATCCCTGGCGCAGGTAGCCCCTACTGCTGTGTCGTTCCCTTATTGGCTAGGGTTGGACTGCACAGTCTAAGCTGATTCCAATTGGCTATTTTAAAGAGAGCAAGGGTATAAGCCAGATTGGCAGGGGCAGCAGTTTTGGCGGGAAAGATGGTTATGGAACAGGTGGCTAAAGATGACTCAGGTCAGAGCAGGTGACCAGGGGTACAGATATGAACTACTGATTTTAGCTGGCCGGAAGTTTATTTACTGAAACTAGAGGCAAGAAGACAGAGAGAACAAGGAAGTTAAACTTTACTTTGGAGAGCAAAGAACATGAAAACAACTTACTGGCATATTGATTCTTTGAAGAGAAACTGGGAGCTCATTGTATTCAACAGGTATCTCCTGCTAAATCATGGAGGTTTTGGGAATTCCTTCAGACCCCCAATAAACTTATTTGTGGAGGCCTGGAGAGTTTCTTCAGACATACAGTAAATCTTGTTTAATCCTAAATGGGTCCTGTTAACAATTCCTTTGTTAATTTTTTAAATTAATTTATTTATTTATTTAGTCTCACTCTGTCATCCAGCCTGGAGTACAGTGGAGTGATCTCAACTCACTGCAACCTCTGCATCCTGGGTCCAAGCCTCCTTCCTCAGCCTCCCAAGTAGCTGGGATTACAAGCATCCACCACTATACCTAACTAATTTTTGTATTTTTGCAGAGACAGGGTTTCACACGTTGACCAGTCTGGTCTCAAACTCCTCCTGACCTCAAGTGATCTTCCCGCCTCAGCATCCCAAAGTTTTGGAATTACAGGCATGAGCCACAGCATGCAGCCTTCCCTCACTCTTTCTTTCTTTCTTTTCTTTTCTGTTCTTTTTTTTGAGACAGAGTCTGGCTTTGTTGCCCAGGCTAGAATGCAGTGATGCGATCTTGGCTCACTGAGACCTCTGCCTCCCGGGGTCAAGCAATTCTCTTGCCTCAGCCTCCTGAGTAGCTGGGATTACAAGCATACATCACCACACTCGGCTACTTTTTATGTTTTTAGTAGAGACAGGATTTCACCATGTTGGTCAAGCTGGTCTCAAGCTCTTCACCTTGTGATCCACCTGCCTTGGCCTCCCAAAGTCCTGGGATTACAGGCATGAGCCACCACATGCTGTCTTTCCTCATTCCTTTTGTTGTCCTTCCTTTCTTTCCTTCTTTCTTTCTCTCTTTCTCTCCTTCTCTCTTTCTCTCTTTCTTTCTTTCTTTTTTGACACAGTTTCAATCTTGTCCAGGCAGTGATGCAATCTCTGCTCACTGCAACCTGTGCCTCCCCAGTTCAAGTGATTTTCATGGCTCAGCCTCCTGAGTAGCTGGGACAACAGGCACCCACTACCACGCCCAGCTAATTTTTGTGTTTTTAGTAGAAACAGGGTTTACTTCCCCATGTTGGCCAGGCTGGTCTTTAACTCCTGACCTCAAATGATCCACCCGCCTTGGCCTCCCAAAGTGCTGGGATTACAGACATGAGCCCCTTCACCTGGCCGGCATTTCTCCTATTTATCTGCATTTTGTCAGCTGATTTTCACTGAACCTTCAGAGGGCCCAAGGGAAGTTTTTCCTCACCCCTACCAAGTCAAGAAATTTAGCAACTGTTGGTTTTTTTTTTTTTTTTTTTTTTTTTGTATTTCTCCTAAATTCGATTCTCTAGACACGCAATGAATATTTATAATGGCATTAATGAGCTCACTTATCACCAAGTGCTGGCTTTGCAGACACCGCCTGAATGATGTCACCTTTCACTCTTTCTGTTTGAGTATTTTGGCCAAGAATTACTGTCTAAGGTTTTGCACAAGAAAGGAAATCTGCCATCTATTTGGCCAATGGCCTTATTTGTGTATTCAAAAAGACATGATCCAGAGTGGGAGGATTCATTAAAGTGGCTTCAACCCTCCAAGGCATTCTTCTTGTACTATTTGTCTGTGGTGCTTTGGGGTAGAAATTAATCAAATTTTTGGCACAGATTTGTAGGATATTAATGTTAGTTGGGGATTTGATCCATTGTTTTCTTGAAGTGGGAAGAAAAGATCCCAGGAACACTGCCTAGCTAAGGGTGAGTGAATGTGATGGTAATTTTTTTTTTTTTTTGAGGTGGAGTCTTGCTCTATCACCAGGTTGGAGTGCAGTGGTGTGATCTCAGCTCACCGCCTCCCTGGTTCAAGAGATTCTCCTACCTCAGCCTCCCGAGTAGCTGGGATTACAGGCACCCACCACCACACCCAGCTAATTTTTGTATTTTTAGTAAAGATGAGGTTTCACCATGTTGGTTAGGTTGGTCTCAAACTCCTGACCTCGTGAGATCCACCCACCTCTGCCTCCCAAAGTGCTAGAATAACAGGTATGAGACACTGTGCCTGGCCCCCAATATGATTGTAATTTATATGAAAAGGATTAACCAATTCTTCCTGAAGAATCACCTTTGAGAGGTAATGTGCCCTGAGGGTCTGTTCCCACCCTTCCTCAGTGGCTGAGCTGAAACTACTGCCCAGGACTCCTGGTTCTCAGTTAAACGTTAGGAATCTTTAGTGCAGATTTTCACCTGAAAGAGTCAATCTTTGAGACTGAATGTGGTGGCTCACACCTGTAATTCTAGCACTTTGGGAGGCTGAGGCGGGCAGATCACTTGAGGCCAGGAGTTCAAGACCAGGCTGGGCAACATGACAAAACCCCATCTCTACAAAAAATATAAAAATTAGCTGGGCATGTTGGCATGCACCTGTGGTCCCAGCTACTCAGGAGGCTCAGGGGGAAGGATTGCTTGGTCCTGGGAAGCGGTGGTTGCAGTGAGCCAAGAGCATGCCACTGCACTCCAGCCAAGGCAACAGAGTGAGAGACTGTCTCAAAAAAAGAAAAAAAAAAGATTTAACCTCTGGAAGCGAAGTGCTGAATCTCATTCCTATCCAGATGGCACTGACTATGTGGGAGTTTGACATTGTGTTAAGGGGCTAAAGTTTTTTATCCAATAGTTCATGTATGAGCTAAGGGTTATTATCTGTTCAAATAAAACCTTCACTTTCTGAAAGTTTCCTGACACTCAACTGACAAAAGGCAAATTATAGGAGAAAAGTATACACATTTATTAGCATGTGCTGGGAAGGATCCCAGAGTGATGGTCTAATATCCCAAAGGGCTATAGATGCTTCTATATCTGACTTCTTAGGAGAAAGGAGCATGGGGAAATGTGTATGATTGTAGGAGGGTAGCAAAAGATTTTTAGGGGAATTCAGTGGGCTTAGAGAATATACAATGGCCTGGGACAAAGTCTGTTGGGTCTGCAGAACAGAAAATGGTTTGTGACAAGTCTGTTCAGGTGTGTTGACAGACTTCAGTCAGTCTTTCTGTGATGTGAGTTTAGTTAATGAAAACTCAGGGACCGGGGTCATTGTTTTCTTCTTTTACAGGTCTGGACTGTTATATGTAAATTTTCAGTGCTGCAGAAGAAGTAGCACTCAAATATAGATTTTCTCAGCGATGTAATTTACTTCTATGAAAGGGGACATCTCACAGATGGAGCAATGGTGAGCACAAACCCGAAAAGGGGAGGGGAAGGGGCTCTTATCCTTGATGCAGGTCGCCTCTACTGCTGTGACATTCCCTTATTAGCTACGGTTGGACCACACAGTCTAAGCTAATTCTGATTGGCTATTTTAAAGGAAGCAGGAGAGTGAGCCAGAGAGGCAGGGTGAGCAGTTTGGTAGGAAGACAGTTACAGAACAGGTAACTAAAGGTGACTCAGGTCAGAGCAGGTGACCAGGAGTGATTAAAATGGAGGACAAAGAACTGAACATACTGACATACTGATGCTTTGAAGAGAAATTTAGAACTCATTGTATCCAATAGGACTTTAAGTAGATAAGGGAACTTCAGAGAACAACTTCATCCTGTGGGTTTGGGAGACACAGAGGATTGAGCGACAAGAAGAAAGTGGGGTGAGGTCAGAGAGACCTTGGGTCTTCCTCAGTTCAGTCCATTGAAGTGCCTTTTTTGGGGTATCGGTTTCTGACTTCCAACAGTGGTGAAAAAACCTGAGCTTGAAGTGGACTGGAAAGTTAGTAAAACTTCTTTGATCACTTCTGCTAGTTCAGAGAAAGGCGCCCACAGTGACTGGGTGACCAAGATATTATTTTCGCAGACATTTACATTTCAAAGGGGATAAATCCCAGACCTTTGAAAAAATGTTTCTGGGTTGTAAAGCTGGCAAGAGGCTTAGTTGCCTCTGAAGAGATTTATAGACACACCAAAAGATTAAAGTAAGAATTTATGACCACTAGGTTTCTCTCAGGAATACTCTAAGAAGAGGATCAGGAAATGGTCTCTTTTCTTTTGTGGTAGCAGGGAAAATTCTATTTTTGTTTTTTCTCTTCAATTGGTGATATCAATTGCCCCAAAACTTTTAGAGTGATTAGAACAGAAAAAGTTAAACCTATGATTGATTTATTTTTCAGTCTACTTTAAAAAAAATACCATTATAAGGGTGATATAATTTTATTGTGAGGAAACTAGGGAAGTAAAGAAAATCATAAGGAAACTCAAAGCCACCTTTTGAAATTCATTTTAAAAGGAAGAACTAAATTTGGGTCTGCTTGGTAATTATGTAAATGTCCTGTTATAATTGATAATTAACTATTTTGTGTTTTGCATCATCAAAGCCAGCGAAGTATAATTGAATAAAAGGTACACCAAATGAAATCTCATATCTAGACTAATTTCAAGAGAACCAAATTAACATAATTATCATGAACTCTCTAATCACCAGAACAGCATAAAACCTTTGTTTATGTAGCAAAGTACCAATGAGTGGAAGGTACAAGATAAAAGATGGACAACCTAAGAACTAGAGATTATAGCTTCTTCTTCTTCTTTTTTTTTTTTTTTTGAGGCGAAGTTTTGCTCTTGTTGCCCAGGCTGGAGTGCAATGGCATAATCTCAGCTTACTGCAACCTCCACCTCCCAGGTTCAAGCGATTCTCCTGCCTCAGCTTCCCAAGTAGCTGGGATTACAGGCACGCACCACCATGCCCAGCTAATTTTTGTATTTTTAGTAGAGATGGGATTTCACCATGTTGGCGACGCTGGTCTCGAACTCCTGACCTCAGGTGATCCACCTGCCTCGGCCTCCCAAAGTGCTGGGATTACAGGCGTGAGCCACCATGCTCAGCCTATAGCTTCTCTTTTCTATTCCTCTTCCAGAGATTGAGTTCTGCATTCTCCCTATAGCCACAATTCCACTTGACATCACCACTGGCTTCCTCTAAACTGTCTCTGATTCTTCGTTACATTGCTGCTGGAATGACCATTCTGTCTAACATATCAGATTATTCACTATTTCTTCCTTCTCTGTTACTGATTTGTTGAACAAGTTTAGTGAGCATCTATGTTTTAGCCAGTAGCCGAAATGCTGGGGCAAGGCCAGGCTCGATGGCTCACAGCTATAATCCCAGCACTTAAGGAGGTCGAGGCATGGACGATTGCTTGAGACCAGGAGTTCACAACCAGTCTGGGCAACATGGCGAAATTCTGTCTCTACAAAAAAAAAAAAAAAAAAAATTAGCCAGGAGTCGGGGCACACACCTATGGTCTCAGCTACTTAGGAGGCTGGGGTGGGAGGATTGCCTGAGACTGGAAGGTCAAGCCTGCTGTGAGTCGAGATCACACCACTACACTCCAGCCTGGGTGACAGAGCAAGACCCTATTTCAAAAGCAAAATAAAATACTGGGGCCATAACCAAGCATGTGACAGGCGAGACAGCTGGTAACAGTACTCACCTCTTCGTTCTCTTCCTCCTGGCCTATCTCCTTCATCTTTCCCTAGTTTCACTACTTGGGGGCTCCAATATGAAGACCTTTTGGGATATATTGCATCTTTGTATTTTCAGGACCCAGCACAATGGCCATATTTTTGTATATGCTTCTTCAGTGAATGAATGAATTCTCTATTGAAATTGTTTACTCAGAGTCTGGGTGCCAGAGCTGTTACAGAAGGAATTAAAACACTACTTGGAATCTTTCCATTTTTATCTATGTTGTTTTTTCTGCTTATTAAAATATGAGTCAATATCATAATAAAATCATTACAGAAATAAATAAAATAGTGCAACTCCTCCACATTTCTAAACTCAAGGGATAACTGCAATTTACAATGTGATGTGTGCTTCTCTAATTTTTTCTCTTTTTATGTAGCTCTATTTTTCTAAATACACACCTACATAGGTATATTTATATCCTATATATAATTTTAAAACCCAAACAGGATCATAGTAGTCAAATGAGTCTTCAACTGCTTTTTTTCTATTTGATGATATATCTTGGCTTGGATTGTGCTGAATTTCTTCTAAATGTCTTTCCAACAGTAAATTGTATGCTTTTGTATCAAGGCCAGGAGCTCACTTATTTTTATTAACTAGTTCTCATTATTTTAAAAGAAATACAAGGCTGGGCACACTTGCTGACTCCTGTAATCCCAGTACTTTGGGAGGTCCAGGTGGGCTGATCACTTGAAGCCAGAAGTTCGAGACCAGCCTGGCCAACATGACAAAAACCTCATCTCTAATTTAAAAAAAAATACAAAAATTAGCTGGGCATGTTGGTGCACGCCTTTAGTCTCAGCTACTTGGGAGACTGAGGCATGAGAATCACTTGAACACGGGAGGCAGAGGTTGCAGCGAGCCAAGTTGAAGTCCCTGCATTCCAGCCTGGGTGAGAGCGAGACTATCTCAAAACAAAACAAAACAAAATTATTTTACAGAAGCTCCTGCGGAATCATTAAAATCATCAGGTCTGGAAATTGTCAAATACTTGATTACCTAACCATAGCACAAACTGCTTGCTGTTCTCTAAAAGCTATTCTTTTTTCTTTTCTTTTCTTTTTTCTTTTTTTTTTGTGTGTGTGAGACAGAGTTTGGTTCTATCACCCAGGCTGGAGTGCAGTGATACAATCTCCACTCACTGCAACCTCTGCCTCCTGCATTCAAGTGGTTCTCCTGCCTCAGCCTCCCGAGTAACTGGGATTACAGACACACACCACCACACCTGGCTAATTTTTGTATTTTTAGTAGAGATGAGGTTTCACCATGTAAGCCAGACTGGTCTCAAACTCCTGACCTCAAGTGATCTGCCCACCTCAGCCCCCCAAAGTGCTGGGATTATAGGCATGAGCCACGGCATCTGGCTATTCTCTTTGATAATCAGAAACCAACCAGTTTCTTATTATAGATGACTTCCCAGAATGAAAACTACATTACCCACCCTCCTTTGTTAAAAGGTATGTCCATGTGACCACATTTTGTCCAATGGGCGATGAGAAGAGCCATGGACAACTTCCCAGTTCACTGATGCCTTACAATATGGTGTATTCCTTCCTTGTATCATTTTTCTCTGCCTAAAGGTTGGAATGTGGGCCTTGGACCATGGGAGCCAGCACAGTACCTTAGAGATGAAGACACAATGAGATAAAAGGATCTTGGGCTCCGGACAGCTTTGTGAAGTAGAACTTGTAAAAGTAGTTGGACTTCTTTGGAGAGAGAAATACACTTGCATCTTTGCATTTGTAAGCCACTGCTATTTGGGGTATGTGCTCTGCACAGGTGAGTGTCTGCCTTTACTATGAGCGTTATTACTGAGTAACAAAATGATTTTTATCTGAGGAATGTGAGCCCCCTTTTTATTTTTATTATTATTATTTTTAAAATTAAAACAATCTTGCTCTGTCACCCAGGCTAGAGTGCAGTGGTGTGATCTTAGCTCACTGCAACCTCTGCCTCCCGGGTTCAAGAGATTCTCCTGCCTCAGCCTCCCAAGTAACTGGGATTACAGGCACACACCACCACACTTGGCTAATTTTTGTATTTTGTAGACATGGGGTTTCACCATGTTGGCCAGGCTGGTCTTGAACTTCTGACCTCAAGTGATCTGCCCACCTTGGCCTCCCAAAGTGCTGGAATTACAGGCATGAGCCCACCATGCCTGGCCATTTTTTTTCTTTTTAAACGGAGTCTTGCTCTTTTGCCCAGGCTGGAGTGCAGTGGCACAATCTCGGCTCACTGCAACCTCCACCTCCCGGGTTTGTGCAATTCTCCTGCCTCAGCCTCCCAAATAGCTGGGACTAAAGGTGTGAGCCATCATGCCAGGTGGGAAGTCTGGTTTTGAGTACTGGGTCTAAACACTTCTTTTCTCTGTAATCAGGAACATGTCACTTAAAAAGAAAAAATTAATTTAATTTAATTTAGTTTATTTTGTCCTTTCAACCCAGCTTTTCCCAACTACTGGGAGAACCAGGAAGGCCAAGGAGCCTGTCACTTAACCACCCAGAGCCTTACTTGACTCATCCATAAAATGGGGATAAAAATAGAACCAATCTCAGAGTATGACCAGGACAACCAACAACAAGATTGTTACCAGAAAGAGGTCCTGATCCAGACCCCAAGAGAGTATTCTTTGACTTTGCTCCAGAAAGAATTTGGGGCCCATTGTGGTTCGAGACCAGCCTGACCAACATGGTGAAACCCTCTCTCTACTAAAAATACCAAAATTAGCCAGGCATGGTGGTACATGCCTGTAATCCTAGCTACTCTGGAGGTTGAGGCAGGAGAATTGCTTGAATCTGGGAGGCGGAGGTTGCCGTGAGCTGAGATTGGGCCATTGCAACTCCCCTTTATAAACAATTATTATGGAGGCCTAGTTAACAGATTGTTATTCTCTTTTAACTATTTATTCATTCATTCATTTTGTTAATTTATTTTAAGAGTTAGGATCTCGCTCTGTCACCCTAGAGAATGGAGTACAATTACAGCTCACTGCAGCCTTGATGGCCCAGGCTCAAGCAATCCTTCCACCTCAAGCCTCCCAAAGCACTATGATTATAGGAGTGAGCCACTGTGCTCAGCCCAAAAACAGATTATTATTATTCCTTGTTCTTTCTCTTCTTGAGAAAATTAGAACACCACTTCCTTCCATATGAATTTAATATCTTCATACAAGATGAGCCAACCATAATATCACACTCTTTGGCCACAGAGATTGGTCAAAAGATGGACATGTGGCCCTTGCTTAGCCAATCAGAGTCCTTCCTTAGAACTTTATGATTTGGAACCGGGGGAAAAGAACAGTAAGAATCACTGAGTAAATGTATGCAAGTTGAGTTGTGCACTGAGTAACTTGCATAGCCATACGTGGTGGCCTGTGAAATGTAGGGCCAGGAAGTTACTGGTGGTGGGGAGGAGGGCACATCCCAGCTTCCCAGAGATGGCTAATTGCAATCTGAATAGAGTAAAATTGATATATAAGGAGAAGAAGACGTCTGAGATAGGAAATGAGAACCCTGACTGTTAGTATTAAAATCCCAGACATGCTAGCTGGGAATGGGTTTGGAGCCACCATTGGAACCTGGAGGATATTTGGTCCTTAGTGCATCCCTTTCTTTCTGTCTCTCTTCAGCCCTCATTTCAACATAGTCCCTTTTTGTTTGTTTGTTTGTTTGTTGTTTTTTTGAGACAGTCTCCTCTGTCACCCAGGCTGGAGTGCAGTGACGTGATCTCAGCTCACTGCAACCTCTGCCTTCCGGGTCCAAGCTATGCTCCTACCTCAGCCTCCCAAGTAGCTGGGACTATGGGCAGGTGCCACCATGCCCAGCTAATTTTTGTACTTTTAGTAGAGACAGGGTTTCAGGATGTTGGCCAGGCTGGTCTTGAACTCCTGACCTCAGGTGATCTGCCCACCTTGGCCTCCCACAGCGATTACAGCGTGAGCCACTGCGACTGGCCAACATAGTCCCATTTCCATCCTCTCTGGCTTCCACTGGACCTCCACATATGTCTCTCTCTCTCTCTCTCTCTCTCTCTCTCTCTCTCTCTTCCCCCATCTTTCCTTCTCTCCACTCTCCTCTCCCCACTCCCCTCTCCCCACTCCTTCCCTATTTTGCTCCATTTCTATCTCTCCCAATCTCTCCACCTAACAAAACACCTTACAATTTTCTCATCTCGTCCACTAAGACATAAATGCAAACTATTATTCTTTGATTCAATTAATAATGAACACTACAGCTATAAATTATCAACACAAATTAACAGCAAAAACAACTAAACATGACAGAGGGTCAAATTTGCTTCTAGCTAAAAATTGACAGAACATTCTAATTTCCTTCACTAAATGTGTATCTTTGATAATTTATTCCAGGAAAATAGGACTTAGCTGAAATAATCTCAAAATGAAATCAATCGTAAATTATAATTAGTAAATGCAATATGAGGAAAAAGTAGATTAAATAAAGAAAAGCAATTGATTCCATGCCACCAATTTTAATAAATTAAATTTTTTTAAAGTTTGGGGAAAATTAGAATAGTTTAATTGACCCACGTAGATAACTGATCACAGAATCAAACTGGCTTAGTAGAGTTTACTTTGGATAATGCTTTCTCATTGATAATTCAGCCATGCTGACATAATTCTTATCTAAACATTTGTATTCCAAATGTCCTGGCCTGGTGCGGTGGCTTACACCTGTAATTGCAACACTTTAGGAGGCTGAGATGGGAGGCTCACTTGAGCCAGGGGTTTGAGATCAGCCTGGGAAACATAATGAGACCCTGTGTGTATAAAATTTAAAAATTAGCCAAGTGTGGTGGTATATGCCTATAGTCTCAGTTACTTAGGAGGCTGAGGAGGGAGAATCGCTTGAGTCTGGGAAGTAGAGGTTGCAGTGAGTTATAATCGTGCCACTGCATCATTCTAGCCTAAGCAATAGAATGAGATCCTGTGCCTTTTTAAAAAATTATTATTATTATTTGAAACAGAGTTTCACTCTTGTCCCCCAGGCTTGAGTGCAATGACGTGATCTTGGCTCACGGCAGCCTCTACCTCTCAGGTTCAAGCAATTCTCCTGCCTCAGTCTCCAGAGTAGCTAGGATTACAGGCGCCCACCACTATGCCTGGCTAAGTTTTATATTTTTATAGAGACTGGGTTTCACCATGTTGGCCAGGCTCATCTCAAACTCCTGGCCTCAGATGATCCGACCCCACCTCGGCCTCCCAAAGTGCTGGGATTACAGGCGTGAGCCACCACACCCGGCCTTAATTATTATTTTTTACAGAGACAGGGTCTTGCTGTGTTGCCTAGGCTGTTCTGGAACTCTTGGGCTCAAGCAATCCTTGAGCTTCAGCCTCTCAAGTAGCTGGGACCATGGGCATGCACCATGATTTACAGCAAATTTTTTTATGCTTTTTGTAGAAACAGGATCTAGCTTTGTTGCCTAGGCTGGTCTCAAAGTCCTGGGTTCAAGCAGCCCTCCCACTGCAGCCTCCCAAAGTGCTGAGATTACAGGTGTGAGCCCCCCATACTTGGCCAGTTTGATTTTTTTTCTTTTTCTTTTTCTTTTTGGTTTTTTTTTTTTTTTTTTTTTTTTTTGAGGCAAGGTCTTGCTCTGTCACCCAGGCTGAAGTGCAGTGGCACAATCATGGCTCACTGCAGCCCTGGCCTCCTGGGCTCCCTCAATCCTCCCATCTCACCTCTCAAATAGCTGAGACTGCAGTCATGTGCCACTGCACCCAGCTAAATTTTGTATTTTTTTGTAGAGACAGGGTGCTTTGATTTTTTTTTAAAAAATGTTTTATTTCAGACTGGGTGTAGTGGCTCATGCCTGTAATCCTGGCACTTTGGGAGGCTGAGGTGGGCAGACGGTTTGAGCTCAGGAGTTTGAGACCAGCCTGGATTATATGATGAAATCCCATCATTACAAAAAATACAAAAATTAGCTGGGTGTGTAGGCACCTGCCTATAGTTCCAGCTACTTGGGAGGCTGAGGTAGGAGGACTGCATGAGCCCAGGAGGTCAAGGCTGCAGTAAGCTGTAATCAGGCTGGAGTGCCTGTATGACAAAATGAGACCCAGTCTCAAACAAAAAACCAAAACATGGGCGGATCATTTGAGGTCAGGAGTTCGAGACCAGCCTGACCAACAGGAGAAAACCCTGTCTCTACTAAAATACAAAAACAGATCAGCCAGGCGTGGTGGAGGGTGCCTGTAATCTGAGAATCGCTTGAACCCAGGAAGCGTAGGTTGCAGTGAGCCGAGATCATGCCACTACACTTCAGCCTGGGTGACAGAGTAAGACTCTCAAAAAAAAAAAGAAAAAGCCATAACTCGGGAACAGCCAGATAGAAGAGATGTATAGGACAGATATTGGGTGATGAGGGGGCGTGCATGAAAGTTTCTTGCACTTTCTTGGCACACCAGCCTCCCAGCACTGTGTTCACCCATTTAGAAGTGTGTCCACCTATCTGGAAGCTTCCCAAATCTCATTGTTCAATAGTTTTTCTCAAACTCAATCTTCAGCTGTTTAAAATTGCATTTTTTTTTTTTTTTTTTTTTTTTTTTTAGTCAAGGTCTTGTTTGGTCGCCCAGGCTAGAAGGCAATGTCACGATTATATATAGCTCACTGCAGCCTCACTGTTCGGGCTCAAATTATTCTCCCTCCTCAGCCTCTCAAGTTATCCAGAACTACAGATGTGTACCACCATGCCTAGCTAATTTATCAGTTTCTGTAGAGATAGGGTCTCCCTATGTTACCCAGGCTGGTTTGGAACTCCTGGGCCTAAGTAACCCTCCCACCTGAGCCACTCAAAGTACTGGGATTACAGGTGTAAGCCACTGCAGGTGGCCTTTGTTGGTTTTCTGATGACCAACCCCATCCTGAAGCTATATAGGAAACCCACTCTAAGTCACCTTATTAGCATAAACTCAGGTGTGATGGAAAAGGATTCCTTATGGATAACAAAAGACACTCAAGGCCAGGCACAGTGGCTCACGCCTGTAATCCCAACACTTTGAGAGCCCAAGGCAGGAAGATGGCTTGAGTTCAGGAGTTCCAGACCAGCTTGGGCCTGGGAAGCAGAGGTTACAGTGAGCCAAAATCACACCTGTGCACTCCAACCTGGGGAACAGAGTGAGACCCTGTCTCAAAAAAAAAAAAAAGACATTCCCATCACTCAGAAAATTCTAAGGGTTTTAGGAGCCCACTACCAGGAACTGGGGACAAAAACCAATTTTTTTTTTTTCAAGATGGAGTTTCACTCTTGTCGCCCAGGCTGGAGTGCAATGGCACAATCTCAGCTCACTGCAACCTCTGCCTTCTGGGTTCAAGCGATTCTCCTGCCTCAGCCTCCCAAATAGCTGGGGTCACAGGCGCGCACCACCATGCCTGGCTAATTTTTGTATTTTTAGTAGAGACAGAGTTTTGCCTTGTTGGCCAGGCTGGTCTCAAACTCCTGACTGCAAGTGATCCTCCTACCTCGGCCTCCCAAAGTGCTGGGATTACATGCATGAGCACCACGCCCGGCCAAAAACCAAATATTTTTCATTAGACCACAACTTGTCTGTGTCTCTTCCCCTCTAGATTTTGAGTGGCCAAGGGATGTGTCTAGGCAGTTAGCGTTTCTACTGCACAGCACACAGTCGTTATCCCAAGCTGCACCATGTTGTAAACCCCTGCCATTTTGCTACCCTAGTCAGAGTGGAAAATTCCACTAGGGCTCGGGCGTGAGAAATACCCTGCTGTACAAGTCCAGGCCTAACTGCCTGACCCCAGGAAATTCCCTCCTTAGCAGCAGCTAACCACACTGCATGCCCCTTTTTGCCGCAAGCCCAGACTTGTCCCGCCCTGACCTATAATTACCCAAGTCTGTAACGGGGGTGGGATCCGGCACTAGCTGGTGTCCCCCTCAGCAGGTCTTTTGTCTGTGTTGCCATAGAGCCGCCTCCGTCTGTCCCTTCTGCTTTTCCCGCTCTAACAATAGTGACAGTTAAAACATACATAACTGCTGGTGTCATTAATCTTGCCGTTGGTGGTGTTGGTTGATTATTGGTGTAATGTCTACCTCATAGAGTTATCTCTCTCATTCAGTGATGTGAGTCATTTAGCAGATTATTTAATGAATATTTTTCAGTATCACCTCCCCGTAGGTCCAGAGAAGGTTGCTAACTTTCCCAAGGCCTCTTAATTCTTTTTTTTTTTTGAGATGGAGTCTCACTGTGTTGCCCAGGTTGGAGTGCAGTAGCATGATCTTGGCTCACTGCAACCTCTGCCTCCCGAGTTCAAGCAATTCTCTCTCAGCCTCCTGAGTACCTGGGACTACAGGCACCCACCACCACACCTGGCTAATTTTTGTACTTTTAGTAGAGATGGGATTTCACCATATTGGCCAGACTGGTCTCCAACTCCTGACCTCAGGTGATCTACCCATGTCAGCCTCCCAAAGTGCTGGGATTACAGACGTGAGCCACCTCACCCAGCCGACCTCATAACTCTTTAGAACAGAGTTCCACCTTCCTGACTCCGAAGTTCTCTTTCCATTTCATCCTCAAAGATACCCAAAAGACCTTTTAGCATATTGGTGATTGAGACAAAAGAATTTCCAAATCTGGAGACAAATCCCAACTCTGGCTTCCTGATTCTCTTTAGTATACTGTCTTCCCAGGTCATCCTTTCCCCATGGCTGCATAAAATGGATTGAATTAAATGGACCCCATCAAGCTGGCTGCTTCTTTCCGCTGGGGCCAGGAGCAGCCTGACTGCGGCATTAGCTGAAGACAGACAGCAGTCAGAGCACTGGGCTTCTCTTTCCAAAAACACAGCTGTTCAAGGTCACAGAGAAACTGAAGAATACCATAAACACAGATAAATGTCCTTGAGGATGAGTGATCTTTGTCTGTGTATGGAAAGAAGAGTAACAGGAGAAAAGGCATCATTTTCTTGGCCTGAACCACCTCCTCTGGTTTGTTTTTTTCTTTTTCTTTCCTTTTCTTTCAAACAGTCTTACTCTGTTGCTCAGGCTGGAGTGCAGTGGTAAAATCACAGCTTTCACTGCAGCCTCAACCTCCTGGGCTCAAGCAATCCTCATACCTCAGCCTCCCAAGTAGCTGGTACTATAGGCATGAGCCACCATGCCCCTGCTAATTTTTTAATTTTTTGTAGTGATGGGGTTTCACCATGTTGCTTAAGCTGGCCTCAAACTCCTAAACTCAAGCAATCTGCCCATATCAGCCTTCCAACATAGCGGGGATTACAGGCAACTTGCCCAGTCCTCTCTCTGTTTTAAGAGACAAAAGAAGAATTCAGCTTTCCATCAAACCTCTCTTCTTAGAGCAAGGCGACCTCTAGGTGCAGGAGACCCTGCCAGAGACTGGCCTCTCCCCGGCCCAGCACAAATAGAAGAGGCCAAAAAAGCAGATGCGATGGTTATGGCTCTGCTGAACACTGGAATATACTTATTACAAGCTTTACACACAAATGCATCACCACACCCTTGTGAGGTGGCTCACATCATCACCATCCCATCCAGTTTTTGGTGGAGGAAACTGTTGGTTGCAAGAGTGAGATTAACTTGCCCTAGGTTCACTCAGCTCATTATTTCCCAATAAATCTGTGGAGTGATCAAGATTTAAATCCAGAGTGAGATTTCAATCAATGGTATCCAGCAAAATAAAAATAAAAATAAAAATAGGTTGAATGCAGTGATTCACATCTGTAATTGCAGCACTTTGGAAGGCCGAGGCAAGCAGATCACCTGAGGTCAGGAGTTTGAGACTAGCCTGACCAACATGGAGAAACCCTGTCTCTACTAAAAATACAAAAATTAGCCTGGTGTGGTGGCAGGCACCTGTAATCCCAGCTACTTAGGAGGCTGAGGCAGGAGAACTGCTTGAACCCCAGAGGCAGAGGCTGTGGTGAGCTGAGATTGTACCATTGCACTCCAGCCTGGGCAACAAGAGCAAGACTCCATCTCAAAATCAATCAATCAATCCAGGCTGGGCACAGTGGCTCACACCTGTAATCCCAGCACTTTGGTAGGCCAGGGTGGGTGGATCACCTGAGGTCAGGAGTTTGAGACCAGCCTGGCCAACATGGCAAAACCTGTCTCTACTAAAAATACAAAAATTAGCCAGGTGTGGTGGTGGGTGCCTGTTATCCCAGCTACTCAGGAGGCTGAGACAGAAGAATCACTGGAACCCAGGAGGTAGAGGTTGCAGTGAACTGAGATTGCACCATTGCACTCCATCCTGGATAACAGAGCAAGACTCCATCTCAAAAAATAAATAAATAAAAATAAATCGAATGTAGGCTGGCTTCAAGGCCTATGTTGTTTGATGGTGTTGTTGCTGTAATTTTTTTTTTTTTTTGAGATGGAGTCTTGTACTGTCACCAGGCTGGAGTGCAGTGGCTCAATCTTGGCTCACTCCAACCTCCACCCCCTGGGTTCAAGTGCTTCTCCTGCCTCAGCCTCCTGAGTAGGTAGGATTACAGGCACCCGCCACCACGCCCAGCTAATTTTTTGTATTTTTGGTAGAGACGGGGTTTCACCATGTTGGCCAGGCTGGTCTCAAACTCCTGACCTCATGATTCACCCACCTTGGCCTCCCAAAAAGTGCTGGGATTACAGGCTTGAGCCACCACACCCGGCCTGTTTTAAATTTTTTAATTTTGAAATAATTTTAGATTTATCAGAAAGTTGCAAAGCTAGCACAGATCATTCCTGGGTACTCTTCATCTAAGTTTCCCTAATGTTAAGGTCTTACAATCATCAAAACCAAGAAATTAGCACTGGGACTATTCACTGCAGACCTTACTCATTTTTCAGCAGTTTTTCCATTAATGTTCTTTTCTGCCTTCTAGGAGGAAAAATATTTCCTCTGCCCCCTTATTTTCAGTGACTGGGTCTGTACATTAAACTGACAAAAGATGGACTAGCAAGAGAAAAGACATTTTTATTTCCCTGTGTATGTATGCACATGGGAGTTCACAGAAAAGAAAATGTGACTCAAAGGAGTGGTTAGAATTTGGGGCTTATAGCCAGACATGGCCTGTAATCCCAGCACTTTGGAAGGCTAAGGCCAGTGAATCACTTGAGATCAAGAGTTCGAGACCAGCCTGGCCAACATGGTGAAACCCCATCCTTACTAAAAATACAAAACATTAGCCAGTCATGGTGACGGGCACCTGTAATCCCAGCTACTCAGGAGTCTGAGGCAGGAGAATCGCTTGAACCCAGGAGGCAGAGGTTGCAGTGAGCCAAATACACACCACTGCACTCCAACCTGGGCAGCAGAGTGAGACTCTGTCTCAAAAATAAAAAAAAAAAGTTGGGACTTATAAATCATCTTAATAGGTGAAGTGACCCAGCACTTTAAGAGGCTGAGGCAGAAGGATCACTTGAGCTTAGGGGTTTAAGACCAGCTTGGTTGGGCAGCAAAGTGAGATCTTGTCACTACAGAAAAAAAAAAAAAAAATATATATATATATATATATATATGTATTAGCTGGGCATGATGGTGCACACCTATAGTCCTAGCTATTTGGGAGACTGAGATAGGAGGATTGCTTGACCCGGTAGGTCGAGGTTGCAGTGAGTTATGATCGCACCACTGCACTCCAAGTATGGGTGACAGAGGAAGACCCCATCTTTAAAAAAAAAAAAAAGAAAAGAAAATGTAGATGAAGGAGAAGGGAAGAAAGGGCACTTATGGAAAAACAAATGATGTTTTGGAAAGATAAATGAGTCCTTAGGAGACTAGATGGAGGATAGGAGAGATCTTGTGACAGTGTCTGCTTTGGTGTGTTGCTGACTTTTGTCTCAGGGAAGATTGAAGTTGCTCCCAACGACGAGATTTATGACAATTGAGTTCTTTTATATTCTTTTGGTAGTCTCTGCTCTTAGGCAGATAAGAGACTTCAGAAACTCAAATGCCCTTGGCTCAAAACAATTTTTATGCCACACTGGCTTATTCTGGGACCCTTCCCCACTTCAGAATCCAATTGGGGCTGGGTGCAGTAGTTCACACCTGTAATCCCAACACTTTGGGAGGCCAAAGCGGGTAGATCACTTGAGGCCAGGAGTTCGAGACCAGCCTGGCCAACATGGTGAAACCCTGTGTCTATTAAAACTACAAAAAAATTAAATGGGCATAGTGGCAGGTGCCTATAATCCTAGCTACTCGGGAGGCCGAGGCAGGAGAATCACTTGAACCCTGGTGGTGGAGGTTGCAGTGAGCCAAGATTGCACCACTGCACTCCAGCCTGGGCAACAGAATGAGACTTTGACTCAAGAAAAAAAAAAATCCAACTGGGACTCCACTTTACATTTAATTATGTCTTCCTGGTCTCCCCCAATGTGTGATGGTTTCTCAGTCTTCCTTTATTTCTCACCATTTTGACACTTCTGTTATTTTGTAGAATGTCCCTTAATTTGATGTTTTCTCATGACTAGACAGGTTTTTAAACATTTAGTAGCATGCCACTGGCCACTGGTTTGCATGAGAATGAAACAACATCTAGGGTTTCTCTTTATATATATTTTATATTTGATCCTCCCAACGTGCTAGGATCAGCCAGGCACAATGGCGCATGCCTGTAGTCCCAGTGCTTTGGGAGGCCAAGGCAGAAGGATCACCCAAGCCCAGGAGTTTAAGACCAGCCTGGGCAACATAGTGAGACCCCATCTCTACAAAAAATTTAAATATTATTCTACAGGGTGTGCACCTGTAGTCCCAACTACTCAGGAGGCTGAGGAAAGAAGATCTTTGAGGCCAGGAGATCAAGGCTGCAGTGAGCTATGATCACACCACTGCACTCCAGCCTGGGCCACAAAGTGACACCCTGACTCTGAAAATAAACATGAAAAAGGAGGTGGAGCATAACTCCCCATGCCTTAACTGTGGACTACCCAGAGTGACTTCCTTACAAAGAGCACACAGGGAGGGAGAGAGCAACTCTACAGTGAGAAATCTGATGAACGTGACCTCCACCAGGTGATCAAGGTCAACATCAACTGTCATAAGTCATGTCAACAGTATTCACTGGTATCACGTGATAAAAACGGCATTTTTTTATCATCTTCCTTCCAAAAATCTATAACCTCAGTCTAATCATGAGAAAAACATCAGACAAATCTCAGTAGATGGTCGTGCTGCAAATTGCCTGACCAGTACTTCTCAGAACTGTCATCAAAAACAAAGAAATTCTGAGAAACTGTCACAGCCAAGAAGACCCTAAGGAGATATGACAACTAAATGTAATTGGTATCCTGGATGAAATCCTGGAACAGAAAACTGTCACATGGTAAAAACTAAGGAAATCAGAATGAAGTATGAGCTTTAGTTAATGATGCATCACTGCATCAATATTACATCATTGATTGTAACAAATGCACCATATTAATGTAAGCTAATAGGGGAAACTGAGTCAGGGTATATGAGGACGCTATATTACCTTCACAATTTTTTTTAAATATAAAAATATTCTTTCTTTGTTTTTTCTTTCTTTCTTTTTTTTTTTTTTGAGATCGAGTTTCACTCTTGTTGCCCAAGGCTGTAGTGCAGTGACATGATCTTGGCTCACTGCAACCTACACCTCCAGCTTCAAGTGATTCTCCTGCCTCAGCCTCCCTAGTAGCTGGAATTATAAGCACCTAACACCACACCCAGCTAATTTTTGTATTTCTAGTAGAGACAGGGTTTCTCCATGTTGTCCAGGCTGGTCTTGAACTCCTGACCTCAAGTGATCCACCCGCCTTGGCATCCCAAAGTGCTAAGATTACAGGCGTGAGCCACTGCACTTGACCAAAACTATTCTGAAAACATTTAGTTTATTAAAAAAACCACAACAATAAAGTGACCACTTTTGAATCTCTCAAAAATACACCATTAACCTAAACCCTTAAAATACTTGCATTCAGGCTGGATGCAGTGCCTCACGCCTATAATCTCAGCACTTTGGGAAGCTGAGGAAGGAGGATCACTTGAGCCCAGGAGCCTAGGCAACAAGGCAAAACTCCACCTCTACAAAAAAATACGAAAATGAGCCAGGCATGCTAGCATGCCTGTATTCCCAGGTACTCAGGAGGCTGAGATGGGAGAATCGCTTGAGCCCAGGAGGCTGAGGTTGCAGTGAGCTGATTATGTCACTGCACTCCAGCCTGGGCAACAGGGCAAGATCCTGTCTCAAAATAAAATAAAATAAAATATTTGCATTCAAAAAGGAGCTTCAGAATATACCACATGAATAAAATATAGCAAGAGCTGCAGATAAATAGATTTCTCTAGAGAATATGAAAATAATACCCAGTACCAATTCAATGATATGAGGAATGTGCAGAGGGAAGGGAAATTATTCCAGTCAGTCTCCTGCTGCAGAAACCATAAACATAAAAATCAAAGTATGCTATGAATCTCTCCTCAAGAATGCGAAGGTGATCAATAGCTTCCATCTTGCTTTCATGCCCCGCTGAGATGACATTCTTTCCATAGGAGGAAAAATGAGCTGCCAATGAGAAATCATTCAGATGACTAAGAAAGACACCATCTCAGGAACTTCCAAATTGAGTTTGACTGTTAGTCAACGTGTTGAGCAGTTGTTATATGTCATTTCTTCTCCAGAAGATGGAGCTTTAGTCTAAAATAACGATGTGAGACAAGTCGGCAAGTTGGGCCCAGAATTACAGAATTCAAAGACAATGCATAAAATGTGGTCTATATCAAGAGGGTTTCAAAAGCATTTTAAATCTCCTTGGAGACAAGTTCATTCTCCTACTCATTATAAATATCCATTGCTTCAACTATTTTCATCCAGGCAAAAAAGAATATTTCAGTGGTAGTCATAAAAATGATTACATATCATCTTATTTTTATATGGTGTTTCTCTTCCCAAAAGTCTGAAGGCTCGCTATTAACTTGTAGTGCAGTTCGTATGTTGATGGAGGTGACTTTTTTTCTTTTTTTCTTTTTTTTTTTTTAGAGATGGAGTTTCAATCTTGTTGCCCAGTCTGGTGCGATCTCAACTCACAGCAACCTCCACCTCTCAGGTTCAAGCAATTCTCCTACCTCAGCCTCCCAAGTAGCTGGGATTACAGGCATGCACCACCACGTTCGGCTAATTTTTTTTTTTAGTAGAGACAGGGTTTCTCCATGTTGGGCTGATCTCAAACTCCCAACCTCAGGTGATCAGCCTGCCTCAGCCTCCCAAAGTGTTGGGATTACAGACATGAGCCACCTAGCCCAGCCGAGATGACATTTAAGCTCACTGTTGCAGTGAATTTATTATGCAGATAGTAGAAGTTGCATGAATTTTCTCCAAAATATTCAGATATAAAATTCATCTCTTGTTTTCTAAAACAAATCAATTCGACTTAGCCCCCATGTCAGGCATAATTTTTTTCACATCTAGCCTCCATATATAAAACTCTAGAGAGAAACTGATCAGTGTGAAAGGAAAATAAATCTTGGGACCGCAAAATCAGTAAGCCAAACGGAAAAGTCAAGCTGGGAACTGCTTAAAGTCAACCTGCCTCCCATTCTATTCCTCAAAAAGATAGCTACTAAGGTTTTAAAAAGCCACATACTTCCCTCAAAAGGAATTTCCTTGTGGACAAAAGACAGGCAGAACTCAACGTCATTCCCCTGCTCACTGAGATAAATGTATGCCTGATTGCCACCTTTAGAAAGGCTAACCAGAAACTTAAAAGGATGGAACCATTTGTCTCTTACCTACCTATGACCTGGAAGACCCCACTCCCTGCTTGAAGTTGTTCCATGTTTCTGGATGGAATCAAGGTGTGTCTCACATACATTGATTGATGTCTCATAGCTCCCTAAAATGTATGTATTTATTTATTTATATATTTTTGAGATGTAGTCTTGCTCTGTCACCCAGACTGGAGTGCAGTGGCAGGATCTCAGCTCACTGCAACCTCCACCTCCCAGGTTCAAGTGATTCTCCTGCCTCAGCCTCCTGGGTAGCTGGAATTAGCCACCACGCCTGGCTTCTTTTTGGATTTTTAGTAGAGACAGGGTTTTACCATGTTGGTCAGGCTGGTCTGGAACTCCTGACCTCGTGATCCACCCATCTTGGCCTCTCAAAGTGCTGGGATTACAGATGCGAGCCACCATGGCTAGCTCTCCCTAAAATTTGTTAAACCAAGCTGTGCCCTGACCACCTTGGCACATGTCATGAGGACCTCCTGAGGCTGTGTCACAGGTGCACATCCTTAGCTTTGGCAAAATAAACTCCCTAAGTTGACTGAGACCTCAGATATTTGGGGTTGACATTGGCATACCTCAATTCACATGCTCATCTTTGAGCTTAGGATAGCGTCCTTAGGGATGGTCCCATGAGAAGCCAGACTGGACTATGTGGGGCAACATAATTAGCCACTACCTACCTAGCCCTAAGTGTAAATATTCTCAACAAAATTGAATTCTGCTGAGCATGGTGTAACACCTGTAATCCCAGTGCTTTCTGAAGCCCAGGCAGGAGGATCACTTGAGGCCAGGACCAGCCTGGGCAACACAGAGGGACCCCACCTCTACAAAACTTTTTTTAAAAAAATAGCTAGGGGTAGTGGCACACACTTGTAGTCCCAGCTACTTGGGAGGCTGAGGTGAGAGGATCCCTTGAGCCTTAGAGGTCAAGGCTGCAGTAAGATGTGATCACACCACTGTACTCTAGATAGAGGGAGAACCTATCTCAAAAATATACATATATTGAATTCTGTTAGCTGAGAAGTAGAGGGAAATGAATGTTTTTAGGCAATAAACAGTGTCTGCTGTATGTGTCAGTTAGCTATTGCTGCACAACCAGTGACTCCAAAACTTGACCATAGTGAGCTATGATTGGGCTGAAGCGATTCTCATGCTTCAACTTCCCAAGTAGCTGGGGATGACAGGTGGGTGCCACCACACCCTGCTAAGTTTTTAATTTTTGTAGAGCTTTGTTGGGCAAGCTGATCTTGAACTGCTGGCCTCAAGTGGTCCTTATGCCTTTGCCTCCCAAAGTGTCAGAACTGCAGGTATGAGCCACCACACTTAGTCTTGAAGCAAATCTTGATAAGCAACCTATTTCAGTTGGTTCACAGTCTCACCTGCTAGGGCAAGGATTTCCCGGAATGAGCAGCTAACTGTTTTATGCTTGGTCCCTATATTATTCAATATAAGGATGTTGAACACTATTCCTGATCTCAGTATGGTTTAATTCAGGAATAAAAAATTATGTCTGTTGGGCCAGGTACAATGGCTACCACCTGTAATCCCAGTACTTAAGAGACCAAGGTGGGTGGATTACTTGAGCTCACAAGTTTGAGACCAGCCTGAGCAACATGTCGAAACCCTCGTCTCTACAAAAAAATACAAAAATTAGCCAGACATGGTGGTACATGTCTGTAGTCTCAGGTAGTCAGGAGGTTGAGGTAGGAGGATCACTTGAGCCTTTGAGGCAGAGGTTTCAGTGAGCTGAGATTGTACCACTGCACTGCAGTCTGGGCAATAGAGCCAGGCTTTGTCTCCCCACCACCAAAAAAAAATTATGTCTGTTTCTGTTATCATATATGTGTTTTATTTAGTCACTATTTTTCTCTAACTCTGGCTATCTCTGGGTGAGACACTCCACGACCTTACTTATAAGCATGAGATGATTTTGAACTGCAAATGAAATGCGTTTAAGTCGAGGCAAAATAGTTAACACAACATTTAAAAAGCTAGCTAAATTCTAAGTCGAGAATTAGCTGAAAGCCTGATTTCACTATTTCTGCAACCAGGACACAAACTCCCACACAACCGCTTTTAAAAAATTGCTTTATCTTCAGAAAAGCCAGTTCTCTCAACCAAAGTTCAGTACATTTTTACAGTAACACTGTAAAAAGCTCTGACACGGACAGATTCCAAAGAAAATGAAGAAAGATATAAAACTTAGAATACTACTCATTGAACATATGGCTAGACACTTTATTTAAAGGAAAGGACAAGGAATTCAGAAGGGCTATAATTAGAAAGAGGCTTCACACCCTGCTCGCAAGAACAAGAAGCTTTCCCAGGTCCTTGCACAGCTAAGACAATGGCCCTGACATTTTGGGAAATGGCCACATTGTAACCGGGTCAATCAACGTGAAAAGATAGCTCCATGAGCAGAAAATTGTAGAATGTGATATGTTTCTTTGTTGTGTATTAATACAAGTAAGATAATGTGCTGTGTTTTCTTTGTTGCTATGACGATCGTTTCCCTCCGTAGGACGGACAACCAGGCAGTGATCTGCTGGGTTCAGCCAGTGTGACAAGCGGAGGTGGGTGGAAATCAGTCTTCTGTGCTGATAGAATCAGGAAACCTGTCCAATCCCACTCTGTTCCATTCCATTCTTCACGTCGAAACCAGTGTCATCTTCAGTGAGATAAAGCGTATCTATGTCACAGTGCTGTTTACAAAAAAGCAATTACTGCTGTTTCACTGCATTTGTCTTAATTGTATAACCCGGCTCCTGGTTCTTGGGCCAGTGCCAAAGTGCACCCCAGCATTTTATTATAAAAAATTGTAGGCCGGGCGCAGTGGCTCATGCCTGTAATCCCAGCACTTTGGGAGGCCGAGGCAGGCAGATCACCCGAGGTCAGGAGGTCAAGACTAGCCTGACCAAGATGGAGAAACCCATCTCTACTAAAAAAGTACAAAATTACCCGGGTGTGGTGGCACATGCCTGTAATCCCAGCTACTCAGGAGGCTGAGGCAGGAGAATTGCTTGAACCTGGGAGGTGTAAGTTGTAGTGAGCTGAGATGGTGGCATTGCACTCCAGCCTGGGCAACAACAGCAAAACTCCATTTCAAAAAAAAAGTTAAAAAAAAAAAATAGCCGGACGTGCTGGCACTCGCCTTTAATTCCAGCTACTCGGGAGGCTGAGGCAGGAGAATCACTTGAACCTGGGAGGCAGAATTCGCTGTGAGCCAAGTTCACACCATTGTACTCCAGCCTGGGCAACAAAGCGAGACTCCATCTCACAAAAAAAAAAGAAAAGAAAAGAAAAATCATTTTTATTTATTTATTTTTTTTTTGAGAAAGGGTCTCACTCTATTGCCCAGGCTGGAGTGCAGTGACATGAGCTTGACTAGGTGTAGCCTCAACCTCCTGGGCTCAGTGATCCTCTCACTTCAGCCTCCTGAGTAGCTGGAGCTACAGGCAGACACCATCATGCCTGGCTAATTTTGTTCATTTTTATGTAGAGACAGAGTCTCACTATGTTGCCCAGGCTGGTCTCAAATTCCTGGCCCCAAATGATCCTCCCACTTTGGCCTCCCAAAGTTCTGGGATTACAAGAGTGAGCCTCTATGCTCAGCCTTAACTTTTTATTCGTTCTGAAGGCTTTTACATCTGTTTCCCACCTGATGGGAGTAAAGGCAGGCCCTTGCTACGTAGGTCTAAGAAGCAGCTGCAGACGTGGCTTACACACCCCACAAACCCCCTTCCTTCTTCTCTCAGTTGCTGTTCTTTGGACCATGCCTGTCCCCCTGTCCCCCACCCTCCATGTCCTCCTCTCTCTGCCCAATGGCTGGGGTCGTGGCTGTTTTCTATTTTAAGCCAGGCTCCAAGTGTTTGCTTATCTTGTTCTACAATAATTTCTCTCTTTTCCAGAGACACGTGATATTTTTCGGCTCCTTATTCTTCTTTCAAGGGCCTTTATCTACTCCACTCCCTTCTCCCCAAGGCCAGCCACATTCGTTATCCTCAGAGACATGCTTGCTATCCATTTTTCCCTGTTCAGAGCAGCTGGCCCCTCCAAAAATGATCTACATTCTCAGCAGCTTTAAGGAAAGTGACGAGAGAAGGGGATACCAAGAAGGTATAAAGTCGGGCACCCCTTGTAATCAGGCTTCGAAATCAAAGGTCACATGGAGAGTCAAAGACTTTATTTATTTATTTTCTGAGGCAGAGTCTCACTCTGTCACCCAGGCTGGAGTATAATGGCCTGATCTCGGCTCACTGCAACCTCTGCCTCCCGAGTTCAAGTAATTCTCCTGCCTCAGCTTCCGTAGTAGCTGGGACTACAGGCACACACTACCAAGCCCAGCTAATTTTTGTATTTTTAGTAGAGATGGGGTTTCATCATGTTGGCTAGGCTGGTCTTGAACTCCTGACCTCAGGTGATTCAGCTGCCTCGGCCTCTCAAAGTGCTGGGATTACAGGCATGAGCCACTGTGCCCAGATGACCCTGTCTTAAAAAAAAAAAAAGAAAAAATATCCATATTCCTTTTTGTGTTTTTATGGATCATAGGGTTTTCAGAAAAAGGAAAATTCAAAAGAAGCTGTTAACAGTGACCCACAATGGCTACAGTTAGGCACATGGTTTGTAAAACCTATGCCTATATGGCCAGGTGCAGTGGCTCACATCTGTCATCCCAACACTTTGGGAGGCTGAGGTGGCCCATCACTTGAGGAATTCGAGACCAACCTGGCCAACATGGTGAAACTCCATCTGTACTAAAAAATATATAAATTAGCTGGGAGAAGTGGCGGGCACCTATAATCCCAGATACTGGGTAGGCTGAGGCAGGTGAATCCCCTGAACCTGGGAAGGGGAGGTTGTGGTGAGCCAAGATGGTGCCACTGCATCCTAGCCTGGGCGACAGAGCGAGACTCCGTCTCAAAAAAACCAACCCTATGCCTATAAACTTAGCTGACCTCTTGCCTGTGTGCCTGTGTAATTGGAGCTTGTTAAATATTTTACTGACAGGTACTGGGTATAAACTTGTTCATCTCAGGTAGAGCAAAGACAGGCTGGGATCAGCCACCCTCCACCAGACCCCACAACGCCTAGCCTTTCTTCTGACCCACTCAACTGCTCCTTTACCTTATCTTACGTATACAGTCACCAATCAGAATCGCAAAAATGTAACCATTGCTTCTCTCCCCTCTGCTCCTACCTTCTGTGCCACACACACATCCTCCTCTTTGAAAATGTATATATACTGTGCCTCATGCAACCTACTTTGGGACACATTCTTAGTCTATATTGAGTATGTGTTTTCAGGCTTCAGTCCTCCAACTTGGCTCAGAGTAAATCTAACCATGATTTCTCTAAGTTCTAGTTCTTGTAATTTCACTTTGTGGTGACAGGGTCACAGATTTTTTCTCTCCTCTCCAAAGCTCTTCCCCCAGCACCCCCATCTATTTTTACCTGCAGGTATATTTGCACCAGAATTAACAAAAATCTACAGTTATGACCATTATCAGTACCCAGTTTTGGAAGGTTTCTGTGGAAACTCCCTACAATCAGACAAAAATCTTGACCTGAGCATAGGAATTCAGTACTGGCTATTTCAAAAGCAAAGTCTATAGAAAGATATTAAAATGGAAATAAATACACTAACTTAAAAAAACACACACACACTAACAGCTCAACTGGGCAAGGTGGCTCACGCCTGTAATCCCAGCACTTTGGGAGGCAAAGGCAGGAAGATCACCTGAGGTCAGGAGTTCAAGACCAGCCTGGCCAACATAGTGAAATCCCATCTCTACTAAAAATACAAAAATTACCCAGGCGTGGTGGCGCATGCTTGTAATCCTAGCTACTCAGGAGGCTGAGGCAGGAGAATCGCTTGAACCTGGAAGGCAGAGGTTGCAGTGAGCAGAGATCACACCATTGCACTTCAGCCTGGACAGCAAGAGCAAAACTCTGTGTGAAAAACAAAACCACAAAAAAAGAAAAACAAAAACAACAGCAAAAAAAAAAAAAATAGCCTCGACTACAGGCATGCACCACTGCAGGATCTGGTACATTTAAAGGTCTGAAATAAATGTTTATTTTTTTGGCTGGGTGTGGTGGCTTACATCTGTAATCCCAGCACTTCAGGAGGCTGAGGTGGGAGGATCACTTGAGGCTGGGAGTTTGAGACAAGCATGGGCAACATAGCAAGACCCTGTCTCTAAAAAAAAAAAAAATAGCAAGACATGGTGGTACATGTCTGCAGTCTCAGCTACTAGGGAAGCTGAGGTAGGAGGATACTTGGAGCCTGGGAGGTTGAGGCTGCTGTAAGCTGTGAGCATGCCACTGCACTTCATCCAGGACAACAGAGTGAGACCCTGTCTCAAAAAAAAAAAAAAAGAGAGAAAGAAAGAAAAAAAAATGTTTATTTTCTCTAAAGACTGCTGCCCGTGAGGTTTATCTACATAACAAGACCAGCTTTGCTAGGCAGGCCTCTTCTCTGGCTCCCATAACCTATCTTGCCACTATAACCTGACTTACCACCATAACCTATTTTTTGGCCATGTTCTGAGCCCTCCATTCTTTCTGCAAACTCAAGATGATATTTAAACTTCTGAACCCCATTGGGAGATTGGAGTAATCACTCTGTGATTCTCCCTGATGTGCACACGAATTAATATGTATGCCACTTCTTTTATTAATCTTTATTTGTGAGTTGATTTTTCAGTGAATGTTTAGAGGGTGCAGGAGAACTTTCCCCTTGGACCATACAGTGGCAAAAGAGAGATTTTTTTTTCAGAAACTATTGCAATAGTGGAAAAGGCAGCTCAGTGTAGAAATAGGCTGAATTCAGTCAGGTGCAGTGGCTCACACCTGTAACCCCAGCACTTTGGAAGGCCGAGGCAGGTCGATCACCTGAGGTCAGGAGTTCGAGACCAGCCTGTCCAACATGGTGAAACTCCATCTCTACTAAAAAATACAAAAATTAGCCAGGCATGGTGGTGGGTGCCTGTAATCCCAGCTACTTGGGAGGCTGAGGTGAGAGAATCGCTTGAACTCGGGAGGTGAAGGTTATGGTGAGCCGAGATCGTGCCATTTGCACTCCAGCCTGGGCAATGAGAGCGAAACTCCATCTTATAAAAAAGAGAGAAAGAAAGAAATAGGCTGAATTCCAAATACAACAAAGACTAGTGGAAATTTATAGCCCAGAAACAGGGTAGGGATCCATGAATGGAAAATTACCAAAAGGAAACATCAGTGGTAAGAGAAGAGGATTCTGGGTAAATGGACCTAACAAGATTCTTGCTGCTGGCAAGCCAGGGTAATCAGGTAACACATGCAGGATTGTGGAGGGTAAGAATGTGATCAGATATCTAGGGTGGAGGATTCTGGCTAAACTGACTTAGCAGGATTCTTGCTAAAGGTGGGCAATACAAAAAAAAAAGGAAGTCTAAGAGTTGAGACCTAATTGGGAAGAGGATTCTGATGAATCTGCCTAAAGCTTGGTCAAGGAGAGGCTCTTTGTCAATCATTAAAACAACTACTCTAGCCAAGTGCAGTGGCTCACACCTGTAATCTCAGCATTTTGGGAGGCCAAGGCGGGTGGATCATTTGAGGTCAGTGGTTTTAGACGAGCCTGGCCGACATGGTGAAAACCCATCTCTACTGAAAACACAAAAGTTAGCTGCATATAGAAAGTGTTACTCTCTTTTATAAATGAGAATATTGAGGCATACAGAGGACTACTAGCTGTGGCATTCGGTTTATCATGCTTAGCCAGGATGTTTTACGGAGGGAATGGTGTGTGTAGGACAATCTGCCATACATGCAGCCACTTCTTTCCAATCGGTGATCACTTAATTCTCTCCTTGTAGATAATTAACTACTGTAGGAATGAAAAGGTAATACGTTATCCTTACCCATAACAAGGGTCATTGTCAACACTCCTGCAACAAAAGACAGATAAGAGAAAACCATAACAAATGAATTTAACAAAATTTTGCATGGTACAAGAGCCTTCAGAAATAAAGACCCAGAGGAAACTGTATTGTTACTCTTAGTTTCACTGAAGAATGAATAGTTGTGTACAAAGATGATTGGACAAAAAGGGTATGATCTGATGGTAAGAAACTGGAGTCGGAGGTGGGGCCTTTGGGCATAGAGCAGGATCTTTCTGAATTTATCACCAGAAAGGGGTCCCGATCCAGACTCCAAGAGAGGGCTCTTGGATTTCATGCAAGAAAGAATTCAGGGCAGGTCTATAAAGTGAAAGCAAGTTTATTGGGAAAGTAAAAAAAATCAAAGAATGGCTATTCCATAAACAGAGCAGTCCCAAGGGCTGCTGGTTGCCATTTTTACGGTGGTTGTTGTTGTTGTTGTTTTTAGTTTTGTTTTTGTTTCTGGTTTTGAGGCCGAATTTTGCTATTGTTGCCCAGGCTGGAGTGCAATGGCGCCATCTTGCTCACTGCAACCTCTGCCTCCTGAGGTCAAGTGATTCTCCTGCCTCAGCCTCCTGAGTAGCTGAGATTACAGGTATCTGCCACCACGCCTGGCTAATTTTTGTATTTTTAGTAAAGACAGGGTTTCACCATGTTGGCTAGGCTGATCTTGAACTTCTGACCTCAGGTGATCTGCCCACCTTGGCCTCCCAAAATGCTGGGATTACAGGAGTGAGCCATCACACATGGCCTTATTTTATTTTTTAAATAGTAACAGGGTCTCACTATGTTGCTCAGGCTGTTCTCGAACTCCTAACCTCAAGCAATCCTCCCGCCTCAACTTCCAAAGTACTGCGATTACTGGCATGAGCTAATACGCGCAGCTGCTATGGTTTTAGGCTTTCTTTGCATTCTCTAAAATTGGCTTCAAACAGCTGCTGCTGCCCAGTGACTGAAAGATGGCTGCCAGGAGCTCCAGGGGTATGTACTGTTTCTTTCCTGTTATTATAGAAGAAGCACCCTCTTCCCCAGAATTCACCAGTGTCTTGTTGCCTCCCATTGTCCCAAATCTGGTCACATATACATTCTTAAGCCAATCACCAAGTCTGGGGAATTAAACAATGCTTGTGATTACCTTAAGCTAATCAAGCACCACACCTGAATCTGTAGGTGGGCTCAATCTCACCTGAAGTGGCTAATTTGCTTAAGGAAATCAACTGGGCTGATGCCAGTGTGAGGCAAGGGATGCTATGCAGCAATAAATGTGATTCCACTGTAGTGCCTTGCCTTGTAATTGTGAAATTCTGTAGAATGTATCTTTACTTTCTATGACATGTTAAGACAAAAAGTCAAAGTAGTTGACCCTTAAACAATGCAGATTTGAACTTCATGGGCTCACATATACATAGATTTTCAATAAATATATTGAAAATGTTTTTTGAGATTTGCAACAATTTGAAAAAACTTGCAAACTACATAAACTCAAAATATCCAAAAAAAATAAGAAAAATTTGGGTATGTCATGAATGCATAAAATATATTAAATATATATAGGTACTAGTCTATTTCATCACTTACTACCATAAAATACTGTTAGGAACATAGCTGTTCTTTGGTCAAAGAAAGGTTGAGATAGATGTTCATATCCTGCGTGACTCAGTTTGGCGTGCAGGCGCACACCGCCTCCTGGGTTCAAGTGGTTCTCCTGCCTCAGCCTCTCAAGTAGCTGGGATTACAGGTGCATGCTACCATGCCTGGCTAATATTTGTATGTTTAGTAGAGACGAGGGTTTCACTATGTTGGTGAGGCTGGTCTCGAACTCCTGACCTCATGCTCTGCCCGCCTCAGCCTTCCAAAGTGCTGGAATTACAGGTGTGAGCCACCGCGCCCGGCCTCCACTTGTTTTATAATCCATTTATGTAAGTTCATACTTGGCTCTGAGCCACTGTTTTCTTTCTGTAAAAGGTATAATTGCCCTGCTAACACTGTACATGGGCTGTTGGGGCTCAGCTTAGTTTGACATGGCTTGACATGGTGGGCACACTGTCACCCAGAGAAAGAGAAAGAGAGCCAAAGCTGTCTGTCTGAAAGACAAACAAGAGGGAGCCAGGACCCAGCTTGGCTTGCTTAATGCCCAGAGAGAGAAAGAGTTAAGCTGCTGACCCTGAAGGCAGGGGAGAGCCGGCCTCGCAGGTGTGCGTGGGAGCCAGCAGACTAAGTAGCTGAGACAGGGCAGACAATGTAAAAGATCTAGTTTGAGTAAGCTGTGTAAGAGAGCTGTTGCCTACAGTCCCCCAAGTATTCTGTTTATTTGCCCAGGGACCCACTCCCTGGAACTTCAGCATGGGCTGGACCCAGACCCCAGGATCTGACAATTACACACAAATCTATTATGAAAACTTAAACTTTATTAAAACTTACACACATGGCCAGGTGTGGTGGCTCACGCCTGTAATCCCAGCACTTTGGGAGGCTGAGACAAGCAGATCACATAAAGCCAGGAGTTTGAGACCAGCCTGGCCAACCTGGCAAAATGCTGTCTCTACTAAAAATGTAAAAATTGGCCAGGTGTGGTGGTACACATCAGTAATTCCAGCTACTCGGGGGACTGAGTCATGAGAATCACTTGAATCTGGGAGGCAGAGATTGTAGTGAGCTGAGATCATGTCATAAAACAGCAGGCTGAGTGACAGAGCAAGACTCTAAAAATAATAATAATAATAATTATCTGGGTATAGTGGTACACACCTGTATTCCCAGCTGCTCTGGAAGCTGAGGTGAAAGATCACTTCAGCCTGGGAAATTGAGGCTGCAGTGAGCTGTGATCAGCCACTGCACTCCAGCCTGAGTGACAAAGCAAGACCCTGTCTCAAAAAAAATAATAATAAAGATACTAAAAGAAATGTTTTTGCGGGGCACAGTGGCTCATGCCTGTAATCCCAGCACTTTGGGAGACCAAGGCAGGCAGATAACTTGAGGCCAGGAGTTCAAGACCAGCCTGGCCAACATGATGAAACCTCGTTTCCACTAAAAATACAAAAATTAGCCGGGAGTGGTGGTGGGTGCCTGTAGTCCCAGCTACTTGGGAGGCTGAGGCAGGAGAATCGCTTGAACTCAGGAGGCAGAGATTGCAGTAAGCTGAGATCATGCCACCTCACTGCAGCCTGGGCAACAGTGGGAGACTCTGTCTCAAACAAACAAAAAGTGAACAAAGGACAGGCTGGGCGCAGTGACTGACACCTGTAATCCCAGCACTTTGGGAGGCCACGGAGGGCAGATCACTTGAGGTCAGGAGTTTGAGACTAAGATCACTTGAGGTCAGGAGTTTGGCCAAGATGGCAAAACCCTGTCTCTACTAAAAATTAAAAAAAAAAAAATTACCCAAGCATGGTGGCACACACCTGTAGTCCCAGCTACTCAGGAGGCTGAGCCAGGATAATCGCTTGAACCCAAGAGGCGGAGGTTGCAGTGAGCAGAGATCACGCTCCACTCTAGCCTGGGTAACAGAGTTAGACTCTGTCTCAGAAAAAAAAAGACACGAAGAGACGTTTCTCAAAAGGAGACAAAACCACAATGAGGTACCGTCTCACACCAGTCAGAAGGGCTATTACTCTACTACTACAAACTCAGAAAATAACATGAAATAACAAATGTTTACGAGGTTGTGGAGAAAAGGAAACACTTAACACAGCTGGTGAGAATGCGAATTAGTTCAATCCCTATGAAAAGCAGTTTGGCGATTTCTCAAAGAACCAAGAATAGAACTACCATTAAGCCCAGCAATTCCACTGGGGTATATACCAAAGAAAAAGAAATTGTTCTGCCAAAAAGATACCTGCACACGTATGTTCATCCCAGCACTATTCACAACAGCAAAGACATGGAATCAACCTAGGTGCCTATTAATGGTGGATTGGATAAAGAAAATGTGGTACCAGCTGGGAGTGGTGGCTCTCGCCTGTAATCCCAGCACTTTGGGAAGCCGAGGCGGGTGGATCACCTGAGGTCAGGAGTTTGAGACCAGCCTGGCCAACATGGCAAAACCTTGTCTCTGATAAAAATACAAAATTACCCAGGTGTAGTGGTGGGTACCTGTAGTCCCAGCTACTTGGGAGGGTAAGGCAAGAGAATCACTTGAACCAGTGAGCAAGGTGGTGCTATTGCACTCCAGCCTGGGGCAGAGAATGAGACTCCATCTCAAACAAAAAAAAAGAAAAAATGTGGTACATAGACACCATGGAATACTATGTAGTCTTATAAAATCAGCCAGGCACGGTGACTCACGCCTGAAATCCCAGCACTTTGGGAGGCTGAGGTGGGCAAATCACCTGAGGCCATGAGTTTGAGATCAGCCTAGCCAACATGGCAAAACCCTATTTCTAATCAAAATACTATATATATATTAGCCAGCATGGTGGCAGGTGTCTGTAATCCCAGCTACTCAGGAAGCTGAGGCAGGAAAATCATTTCAACCTGGGAGGTGGAGTTTGCAGTGATCTGAGATTGTGCCATTGCACTCTAGCCTGAGCCTGAGTGACAAGAGCAAAACTCTGTCTCCAAAAAATAAAATAAAATAAAATAATTCCTTCGCAGCAACATGGACCCAGCTGGAGGCCATTATCATGAGTGAATTATCACAGGAACAGCAAACCAAATACCTCTTGTTCTCACTTAGAAGTGGGAGCTAAACGTGGGTTACACACGGACACAAAGATGAGAACAATAAACCCTCTATCAGCCAAGGTTTATTGAGAAAGACCTTGAGGGAGAACACAAGTCACAGAAATCTCTGTGGCCTCTGCTTCCTGGAGAGGTTTCAGGAGGCTCAGTATGTATACGTTTCCTTAAAAGAGAAAAGGCATGCAGGAAGAGGGGCATAGGCAGTAAGGCAAAGAGGCAAAGGGTTACACGCTAGCAAGATTTTTATTAGTGCCCAGTAAATCTATGCTGTAAGGTACAGTTATTTTTTATTTATTTATTTTAGGACGGAGTCTCAGTCTGTTGCCCAGGCTGGAGTGCTGCAGGGCTGCGATCTCAGCTCACTGCAATCTCTGCCTCCTGGGTTCAAGTGATTCTCCCACCTCAGTCTCCAGAGTAGCTGGGATTACAGGCATCTGCACCACGGCTGGCTAATTTTTGTATTTTTAGTAGAGACATTTCACCATGTTAAGCCAGGCTGATCTTGAACTCCTGACCTTTGGTGATCTGCCCACCTTGGCCTCCCAAAGTGCTGGGATTACAGGCGTCAGCCAGTACACCCAGCTAGGTAAACATTTTTTACAAATAGGTAGTAAAGGAAAATGTTCTGCAGACATCTCAGGGTAGGTGTGAGGAAAGATTAATCTTATCCTGGCTTTGTTCTGCACCTAAAAAGAGAAACTTGTAAAGAACATTGTCAGCGTGAAATTTAACAGACTTTAATTTCATGGACAAGAAGTTAGGTTTAGGTTGCAAACCTAAAGTTATAGTTGACATGTCCTTGTTTATGGGAAGGGTATACATTTGGAAAGGTTTAGGGGCCAGCAAAGAATTTACTATTTGAGCAATTTGTGAAGGCAGCCATCATGTGAGGGCAGCCATCCAGAGATACATGAAGCCCTTTGACTTTTGCAGGGGTTTCATCACCACAGCATGACCTTAATTCTTTAAAAGAGCCTTGGACCCTGGCTGGGTGCAGTGGCTCACACTTGTGATCTCAGCACTTTGGGAGGCCAAGGCAGGCAAATCATGAGGTCAAGACTTCGAGATCAGCCTAGCTAACATGGGGAAATCCCATCTCTACTAAAAATACAAAAACTAGCCAAGCATAATGGCATGCACCTGTCATCCTAGCTACTCAGGAGGCTGAGGCAGGAGAATCACTTGAACCCAGGAGGCAGAGGTTGCAGTGAGCCAAGATCACACCATTGCACTCCAGCCTGTGCAATAGAGTGTCTGTCTTAAAGAGAAAAACAAACAAAAAGCCCCAGAACCTGTGAAATGACCCTGTGCTTACAGCTGTGCTTGCTTACAGATGAAGGCCGGATGTCAGTAACCACAAATGAGCCACAGGATGAGAACCGAGTTCAGCAGTGCAACCCCCTGTAGCACTGCCTTCTTCGCTGTATGAAAATCTTCACCTCCATTGGGGAGAAATGTGCTTTGCTAGGCATATACAGTGCCAGTGCAAAAGAAAGAATGAGACTGTGCATGCTCCAGTTCTCCCTGGAAGGCCCCACCTCTTTCCACACATCACCACTCCCCAGTCTCCACCTACATGTCCTAAGAGACCTTAAAACGACCCCTTCACCACACCCTTAGGGAGACGGTGCTTTAAGCATGTGTTCTCCTTCTTCATTTCTTTTGTCTCTTTTTTTTTAGACAGAATCTCGCTCTATTGCGCACGCTGGAGTGCAACAGCATAATCTCAGCTCACTGTGACTTCTGCCTCCTGGGTTCAAGCAATTCTCCTGTCTCAGCCTCCCAAGTAGCTGGGATTACAGGTATATACCACCATGCCAAGCTAATTTTTGTATTTTTAGTAGAGATAGGGATTCATCATATTGGTCAGGCTGGTCTCAAATTCCTTACCTCAGGTGATCCGCCCACCTGGGCCTCCCAAAGTGCTGGGATTATAGGCATGAGCCACTGTGCCCAACCAGTCTGCTGGGCTTCTTTATTGGGAGGATGAGGTGTTGCAGGCAGATTGGCAAAGTCTAGCAAGACCCTCATTGATTAGATCCCGTATTACTAGAGTTATTCTACATGGTGCTTCTCACTGTGGGGGATACTAATTTTTGATATCTGAGTTGTAAGTGGTTTCCCTTATCCTGGGCCCATACTCAAGGATCTACTCCCACAGGAATTTCTGAGTCCCTTTTTGTTTCCTTAACCTGGAGTTCTTCCCCATTATTCAGTAGTATAATTAGATCTTTTGTTCTTGTTTTGAGGCAGGGTGTCCCTCTGTCTCCCAGCCTGGAGTGCAGTATGATCATGGCTCACTGCAGCCTTAACCTCCCTGGCTCAGGTGATCCTCCTACTTCAGCCTCCCGAATAGCTGGGACTATAGGCCTGCACCACCATAACTAGCTAATATTTGTATTTCTTCAGAGATGGGGTTTCATCATGTTGCCCAGGCTGGTCTCAAACTCCTGGGTTCAAGTGATTCACCCGCCTTGGCCTCCTAAAGTGCTGTGATTACAGGCAGGAGCCACCATACCTGGTCAATTAGTTCCTATTCTTTCTAGCGAGGACATTGATTTACATCATGTTTGTATTCAAATGGAGTGTTTCTCCTAGCTTATGCAGCAGATATCGTCCCAGTAAAGGAATGGGGCATTTGGGGATGTATAAGAAAGAGTGAGCTAGTTCCTCCCTGTCCAGTTTGTAGCTAAGGAGTTTAATTAACTTTCCATTTTCTGAGTCTTCAGACACTCTCATAATAATATTACAGCCCTTGCTAGAGAGTTTGCCTGATTTGGTATTCAAGACCAAGTATATGGCCTCAGTTTCAACTAGAAAGGCAATGACATTCCCCCATTTCCTCCAGGACTCCTTGGAGGAAGTAAGGAGCCCTGGAAGGGGGCTAAGGAGCCTGGGCCCTGCCATTTCTCACTTATCTGGGCCATCAAGTATTTTTCCTCTGAGAGACTGTGGGCTGCCCCACTTCTTCTCTTTGGGAGTGGAGTAGACATTACCTCTTCCAGTGCCTGCTTTTTACAAATGGTACAGTGATTGGGCTTCAACTTCCAAGGTCCACTGGGCCTCTGTGGGGGGCAGGGTCACTCACTGGCGATGTGTTTCTCAGCTGTGGGTATTCCCTTCCCAGTCCCCCAGGTGACCCTAAAGGATAACAGTCAGTTGGGGGCATGCCTTTGGGGATTCCTCATCCTGCTTTTTCTCTTCTTCTATATCTCAGTTACTGAAACCATCCAGGCAACATCCATTAGCTTAGTGGGGTCTCACCAGAGGGGACCAGGATGGTTCCTCCATGGTTGCCCATTAATTTGTTACCAGTTTGGATGTTTGTTCTGCCAAATCTCATGTTGAAATGTAATCCCTAATGTTGAAGATGGGGGCTGGTGGGAGGAATCGTATCATGCTTGGGAGTGCCCCTCATGAATGGGTTAGTACCATCTCATTAGTAGTAAGTGCATTCACACAAAATCTTGTTATTTTTAATTTTATTTTGAGATGGAGTTTCACTCTTTAGCCCAGGCTTCTTCTCCTACTTTGGCATCCTAAATAGCTGGGACTACAGGTGTGCGCCACCACACCTCATTAATATTTGTATTTTTTTGTAGAGATGAGGTTTCATCATGTTTCCCAGGTTGGTCTCAAACTCCTGGGCTCAAGAGATCCACCTGCCTCGGCCTTCCAAAGTGCTGGGATTCCAGGCAGGAGCCACCATATCTGGTCAATTAGTTCCTGTTCTTTCTAGAGAGGACATTAATTTAGTGAAGTGGCTTGCTCTCGGCTCACTGCAACCACTGCCCCCAGGTTCAAGCGATTCTCCTGCCTCAGCCTCCTGAGTAGCTGAGATTACAAACACTCACCACCAAGCCCAGCTAATTTTTGTGTTTTTAGTAGAGACAGCGTTTCACCATGTTGGCCAGGCTGGTCTCAAATTCCTGACCTCAGGCAATGCACCACCTCGGCCTCTCAAAGTGCTAGGATTATAGGCATGAGCCACTGCACCTGGCCTGGTTCTTTAAAAGTGTGTGGCACTTCCCCCTCTTTTGCCCCCCTCTCATCATGTGATGTATTTGCTCCTGTTTTGCCTTCCACCACTGGTAAAAGCTCCCTGATGTCCTCACCAAGAACAGACTCTGGAGCCATGCGTGTGTAGCCTACAGAACAGTGAGCCAAGTAAATCTCTTTTATATCTAAATTACCCCGTCTCAAGTATTTCATATTTCTTTTCCTTCCTCTTTTTGAAACAGGGTCTCACTTTGTCACTCAGACTAGAGTGCAGTGGCATGATCTCAACTCACTGCAGCTTCAACCTGCTGAGCTCAAGTGATTCTCCCACCTCAGTCCCTTAAGTAGCTGAGTGTATTAGTTCATTTTCGCACTACTGATAAAGACATACCTGAGACTGGGCAATTCGCAAAAGAAGGAGTTTTAATTGGATGCACAGTTCCATGTGGCTGAGGAGGCCTCACAATCATGGTGGAAGGCAAGGAGGAGCAAGTCACATCTTACATGGATGGTGGCAGACAAAGAGAATGAGAGCCAAGTGAAACGGGTTTCCCCTTATCAAACCATCAGATCTCTGAGACTTATTCACTACCTTGAGAACAGCATAGGGGAACCACCCCCATGATTCCGTCATCTCCCTCCAAGTTCCACCTACCACACATGGGAATTATGGGAGCTACCATTCAAGATGAGATTTGTGTGGGGACAGCGGGGCTGTAGAACCAAACCGTATCATTGGGACTACAGGTGTGCGCCACTATGCCCGGTTTATTTTTTTGTATTTTTTGTAGAGACAGGGTTTTGCCATGTTGCCCACACTGGTCTTGAATTCCTGGCCTTGAGCAATCTGCCCATCTAGGCCTCCCAAAGTGCTGGGATTACAGGCATGAGCCACCCTGCCCAGCCTGAGGTATTTCTTTATAGCAATGCAAGAACTAACTAACCCATTTATTGACCCTCGTAGTGGATTGTTTGACTCCAGTGGGTACTTTTCCTGACTGGTACCATTCATGCCAATAAAATAAGACCTGCTCAAGCAGAGCAGAAACTTTATTTGTTGATCAAGAAATGGAAAAGGGGGCTGGGTGTGGTGACTCACTCCTGTAATCCCAGCACTTTGGGAAGCTGAGATGGATGGATCACCTGAGGTCAGGAGTTCAAAACCAGCCCAGCCAATGTGGAGAAAACACGAACTCAGGAGGCAGAAGTTGCAATGAGCTGAGATGGCGCCACTGCACTCCATCCGGGGCAACAGAGTGCAACTCCTCCTCAAAAAAAAAAAAAGAAAAGAAAAGATTTTTAGTGAGGTAGAGATTGGGCTCAACTCTGAATACAGCAAGGGCAAGAAATGAGAATTTATAGCTCAAGGAACAGGGAGGCGGTCAGTGGATTGAAAATTATTACAAGGAAACTTCAGGCATAAGGTGGGATTCTGGCTAAACAGACCTAATGGATTTTTTTCTTTCTGAAACAGAGTTTCACTATTGTTGCCCAGGCTGGAGTGCAACGGCACAATCTTGGCTCATTGTAACCTTCACCTCCCAGGTTCAAGTGATTCTCCTGCTTCAGCCTCCTGAGTAGCTGGGATTACAGGTGTGTGCCACCATGCCTGGCTAATTTTTGTATTTTTAGTAGAGATGGTGTTTCACCATGTTGACCAAGTTGGTCTTGAACTCCTGACCTTAGGTGATCTGTCCACCCCAGTGTCCCAAGTGCTGGGATTACAGGTGTGAGCCACCATGCCCGGTGGAATTATTTTTTTTAATTTTATTTTATTGAGTTCCAGGGTACATGTGCAGCTTTCTTACATAGGTAAACATGTGCCCTGGTGGTTTGCTGCACACCTATCAACCCATCACCTAGGTATTAGGCCCAGCATGCAGTAGCTGTTTTTCCTAATACCTCCCCCAACCCCTGCTGCGCTCCCACTCCCACCACACTCCCCTAAATGAGATCCTTGCTAAAGGCAGGCCAGGATGATAGGACATCACCTGGGGTATGATGAGGGATGAGGAACCCAATCAGACATTGCAGGTGATCAGATATTGAAGGTGGGCATTCTGGTTAAACTGACTTATCAGGGTTCTTACTAAAATTATACTATGCACAGATGAACATTGTCAAAGCAAACTAAATTTGGCCTGAGAAGGACTCCGTACTTCTATATTTGAGTCCTTGTGAATGAACAGTAACCTAGCTTAATAGGTAGACAAAATTGAAAACCTAACTTAGTAGTATGCACCTTTAACAATAGCTGAGTGTTGGCCAATCCCAGCGGCCATACCTCAACCACTCACAGACTGCTATAACCAATCCAGCTGAGGCAAAACACCGAGCTGTAACCAATCCAGCTGTTCTGAACCTCATTTCCAATTTCTGTACGTCGCTTCCTCTTTTTTGTCTATACATCTTCTTCTACCATGTGGCTGTGCTGGAGTTTCTGTGAATTGAATCTGCTCTGATTCTGGGGGCTGTCCTATTGCACAACTAAACTCCTTTAAATTTAATTGGGCTGAAGTTCTTTTTTTTTTTTTTTTTTTTTTGAGATGGAGTTTCCTCTGTCGTGCAGGCTGGAGTGCACTGGCACAATCTTGGCTCACTGCAACCTCCGTCTCTCAGGTTCAAGCAATTCTGCTGCCCCAGCCTCCCAAGTAGCTGATATTACAGGCACCCACCACCACACTTAGCTAATTTTTTTGTATTTTTAGTAGAGACGGGGTTTCAGTATATTGGCCAGACTGGTCTCGACCTCCTGACTTTAGGTGATCTGCCTGCCTTGGCCTCCCAAAGTGCTGGGATTACAGATGTGAGCCACCGCGCCTGGCCTGAAGTTTTTCTTTTATCAAAACGCAAGTCCAAAAGTTGAAACTACTGGATAAAGAGTTTGGGAGAACCTAAGTAGAATTTGATGAAGAAAAGAATCTCTGTCACAGGTCACTGAGTGTTTGAGTTGAGCATTGTTCCAGCCGTGACATCAGGGACTCCATCTTGGGCTACTGATCCCTTATTGAACTAATAATGAATTTTTTTTTTTAAGACAGTCTCTGTCTCCCAGGCTAGAGTGCAGTGGCACGATTATGCCTCAATGCAGCCTTGATCTCCCAGGTTTAAGTGATTCCTGTCTCAAACTCCTGAGTAGCTGGAATAACAGGTGTGCACCACCACACCCAGCTATTTTTTAATATTTTTTGTAGAGACAGTTTCACCATGTTGCCCAGACTGGTCTTGAACTCCTGGGCTCAAGTGATCTGCCCAGCTTGGTCTCCCAAAGTACTAGGATCTTAGGCATAAGTTACTGTGCCTAGCCCAGGTGGTGAACTTTGAGACCTACAAAGAACTCTGACAACAGTTCTCTCACAAACAACCAGGCTCTCGACAATATACAGTACAAGGAAACTGGTCCTGATCTTTAGGAACACTTTGTATAGTTTTTTCCTAACTGACCCAAATGTACCCTTCCACGAATGATTGACGACTTCTTAGTTTAATCCATCAGTAAAATAATCTGGCAATTCATGTCATCTAAATAATTTCCTGTAAGCCTTTCTTGCCCCTCTTGGGTGGTGGTCTCTGGGGCCTGGTTGCAACCCCCATTCCTGAGTAAATGTTTATTTGCCTCGGACCTGTTGATTCCTTTTTCTTTCTTTTCTTCTTTCTTTCCTTCCCTCCCTCCCTCCCTCCCTCCCTTCCTTCCCTCCTTCCTGTAACAGTCTGGACAAAATCTGAACAGAATTTCACACACATTTACAGAAAAGTAGAAGAGAGAATAATTGAAGCATCTCTTATTGGGTCAGATGCAGTGTCTCACTCCTGTAATCCAAGAACTTTAGGAGACTGAGGTGGGAGTATCACTTGAATCTAGGAGTTCAAGGCCAGCCTGGGCAACAGAGCAAGACTCCACCTCTACAGAAAGTTAATAATAAGTTAGCAAGATACGTTGTGTGCATCTGTAACCCAGCAACTCAGGGAGCTGAGTCAGGAGGAGCCCTTGAGCCCAGGAGCCCGAGGCTGCAGTGAGCTATGATTGTACCACTGCACTCTGGCCTGGAAAACAGAGTGAGACTTGTCTCCCAAAAAATCAAAACTAAAAAAAATTTTTAAAACACCTTATCTCTGGATTGCATTTTGTACCCCTTGTAAGGCCCTTCTGCTTCAGCCTTGGAGGTGCGTGTTTACAGTTCCAAGGAACAGAAAGCCCACAATTTTGTGCTATGAAATCAAAGGCTGGACCTTGTAAAGGAGCCTCTGGTCAACTCCAACTCTCCTCTAGCTCCTATATGGGCTCTTTGGCTGGATCTAGACACCAAATGACACTATGCAGATTAACAACAGGAAAGTATACACATTTTATTGGTTTTACATGTACATGGGAGTCTTCACAATAGAGTGAAGTTCAAACAAGTGGCTAAAGAAAGATGCTTGTATACTATTTAGATAAAGCATAATACATTTGAGAAGAAATGATAGGAGAACCTGGCTAGGGCAACAGATTTTCTAGGGGACTTACTAGGAGATCTGTGGGGTGTAAAACAGTGGAAGATAAAGGTTGTTTCATTAAGTATGTGTGTTCAGGTCCATCGCAGTCCCCAGTTCCCAGTCTCTGGTGATCAGGGCTGTTTGCTCACCCTGGTGTGTGAGGGCCCCCCTCCCAGAGGAATTTTTATGGCCTGCTGCATGCAGGAAGAGACAGGTCAGCTAGCACTTTTCTATTTTGTTTTTTTGTTTGTTTTCCAGAGACCAGGTCCTGCTCTTCCTCTGTCACCAGGCTAGAGTGAGGTGGCATGATCATAGCTCACTGCGGCCTCAAACTCCTGGTCTCAAGCCATCCTCTTGCCTCAGCCTATCAAGTAGCTGTGCTTACAGGCATGCTCCATCAAGCCCAGCTAATTCTTTCATTTTTCTTTTTATAGAGATAGGGTCTTGCTCTATTGCCCAACTGGTCTCAAACACCTAGGGTCAACCAATTTTCCTGTTTATGAAGAGTCACTCTCTTGGGGCCGGCCACGGTGACTTATGCCTGTAATCCTAGCACTTTGGGAAATCGAGGCGGGCATATCACTTTGGCTCAGGAGTTCGAGACCAGCCCAGCCAACATGGTGAAACCCCAATCTGTACTAAAAATACAAAAATTAGCTGGACATGATGGTGCATGCCTGTAATCCCAGCTGCTCAGGAGGCTGAGGCAGGAGGATCGCTTGAATCCAGGAGGCTGAGGTTGTAGTGAGCTGAGATCGCACCACTGTACTCCAGCCTGGGCAACAGAGCAAGACTCCATCTCAAAAAAATAATAATAACAATTATTTTCTTGCAAACATCCCCATGTACATGTAAAACTAATAAAATGTGTATATTTCCTCTTACATGGGTGCGGTGATGCACACCTATGACCCAGCTACTCAGGAGGCTGAAGGAGGACAAATTCTTGAGCCCAGGAGGTCGAGGCTGCAGTGAGCTGTTACTGTGCCATTGCGCTCCAGCCTGGGCAACAGAATGAGACTCCATCTCAAAATAAACAAACAAGCAAACATGCCAACCACAGTTACATCGATGTTTTCAACTCAAAACAATCAGTATGCCAACCTAGCATATTTGGGGATGGCACGTCCTTCACTCCTTCAACTTTTTGTGGGGCCTATTATGTTTTCCTGGGAGGAAGCGGGAGAAAGCCATCACCTCCCCCCTCATTGTTAAACAAAAAGGCTGATCCCCTTGTCCCACTTGTGTCCCACTGGTGCCTCTTCTGCCAATTCTGCCAAGGTTCCACTCTCAACTCCAAATCAAGAAATGCACCTGAGGCCTCTGTATGTGTAAAAAGCCTTCCTGAAGGGCAGGAGAACTCAGGAGGGATTGTACATTTCATCTATGCATTGTCAACCAACACTGGGGAGCCACAAACAAAGGGAAGGACTTTGTGTTTTTTTGGTGTTTGTTTGTCTTTGTTTTTTGAGATGAAGTCTCACTCTGTCACCCAGGCTGGAGTGCAATGGCACGATCTCAGCTCCATGCAACCTTCGCCTCCCGGGGTCAAGTGATTCTCCCGCCTCAGCCTCCTGAGTAGCTGAGACTACAGGCACCCGCTATCATGCCTGGCTAATTTTTGTATTTCTGTAGGGATGGGGTTTCCCCATGTTTGCCAGGCTGGTCTGGAACTCCTGACCTCAGGTGATCCACCTGCCTCAGCCTCCCAAAGTGCTGGGATTATAGGCATGAGTCACTGCACCTGCCCCAGGAAGCCATTTTAATCAGGGTTTTTGTTGCTGTTGTTGGTTGTTTTTTTTTTTTTCGAGACAGGATCTTGCTTCATCTCCCGGGCTGCAGTGTAGCAGCATGATCGGGGCTCCCTGCAGCCTTGACCTCCCAGGCTCAAGTGATCCTCCCACCTCAGCCTCCCGAGTAGCTGGGACTACAGATGAATGCCACCATGTCCCACTAATTTTTGTATTTTTCATAGACACAGGATTTTGCAATGTTGCTCAGGCTGTTCTCAAACTCCTGGGCTCAAGCTATCCTCCCAAAATGCTGGGATTAGAAGTGTGAGCCACTGTGCCTGGCACCAGAAGTTCTTATATACCATACATCTTTATATATTCACACAAAAAATGGGTGAGTATATTCCTGTAACATTTTTCAAAACTTCCCCACCTACAACCCACCCTCCACCCCTGCAATTCTTTTTTTTTTTGAGACGAAGTTTCACTCTTGTTGCCCAGGCTGGAGCGAAATGGCTCGATCTTAGCTCACTGCAACCTCTGCCACCTGGGTTCAAGCGATTATTCTGCCTCAGCCTCCCAAGTAGCTGGGATTACAGGCATGAGCCACCATACCAGGCCCATCCCTGCTATTCTTTTCAGAATTGATTCTGATCTCTTCTAATCCATTTAGAGAAAAAAGATAGAACAGGTCTGACAGGTTACGTAGAATTCCATGGCTTCTTAGGTCTTTTGCAGCTGAAAGATTGACATCTCTCTCAAATCAAAGCCCTCAGGGGATGGAAGGCCATTTATTTTCTCAGGAATTTTATTTATTTCTAGAAACTTTTTTTTTTTTTTTTTTCCGAGGGAGAGGGCTTTACTCTGTCACCCAGGGTGGAGTGCAGTGGCACGATCACAGCTTACTACAGCCTCAACCTCCTTGGGCCCAGATGATCCTCCCACCTCAGCCTCTTGAGTAGCTGTGACTGTTATCAGCTAAGCCAGACCTCAAAAGAGGGTGCTTGGATCTCAAGCAAGAAAAACTTCAGGGCGAGTCCATCAAGTAAAGGGAAAGCAAGTTTATTAGGAAAGTAAAGGAATAAAGAATGGTGACCTGCTGTCTCATCCTGTGACTAAGCTCTTGAATAGGTGCTGGGTAAAATGAGGCTGAGACCTACTGGGTTGCATTCCCTCCACTTTGGGAGGATAGCTTGAGCCCAGGAGTTTGAGACCAGCCTGAGCAACATGGCAAAATTCTGTGTCTACAAGAAATAAAACAGGACATGGTGGTGCTTATCTGTAGTCCAAGCTACTCAAGAGGCTGAGTGGGGTTGATCACTTGAGCCTGGGAAGTCAAGACTGCAGGGAGCCCTGATTATGCCACTGCACTGCAGCCTGGGAGAAAAGGTGAGACCCTGTCTTACCGAGTCAAGACGGAGTTGCTCAGGTTCACATGCACCACAGGACTACAGGCATACACCACCATGTCCAGCTAATTTTGTATTTTTTGTAGCAACGGGGTTTCACTACATTGCCCAGGCCGATCTCGCTCCTAGGCTCCAGGAGATCCACCTGCCTTGGCCTCCCAAAGTGCTGGCATTTGAGCCACTGTATCAAGCCTATAGAGACTTTCATCTGGAATGAGCCACTGCGCCAGGCCTATAGGGACTTTTATCTGAGCAACAAGTCTTGCCAGACATAAACCTCCACAACCTCATTGGTGGATGGAGAAGATCTGTGATGAAGGGAATATCTGATCAAAAAGATAGTAGAGGCTAGGCAAGGTGGTTCACACCTGTCATCCCAGTGCTGTGGGAGGATGAGGCAGGAGGATTGCCTCAGCCCAGAAGCTTGAGACCAGCCTGGGTAACATAGGGAGACCCTGTCTCTAATAATAATTGTTAAATCAAGTTTAGCCTAAAGCTGCCTTCTTACGTATTTTAAGTTCGGCCTAAAGGTCTCTCTGTACATCGTGAACTATAACAAACACGTGGCGGTGAAAACATACCATATCCTACACTTGTGCCAATCACTGAGCTTTGGCCAATCAAATGTAGCCAACTATTTAAATTGTGTTAAAATAAGGCAAATGCCAAGCTGTAACCAATCCAGCTGTTTCTGTACCTCACTTCCGTTTTCTTTAAGTCACCTCTGTCCATACAATGAGCGGAACAGGAGGATTTTATTTAGGTGCACCGGCTCAGTGGATTCATATCTAAAAGGCTGAGCCCTGAACAAAAACAGGGTTTGACTTTTTTTTTTTTTAATATGGAGTCTTGCTCTGTTTCCCAGGCTGGAGTGCAGTGGTGTGATCTCGGCTCACTGCAAAGTCCACCTCCTGGGTTGAAGTGATTCTCCTGCCTCAGCATCCTGAGTAGCTGGGACTACAGGTGCGTGGCACCATGCCTGGCTAACTTTTGTATTTTTAGTAGAGATGGGGTTTCACCATATCGGACAGGCTGGTGTCAAACTCCTGACTTTGTAATCCACCCACCTCAGCCTCCCCAAAGTGCTGAGATTATAGGTATGAGCCACTGTGCCCGGCTGTGGCTTGACTTTTATACCTGCATCCATGACACGAAACGCTGTGGCATGAAAGTGGGTTACAGAAGCAGAACAAAGACAGTTTATCAAAAGTGACAGGCTCATAACTCAGGCTTTTCTGTGACTCTTGCTATGCAGCCTAGGTGGCTGTTTTCTAGGCTTGCTCAGGATGCCTTCATAATGTTATCTCTTGTCCTTCGCTGTGGCACCCAGATGGCTACAATCTAAGCTTGCTTAAACATGTCTTATGACCTCTGTGGCGCTTCTCAGATGAAAGAAACTTACAGTCATTAGTTATAGGAAACAGGAATCTATAAACTCATAAAACTTGCAGAGTTCTCCCAGATGTGAGGAAGATTCAGGGGAAGCTGCTTATATTAAAGGAAAGAAAAACATTTGTTTTTCTTCCCGCATCTCCTGCTTCAGCCTGATTGTTCATTATTCAACTAAACTCTTTTAAATTTAATTTGGAAAAAAAATTAAATTCAACTAGGGAGGAGATTATGTAATCTTGCCTGGCTATACCAGGGGAAACTGCCTGGTATTCCCACTGGGTATCTTCCTGGGGAACTGCCCTGTTGCCTTTCTGTAGAACTGGCCCAAGGTGCCTGTGGTCTTCAGCGTAAGATTGGGCCAAAGTGTAAACTCTCTCTCACTCTTCTGAAGTAGAGGTGAGGATGACATTTAAGTCACTCCAGGTTAAATTATAAGACTGAGTTAGATACTAGAACTCTTGTATATATTTTGTGAGATCAGATGAAAAAAAGCTCAGTCGTTGGCTGATTTGGGAAAGGTCAGATAAAGAGAAAGGAATGTGCACCCTAACTATGTCTTCAGCTCCAGCCACCTTTCAAAGGGGAAATTGTTGGATAGGGTGGAGGAGTTAGCTGCAGAAGTAAACTGTAAGCCGGATCAGGTATGAGGTGGGGAGGCGACAGGAGGACATAAGGAGATGGGTTGTGGGTAAAGGAAGAGGAGGGAGGCTCTGGGGGAGTTAGGGTCTGGAATGAGTTCTGGATTGGACAGGCGGGGAGGAGAAAGGTCAGAAGGGTCGATGGATAAGGAGGATTCTGAATCACTGGCAGAGGCAGGAGGGGCAGATAGAAGGGAGAGGATGAAAATTTGGGATAGGTCACATTGAGAGCAGAGATTAGGGAGGGATCAAAGTGTAAAAAATGCCTGGACATAAGATACTTCAGACCATTTGCCCATTCGCCAACAAAAATTGTCTAGGTCCTGCAGAACAAAAAAAATTGAAAGTGGCTTCAAGGTTGTTCATGGATTAAAAAAAAAAAATCAAAAGTGTCATTTTCTGCCCATTTGGAACCATTGTCTAATTTGTACTGGGGCCAGGCTGTATTGCAAGAAAAAAATGAGACATTTAGATTTCAGATCAGGTGATAGTCGAAGAGATTTTAGGTTTTTAGGACCCAGACTAGAGGTAAAGACTGAGGAATACAGGGTGGAATATTGCCCATAGTGAAGGAAGTAAGTTTCAAGAAGAGAAGGAGAGATGAGGACAATGAGAACAGCTATGAGGATTTTCAGTAGGCATCACTGACAGAGTCCTGGGCTGTAATGTGGGTTAGTTAGTGATCAAGGCAGGTGTCCCCGCTATTGACCAGACACGAAGGAAAGACTGTCTTCCCGAGTCTGTGACCAACATTGGAGTTTTTGAGCACACAGAAAAAGAGTGTCTCCTTGGTCTCTACTTAGAAGGAGAAGGGTTTAAAGGAAAAGAGAGAGAGACTGCTTACCTGATATGAAGGTGGCCAGCGTGTTGTAGGGCTGGTCTAGTTCGCTGAAGTCACAGGTGGGTCTCTTCACAGAGAGACAGTGGGGACAGGGGACTGGTCTCCCAAAAGAATACCCCGACCCAGGTTTTGGCACCAAATGTTAAGCACACTCTGAAAGAAGAGACCACCTAAACAGGCTTTGTGTGAGCAACAATGTTGTTTATTCACTCCAGTGCAAGCAGGCTGAGTCCAAAAACAGAGTCAGCAGAGAGTGGCAGGATAGGAGCTGGTTTTATAGGTTGGGGGTAGGTAATGGAAAGTTATAGTTTAGGGAGGTTTTTTGCAAGCCGGGGGCGGGGGTGTCACAGAGTCCAATGTCACAAGGTTGACCTATCAGTTGAGCCAGGAACAGTGGTAGAATGTCACAAAGTTGGTTAATCAGGCCACAGGGTCCAGTGTCACAAGGTCGACTTATCAGTTGAGACAGGAACAATAGTGGAATGTCACAAGGTCAGTTCATCAGGCACTGCAGGAGTTAGCTATTCTCCCTTTGTGTTTTTTCTGTTACCTTAGACTATGTGGCTCCAGAGGCCATCTGGAGGAGTACGTGTGGGTCACAGGGGTCACCATGGCTTGACTGTGGTGTAGTTCATGGTGCAGTCAGTTCAAAGAACCTTGCAGGTGAATCACCTGAGGTCAGGAGTTTGAGACCAGCCTGGCCAACATGGTGAAACACAGTTTTTACTAAAAATACAAAAAAATAGCCAGGCAAGGTGCCAGGTGTCTGTAATTCCAGCTACTCAGGAGTCTGAGGCAGGAGAATCACTTGAACTCAGGAGTTGGAGGTTGCAGTGAGCTAAGATCATGCCATTGCACTCCAGCCTGGGCAACAAGAGTGAAACTCTGTCTCAAAAAAGTAAAATAAAATAAGCACAATTTTTTTCATGGGGATGCAGGGGGGTCCTCACAAGGAGTGCTAGATCCCCATCATGCACACTTCACAATAGGGTTTGTGCTCCTATGAGAATCTAATGTCACCACTGATCTCACCTCCTGCTATGCAGCCTGGTTCCTAACAAGCCATGGACCAGTATAGGGAATTGAGAACCCCTGGTCTAAATGGAAACTTGAATATCGTCCTTGATTTTGCTGTCTTACTTGCTTCCTTTGTCAAACCAATTGCCAAGTCCAGTGATGTCTACCTCCTTAATAGCTCTTAAATCCAGAGCTTCCCTCCCCTGGAACACAAGCATGCCTTGGACCTGTTAGGCTGCACTGAGTTACTGATGAGCTTCGTTCTAGGGGCAGCTGGGAGAGGTATGTGACAGATCTCCTAGAGCCAGTGACCTTGATCTGTGAACAGAGTTTTCCAAGTACACTGTGGGAGACCAGAATATGAACCCCCACATAGGAAGGATTGTTGAGCTAAAAAAAAATAAAAAGCAGATGTGGGAAAGTCTGCATCTCCCCACCCTTTATTTGCCTAAAAGCAGGACATAGATTTACAAAGACAAAAGGTATTGTCAACCTGAAATAATCTAAAAGATCAGAATCCAGTTTTAAAGAGCATATTCAAGTAAAAGGCTGGAAAGGGCCATCCAGGAAACACAGACTCCAGAGAAATGTGGTCAGGACACTTGGGCTGGTGCAGTGGCTCCCACTTGTAATCCTAACTCTTTGGGAGGCCAAGGTGGGTGAATTGCTTGAGCCCAGGAGTTCCAGAGCAGCCTGGGCAACATGGTGAAACCCCATCTCTACAACACATACAAACATTATCCAACTCCTGACCTCAAGTGATTCACCCACCTCAGCCTCCCAAAGTGTGGGGATTACAGGTGTGAGCCACTGCTCCCAGCCTCTTCCCTACTTTATAAGCAGGCGAGAGGACAAGTTCATTATCTCTTAAGTGCACCTCAAAAGTTTATATCCAAAATAGTTTTAAAACTAAATTGATTTTTTTTTCCAGCAAACTCATTTGGTAGCAAAGCCTACTTGTGACTATTTATGGTGTAAAGGAGGAAAAACTTTCCCCTACCCTCTTATGTTCTTTTTGGTGGTGCAGTGTGGGGCGGGCTGCAAATTAAACTGAAGAAAGGTAGATTAACAAGAGAAAAAAGGCTTATATGTATGCACACAGGAGCCAGCAAAAGAAGTAGCTTGCTGGGCCGGACACAGTGGCTCACGCCTGTAATCCTAGCACTTTGGAAAGCCAGGGCAGGTGGATCACCTGAGGTCAGGAGTTCAAGACTAGCCTGACCAACATGGAGAAACCCTGTCTCTACTAAAAATACAAAATTAGCCGAGCGTGGTGGTGGGCACCTGTAATTCCAGCTACTCAGGAGGCTGAGGCAGGAGAATCGCTTGAACCCAGGAGGCAGAGGTTGCAGTGAGCCAAGATTGTGTCATTGTACTCCAGCCTGGGCAACAAGATTGAAACTCCGTCTCAAAAAATAAATAAAGAAAGAAAGAAGTAACTTTGTTGACTAAGTACAGTGACTCATGCCTACAATCTAGAACTTTGGGAGGCCGAAGCAGGGAATTGCTTGAGCTCAGAAATTTGAGACCAGCCCCGACAACATGGTAAAACCCTGTCTTTACAAAAAGTAAAAAAAAAATAATAATAATAGCTAAGTGTGGTGGCACATGCCTATAGTCTCAGCTACTGGGGAGGCTAAGAGGTGGACGGATTGCTTGAGCCTGGGAGGTTGCAGTAAGCTGTGACTCTGCTACTGCACTCCAGTCTGGATGACAGAGTGAGACGGTTTCAAAAAAAAAAAAACACTAGCTTGTTCATTAAATGATTAGAATTGAAGACTTCTACACCTAAGGGAAAAGGGAGGGGAGAAAAAAGGCTCTTAGGAGAAGAAAAAATAGGTTTCTTTAGGAAAGACAAACAGGATTGTAGGAGAAAAAATGAGAAGTAAAGTCTGCGGTAATGTTTGTTTATGCAGGTGCAAGTGTCTTTCTGGTTCTTGGCTATGACTCTCTCAAAGAGAGAGGGTTTATGGTAGCCTTATTTCCCAGAAGATTCTACTTTTAGTCAAATGAAGGCAGCTCCCAGAAGGCTTCTTTTTTTCTTTCTTTTTTTTTGAATCAGAGTTTCATTCTTGTTGCCCAGACTGGAGTGCAATGGTACGATCTTGGCTCACTGCAACCTCCTCCCAGATTCAAGCAATTCTCCTGCCTCAGCCTCCCCAGTAGCTGGGATTACAGGCATTCGCCACCACGCCCGGCTACATTTGTATTTTTAGTAGAGATGGGGTTACTCCATGTTGGTCAGGCTGGTCAGGTTGGTCTCAAACTCCCGACCTCAGATGATCTGCCCACTTCAGCCTCCCAAAGTGCTGGGATTACAGGCGTGAGCCACTGCGCCTGGTCCCAGAAGGCTTCTTTCCACATCTGTTGAATCTCAAATGTCTTCGGCTTAAAATAATAAGCAAGCTAGGGTTGTGTCTGAGCTGGGAACCCAGCCAGGGCTGAGAGGGAGGGGATTTACTTCCTTTCCACATAAGCCTCTCTCTCTGCAGGCTATATGGGCTTCCTCACAGCATGGTGGCTGAGTGCCTAGAGAGTGTCCAAGGGACAAGAAGCAGAAGCTGCCCCTGTCTAAAGGTGGGCCCAGAAACTGACACAGCATCACTTCTACTTCATGGTAGTGGTTGAGTCATTGAAGATTAGTAGTCCCAGATCTTGATGGGAGCAGGGCCATAGAATTTCAGGATCTGTTTTAAATTGCCATACTGCCCTACTCATTCTTCAAATAGAAGTTCCAATACTACCCCTTCCGAGAAGTTTCCTACACTCTTGAAAGAGTGCACGGGACTGAGCACAGTGGCTCATAACTGTAATTACAGCACTTAGGGAGGCTGAGGTAGGAGGATTGCTTGAGGTCGGGAGTTTGACACCAGCCTAGGGAACACGGTGAGACCCTGTGTCTACAAAAAATGAAAAGTAAAAATTAGTCAGGCTAATTGGTGAGAGGGTTGCTTGAGCCCAGGAGTTTGAGGCTGCAGTGTGCTGTAATCATACTTCAGCCTGGGTGATAGAGTGAGACCTTGTCTCTAAAAAAATTTTTTTTTTAAAGTGCAAAGTGCTCCTTCTTTGTGTTTACTTGTGGTACGTAGAGAAACTTCCTTTTAAAAATCAACTTTAAGGAGGTATAACTTGTAATAAAATTCCCCTATTTTGGCCAGGCACAGTGGCTCATGCCTGTAATCCCAGCACTTTGGGAAGCTGAGACGGGTGGATCACTCTGAGATCAGGAGTTTGAAACCAGCCTGGCCAACACAGTGAAACTCCTTCTCTACTAAAATACAAAAATTAGCTGGGTGTGGTGGCAGGCACCTGTAGTCTCAGCTACTCAGGAGGCTGAAGCACGAGAATCGTTTGAACCTGGGAGGCAGAGGTTACTGTAAGCTAAGATCAAGCCACTGTACTCCACCCTGGGCAACAGAGCAAGACTCTGTCTCAAAAAAAATAAATATTCTATTTTAAAAACTATATAGGGCTAGGTATGGTGGCTCATGCCAGAAATACCACCACTATGGGAGTCCGAGGCAGGCAGATCACTTGAGGTCGGGAGTTCAAGACCAGCCTGGCCCACTTGGTAAAAACCCATCTCTACTAAAAACATTTTTTTTTTAATTAGCCAGATGTGGTGGCATGTCCCTGTAATCCCAGTTATTTGGGAGGCTGATGCAGGTGAATCGCTTGAAACTGGGAGGTGGAGGTTGCAGTGAACCAAGATCACTCCACTGCACTCCAGCCTGGGTGACAGAGGGAGATACACCATGGACTTGCCCTGAATTCTTTCTTGCATGAGATCTAAGAACCGTCTCTTGGGGTCTGGTTCAGGACTCCTGTCCTGTAACAGCCCAACTCCCCCACGGTCTCTTCCATAGAAGCTGAAGTTCCTCCATCTGCCTAAGATCTAGACCCATGATGGAGAACAGTTGTGTTTTCTTTCTCTCCCGTTAACACTAATAATTTAACCACACCTGAGTATAATGACTGTCACCAGAAATCAATTAAATTATAAAGAGAACTACTTACACGTTAGTCTCTGCTCGTGGATTCACTAATTCTTAGTGACCACTTCCATCGAATTCTCATCTCCTCCTTCCCGTCACCTGTTTAACTGAGAGCTAAGCTCCCATTCTCTCTGTAAACTCAAGATGGAATAGAAGCCTTTTTATTTCACTGGGATGTCAAATCTTCATTTTGAAAGCTCCAGTGTAAGGCCAGGAGTGATGGCTGATGCCTGTAATCCCAGCACTTTGGGAGGCTGAGGCAGGTGGATCACCTGAGGCCAGGAGTTTGAGACCAGCCTGGACAACCTAGTGAAACACTGTCTCTACTAAAAATACAAAAATTAGCTGGGCATGGTAGCATGCACCCGTAATTACAGTTGCTCAGTAGGCTGAGGCAGGGTAATCTCCTGAAACCAGGAGAAAGAGGTTGCAGTGAGCCGAGATTGTGCTATGGCACTCCAGCCTGGGCAACAAGAGTGAAATTTCATCTCAAAAATAGAAACAAAACAAGAAAGCTCCCGTGTATATGTGTTAAACAAATTTTTTTTTGAGTCAGAGTTTCATTCTTGTTGCCCAGACTGGAGTGCAATGGTACGATCTTGGCTCACTGCAACCTCCTCCCAGATTCAAGCAATTCTCCTGCCTCAGCCTCCCCAGTAGCTGGGATTACAGGCATTCGCCACCACGCCCGGCTACATTTGTATTTTTAGTAGAGATGGGGTTACTCCATGTTGGTCAGGCTGGTCAGGTTGGTCTCAAACTCCCGACCTCAGATGATCTGCCCACTTCAGCCTCCCAAAGTGCTGGGATTACAGGCGTGAGCCTTTTCTCCCACTAATCAATCTACCTCATCTGAGTGATTTTTCAGCAAACATTTAAGTGGCCAAGTGCCTTGGCCGCAGCCCTGGTATCCTTATAAGAAGGCCACAAGGAGGCATGGAGAAGCAGAGAGAATGGAGAGGCAGAGGCTTTGGAGTGATGCAGATGCAGGTCCAGGAACGCCAAGGACAACCTGAAGCTACCATTCTAGAAGAGGCAGGAGGGATCCTCCCCTGAGGCCTTCAGAGCAAGCAGGGTGTGACCGACACCCTGAATTTTGACTCCAAGCCTTCTAAACGGTAAGAGAATACATTTTTGTTTTTTCAAGTCACCCTATTTGTAGTAATTTGTTATGGTTGCTCTAAGAAATGAATATGTTACCAGAAAGGGGTCCCGGCTGGGCGCTGTGGCTCGCGCCTGTAATACCAGCACTTTGGGAGGCTGAGGTGAGCAGATCACCTGAGGTCAGGAGTTCGAGACCAGCCTGACCAATGTGGAGAAACCCTATCTCTACTAAAAATAGAAAATTAGTCAGGCTTGGTGGCACATGCCTGTAATCCCAGCTACTTGGGAGGCTGAGGCAGGAGAATCGCTTGAACCCAGGAGGCAGAGGTTGCAGTGAGCCAAGATCACATCGCTGCACTCCAGCCTGGGAGACAGAGCAAGACTCCACCTCAAAACAGAAAAATAAATCCATCCATGTACTTTTAGACATTTAGGTTTGCTCTGTATATCAGCTATTGTGAATAATGCTCCCAAGAAACATGAGAGTGCAGACATCTGTTTGGCATACTGTTTTCATTTCTTTTGGGTATATAGCCAGCAGTAAGATTGCTGGATCATATGGTAATTCTAGCTTTAGTTTCTGGAGGAAACTCCATCCTGTTTTCCAAAATGGCTCTACTAATTTACAGTACCACCAATAGTATATATGAGTTCCCTTTTCTCCACATTCTTGACAAAACTTTTTGTCTTTAATCTTTTTAACAATAGGCAATTTAACAGGTGTGAGGTGATATCTCATTGTGTTTTGAATTTGCATTTCTCTGGTGATTAGAGATGTTGAGAATTTTTTCATATATCTGTTGGCCATTATATATATATATGTGTGTATGTGTATACATACGTGCATATATATGTGTGTGTATATGTGTATCTGTTCTGGAGGAATTTCGCCTGACAAGAAACCCAAACAGCACTCAGAGGGTCAGAGGAACGCAGCTTATTACACAGGCGGGCCCAGAGGGGTTCATATCCAAAGGTCTGGACCCCAGCCTGAGTCAGTACACAGCTTTTATAGGTTAGGGGCAGGAGAGGTAACTTAAGATTTTAGGCAATTTTGCAGGGGGCTTTTTGGCTAGTAAGCAGGAAGCAGATGAACACAAGCACAAAAGCAGATAAGGTAGTTGAGGCAGCTAATTTAGGCACTCAGGAAATTAGGCACTCAGGAAATTTTCTTCAACAAGATTTTCACACAGGCCTTCCATCTCATATCTATTTATATATATATATATATATAGTGTGTGTGTGTGTGTGTGTGTGTGTGTGTGTGTATGTGTGAAGGGATCTTGCTATGTTGTCCACGCTTCAGCGTGGTGGTGCAATCTCAGCTCACTGCAACCTCTGCCTCCTGGGCTCACGTGATCCTCCCACCTCAGCTTCCTGAGTAGCTGGGACCACAAGGGCATGCCACCATGCTTGGCTAATTTTTTATAATTTTGGTTGAGACAGGGTTTTGCCATGTTGCCCAAGCTATTCTTGAACTCCTGACCTCAAGTGATCTGCCTGCCTCTACCTCCCAAAGTGCTGAGATTACAGGTATAAGCCACTGTGCCCAGCCTCTGTATTTCTTCTTTTGAAAGATGTCTATTTAAGTCCTTTGCCTATTTTTAAATTGGATTTCTTGTTTTCTTGTTATTGAGTAGTTTGAGTTCCTTGTATATTTTATATATGATTCCCTTATCCAATATATGACATGCACATATTTTTACTTAGAAACAGATTGATTTCTCTTTTTTGAGACAGAGTCTTACCCAGGGTGGAGTACAGTGGCACAACCTTGGCTTGCTGCAACCTCGACCTCCCAGGTTCAAAATGATTCTCCTGCCTCAGACTCCTGAGTAGCTGGGATTACAGGCATTCATCACCACACCTGGTCAATTTTTGTATTTTTAGTAGAGATGGGGTTTCTCCATGTTGGTCAGGTTGGTCTTGAACTCTCGAACTCAGGTGATCTGCCTCAGCATCCCAATGTGCTGGGATTACAGGCATGAGCCATGACGCCTGGCCTGTTTTTTTTTTTTATTTTTATTTTGTTTTTTGGGGTATTTTTCTAGATGGAGTCTCCCTCTGTTTCCCAGGCTAGAGTGCAGTGGCTCTATCTTGGCTCACTGTAACCTCCACCCTGCCCCCCGGGGTTCAAGTGATTCTCCTGCCTTAGCCTCCCAAGTAGCTGGGATTACAGGCATGTGCCACAATGCCTGGCTAGATTTTATATTTTTAGTAGAGACAGGGTTTCACCATGTTGGCCAGGTTGGTCTCGAACTCCTGACATCAAGTGATCCACCTGTCTCAGCCTCCCAAAGTGCTGGGATTACAGGTGTGAGCCACCACACCAGCCCTGATTGATTTTTTTTTTTTTTTTTGAGACAGGGTTTCACTTGTGTTGCCCAAGCTGGAGTGTAATGACTCAGTCTCGGCTCATTGCAACCTCCACGTCCCAGGTTCAACAGTTCTCCTCCCTCAGCCTCCTGAGTAGCTGGGATTACAGGCATGTGCCCCCATGCCCACCTAATTTTGTATTTTTAGTAGAGACAGGGTTTCTCCATGTTGGTCAGGCTGGTCTCGAACTCCTGACCTCAGGTAATCTGCCCGTCTTGGCCTCCCAAAGTGTTGTTGGGATTACAGGCATGAGCCACTGCACCCAGCACCAAATTGATTCTTTTTTTGTTGTTGTTTTGTTATATCATAAGATATTTATTCTAAATTAGATCCAATTCTTGTCTTATAGTTTTTTGGTATTTTATACTTCCTATTGACAAAAATAAAATTCTAGCTGCCCAAGCAACTTATTCTGAGTTTTTATTCTTCTTACTAAACACACAAACATTATTTTATCCTTAAGAAACAAAGTACTTAAGGATTATATTTTATAATCCTTAATATTAATATTTTATTTTAATTGTGAAAATGTATTCCATAAATTAAGTAATTATTAAATACTGGTAACATGGTTAATTAAATAAAATGTAATTATTGATAATCCTTAAATTATTAAGAAAGTATGTATGTTAACTACATTTATGTTATAGCAATCAAAGAGGCATTATTAGTAATTGTAATACAAGTTAACACAGAAAAATATTTTTTCACACAGCACCTTGTTGTCATGGAATAATACAGGTAAAAACACTGTAATATAGATGTGCTGTGTTGAGAATTAATATAACTCCTATTGTGTTCTTAATGCTATGTGTTTTCTTGAATTCTTTTTTTAAAATTTATTTGTTATAATTTCTGGGGTACATGTGCAGAATGTGCAGGTTTGTTACATAGGTATACACGTGCCATGGTGGTTTGCTGCATCCATCACCCAGTCATCTACATTAGGTATTTCTCCTAATGCTATCCTCCCCACTGCCCCCACTCCCTGCTATCCCTCCCCTAGCCTCCACACCCCCAGACAGGCCCTGGTGTGTGATATTCCCCTCCCTGTGCTCATGTGTTCTTGTTGTTCAACTCCCACTTATTAGAACATGTGGTGTTTGGTTTTCTGTTCTTGTGTCAGTTTGCTGAGAATGATTGTTTCCAGCTTCATCCAAGTCCCTGCAAAGGTCATGAACTCATCCTTTTTTATGGCTGCATAGTCTTCCATGGTGTATATGTGCCACATTTTCTTTATCCAGTCTATCATTGATGGGCATTTGGGTTGGTTCCAAGTCTTTGCTATTGTGAACAGTGCCACAATAAACATATGTGTGCATGTATCTTTATAATAGCATGATTTATAATCCTTTGGGTATATCAAATGGAATGTCTATTTCTAGATCCTTGAGGAGTCACTACACTGTCTTCCACAATGGTTGGACTAATTTACACTCCCACCAGTGTATAAAAGCATTCCTATTTCTCCACATCCTTTCCAGTATCTGTTGTCTCCTGATTTTTTAATGATCGCCATTCTAACAGGTGTGAGATGGTATCTCAGTGTGGTTTTGATTTGCATTTCTCTAATGACCAGTGATGATGCGCTTTCTTTCATATGTTTGTTGGCTGCATGAATGTCTTCTTTTGCGAAGTGTCTGTTCATATCTTTCACCCACCTTTTGATGGGGTTGGGTTTTTTTTGTAAATTTATTTAAGTTCTTTGTAGATTCTGGATATTAGGCCTTTGTCAGATGGGGAGACTGCAAAAATTTTTTCCCATTCTGTTGGTTGTTGGTTCACTCTAATGATAGTTTCTTTTGCTGTGCAGAAGCTGTGGAGTTTGATTAGGTCCTATTTGTCTATTTTGGCTTTTGTTGCTATTGCTTTTGGTGTTTTAGTCATGAAGTCCTTGCCTATGCCTATGTCCTGAATGGTTTTCCCTAGGTTTTCTTCTAGGGTTTTTATGGTGTTAGGTCTTATGTTTAAATCTTTAATCCATCTGGAGTTAATTTTTGTATAAGGTGTAAGGAAGGGATCCAGTTTCTGCTTTCTGCACATGGCTAGCCAGTTTTCCAAACACCATTTATTAAATAGGAAATCCTTTCTCCATTGCTTGTTTTTGTCAGGTTTGCCAAAGATCAGATGGTTGTAGATGTGTGGCATTGTTTCTGAGGACTCTGTTCTGTTCCATTGGTCTATATCTCTGTTTTGGTACCAATACCATTGCTGTTTTGATTACTGTAGCATTGTGGTATAGTTTGAAGTCAGGTAGTGTGATGCCTCCAGCTTTGGGTTATTTTTGTTGTTGTTGTTTTTTGTTTTGTTTTTGCTAAGGATTGTCTTGGCTATGCAGGCTCTTTTTTGGTTCCATATGAAGTTTAAACTTTTTTTTTCAGTTCTGTGAAGAAAGTCAATGATAGCTTGATGGGGGTAGCATTGAATCTATAAATTACTTTGGGCAGCATGGCTATTTTCACAATATTGATTCTTCCTAACCATAGCATGGAATGTTTTTCCATCTGTTTTTGTCCTCTCTTATTTCCTTGAGCAGTGGTTTGTAGTTCTCCTTGAAGAGGTCCTTCACATCCCTTGTTAGTTGCATTCCTAGGTATTTTATTCTCTTTGTAGCAATTGTGAATGGGAGTTCATTCATGATTTGGTTCTCTGTCTGTTATTGGTGTATAGAAATGCTTGCGATTTTTTGCACATTGATTTTGTATCCTGAGACTTTGCTGGAGTTGCTTATCAGCTTAAGGAGATTTTGGCCTGAGACGATGAAGTCTTCTAAATATACAATCAAGTTGTCTGCAAATGGAGACAATTTGACTTTCTCTTTTCCTAATTGAATACCATTATTTCTTTCTCTTGCCTGATTGCCCTGGCCAGAACTTCCAATACTATGTTGAATAGGAGTGGCAAGAGAGGGCATCCTTGTCTTGTGCCAGGTTTCTTTTTTTTTCTTTTTTCTTTTTTTTTGAGATGAAGCCTCGCTCTGCCACCCAGGGTGTAGTGCAGTGGCAAGATCTTGGCTCACCACAACCTCTGCCTCCCAGGTTCAAGAGATTCTCCTGCCTCAACCTCCTGAGTAGCTGGATTGCAGGCGCATGCGACCACACCCAGCTAATTTTTGTATTTTTAGTAGAGACAGGGATTCACCATGATGGGCAGGCTGATTTCGAACTTCTGACCTCGTGATCCCCCCACCTCAGCTTCCCAAAGTGCTGGGATTACAGGCATGAGCCACCGAGCCCAGCAAGTCTTGTGCCAGTTTTCAAAGGGATGCTTCTAGTTTTGCCCATTCAATATGATATTGGCTGTGGGTTTGTCGTAAATAGCTCTTATTATTTTGAGATACATTCCATTGATACCTAATTTATTGAAAGTTTTTAGCATAAAGGACTGTTGAATTTTGTCAAAGGCCTTCTCTGCATCTATTCAGATAATCATGTGGTTTTTGTGTTTGGTTCTGTTTATGTGATGGATTACATTTATAGATTTGCATATTGAACCAGACTTGCATCCCAGGGATGAAGCCAACTTAATTGTGATGGATAAGCTTTTTGATGTGCTGTTGGATTCAGTTTGTCAATATTTTATTGAGGATTTTCACATTAATGTTCATCATGGATATTGGCCTAAAATTCTCTTTTTCAGTTGTATCTCTGCTAGGTTTTGGTACAAGGATGATGTTGGTCTCATAAAATGAGTTATGGAGGACTCCTTCTTTTTGTATTGTTTGGAATCGTTTCAGAAGGAATGGTACCAGCTCCTCTTTGTACCTCTGGTAGAATTCGGCTGTGAACCCATCTAGTCCTGCACTTTTTTTGGTTGGTAGGCTATTAATTGCTTCCCAATTTCAGACCTTGTTATTGGTCTATTCAGAGATTCGACTTCTTGGTTTAGTCTTGAGAGGGTGTAACTTTCTAGGAATTTATGTATTTCTTCTAGATTTACTGGTTTATTTGCTTAGCCATGTTTGTAGTAATCTCCAATGGTAGTTTGTATTTCTGTGGGATCGGTGGTGATATCCACTTAATCATTTTATTATTTTTTATTGTTTATTTGATTATTCTCTCTTTTCTTTTTTATTATTCTGGCTAGTGGTCTATCCTGTTGATCTTTTCAAAAAACCAGCTCGTGGATTTATTGATTTTTTGAAGGGACTTTTCTGTCTCTATCTCCTTCAGTTCTGCTCTGATCTTAGTTATTTCTTGTCTTCTGTTAGCTTTTGAATTTATTTTGTAATAACCAAGTGATTTAGAAGGAATGCGCCACACACTGAGTTCCAAATTAAGAGTCCTTTTTATTAGCCAGCGACCAAGAGACAGCTAGTGCTCAAAGTTCTCTCAGCCCCAAGGAAGGGGCTTATCTTTTATACCTTGATTTAGGTAGGGGAGGGAATACCTCGCTGAAGCAGAATTTTATAGAAGCAGAGAAGCAGGTTAGAGGAAGGGGCTGTGGGCAAAGGTGTTTTCCATACAATTACCAAGAAGTGGGGTGCCCAGCCTCCTTCTACACAATTTTCAAAGGGAAACAGGGGTAATCAGGCTCCTTCAACACAATGATCAAAGGGAAACCTTTTTCTTACAATAACGGGGGAGGTATGCTAAACAAGATGCGGTTACAATGGTGACAAGTGTTAAGAACAGTACCTTCAATGCTTCTAAGTGCAGCATGACCCAATTATGCACCCAAAGGGGCTGTGGTAAGGAGGGGGAAGCCAGGTTGGAGTTTGCAGCTAAGATGGAGTCAGTGATGCTAGCCCAGGGTAGGTTATTACATTCTCCACTTGTGTTTTTGGGGAGTCAAAGCATTGCCTCCTCAGTTACAACAAGGGGGTTATAATGGCTCCTGAGATACATGAGTTTAATAGAATTTATGTGCTGCCTTATCAAAGTAAGGAGCCAGTTTAATAGACAGGGTCCAAAGATTAAGCCTAACAGGAGAAGGAGAAGAGGTCCCATTAACCCAGTTACTAAAGTAGTTAACCATGGGCTCCAGTTACACATGCTTTGGAACCATGAGGCATTCCTCTCTCATTCTCGTTGACGTCTATCTAAATTGTCCTGGACCTTTTGGAGGGTGTCTTTTATGACCCTGGAGTTGTTAGCATAAAAACAACAGCTTTCTCCCAGTGCTGCACATAAACCTCCTTGGGAGAGGAATACTAGATCTAAGCCTCGGCTATTCTGGAGAACTGCCTCAGCTAAGGATCCTACTTGGGCATGTAACATCTTTATGTCAGACTGGATGTTTCTTAAATCAGAGTCTACTTGTTGAGTTAGAGACACTAGTCCAGTTTCTCCCTGGACCAGGGCTGCAGTGCCAATGGCCACTGATCCAACTACACTGAGACCAGCTAGGACGGGTACAATGAGGGGGACACCTCAATGAGACCTGGAGTGTAGTCCCGGAGGAGTGAGGAGGTGTCCTCCTTCTGGTCCACTGTACACATAGACCTGGGAAGCACATGGACCAACACACACAGGACAGGTCCAGGTTCAGTCCCACTGATGCAGCGGGTGAGGCCTGAAGTGCAGGCCAACCAAGTATTGTTGGGTGCTTGGTAGGAGACTGAAATGTTTAAGGTAGTAAGTAGAGACTGGTTACAGGTAGCCTGAAAAGGAGAATTAGATAGTTTATACCCATTGCTGATTAGGCAGGTGGTGTTTCCAGCAACATCCCCTAGCATAAGGAAACAGGGGAGCATCTGGCAGGTCAGAGGACTGGAGTTGAGAGGGGCCACAACTCCTACTCCAATATGGTGTGGGGGTTTTGCCTTCAGGCCCAGCCAGCAATCCTGAGCCAATTGAGGCTGGGTGTTATTAAGGAGGAGATGTGCTCCTTTTAGTATGGACGTTAGGCTGGGTTGGAGATGCTCGCTTTGAAGCTGGGATGGGGAAGCTAGGACTGGTGATGGGGTTGTTGAGCTGGCTGATTTGGGTGAGCTGACCAAGCTGACTTGGTTAGGGTGTAGACAAAACATGGGGTCACCCAGATTAGTTAGGGGACCGATTTGCTTAGGTGGGTGCCAGGGGACTAGAAGCCTTTTTTGGAAGCCCTTTTGGATTATGAACATGGATCCAAGGTCAAAACCTGTCATATGCAATCTAAATCCCCAGGACATGCTGTAATACCAATGAGCTAAATTGGGGCCGTGGATGGTTAAGACAATAGGGTTGCAGTTCTCCCTTATAACACCACCAAGGGCAAGACCCATGAACGATAGACAGAGTGGAGGATTGGTCTATCCTTGGTCCCCCAGGATAGGTTGCCAGGGTAACACAAGACCAGCAAGGGCAGAATTTATAACTCTGTTGGCATTCAACATCAGGATGGTCTCCTGGACACAGGTAGAAGTCAATTGACTAGAGCCTTTGTTCAGCCTCGCCTGATTCTCCACATGTGGTGTACCTGTGTCCGAATCCTTCGGCAAGGTCGAGAGCACCCCTGGAGGCAGAGCCTTTCCTCATGTGTTGAATCCTGGCTTGGGGAGTACGAATTGGGGAACAAAGTAACACATATCAAATTTAAGAAGGACCTGGTTGGAAGTAACTTCTTCCCAGGAGGTATTTGCGAGCACGCGACCATTTCTGAAGTCAGTAAGGAGAAAAGAGTAGAGGGCATGACTAGAGGAAACAGACAGATGGAGAAGAGGATAATAGGAATTATCTGGGGGGGTTCTACCCGACTTAGGTGCAACTTTAACGGGCCTGGGCCAGGCTGTGAGACCCATGTTTCTTCTTGATGTTTACTGGCCTTCTTGATGCGGGAGTGGTGGATCCAAGCAGGAATTCCGTCAACCTTCAGGGCTGTCGGGGTGGTGAGGATGATGGTGTGAGGCCCTTTCCAGGCAGGGGTGAGTCCTTCTTTCTGGAACTTTCTGACATACACCAGGTCACCAGGACGGAAGGGGTGGCAGGTCCCAGCCAGATGAGGAACTGGATTTGGGTGTGCTCCCTGAACAAGTGGCTGGATGATGCCCTGAACCTGTTGGAGAGACTGCAAGTACTGTAAGAGATTTGCCTGGGGTATTTCTGCCAGATGGGCATCCTGTAACCTGGGTAGTATAGGAGGTGCCCTTCCATACATGATTTCTAAAGGAGAGAACCTAGCTTTATAGGGAGTGCATCTTACTCTAAGGAGGGCTGAAGGAAGGAGTTTTGTCCAACCCTCACTGGTTTCCAAGATCAGTTTTGTAAGAGTACTTTTTAAGGTCTGATTCATGTGTTCCACCTGTCCAGAGTTCTGGGGTGGATAGGCACAATGGATTCCATTGAATGTTCAATGCCTTCCTGACTGATGACCTATGGACAAGGTGAAGGCTGGCCTGTTATCAGACCCTATGGTGAATGGCCGCCCATGTCGAGGGATGATTTCATTGAGCAAGAATTTAACCACCGTAGAGGCAGTCTCATTTCTGGTGGCAAATACCTCAGTCCATCCAGAAAAAGTGTCCAGCATCACCAGGAGATACTTATATCCTGCCTGGTGTGGCTTTATTTCAGTAAAGTCTATTTCCCATCTTTCTTCTGGGCTGCATCCTCAAAGATGGCAGCCCAGTTCAGGTTTTGGGCCTTGTCTGGCGTTTACCTCCGCACAGCCGTGCATCAGGAGGCTACAAGGTTAGTCAAGTCTTGAAGGTGGGGAATTTTAAACCGGCTTCTTAAAAGCTGGGCCAGTTTTATTCCCCCTAGATGAGTGGAAGAATGGAGGCGAACGACCAAGGCCTTTCCAAGGGTCTGAGGCAGGAAAATTCTTGAATCCGGGAGAACCCATCATCCATCCCTGTTTTTTCTGGCCAGAAGATCTGATGCTTACTTTTCTTCTTCCAGAGAGTAGACTGGATGATTGGGTAAATCAGGCTGTGGGAAGGATACAGTGGGTAAGAGAGTTAAAGGGGTGACCAGAAGGTGGGCTGCCTCTCCAGCAGTGGAGTCAGCCCTTTGGTTCCCTCCACAACAGCCGTATTTTCCTTTTATGTCCTTTGCAGTGGATTATAGACACCTGCAGGGGGAGCCAAATGGCCTCGAGTAAGGCCAGGATTTCTTTTTCGTTTTTGATAGTTTTTCCAGCCGAGGTGAGAAGTCTGTGCTCTTGGTAAATAGTTCCATGAACATGAAAAGTTGCAAAGGCGTACCTACTGTCAGTGTAAATGTTGATGCATTTATTCTTACCCCATCGGAGGGCCTGAGTGAGAGCAATTAACAAGTTCCTGCCGGCAGGGCCTGGGCCCACACAATGTCCGTGTCTACGGTGATGGCCACCCCAGCCTTTTGCACTCCCTGTTCAAGGAAACTGCTGCCGTCCATGAATACGGTAGCATCAGCCTTCTCTAGGGGGGCATGCTGGAGGTCCAGGCGGCCAGTCTCTGTAGTTTCCAACAGTTCCTGGCAATCATGGACTGGTGTGTTCAGGTCTGGATCAGGTAGAAGAGTGGCTGGATTTAAACACCTTGTGGGGGAGGTTAAACATGTCTGATCTAACAGCAGGTTTTGGTATTGTAATATGCGGGCACTTGACATCCACTTTCCAGAGGCATTGCACAGCAATGTCTCAATGGCATGAGGAGCCGTGAGGGTTAAGTTCTGACCCATAGTTAATTTGTCAGCTTCCTGGACTAGACTTTCAGTTGCTGCCATGACTCACAGACAACTTGGCCATCCAGAGGCCGCGGGATCCAGCCTCTTGGACAAATAGGCCATGGGGCAGCGCCATGGCCCCAGGGTTTGAGTGAATACCCCCTTAGCGACCCCCTGGCTTTCATGAACAAGGAGGTGAAATGGTTTTGAGATATTTGGGAGGGCTCAAGCAGCGGACTCAGTCAGTGCCTTTTTTAGGTTTTGGAAGGCTTGCTATTCCGTGTCAGTCCAAACCAGCAGGCCATTTCCACCAGTAGCCACGTACAGAGGCTTGGCAATTTCTGCAAAACCCAGTATCCACAGGCAGCAGTATCCTGCGGGCCCTCAGAAATTCACATACCTGTCTGTTGGTGGCAGGAGTGGGGACACGCAGGATAGCCTCTTTTCGAGCATTGGTGAGTGCCCTTTTTCCTTTGTTTATATCGTACCCCAGGTAAGAAACCTTGGAGAGACAAAGCTGGGCCATTTTGGCCGAGACCCGATACCCAAGTTCCTGGAGGAGGTGAAGCAAGTCTTTAGCATTTTGCAGGTAGCTGTCAGTGGTTTTGGTAGCCAGTAACAGATTATCTACATATTGAAGCAATGTGCAGTCAGGATGGCTGGCTCAGAAGGGTGTTAAGTGCTGTTGGAGGGCCTCTCCAAAAAGAGTGGGGGAGTTTTTGAACCCCCGGGGCAACCGAGTCCAAGTGAGTTGGGTGGTATCACCCGAACCAGGATCTGTCCATTGAGAAGCAAAAATTGGCTGGCTTTTGGGGGCCAGAGAGATGGCAAAGAAGTCATCCTTTAAATCAAGGAATATGTATATGGTATATTCCGGTGGGAGCAGACTAAGGAGAGTATACGGATTAAGGACAGTTAGATGGACTGTGACTGTCCACTTGTTGACTTCCTGCAAGTCCTGTACTGGTCGGTAATCATGTGTCCCAGGCTTTTGGACTGGCAAAAATGGAGTGTTCCAGGCAGACTGGCAAGGTGTGAGTATATTGGCCTGTAATAGCTGTTGAATGTGAGGGTTGATTCCCTCACAAGCACACTGGCTTACAGAGTATTGTTTTACCTGAACTGGCAGAGTGGTGGCCAGAAGTTCTACAACTACTGGCGGGTGGTGTTTTGCCAGTCCAGGAGGATTTGACTCTGCCCAGACTCAGGGGAAAAGAGTTTGTAGATTCTATAGGAGGGGGTTAACCTCATTTTCCACCAGTTATAAGGAGGGGGTTAAGAGGTCCTCCTTTGACAAGGGGGCAGTTAGTAGGAGCTGAGCAGTGGGAGGTGTTGTGGTTCCCAGTGTGAGGTAGGCTTGATCTGCTGAGAAGGAGAAAGATGCCTGTAGCTTATGGAGTAGGTCTCGTCTGAGAAGGGGGAAAGGGCACTCTGGCATTACAAGAATCGTGTAGGTTACTTTCTTTTGACCCAAATTTACTTCCTGAGAATGGGGAAATGGAATTCCTGAATAGTTCCTGTGGTGCCCTGCACGGCAATCTTTCTGTTGGAGACACTCCCCAAAGGGGCTTGTAATACAGTGCTCCGCCCTGGTGTTGACTAGAAAACGTACAGGCTGGCCCCCCATTATAGCAGTAGCCATGGGATCCTGGGGGCCAAGGAGCAGGGAGCCCCAGCCCCTTCAGTCCTCCTGAGATTCTCTGGCTTCCGAAAGAGTGAGAACTTTCCCTTCTAGCCTTTTCGGACACTCCTTCCAGTGTCCAGTTTTTTTGCAACAGGCACACTGATTCTGTAGTCAGGGCGTTGTTCCCTTTTTCTTGCGGGGTCTTGAGGTTTTGACTTGGGCCTTTACCCAGTACGACTTTTCCAGGAGAGGGCTGCACTTTTGCTTCCCAGATTGCAGCTACTATGATTTTTGCCTGTCTTTGTGATGCCTTATCAGATGCCTTTTCAGCTGCCAAAGCAGCCTGTTTCTGTTTTTCTTGTTCTCGATTATCATAAACTTTTTGGGCTATGTCCAGGAGGTGGGAAAGGTTCATTCCAACAAATCCCTCAAGCTTTTGCAACTTTCTTCAAATATCTGGGGCTGCCTGGGCCACAAATGCCAAATTAATAGCATGGCTATTTTCAGGAGCCGCTGGATCAAACGGGGTATAAGTTTGATAAACTTCCTAAAGATGCTCTAAAAACACTCCAGGGGACTTATCAGGCCCCTGGACAACTTCCGTTGTCTTAGACAAACTAATGGGCTTTCGAGCAGCTCCCTTAATACCCGCTAGGAGACACTGGTGGAACTCGTCCAAAGCTCTCCTCCCTCCCACAGTATTTGGGTCCCATTTTGGTTGAGTAGAGGGAAAAACCTCCTCTAACTGGTTTTGGGCATCCTCTTCTGGCCTACCTGCCAAGGCAAGGAAAGCCTTTCTAGCCTCCCTACAAATGCGGTCCCTTTCCTCAGAGGTAAAGAGGGTTAGAAGAAGCTGCTGGCAATCATTCCAAGTGGGTCAGAGGGTTTGGAACATGAACTCCACCAGTGCAGTCAGGACCTGGGGTTTCTCAGAAAATGGTGGGTTTTGATGTTTCCAGTTGTACAGGTCAGAAGTAGAAAAGGGAATGTAGACCATAAACGGGCCAGCCTGCCCGCTGCCCGGTGGGGGCGGTGCCTATCTTAGCGGAAGCAGTGGAGTGACCTCTACCCGGGACCACAGCCTAGAGGTGATGCGCAAAAGATCCATGGAGGCTGGCTGTTCAGGGGATGGCAGTGGAGGAAAGGCCATAGGAGACAAGGTTGAAGAGACAGAAGGGGATCCCAAGGGAGGTGGAGGATTGTAAGGTGGAGGCAAAGGAAGAAAACCGTCTTCCTCTTCTGAAGGTGGCAACACAGGAGGAAGGGAGGGAGCCAAGGGTTTGGGCAAAGGAGAAATTCAGCTTAGAAGGACCCTGGATGAGGGACTATGACGGTGCAGGATCGTAGCCAAGGAGGGGGATTCTGGTCTAGGTCCAGCCATTGGTGAATATAGGGAAATTGATCAGGGTGCCCAGGCATTCTGGTAACGACTTCCCACACTGCCTGTACCGTTTTAAAATCCAGTGATCTGGCCGGGGGCCATCCATTCCAAACCTTGGCCATTCCACTTCGCAGAGATTTCGGAGCCTGCCTTTTGCAAGGCGGACTCTGTACTCTTCTGAAAAATCCGAGGTAAAATTCCTCAACATGCACTGGAGGGGTGTAGAGGGTCAAGAAGAGGCAGAACCCATTATGGGAAGTACTTAGGGGGACTTAGTGGTCTCGGGGGTGGCTTGGGTTTGGCCTTATACCCAAGATACCATTGATGTCTCCACATCTCAAAGGCAGCAAGCTTGAACTGCACCCTGTCTGCTGGGGATTTGAGGAGACACACAAGTGCCAAGTCCTGGAGGCACTGGACCTGATGGGACAAGGGTGCAGTTTGGGTCTGGGGTAACAGGTGAGGGTGAGGAGGATAAAGACCACCAGGATGATCACACCAATACCACCTGGCAGTGAGTTCCCACCCAGAGGCGTTACAGGATTGGAGAAGTTGTAGGGTTAAAAAGAATCAAGTAGAAATAAAATAATGGGCAGTTAATGAAAAATAAAATAATGCTGGTGTTCGTATTTTTCTTGGCAGTTACCTTTACCATTTTTTAAAATTTCTTCATATAGCTTTGTATTACTGTTCAGTGTCCTTTTATTTTCTTTCAGCATTTCTTGAAGGAGTCATTTTAGCATTTCTTGTAGAGCAGGTTTGCTAGTGCCATATTCCTTCAGCTTTTGTTTATCTGGCAAGGTCCTATTTTCTTTATTTTTGAAGGCTAGTTTTGCAGGCATAGAATTCCTGGTTGGCAGTGTGTGTATATGTGTGTGTGTGTATGTGTGTGTGTTTGATTTGTTTTTGTTTTCTTTTTTCTTTCAGCACTTTAAATTTGTCATCCCACTTTCTTCTGACATCCTTCGTTTCTGCTGAGGAATTGGCTGTTGGTTTTTTGGAGGATCACCTTTACTTGACAAAGTGCCTCTCTCTTGCTGCTTTCAAGATTCTGTATCTTTGGTTTTTGATAGTTTGATGATAAAATATGTTAGTGTGAATAGCCAGGCATAGTGGCGCACCTCTATAATCCCAGTACTCCAAGAGGCTAAGGTGTGAGAATTGCTTGAACCCGGGAGGCGGAGGCTACAGTGAGCTGAGATTGCACCACTGCACTCCAGCCTGGGTGACAGAGCAAGTCCCCATCTCAAATATATATATATATATATATGTGTGTGTGTGTGTGTGTGTATATATGTGTGTGTGTATGTGTGTGTGTGTGTATATATGTGTGTGTGTGTGTGTATGTGTGTGTGTGTGTATATATATATAAAACCATCACAGTATATATGTATATGTTAGTGTGGACTCTTTGCATTTATCTTTCTTGGAGCTCTTTGTCTCTGCTTCAGCATTCAGTTCTTTTTTTCTCTAATGATCAGCCAGAGTTAAAATCATGGCATAGGATCGTCTCAGGTCTTTTATGAATTTTTATCATGCTGTGGGCAAGGTCATGGCTTTCAATAGTCCCCAAGATTCATTGTTGGTTTTTACTGCCCTAATTATCTGGTGAATCCTAATTATGAGCTTTTCATCCAAAGCGTTCTTTTTTTTCCCTCAACTATAATATTTTGTCTCATGTGGCAGCAAGTTGTTCATTTGTCTTTCAGTGTTTATAAGGGATGTCCTCCAAATAGCCATGTTTTTGCCCTGAGAGTTGTTTGAGGTTTTCCTTTTTTTGAGATGGAGTCTTGTTCTGTCTCCCAGGCTGGAGTACAGTGGCATGATCTTGGCTTACTGCAACCCCTGGCTCCCAGGTTTAAGTGATCCTTCTGCCCCAGCTTCCTGAGTAGCTGGGATTACAAGTGTGTGCCACCAAACCCAGCTCATTTTCATGTTTTTAGTAGAGACAGGTCTTCATCATGTTGGCCAGGCTGGTCTCAAACTCCTGACATCAAGTGATCTGCACTCCTTGGCCTCCCAAAATGCTGGAATTATAGGCATGGGCCACCATACCTGGCCTGTTGCTATGGTCTTGAGTGCAAAATCTGTTGGGCAGGATTGCAAGCTAGAAACTTAGGCAAGATTTCTTTCTTTCTTTCTTTCTTTCTTTCTTTCTTTCTTTCTTTCTTTCTTTCTTTCTTTCTTTCTTTCTTTCTTTTCTTTTTTAGAGACAGGGTCTTGCTTTGGTGCCCAGGCTGGAGTACAGTGGTGCTATCATGGCTCACTACAGCTTCAACTTCCTGGACTCAAGGGATCCTCCCACCTCAGCTTCCCAAGTAGCTGGGACTACAGATGTGAGCCACCATGTCTAGATAACTTTTTTATTTTTGTATAGATGGGGTCTCAGTATATTGCCCAGGCTGGTCTCAAACTCCTGGCCTCGATCAGTCCTCCTATCTCAGCCTCCCAATGTACTGAGATTACAGGTATGAGCTATTGTTACTGGTCTGAGGCAGGATTTCTATGTTAGTCTTGTGACAGAATTCCTTCTCTGGGAGGCCTGTTTTTTCTCTTAACATCTTAAACTAATTGGATTAGGCTCACCCACATTATCGAAAGTAATTTACTGAAAGTCAACTGATTATAGATGCTAATCACATCTACAGAATATTTTCACAATGATATCTAGACTTATGTTTCAAACAACTGGGTACCATAGTCTTGCCAAGTCACCACATAAAACTTAACTATCACAATAATCATACTTTAAAAAATATATTCATGATAACAGTATTTCTATTTTATAATCTAATGTTGCATTCATAATCAACAATTATGTTGTTATGTATAATTTTTCCTTAAATAAATTCCAATTGTTCTATTTTGATGTATGCTTATCAAAATGATATTATAAATGATATGTTGAAAACCTAATTCTGAAAGAATGTATTCATTCATTTTCATTTTATGAGCTTCTTTTATTGAGTGTCTGTTATATAGTCACATAATGGAAACAAGGAGATACAGTGATAATGAGAGGGTGGTGATGATTATATTTGTAATAGTAGTTGTAAACTTTTATTAAGTACTTACTATGGGGCATATCACATGTAAATTTTCAGTGCCACAAAAGAAATAGCACTCGAATATAAATTTTCTCAGCAAGGCAATTTTTACTTCTATAGAATGGTACATGTCACAGGTGAAGCAATGATGAATGCACACCTGAACATGGGAATGGAAGGGGTTCTTATCCCTGACACAGGTAGCCCCTACTGTTGTATCATTCCCCTATTAACTAGGGTTGGACCACACAGTCTAAGCTAATTCCGATTGGCTATTTTAAAGGAAGCAGGGGTATGACTCAGAGTGGCAGGGTGAGTGGTTGGTGGGAAGGACAGTTACAAAACAGGTAACTAAAGGTGACTCTGGTCAAAGCAGGTGACCAGGAGAACAGATGTGAACTACTGATTAGTAGTGGGAAAGTTGTTAACTAAAACTAGGGTTAAGGGAGTGAAGGGAACCAGGACGTTAAACTTTAAAATGGAGAACAAAGAACAGAGGAGCTGAACATACTGATACATTAGTTCTTTGGAGAGGCTCTCAGAACTCCTTGAACTCAACAATTTACAGGCAAAACCTTTGAAGTGGAATTTATTATAGCCTACAATTTCCCCCTTTTTATTTCATAGTACTTCCTCCTCAAACTTTTTTAACGTATCATGGCTTTGCTGCTGAACTTAAACCTCTAAAATCTCTAAAACAAAAAGCTTATCTGAATAAGGTGGAGAATTAAGGGAAGTATTAGTGAGTACTGCTTCTATGCGTACTGCACCAGCCCACGGTAGCATGGTATAACACAACATGTGACAAGAATGAGTACACCTACTATGGCTGTGAGAGAATTGAGGCTATGATTCCTTTCCATTTACTGAACCATTTTTCTAGCCACCTTGTGAAAGTGTTGTTTATCCCTGAGTTTTTGAGTAACTTATTAGACAGAGCAGTTAGACCTTGTAATGCCTTTGTTATACTTCCACCAGGGGTGGTATCATTTGGGATGAAGGTGCAACATTGAGTTTTAATTATGACACAACCTCCTCCTCTTTCTGCTAATATCATGTCTAAACTTATTCTATTTTCCCAAGGCATCTGGCTAGTAGTCCCTAATTGTTCAGCTATTCCTTTAACAGCATGTCTAGTGTGGTTAATAAACCACTGTTTGTTGTAATAAATGCAATTTTTCCAATCTATGTTCTTATTGATTGTCACCTACCAAAATATTGACTCAAATTCTGTAGCTATTTGATCTTGAGATTTAAACTTATCTGGTACTCCTTGTGAGACTCCAATTGCATCTAAATAAACATGAGAATCACAGGACCCATAAGGGGCTTCTCTCGCTTTATGATGTTGTATTTTTCCTCTTTCTGGTTGATGAAATGCCAGGGGAAAGGAGTAGCCAATTGGACTGGAGCACAAGTGCCGCTCCAGTTGCTTGGCAGAGTGTCCAGTAAAGGTCCACCACAATACCACCATACATCTGCTCAACAATGAAAAAGCGTTGACTAATTGGTAAGTTTTTGAAAAGTCTTAAGCTCACTGAATCCCTTTAGGCCCAAGGAATGCTAAGTTTCCTCCTTGTCGTGAGAGACACGAAGTGAACTTAGTGTCAGGAGACAGAAGCTGGATTGCCCTTGGGGGCTGACTTGTAGTGTGTTGAACTTCAGGATACAGCAGAGAGAGAGAGCTTGGCATGTCTTGTTACCCCAGGCTGTGGAATCCTGAAAAAGAGTTACCATACAGCCCATGCCTAGTCTACTGGAGGACCATCCTAGTGGAAAGGGGACAATCTGGGCCTCTGGCCTGCTGTGCACACAAGCGTACTTGCTTTTGTTTAACATGTGGACAGAATATTTGATCCATTTTAACTAGGCATTTGCATCTTAATATCCTGTCTTTATTGCTAAAGTTTGTTTTAAATCATTTATTTCTTCAGTGTCTACTTTGCTCCTATCATTGGGTATGGAAGGGATGACAATTTGATTAGAAGAAGGTCCAAACGGAGAAGAGCGGGGAGGGGGCAAAGAGGATGAAGGATTAATAAAATGCATTTTGAAAGACCCTATGAGGTCTGTGCCAGCCAAGTTAGCTTCTATGATATAGAAGCAACCTGAAGTAGGCTCATGATTAGTAGAGGTAGAGGTAAGAACACAGCATTGCACTGGATTGCATCAGTACTGTTGATGATTAGAAGCCAGCAGTAGAACAAGGAAAGAAGAAGGAGTAATAAAGTAAATGAAGGACGGTTAAACTTTTCTTAGCTTTAATTTGGTAGGGTTTTCCCCTGGGACTATGGCCCATGACTCTGGAGGGGGCAGTGCCTTCTTGACTTGGGTGTGTTGGGTCCATCCTCTCACTGCTGTCTGGACTACAGGTTCAGTAGTTAGGAAGACTAAGTAAGGTCCTTCCCAGGCTGGCTTGAGCTTTCCCTCGTTCTAGCTTTTGATGAGGACGTGATCCTCATGTTGATGTTGATGCACTGGGAACTTTAGGGGTGGTGCCTGTGCTGAGAGACCTTTAGTTTTAAGAGAAGAGAAAGCAAAAGACAGACCAAGTATATAATTTTTAAGAAATTGATCTTTTGTTTCTAAGATAGGAATGTCAGCAATGGAGTGTAAATAAGGCAATCCATAGGGCATTTCATAAGAAGAAAGACCAATACCTTTCCATCAGGCAGTTCAGGTTCTCAGCAGGGCAGTAGGGAAGCACTTGGTCCATGGTAACTGAGTCTCCAGAACCAATTTGGTTAAGTGGTTCTTTAAAGTCTGATTCATTGTTTCTTCTCTCCCTGATGAAGTTGGGTGCCAGAAAATATGGTATTTTCATCTAATGTCTAATGTTTGGGATAGCTTTTTAATGATATATGAGATAGAATGAGTTCCATTGTCTGAGTCAAGATTTTCTATTAGTCTAAACCTGGGTACTATATTTTCAATTACAGACTTGACTACATTATTGGCTGTTGCATTTGAAAAGGGGATAGCTTTGACCCAGTGAGTGAGATGATCTATTATCACTAGTAAATATTTTAGATGATATATTGGAGGCATTTCTGTGTAATCAACTTGGATGCTTCGGAATGGTCTTAAGCCTGGATTCCTTCCCCCAAGGGATAATCTTTTAATAGCTTGTTTGTTAGTTTTCTTACATACTAAGCAACTATCTGTAACTTGTTTGGCTGGGATATAAATTCCTATATACCCACAAACTCTGGAACTGCATCACACATGGTCTGGGGTCCCCAGTGGGTTCCTTGATGCAGTTGGAACAAGATTTTCCTCATAAGAGGTTTGGATAACATTTGTTTCTAGTCTGGCAATATCCATTTTCCTTCTGAGTTCTCTTTAGCACCTGTTTTTATTAGTTTTTAGACCAACAAATCCAAATACCATTTTATATTTGATAATGCTCCCTGTATGATTTTATACTAGATAAGCTATATTCCACCTTTATATTAGTGTGCTATTAATGTTAGACTCAATTTTAATAAAACCTTATAGACATATTTATCCAATTTTAATGTCTGACCATAAGGTAATATTTTTATAGACTCTTTTTAATCCTTTATAATTTTTGTTAAATAGCAGGTTAGTGCTTTATGAAAGACCCATGGTGCTTTTAATGTCCAGTTTACAGAAAAATTGGATAATACTTGTTTAACTTTAGCCAATATGTTTACACACAGAATTTCCTTTACAATTAACATTTCAAAACTTGCTTAAACCTTCAAAACAAATTTTTAACCTTTTAATGTAGGTTAAAAATCTATATTCTTATGCCTCCTTATAATCTTTTTACTAAAAGTATAATTTACTTTTCTTACACACCTTGCACATAATCTGTTTCTTCAATAGTTTTACATTTAGAAGGGCTAATTACTTGTAAATTATACAACATTTCTTGCATAAATCCTCTTTTATAACATTTTTTCATGACTTTCACAGACAATCTTTGACATGCCTCAACTTTCTGACTCGTGGTAAACATCCCTTTCTTTAAACAATGAGTTAATTTACTTTAGGGCAAAAATTTGCCACATAAGATTATTTTTACATAAATTCACCCTCCCTTTTTTTTAAGACAGAGTCTCACTCTGTCACCCAGACTGGAGTACAACAGCATGATCTTGGCTCGCTACAACTTCTGCCTCTCCAGTCCAAGTGATTCTCCTGCCTCAGCCTCCCAAGTAGCTGGGACTACAGATGCATGCCACCACACCAAGCTAATTTTTATATTTTTAGTAGAGATGGGGTTTCACCATGTTGGCCAGGATGATCTCAATCTCTTTTTTTTCACTATGAAAAAGCTTTAATGGTGGTGTCTGTACAGCGTGGAGTATGGAAGGGGAAACAGCAGGTGCACACACAGCAGGACAGGCCAGAGGACAGGCTGGGAGTGAATAAAGAGTTCACACCGCTTTCCTGCTTTCCCAGCGATTGGGGCTCTAGGCCACCTCCTCCTCGGCTTCCTCCTCGAACTCACCCTCCTCCTCAGCCGTGGCGTCCTGGTACTGCTGGTACTCAGACACCAGGTCGTTCATGTTGCTCTCAGGCTCAGTGAACTCCATCTCATCCATGCCCTCGCCCGTGTACCAGTGCAGGAAGGCCTTGCACCAGAACATGGCCGTGAACTGCTCCGAGATGCTCTTGAACAGCTCCCGGATGGCTCTGCTGTTGCCAATGAAGGTGGCGGACATTTTTAGCCCCCGGGGTGGGATGTCACAGACAGCTGTTTTCACATTGTTGGGGATCCACTCGACAGAGTAGCTGCTGTTCTTATTTTGGACATTAAGCATTTGCTCGTCCACCTCCTTCATGGACATGCGGCCCCTGAACACGGCGGCCACCGTCAGGTAGCGGCCGTGGCGGGGGTCGCAGGCCGCCATCATGTTCTTGGCATCAGACATCTCCTGGGTGAGCTCAGGCACTGTCAGGGCCCGGTACTGCTGGCTGCCCCGGCTGGTCAGCAGGGCAAAGCCAGGCATGAAGAAGTGCTAGCGGGGGAATGGGACCATGTTCACGGCCAGCTTGCGCAGGTCAGCATTGAGCTGGCCTGGGAAGCGCAGGCAGGTGGTGACCCCACTCATGGTGGCAGACATCAGGTGGTTCAGGTCCCCGTAGGTGGGCATCGTCAGCTTGAGGGTTCTGAAGCAGATTTGTAGAGAGCTTCATTATCGATGCAGTAGGTCTCGTCTGTGTTCTCTATGAGCTGGTGGACTGAGAGAGTGGCATTGTAGGGCTCCACCACCATGTCTGACACCTTGGGGGAGGGCACCACACTGAACATGTTCATGGTCCTGTCTGGGTACTCCTCCTGGATCTTGCTGATGAGGAGGGTCCCCATCCCAGACCCAGTCCCCCCACCCAAGGAGTGGGTCAGCTGGACACCCTGCAGGCAGTCACAGCTCTCAGCCTCCTTCCTCACAACGTCCAGCACTGAGTCCACCAGCTCCGCGCCTTCTGTGTAGTGCCCCTTGGCCCAGTTGTTCCCAGCACCACTCTGACCGAAAACAAAGTTGTCTGGCCATAAGATCTGCCAGAAGGGCCCAAAGTGCATGGAGTCCATGGTGCTGGGCTCCAGATCCACGAGGACTGCGAGGGGCACATACTTGCTGCTGGTGGCCTCGTTATAGTACACGTTGATGCACTCCAGCTGCAGGTCGCTGTCCCTGTGGTAGGTGCCCGTGGGATCGATGCCGTGCTCATCGCTGATCACCTCCCAGAACTTGGCGCCGATTTGGTTGGCACTGCCCAGCCTGCAGGTGCACCATCTCCCTCATGACGGCGGCGGCAGCGGGGACGAGGGTAGAAGTACAGAGAAACAGGCAGAGAAGCTGGCGCGCAGACTCAATCTCAATCTCTTGACCTCGTGATTCGCTCACCTTGGCCTCCCTCCGTGCCCACCCCCCTCCTTTTTTATTTTCAACGATGATAACCGTTTTTTTCCAAAGTAAACCTTCTTTATGTCTGTGGACCAGACTGCCTAAGGCCACAAGATTGGACGTTAGGGTAACACATGTTACACTATTAACTTTAGGTAAACTTTACTTTTGTTGAAAACCTCATAAGTTTGGGATTTTAATTATGTGCTAGGTGTAGAGCCTTGGACCTAGATAGAAGTGCAAATAAAGTCTGGCTTATTCTACCATTTATCTCCATGTGTCCTAGGTTTTACCTAGCCGTAAAGCAGGCCAGTTGTACGGCTAAGAAATGGTAGCCTGTTTGGCTATCTGATCAATATCTCTAAGGTCTTGCACTAACCAGTATGACCCATGTGGCTTCTTTACAGGCAGTACTGGAGTGTTATAGAGAGACATATAGGATTCAAGAAACCCATCACAGAGAAGACCTTTAATCATTAATTATAGGTTTTGAATTTACCTTAGCTTTTAAAGGAATAGGGTATTATTTTCTTTTTATTATTTTGCTAGATTTTTAATTTAACTTGAATTGGAGAAATCTGTAATTTCCTTGATTCCCCTTTTTTTGATTTTTTTCATACCTAGGGATGGATATGTTCCTTGTCTGTGGTGGTGAGCATGTTTAGGGAGGGGAGGAATTTTCCCTGATTAATATAGAGGCCTAAGCCAAATTTTAGCATTAAATATCTCTCTAATAGGTTTGTTTCTGCCCCTGGAATTAACAGAAATTTAATATTAGCTGATTCATTTTTACATAGGACTTTTGTTCTTTTTCCCATTTGAAACATTCTCTTTTGAAGTAACCTATTTTTAATTTCAAACATTTGTTTTGTTCTCTTTCTCTCCCTTTGCCTCTGGCTTTCTGTGTTTCTCTCCCCCTCTCTCTCTTCCTTTGACTCTCCCTCTCTTTTTGCCTCTTTCTCTCTCTTGCGCTCTCTCTCTCTGCCTGACTTTCTCTCTCTCTTTGACTCTCTCTCTCTTTCTCTCTCTCTTTCTTTGACTCCCGTTTTGCCTCTCTGTCTCTTTCTCTCTCTCTTTCTCTCTGTTTCTCTGACTCCCTCTTTGCCCCCATCTCTGTATGCCAGAGTCACTTTTATAAGTGTTTTCATTAAGTTCTACCTGAATAACAGGAGTTTCTTAGCGGAGGGATGGTTCTCCTCACACTCTTTGGTGCCTAGCAGGCTCAGTACAAGGCATAATTCAGTTCTTCCTGAGATATGGGACTCTTATTACTAACACACTCTATAAAAAGCTAACAGATCCAATCCACATTTGACCCAAATTTTTGGCCTAAAAATTGAGGGTTTGAGGATTGGGTTTTGAGTCCAGATAAAACAACATTACTTTATTATTTGTTGCTTCTTTTTATTTTCTGTCTTTTCATTACCTTTCTAATATTTTAATATTAGGCCTAGGGGGCCATTGGGAGGAATGTTATTGTTGCCAGCTTTATTGTTTTTACCTCTCACCTGACTTGGAATATATCCCATCTTGATGGTTTTATGGTGAGACTCAATTTCCCTTATTGGAAATTTCTCATCTTTTGGGGTAAGGCTCAATTTCCCCTAATTGAAAATCTTTTGTCTTTTGGGGTAAGGCTCAATTTCCCTTATGGAAAATTTCTCAACTCTTTTTAATCTCCAAGGCACCCCGGCCAAGGAATACTTCACCACCCCGTGGCTTTTTCTTGCCTTAGTATGTTCCAACCAAGGAGTATTTTACCACCACCACAGCTTTTCTTTCCTTGGTCCTGACCACCAAGAAAATACTTCGTCACTTATGTAAAATTTTTTTATCTTGGTCTGTGCACAGAATTACTTGGTTGCCGTAGTATGTGAGGATCCTTTTTCCCAGGTTGCTAGCCAGTTTCTTTCTGCATTGCTGAGAGTCTGGGTTTATTCATTACAACTGGTGGGTCTCAATACCTTACCCCTGAGGCCACTGCAATGAGGCAGCAGGATGTGCCTCCTCATGAGACAGGACCAAAGACCGCCATTCCCACCCCCACCCAGGGAGAATGAGATCCCATACAGGTCACCAAATTGTTATATGTAAATTTTCAGTGCCACAAAAGAAATAGCACTCAAATATAAATTTTGTCAACAAGGCAATTTTTACTTCTATAGAACGGTACGTCTCATGGGTGGATCAATGGCAAGTGTACACCCAAACATGGGAGGAGGAAGGGGTTATTATCCTTAACACAAGTAGCCCCTACTGCTCTGTCATTCCCCTATTGGCTAGGGTTGGACTGCACAGTCTAAGCTAATTCCGATTGGCTATTTTTAAGGAAGCAGTGGTATGAGTCAGAGTGGTGGTGTGAGCAGTTTGACGGGAAGGATGGTTATGGAACAGGTAACTAAAGGTGACTCCGGTCAAAGCAGGTGACCAGTGGAACAGATGTGAACTACTGATTAGAACTAGCAGGAAAGATGTTTACTAAAACTAGGGGTAAGGGGGCGAAGAGAACCAGGAAGTTAAACTTTAAAATGGAGAACAAAGAACAGAGGAGCTGAACATACAGATACATTGGTTCTTTGGAGAGGATCTCAGAATTCATTGTACTTAACAATTTACAGGTTAAAACTTTTGAAGAGGAATTTATTATATCCTACAGGCAGGTACTTTTTAAAGTGCTTTACCCAGATTGTTTTACATATTACCTGAAAGATGAGCCACTAGTCTCAAAATGTTCATAAATAGTAAGAAGAGGCAAATGAGAAAAGAGACAACACAATATAATAAGCATTATGCTGTAGGTAAAGGTGAAGTGATTTGAAAGATGAGTAGACGTGGTTGTCAATGGAAGGATTGGCCTACTATGATTGCTTAGAACCTGGAAGGTGGAGGTTGCAGTGAGCCAAGATCATGCCACTGCACTCCAGCCTGGGCAACAAGAGCAAAAGTCTGTCTCAAAAGGAAAAAAAAAAAAAGCTGGGATCAGGAAATGTTCAGGTTAAGATAAAAGACTGTGGAGATCAAGGTTCCTTTGAAGTCTTATAGTGGCTGCCCTAGAGACAACAGATGACACGTTTTCTATTCAGACCTTTAAAGGGTGCTAGACTTTTACTTAATCTCTTCGGTATAGGGAGGGCCTGGAAGGAAAAGATCTAGATATGTTAATAGAGATTCTTTACAGATGCACATTTTCCTCTGCAAGGGACAGCTTTGCAGGACCATTTCAAAATACAGCATAAAAACATGTTTTGGGGCTAAATATTTTGACTTTCTTGTCAGTTTGGAAAGTAAATCATGATATATAGGGTTAAATAAAACCCATATGATGAGAACTTATGGTTTGTAGGGCATGACTCCCCAGGTCTCTTATACAGGAACTTGGGCAAGATTTTTAAAAATCAGAGTTTAGTCCTCACATTTATGTGTGTTTTCTTTCTTTCTTTCTTTTTTTTTCTTTTTGAGACAGAGTCTCGCTCTGTTGTGCAAGCTGGAGTGTAATGGCATGGTCTTGGCTCACTGCAACCACCACCTCACAAGTTCAAGAGATTCTCCTGCCTCAGCCTCCCAAGAAACTGAGATTACAGGTGCCTGCCACTTCGCTTGGCTAATTTTTTGTATTTTTAGTAGAGACGGGGTTTCATCATGTTGGCCAGGCTGGTCTCAAACTCCTGACCTCGTGATCTGCCTGTTTTGGCCTCCCAAAGTGCTGTGATTACAGGTGTGAGCCACCATATCCAGCCCTTTCTCTTTTTTCATTCTTCTTCTTTTTTTTTATTTTTTATTTTTTTATTTTTGGTCTTGCTCTGTCACCCAGGCTGGAGTGCAGTGAAATAATCATATCTTACTGCAGCCTGGAACTCCTGGCTGAAGCAATTTTCCCACTTCAGGGTCCTGAGTAGTTAGGCATATAGGCACACAGCACCACACCTGGCTAATTAAAAAAAAAAAAAAAAAAAAAAAAAAACTGTAGAGACAAGGTCTCTCTCTGTTGCTCAGGCTGGTGTATGTTTATTTTTAAGCTAGGAATGTTCATGGTAGGTTAGAGAAAAGGTAGCATAAACTGGCATTTTGTAGTGCCAATTTGGTAATGACACAAATAGCCCTTTAGAAAATAAAATAGTAACAAATGTTTATTGCATACTTACTGTTTGTTAAGTACCTATTGAGCACTTTACATGAATTGAGTCAATGTAATTTAATTCATACAATAATACTAAGTGGTTACATTTTTACTGTGTCTTATGTATTGTTAGTAATTTCACTTTATAGGTCAGGAAACTCAGGCATGAAGAAGTCTATTAATTAGGGTTCAGTCCTGGAAAAAGGAAACCACTTCAGATTTCTCAAACATAATGCCATTTAGTACAGAGAATTAGATGCTCATAAGTTCTGTAAGGGCTAGAGGAGTACTGTCACATTGGTTTTCTTTTCTTCTTCTTTTTTTTTTGAGATGGAGTTTTGCACTTGTCGCCCAGGCTGGAGTGCAATCGCGCAATCTCGGCTCACTGCAACCTCTGCCTCCCAAGTACAAGTGATTCTCCTGCCTCAGCCTCCTGAGTAGCTGGGATTACAGGTGTCCCCCACCATGCCCAGCTAACTTTTGTATTTTTAGTAGAGATGGGGCTTCATTATATTAGTCAGACTGCTTTCAAACTCCTGACCTCAGGTAATTCATCTACCTCCCAAAGTGCTGGAATTACAGGTGTGACCCACCGTGCCTGGCCTCACATTTTTGTGTTGCTGCCTCTATGGTCCAGGCTGCCCCAAAGGGCAGAAAAGTTCAGAAAACTACTGTTATCACAGCTGCCTTAAATGACTGAGACAGGGACTGGTGGGAAAGAGAGCCAAAACCTAGGGAAAAAACCCACAATAACCTGTTGGGAGCCTTCCTGTGTGAAACCTTGCAGAGCGAGTTTCACAATACGGGAAGGTTAGGACCCAGACACACTGTCTCCTGGAAGGAGGAACTCGAGATCAGATATCCAGGAGAAAAGGAGAACCGGCTTAAAGATAAACTAGAGAAAGAATGCATTCACAAGGAACAATGCTTTAGATGAGCACCCTAAATAATCATTAACCTTTTACGAGCACGTATGGCATTTGTTAATCTTTCACCTTGCATAGTTGTGAGCACATGAGGAAAAGAAGTCTGAAAAATGTATATATACAGAGCTTCTGAAAATAAAGTGGTTGTTGGAGCACTGACTCCTCAACCCTCCTGACCCCATTTGTCTGTCTTCTCTTCTCACTCACTCCCCACTCAGGTTGGAATCCTCTTGCTGGTCGAGAGTTCCCAGGAGTCTGCCACTTTCCAAATTTCAGGAAGTGCGTTCCATTGGCCAAAACACAGGTGAATGCAGAACACAGGAGGCAAGGGCACCTGGGAAATATAGTTCCTTGCCTTAGGGGATGCGGAGAAGGGTGTGGAATGAATGCTTGCTTTTGTTTTCTATTGTTGCCATAAAAAGTTACCACAAACATAATGGTTTAAAACACTACCTACTTATCTCACAGTTCTACAAGTCAAAAGTACAGTGGACTCAGCTGGGAACTCTGCTTAGGATCTCAATAGGCTGTCAGCCAGCTAAAGCTGTGCAGAATAATCTGCTTCTAGGTTTATTCAGGTTGTTGGCAGAACTACTTTCATTCTCAAGGTTTACCTGTGGTCCCTCTCATCCTTCAAGCCAGGAACCATGGGTTGAGTTCTGTCTGTGCTTTGAAAATCTATGAATTGTCTTTCTGCTGCATATATGACTTGTCTTTTGCCTTTAGGGGTTCACATGATTACATTGTAATTACCAGGAAAATCCAGGCTAAGTACTCCATCTTAAGTCCGCTGATTATAACCTTACTCATATTTGCAAAGCCCTTTTGCCACGTAAGTTAACTTACAACCATAAGAGGCACACTAGGAGACAAAGATCGTGGGAGTACAAATTCTGCCCACCACAATCCTCATTGGAAGAAAACTAACAAACAAGAAAGCATTCTGACACAAAAATCTAAAGAATTTGCTCAAGATCATTGATATTCTCAGCTGTATTAATTTTAATAATAATAGTTACTGACCAGGCACAGTGGCTCACGCCTGTATTCCCAACACTTTGGGAGGCTGAGGTGGGTGAATCACGAGGTCAGGAGTTTGAGACCAGCCTGACCAACATGGTGAAACCCCATGTCTACTAAAAACACAACAATTAGCTGGGTGTGGTGGTACATGCCTGTAATCCCAGCTATTCAGAAGGCTGAGGCAGGAGAATGGCTTGAACCCAGGAGTCAGAGGTTGTGGTAAGCCAAGATCGTACCACTGCACTCCAACCTGGGTAACACAGTGAGACTCTGTCTCCAAAATAATAATAATAATAGTTACTATACATCAAGTGTCTACTATAAATCAGGAAACGTACAAGAAACTGTATCTGTTATTATTTTAAGCATTATTTATTTATTTATTTATTTTTATTGCATTTTAGGTTTTGGGGTACATGTGAAAAACATGCAAGGTTGTTGCATAGGTGCATACGTGGCAGTGTGATTTGCTGCCTTCCTCCTCTTCACCTATATCTGGCATTTCTCCCCATGCTATCCCTCCCCGACTCCCCACCCCCCCGGCTGTCCCCGCCATTCCCCCCAACAGACCCCAGTGTATAGTGCTCCCCTCCCTGTGTCCATGTGTTCTCATTGTTCAACACCCTCCTATGAGTGAGAACATGTGGTGTTTGATTTTGTGTTCTTGTGTCAGTTTGCTGAGAATGATGGTTTCCAGGTTCATCCATGTCCCTACAAAGGACGCAAACTCATCGTTTTTGATGGCTGAATAATATTCCATGGTGTATATGTGCCACATTTTTCCTGTCCAGTCTATCATCGATGGGCATTTGGGTTGGTTCCAGGTCTTTGCTATTGTAAACTGTGCTGCAATGAACATTCGTGTGCATGTGTCCTTATAGTAGAACGATTTATAATCCTTTGGATATATGCCCAGTAATGGGATTGCTGGGTCAAATGGAATTTCTATTTCTAGGTCCTTGAGGAATCGCCACACTGTCTTCCACAATGGTTGAACTAGTTTACACTCCCACCAACAGTGTAAAAGTGTTCCTATTTCTCCACATTCTCTCCAGCATCTGTTGTCTCCATATTTTTTAATGATCGCCATTCTAACTGGCGTGAGATGGTATCTCAATGTAGTTTTGATTTGCATTTCTCTAATGACCAGTGATGATGAGCATTTTTTCATATGCTTGTTGGCCTCATGTATGTCTTCTTTTGTAAAGTATCTGTTCATATCCTTCACCCATTTTTGAATGGGCTTGTTTGTTTTTTTCTTGTAAATCTGTTTTAGCTCGTTGTAAATTCTGGATATCAGCCCTTTGTCAGACGGGTAGGCTGCAAAAATTTTTTCCCATTCTGTTGGTTGCCGATTCACTCTATTGACTGTTTCTTTTGCTGTGCAGAAGCTGTGGAGTTTGATTAGGTCCCATTTGTCTATTTTGGCTTTTGTTGCCAATGCTTTTGGTGTTTTGGTCATGAAGTCCTTGCCTACGCCTATGTCCTGAATGGTTTTCCCTAGGTTTCCTTCTAGTGTTTTTATGGTGTTAGGTCTTATGTTTAAGTCTTTAATCCATCTGGAGTCAATTTTAGTGTAAGGTATCAGGAAGGGGTCGAGTTTCTGCTTTCTGCATATGGCTAGACAGTTTTCCCAACACCACTTATTGAACAGGGAATCCTTTCCCCATTGCTTGTTTTTGTCAGGTTTGTCAAAGATCGGGTGGTTGTAGACATGTTGTGTCGCCTCCGAAGCCTCTGTTCTGTTCCATTGGTCTACAGCTCTGTTTTGGTACCAGTACCATGCTGTTTTGATTACTGTAGCCTTGTAGTAGAGTTTGATGTCCGGTAGTGTGATGCCTCCCACTTTGTTCTTTTTGCTTAGAATTGACTTGGCTATGCGGGCTCTCTTTTGGTTCCATATGAAGTTTAAGGTGGTTTTTTCCAGTTCTGTGAAGAAGGTCATTGGTAGCTTGATGGGGATAGCGTTGAATCTGTAAATTACTTTGGGCAGTATGGCCATTTTCACGATATTAATTCTTCCTAACCATGAACATGGAATGTTTCTCCATCTGTTTGTGTCCTCTCTTATTTCGTTGAGCAGTGGTTTGTAGTTCTTGAAGAGGTCCTTTACGTTCCTTGTTAGTTGTATTCCTAGGTATTTTATTCTCTTTGTAGCAATTGTGAATGGCAGTTCGTTCTTGATTTGGCTCTCTTTAAGTCTGTTATTGGTGTATAGGAATGCTTGTGATTTTTGCACATTGATTTTGTATCCTGAGACTTTGCTGAAGTTGCTTATCAGTTTCAGGAGATTTTGGGCTGAGATGATGGGGTCTTCTAGATATACAATCATGTCGTCTGCAAATAGAGACAATTTGACTTCCTCCTTTCTTATTCGAATACCCTTTATTTCTTTTTCTTGCCTGATTGCTCTGGCTAGAACTTCCAGTACTCTATTGAATAGGAGTGGTGAGAGAGGGCATCCTTGTCTAGTGCCTGATTTCAAAGGGAATGCTTCCAGTTTTTGCCCATTCAGTATGATATTGGCTGTCGGTTTGTCATAAATAGCTTTTATTATTTTGAGATATGTCCCGTCTATATCTAGTTTATTGAGAGTTTTTAGCATAAAGGGCTGCTGAATTTTGTCGAAGGCCTTCTCTGCATCAATTGAGATAATCATGTGGTTTTTGTCTTTGGTTCTGTTTATGTGGTGAATTACATTTATAGACTTGCATATATTGAGCCAGCCTTGCATCCCTGGGATGAATCCTACTTGATCATGGTGGATAAGCTTTTTGATGTGCTGTTGCAATTGGCTTGCCAGTATTTTATTGAAGATTTTTGCATCTACGTTCATCATGGATATTGGCCTGTAGTTTTCTTTTCTTGTTGAGTCTCTGCCAGGTTTTGGTATTAGGATGATGTTGGTCTCATAAAATGATTTGGGTAGGATTCCCTCTTTTTGGATTATTTGGAATAGTTTCAGTAGGAATAGTACCAGTTCCTCTTTGTATGTCTGGTAGAATTCGGCTGTGAACCCATCTGGACCTGGGCTTTTTTTGGGTGGTAGGCTCTTAATTGCTGCCTCGACTTCAGACCTTGTTATTGGTCTATTCAGGGTTTCGACTTCTTCCTGGTTTAGGCTTGGGAGGAGGCAACTGTCCAGGAATTTATCCATTTCTTTCAGGTTTTCTAGTTTATGTGCATAGAGTTGTTTGTAATAATCTCTGATGATGGTTTGAATTTCTGTGGAATCTGTGGTGATATCCCCTTTATCATTTTTTATTGCATCTATTTGGTTATTCTCTCTTTTCTTTTTTATTAGTCTGGATTTTTTGTTGATCTTTTCAAAAAACCAGCTCCTGGATTTATTGATTTTTTTGTAGGGTTTTTCGTGTCTCTATCTCCTTCAATTCTGCTTTGATCTTAGTTATTTCTTGTCTTCTGCTAGGTTTTGAGTTTTTTTGATCTTGCTCCTCTAGCTCTTTCAATTTTGACGATAGGGTGTCAATTTTAGATCTCTCCTTTCTTCTCATGTGTGCACTTATTGCTATATATTTTCCTCTAGAGACTGCTTTAAATGTGTCCCAGAGATTCTGGTATGTGGTGTCTTTGTTCTCGTTGGTTTCTCATTATTTATTTTAAAAAGTCAAACAGCAAACTGAGAGACTTCATAGTACTTCATGTAGCACATTATGTGAATTGATTTAAATAACATGGGTAGGTTCTCACTGAAGTGCCTGAGACAATTTAGAACTCAATACATCATTTATTGTTGCTGTTGTGGTTATACATTTTATTTTATTTTATTTATTTTTGAGAGGGAATTTCACTCTTGCTGCCCAGGCTGGAGGGCAATGACATGATCCAGCTCATGGCAACCTCTGCTTCCCGGGATCGCCATTTTAGAGATAACATCACTGTGATTCTGAAAGGTGACCTGACTTGTCCAAGACCGTGTGGCTGATAAGTGACTCAGCAAGGCTTTGAATATAGGTTCAACTTCAAATGTAGAAATAGATGTTAAGTATTTACCTCCATTGTGGAGTGGAGAAAAAAAGAAAGAAAAGAAGTGGAAGATATTTATGTAATGAACTTTATTTATTTTTTATTTTTTTGAGACAGAGTCTTGCTCTGTCACCCAGGCTGGAGTGCAGTGGCTCCATCTCAGCTCACTGCAACCTCTATCTCACGGGTTCAAGCAATTCTCCTGCTTCAGCCTCCCAAGTAGCTGGGATTACAGGTGTGCACCACCACGTCTGACTAATATTTGTATTTTTAGTAAAGGTGGGATTTGGCCATGTTGTCCAGACTAGTCTCAAACTCCTGACCTCAGGTGATCCACCAGCCTCAGTGTCCCAAAGTGCTGGGATTACAGGCATGAGCCGCTGTGTCTGGCCAGCAATAAACTTTATTAATATAATGTGCAGTAAATATCAATTATTACAAATTTTTTTATAGAGATAGTCTCACTATGTTGCCCAGACTGGTCTCCAACTCCTGGGCTCAAGCTTTGTGTCCATCTCAGCCTCCCAAAATGCTAAGATTACAGGTGTGCACCTGTTCTATTATATTACTATTGTTAAAATGAAATACAAGATATCCTAGTACCTTAAACAGACATAACAAAATGCCAGGATTACAGGCGTGTGCCTGGCCTATTATATTACTATTGTTAAAATGACATACAAGATATCCTAGTACCTTAAATAGACATAGTATTCCTAAAGGCTAGTCACTGTTGATTGAATTAATTCCAAATTCCTTATCTGACTGCAACTTACTACCTCCCACTCCCTTCCACACCATCTCTCTTAGCAACCCTATAATTATCTTCAAAATCATGTTCCAGAACAATAAAAATGTGCAGATTAGGATTGTTTTACATTTTTGCTAATGTCCTTAACATCTGACTTAATACAGTAAGTCAGTCTCTCTCTCTCTCTCTCTCTCTCTCACAGTACCTTACCCTATCACCCAGACTTGAGTGCGGTGGTACCATCACAGCTCACTGCACTCCCTAATTCCTGAGCTTAAGTGATCCTCCCATCCTCTCAGCCTCTCGTGTTGCTAGGACAGGCACACATTACCTCATGCAGCTAACGTTTTATTTTTATTTTTGTAGAGAAGTGGGGGTCTCACTTGGTTGCCCATGTTGGTAGTTACATTCTCATATCTGCTTCTGTATTCAATCTGTAGCAATATCACATGTCAGTTTTCCAGAGGCTTCTAGAAAATTCCACTGAACTCTCGTTACTCAGAATTTAAAAAGCATTCATTTTTCTTGTAGCTGTAAGTGACAAGGCAGGCAGCTCTACCCTCGTGACAAATGTGGTGACTCACGCCTGTAATCCCAGCACTTTGGGAGGCCAAGGCAGGTGGATCACCTGAGGTCGAGAGTTCAAGACCAGCCTGACCAACATGGAGAAACCCTGTCTTTACTAAAAATACAAAAAAAAAAAAAAAAGCTGGATGTAGTTGCACATTCCTATAATCCCAGCTACTGGGGAGACTGAGGCAGGAGAAGTTATTAAACCCAGGAGGTGGAGGTTGCAGTGAGCTGAGATCTTGCCATTGCACTCCAGCCTGGGCAACAAGAGTGAAACTCTGTCTCAAAATAAAATAAAGAGGGTGTTATCGACATAATCGGCAGTTATATTTCCTACACTTTCCACACAACAGGCACTCAAGGACCACCTGTTGAGTGAGTTCATGGCATCCAAGTGGGCGGACACCAGAGGCATGGGGCCTCATGAAATCTGAAGACGCTGAGGCTGGCAGGTTCCTGGAACAATTTAGTGAACTCAAGACTATGCTGTGTCTGGGCCTGGTGGATGATGCCTGTAATCCCAGCACTTCGGTAGTCCAAGTCGGGTGAATCACCTGAGGTCAGGAGTTCAAGACCAGACTGGCCAACAGAGAAACCTCGTGTTTACTAAGAATATTAGCTGTGTGTGATGGCGGGTACGTGTAGTCCCAGCTACTTGGAAGGCTGAGGCAGGAGAGTCGCTTGAGCCCAGGAGGGGGAGGTTGCAGTGAGCAGAGAACACAGCACTGCACTCAAGCCTGGGCAACAGGAGCAAAACTCCTTCTTAAAAAAGAAGAAGAAGTACAATGCTCCTGAGTTGGAAAATTTAAGGAGTCATCAAAAAAAGTAAATGAGATAAATATTTTCAAACACTATTAAAAATAATCAAATCGGAAACTACCAGTCGGGGTGAGGGGTTGTTTTTGTAAATAAGGTTTTATTGGTAATAAGTTTCGAAAGTCTAAATCTTAACGCTGTCACTCAAAAGAAAGCCCCGCTCAGACACCAGCATCTGCTGCATGGCGGGAAAGCCCCGGTGGCTGACGGGAAGAAGCGCTCACGGAGGCGAACCTCAGGTACCCCTCAGCCAACTTCTATTTCCTCTAGCGGTTCTTCGCTCCGCCCACTTAGCTGGCTGTGACTGATTGGCTGGACTGCCGCACATTCGCGCTGCCATTAGACCAGAGTCAGCCGGGGGTGGGCGTAGGGAGACCTACTCCGGCAGGTCCCGGCTGGATCACCATTGTTAGAGGCGGCTGCAGATGGAAGTGGTTGTGGAGTTCGCGGCGGTTGGCGCGGTGCTGCTGTAGGTACGTTGGGGCCGGGCGAGTGTCTTGCAAGAGAGGCAGTTGGCGGGGTGGCGTCCCTGGTCGCCTGAGGGCCTGCCCCGGAGGCCTCGGAGCGCCGGGCAGGCCAGGCGTTTGCGAAGAGGCTACGCTGATTGAAAAGCGCCGGCGGGGCGGTCAGACCGGGCCGGGAAGAGGCCCCTGAGAAGGGGATAGGCGCGCGTGCACCGTTTTCGGAGCAGGGCGTCGGTGAAGCGGGAGTGGTGTGCGGCGCGGGTCGTGGCGGGACTGGGGGTGGGGGGCGGGACTCCACTGTGGAGGAAATTGGTCTCGGTGATTTTTGTCCTGAGGAATAAGTAAAAGCTTGCTCTTGTCCAGAATGCTTTTAGAAGTTAACGGATGCAAATCTCCATCTCCAACTTTAGTGTCCTATTGCCAAATGTTCTTGAGTCTTTTTAATCATCTAATGAAGCCAGGTGCCAGCCTGCAACTGGATCCCGCTGGGCAGCCTTGAAATTTGTTACGAAGTAGGGACCGGAGCATCAGTAAAAAAAAAACAAAATTCTGAGTAAAATGCTGAAATCCCATACCTCTGTTGAGCTTGCCGGTGTAGGGATGCTAGAATTTAATGATGAGGACTTCCTTAAGTAGAAGTTCGTTTTTATCTTTTTAAGAGAATTCCATATTATCCTTGCTCCCTAACCAACTTCCTCCAAGTTTGGCCAGCAAGTTTAAGAGAGGAAGCAATAATTATTTTTGCTTTGTTTCTGTTAAAACCCTGCCGCACTTAAGGAAACGGACTTCTCCCTTTCCATGTTCCTGTGTTGAAAATGAAGTTTCTAACCACGTGTTGCTTGCTTTATGACATAATGGCTTTTTCTGCTATGAAAACTTGTGTATGGTTTAATATGTATAGAAGAAGACAGTTGTACCGAATAGTCCGCATTAGAAAAATGATGTCATATTCACTTAGATTATTCTAGACTGCGACTTAATACTGTTTTATTATGATTTTGTCATATTTACTTATAGCCAGTAAATGACCTGCGACATAACTATTTGCAAAACAGATAGGGAAGACCAAGATAGAGATAAGTTATATCACAGGCAAGCAATTGAAAATGCGAAAATGAAGCATCTGAATGAAGGACTAATAACACTGAATTCAGCTTTTGTGAAGTATGCCTTTCTTCTTAGCTTGTTTATTCTGCAGTACGTTTGTAGAAGTGTTGACTCCGACCTTAATCAAATTTACTTCACTCTCAGTCTTATCTGCAGATATGTACATACAGACCACATCCTAAGATTGACTTCTGCTTCGACAGAAATACATGAGCCAGTGCCTTATTGGAAATGATTTGCATGTTTTAAGAACTGGTATACATAGGTACATCTTGAATGTTCTGCTTTCCTTGCCTTACGCCTGTACTTCACCTCAGCCTTCAGTTCCATTGTGTTTCCTTGCTACTTAATATCTTGAAATCTGGTATGAAACTGTTGCATGATCCCTACATCTTTGCTTGTGCATATATCATAGTTCTCTTATAGTGAGTGTGCACAGATCTATTTCATTTGATGTAATCAAAATTTAAATAATATATCGGATAGTTAAAAATAAAATAAAAGTTTAAGTGCACGAGAGTATTAGTTGTCATTGTTGAGTGAGATAATACAAAATACCAAGAATCGTATTCTCTCATTCTATGTCATAGTCTATTTATTTCCCCTCTACCCACCACAGACACTACGGTGACTTATCTCTCTCATTTATTTTATTTTATTTATTTATTTATTTTGAGGCAGAGTTTTGCTCTTTCACTCAGGCTGGAGTGAAGTGGCCTGATCTCAGCTCACTACAACCTCCACCGTCTGAGTTCAAGCGATTCTCCTGCCTCAGCCTCCCGAGTAGCTGGTATTATAGGTGCCTGACTAATGTTTGTATTTTTAGTAGAGACAGGGTTTCACCATGTTGGCCAGACTGGTCTTGAATTCCTGACCTCAGTTGATCCGCCCAGCTCGGCTTCCCAAAGTGCTAGGATGACAGGCAGAGCCACTGCGGCTGGGCTATCTCATATTCTTAGATAATTTAGATACTTATTCTGCATTGCTGCAGTAGACTAGAATAGCTTTTTCATTTTTACCAATCTGGGTGGGACAGATTGGAGTCCACTAGTATCTATAGAGAAATAACTGACTTTTTGGAGGAAAGGGAGATAATATATTGGATTTTTTTTGAACTCCTGATTAAGTTTTTAGGACTATAATGAAATGTTTAGAGAGGTCTTTACTAATGTTAGCCATTAATTAGAGGAACTATATGTATCTACTAACTGTGGTGGTAATTTCCATTAGTATACCTCTGAGGCCTAGTGTGTACAATATGCTGATGTGAAATTGCTTATCGGATAGCCTATCATGGCAAAAGTTGCCTAGGCCTTTTTAGTACTCTTTATTAAGGAGACTGACTTTGGGAGGCTTTTCAGTACTTGTTATTAAGGAGAGAATAACTTTGGGTGGTTTTCCAGGACTTCATTTTTTAAGTAAATATTCATTAAACACCATTTCTTAAAACTACTATAAAAAAGGCATCTCACTGAGGATATAAAAATTATTTGTAGTGGCAAATTTAGATAAGGAAGTAGTAGTTCTCTCTGGTGTGTTTTTTTCAAGAGGTGATCTTTAAACTTGAAAGAGCAGACTAGGGAAAGGTTGATATATGACAATTCTGGTCAGTTTCAAAAGTGAAGGTTAGGTTTATAAGAAGGTTCAGTTGTTAGCTCCAGTTACAGACAAAATACTGTGGGAAAAAAAGATAATGCAATCGTGGTAGTCTGTCTGGCTATATAGAGAATATTTACCCATATTTGACTGAAAATGCGATGAGCCAGAAAAGTTGTATGAGCTACAGAACTGGATCTATGAATGACAGGAAGGCAGACCAGAATACTTTTTGCCTCTTCCCCTTCTTCCCATGTGCAGAAGACTGGCTGTAGGAAATCTAGCTAATTATAAGAACTTCTTTATAACTTGTAGGGAAACTCTTGGAGCTGTGAGTGCTCCCTGTACAATGGTTACCATCCCCTACCATCCAATTAAAATGTTTCCTCCCCACTTCCAAAAAAGTACATATATGAGCTAAATCTTCATCTGCAGTTATAGGAAATGGATATGGCTAAAATTTGTAACTCAAGGAATAGTATGAAAATATTTTAAAATGCTGAGATTTTAAAAACAAGTTGTTAAAGTAATAAAGCAACTGCTTTATTTCATAATGAGCATTTTATACTATTGATAAAACCTGAAGACAGTAATGTCAGCGTTCTAGCATTCAGGTGATGCAGATGCTTCTGGTCTATGAACCACACTTGGCATTACTTAAGAGATTAACTGTCACCTGGCCCAAGTTTTGTCATTTCGTTAGCCACTATGTAACTGTTAAAGCAGCCCTGTCACTTTATAGTAACTTACCTGTTTTGTGTTTGTGATAGAGTTCCTTGAGTCTTAGACCCTCTGTTCAAATGTTGGCTGAAGTCTCTGACTTTGAACAAGCTTAGATTAAATGGTTTTTTTTTCTTAATTTTTACTTTTGAAAAAGACTAACAGTAAAAATTTAGTAGATTTTTTTAAATTTAATGAGAATTGCTCTTTATTTAATGCTTATAATGTATGAAGATACTGTCTTGGAGAACAGCATTGGTAGAGATAAAGATGTTTTATAATGGAGAAACTCAATGAAGCCGAAAAAACCCAACTAAATTAGCATGCACCGTAGCTTCGAACTATAAAAGGAAAAAAGGCTAAGCTAACTTTTAACCACAAAGATATAGGAAATATGCTACTGCTTGGAAAGTAACATTCTGAATAATCTGCAGGTTAAATTACAATGCATCTTAGAAAATATTGGATAAATATCAAATTATATGGTAGAATTTTTCAAAACTTGCAGGCTCAGCTAAAGATGGGCTTAGAGGAAAATTTACAGTTTTAAATGAGAAATTAGAAAAAAAGGTAATAGGCTGGGTGCGCTGGCTCATGCCTGTAATCCCACCACTTTGGGATGCTGAGGTAGAGGATAACTTGAGATCAGGAGTTTGAGACCCGCCCAGGTAACATGACAGGACCCTGTCTCTACAAAAAAAAAGTGTTTCATAAAATTAGCCAGGCTTGGAGGCAGACACTTGTAGTCCTAGCTCCTTGGGAGGCTGAGGCAGATAAGATAACTTGAGCCTAGGATTTTGAGGTTACAGTGAGCTATGTTCATGCCACTGCACTCCAGCTCAGTGACAGAGTGAGACTCTAAAAATAGAAAAGGAGAAAGAGAGACTGAAAAATATCCGAGTTTTTTCCTGAAGCTGGAACAAGAACAGCAAAGCAAATGCAAAGCAAGTGGAAAGAGGAGGGTAGGGCATGGTAGCTCACATTTGTGATCCCAGTGGTTTGGGAGGCCAAGACAGGAGGATTTCTTGAGCCCATGGATTTGAATCCAGCCTGGGCAACATAGTGAGACCCCATCACTATGAAAAAAAATTAGCTGGGTGCTGTAGCATGGACTGGTAGTCCTAGCTACTCTGGAGAATGAGATGGGATAATTACTCAGCCCAAGAGTTGGAGGTTACAGTGAGCTATGATCACGCCCTTTGCATTCTAGCCTGGGCCACAGAGAGAGACCCTGTCTCAAAAAAAAGAAAAGAAAAGAAAATGGGCTGGGTCTGGTGGCTCAGGCATTTTGGGAGGCCAAGGAAGGTGGATAGTTGGAACGCAGAAGTTCAAGACTAGCTTGGGCAATATAGTGAGACCTCATCTCTTTAAAAGGAAAAAAAAAGAATATGGCAGGAAATTATGAAATGGAACACTGTATAATAGCAAGTTAGCAAACTTAAAATACTTTGACGGTCTTTTTTTATCATTTTTGTTTACTTTGACAATCTTGATACATGTTTAATAAAAATGATCAAGAAAAAGAAACACATCACTAATATCAAGAATGAGGCTGGGTGCAGTGGCTCACGCCTGTAATCCCAGCACTTTGGGAGGCCAAGGCAGGAGGATCACCTAAGCTCAGGGGTTCAAGACTAGCCTGGCCAATGTGGTGAAACCTCATCTCTACTAATATATACAAAAATTAGCCAGGCATGGTGGCACATGCCTGTAGTCCCAGCTACTGGAGAGGCTGAGGCGGGAGAATCGCTTGAATCCTGGAGGCAGAGGTTGCAGTGAGCTGAGATCCTACCACTGCCCTTTAGCCTGGGCAACAGAGCAAGACTCTGTCTTTAAAAAAAGAAAAAAGAGGATTTCTCATAGAGAATACTTTGAGAACTTTATGTTGATAAATTTGAAATTGTGCTGAAATGGAAAAATAGGTAAAATTGACACCAAAAAATACAAAAAGCATGCATGGTTGTTGTATGTATTTTCTGTATCTTTTTTTTTCTTTTTTGAGACAGAGTTTCGCTCTTTTGCCCAGGCTGGAGTGCAGTGGTACAATCTCACTTCGCTGCAACCTCCGCCCCCCTCCTTCCCCAGGGTTCAAGTGATTCTCCTGCCTCAGCATCCCAAGGAGCTGAGATTACAGACACCTGCTACCACACGTGGCTAATTTTTGTACTTTTTAGTAGAGATGGGGTTTTGCCATGTTGGTCAGGCTAGTCTTGAACTCCTGACCTTGGGTGATTCACCCTCGTTGGTCTCTCAAAGTGTTGGGATTACAGGCATGTGCCACTGTGCCCAGCATTTTTTTTTTTTTTTTTTTTTTTTTAAACTGGAGATTACGCCTCACTGTTGCCTAGGATAGTTTCGAAGTCCTGGGCTGTTTGAGCCTTGGCTTCCCAGAGTGCTGGGATTACAGGTGTGAGCCGCTGCTCCCAGCTGGTTCTACATCAGTTTTAATTGAAAACCTGTCACTAAGTTAACTCCAGGCCCAGATGGCATTAGTAGTGAATTATTCTAATATTTAAGGAAAAATAACACCATTCACACACAAACTGTTCAGAGACTAGGAAGACTTTGTAGTTTGTATGAGGCCCACAAAAGTTTGATATCAAAACCTGATAAAAGTAGACCCATCTCTCATTAACATTGATATAAAAATTGTAAACATAATGTTAGCCATGTATAGGCCAGGCACAGGCCTATAAAATTGCCTAATCTCAGCATTTTGGGAGGCCAAGGCGGGAGGATTGCTTGAGTCCAAGAATTTAAGACCAGACTGGGCAACATAGTGAGACTCTGTCTTTAAAAAAAAAAAAAAATTGGCTGGGTATGATGGGCACCCCTGATGTCCCTGCTACTTGAAGGATCAAATGAGAGTCTTGTTTGAGTCCAGGAGGTCAAGGCTGTGATAAGCTGTGTTCATGCCTACTTTAGCCTGTCAACAGAGTGAGTCTCTGTCTCTAAAAGAAAATAAAAATTAAGTTTTAAAAATGACAGCATTAGACCAGGCATGATGGCTCACACCTGTAAATCCAGCACTTTGGGAAGCCAAGGAGGGTGGATCACTTGAGGTCAGGAGTTTGAGCCAGCCTGGCCAACATAGTGAAACCCATCTCTACTAAAAATACAAACATTAGCTGGGCATGGTGGTGGGCACCTGCAATCCCAGCTACTCAGAAGGGTTAGCGGGAGTAATGCTTGAACCCAGGAGACGGAGGTTGCAGTGAGCCGAGATTGTGCCAGTGCACTCCAGGCTAGATGACAGAGTGAGACCCTGTCTCAAAAAAAAAAAAAGACACCATTAGAAAAATCTCATACCTATGGCAGTAAAGGAATAGAACAAAAGGCATGAGACATAAACCAAAAAGTAAAAGACAAACAGAAATCAAACTACAGGTGGACCCTGAATTATGGTTTGATACAATTTTTAGTTTATGATGCTGTGGGAAGTAATAGGCATTCTGTAGAATATAAATAAATTATATGAGAAATTCAGTACTTCAGTATAAAATCAACTGGGTTAAATTATTTTGCTCAATTGTAGGCTAATATGAATGTTCTAAACATGTTTAAGGTAGGCTTAGGCTTAGCTATGAAACTTGGTAGGTTAGTTGTACCTGCATTAACTGCATCTGTGACCTAGGATATTTTCAATTTCTGATAGGTTTATTGGGATGTAATACTATTGCAACTCATGCAGCATCTTTATATCAATAGTAATATGAAGGCTAGGTACAGTGGCTCATGTCTGTAATCCTAGCACACCTTGGTAGGCCAAAGATCATTTGAGGCCAGGAGCTTGAGATGAGCTTCAGCACCATAGTAAGACCTTGTCTCTACAAAAAATATTTGAATTAGCTGAGTGTGATGGTGCATACCTGTAGTCCCAGCTCCTTGGTAGGCTGATATGGGAAGATCACTTGAGCCCAAGAGTTCAAGGCTGCAGTGAACTTTGATTTCAGCACTGTGCGTGATGAGAGACCTGTTTCTAAACAAAAACAAACAAGTAATGTCAGGTGTTAAAGGATTAAACAATCCAGTGGAATGGCAGAGATTGTCAGACTGAAGGAAAAAACAGCCTTGGTCTATAGGCTGTTTACAGGAGACAGACTTTGGAATCAAAGATGCAAATAGGCTGAAAGTAAAAGGATAGATGAAGATATAACATGCAAATATAGCAACCATAGTAAAGCTAGCATGCCTATACTGATTTCAGACAAAATGTACTGACGCAATATTGCTGGAGATAAAGAGGGACATTCTATGATGACAAAAGGGTCAGTGCCTCAGGAAGGCATACAAATCATAAACATATATGCACCTAATAAAAGCAGCAAAATGTATTAAGCAACTGTTGACAGAATTGAAGGAAGAAATGCATAATTCAATAATTGGAGAATTCAGTACAACACTATCATAATAGAAAACTGAGGAAATCAGCAAGACGAGACGACTTGAGCAACTCTGTAAATCAATTAGATTTGAGACGTCTTTGAACACTCTACTCAACAACAGCAGAATAGACTTTATTTTCAAGTGTATATAGAACATTCTTTAGTAGTCACACTAGGTCATGAAGCAAACCAACACATTTAAAAGGATTGAAGTTACGAAAAAGAACATTATCTGACCAGTAAATAAAATCAGAAATCAATACTAAAAAGAAACTTGAGAAATTCACAAATATCTTGAAATTAACACTCCTAAATAAGAGCCAAAGAAGAAATCATGAGGTTACTTAGAAAATACTTTGAGATGAATGAAAATGAAGACAAACATACCAAAGGTTTTGGGGGCACAATTACAGCAATTCTTAGGAAACGTATAGTGATAAATGCTATATTAAAAAAGACCTCAAATCAGTAACCTAGACCTTTTAAGAAACTGGAAATCGAAGAGCAAACTAAGCCTAAAGTCAGCAGAATATAGGAAAAAAATAGTGTGGAAATTAATAGAGAATAGACAAAAATAGAAAAGGAAACCATAAGACATTTTTTGAAATGATAACACAATTAAACATTCAACTAAACTTACCTCGATAGAAAAGAAGACTCAATTACTAAAATTAAGAATGAATGAGGGGGCATTACTGCTGACCTTCCAGTAGTTTAATATAGAATAATCCCAATTGTATGATACTCTAAGATGAAACAAATTCCTAAAAAGGCACAAAACTACCAGAACTGACTGAAGAAGAAGAAGAAAACCTGAACATATAACAAGTAAAACAATGGAATTAGGACAAAATGAAAAGCCCCAAATCAGATGATTTTACTGGTAAATTCTGCTAAACATTTAAAGGTGCATTCCTCACCAATTCTTTGAAGAAATAAAAGAGGATGGAGCATTTCTCAAATCTGTAAGGGCAATATTTGGATACCAAAAGCAGACTCCCAACACTATAAGAAAATTGCAGAATGATTTTTTTAATGCATATAGATGTGAAAATCCTCAACCAAATACTAGTAATTTGAAACTAACATAAAAGGATTATACACCATGACCAAGTGAGATTTATCTCAGGAAAGCAAAAGTTTCTCATGTAAGAATCTTTAATGTTATATGCCAGATCAAAGAGAACAAAGCTATATGATGTTTTTAAGAGAGTGAAAAGCATTGATAAAATCCGAGGCCTCTTCATGATAAAAACGTTAAACAAAGTAGGGAAAGTTGGGAACTTTCTTAACTTGATCAAAAGCATCTGTAAAAAACCCACAGCTAATATCATAGTGAAGGATTGGAGGTTTTCCTGCTAATTCAGGAACAAGATGACCCCTCTCAGCATTTGTGTTCAACATTGTACTGGAGGATCTAGTTAGGAAAATGAAGTCAAATATTTTTTCAAATAGTAAAAGCATTGAAATTGGAAAGGAAGAAGTGAAATATTATACACAGATAACCTGATTTAATATGCAGAACATTCTAAGAAATTCACAAAGATAAAAGCCAATTCAACAATGTCGAAGTATGGAAGATCAGTGCACATAAATCTGTTTTGTTTCCATATACTTGCAAAGAGGAATCCAAAACTGAAATTGAGGAAAGCATATATAACAGCATCAAAAAGAAGTACAAAACATATACTCTGAAAACTGCAAAGTGTTATTGAAATAATTTAGGTATCTAAGTAAATGGAAAGATACCCCATGTTCGTCTAACCAGAGGACTCTCATATTTTGCATATTAACCCTTTATCAGATGTATGCTTTGCAAATATTTTCTCCCATTTCATACATTGTCTCTTCATTCTGTTGATTGTTCGCTTCCTGTACAGAAGATTTTTAGTTTCATATGTAATTCCAGTTGTCTGTTTTTGCCTTCGTTCGTTATACTGTTAGGGTCATATCTTAAAAAAAAGTCATAGTACGGACCAACGTCATGGAGATTTTCCCCTATGTTTCCAGTTATGTTACAGGTTTGGGTCTTACTTTTAAGTTTGTTTTCTTTTTCCTCCTTTTTTTTTTTTTTGAGACAGAGTCTTGTTCTGTGGCCCAGGCTGGAATGCAGGGCAAGATCTCAGCTCACGGCATCCTCTGACTCCTGGTTTGAAGTGATTGTTGCGCCTCAGCCTGTTTCTTTATTGAGACAGTGTCTCACTCTGTCACACAGGATAGAGTGCTCAGTCTTGCCTCACTGCAGCCTCTGCCTCCTGGGCTCAAGTGCTACTCCTGTTTTCAGCTTGTCGCAGTAGTTGGGACAAGAGGCACATGACACCATGCCTAATTTAAAAAATTTTTTTCTTTTTAAATTTTTGTAGTGACAAGGTTTCTTTGTATTGCCCAGGGTGGTCTCAAACTCCTGGGCTCAAGGAGTCGTCCTGCTTTGATCTCCCAAAATGCTGGGATTACAGTCATGAGCCACCATACCCAGCCTACGTTTAACTTTGTAGTGATGCATTTAAAGTTCATTTTTATATGTGGTGTGAGATACTGCCTAGTTTATTCTGCATGTAGATATTCTGTTTGCCCAGCGCCATTTATTGAAGCAACTGTTCTTTCCAAGTTGTATGTTTTAGCATTTGGTTGAAAATCAATTTAATATAAATGTGTATATTTTATTTCTGGGTTCTCTATTCTGTTCCATTAGTTATGTGTCTGTTTTTAATCCCAGTACTGTACTGTTTCATTTACTGCAGCTTTGTGGTATATTTTGAAATTGTCTAGTGTGATGCCTCCAGCTTTTATTTTATTTTTATTTTTTGAGACGGAGTTTTGCTCTTGTTGCCCAGGCTGGAGTGCAATGACACGATCTTGGCTCACTGCATCCTCTGCCTCTCAGGTTCAAATGATTCTCCCGCCTCAGCCTCCTAGTAGCTGGAATTACAGGCATGCATCACCACACCCGGCTAATTTTGAATTTTTAGTAGAGACAGGGTTTCTCCATGTTGGTCAGGCTGGTCTCGAGCTCCTGACCTCAGGTGATCTACTCAACTTGGCTCCGAAAGTGCTGAGATTATAGCTGTGAGCTGCTGTGCCCAGCCTGCCCAGCTTTATTAATTTTGTTTAAGATTGCTTTGGCTATTTGGGCTTTTCTGTGGTTTCACATAAATACCCATTTTAGAATTGTATTTTCAATTTATATGAAAAGTGTCATTGGAATTTTTATAGGGATTACATCGTCTCCATAAAGTACTCTGGGTAGTATAATCATTTTAGCAATAATAATTCTTCCAAAACATATGAGGAACTCCACTAAATAAAAAGAAAACAAGTAAGCCAATTAAAAAATGAATTCAGGAGTTTGAGGTTACAGTGAGTTATGATTGTGTGGTTGTATTCCAGCCTGGACCACAGACAGACCCTGTCTCAAAAGAAAATGGGCTGGGTGTTATGGCTCATGCCTGCTATTCCAGTGCTTTGGGAGGCCAAAGCGGGTAGATCACTTAAGCTTAGGAGTTTGAGACCAGCCTGTGTAACATGGCAAAACCCCATCTCTACAGAAAATTAGTCAGTGTGGTGGTGCACACCAGTGGTCTCAGCCACTCAGGAGGCTGAGTTTAGAGGATCGCATGAGCCTGAAGGAGGTGGAAGTTGCAGTGAGCTGAGATCGTGCCACTGCACTGCAACCTGAGTGAAAAAGTGAGACCTCATCTTAAAAAAAAAAACAAGGTCCGGGGGGCGGGGGAGCAAAGGACCAGAAGAGACATTTTTCAAAAGAAGACATACAAATGGCTAAAGTGCACGACATCACTAATATTTGTGGAAGTATAAATTAAAACCACTATGAAATATCACCAAAAATAAAATATAACAAATGTCGGCAAAGATGTAGAGAAAAATGGAACTTTTGCACACAGTTCATGGAAACATGAATTAGTAAAGCTATTATCATTTTTTGGAACTTTTTTTGGAAGTTTCAAAAAAAAATTAAAATGTGATCCAGAAATCTTACTATTGTATGTATACATCTAAAGGATAGTAAATCATTATTTTTAAGAGATACTTACACTCACATGTTTATTGTAGCATTATTCCAGATACAGAATCAACCTGAATGTTTATCAAGGAATGAATGAAGAAAATGTGTTATATGTACATAATGAAACACTATTTTGCCTGTCATTTGCAAGAACATGGATAAACCTGGACATTGTGTTAACTGAAATAATCTAGACACAGACAGATACTGTATGATGTTACTCATTTTTGGAATCTAAAAGAGTTTGACTCATTGAAGGAGGGAGTAGAATGATAATTATACAGGTGAAGGGGGTTGAATAGGTATTGGTCAAAGGATACAGAATTTCAGTTAGGAAAATATGTTTAAGAGATCTGGCTGGGCACAGCAACTCACATCTGTAATCCCAGCACTTTGGGAGGCTGAGGCAGACAGGTCACTTGAGGTCAGGAGTTCAAGACCAGCCTGACCAACATAGAGAAACCCTGTCTCTACTAAAAATACAAAAATAGTTGGGCATGGTGGCACATGGCTGTAATCCCAGCTACTCAGGACGCTAAGGCAGGAGAATCACTTGAACTCAGGAAGTGGAGGTTGCGGTGAGCCCAGATCATGCCATTGCACTCCAGCCTGGGCAACAAGAGGAAATTCCATCTCAAAAAAAATAAAAACTGTGCAAAACCTGGCTATAGTCAGTAGAAGTATGCTGTATACTTGGGGAATTATACAGTGGTAATGTTGTAATTCATAAATAATAACTGCAATCTTAAATGAAGAAAGATAGTAATACTCCCTAAATTGATTACAAATTCAGCACAATCCTTTTGAAAATTGCAGCTGGCTTGGCAGAAATTGATAATTTTTCCTTTCTGCAGAAATTTAAGAGGAGTTGATTTTTTAATATGGTGAGAGTTAGGGATCTAGTTTCATTCTTAAACGTATGTCAATCCAGTTTTTGCAGCACAATTTATTTAAAAAGGTGTGTTTTTTTCACAGCATATGCTCTTGTCAACTTTGTCAAAGATCACTTGACTGTAGATACGTGGCTTTATTTCTGGGTTTTCTGTTCAGTTGATCTGTATGTCTGTTTCTATATGTTACTATGCTGTTTTGATTACCATCAGCTTTGTATTATAGTATTATTAGAAGATAATGCAATATCTTCAGCTTTATTGTTTTTACTTAGGATTGCTTTGGCTATTTGGGCTCTCTGTTGGTTCCATGTGAATTTCAAGATTGTTTTTTGTAATTCAGTGAAGAATGACATTGGTATTTCAATAGTGAATGCATTGAATTTGTAGATTGCTTTGGGCAGTATGGCCATATTAACAATATTAGCTCTCCAAATCAGTAAGCATGAGATATTTTTCCATTTGTGTCAACTAGAATTTCTTTTGTCAGTGTTTTGTAGTTTTTCTTGTATAGGAGGTCTTTGACCTCCTTGGTTAAAATTTTTCCTGAATATTTTATCTTACGTCTTGTAGCTATGGTAAATGGAATTGCCTTCTTGATTTGGCTCTCAGTTTGATTGTTAATGGTGTATAGAAATGCTACAGATTTTTTTTTTCTTTGAGTCAGAGTCTTGCTCTGTTGCCCAGGCTGGAGTGCAGTGGTGCAATCTCAGTTCACTGCAACCTCCACCTCCCAGGTTCAAGCGATTCTCCTGCCTCAGCCTCCCGAGTAGCTGGGACTACAAGCACATGTCACCATGCCCAGCTAATTTTTTGTATTTTTAGTAGAAATGGTTTTTGCCATGTTAGCTAGGATGGTGTCAAACTCCTGACCTTGTGATCCACTCGCCTTGGCCTCCCAAAGTGTTGGGATTACAGGCATGAGCTGCATGTCATCAGCAAACATACTTTGACATCCTGTTTACCTTTTCTTTCTTTCTTGCCTGATTGCTACGGCCAGGATATATAGTAGTATGTTGAACAGGAGTTGTGAAAGTGGGCATCTTTGTTTTGTTCAAGTTTTTAAAGGAGATACTTCAAATAATTCTTGATTTAGTATGATTTTGGCTATGGGATTGTTGTATATGGCCTTATGGCAGCTATTATTTATAGCTATGTTCCTTCCTTTTTTTTTTTTCTTGAGACAGAGTCTCGCTCTGTCACCAAATTGGAGTGCAGTGGCACAATCTCCACTCACTGCAACCTCTGTCTCCCAGGTTCCAGCGATTCTCATGCCTCAGCTTCTTGAGTAGCTGGAATTACAGGCACCTGCCACCATACCTGACTAAATTTTGTATTTTCAGTAGAGACAGAGTTTTGCCATGTTGTGGCCAGGTTGCCCTTGAACTCCTGACTTCAGGTGATCCACCTGCCTTAGCCTCCCAACGTGCTGGCATTACAGGCGTGAGCCACTGCCCTTGGCCTTAGCTATGTTCCTTCTATGCATAGTGTGTATTGTGGGTTTTATCATGAAGGGATACTAAATTTTATGAAATGCTTTTTGTGTATGTATTGAGATGATGATACAGTTTTTGTTTTTAGTTGTGATAAATCACATTTATTGATTTGCATGTGTAGAACCATCCTTGCATCCTTGGTATAAAACCTACTTGATCATGGTTTATGTTGTCGGAGTCACCACCTGTATGAGTCTGTCCTGTAGACCCTGATTCAGCAACAGGTGAATAAGATATACTGACACACAGATATTATGCTTTACCAGTTTGTCTGATGGTCTAGGGGACTTACAGGCACCCTGGAGAGTGCTGTAAACAGTTGCAACCGCCAGCCCTTCCTAGCCAGTAAGATTCTCATTTATTTAGTAAAGTGTGATTGACAAAGGCTTCAGTCAACACCACTAGAGGTTGAAGATACAGGTTCCGGTGCCCAAAGCAAGTAAACACCATTAGTAGGTAATATCTGTGGTTGACCTTCCGCCAGAGGGCCGTCCAGCTCAAAGATTAGTTTTAAGACTATGTGAGTAAACAAGTTAGTTAGGTAAACTCTGCCACATACCCAGCTATTTGCTTTATTTATTAACTAAATGTAAAGGGGATTTAGGTTGCCTTCAGCCAAGAACTATAGAAAAAAACCCTTAGGCCTTCCCAAAGGGTTTAAGACTATATTCGGTAACTTTCTTTAATATTTTTGCCACCACCCTGAGTGAATTGTGAATTCCCACATTTTTTTTTTTTTTTTTTTGAGATAGGTTTTGTTCTTGTTGCCCAGGCTGGAGTATAGTGTAGCAATCTCAGCTGACTGCAGCCTCCACCTCCCAGGTTCAAGTGATCTGCCTCAGCCTCCTGAGTAGCTGGAGTTACAGGCACCTGCCACCATGCCCAGTTAGTTTGTATATTTTTAGTAGAGATGGAGTTTTACCATGTTGCCCAGGCTGGTCTCAAACTCCTGACTTTGTGATCTGCCCACCTCAGCTTCCCAAAGTGCTGGGATTACAGGTGTGAGCCACTGCGCCCAGCCAGTTTATTATCTTTTTTATGTGCTGTTGGATTCAGTTTGCTAGTATGTTGTTTAGGATTGTTTCATCTATTAGGGATATTGATCTGTAGTTTTGTTGTTCTTGTTGTGTCCTTGTTTGGTTTTGATATCAAAGTGATACTAGCTTCTTAGAATGTGTTGAGGAAGAATGCCCTCCTCTTTTTTTGAATAGTTTCAAGAGTATTTGTATTAGTTCATCTATGTATGGTGGAATTCTACTGTGAATCCATGTGGTTCTGGGCTCTTTTATTGTTCGGAGAGTCTTTATTGATTCAGGCTTACTAATTATCTATTCAGGATTTCTGTTTCTTAGTGGTTAAGGCTTGGGACATTGTATGTTTGTAGTAATTTATCCATTTCCCATAGGGTTTCCAGTTTGTCGGTATATAGTTGTTCATAGTAGTCTCTGTTGATGTTTTGTATTTCTGTGGTATCAGCTATAATGTGTCCTTCTTAATTTCTGACTTTGTTTATTTAGATCTTACCTCTTCTTGGTTGGTGTAGCTAGTAGCTTACCAATTTTGTTTAAATTTTCAAAGAACCAACTGTTTTTTGTTTTATTGATACTTCTTTTGGGTCTCTATTTCTTTTCTTTTCTGGGTTATTTTTTATTTTTGAGAAAGTTTTGCTCTTGTTGCCAGACTGGAGTGCAGTGGCACGATCTTGGCTCACTGTAGCCTCCACCTCCTGGGTTCAAGCCATTCTCCTGTCTCGGCCTCCTGAGTAGCTGGGATTATAGGTGCCGACTACCATATCGAGCTAATTTTTGTATTTTTAGTAGAGACATGGTTTTACCATGTTGGCCAGGCTGGTCTTGAACTCTTCACCTCGTGATCTGCCCATCTCAGCCTCCTGAGTAGCTGGGATTATAGGTGCCCACTACCATATCGAGCTAATTTTTGTATTTTTAGTAGAGACATGGTTTTACCATGTTGGCCAGGCTGGTCTTGAACTCTTCACCTCGTGATCTGCCCATCTCAGCCTCCCAAAGTGCTGAGATTACAGGTGTGAGCCATCACACGTGGCCCATATTAATTTTTTCAGTAACTCAGTGATAGTTCAGAAGCATGTTGAATTTTCATATATTTTTATAGTTCCAAAGATTCTGTTGGCATTGATTTCCATTTTTATTCTGCTGTGGTCTGAGAAGATACTTGATATGATACCGATTTTTGTTTTGAGACAGCGTCTCACTCTGTCACCCAGGCTAGAGTGCAGTGGCACGATTTTTGGCTTACTGCAGTCTTGACCTCCTGGGCTCAAGCGATTCTTCCACTTCAGTCTCCCAAGTAGCTGGGACTGCAGGCATGTACCACCATGCTTGGCTGATTTTTGTATTTTTTGTAGAGACAGAATTTTGCCATGTTGCCAGACTGGTGTCAAACTCCTGAGCTCAAGTGATCATCCCACCTCAGCCTCCCAAAGTGCTGGGATTACAGGCTTGTGCCACTATGTCGGCCTGATTTTGGTGTTTTAAAAATTTGTTCATAGCCAGATACAGTGGATCCCCCTGTAATGGTAGCATTTTGGGAGGCTGAGGTATCAGAATTGTTTGATCTAAGGAGTTCAAGACCAGCCTAGTCAATGCAGGGAGACCCTTTCTCAAAAAAAAAAAAAAATGTTGAGTCTTGTTTTGTGGTCTAATGATCTAACTTGGAGAATGTTCCATGTGCTAATGAGAAGAATATATATTCTGCAGATAGAATGTTCTATGAATATGAATGTTAGGTTCATTTGGTTTAAAGTTCAAAATAAGTCCAATATTTGATTTTTCTGTTTCCCTCTGTCTAATGATGTTTGTGGGGAGATGAGTGATTTTCCAGGTTAGCGGATGTTGGGTATAAACCCTACTGCTATCACTGCAGCTGGCTTTTAATTGTTAGTGCCACCTACTGGCCAGGAGGTCAGCCCACATAGCTCATTACAACATGTGACACAAGTGCATCGAGCTCAGGAGTGAGGTGAGTTCTCATGACTTCATGTTATCAGAATTGTCCATACCATGCTGGCTACTGAGGTTGTGAACCTGCTCACCTGCTCACCTGCCTGGTACACTGCTAGTGTGACTGGCATTTGAGAAAACCACCACCCTGAGGCTTTTCATTTTAGAACCGAAGAAATAATAGAGTTTTTGCCACTGAATTTGTCCAGAAGCAAAGTCACATCCTCAAGAAAAAAACTCTTGTCCTAGTGAAAGTACATTTAATGATACCAAGAAGCAAATATGTCTCTGGATGTGCAGAAATAAGCATAACGTTACAGGAAACATAAAAAAGTAAGGTATTATAACACTCCCTCAAAGGAACATAGGAATTCCTTAGCAGTGGATCCTAACCAAAAATAATTGAAATGCTAAAGTGCTCAAAATACTGTTTTTAAAGAAACTTAATGAAATACAAGGGAAATGTGAAAACCAATACAAATAAATTGGAAAGTCAATTTAGGACATGAAGAAGAAATAGATGTCTTTTCATAAAATGAAACAGAACTTTATGGCAATTAAAAATTAATTGAAGAAATTTTGGAATGCATTTGAAAGCCTCAACTGTAGATTAGATAAAGCAGAAGAATCTTTTGAATTAACCTAGTTGACAAAAATAAAGACTATATAAGAAGGAAGAAGGCCTTTGAAAAATACGAGACTGCATAAAGCAGCAGATCTGATGAATTAACATTATTTCCAAAGGAAAAGCAAATATTTAGTGAAACATTTTTAGGAAATAACTAATGAAAACTTCCCTAGTCTAGCAAGAGATTTAGATATCTTAGCCACGGGAGGCCTAATGAGTCTTAGGAAAATAAGTTGCAACATGGGTTTAATGCCATATAGTCATTAAGTTAAGGTGAAGGAGAGAATTATAAAATCAGCAAGAGAAAAGCATCTAATCACCTACAAAAGAAACTTCATTTGATGAACAGTGGACTTGTCAACAGTAATCTTTTGTTTTTCCTTTCTGAGATAGAGTCTCACTCTGTCACCCAGTCTAGAGTGCACTAGTGCAATCTCTGCTCACTGCAGTCTCCGCCTTTCGGGTTCAAGCGATTCTTCTGCCTCAGCCTCCTGAGTAGCTGGAATTACAGGTGTGCATGACCACACTTGGATAATTTTTAGTAGAGATGGGGTTTCATTTTGTTGACCAGGCTAGTCTCGAAATCCTGACCCTGACCTCAAGTGATCCACTCATGTCGGCATCCCAAAGTACTGGGATTACAGGCATGGCCACTGTGCCCAGCCTTTATTTCTTTTTTTGAGACAGAGTCTCACTCTATTGCCCAGGATAGTGTGGAGTGGCACGATCATGGCTCACTGCAACCTCTGCCTCCAGGTTAGAGCATTTCTCATGCTACCACCTCCAGAGTAGCTGGAACTACAAGCATGCATTACCATGGCCAGCTAATTGTTTTATATTTTTAGTAGTGACAGGATTTCCCCATGTTGTCCAGGCTGGTCTTGAACTCCTGGACTCAAGTAATCTGCCCACTTTGGCCTCTCAAGGTGCTGGTATTACAGGCATGAACCACTGGGCCCAACCACATGTAACCTTACAAGTCAGAATGGGATGGGATGAAATTGTCAAAGTGCTGAAATAAAAAAAAAACCTGTGAACAAGGAATTTTGTATCCAACTAGATGAAGCTTCATAAATGAAGGAGAAATAAAGTTTTTCTTACAGAAGCAAATGGTGAGGGAATTTATCACTAGTAGACAGACCCTCCCTGCAAGAAACCTTCAAAGGAATCCTAAACATCTTAAAGAAAGCTCAATATTTGAGCATGGTGGCTCACGCCTGTAATCCCAGCACTTTAGGAGGCTGAGGCAGGTGGATTGCCTGAGGTCAAGAGTTTGAGACTAGCTTGGCTGACATGGTGAAACCCCATCTCTGCTGAAAAAAATACAAAAAATTAACTGGGCATGGTGGTGGGTGCCAGTAATCCCAGCTACTCAGGAGACTAAGGCAGGAGAATTGCTTGAACCTGGGAGGAGGAGGTTCAAGGGCCAATATTTATTATCATGAGGATACCTGGAAGGGTCAGAGCAAGGTGGCTAAATGGAAGCTGTTAGTTCAAGCCACACCATTTTATAAGCCCTCCACCATTTTGCAGAGTGAAACATTCCACAGGGGCTCGGGTCGTGAGAAACATCCTGCCTCATTCTTACCACATTTTGCTGGACAAAGGCCCAAGGAATATTCTTACCACATCCTGCCAGACAAAAGGCCAAAACACCTGACCACAGGAAAATCTTTATCAACATCTTCCCAGGCAGCAAACCATACCACCTAAATCCCTCCCACCTAGACCTATAATTATCCCAGCTTGTAAGCAGCGGTGGGACTGTGGCACTAAGCTGGCCCTGCTACGTGGGTTTGTGCTGACAGTAAACCTGTGTTGCTGTTGAGCTGCCAAATCTCTCTCTGTCTTTAACCCTTGACTTCCTTTCGAAACCTAACAGAAGCCTTCACCTATTATATCCTGCTGCAGGAACACCAGATTTTAACAACTAACTACAAAAAAGAACACTGTTAGAAGAAGCAAAAATCAGGCAAGCAATCACAGTGACTGGTTTTAACTTCATATCCCTGAAAGAGGCACTGAAGAACTTAAGAAGGACAACCTTGAATTGTGGCCACTACCCCACCTCACCGCCTCATCCCCTGGGAGCAGCTGCTGGAGAGAGAATGTTCACTTGAGGGAGGGAGAACACAGTGACTAGGGAACTTGGTATTGAACTCAGTGCTGTCTTGTCATAGCAGAGAGCAAAGTGGTGTTGGGCTCAGCCCACAACTATAAACAAGGGAGTATTTGAACCAGCATTAGCCAGAAGGGAATCACCCATCCCGGTGGTTGGAACTTGAGTTCTGTCAAGACATGCCACCACAGGCTAAAGGGCTCTGGGGTCCTAGGTAAACTTGAAAGGCAGCTGGGACACAAGTACTGCGATTCCTTGGCAAGTCCTGGTGCTAGGCTGGGCTTAGAGCCAGTGGATTAGTACAGCACATAACCTAGAGACAACACCAGCATGTACAGTTAACAGACTACGTGTGTTACCCTTTCCCCAACACCAGGCAGCACAGCTTACCAGCAACAGAAGTGACTCCTCCCTTGTGCTTGAGATGAGGAGAGCAAAGATCTTGTATCTTAGATCTATGGTAACAGCTAAGATGCAAGACAAAGTCCTCTTTACTCTTTGCGTCTTAGGTAACAGCTTGGGTAGAGTCGTGAGGCCCTAGCATTCAGACTACATTTCTAGGACCTGTTGCCTTGAAGTGAAGGACCGAGTCCTGGCAGGATTCATCACTTGCTGACTATAGAGAGCTCCTGGACACTGAATAACCAAAAGTGACACCCCAGAACTGTAGAAATCTGCCTGGATCGTTAGTGAATTGCTGAGATGTGCTGTCTTGCGGTGCAGACACAGAACATTCCCAGGTGTGGTGGCTATGGTGAAAGACTCTGTGCTTTAGCAAAGTAGAGGGGCAATCAGTGGGGACTTTATCTTGCACCTTGGGTACCAGCTCTGCAACAGTAGTGTAGCACATCAGGTGGGCTCTTAGGGTCCCTGAGTATAGACCTAGGCCCTTGGAGAGCATTTCTGTACCTGCCCTGAGCCAAAGGAGAGCTCACTGCACTGAATAGTGAGTCCCAGGCCTCACAGCATCCACCACAGCTGACGGAAGAGTCCTTGGGCTTTAAGTGACCATTGGTGGTAAGCTGGCACAACTTCCTATTTGCTAGTGGTGGCAGTGGCCACCAAGAGAGGCTCCTGTGCCTGTAGAAAGGGAAGAGAAGAGCAGGAAGTACTTTGTTTTGTGGGTTGAGGTTTAGCTGTAATAGAATAGAACACCAGCTAGATTTCTAAGGTTTTTGACTCTAATCACTGGCTCTCAGACAGCATCTCTAGAGCCACCTAGGGCCTGGAGGAACTCACCACTCTGAAGGGAGTGATACAAACCTGGCTTGCTTCCCCACCTGCTGATGATAGAGCCCTAGAGTCTTAAGGTAGTAGCCAGGTAGTGGTTACAAAATGCCTAGGGCAAGACTCAGTGCTGTGCTGGATCTAGGTGTGACCCAGCACAGTCCCAGTGGTAGTGGCCACAGGGGTGCATGTGTCACCCCACTTCTGGCTTCAGGCAGCTCAGCACAGAGAGAGAGAGACTCCATTTGTTTGGGAGAAAGTAAGAGATGAGAACAAAAATGTGCTTTGTAATCCAGGGAATTTTTCCAGATCTTATCCAGGACCACAAAGGCAGTACCTCTCTGACTCTGCCAGAACCACAGCAGTATTGGGCTTGGGTTCCCAAGTCCCTCTGAATATCTGGAATTCCTCCTGAAGAAATATAGGCACAAACAAGCCCAAATTGCAAAGACAACACAAAAATACCCAACTCTTCAATACCCAGGCAGTGATGACACATCAGGACCATCCAGGAAAACATGACCTCAACATACGACCCTAATAAGGTACAAGGGAACAATCCTGAGAAATGGAGATATGTGACCTTTCAGACACAGGATTTTAAAATAGCTGTTTTGAGGAAACTGAAAGAAATTGAAGATAACACAGGGAAGGAATTCTGAATTTTATCAGATAAATTTAAGAAAGATTGAAATAATTTTTAAAAAGCAGAAATTCTGGAACTGACAAATGTGGTTGCCACTCCGAAGGGTGTTATCAGAGACTTTTAGTAGCACAGTTGATCAAAGAGAAGAAAGAATTAGCGTGAAGACAGGCTATTTGAAAATACACAGAGAAGATAAAAAAAAGAATAAAAAATGAAGCACACCTATAATTCCTAGAAAATAACCTCAAAAGGGCAAATTTAAGAGTAATCTAACAGGAGATAGAGAAAGCAGTTGGGGAACAAAGTTTATGAAAAGAGATAATATCAGAGAACTTCCCAACTTAGAGAAAGATATCAACATTCAACTACAACAGGGTTATTGAACACCAGATTTAACTCAAAGAAGACTACCTTAAGACATGTAATAATCACACTCTGAAAGGTCAAGGATAAAGAAAGGAGAGCAGCAAAAGAAAAGGAACAACATGCAATGGAGTTCCAATACATCTGGAGCATACTTTTTCATGGAAACCTTACAGGGCAGGAGAGAATGCCAGGATATATATAAAATGCTGAAGGGAAAACAAACAAACAAAAACCCCACTTTTATCCTAGAATAGTATATCCAGCAAAAAAGTTCTTCAGCATGAGGGAGAAATGAAGACATTACCAGATGAACGAAAGCTGGGGAATTTCATCAACACCAGACTTGTCCCACAAGAAATGCTAAAGGGAGATTTTCAGTTAGATAGAAAAGGATATTAGTGAGCAATAAGATATCATCTGAAGGTACAGGCCAAGAGTGGTGGCTCATGCCTGTAATACCGTTACTTTGGGAAATTGAAGTGGGCAGATCATTTGAGATCAGGAGTTCCAAGACCATCGTGACCAACATGTTGAAACCCCATCTCTACTAAAAACACACAAAAAAAGCCAAGTGTGGTGGCACATGCTTGTAATCTCAGCTGCTCAGGAGGCCGAGGCAGGAGAATTGCTTGAACCCAGGATACAGAGGTTGTAGTAAGCCGAGATTGCACCACTGCACTCCAGCCTGGGTGAAAGAGTCCACAAAAAAAAAAAAAAAAAAAAAAAAATCCCTGTAGTAGCACAGAGAAAAACACAGACTATTTTAAGACTATAATTGTTGAATGTAAACTACTTTGAACCTGTCAAAAATATTAATAACTATAACAGCTTTTCAAGATATACACAGTACAAAAAGAAATAGAAACAACAGAAAGTTAAAAGCAGGGGAATAAAGTATAGAGTTTATATTTTTGCTTATTTGTTTATGCAATCAGTGTTAAATTCTCATCAGTTTGAGAGAATAATGGGTTATAAGATAGTATATACAAGCCTTATGGTAAGCTCAAATTGAAAAACATACAACAGATACACAAAGTGAAAAGAAATTATACCACCAGTGAAAATCACCTTCACTAAAAGGAAGACAGGAAGAAAGGAAAGAAGGAAGACAAGATCACAAAACAACAAAATGGCTGGAGTAACTCTTTAGTTATACATAATAACGTTTAATGTAAATGGACTAAACTCCTCAGTCAAAAGCTGTTGAGTAGTTCAATGGATTAAAAAAAAAAAGACCCTATTATCTGTTGCCTGCAAGAAAAACACTGCACCTATAAAGATATGGAGATACAGATAGACTGAAAATAAAGCATTGGAAAAAGATATGTTATGTCAGTGGAAACCAAAAAGAGTAACAGTGCTACACTTGTATCAGAAAGAAAAAAAAAGATTTCAAGACAAAAACTGTCATAAGAGACAAAGAAGGTGATTATATAATGCTGAAGGGGTCAATTCACCAATGGGCTATAACAATTTAATTATATATGCTGGAGTACCCAGATAGTTAAAGCAAATATTATTCCAGCTAAAAAGAGAGAGACATCAATGCAATCTTAGCTGGAGACTCCAGTTTCAGTATTGGACAGATCAACAGAAAATCAACCAACAACCATCAGACTTAATCTGCACTATATATACAACAAGTGAACCTAATACATATTTACAGTACATTTCATACAACAGCTGCAAAATACACATTCTTGTCAGCACAAGGATTATTCTCAAGGATATACCATAGTTTAGTTTACCAAACAAGTCTTAAAACATTCAAGGCTGGGCATAGTGGCTCACACCTGTAATCCTAGCACTTTGGGAGGCTGAGGCGGGCAGATCACTTTATGTCAGGAGTTTGTGACCAGCCTGGCCAATGTGGTAAAACCACGTGTCTAGTAAAAATAGCCGGGTGTGGTGGCATGCACCTGTAGTCCCAGCTACTCAGGATGCTGAGGCAGGAGAATTGCTTGAACCCAGGAGATGGAGGTTGCAGAGAGCCAATATCATGCCACTGCACTCCAGCCTGGGCAACAGAGCAAGAATCTGTCTAAAAACAAAAAAAAAGAAGAAGAAGAAGAAGAAAAGCTTCAACTAATTTTTGTTGCATGCAGTGTTTTGCTCTGTCACTCAGGCTGTAGTGCAGTGGTGTGATCATGGTTAACCACAGCCTCGATCTCCACAGGATGAAGCAATCCTCCCATCTCAGCCTCCCCAGTAGCTGAGACCACAGGCATGCACCACCACCCGTGGCTATTTTTTAAAATATTTTGTAGAGATGGAGTTTTGCCATGTTGCTTGGGCTGGCCTCAAACTCCTGGGCTCAGGCTAGCCACTTGCCTTGCCCTCCCAAAGTGCTGGGATTATAGGCCTGAACCACCGTGTCCAGCCAACTTAAAATAATTAGCCTAATGATGCATCTTAACTAGAAAAGCAAGAACAAACCAAACACAAAAATAGTAGAAGGAAAGAATAAATATCGTGGCAGAAGAAACAAAAGATCAATGAAATGAAAAGTTAGTTTTTTAAAAGATAAAGCCAACATTTATGTAGACTATGAAAAAGAATACCTCAGAAATTCACAGCATCATTTGTGGCTACTATGAACAACTATAGACCGATAAATTGGAAAATCTAGAGAAAATGGATAATTTCCTGGGCACATACAACCTACCAAGATTGAACCATTAAGGAATCCAAAACCTGAACAGACCAGTAACAAGTAATGTGATCAAAGCCATAATAAAACATCACCCAGCAAAGAAAAGACTGCACCCCAATTGCTTCACTACTGAAGTCTACTGAACATTTAAAGAAGTACTACCAATCCTACTCAAACCATTTTGAAAAATAGATGAGGAGGGAATACTTCCAAACTCATTCCACAAGGCCCCTATTAAGCAGTACAAAAACCAGACAAAGACACATTAAAAAAGAAAAAAAACACTACAGGCCAGTATCTCTGATGAGTATTGATGTAAAAATCCTTAGCAAAATGGTAGAAAACTGAATTTAACAATGCATTAAAAAGATTATTAATAATGACTACTTAGTATTTCACCTAGGTTCAACGTATGCTAGCTATCAGTGTGATACATTACATCAACACAGTGAAGGACAAAAATAGGATCATTTCATTTGATGCTGAAAATGTATTTGATAAAATTCAACATCCCCGCATGATAAAAACCCTGAAAAAACTGGGTATAGATGGAATGTATCTCAACATAATAAAAGCCGTATACGACAGACCACAGTTAATATCATACTGAATGGGGAAAACCTATTAAAAAAAAAATTACAAACCTTCGGTCTAAGATTTGGGACACAAGGATGCCCATTTTTACCACTGTTATTGAACGTAGTACTAGAAGTCCTAGCTAGATGAGTCAGATGAGAAATAAGGGGCATGCAAATTGGAAAGGAAGAAGTCAAATTGTCCTTATTTGCAGATGATAAGATCTTATATTTGGAAAATCCTAAACAATCCACCAAACTAGTAACACTGATACATTGAGTAAACTTACAGTATACAAAATCACCATACAAAATTCAGTAACATTTCTATAGGCTAACAGTGGATGATAGGAAAAAGAAATCAAAATAATCAAACTTTGTGATTATGGCCATTCTTAGAAAAGTAAGTTGGTATCACATTGTAGTTTTGATTTGCATTTCCCTGATCATTAGTGATATTGAGCATTTTTTCATATATTTGTTGACCATTTGTATATCTTCTTTGGAGAATTGTCTGTTCATGTCCTTAGCCAACCTTTTGATGGGTTTTTTGTTTTCTTTAGGTTATTCGGGAACGGGTGGTATTTGGTTACATGAGTAAGTTCTTTAGTGGTGATTTGTGAGATTTTGGTGCACCCATCACCTGAGCACTATACACAACCCAATTTGTAGTCTTTTATCCCTCATCACCCTTTCCCCTGAGTCCCCAAACTTCATTGTATCATTTTTATGCCTTTGTGTCTTCATAGCTTAACCCCGACTTATGAGTGAGAACATGCAATGTTTGATTTTCTACTCTTCAGTTACTTTATTTAGAATAATAGTCTCCAGTTGCATCCAGGTTGCTGCAAATGCCATTAATTCATTTCTTTTTATAGCTGAATAGTATTCCATCATATATATACCACAGTATCTTTATCCACTCAATTAATGGGCATTTGGGCTGGTTCCATATTTCTGCAATTGTGAGTTGTGCTGCTATAAACATGGCTGTGCACGTATCTTTTTCATATAATGACTTCTTTTCCACTGGGTAGATAGCCAATAGTGGGATTGCTGGATCAAATGGTAGTTCTACTTTAAGGAAGTTTTTTAAGGAATCTCCACACTGTTTTCCATGATGGTTGTACTAGTTTACATTCCCACCAGCAGTATAGAAATGTTACATTTCCCCACATCCGGGCCAACATCTATTATTTTTTGACTTTTTATTATGGCTATTCTTACAAAAGTAAGATGGTGTTGCATTGTGGTTTTGATTTGTATTTCCCTGATCATTAGTGATGTTGACAATTTTTTCATATGTTTATTGGCCATTTGTATATCTTCTTTGGAAAATTGCCTGTTCGTGTCCTTAGCCAACTTTTTGATGGGTTGTTTTTTGTTTTGTTTTGTTTTTTGGTGTTTTTCTTGCTAATTTGTTTTGAGTGTCTTGTAGATTCTAGATATTAGTCCTTTGTTGGCTGTATAGGTTGTAAAGATTTTCTCCCACTCTGTGGGTTGTCTTCCTTTTTCTGTGCAAAAGCTCTTTAGTTTAATTAAGTTCCACCTATTCATCTTTGTTTTTGCTGCATTTGCTTTTGGATTCTTGGTTATGAAATCCTTTCTTACCAATGTCTAGAAGGGTTTTTCTGATGTTACCTTCTAGAATTTTTATAGTTTTAGGTCTTAGCTTTAAGTCCTGGATCCATCTTGAGTTGATTTTTGTCTAAGGTGAGAGATGAGAATCCAGTTTCATTTTCCTACATGTGACCTGCCAATGATTCCAACACTATTTGTTGAGTAGGGTGCCCTTTCCCCACTTTATGTTTTTGTTTGCTTTGTCAAAGCTCAATTGGCTTTAAGTATTTGATTTTATTTCTTGGTTTTCTATTCTGTTCCACTGGTCTGTGTGCTTGTTTTTATATCAGTAACATACTGTTTTGGTGACTATGGTCTTATAGTTTGAAATCAGGTAATGTGATGCCTACAGATTTGTTCTTTTCGCTGAGTCTTGCTTTGGATATACAGGCTTTTTTTTTTTTTTTTTGGTTCTATATGAATTTTAGGATTCTTTTTCTAGTTTTGTGAAACAAGATGGTGGTATTTTAGTGGGGATTGCATTGAATTTTTAGACTGCTTTTGGCAGTATGGTCATTTTCACAATATTTATTGACTCTACCCATTCATGAGCGTGGGATATGTTTCCGTTTGTGTCATCTGTGATTTCTTACAGCAGTGTTTTGTAGTTTTCCTTGTAGTGGTGTTTTGATTTCTTGATTAGGTACATTCCTAAGTTTGTGTGTGTATGTGTATGTGTGTTTTTCCCAATGAGTGTAAAAGGTGTTGAGTTCTGGATTTGTTTTTCAGCTTGGTTGCTGCTGGTGTATAAGAGAGCTACAGATTTGTGTACATTTTGTATTTGGAAACTTTGCTGAATTATTTTGTTAGTTTGGAAGCTTTTTGGAGGAATCTTTAGGATTTTTCTAGGTATGCAGTCACATCATCAGCACACAGCGACAGTTTGACTTCTTCTTTATTGATTTGGATGCCCTTTATTGTCTTCTCTTGTCTGATTGCTCTAGAAAGAGAAGTGGTGAGAGTGGGCATCCTTGCCTTGTTCCAGTTCTCAGATGGAGTGCTTTCAACTTTTCCCCATTCAGTATTATGTTGGCTGTGGATTTATCATAGATGGCTTTTATTGCATTAAGGTATGTTCTTTGCACGCCAATTATACTGAGCATTTTAATCATAAAGGGATGCTGGATTTTGTTCAGTCTTTTTTCTGTGTTTATTGAGATGATCATGTGATTTTTGTTTTTAATTCTGTTGATGTGGTGTATCACATTTATTGACTTGCATATGTGAAAACAATCTCTGCATTTCTGTTATGAAACCATGAAAAGATCATGGTGGATTATCTTTTTAATATGTTGTTGGATTCAGTTAGCTAGTATTTTGTTGAGGATTTTTGCATCTATGTTTATCGGGGATATTGGTCTGTAGTTTTCTTTTTTGATTATGTCCTTTCCTGGTTTTGGTATTAGGGTGATACTGGCTTCAAAGAATGATTTAGAGAGGCTTCCCTCTTTCTCTCTTTTGGAATAGAGTCAGGATTGGTACCAGTTCTTCTGTGAATGTCTGGTAGAATTGAGCTGTGAATCTGTCTAGTCCTGAGCTTTTTTTGTTGTTGTTAAAATTTTTTTTTTCTTTTGAGACAGAGTCTTGCTCTGTCACCCAGGCTGGAGTGCAGTGGTGCGATCTCAGCTCACTGCAACCTCTGCCTTCTAGGTTCTAAGCAATTCTCCTGCCTCAGCCTGTGGAGTAGCTGGGATTACAGGCACACGCCACCATGCTTGGCTAATTCTGCTTTTTTAGTAGAGATATGATTTCACCATGTTGGCCAGGCTGGTTTGAACTCTTGACCTCTGGTGATCCACCCACCTTGGTCTCCCAAAGTGCTGGGATTACAGGTGTGAGCCACTGTGCCTGACCTATGTTGGTAATTTTTTAATTACCATTTCAATCTTGCTGCATGTTAACTGGTCTTTCAGGGTATCTAATTCTTCCTGATTTAAGTTAGGAGGATTGTATCTTTCCATGAGTGTATCCATCTCTTCTAGGTTTTCTAGATTATATGCATAAACTATATGCGTATAACCTTATAGCATTCAAGGATAATCATTCAGTTAGCCTTGAATGATTTTTTGTATTTCTGTGGTGTCAGTTGTCGTATCTCCCGTTTTGTTCCTAATTGAGCTTATTTGGTTTTTCTCTCTTCTTTTCTTGGTTAATCTTGCTAATGGTCTATCAGTTTTATTATCCTTTTCAGAGAACCAGCTTTTTGTTTCATTTATCTTTTGTATACTTTTGGTTTCAGTTTCATTTAGCTCTGCTCTGATCTTAGTTGTTTTCTTTCTTCTGTGTTTGAGTTTGGTTTGTCCTTGTTTCTCTGGTTTCTTGAGGTGTGACCTTAAATTGTGCTCTGTCAGATTTTTTGATGTAGGCATTTAGGTCTATGAACTTTCCTCCTGGCACCACCTTTGCTATATCCTAGAGGTTTTGATAGGTTGTGTCTCTGTGTCATTCAATTTGAAGAATTTTCTAATTTCCATCTTGATTTCATTGTTGACCCAATGATAATTCAGGAGCAGGTTATTTCATTTGTATGTATTTGAGTGCTTTTGAAGGTTCCTTTTGGAGTTGATTTCCAGTTTTTTCCCACTGTGGTCTGAGAGCATGCATGATATAATTTCAATTTTATTAGATTTATTGAGGCTTGTTTTGTGGCCTATCATACAGTCTATCTTGGAGAAAGTTCCATGTGCTAATGAATAGAATGTATATTCTCCAGTTGTTGGGTAGAATGTCCTGTAAATATATGTTAAGTTCATTTGTTCCAGGGTATAGTTTAAATCCATTGTTTCTTCGTTGACTTTCTATCTTAATGACCTGTCTGAGTGCTGTCAGTGGAGTATTGAAGTCCCCCACTTTTATTATGTTGCTATCTCATTTCTTAAGTTTAGTAATCGTTTTATCAATTTGAGAGCTCTAGTGTTAGGTGCATGTATATTTAGGATTGTGATACTTTTCTGTTGGACAGTGCCTTTTATCATTATATAATGTCCTTCTTTGTCTTTTTTTTTTTTTTTTTGAGACGGACTCTTGCTCTGTCACCAGGCTGGAGTGCAGTAGCGCAGTCTAGGCTCACTGCAACCTCCGCCTGCTGGGTTCAAGCAATTCTTCTGCCTCAGCCTCCCGAGTAGCTGGGACCACAGGCACGTGCCACCACACCCGGCTAATTTTTTTGTATTTTTAGTAGAGACAGTGTTTCACCGTGTTGGCCAGGATGGTCTCGATCTCTTTACCTTGTGATCCTCCCACCTCGGCCTCCCAAAGTGCTGGGATTACAGGCATGAGCCACCGCGCCCTGCCCTTTCTTTGTCTTTTTTAAGTGTTGTTGCTTTATCTGATATAATAATAGCTACTCCTGCTCACTTTTGATGTCCATTTGCACAGAATGTCTTTTTCTACCCCTTTACCATAAGCTTAAGTGAGTCCTTATGTGTTAGGTGAGTCTCTTCAAGGCAGCAGATGGTTGGTGAATTCTTACCCATTCTGCAATTCTGTGTATTTTAAGTGGAGCATTTAATGTTAGTGATATGGTTTGGCTATGTCCCTACCCAAATCTCAACTTGAATTTTATCTCCCAGAATTCCCATGTATTATGGGAGGGACCCAGGGGGAGCTCCCTGAATCATGGGGGCTGGTCTTTTTCATGCTGTTCTCGTAATAGTGAGTAAGTCTTGTGAGATCTGATGGGTTCATCACAGGTTTCTGCTTTTGCTTCTTCCACATTTTTCTTCTGCCATTGCCATGTCATAAGTACCTTTTGCTTCCCACGGGTTCTGAGACCTCCCCAGCCAGGTGGAACTGTTAATTCCAGTTAAACCTCTTTTTCATCCCAGTCTCAGGTATGCCTTTATCAGCACCATGAAAACAGACTGATACAGTATTGGGTTGTGAGGTACTATTCCATTCATCATGCTATTTGTTGCCTTTATACCGTGGCTTTTTTGTTTATTGTATTTTTGCTTTATAGGTCCTGTGAGATTTATGCTTTAAAAAAGTTCTGTTTTGATGTGTTTCCAAGATTTGTTTCAAGATTTAGAAAGCTCCTTAAAGCAGTTCTTACAGAGCTAGCTTGGTCGTGGTGAATACTCTCAGCATTCGTTTGTCTGAAAAAGACTGTATCTTTTCTTAACCTATGAAGCTTAGTTTCATTGGATACAAAACTCTTGACTGATAATTGTTGTGTTAAGGAGGCTGAAGATAGGGCCCCAATGCCATCTAGCTTGTAGGATTTCTAATGACAAATCTGCTGTTTATCTGATATTTTTTCCTTTATAGATTTTTTCCTTACAGCTCATAAGATTCTTTCCTTTGTTTTAACTTTAGATAACGTGATGGCATTGTGCCTAGGTAGGTGATGACCTTTTTGCAATGAATTTCCCAGGTGATCTTTGAGCTTCTTGTATTTAGATGTGTAGATCTTTAACAAGGTCCGGGAAGTTTTTCTTGATTATTCCCCCAAGTAGACATTTTCTAAACTTTTAGGCATTCTATTCAGGAATGCTGATCATTCTTAGGTTTGGTTGTTTAACATAATCCCAGACTTCTTGGAGCATATTTTCTTATGCTTTCTTCTTTGTCTTCGTTGTCCTTGGGTTAAATCGAAAACCTTGTCTTCAAGCTCTAAAGTTTTTTTCTTGTTCGATTTGATTGCTGAGACTTTCCAGAGTATTTTGCATTTGTATAAATGTGTTCATTATTTCCTGAAGTTTTTTTATTTTATTTATTTATTTAGAGATGGAGTTTTGCTCTTGTTGCCCAGGCTGGAGTATAATGGCACAATCTCGGCTCACTGCAACCTCTGCCTCTCGGGTTCAAGTGATTCTCCTGCCTCAGCCTCTTGAGTAGCTAGGATTACAAGCATGTGCCACCACACCTGGCTAGTTTTGTATTTTTAGTAGAGACGAGGTTTCTCCCTGTTGGTCAGGCTGGAGAAACTGCTGGAGAAACTGACCTTGTTGGTCACTTCATTTCTCGAACTCTCGACCTCAGGTGATCAGCCCACCTTGGCCTCCCAAAGTGCTGGGATTACAGTCGCTAGCCACTGTGCCTGGCCAATTGTTTTTTATTTATGATACCTATTTTACTGAAGATTTCTCCCCTTATTTCTTGAATGATTTTTTTGATTTCCTTAAATTGGGCTTTGCCTTTCTCTGGTGTCTCTTGATTAGCTTAATAACTGACTATCTGAATTCTTTTTCCAGTAAATCAGGGATTTCTTGGTTTGGGTCCATGGCTGGTGAGCTGGTGTGATTTTTTTTTGGAGACGGGGGGTGGGGAGGGCATGTTAAGGAACCTTGTTTTGTCATATTACCAGAGTTGGTTTTCTGGTTCCTTCCCTTTTGGGTAGGCTCCGTCAGAGGAAAAATCTAGGGATCAAGGCTGTTGTAGATTCTTTTGTCCCACAGAGTATTGCCTTGATGTAGTACTCTTCCCCCTTTTCCTAGGAATGTGGCTTTCTGAGAGCCGAGCTGTAGTGATTGGTCATCTGTCTTTAAGATTAAATACCTACTAGCTAACCAAAGAAGTGAAAGATAACAATGAGGACTGTAAAACACTGACAAAGGCCAGGCAGAGTGTCTCACTCCTGTAATCTCAGCACTTTGAGAGGCCAAGGCAGGTGGATCATGAGGGCAGGAGTTTGAGACATGATGAAACCCTGTCTCTACTAAAAATACAAAAATTAGCTGGGCGTGGTGGTACACACCTGTAATCCCAGCTGCTCAGGAGGCTGAGGCAGAAGAATGGCTTGAACCTGGGAGGCGGAGGTTGCATTGAGCCAAGATCATGCCACTGCACTCTAGACTCCGGCCTGGGTGACAGAGCAAGACTCCGTCTCAGAGAGAAAAAAAAAAAACAACACTGATGAAAGAATTTGGAGAGTACACAAAAAAATCTTTATACTACTTAAAGCCATCTGCATATTCAGTGCAGTCCCTATCAAAATATCAATGGCATTCTTCACAGAAATAGACAAAACAATTCTAAAATTAGTATGCAACCACAGAAGACCAAGGATAGCTAAAACTGTTCTGAACAAAAAGGACAAAACTGGAGGAATCACACTACCTTACTTGAAGTTAAATACTACAGAGCTATAGTACCCAAAACAGCATGATACTAGCATAAAAACAGGCAGAACAGTAGAACAGAATCGGTTTCCCAGAAATAAATCCATATACCTATTGTAGGTGAACTCATGTTTGACAAAGGTGCCAAGAACAAATATTTGCAAGAAGACAGTCATCAATAAATAGTGCTGGGAAAACCGGATATTCACATACCGAAGAATGAAATTAGATCTCTCTCACTGTATATAAAAAGTCAAAATAGATTAAAGACTTACATCTAAGATCCCCAATCTCTGTAACTGCTGGAAGAAATCATTGTGGAAACTCTCTAGGACATCATTCTGGGCAAAAAAAATATTTATAAGCATTGGTAGCCAAATGATAAATGGACAGATTGGATCACTTCAAGTTAAAAAGCTTCTGCACAGCGAAGGAAACAATCTACAAAGAGACAAGGCACAGAATGGGAGAAAATATTTGCAAACTACATGTTTGACATAGCATAAATAACCAGAATATAAGGAGCTCATACAATTCTGTAGGAAAGAATCTAATCATCCAATTATAAAACGGTAATACCTGAATAGACATTTCTCAAAAGGAAAGATACAAATGCAAAACAGGCATGTGAAAAGCTGCCTAACGTCATTGATCATCAGCAAAATGCAAATGAGAGCTACAGTGAGATATCATCTCACCTCACTTAAAATAGCTTTTATTCAAAAGACAGGTAATATGAAATGCTGATAAGGATGTATAGAAAAGAGAATCCTTATACATTGTTGGTGGGGATGTAAATTTGTACAATTAGTAGGGTGAACAGTTTGGAAGCTCCTTTAAAAAACTAAAAACAGAGCTACCCTGCAGTCCAGCAATTCTGCTGCTGAATATATACCCAAATGAAAGGAAATCAGTATATCAAAAGGATATCTATAATTTCATATTTATTGCAGTACTTCTCACAGTAGCCAGGACTTGGAAACAACCTAAGTGCTCATCAGCAGATGAATGGATAAAGAAAATGTACGTATATACAATAGAATACTATTCACTGTGAAAAAGAATGAGATCTGTTATTTGCAACAACGTGGATGGACCTAGAGGTCGTTATCTTCAGTGAAATAAGCCAGGCACAGAAAGACACACTTAAGTTCTCACTTATTTGTGGGTGGTAAAAATTAAAACATTTGAATTTATGGTGAGAGTAGAAGGATGGTTTCCAGAGGCTGGGAAAGGTATTTGGTGTTGGGGAGGAAGATGGGAATGATTAATGGATATAAAAAGTAGTTAGAATGGGCCAGGCACAGGGGCTCACACCTGTAATACCGGAACTTTGGGAGGCCGACCAGGTAGATGACCAGAGGCCAGGAGTTTGAGACCAGCTTGACCAACATGGCAAAACTGCCTCTCTACTAAAAAATGCAAAAGTTAGCCTGGAATGGTGGTGGTGGGCACCTGTAATCCCAGCTACTTAGGAGGCTGAGGCAGCAGAATCACATGAATCCAGTAGGCAGAGGTTGCAGTGAGCCAAAATCATGCCACAGAACTCCAGCGTGAGTGACAGAGTGAGGCTCTGTCTCAAAAAAAAAAAAAAAAGGAGTTAGAATGAGTGAGAGCTAGTTACCTAACATTCAGTTGCACAGCTGGCTGACTATAGTCATGAATAATTTAGTTGTACATTTAAAAATAACTTAAAGACTGTAATTGGATTGTTTGTAATACAAAGGATAAATGCTTGAGGGGATGGATACCCCATTTACCAAGATGTGATTATTGTGCATCGCATTTCTGTATCATAGTATCTTACGTACCCCATGATTTCATACACCTAGTGTATACCCACCAAAGTTATAAATTAAAGGAAAGCTGGAAATAACTGAAAAAGAAAAAGAAGAACCTCATGGAAATATAAGAATCAGAGGTCATATAAAATAATCACATAAAGGCAGAAGAGAAAGGAATCAAATGGCAATACAATATAATTCTACTATACCACAAAGACAGAAGAAAAGAAGGAAAGATTTATAAAACTAGGTAATAATCAACAATGTGACAGGAACAAAACCTCTCATAGCAATGTTAACATTGAACATGAGCGGATTAAATGCTTCACTTACGAGAGAGATTGATGGAACAGATTTTTAAAACCCATCAACCGAGTATATACTGCTTACCGGTATGGGGATCACTCCGCCAGCGTAGAGACCCCTCCGTGTCTCCGCCATTATGGAGTTAGAGCCCAGATACGTTTCACCCTGGCTGGGGGCAGTTGAGCTAAGGAAAAAGAAGGAAGTGATAGAGGCCTGAGTTTGCAGAAGCCTATTCTTGGTTCACTGATCTAATGGCATGACTGAAGTAATGCCAAGTGTGGTCATTTACGAGATTATTGTCTCCCTTGAAGTTCTTGTTCTGGGCTAGTTTTATGACTCTGTTTACCTGTACTCACAGAAACTTGTGATCATTCACATGTCACTAGAAAATTGCTACCCCCTCAATTTATCGCTTGCTTTGACGTCACTTTCTGTAACTGCAACTATGGATAAGAGGATAAGAATCTTTTGTGACCTTTAGATAAACCTGTATGCTACCCCCTCCCTTGCTTACTGTGTAATTTTCTGTTCCCTCCTGATAAAACTTTTGTAATGGGACCTACGTCAGTCACTGTATGTAAAAACATATATAAGCTCCTGTGCACCAGAAATAAACTGCTGACTTGGGCATTGCCTATCTCAGTCCTCCAGGCCCCATTCTTTCTGTCATTCTTTTCTTCCGCGCACTCTCTCTTCCAGGTATTGGGACCCTCTTGCTGGTCAAGAGACCCCCAGCAGACGTACCGATCTCACGGACCACAACATACCGGAAACACATTTAGACTGAAGGTAAAAGGGTGGAAAAAGATACACTGGGCAGTGGAAACCAAAACTGAGCAGGAGCAGCTATGCATATCTCACATACAATCAGCTTTAAATCAAAAGGAGTAAAGAAAGACAAACATGATCATTATTTAATAATAAAGGGATTAGTTCAACAAGAGGATATAACAATCCTAAATATGCATGCACTCAACACTAGGCTACCCAAATTCCTTAAATATAACTATAGCCAAAGAGATAGACAACTGTACAATAATAGTAGGGAAAAACACCACACTCATACTAGACAGAAATTGAGAATTTGATCCTAAAATTCATATGGAAATTCAGGTGATCCACAGTAGCCAAAACAGTATTTACCAAGCAGAACAAAGCTGAAGGACTTACACATCCTGAATTCCAAACTTCTGTCACAAATGACAGTAATCAAGATAGTGTGGTACAGACTTATACACAAATAGAATAGAATTGTGAACCCAGAAATATACCTTCTCATTTAAAGTCAATTTGTTTTTTATGAGGGTGTCATAAAAAAATCAAGAAAGTAACGGCATTTTAAAATCATGCTGGAACAGTTGGATTTCCACATCTAAAGAATACATAGAGACCCTTATCTCTCACCATATGCAAAACTTAACTGAAAATTAATCCAAAATCTAAATATAAGCACTTACAAAACTTTAAAATTCTTAGGACCTTGGATTAGGCAGTGATGTCTTTGCTAAAAACACAAGTGAATGTGTTTCTAAATCTTTAGAAATTATGCTTTATGAAAATTTTAAACTGTTTTCGAAGCATACCATCAAGGAATAGAAAAGACAATTCAAAAGAATGCAAGGGAAAGCTTGTAAATATTATCTTATAAGGGAATTAATCTAGACTATATTAAGAATTCTTACAGGCCAGTAATAAAAAGGCAAATAATAGTTTATAAATTGTCAAAGAATCTGCATAGTCATTTATCCAAAGAAGATACACAAGCTTCCAAGAAGCACATGAAAAGATGGTCAACATCATTAGCCATCAGGTAAATGCAAATCAAAATGACAGTGAGGCACCACATCACTTGCAACAGGATGAGTATACTAAGACAAACAGATAAGAAGTGTTGGTGAAAAGGTGTTAAAATTGGAACTCTCATCCACTGCTGCTGTGGACGTCAGTTGTTCCAGACATTTTGGGAAACTGCCTGGTAGTTCCTCAAAAGGTTAAATCTAGAGTTATCACATGACTGAATAATTCTGTTTCTAGGTATATAGAGCAAAGAGACATGAAAACAATACATCCACATAAAAACTTTTACATGAATGTTTATATCAGAATTTTTTTTTTTTGAGACAGAGTTTCCTTCTTGTTGCCCAGGCTGGAGTGCAATGGTGGAATCTCCGTTCACTGTAACCTCCACCTCCTGAGTTCAACTGATTCTCCTGCCTCACCCTCCTGAGTAGCTGGGATTACACGTGCCTACCATCATGCCTGGCTAGTTTTTTTTTTTGTATTTTTAGTAGAGACAGGGTTTCACCATGTTGGCCAGGCTGGTCTTGAACTCCAGACCTCAGGTAATTTGCCTACCTCAGCCTCCCAAAGTGTTGGGATTACAGGTGTGAGCCACTGTGCCTGGCCAGAAATCTTGAAACGTAGTCAAGTCCATGCATTTGGGAAGCAGATTGAGATCTTTAAAAAAGAAAGTTATAACGTGCAGTGGCTCGTACCTGTAACCTCAGCACTTTAGGAGGCCAAGGCAAGTGGATCACAGGTCAGGAGTTCAAGACCAGCCTGGCAAACAAGACAAAACCCCATCTCTACTAAAAATGCAAAAATAAGCTGGAGGTGGTAGCATGCTCCTGTAGTCCCAGCTACTTGGGAGGCTGAGGCAGGAGAATTGCTTGAACCTGGGAAGTGGAGGTTGCAGTGAGCCAAGATAGCACCACTGCACTCTAGCCTGGGTGACAGAGCGAGACTCCATCTCAAAAAAAAAAAAAAAAAAAAATTAATGACACCTTAATAATAAATAATAATGTAAATAATAAGTAAAACTAAAATAGCAATACATAAAAGCCAGAAGATGTTAACTCTAATGTAAATTAAGGCTTTAATATGGCATGAATAACTAATGTAAATGAATTAAATTTTGTTGAAGGACAAATTCATTAGGTTTAAAGTATTTTTAAGTATTACAAGAAACATAAATTGATATAAAAATGTTAAAGGTAAGCTGGGCATCGTGGCTCACGCTTCTAATTTTAGTACATTGAGAGGCCGAGGCAGGCGGATCACCTGAGGTCGAGAATTCAAGACCAGCCTGACCAACATGGAGAAATCCCATCTCTACTAAAAAATACAAAATTAACTGGGCGTGGTGGCACGCACCTGTACTCCCAGCTACTCGGGAGGCTGAGGCAGGAGAATCGCATAAACCCGGGAGGTGGAGGTTGCCAAGATTGCACCATTGCACTCCAGCCTGGGCAACAAGAGCAAAACTCCATCTCAAAAAATAAAATGTTAAAGGTGAGGATGGTCAGCATTATTATGTTCAGTAGGATTTACATCATCATAAAACAGATTAAAACTACAGATTAGTTTTATGATTTCAAAATGAAATTAACAGTGAGGATACCACCAAGCAATTATGTATCTGAGGGAAAAATGAAAATAGGTCCTTTCCTCTTTTCCATATGCTAAAATAAATTCTAGATGGATTAAGGACTTAAATTGTAAAAGATCTTTAAAACTTGAGAAAATATAATTTATCTTTTGCAGCATGTGTTACGGGACAGTATTATACCATCTCAAAGATCTGTGAGTTGTGGCTTATGTGACAGCAAAGAATTCAAATTGGCTGAAGAGAGGAGTTCTGGTGATGGTAGGGTTCCCCAGTTAGTTTGGGTCATTGTTTTTTATTCTCTTAGCAAGGAATTCAACTTGAATGAACAGGTTCTATGACAGGCAAACTATGAAGTTAGCAATATTTAACTTGCATCTTTTATTGGCAGTTTTACTTGTCTACCCTAAGCATTCTCATGCAGTGGTTTTCCAGGTGAAATACCTCTCCTCAGTGCTGTAAGTTTAACCAGTTATGAAGTGTGTAATTTTAACAGCCATTTAGTTCATGTTTTTTATGAACTTTGACAGTAATTCACTTTGAGCTGACCCTCTGCATTACTTCTATGTATTGTAATAATTGCACAGCCATGGTATAGCATGATGTCCTTCAATAACTTACATCAGTGAAAGGCTTCTTTACCACCAGTAGGCTTTACTATTTCACATATCATCATGAGGTAGGGAAGGATTTCACAAGGAAGAGAGATCAAACTTTAACCATAAAAGAAAAAAAATTGTTTAATTTGACTATATTAAAATTAGAGCCTAATAAGACACCTGTAACTCATATAACAAAACACTGACAAAGGAATATGGTGTTTTTGTTTTGTTTTTTATGGAATCTCGCTCTGTTGCCCAGGCTAGAGTGCAGTGGAGAGATCTCGGCTCACTGCAACCTCTGCCTTCTGGGTTCAAGCAATTCTTCTGCCTCAGCCTCCCAAGCAGCTGGGACTACTACAGTGGCGTGCCACCACGCATGGCTAATTTTTGTATGTTTGGTAGAGATGGGATTTCACCATATTGGCCAGGCTGGTCTCCAACTCCTGACCTCGTGATCCACCTACCTTGGCCTCCCAAAGTGCTGAGATTACAGGCATGAGCCACTGCACTGGGCCTTTTTTTTTATTTTAAGACAGAGTCTCACTTTTTCATCCAGGCTAGAGTGCAGTGGCGTGATCTCGGCTCATTGCAACCTTCACCTCCCAGGTTCAGCCTCCTGAGTAGCTGAGATTACAGGCATGTGCCACCATGCCCCGCAAATTTTTATAGTTTTGGTAGAGATGGGATTTTGGCCACGTTGGCCAGGGTAGTCTGGAACTCCTGACCTCAGGTGATCACCCACCTCGGCCTCCCAAGGTGCTGGGATTACAGGTGTGAGCCATCACCCGCAGCCGGAATATGGTTTATATGTTAAGTATGCCTTGAAAATGAAAGAGGAAAGATGACCCAAGAAGTTATGAGCAGGAAATAACCAGGAATTTCTACAGACAAGTAAACATAGCTAATAAACATATGAAACGATGCTAGTAATTAGGGAAAGGCAAATTAAGACATGAGATCTAATTCTTTGTCCAAGTAGATTGGCTAAAATCCCATCTGGCAATACCAGGGGTTCAAGAGGACGTGGCTCAGTGGTAACTCTTATACGTTGACTATATAGTTGCAAACTGGTAAAACTATTTCAGAAAGTAATTTGGCTTTCCTGGAAAGTCGAACATGGATACCATATCAGTATCCAGAAAGGCACTCAGGAGATGCTTACACATAGGCACCTTGACACAGAAACTTTCAAAATAGCAGTGTTGTGTCAGAACATCAACAAGAACTGAAGATGTAATCCCAGCACTTTGGGAGACTGAGACAGGAGGATCACTTGAGGCCAGGAGTTTCAGACTAACATGGGCAGCATAGTAAGACCTGGTGTCTACAAAATTTTTTTTATTAAAAATTAGCCAGGTGTGGTGGTGCATGCCTGTAATCCCAGCCTCTTAGGAGGCTGAAGTGGGAGGATTGGTTGGGGCTGCCATGACCCATGCTGCACTCTAGCCTAGGTAACAGACCACTGAGACCCTGTCTCCAAAAAATAAAGGGAACTGGAGGTGACCCAAAGATCTTCACAGATGACCAGATAATAAACAAATTTTGGTATATCTACCCAATGAATTATTATAATACAAAGAGGAACATGAATTATTGCTACACACAGGCACACAGATGAATTTTATACATAGCTAATACAAGTATTAGCTAGTTTGCTCAACAACAAAATTAAACAGTATGCTTGTTTACATATAATATTTATAATGAAACCATAGAAAAAATAATAGAATTATAAACTAAATTTAGGATACATCAGGAGGGAGAAGAGGTGCATGGGGCACCTCTTCTCCATCCTGATGTGGTTTGGAGAAACATAAGTAAATACAAGTTTCTGATTGTATTTTTCTACTTATTTGTTGTGGGTGGTTCAAAGATGTTCACCTTATTATACTTTGTAATTAACACATATACATGTCTTTTGTAGGCATCAAATATAGAGGCATTTTTTTTACTCCAAAGCTTAAACTTTAGCACTTTTTCCTAGTTTGAGCCTTTTCCAAAGGCCTTTAGAAGGACAGTAGTAATAATATGTTCACATGGTTGGACATTTTCATCAGATTTACAATAGTAAGCTATTTTAATTATAGTCATTTAAGACTCCTGTCTCTCTTCACCTTGATTTCTTCTTTGTGTCAGCTGGCGGCAGAGTGGTTTTAGGCATTTCGTTATTGGGGGATTTGTATGGGTTTAGTGGGATGTGTTTGTGATTGGAAGTCATTTCTGGATGTAGGTAATTACAGCCTATCAGCCTGATTGTGTTGGGAATGTGGTCTCTAGTGCTTGGCACCTGGAATACATGAGTATTGGAGAAGGCAGAGTTTGAAATTTATGAAACCAGAATGTAATCAGGAAAAAATTCCCAATTATCTGATGTTTAAAATTTTAAGTATAGGATTTAGTTTTCATGAATTTCCAGTCAAAACAGCACTTTTCTCTTGTCAGAAATAATAAAATGGCACATTCAGTTATAAAATCACCATGTATTTATTTTCTTCTTTTTGATAGGAATCTGGTTTTTTTTTCTTTCTTGAGACAGGGTCTTTCTTTGTCACCCAGGCTGGAGTGCAGTGGTGCAATCACAGATCATGGCAGTGTCAATTCCTGGGCTCAAGTGAACCTCCTGCCTCAGCCCTCTGAGTAGCAGGAACCACAGGCATGTGCCACACCTTATTGAATTCTGCCTTTAAAATAATATAAGAATGTTTTTATTTGTAGGACACAAAACTATAGCAGTGTCTTCAGGCAAAGCTGCTAGTTTTATGCAGCATGATTATCAGTTTTAGCAAATAAATTATTAAACCATGCTAGAGGAAAGATTTGATTTGTTCACTCTCTCTGGAAAATAATACAAAAATTGTATTCATGAAGAGACAATCAAATAATACACAGTCCTATAGGAAAAATAGAATTGTATAGGCATGTTAGGATCTTAATTAATGAAGAGTGTTCTGCTGTTTTTCTGGATTTATTTAGTGTACATATCAGGTTTTTGTTTTTTTGGGTTTTGGTTTTATTTTTGAGGTGTAGTCTTGCTCTGTCTCCTAGGTTGGAGTGCAATGGGGCAATCTCTGCCTCCTGGGTTCAGCAATTCACCTGCCTCAGCCTCACAAGAACCTGGGATTACAGGCATGTGCCGCCACACCTGGCTAATTTTTGTATTTTTAATGGAGACAGGGTTTCACCATGATGGCCAGGCTGGTCTCGAATTCCTGACCTCAAATGATCCTTCCACCTCTGCCTCCCAGAGGCAATTAGAGGCATGAGCCATTGCACCAAGCCACATTTATTTTAGAAACTTGAACATTAGGGAAACTGAAACAGATGCTACTATGTATAGAAAATGGAATGTTTTATACAAAGCATTTTTTTTTGGTTTTTATGAATAAGTGCAATTTAATCTTTAGGTTATTTAAACCATGACTTACCTGGATGGATAAATAAAAAGTGAATGGTTACAGCACTGAGGTGATATAACAAGAAGTGGCTAGATAAAACTGTCAGGCATAGTGTCAAGTAGAGGCTTACTAGCAATACAGATTTTGAATTTATGTAGTTTAAATTTACAGAAACAGTACAAATGATTTCTGTGTTTTCAGTGTCGTGAAAAAGGATATAATTTCCAGTAAAATGATTATTTAAACCTGGAGACGTAGTATCAATGTTATTTTAATATTGCAAATAACTTTAATTCAGTAGTAAATACAACTTTTATTCACTAGCGAAATGCATTTAAATATGATGTCTTAAATTCCAGGATATGAAAGATGGAAAGTCCAGATAGAAGTAAACGGAAGATATTAAAAGCCAAAAAAACGATGCCCCAAAGTTGCCGGAAGCAAGTAGAGATGCTGAATAAGTCAAGGAATGTCGAAGCACTGAAAACAGCAGCAATCGGAAGTAATGTTCTGAGTGGTAATCAGAGTTTCAATCCTAGTGTCATAGCTGGCAAATGTGGACATTCTGAACATGGTACATCCTCATCGGACTCAAATAAAAATTCAATATCAGAGGAAAGTAAAGTATTCTGTCAGAATTGCATGAAACCAGTAGAAGAAATTATTCATTCAGAAACAAAATTGGAACAAGTTGTTTGTTCAGACCAAAATCCAAGTAAAACAACATATTCCCCCAGCAGAGTCTTTATAGAAGAGGCAAAAGATTCACTGAACACTTCTGAAAACCATTCTGAATATCAGACAAATGTTACAGGATCCCTTTTTGAGCATGAAGGGGCTTGTAGTCTAAAGTCCACTTGCTGTCTACCCAGTGTATTGAAGGGTACTGTTCAGATGCCAGAGACTACAGTAACCATTCCCGTGGATGATAAGAGAACTGACCAGAGAGTTTTCCATTTAGAAACAAACTCCAATTCAGAATCACATGATAAAAAGCAAAGTGACAACATTTTATGTTCAGAAGCCTCTGGTTATGTGCTTGTTGAGAAAACACCTAACTTGGTGAATTCAGTCACTTCTCGCAAATATGCTGATGACATTTTGAAAACTGAAGAGTGTAGTAGAACCCGTCCTTCCAGCACTTCAAATTGTGAAAGTGCAGATTCAACATGGGAGTCATCACTTGACACTAATAACAACAGTAAGTATATATTTACGCACATTTTTGAAAAATTAAATTAGTCACTTTTCTTCGAGGTATTTTAAAATCTCAAATATACAAACAAGTAGAGTATATATAGACAGGGAAAGGGTAAATAATAATTTATTTCACAGTATCTTGTTACTGAAATGTTCTTGGTGAGGTGGGGGACAGGTATCCACCATATTAAAGGGGTAGTTAATTATTGCAGAGAAGGACTCAATCACTTTTCCTAGAGTACAGAAAATCAAAAGGTGTTTTATAGCAATTATTTGGTTCATTTTATATACATGTCTTCTGAAGTTTGAAGTTTTATTCATTAGATTAAGAAGAAGGCTGATTGAAAGAGAGTGGGTTTTAAAAATTGTTGGTAACCCTATTTCTCTTTATAGAATTGACCTGTTAATCACATGCCAAGTATAAAATGATAGATAATATATGCACAGATGTGTGTATATGTGTGTATAGAGAAAGAGAAGCACCCCAAATAATAAATGAAGATCTTGGGTTATAACATCATTAAAATAGCAAAAGTGAATTTCATTTGAAGTAGGGCATTTATACTTTGATTGATGAAATAGAAAAAACTGATTTCATAGGATAAATTTTGTGTTCTTGTCTAGGCTACAGAATGATCATTTAACAAGATGAATTTAAAATTGCTTAAAAATAATAACATTATCGTCTATTTAAAATATGTATAATAGGACTGGCTGGGTGCAGTGGCTCATGGCTATAATCACAGCACTTTGGGAGGCCAAGGCAGGAGGATCGCTTGAGCCATCAAGACCAGCCTGGACAACAGATCCAAGACCCTGTCTCTTTTGAAGAAACAAGAAGAAGCCAGGCATGGTGACTCACGCCTGTAATCTTAGCACTTTGGGAGGCCAAGGCAGGTGGATCACCTGAGGTCAGTAGTTGAAGACCAGCCTGGCCAATATGGCAAAACCCCGTCTCTACTAAAAATACAAAAAAATTAGCCAGGCATGGTGGTGGGTGCCTATAATCCCAGCTACTCAGGAGGCTGAGACAGGAGAATTGCTTGAACCCGGGGGATGGAGGTTGCGGTGAGTCATGAGCCGAGATTGCACCACTTCACTCCAGCCTAGGTGACAAGAGCGAGACTCTGTCTCAAAAAAAGAAAAAAGAAAAAAAAAATTATCTATATGGAAAATAATGTAGAACCACTTAAGTAACCATAAACAGAATTAAATGCCATAATTTTTAAGTTTTTGTTGATATATGTGTATTGAATTATTAAGTAAGATTGAAGGGACAGTGTATCTGAGACCAGAACCCTACCTAAGATAACTCATTTTTTTTTAAGGAGTAATTGGTGGATATGTTTTTATGCAATTGAATTTTCTGAAAAATGCTGCCATTGACACATTTTAGTTTTTCCATTTGCTCAGAGGGTCCCTAAATTAGAGAATTTCTTATTCTTTCTCTTTTTTTCCTCCTCAAAACAGGGTCTCACTGTGTTACCCAGGCTGGAGTGCAGTGGTTGAGGTGCTCACTGCCTGCCACCTCAGCCTCCCAGCCTCAAACAATCCTCCCACCTCAGCCTCCTGAGTAGCTGGGACTACAGGGATACCCCACCATACCCAGCTAATTTTAAATTTTTTATAGAGATGAATTTTCACTGTGTTGCCCAGGCTGGTCTTGAACTCCTGGCCTCAAGCCATCCTCCCTCCTTAGCCTCCCAGAGTGCTGGAATTACAGACATGAGCTGCCATAGTGAACCTATTTTCTTCTTTAAAATATCTTTCTTTATAATCTTTCCATCTCCTCAAGGCCATTATCAAAAGAAGAGGATATTTTCAGAAAACAAAGAAAATGTTAAACGCATGAAAACTTCAGAGCAAATTAATGAAAACATTTGTGTGGATTTGGAAAGGCAAACAGCATTCCTGGAACAGGTAAAATATTGGGGCTTAAATAAAACTTTTACTTTTGATTAGCAAAACATGGTAAATTAATTACCTGGTCTCCACAGTGACATAGTACAGAGGACTCTTACTTGATGCAAAGCTGGTGTGTGAAAGCCAAATTATCACAGACTGGGGAGAGAGAAATTATTTATACTACCTAAACAGCTCTGGTTTCTTGAAAATGATCTCATGCAGAGTTACCTAGGGATCATGTGTAGGTAGAGACCTGTTGCAGAAAGAAAATGGGCTTTCAGTCAATAGTATACTCATATTTGTTAGTGAGTCAGACACTTGAGCTTTGTTAAACAATCCAATCTCTTTTATACTAGTCGTGGGGTTCTTAGATCTGCAGCTATATCTGTTTGTAGATCTCACCACAATCCAGAAGACTCAACCTGGAAGTCTGTTGCAAAGTCCGCTGCATTAGGGTTTACTTGCCCTATTTTCCAAACTTAAACGGATATGGTGCATAATCCGACATTTTGCTTTATGGCATCATTAAATAGTCTTCTTGCTTTCATTGTGACCTCATTTTATCTCATTGTACTACAGTCTCAATATGTGTCTGATCAATTATTAGTTGAAGTGTAGTGTTTCAGTTGTAGTAAAATCGCTATACTCAGGATGGGTTTTGATGACCATGTTTTTCTATTTCACTACCACTAGAATGCCACTACTGTAAATCATTACGTAGTAGATAAATGTCTCTCAACTGTAACGGACCAAAATTTCCCAGTCTAAACTACCCTACAAACTTTCAGAAACAGAAACACTACTGCCGCTTTTTAAAACAGACCATTACAATTAGACAGTTACATATGCTATGAATGTATATTCTTCACCTAATAAAGGGAAATCTTTCAGAAACACTTACGCAGAACCAGTTTAAAGGGTAAGTCAACAGTTTTCCCCTATCTTTTGTTTTTCTTCCAAGAAGATCAAAGGAGACACAATAAAAAATAAGTAAGTGTTCTATTGTTGGCAGAGAAAGGGTAATGGAAGTATGGCAAGCACGGATCTAGCCCTAAGGACCATGTTATTCAAGAAGATTGGGGATTCCAGCTGGGTCCTGTGTCCAGTGATTAGTAGCTAAAGTGAGTAGTTCTTTTTGCTTTTTTGAGACAGAGTCTTGCTCTGTTGCCCAGACTGGAGTACAGTGGCACAGTCTAGGCTCACTGCTACTTCCACCTCCTGAGTAGTTGGGACTACAGGTGTGCACTAGCACTCCCCAGCTAATTTTTTGTGTGTATTTTTAGTTGAGACGGGTTTTACCATGTTGGCCAGGCTGGTCTTGAACTACTGACTTCAAGTGATCTGCCTGCCTCGGCCTTCCAAAGTGCTGGGATTACAGGTGTGAGCCACCGCGCTCGACCAGAAGTAAGTTCTAATGTGTGCATAACCATCTCTAAATAGCTAGCTTTTCCTCGCTTCTTGTAATTTTTGTCCAGATTGTTACCTCTCTAAAGCATATCTGTGTATTTATCTTGCCTGAATCTCAATGAGATAGCCCTCCCCCACATTCTGACATTTTTCTCCCCTACTGAAAGAGTCCTAGAGTGATTGTTTCTTAGCCTTTTGAAGTTTCATAAGGATCTTGGCCTAGTTCCAGTTAAATTACTGAAGAGGAAGGGTTTTTCCTTTACCGTCTAAGTTAGTCACTCTACCCACTGTCTTAGAAAGTTGTCAGAGATTGGAGATAAGTTTGTACCTTCTCCAAACTTCAGGCCAGTTTGGTTGCTATCTTCACTTTGAAGCCAGGACTTCAATGTGGTTCCCTGTTAATGGACACATTTCCAGTGGTTAAATAAAAAAAATTATGAGGTATTTGATGGAAGTTATTGTGTCTTCTTTATGAGGAACATTACCATTAAATTAGATCAAGTATATAGTCTAATCAAGAAGAGTTACCCCATGGTGGGTACTTAGTCCAAAATGATCAAATTTAAGGACCTATGTCTATCTGAACCACCAGGAATACTTGTTTAAATTGTAGTTTCTTGAGCTTACTAATAGATGAAGACTGTTGTTTTAGGCTACTGCTTTCTCAGATGTACCTGATAAAAATTATTTATAGTAACTGTAACTATACAACTTTCCAGGCCCCTTTCCAAAACATTGTGTTTGGTGGATCCAGGATGTGGCCTAGGGATTTGTGATTTTAACAACCATCCCATGTGATTGTTCATCATTCGTGGTGTTAGAGAAACACTATACAAAAGTGTCTCCACGTTCAAAACATTTAGATATGTTTCTCCAAGATTCACCTTTTTTTTTTTTTTGAGACAAAAAGTCTTGTTCTGGTGCCCTGGCTGGAGTACATTGGTGCCATCTCCACTCACTGCAACCTCCACCTCCCAGGTTGAAGCGATTCTCCTGCCTCAGCCTCTTGAGTAGCTGGGATTACAGGAATGCGCCACCATGCTGGGCTAATTTTTGTATTTTTAGTAGAGATGGGGTTTAACCATGTTGGTCAGGCTGGTCTCGAACTCCTGACTTTGTGATCTACCCACCTTGACCTCTCAAAGTGCTGGGATTACAGGCGTGAGCCACCAAAGCCCGGCCGGCTTCTTTCAATTTTTAGCACCATGCTCGAACTAGTGAAGGTAACCGACTGTTACTTTTTCAATTTTAACAATAAGAAAGCCACCCCCTAAAAAAATTATGGAAGTAATGGTGATTATCTTGCATATTTCTTTCTTTCATACCAATTCAGTGTTTTTTATTTTATGGAGCTCTTTTTTTGCATATTACCTTATGTTTCTATAAAAATCCTTTGAGTATCACTTGTTCAACATTTATAATATAATCTACTTACTTGTGGAGAAGGAAAATGAAGCCCAGAAATAATGTGACTGACTAAAGGGTCAGAGAGCTTATTAATGGCAGTGTCAAGTCTCACACTTGTGTTCTATGTCTACTACAGACCAACCTACCATTTTCATCAGGCTCTGGTTTTCAGATAAGTAGAGTTCCTTTTTGTGGAATACTAACTTGAAATTATGGTCATTAAAAAAATATAAATGACATATAGTCTTTAAATTGTTTCTATAATGTATAGTATGGAATTCAAGTGAAACTATAGGAAACTAAGGTTAGCATTAATTTCTAACATGTCCAGTGTATGTAAATATTGAGTGTTTTAAGTTTAATATTGAAGTTTTATAAAACTTACTGGTATAGTTGCCTAAACATACAAATATAAATAAAGTATATTTAGTTGGTTACAGTAAATACAGAAAAGAGCAAGGCTATTTGTTAAAAGTAGAAAGTAAAATTGCTTTTAAATTTGAAACGGGGGTATTGTGGTTTTTATTTTAAAATTCTAGGTCAGACATTTGATTCAACAGGAAATGTATAGTTTAAATTACAAACTATTTGATAAGAAACTGGAAGAATTGAACCAACGCGTTGGAAGGACAGAGTGCAGAAGTAAACATGAAGGAATAGCGTATGGACTCTTGGTAAGTTTTCATTTCATTTGAGTCATTTTTGGGGGAATGGGGGGTGTTCTTGCTCTGTTGGCTAGGCTGGAGTATGGTGGCTCACTGCAACCTCTGCCTCCCAAGCTCAAGCAGTCCTCCCACCTCAGTCTCCAGAGTAGCTGGGACTGCAGGTACACACCTCCATGCTAATTTCTGTATTTTTCGTAGAAATGAGGTTTCACCATGTTGCCCAGGCTGCCCTCAAAACTTTTGAGCTCAAACGATCCTCTACCCTCAGCCTCCCAAAGTGCTAGGATTACAAGCGTGAGTCACCACACCTGGCCCATTTCAATCCTTTTAAAAAGCAGAATTTTGTGATATTTTTCATATTATCAAAGGAAAACAAGGGAAGAAACACCTGATTCCTGGCCACTAGCTATAAGAACATATCATAGACAATGTAATTTATTATAGCTTAGCAATATTGCCTTTTGAGAGGTATTCATAGCTTAGGCATTGTGTGTCAGTTGACAGACTTATTATATAGGCAGTTTCATTTCTTTCTGAATTATCCTTTCTTAGAACTTGTACAACCTGTTTCAAGCTTTCAACCGTGCCTGGTGGAAGATTGAGGTTTTTATCTACCTTGTGTTTAACATTATACAAGCATAGGCCAGGCACAATGGCTCACCCCTGTAATCCCAGCACTTTGGGAGGCCAAGGCAGGCAGCTCACCTGAGGTCAGGAGCTCAAAACCAGCCTTACAATGTGGCAAAACCCCATCTCTACTAAAAATACAGAATTAGCTGGGTGTCATGGCATGTGCCTGTAATCCCAGCTACTCAGGAGGCTGAGGCAGGAGAATTGCTTGAACTCGTGAGGCAGAGGTTGCGGTGAGCCGAGATGGTGACATTGCACTCCAGCCTGGGAAACAAGAGAAAACTCTGTCTCAAAAAGAAAATATATAGCCAGGCACAGTGGCTTATGCCTGTAGTCCCAGCTACTCAGGAGGCTGAGGCTAGAGGATCGCTTGAGCACAGGAGTTCTGGGCTGTAGTGCACTATGCCAATAGGGTGTCCGCACTAAGTTCAGCATCAATATGGTGACCTCCTAGGAGCGGGGGACCACCAGGTTGCCTAAGGAGGGATGAACTAGACCAGGTCGGAAACCGAGCAGGTCAAAACTCCCATGCTGATCAGTAGTGAGATCGTGCCTATGAATAGCCACTGCACTCCAGCCTGGGCAACATAGTGAGATCCTGTCTCTTAAAAAAAAAAAAGTTAAAAAAAAAAAAAATTATATATATATATATATATACACACACACATACACACACACACACACACACACACAAGCATGAAATGTGATTTTTGCATATATATCACAATTTCTCATTTGGGTAGATGCCCAAGTCTTACAAAACAACTTGGGCAAATAATTTTCCCTCCATCTCTATATAATATGATATGTAGTACTATGGCTTAGGATTCTTTTTTCTCTTTTTCTTCTAGGCAAAAATAGCAAAACTTAAAAGACGTATTGAAACAGTATTACAGTCTCAAAGGAATTGTTTGAAACCAAACATGTTATCCAGTAATGGAGCCTCTAAGGTTTGTATAAACAGAGAGGAATTTTAATAATCTATTTGACTCACATAAGTGGTTGGATTATAAGAAATGAATATATTTCCAAGCTTGGACAGAAGGTGTAAAGGTAAGTAAGTTTTTACTTAGAATGTTTCCATAAATCTGTCTATGGAGAAGACACCCTTAGGTAGTAAATGCCACTTGTATTTGAAATAAAGACAATAGAAAGACAATTGGTGATTGCCAAGACTATCTTCCCCCACCCTAGTTTTATCATGGAAAGTATCAAATGTATATAACAAAGTTGAAATAATTTCATAATGAATAATTATATACTCAGCACTTAGATTCTGAAAACCGAGCAAGGAGACTTTTTTTTTTTTTTGAGACAAGTTTCATTCTTGCTGCCCAGGCTGCAGTGCAATGGTGCTCATCGCACCTCCACCTCCCTGCCTCCCGTGTTCCAGTGATTCTCCTTTCTCAGTCTCCCAAGTAGCTAGGATTATAGGCATTCGCCAGCACACCTGGCTAATTTTGTATTTTTAGTAGAGAATGGAGTTTTTCCATGTTGGTCAGGCTGGTCTCAAGCCCCCCACCTCAGGTGATCTGCCCACCTCTGCCCTTTAAGTGCTGGGATTACAGGCGTGAGCCACCCCGTCTGGTCAGGAGCTTTCTTTGTAAGAAAGTTTTTACTTGAAAATCCAGTCTTTTGTAGGTATAGGGCCATCCTTTTCATCTTGTATCCGTTTTATAAGTTATCTTTGTAAGGAATTTGTCCATGTTATCTAATTATTGAATTCACTTGTCCTTTTAATGTTTGGAGTTCTACAGTGTACACTGTACATTTCTGATAGGGGTTATAGGCCAGCATTTGTTATACCCAGGTGAGTAAAGGAATGCGCCACACTCTGAGATCTGAGTTACAAGTCCTTTATTGCCGGCGACCAAGAGATAGCTAACGCCCAAAATTCTCTCGGCCCCGAAGAAAGAGTTAGGTGGTTTTCTTATACCCTAGTTTGAAAAGGGAGAGGGAGCCAAGCTAAAGCAATTTTTTCACAGAAGCAGAGCAAGCAAAACTAGTATGAAAGAAGTCAGCAGTACCAGGTGCAGGAGCTTAAGCTGTCCCCAAAGACATACAATTTATAGATATGGGGCTCTGGGTACTTAGCAACAGGGTCTGCTGGTACCGCTTGACTCGGTATCTTACCAGCAAATGCATTCCTGGATGTGCCTGGTGTCATCCTGCCCCAGCCACACACTATAGCTATATCTTAATGGTGGGAAAATAACTATCAGTGAAGAAGCTAAGATGGAGTTTGTCTGGCTTCTTCAATTAAGAATGAGTTGGTAAGGCCAACACAAGGTAGGATAACACAATATGATTTCACTGGATGAATGTTCCACATACAGAATGTTGGTTGTAATATTCTATAAATGTCATATTTCAGTTAATTGTGCCAAGATGGTTGATAGTGATGTTTAGACCTTCTACAGCTGTGGTAGATGGAAAAAAAAATGGTCCCTAAAAGATGTCCATGACCTTATTCCCAGAATTTGTGAATGTTACTTTACATGGTGGAAAGGGTCTTCATAGGTATTATTAAATTAAGTACCCTGATATGATGAGTTAATCCTGGATTATCTGGGTGGGCTCATTTTAATCACAAGGATTGTAACAAAAAAGTAGAAAGAAGGTTAAAAGCAGAAAAAGGAGATGGGATGCTGGAATGAGGTATACTGAGGCTCAAGTCCAGAAATGCAGGCAGCCTCCAGAAGGAAGCCCAGTTCCTTGATTTTAGCATAGTGAAACTGCTCCCAAATTTTAGGCTTCCAAAACTGTGATAAAATAAGTTTGTGTTGTTTTAAGCCATGCAGTTTGTGGTAATTTGTTAAAGTAATTTCAGCAAACTGATAAGAGAATTTGATACCAGGAAGTATGGGGTGCTGCTGTAACCAATACCTAAAAATGCAAAAGTGACTTTAGGGTAATAGGTAGCGAATGGAAGAGTTTCAAGGAACATGCTTTCTAAAAAGCCTAGATTGGCTGGGCACGGTGGCTCACGCCTGTAATCCCAGCACTTTGAGAGGCTGAGGTGGGTGGATCACCTGAGGTCAGAAGTTCGAGACCAGCCTAGCCAACATGGCGAAACCCCATCTCTACTAAAAATAAGAAAATTACCTGGGCGTGGTGGCATGTGCCTGTAGTCCCAGCTACGTGGGAGGCTGAGGCAGGCAAATCACTTGAACCCAGGAGGCAAAGGTTGCAGTGAGCCAAGATCATGCCACTGCACTCCAGCCTGGGAGCTAGAACAAGAGACTCCATCTCAAAAAAAAAAAAAAAAAAGCCCAGATTGCCTTGAACAGACTCTTAATAGAAATTTGGAAGTTAAAGACTGCCCTTGGGGGTTAAAAGGAAATGAGGAGCACAGTGGAGAACACCTACCATGGACTTCATACCTACATCTTCATAAACAAACTTCTGGTAGAAATACAGACATTAAAAGCATTGTTGGTGAGGCCTTAAAAGGAAGTGAGGAACGTGTCCTTGGAAATAGGAGGAAAGGGGATTTGTGTTATATAGTGGCAGGAAGTTTAGTTGCATTATGTCCTACAGTTACATGGAAAGCAGAACTTATAAATGATGAATTTGGATTTTTGTTTGGCTTATGAGATTTGGTTCTTTCTTTTTTATTTTTTTATTTGTGTGTGTGTGTGTGTGTGTGTGGTTTTTTTGATACGGAGTCTTGCTCTGTTGCCCAGGCTGGAATGCAGTGTCATGATCTCGGCTCACTGCAACCTCCACCTCACCGGTTCAAGCGATTCTCCTGCCTTAGCCTTCTGAGTAGCTGGGATTATAGGCATGTGCTACCACACCTGGCTAATTTGTGTATTTTTGGAAGAGATGAGGTTTCACCATATTGGCTAGGCTGGTCTCGAACTCCTGACCTCGTGGTCTGCCTGCCTTGGCCACCAAAGTGTTGGGATTACAGGTGTGAGCCACTGTGCCAGGCCCTATTTTATTTTATTTTTGGAGTCAAAGTCTCACTCTGTTGTCCAGGCTGGAGTGCAGTGGCACAATCTCGGCTCACTGCAACATCTGCCTCCTGGGTTCAATCAATTTTTGTGCCTTAGCCTCCGTAGTAGCTGGGATTACAGGGGCTTATGAGGTTTCTGAGCAAAGTATTGTAGGTTTAGCCTGGTTTCTTCTTACTTCTTATTACAAAAAGTGAGAAAAAAGAAAAACTGAAGAAGAAACTGTTTAGCAGAAAGGACTTGAAGATTCAGGAAATTCTCAGCCTGTCTAGATTGCAGAAGACTCTAGGAGGCTCACTATCAGAAGAGCATGCCCTGGAGAGAAAGTCAAGATTTTGGCTGGATACCCTTTTCCTAGAGCCTTGGAAGGATCAAATGTCTCAGTATTCAGTCATATCGAGGGCTCCTTGAAGACACTAAGCATACAACTCTCTTTCAGCAGGAAGTTCCCCTGTTGAGGTTTAGTGTGTAGCTCCTCACCTCTTCTTGTAAGCTGAGGTTTCAATGACAGTTTACTTTTCAGAGCTCTTACAGTGCTATACTGCTTAGCTTCATTCTTCTGGTTCCACTGGATCTCCCATTTAGTCTCTGCAGGGGTCACCTCAAGCCCCAGTCCTGTTGAGTGGGAGATTTAGGAAAAGTTGGCCTATGGTTGCTACACTGCAGCGGATTGGGCCTGCCATTGCCCCAAATGTCAGATAGGACACAACTGATACTGTTGCTGTGGTGAATTGGGCCCCCGATCCTGCAAGTATGAAACCGGGGGGTTTGCCACTGCTGCTACAGGTTTGGGGCAACGGATGGGTGCCCAGCTTCCAATGCAGATATATGGAGAGTAAAAAGAAAACTTGAGGATACTCAGTGTGGTGCTGCTACTCAGTCATGAATTCCTCAGCCAGTCTGCCTTTTGCTTTACATCTTTCAGAGTTAGGATTATTTCTCAAATTATTTCCAGTTTCATGTTTATTATTTGGAACCAGTAGGGAGGAATTAGTTTGGTTTAACAAAGAAACATCATGGATGGTCCTGGCCTGGATTGATATTCAAAGTTGGGGGCGGGGCGAGGAAGATAAGATACTAATGAATTCTTATTACTGGTGGTTCTCAACAGACTTACAGCTTTATGATACTGATACTCTTAACAATGTTGTAATTAGAGGGGAAGAGCAGGCAAGAGCCTATGCCACCTTGTCCTGGAACTGAAAGGATACCAAATATTTTTTGGTACTACTTTTTTATGTTACTTAAACCTATTTCTATGTATAAAATCTGTTCTCTTAAGATAATAACATTTCAGAATTCTGTCTTTACATAAAGGCATTTTTGTTCATGTTGTCTCTTAGAAAAGTTTTTGAATTGGGCAGTCACTTGATGCTTCTGAATTTATATATGTTTATATATATATATTTTTACAGATACATATTTATAGATGTATACTTATATATTTATAGATATATATATTTACATATATACAAAATGCTGCAAGTTCTCGACCAAAACAGAATACAAAATATTTCAGCTCCAAGTTTTACATACACTCAACTGGAAGAGCAAGTTGGCAATCTGAGTTATTTCTAGTCTTTTAAATTAAAAGTAAAATTTTCGTGGCCGGGCGCGGTGGCTCATGCCTATAATCCCAGCACTTTGGGAGGCCGAGACGGGTGGATCACAAGGTCAAGAGATCAAGACCATCCTGGTCAACAAGGTGAAACCCCGTCTCTACTAGAAGTACAAAAATTAGCTGGGCACAGTGGCGCACGCCTGTAGTCCCAGCTACTCGGGAGGCTGAGGCAGGAGAATTGCTTGAACCCAGGAGGCGGAGATTGCGGTGAGCCGAGATCGCGCCATTGCACTCCAGCCTGGGTAACAAGAGCGAAACTCCATCTCAACAAGAAAATTTTACTTTTTTTTTTTTAAGTATAGGGTTTATTAGTTCCTAAAACTTAGTCTAATAGGAATCAAGTGTTGTCTAAAGTACCTAAACATTTTTCTTTCTTGCCATCCAAGCTAGGAAGTTAATGTGTACCATCTATTTGGTTTCTTGGAAGTTTTTTGTTTTATTTTGAGATGGAGTTTTGCTCTTGTTGCCCAGGCTGGAGTGCAATGGTGCAATCTCAGCTCACCACAACCTCTGCCTCCTGGATTCAAGCAATTCTCCTGCCTCAGCCTACCAAGTAGCTGGGATTACAGGCATGTGCTACCACGCCCTGCTAATTTTGTATTTTTAGTAGAGATGGTGTTTCTCCATGTTGATCAGGCTGGTCTTGAACTCCCAACCGCAGGTGATCCTCTCGCCTCAGCCTCCCAAGTGCTGGGATTACAGGTGTGAGCCACCGCAACTGGCCTGAAGTTTTTAAAAATTCATTTTGGCAGGCAAATCACAATCATAGTCATCAGCCTTCACAATACATGTGATTTAACTTACGTTTTGCCATATGTATGCAAGAATACTTTGAAAATGCTAATTTGGTGGAATGATACAATTGGTAAACTTCCCCTCAACTGCTTTTTTCTTACCCATTTACTAGGTTGCAAATTCAGAGACTATCATTTTGGATAATAATCTGGAGTCAGTTGAAAGGTCTTCTGTGAATGATGAGCATTCTAACCCTTCAGAAAAAGAAAGTAAAAAAATTAATTTGTCACCAGATCAGAATGAATCTGTTTCTGAAAGGTAGGTATTTCTACAAAAATGCATAAATTTATCTAAGTCTACAATGATTTTTTTCTTCATCACAGTTTTAGAGCTTTATAATATTGATTATTATTAACATTTTTTCTTAAAGTATCCTATAGTTTTATATATTAAATTATACTTCAGTTTTGGGGTTTTTTGAGATCGAGTCTGACCTTGTTTGCCCAGGCTGGAGTACAGTGGTACAGTCACAACTCACTGCAGCCTTGACATCCTGGGCTCAAGTGATCTTCCACCTCAGCCTCCCAAGTAGCTGGGACTAGAAGCATGCATCACCACGCTGGGCTTATTTTTTGTAGGGACCAGGTTTTGCCACGTTGCCCAAGTTGGTCTGGAACTCCTGGGTCAAGCAATCTGCCTGCCTCAGCCTCCCAGAGTACTGGAATTACAGGCATGAGCCACTGCTCCTGGACCTATACTTGAGATTTTAAAAAGAAGAAAACTTATCATCAAGAATAAGTAGGTTAAATGATGGCCATTGTTTGAAGAGCACCACCCTCTCCCACAAGTAACTGTGCATACAGAAGGGGCTCTAAGACAAAGGAGAACCAAGGAGAAGCAGTACAGATCTAAACCATTTACAGTAGATTTTTGTTTTGGGGGATTTAACATGCAGTTATGACCCTTCAGGAGATGCTCTCGTATTCTGTAATATGGTGGCCCACATTTTAGTTTTAAGTCAGGAAGCTGCTGTGAAGGAGGCATTTAGTTGAAGAAGGCAAAAGCTGTATTTCAGTAATACTTTGTAGTGACCCCTTACTGATGCATGTGCTGAAACTCATGAAATAACAAAAAAGAAAAAGCGCTAGTGATGTTTAAGTGAAAAAGACACCATTAAGCCACCATTAAAATAGCACTTTATAGACAAATATGTCCAATTTAGCAGTGGTTTGTATCTTTTATATGAACAAATATATATGTTCTATTCTGAATATATATGTTCTATTCTGAAGGAAGAACCCTGCAATTTATAAAACTGTTTGAGGCAGCACTCTCAGCCCATGGTGAATGTGCGAATAGGTGTAACAAATATGTAACATGATTCTGATGGTTTTAATGGTGAGTTTCATAAAACATTTAAGCCAGAATAATACCAGCTTTAAGCAAACTCTTCCAAAGAATAGAAAAAGAGGGAACGTTCTACACTTCATTTTATGAGACTCCATAACATTTTACAGAAATGGAAATTTACAGCCTGCTTTAAATCACAAAATAGATGCAGGTGTCCTGCCAAATTTAGTAGTCTACAAAAGTTGACTTTGACTCAACAGTGCCGGAAACTTGGTTAAACAATTAAAAATCCACTAATGTGGCTGTGCGTGGTGGCTCGTGGCTGTGCGTGGTGGCTCACGCCTGTAATCCCAGCACTTTGGGAGGCCGAGGTGGGTGGATCATTTGAGGTCAGCAGTTGGAGACCAGCCTGGCCAACATGGTAAAACCCCATCTCTACTAAAAAAAATACAAAAATTGGCTCATGCCTGTAATTTGGCAGGCTGAGGCAGGCAGATCATGTGAGGTCAAGAGTTCAAGACCAGCCTGACCAACATGGAGAAACCCCATCTCTACTAAAAATACAAAGTTAGCTGGGCATGGTGGCGCGTGCCTGTAATCCCAGCTACTCGGGAGGCTGAGGCAGGCAAATCACTTGAATTAGGGAGGCGGAGGTTGCAGCAAGCTGAGATCGCACCACTGCACCCCAGCCTGAGCTAAAGAGCAACACTCTTGTCTCAAAAAAAAAAAAAAACCAATGTGATTTGCCTGGAGAAAGATCATTATCAGTTCACAACTCAAAATAGATTCAGAACTTGACAAAATACCCACTTATGATTAAAACAAATTCCTGGCAAACTTTTAATCTGACAAAAATTATCTACCAAAACCCTAAGACAAATCTGATGGTGAAACATTGGAAGTGTTCCTTCTTAAGTGTTCTTTCTTAAGAAAAATGCCTGCTGTCACCATTTTATATAACATACTGGATGTCCTAGCTAATGCAAGAATGTCAAAAAAAATCAGGGGAAAAGGAAAATACAAAGTATAGTAAAGAAGGAACAATATTATTACTATTTTTTGGATGATTGGGGTGTGTATATACGAAATCCAGTGAAACCTAAAGATTAATTATTAAAATTAATGAGTTATATAAGATTACTGAATTCAGATATCTGAGAAATCAGTTGTATTCCTGTTTAGAAAACAAGATAGAAACAATTAGGAAATAAAATTTTTGAAAAGCCCTTAACACCATTACAGAAGCACCAAAACACATAAGGTACCTAGGAATATATAACAAGACAAGCAGTAGCTGAAGAAAATATAAAGTGTTAGACATTAAAGAAAACTTAATTGAAAAGAAGATATATACTATGTTTATGGTGTGGACAAAGAAGTATTAACAAAATGTTTTCAGCCTGGTGTGGTAGCTCACGCCTGTAATCCCAGCACTTTGGGAGGCCGAGGCGGGTGGATCATGAGGTCAAGAGATTGAGACCATCCTGGTCAACATGGTGAAACCCCATCTCTACTAAAAATACAAAAAATTAGCTGGGCATGGTGGCACATGCCTGTAATCCCAGCTACTCAGGAGGCTGAGGCAGGAGAATTGCCTGAACCCAGGAGGCGGAGGTTGCGGTGAGCCAAGATCACACCATTGCACTCCAGCCTGGGTAACAAAAGCGAAACTCTATCTCAAAAAATATACAAACATGAGCCAGGCGTGGTGGCGGGCTCCTGTAATACCAGCTACTCAGGAGGCTGAGGCAGAGAATTGTTTGAACCCAGAAGGCAGAGATTGCAGTGAGCCAATATCACGCCACTGCACTCCAGCCTGAGTGACAGAGCCAAACTCCGTCTCAAAAAAAAAAAAGTTTTCACTTTGTTCAAGTTAATTTTATAGAGTACAGTTTCAGTCAGTATCTCAGTGTGTAATTTTATGGAATTTAACCTGTGATTCTAAAATGTGTATGTAAATCCAATGAGGTCAGAGGTCAAGATACTCTATAATTAGAGAATCAAAATGGAAGGAATTTGCCATCAGATGGAGGGTATTACAGAGGTACAGTAATAGCATAGTATGAGATTGGCACGTACTAGACAAAGAGATCAGTGTAACAAAGAGTCCAGCAACCCATGTATATATGTACGTGTGATATGTGATGGAGATTGTTTGGCAGGTCATTTGGGAAATAACTGACTTTTAGTGAACAGCGTCATCTTGTTTGCTCTTTATGTTGGGAGAAATATGAAATTGGACCCCTATGTCAAGCAATACAAAAAAACTAATCTCATGTGGATTAAGGAACTAAAAATATCTGAAGGAAATCATAAAGCTTTTAGGATATAGAATGTCTTCACGAACTTGGATAGGGAAAGATTTCTTAGGACATAAATGCCCTTGCCATAAAAGAAAGAGTAATTTTACCACATTATTTCTCAAAAGGCACTATAAAGGTAGTGAGAAGACAGGCCGTCTGAGGTGAAGATACTCGCAGCATATATAACCTGTAGAGTACTAGTACCTAGAATATATATAAAGAACTTCAACAAATTAATGAGTAAAAGCCAGATAATACAAAAGAAAAATGGGCAAAAGACTTGTGCGTCCACTTCACAAAAGAGGAGTTTGAAATGGCCAATAAACATATGAAAAGGTGTTCATCTTCATTAGTAATCAGGGAAATGCAAATTAAAACCACAATGAGATATTTCATATGAGGTAAGGAAAAAATACATTTAAAAATCTGACTACTGGGTTTCAGTGAGGTTTTGAAATAAAGGAAATTGTATTTATTTAATATTATGTTGTTGGGTATATAAATTGGTATAGTACTCTAAAAGAAAATTGGCATTATCTGGAAATATCAAAGATTTGAATACCCTTTGACCTGGCAGTCCCATCTCTTGATATATACCCTAGTTAGACGTGTATCTATTGCATGTAGATATACAATAGAATGTATGTATGGGAATGTTTATTAGCAGCAGTTTTCATAACAGCAAAAAACTGGAAGGAAAAAGTATCCATCTATAGTTGAAAAAGAAATTACAGTAAATCTATAAAGTGGAATATTGTACATTAATTAAAATGAAGGAACTGCATTCACATGCAGTAGTATGGGTTATTCCCACAAAGTATGATTCCATTTAAATTAAATTCAAAAATAACCAGAAGGTGCATGCTTCAGGAATTCTAAGCTGGATAGTAAATCTAAAGAGTAAAACAAGGAGATTAGTACCACATACGCTATGTATGGGGAGTCAGTTTATGATATAGAATAAAAGCATAGGGGTTTCAGAAGTGCTGATAATTTAAAATTTACTTACCTAAATAGTGGCTGCATGGGCACTAGCATGGTAATTACTTAATGGAAAATATATATTTTTTAATATAATCTGGAAATAACCTTTTAATCAGAAACGTTATTTGTGCTTAGTGTAATCTTAATGATGTGTAAGGTTCATCTTTACAATCTTACTCCCAGTTTTCTATTTGTCCTGTTTTATGGTCCTTTTCCTCATATGTATCTCTGTCTCTCTGTTTTAGCCATCTTTTGGATTAATCTTTCTTTCCATTTCCCATTACCTTTTTAAATTACACTCTTTTCAGTGTTCCTTTAGAAGTCATACTAAGATCATGATAGGGATTCATTACTCATTGGAGTCTAATATGCAGTCCTGCTTCTGTTTTATAAACAATGCTTGGTCTTAGCTTTATTGACTGTTTAGTTCATGGGCATTTAGATTGTTTGCAGATCAGGGAAAATAAATGGTGCTGCTGTGAACATTCTTTTTCATGTCTTTTGGTGAATGTACGTATGTACACTTCTGTTGGACATATGCCTAGAAGTGGAATTGCTAGGTCATAAGGTATGCATATCTTGAGGTCTAATAGATACCACCAGCCAGTTTACCAAAAAAGTTGTACCAAGTTACACTCCCACTATAAGTACATGAGATTCTTATTACTGCATATCCTTATTAACTCCTGGTTGTATCTCTTTGTTTTTAGCCATGCTGGTGTATAGCATTACATTGTGGTTTTAATTTCTATTTCCTTCTAATAATGAAAATTAAGCAAATTTGCATGTTTATTAGCCATTTGGATATCTTCTTTTATTAAGATTTTTGCTTTGTCTTTTCAAGTGTTTTTATCAGATACATTTATTATAAATATCTTTCCTGACCCAGTCTTCTTGTTTCCCTAATGGTGTCTTATATGAACCGACTGTACTTAATTTCAGTGTTGTCTTTTTTACATAGTTTCTGCTTTTCTGATGATTCTGCTTTTCTGATGAATGCCCCATCTGTTTTAACTGTTTTCTCCATCTTTTGTATTTTTAAATTATTAATCATAGTTATTTTAATGCTCTTGTTTTAACTCCAGTATTTGGATCACCTGTGCATCTGTTTCTATTGTTTTTCTGCCAGTTTCCAGTATTTTTTGGCATGCTTGTAGTCTGAAAAATTGTTGAGGCGCTAAGTGATATCTTGCCATAAAACAAGGTTAATTCTCTGCTTGTGGTAATTTTGGTAAGGCTCCTTCTATCTCTAGTTCACTCTGGTCCCTAAGACATAGCCTACCATGGATCCCATCTCAAAGCTTGGACTGTCTGCCAGGGCTTCTTTACCTTGGTGGGTCCCAGATACTAATCCTTACCTCCTAAGTACTTAAAATTTTCTTATGGATTAGCAACAAAAAATAGAGCTTTCAGTCTTTCATCCAATTTATGACTGCCATTACTAGAAGACAAAAATATATACAAAAGAAATTTGAGAAAAGAAAGAAATTACTAGAAGGCAAAGTGGATAGAAAATCAAATATTCTTTGTTTTTTTTTGAGATGGAGTCTCGCTCTGTCACCTAGGCTGGAGTGCAGTTGTGCAGTCTTGGCTCATTGCACCCTCTGCCTCACGAGTTCAAGCGATTCTTCTGCCTCAGCCTCCCAAGTAGAGCTCTCACCACACCTGGCTAATTTTTTGTATTTTTAGTAGAGACAGGGTTTCACCATGTTATCCTGGCTGGTCTCAAACTCCTGACCTCAGGTGATCCACCCGCCTCCCAAAGTGCTGGGATTACAGGCGTGAACCATGGCGCCCAGCCAAAAAGCAAATATTCTTAATAAAATTTAGATTTAAATATTTGTTTTTGTTTCTTAGTTAGAAATAATGACAACAGTTGAGGAAAGCGTGAATGTGAGAGAAATGGAAAATACAGAAGACCCAAGTTGAATATGTAGAAATGAAAAAGATTGTAACTAAAGTGAAAAATAGAGTGTGCAGAATTAATAACATTGTAGTTAAGTATTGATTTCTTTTTAAGTATCAGTGAAATAGGTATGGAAAATATTCAGTCTAAAGCATGGAGAAGAAAAAGACTGAAAAAACAATGAACAGAGCATCAGAGACCTATGGAACAGTATAAATAGTTAATACACATATTATTGGAGTATCACCAAGGCAGGGGCTGAGCAAATGCTTGAAGATACAATGTCTGAAAATTTTCCATAGTTGATACAAATTCTAAACCTATAAATGAAAAAAGTTAAGAAGTCCCAAGCAGAAGAAACATAAAAGCATAGAAAACCACATCATCAGATTGCTGAAAGTCAGCGATGAAGAAAAAATTTTAAAAAGTAGCCGCACAAAAGACACATCAGGTAGAAAAGAACAAAAAGTAAGAATGCCAACAGACTTCTTGCTGTAACCTGTGCAAACTCTAAGACATCTCTAAAATTTTAAGATAATAGATACTTATAAAGTATTGAAAGGTTAAAAAAAAAAAAAGTCCATACAGAATTCTATACCCAGTGAAAATATGTTTCAAAATTGTAGGGGGAAAACAGACTTTTTTAAGCCAAAAAAGGGTGAGAGAATATATCATCAACAGACCTACACTACAAGAAATTTTGAAGGAGATTTTTTCAGGCAAAAGGAAAATAGTATTAGATCGAAATTTGATTCTGTACAAAGTAATATAGACTGACAGACATTGTAAATATGGCAAATAGAAAATATTTATTTGTTTCTATATAGTGTATACACACAACACACACTGGTTAGAAACACTACATCCTATATATGTGAATATATATAGTTTAGAAATTATATATACACACAAGCAAGAAACAATTGGAATTTGAAATTTAAAATGAATGCCATTTACAATAACATCAGAGAACATAATATATTTAGGGATAAACCAAAACCACCTAACCTAAAACTGCAAAGTATTACTGAAGAATTTAAGGAGACCTAAATAAGTGGTGAGGTATGCAACTTTCATGAACCAGAAAATTCACTGTTAAGACGTTACCTCACTGCAAATTGCGTATCAGTCAGTGTCTCATCCATTTCTGTAGAAAGTAACAAAACTGATTAAAAAGTTTAGGCCAGGCATGATGGTTTACATTTATTATCCCAGCATCTTGGGAGGCTAGGGCAAGAGGATCACTTGTGGCCAGGAGTTCAAGACTAGCCTGGCCAACATAAACATTTTAATTTTTTTTAAAAAAATTAGGCCTAGTGACACATGCCTGTCATCCCAGCTACTTAGGAGGCTGAGGCGAGAGGATCCTCTGACTCCAGGAGGTCCAGGCTGCAGCAAAACACATTTGTACCACTGCACTCCAGCCTGGGAGACAGAGCAAGAGTCTCTCTTTTTTAAAATTTTAAGAGAGAGTGTGTGTGTGTGTGTGTGTGTGTGTGTGTATGTGAAAATGCAAATAGCTAGAAGATGAAAACAATGTTGGGAAAGAACAAAGTTAGAAGACTACACTATCTTTGTTCAAGACTTAACTATAAAGCTGTAGTATTAAGACAGTAGTTTGGCACAGGGATAGGTATGTTGACTAATTGACACACTAGATAATACACATGTAGTTCATTGGTTACAACAAAGGTACCAAGGTAGCTTGTCAGGAAAAGACAGTCTTTTCCACAAAAGTTGCTGGAATAGAGGAAAAAGTGAACCTCAGCTCTTATTTCATACCATAAACAAAAATTAACTCAAATGGATCATAGACCTAAATACAAACAGTAAAAGTATAAGATGTGTGCAAGAAAATGGTATAATTGAGCTGGGCACAGTGGCTCATGCCTGTCATCCCAGCACTTTGGGAGGCTGAGGCGGGCAGATCCCCTGAGATCAGGAGGTCGAGACCATCCTGACCAACGTGGTGAAACCCCATCTCTACTAAAAATACAAACATTAGCCAGGCGTGGTGGCATATGCCTGTAATCCCAGCTACTTGAGAGGGTGAGGCAGGAGAATCTCTTGAACCCGGGAGGTAGAGGTTGCAGTGAGCTGAGATCACCCCATTGCACTTCAGCCTGGACAACAAGAGTGAAACTCTGTCTCAAACAAAAAAGTTGAACTTGTAAAAACAAAAAAGTTCAGTGTCAAAATGGCTCAGAATATTCTGTAACCATAATCAGCATCATTTTTCATCATTGCCTCAATTAAAAACATTTGTGGTAAATATTGCTACTGGAGAGATACTGCTACTGGAGAGATACAATAAAGAGTGGTAGCAATTCTTTTTAAAATAATTTTCTTTGTTAGAGTTTTCTAACTTTAAGGGCCGAGGTGTCTTTATGGTTTTCAGTAGATTTCTCTCAGTTACATGATGTTTCATTTTTATAAAGGCCAATATATATGCTCAAGTGATATTTGTGTGTTTTACACATTTATGTCCATTGTACATTATACATATTTTTTGAATCATTGTGAATAGATCCCTACTACATTTTATGGGTCTATTACTGGATTTTCATGACCTTTCAGTCATATAACTGAATTGGTAATAAATGGAGTTTTTTTGGGGGCATTTGGTTTTACCATTTCTATTTGCCCCCACGATTGTTCAATTAAAACATTATAAAATGTTAAGTTAGAGGACTTCTAACCACTAATTGCATGTTTAAGCCTGATAATGCATGTTTAGTTTTTGTTTTTAATTTCTTTTTATCATTTTAGTAACAATGATGATGTTATGTTGATTTCTGTGGAAAGTCCTAATTTGACAACTCCAATTACATCAAATCAAACAGGTATCTTAAGCTGATTAGAATATGATCTGTCAAGTTAGAAGGCCTTAAATTAATGTTTGCTTAATTTATGTCATGGTTAATATTTCATTTTAACCTTGTGTTTTATCAGTTTATGGCCTTTTGTTTCTTTTACATGTTTAATGACTTTGTAAGTTGTAAAACTACTTAACTTTTATGTACATTATTTTTAATCGTTTGACCTGGCCTTTTATTGATGGTAATGATGGTTTGTTTTTTGTCTTTTTGTTTTTTATATATTATCTTATAGTCTACTTCAGTTTTAAAATTTGTCTAGTCAGTCTGGGCATTGTGGCTCATGCCTGTAATCCCAGCACTTTGGGAGGCCGAGGCGGGCAGATCATGAGGTCAAGAGTTTGAGACCAGCCTGACCAACATGGTGAAACCCTGTCTCTACCAAGAATACAAAAATTAGCCAGGTGTGGTGCATGCCTGTCATCCCAGCTACTCGGGAGGCTGAGGCAGGAGAATTGCTTCAACCCAGGAAGTGGAGGTTGCAGTGAGCTGAGATCATGCCACTGCACTCCAGCCCGGGTGACAGAGCAAGACTCCATCTCAAAAAAAAAAAAAATTACCCTTGGATTTCCAATGATAACTTCTCTCTCTCTAAAAAATGCCCATCTTGTTTGGCTCATAATTTCTCATCCAAAATTTCCCATTTTCATTTCATTTTCTACTATATTAGAGAATTTGCATCTTAAGTTTAAAGCTTTGCTTCCACTTAAACCTACTTAATTAATTATCCCCACAGTTTGGGCTCTTAAAATTGTGAATCAGAGAGTTACAGAGGATGTTAAGCATTTATCTGAGGCTTGCTACTGGTTCCAGGAAGAGTGCTTCAAAGCCATGTCAGGCAGTTTTAGTCTAAAGATACTGTGAATTAAAAGTATGTGTATTTCCAAGTATATTTTCTCATGCAAATTTCCAGGTAGATTAAAAAAAATAAGACAGTTACCAATATAGGTGTAAAGTTACAGAAAGAAAAAATTGTTTGACCCAAAACTACATTTTCTTTAAAAAAAAAATTCCATTGTCAGTCTTTGGAATAGGTAAAGTCAATTGAATTACTTTTTATGATTATATAATTAACAGCTGATTAGTATCCCTATTTTTAGTGTTCATATTTCACAAAGTTCATAACTATTATTTAATAAATTTGTCAAATATCTAATTTCCTTCAGATACCAGAAGTATTACATCAGGACATTCCAGCAGTTCTGCCAATGCTGAAGTTATGGTGGGTAATAAATACTGACTCTGAATATTGTTCATTTAAATATACTAGTTCAAGGAACTTTAGTGTTTGCTACATGGTGGATGATTTAGTTTTAGTCCAACTTACACATTGAAAAGGAGACAGCTAATGATAAGCATATTTTGTAATGATACTATTTTATAAGAGCTTTTTAATAGTAGAGTTAAATCACAAGAGTATTAGAGAATGTTCCATCTGGTTTCTAAATGGTAATTTAAAAATTCATTTTTAAATTTTTAAAAACATTTTCAGCTATTGAGGCAAAGTTTTATTTTTTATTAACAATTTTTTAGGCTGTACAGAAGAAACCTGATTCTGTAATTGATTTGACAAAAGAAGGCCTCTCCAACTACAATACAGGTAAAAGGACTTTTTAGATCTTTCTTTTTTAAAAAGGACGGAAAGGTTAACAACTCACAGTGCACTGGGCCTACTCATGAAATTTGTTTTAATATGTTAGTGTGTATGTTTATACAGTTTTAGCATATGTGCAGATTCACGTAACTGCCATCATAGTCAAAGTACAGAATTGTTCCATCACTACAAGGCTCCTTCATACTATCCCTTTATACTCAACACCTTGTTTCTGCCCAGTCCCTGGCAACCACCAGTCTGTTCTGTACTATAGTTATGTTATATGAATTTGATAATGTAATATGTGTCCTTCTGAGATTGACTTCTTTGATTCAGCATAATGCTGAGGGTCATCGCCATTGTTGTGTATCAGTAGTGTGTTCCTCTTTATTGCCAAGAGTAGCCTGTTGTGTGGATGCATCACAGTTTGTTTATTCATAAACTCATTGAAAGATCTGGCTTATTTGGGACTTCTACAAATTTCTTCCTTTGGTACATACTTTTTAGTATAGCAGCTGAGAAGACACATAGCGAAGCATAAACTGGGGTATAACGTGAAAATGTAGAGAGAGAAAGTGTCAGCAGTGTCTCATCTTTCAGGGATTTAAGGAAAAAGAAGTGAAATACAATTGTAGAGCTGAGATCAGTTATAAGGTCTCATTCAAATTTAATGAAAAATATAAACCCACATACCCAAGATGTTTAATAAAATGCATGTAGGATAAACACGAAAGAAGTCATAACAAGATATATCATAGTCAAGTTCCTGAAATCCAGTGATAAGGAGAAAGATGAAAATACAATGTAGATAAAAGAACAAAGAATTCACAGATTTCTAGGCTAGAATGCAAGCCAAAGGACAATTGAGTAACTTCATTAGAATACTGGGGGAAAATAACCTGTCAACCTGTAATTGTTTATCTAGAAAATAAGTCTTTCAAAAATGAAAGCAGCTTTTGGAGGTCAGGGCAGGAGGATGGCTTGAGGCCAGGAGTTTGAGACCATTCTAGGCAACATAGCGAAACCCCATCTCTACAAAAATAAATTTAAATAGAGCAAAATTAAAATTTTTCAGATCAACAAAATTTGTTGCCAGCAGACCTTTACTATCAGAAATAAAGGAAGTTCTTCAAGTGATAGTAAAAGATACCAGATGGAAAGTAGATATACACAAAGGAATACAACTATATTGTAGAATTTATGTAGAAGTCAGAAGATGAAAACAGTAATGCAAAAGATAGTCACAGGAATGAAAATACGCCGTTATAAAGCTCTTAAGTAGTGTCAAATGTTATTTGAAACTAGACTGTGATAAGTTAAAGATACATATGGTAATGCCTACAGCAACAATTTTTTCTTTTAAATAGAAGTAAAGCTATAGTGATGATAAAGTGTAATTTTTAAAATACCCAATCTGAGAAGCCAAAAAAAAAAAGCAAAGAACAAACATGAGTCATAGAGAACAAAAGGCAAAATGATCAACTTAAACCCAGCCACAATGATAATAAATGTAAATGGTCTAAACACTCCATTGAAAAGCATTGTTACACTGGAGATTCAAGACTCAACTTTGATTATAAGAGATGTACTTTAAAAAGGAAATAAACATTAAAATTGGGTTAGAATGAAAGTCCTTATTATCATAAAGTTGAGTTTCTTTTGTAGTCTGTTTTAATTTGCCACGGGCCTGTTGACTTACTGCCTTGGAAGAAGGAATCTTATTTATAAGAAATTATATTTGTTTAGGATATTTTAAATATTCAACTGTTGGTTAAAAATTTAAAGCAGGTTATTTGTATTAGTTCTTAACCTGTGGATTGTAATTTTACAAATCTGTCTCTTATTAATTAAACAAGTACAAAACAGCTGAACAGACTTCAGATTAAAATAATAAAGTCATTACTTCTAGGAAGGTTTTGTAAACAATGCAGAATCTCGTTCATCCTTGTCAAAAGAAAAATGATTTATAAAACATATTAAATAGGTATATCATAGGATATAAATGGACTTAAAATGGTTTTTACTGCTTAATTCTGAAATTTTTAGCTACCCAACTTTCATTGACTTTCCATTATAAAGCCTGTTTTCTTAACCATCTCTGTATTTACTCTTCATTTTTTTGTTTTAAACTTTATGTTCTGGGGTACACGTGCAGGATATGCAGGTTTGTTACATAGGTAAATGTATGCCATGGTGGTTTGCTGCACAATCAACCCATCATCTAGGTATTAAGCATAGTATGCATTAGCTATTTTTCCTGATGCTCTCTCCACCTCCTGCCTTTCCCCAACAGTCCTAGAGTGTGTTGTTCCCCTCCCTGTTTCTGTGTGTTCTCATTGTTCAGCTCCCACATATAAGTGAAAATGTGGTATTTAGTTTTCTGTTCCTGCATTACTTTGCTGAGGATAATGGCTTCCAGCTCCATCCATGTCTCTGAAAAGCACAGGATCTCCTTCCTTTTTTAAAAAAAAAAAAGATGGAGTCTTGCTGTCGCCAGGCTGGAGTGCAGTGGTGCAACCTCTGCATCCCCGCCTGGTTAAAGCGATTCCCCTGCCTCAGCCTCCAAAGTAGCTGGGACTACAGGCTCATACCGCCATGGCTGGCGAAATTTTATTTTTTATTTTAGTAGAGGCTGGGTTTCACTGTGTTGGCCAGATGGTCTCAATTTCCTGACCTCATGATCTGCCCACCTCAGCCTCCCAACTGTTCCTTTTTATGACTGCATACTATTCCATGGTATATAGGTACCACATTTTCATTATCTAGTCTATCATTGATAGGCCTTTGGGTTGATTGCATGTCTTTGCTATTGTGAATAGTGCTGCAGTGAACATATACATGTGTCTTTATATTAGAATGATTTATATTCCTTTGGGTGTATATCCAGTAATGAGACTGCTCTGTCAAATTGCAATTTTGTGATTAAATCACCAAAAGCAATTGCAACAAAGCAAAAATTGACAAATGATGGTATCTAATTAAAGAGCTTCTGTACTGCAAAAGAAACTATCATAAGAGCAAACAGACAACATACAGAATGGGAGAAAATTTTTGTAATCTGTTCATCTGACTAAGATCTAATATCCAGAATCTATAAGGAACTTAAATTTACAAGAAAAAAAAACCCATTAGAAAAAAACAACCTTATTTAAAAAGTGGACAAAAGACATGAACAGATATTTCTCAAAAGAAAACATACATGCGGCTAACAAACATGAAAAAAAACTCTCCGTCACTGATCATCAGATTAATGCAAATCAAAACCACGATGAGGTACTGTCTCACATCAGTCAGAATGTTGATTATAAAAAGTCAAACAGATTCTGGCAAGGTTGTGGAGAAATAGGAATGTGTTTACACTATTTGCAGGAATGTAAATTAGTTCAACCATTGTGGAAGACAGTCTGGCAATTCCTCAGTGATTTAGAACTGGAAATACTGTTGTTTGTTGTTGGGTTTTTTGGGTTTTTTTTTTTGAGTCCTTTTTTTTCCCTGTCTTCTGTCACCAGGCTGGAGTGCAGTGGCATCATCTTGGCCCACTTCAACCTCCGCCTCTCAGGTTTAAGCAGTTCTCCTATCTCAGCCTCCCGAGTAGCTAGGAGGAAAGGCATGTGCCACCATGCCCAGCTAATTTTGTATTTTTAGTAGAGAGGGATGTCACTATGTTGCCCAGGCTCATCTGGAACTTTTGACCTTAAGTCATCTACCCTCCTCAGTGTCTCAGAGTTCTGGGATGACAAGCGTGAGCCACTACGCCCAGTCTCCCCAGGTGTCTTCAATCCATTCTTTTACCTACTTGTACCTTCTTTTCCTGCCACCCACCCACATATTTTCTGTTTGCCTCCTTTCTTCCTCTCACCATCTGTTTTATTTTCCTTTCTGTTTCTCCTCCTTCCCCTGTTCTTTTCCCCAGTCTACATCATTTTTCGTTTGAGTTCCTACAACTTGGGTATAGATTATAAATGGCTCTGTGTTTGTGGATATCTTTGTTGGCCTAACAAGAAAATTTGCCTGTAATCATCCATCAGAGATCTCTGTCCTATGCGTAAATGTACCTAGTTCCCAGTTGCATAATGACTAAAGCGTTTACCTCGAGGGGAACTTTTGTCAGCTTAAAAATTTGATTTGGTACCTCTGTATCTTGAACTTTTAATTAAGTGCATCTTCATAATTCACAGTTTTATAATTTTAATTCACATTTAATTACCACCAAAGATGCAAACTTATGCTTAAAGGCTATGGAATTGATTACTGCAGATAAAATTTACTTCTTAAACCTTATATTGTTCACAGAAAGTCCAGTATCTGCCCTGGAGTCACCTGTGAAAGCTGTTTTAAGCTCAAAAGAAACAATCCCAGTGGCACAAAATGCAGCCCAGGTACTGATACCAAGTGCTCTGTAAGGAATATTTATTCTAAATTGAGTGGGAAGTAGCTGTTTTACTCTTGAAGGAACATTTGGGTCACATTTCAGCTTAGAAAACAATTTAATGTGCTGTTGTGAATCTACTTATTTACACAACTGACTAGAGTTTTACAGAAGCTACAGAAATTAAAACAAATACTTTTTTTACTGAACTAACTAGAAAAGAAGCAATAGCCATTGTTGATGAGGATGGGAAGAAAAGGATATTCTCAGACACTGACACTTTTTATTTTTTTTTGGAGACCAAATCTCGCTCTGTGGCTCAGGCTAAAGTATGGTGGTGTGATCAAGGCTCACTGTAACCTTCGTCTTCTGGGTTCAAGTGATTCCCCTGCCTCAGCTTCCGAGTAGCTGGGATTACAGACACACACCATCATACTCAACTAATTTTTTTATTTTTAGTAGAGACTGGGTTTCACCATGTTGATCAGACTGGTCTCGAATTCCTAACCTCAGGTGATCCACCCACCTCGGCCTCCCAAAGTGCTGAGATTACAGGCATAAGCCACCATGCCTAGCCCCACTGACACTTTTTATGTAAATTAGTACAGTGTTTTAGAACACAATTTGGAAATGAGATGGAAGATTTATCCCACATGTCTAGAACCTAATCTGGATTAGTGATATTCCAGAGTGCACAGATCTTAAATCCAATACAGGGTTATGGTTCAGGGACTGGATTCAGCCTCACATATTATTGAAATATCCTTTTATTATTTTGATAAATGAAGAATGGGAAATACATATTTGTACAACTGCAGCTGCCCACTTTAAAAGCTAAAATTTCTTACAATGGTATTTTTAGGTTCCTGAGTTCTTTGAGCACCTGCCACCTCTCCCAGAACCACCAGCACCACTACCTGAATTAGGAGACAAAATCCGAGACACACTTCCTCCCCAGAAGCCTGAGCTCAAAGTGAAACGGATTTTTAGACCCAATGGCATTGCTCTGACTTGGAATATAACCAAAATCAATCCCAAGTGTGCTCCTGTAGACAGCTACCACCTCTTCCTGTGTTATGAGAACCCTAATAATAAGTTGATTTGGAAGAAGATTGGAGAAGTTAAAGCTTTACCACTCCCAATGGCCTGTACTTTATCTCAGTTTTTAGCTTCCAACAAATATTATTTTACTGTCCAATCAAAAGATATTTTTGGACGATACGGACCATTCTGTGACATAAAATCCATCCCTGGGTTTTCTGAAAATCTTACCTAAAAGGTCTTCAGTAATTATGATACCTTTTTTTCATTTTGTTTACAATGTTACTGTAACAGTATTTGCCATTGTAAAAGGCCAGCTCAGATTGTGAACCCTTTCTACTGGGACAGTCCTTTTCTATATGTTGTTAGGTGGCCAGTAATTTGATGAATTGCTGATTTGTATTAAATATGTCCTTCCAGTGGATAAGTTCTAAAACACATGCTGTCATGGGCCTACGTTGCTGTGGTGTGTTGTGAACAATACCTTTGGCCACTGTGGAACTGCTGCTTCTATCAGAAGAACTAGAATACAAGCAGCCACTGTTTCCTCCATTAATAATCCACTTTTAGTGATCTCCTGTGGTCAGCATAGCTACAGGAAAAATCAACTCTTGACTGAGGGCCAGATCATCCCTGGGGTGCACCTCTACCAAGATAAAAATAAATTACTAAAAGTGTTGTTTGTAAATATAAATTACTAAATTTTTAATGGAGTCTCACTCCATTGCCCAGGCTGGAGTGCAGTGGTGTGATCTTGGCTCACTGCAGCCTCCATCTCCCAGGTTCAAGCAGTTCTCCTGTCACAGCCTCCCAAGTAGCTGGTACAGGCACCTGCCACCATGCCTGGCTAATTTTTGTATTTTTAATAGAGACGGGGTTTCACCTTGTTGGTCAGGCTGGTCTCGAACTCCTGACCTCAGGTGATTTACCCGCCTTGGCCTCCCGAAGTGTTGGGATTACAGGCATTAGCCACTGTGACCAGCCAAAAATTAAAAGATTTGGTGTAAAGAAATGGCTTCCCATTCTATTCAGCTTGCAAATGGGCTATTCATTTGTGCCCTTCCTCCTCTTTTTTGTTTTGTTTTGTAGTTTGTCAGTTATTTGGGGAAATAGCCTGGAGGTTTTCCCTAAATCTGTTTGTAGATTTACACATAATAAAATTTGTTAAACATTGTGTGCTGTGTACACAAAACCGTATCTTATGAAAGTATTATCCAACCTGCTGTTTCAGTTGAGAATGGATTTTCCACCTTAGATTTGAGCCTTTAGTTTGCTGATTTCCTAGATGCTACCCTTTGATCATTTCCTGGCAGCCCTCAGTCTTCAGAACACAAATACTAAGGAGCTCAGATAGATGTGTCTTGTGCCCACCTCTTCCTGAGTAGAGACGGAAGTGGAGCTGTTACTAGTACGAGCAGCCTAATTAACTGAACAGAGATTTGGTGTATCTTGTATTAAAGTATTTTTAATACAATTAAAAATACTTTAAAATACATTTAAAATACATTAAAAAGTATTTTGATGTTAAGAATCAAAAATAATCCCAAATGTTTAAAAGAGGCATTTTTTCATGGTACATGGTGAAAGTTCAGGCCTCAGAGGCTCAAAATAGGGAATGGTTTTCCCTGGCATTTTGTAAATGCTCACATCTTAAGTAATAAAGCTGTTATTTTTTGCAGTCTCCTGTGTCTTTATTTTTAAGAAAATTGCCACTGAAAGAGCCAGATTCTCATTCATGAAACGAACTACCCTGTGAACTCCCATTTCCAGCTCAGAGCACACCCTGGGTGAGGATTTCACCCTGTGATTGCCATGGTCTAGACATTCACTCACTGTGAAGCCCAAAGACACAGCCCATAAACAAAATTTTGGTACACATCACCAAGTGAACCTACATCTGCAACCAGTGTGCCATCTGGAAGGATGATAGATGCTCAAATCTCTAGCAAATCAGCCTTTATGATCACAGGATGAGGGAGAAAGGCTGACAGCAAATATCTTAGAGGTGGTACCTCAGAAAGCATTACTGTTTTGCCTTTTGGAGAGGCAGGGGCAAGATCAACTGTTCTGTTTGTTCATTTGTTTTTCAGATAGGGTCTGTTCCCCAGGCCGGAGTGCAGTGGCACCACCATCAGTGTCCCTGCAGCCTCCACTTCTTGGACCCAAGTGATCCTCCTACCTTAGCCCCTCAAGTAGCTGGGACTGCAGGTGTGCACCACCATGCATGGCTAATTTTTTCGAAATTTAGTATTGAGGTCCCACTGTGTTGCCCAACCTGATCTCAAACTCTGGAGCTCAAGGGATCCTTCTGCCTCAGCCTCCCAGAGTGCTTGGATTATAGGCAGATCCTCAACTAGGTTTTTGTTTTGTTCTTTGACATGGAATCTCCCTCTGTTGCCCCAGGCTGGAGTGCAGTGGCATAATCTCTGCTCACTGCAACCTCCACCTCCCAGGTTCAAGCAGTTCTCCTGCCTCAGCCTCCCAAGTAGCTAGAACTGCAGGTACGCAGCACCACGCCTGGCTAATTTTTTGTATTTTAGTAGAGATGGGGTTTCACCATCTTGGCCAGGATGTTTTCTATCTCCTAAACTCATGATCCACCCTCATTGGCCTCCCAAAGTGCTGGTATTAGGCATGAGTCACCGTGCCCAGCCATATCCTCAAGTGTTAAAACATCAGTGACACCAGGAAGGAGCCAGCCAGCCTAAGGACAAGAAAGTCCTGCTAGAAGCACAGACAGTACAGAGAACCCACACCCTCACCCACCCCACAAAATGCTTCCTATACTTCACTGGGAAGCCTTTATAACTTCATCAAGTAACGGAATCAAACAGTGATGAGTGACAATTGAATATATTGAAAAAAGACTATGGAGAGTCCCATGGAATCATTAGGAATCCTAGAGACACTGATCATGAGACATTGCCTGAGATTTGGAGAGCAGAAGTGAAATGACATCACATATCTTAGGTTCTCAAGGGCAGTGCAGGATATCAGAACGAGGCAGCTGGTGTGCCCTGTTGCTGATCTGCTAGTTGATGGACCTGCAGCTGCCACCAGAGTCACCTCCAGCCTGTCCAAGTACAGGGCACACACGGGTGCTGCTGCATGTTTTTCCCACAGCCCATCATTCCCGTGGCTTCAAGGTGGGATTGGTAACCCAGGTTTCAGTTTGTACTTGCTCCCATCCACATCCAACCTTCCTCCCCAACAGCCTGCCTCCTGGCTGACTGATGGTGACTCCAGGCTCCACAGCAGACAGAGGGAACAGTCAGCTCTCGCATGGGAACAATTCTAGCTCCATGAGAGATCTAGATGTTCTGTAGCAGGGACTCCCAGGACACAGGAAGAGCAACCTTACTGAGGAGTTAAGGAGGGCAATAGCTTCCCAACCTATGTTGGAAAGCAGCATATCTCATTCACTGGTGTGTGCTAGAATATGGACTTCACAAATACACCCTTGGCTCTGAAAGTCAGTTCCAACACTTACTGATTTGGGCAACACGTGTTATGTCTCTGAGCCTTCTTTTTCTCTACTTGGAAAATGTAGGCAGTACTGGCCGCCTGCATTTGTAATGGTTTCCTTCCCTTCTCTGCCCTTCTCTTTTTTCCCCTTCTTTCCTCCCTCCTTCTCCCTCTTTTTCCATAATTAACTGGTTCTTCTATTAAGAAGACTAGGCCAGGTTTAAGGGCTTATGCCTATAATCTCAGTACTTTGAGAGGCTGGGGTGGGCAGATCACCCTGAGGTCAGGAATTCAAGACCAGCCTGGCCAACCTGGCAAAACCTCATCTCTACTGAAAAAAAAAAAAATACAAAAATTAGCTGGGCATGGTGGCACATGCCTGTAATCCCATCTACTCGGGAGGCTGAGGCAAGAGAATCGCTTGAACCTGCCTTGTGGAGGCAGAGGCTACAGTGAGCTGAGATTGCACCATTGCACTCCAGCCTGGGCAACAAGAGCAAAACTCTGTCTCAGAAAATTAAAAAAAAAAAAAAAAAAAAAAGACTAACAATCCTAATAGATACATACAGTGCCATTGTAAAGAATAAATGAGTGTGGTAAATTCTTACAATTTTATGGTTCCATTAGCTTTTTATTTCAATAGTTTTTGGGGTACAGGTAGTTTTTGGTTACATGGATAAATTCTTTAGTGGTAAATTGTAAGATTTTATTAGACCTGTCACCCAAGCAGTGTACACTGTACCCAGTATGTAGTCTTTTATCCCTCACTCACCTCCCAATCTCACCCTACCCCAATTCCACAAACTCCATTCTATCATTCCCTATGTTTTTGCATCCTCATAGCTTATCTCCCACTTAAAAGTAATAACAGCGCTCACTTTGGCATCACATAGACTAAAATTGGAATGATACAGAGAAGATTAGCATGGCCCCTGTGCAAGGATGATACGCAAATTCGTGAAACTCCATTTGTTTTTGGCCGTGTGGGTGGCTCATGCCTATAATCCCAGCACTTCATGAGGCCAAGGTTGGTGGATTGCTTGAGGTGAGGAGTTCAAGACCAGCCTAACCAACATGGTGAAACCTTGTCTCTATTAAAAAATACAAAAATTAGGCCGGGCACAGTGGCTCATGCCTGTAATCCCAGCAGTTTGGGAGGCTGAGGTGGCCAGATCACCTGAGGCTGGGAGTTTGAGACCAGCTTGACCAACATGGAGAAACCCCGTCTCTACTAAAAATACAAAATTAGCCAGGCATGATGGCACATGCCTGTAATCCCAGCTAGTTGGAAGGCAGGAGAATTGCTTGAACACAGGAGGTAGTGGTTGCAGTGACCCAAGATCGCACCATTGCACTCCAGCCTGGGCAACAAGAGTGAAACTCCATCTCAAAAAAAAATGAGAGAAAGAAAAAGAAAAATTAGCTGGGTGTGGTAGTGCATGCCTGTAATCCCAGCTACTCAGGAGGCTGAGGCAGGAGAATTGCTTGACGCTGGGAGGCGGAGGTTGCAGTGAGCCGAGATTGTGCCACTACATTCCAGCCCAGGCGACAGAGTGAGACTCCATCTCAAAATACAAACAAAAAAAGAACATATGGTATTTGTTTTTCCATTCCTGTTACTTCACTTAGAACACCAGCTCCATCCAAGTTGCTGCCAAAGACATTGTTTTATTCGTTTTCATGACTGAGTATTCCATGGTGTGTATATACCACATTTTTTTTTATTTACTCCTTGGTCAGTGGGCACGTAGGTTGGTTTCATGTCTTTGCAATTGCAAACTGTGCTGCTATAAACGTGTGCATGTGTCTTTTTCATATGATGACTTCTTTTCCTTTGTGTAAATACCCAGTAGTGGGATTGCTGGATCAAATGGTAGATCTGCTTTTAGTTCTTTGAGGCAGACTGTTTTACATAGTAGTTGTACTAATTTACATTGCCACCAGCAGTGTAAAAATGTTCCTTTCACCACATCCATCCCAGTACCATTGTTTTTCGACTCTAATTATGGTCATTCTTGCAGAAGTAAGGTGGAATCTCATTGTGGTTTTAATTTGCATTTCTATGGTTCCATTTTGAATACAAGTTACACTTTCCCATACCAGAAGTAGGGCTTAGTTCCAATTTCCAGTTCTCCACCTCCTTCCAGTTCCTCAGTGTTACCCATCCAGATGTCTGCCCTTATCCTGGGGACCACCTCCCCACGGGATAGCTAGATACAACCTGCCTGACTTGCTCCAGTGAACCCCACACCCTGCACGCGCTGTGCAGATATGCTGCAGTGACCACCTCTCAGTCACAGCCCGACCCTTGCCTGCTTGCTTTAAACCGGGGAAGTCCAACCTTTTGGCTTCCCTGAGCCACATGGGAAGAAGAATCATCTTCCCATGATAAAATACATAAAATACATAAAATACACTAATACTAATGAAAGCTGATGAACTAAAAAAAAAAAAAAAATCTTACAGTGTTTTAAGAAAGTTTACAAATTTGTGTTTGTAAGGTCTTTTAGACTGACTGACGGTGCCATGGACGCCATGGCAACCGCCATGACCGACACATACACCTCTGGATGGCCTCCCAGAATTAGAAAGTCTGAAGTAATTGGAAGACCATGAAAAGAGGAAGAATGAGCAATGCCTGCGGAGCCTAATTAACTTGACACATTCTTCTATTGTTCCTCCCCACCCCCACCCTGCATCAACTGATAAGGCGATTGGAGTTTGTAACCAACCTTGGTCAACCTTGTGACTCCAGACCCTATGACCTCCTCCCAGCTTGCAAAACCACACCCTAAACTGTAACTTCTGTAACTTTCCACTGCCTACCCTAAACCTATAAAACCAACTCCTATCCCACCGCCCTCCGCTGACTCTCTTTGGACTCAGCCCACTCATACTGGGGTGAATAAACAGACTTACTGCTCACACAAAGCCTGTTTCAGGGCAGGGGTGGGGGTCTCTTCATTCAGACCACGCATTTTAACATTTGGTGCCAGAAACCTGGGATAGGGGTACTCCTTTGGGGAGACCAGCCCCCAGTCCCTGCTGCCCCTATGGGAGGAGACCCACCTGAGACCTCAACACATCAGACCAGACCAACAGCTCGTACTTAGCATGCCAAACAGCCCTCTCGCCACCTTCAGATCAGGTAAGAAGTCTCTCCCTCATTCTTTCTCTTTTCCTTCAGAGAAAGAGGAAATAACGTCTCTCCCTCTTTCTCGCTCTTTTCCTTCAGAGAAGAAAAGACATGTTTCTCCATCTTTCTCTCTCTTTTCCTTTAAATGTCTCTCCTTTCAGTAGAGACAAAGGAGACACTCTTTATCTGTGTAGAGACAGAGGAGACAGGTCTCTCCCTCTCGCTAAAAAACTCCAATGTCGATCACGGACTCAGGAAGAGTCTTCCCTTGGTGTCTGGTCAATAACGGGGACACTTGCCTTGATCACTCGCCCACATTACAGCCCAGGACTTGGTCAGGGATGCCTACTGAAAACCCTGGAAGCTGCTCACTCCTTCTCCTCATCTCTACTGCACTCTTTTCTTTAAGCTTAATCTCCTTTGCCAGGGGCAATATTCCGCCCTCTATTCCTCTGCCTTCACCTCTAGCCTGTGTCCTAAAAAACCTAAAACCTCTTCAACTGTCGCCTGATCTGAAACCTAAATGTCTCATTTTTTTTCTGTAATGTGGCCTGCCCTCAATACAAATTAGACAATGGTTCCCAATGGCCAGAAAGTGGCATTTTCAGTTTTTCTATTCTTCGAGACCTAGACAATTTTTGTCAATGAATGGGCAAATGGACTGAGGTGCCTGACGTCCAGGTATTTTTTTACACTCCAATCCCTCCCTGATCTCTGTTGTCAAGGCAGCCCATCCCAAATTTTCCTTCTCTCCCTTCGATCTGCCCCTCCTGCCTCTGCTGGTGATCCGAATCCTCCTTGTCCATGGACACTTTTGGACCTTTCTCCTCCCCGCCTGTCTAAACCAGGCCCTAATCCAGGCCCTAACATCCCCCCCCAACCCAGAGCCTCCCTCCTCTTCCTCTGCCTACAACCCACCTCCTTACACCCCTCCTATCACCTCCCCACCTCACACCCAGTCCGGCTTATAGGTTAGTCCAGAGGCTGATTCCTCTGCCCCTGCCCGAACGCACACTCAGGGTGCACGTTCCTTTCTCTTTGTCCAACCTTTCCCAAATCAGCCAACACTTAGGCTCCTTTTCATCAGATCCTCCAATACTTAACACCCAGAGTGACTTAAATGTCATCCTTCCATTCTCATCCCTAAAAAAATGATTAATATGCATTTTATCACCCAATCAGGCCCTGACATTACAAAAAAGCTACAGAAATTAGAATCTGGCCCTCAAACCCCACAACAAGGATTAACCAACCTCGCCTTCAGAGTTTTAGATAATAGGGAAGAAGCTGCCCAGTGGTAGCACATCTCAGAACTAGAGTTGCTGCCTCTGCCATAAGACAAACCCCAGTCACACCACCGGCTCACAAAGACTTCAAAGTGCCCGGACTGCAGCGTCCAGCTGCCCCTCCTGGACCTTGCTTCAACTGTCGGAAACCTGGCCACTGGGCCAAGGAATGCCCGCAGCCTGGGATTCCTTCTAAGCCTGGCCCCATCTGTGTGGGACCCCCACAGAAAGTCAGACTGTCCCACTCATGTCACTGTTCCCAGAGCTCGCGGACCGAAGGATTATGGTCCGGGAACTCCAACCCAAAGTTCCTGGACCGAATCCTTCCCAGATTTCCTCAGCTTGGTGACTGAAGACTGATGCTGCCTGACTATCTTGGAGGCCCCCTGGACCATCACGGATGCCAAGCTTCAGGTAATTCTCACAGTGGAGGATAAGTCCATCCCCTTCTTAATCAACAAGGGGACCACCACCCCACGCTGCCTTCTTTTCATGGACCCGTCTCCTTGGCTTCATTAACTGTTGTGGGAATTGATGGCAAGGCCTCCAGGCCTCTAACACTCCCCAAGTCTGGTGTCAATCAGGCCAGCACTCCTTTCCACATTCCTTCCTAATCATGCCCACTGGTCCAGTTGCCCTGTTAGGCCGAGATATCCTAGCAAAATCATCTGCCTCCTTAACTATTCCTGGACTACAGCCACACCTGATTGCCGCCGTCCTCCCCATACACTTACCTCCCTTTGTAACTCTCCTTATATCCCACTACCTTTACCCTAGGGTGTGGGACACCACCTCCCCATCCCTGGCTACAAGTCACTCACCCCTCATCATCCCCTTAAAACCTAACCACCCTTATCCTGCCCAGGACCAGTACCCCATCCCTGCGTAAGCCTTAAAAGGCCAAAAGCCTGTTATTACTCGATTACTGCAACACGGCCTTTTCATTCCTATCAACTCTCCTTCCAAGTCCTCTATCCTAGCTGTCCAAAACCCAGACAAATTCTACAGACTAGGCCAAGACCTCTGCCTCATCAGCCAGATTGTACTTCCCATCCACTTGGTTGTACCAAACCCCTACACCCTCCTATCTTCCATACCCCCTTCCACAACTCTGTTCTGTACTTGACCTCAAAAACGCTTTTGTCTAAAACCCAAATTTCTTCCCCATCTGTAATAATGCTTCACCAGCATACACGCGCTCTCCCTGCCAACCATATCCAGTTAATTTCCCGAACCCCAACCCACCCACTAAACAACAGCTTCTCTCCTTCCTAGGCGTTGGAGGATACTGTTTACTGGGTTTTGCCCTCCTAAACAAACCACTTTATGAACTTACAAGAGGAAACTTAGCTGACCCCATACACCAAAAATTCTTCCTTCCATTCTCTAAAGAAGGCCTTAGAGACTGCTCCTACTTCAGCGCTCCCCAACTCCTCTCAACGCTTGTCTCCCTACACAGCAGACATAAAAGGCTGTCTCATCTGGATTCTTACACGGGAGCCAGGCCCACAGCCTGTAGCCTTTTTATCCAACACCTTGGCCTCACAGTCCTGGGCTGGCCTCATGCCTACCTGCAGCAGGAGCTGCCGCCCTGATACTCTTAGAATCCCTCAAAATTACAGGCCATGCCCCACTTACCCTCTACAGCTCTCACAATCTCCAAAGTTTAATTTCTAAATACACCTTCCACATTCTTCACCAGCATGCTGTTATATGGGCAGAAAGGTTTTCTCACCACACAGGGGTCTTAATGAAAACCCTTCTTAAGGCCGCTCTCCTCCCAGCCAAGGCCAGAGTTATCCACTGCAGAGGACTCAGGACTTAAGCCCCTCGTAAAGAACCCGCAAGGTCCCATAGCCCCTTTAAACTCCTATATGGCCACACCTTTTGCTTGGGCCTCACCTTATTCGAGTCACCAGTCCTCTTGGTGACTATCTTCCAGTCCTCCAGCAGGCCAGACATGAAATCCACCAGGCTGCTAATTTCCTCTTACTCATTCCAGACACTTAGCCATATGCAAACACCCTAGTCAGAAGTTCAGTCCTAGTTAAAAGCCTAACCCCTCGGTCTCTGCAACCTCGGTGGACAGGGCCCTTCCTGATCGTCGACAGCACCCCAACTGCTGTCCGTCTACAAGACCCTCCCCAGTGGGTCCATCATTCCAGGATAAAGCTGTCTCCATCTGACAATCAGCCTGACTTCTCCGCCTCCTCCTAGAAGTCGCAAGCACCCTCCCCCACTTGTCGTAAACTCACCCATATCCTCATCATGGAAGAGTGACCCTATAGAAACCTAACATACCTTTTACTTTTATTCGGCATCTTTTTCCTAACACCACGATTTAATGCAGTTGCCCTACTACTTAAGCCACACCTCAGAAAGGAGTATTTTCGGTCCAACTGTGCTCAAATTCTCTGTGCTCATTCACTTTTACATGCCCTGCTTTTGTTTAAGTTGCCTGTGGACACTTTTCCTCCAGGCAATTACAGCTGATATTTCTTGGTTTTACCCTCAGCCTGCCACCCTTAATTCTCCCTCCGAGTGGATAGATCATGTTCAGTGTCAGGGAACTCTCCAGTTCTTCCACCCCAATAAAGTCCTCTTCTTTTCTTTCATACTCACTCTTTTTTTTTTTTTTTTTTTTTTTTTTTTTTTTTTTTTGAGACGGAGTTTCGCTCTTGATACCCAGGCTGGAGTGCAATGGCGCGATCTCGGCTCACCGCAATCTCCGCCTCCTGGGTTCAGGCAATTCTCCTGCCTCAGCCTCCTGAGTAGCTGGGATTACAGGCACGCGCCACCGTGCCCAGCTAATTTTTTTTTTTGTATTAGTAGAGACGGGGTTTCACCATGTCGACCAGGATGGTCTCGATCTCTTGACCTCGTGATCCACCCGCCTCGGCCTCCCAAAGTGCTGGGATTACAGGCTTGAGCCACCGCGCCCGGCCTCATACTCACTCTTAATCTCGCCCCCATTCTCTGCTCATACCCAATCTTGTTAGTCAAAGTAAGTGGTTACTTATAAATACCAAATGCTTTCTCATACACCATGAAAACAACAGCTCTCCCCACACAGTTACCCCACCAAATCCCGCCACAACCTTTAACGGCCGCAGCGCTTGCTGGTTCCCTGGGCATCTGGGTACGAGACCCCAGCTCTCCCAGAACACTTTCTCACCTTTTCAGTTTACACTTCCAGTTCTGTCTAGGCCAAGGACTTTCTTCTGTGGTTCTTCTTCTCACATCTGCCCTCCTACCAACTGGACAGGCACTCGTACCCTAGTTCTCCTTACTCCAAAAATTCACTTTGCCAATGGAAACAAAAGCCTCCCTCTTCCCCTTGTGGTCCCGACACGACACAAGCGGGTCATTCCATTGATCCCCGTACTTGCGGGGTTAGGAATTACTGCTGCACTCGGCACAGGCATGGCAGGCCCTACCACTTCAATCGTCACCTTCTGCAGCCTGATGATTTCTCTGCTAGCGTCGCAGAATTACCTCAATCACCATCCCTTCTTCAAGCTCGGGTACATTCCCCAGCTGCAGTTGTCCTCCAAAACCGCAGAGGCCTAGATTTACTGACTGCTGAAAAAGGAGGTCTTTGCCTATTCCTAAATGAAGAATGTTGTTTTTATGTAAACCAGTCCGGCCTCATATATGATGCCATCAGCAAATTAAAAGACAGAGCCCAAAAGCTCACTAGTAAGGCAAATGGTTATTCTGGACCTGGCTGGGCTGGCGAGACATTCTCTAATTGGGAGTCATGGCTTCTTCCAATCCTTACTCCTCTGATGCTTATGTTTCTCTCTTATTGTGTTTTCCAATTAATCTCTCCATTCCTACAAATCATATACAAGCAATAACCAATCAGTCAATACAAGAATGCTCCTCCTAGCAGCCCCACAGTATCACCCCTTGCCCCAAGATCTCCCAGCAGTCTAAATTATTTCCCATTTTAGGTTTCTATGCCACCCCAATCCCACTCGAAGAAGCCCTGAGAAACATCGCCCCATCACCCCTCTGTGCTAGACGTTCTAATATTCCACTGCCCTCCACTCTCCACTTCTTTTTCCCTTACATTACCAATATAAAAAGACAGGAATGTAAGGTCTTTTAGGCTGACTGGCGACCCCATGTTAACCTCTGTGACCTACATGGACACTCCAGATGAGTTCCTGGAAAATCTAAAGTAACTGAAAGACCATGAAAAGAGGAAGAAATAATCAACCCCTGTGGTGCCTACTTAACTTTAAGACATTCTCTATTGTTCCTTATTCCCACAATTGATAAGGCCATTGGAATTTGTAATGGATGTTGGTCAGCCTCGTGACTCCACACTCTACAACTCCCTCCCAGCTTGCAAAAAACTGCCCTAAACTTTAACTTCTGTAACTTTCCACTGCCCACCTCAAACCTATAAAACCAACTCCTATCCCACCGCCCTTCACTGACTCACTTTTTGGACTCAGCCTGCCCTCACCCGGGTGAATAAACAGCAATGTTGCTCACACAAAGCTTGTTTGCAGGGGTCTCCTTATTCAGCGCATGCATTTTAACATATATCTTTTATTTATTTATTTTTGAGATAGGGTGTCTCACTCTGTTGCCCTGGTTGGAGTGCAGTGGTATGATCTCAGCTCATTGTAGCTTTAACTTCCCAAGTCCAAGCAAGCCTTTCACCTCAGCCCCCCAAGTAGCTGGAATTACAGGTGTGCACCACCATGCCCAGCTAATTTTTCTATTTTTTGTAGAGATGGGGTTTCACCATGTTGGCCAGGATGGTCTTGCACTCCTGAGCTCAAGCAGTCCACCCTCCTCAGACTCCTAAATTTCTGGAACTACAGGCATCAGCCACCATGCTTGGCCTCTTTTTTAAAAAATCACAGTATGTAAACATATTCCCAATAGAAAATTATAAATACAGCACTTAAAAAATCAAAAGTCTTGCTTTAGCACTACTCACTCCCAACTCAGTCTTTCTGTGGCAGGCCAGTTGTCACTGACGTAGGCCTCCATGGCAACTGTCTCAGCACTGACTGAGTGGTCAAGTATTAAAAGCTGAGAGAGCCGGTGCCCTTCTACAAAGGCTGGAATATAACAAAAGCCCACCAAGAGTTTTGCCTAGGCCTTTTTTGGGCCTTAAGCCATAACAAGATAATGAAGGAATACTTAATGGGACCTGTTTCGAATTAAACAAGTTTTATTGCGGGTCTGAAGAAATTCCCCAGGCCTCCACAACGAAGTTTATTGGAGATCTTGGTAGAGCAGAGGGAGAGAGAAGGGAGAGGAAATGAGAGAGCGGCTCAACACTTGAGATAGGTTTATTGAGAGTAAATCTGAGAAGGGCTTCTGGCTGGCAGGGTCAGGAGCAGACTTCTCTTACAGACTGAGGCTTTTTAAAAGGGCCTGGTGGGGGAAGTGTGCTCCAGGAAGGGTTCCTATCGGGGAGGGGTTACAGGAGTGCTGGCTGGTTGGGACTGCTGGAGACTTTGGTAAGCTTGATTAGGGTTGTTATGCTCTGTTGAAGATACAGGTGGTGCTGACTTCTGCAGTTTGGTCAGATGGCAATGGACAGTTCTGAGAAATGGAAACTTGATACTATAAGGCGGTGGAGTCTTGTTAAGGTGGTGGTACTCTTGTGCTGTCAGGTCTGAAAAAACTCCCCAAACCTCCATGATTTATCAGAAAAAAAGATAAGGGTAATCACCCCAACACATGTACCCATTTAAATTCAGTAAATTTACAGAGGAAGGTCTTCAGTACTGAGATTTTAATTATAGATTAAAAGAAGTTGGCCAGGTACGGTGGCTCATGCCTGTAATCCCAGCACTTTGGGAGGCTGAGGCAGGTGCATCACCTGAGGTCAGGAGTTCAGGACCAGCTTGGCCAACATGGCAAAACCCCATCTCTACTAAAAACACAAAATTTAGCTGGGCATGATGGTATCCACCTGTAATTCCAGCTACTTGAGGGGCTGAGGTGAAAGGCTTGCTTGGAGCTAGACTCCATCTAAAAGAAAGGAAAGAAAAGAAAAGAACAGAAAGAAAAGAGAAGAGAAAAGGAAAGGAAAGAAAGAAAGAGAAAAAAGAAAGAGAGAAAGAAAAAGAAAGAGAGAAAGAATGAAAGAGAGAAAGGAAGAAGGAAGAAGGAAGGAAGGACGGAGGGAGGGAGGAAGGAAAGAAAGAAAGAAAATTAGCCAGGCATGGTGGCAGGAACCTGTAGTCCCAGCTACTTGGATTGCTGAGGCAGGAGAATCGCTTGAACCCAGGAGGCAGAGGTCGCAGTGAGCTGAGATCATGCTACTGCTGTCCAGCCTGGACGACAGAGCAAGACTTTGTTTCAAAAAACAAACAAACAAAAGTTAATCACTTTAGATGAATGCACACTTACATGTAGACATACAGCTTAGAAGGTATATAAGCTCTTGAAAACTTTGTAATTTTGAGTTAGTCTGGTGATATTTTCCAGGCCTTCTCCCTGTAACCAGTTACACAAATAAAAACTCCCTCCTTTCCCAGTTCATCTGCATCTTGTTATTCGGCCACAAGAATACGCAGCCTGACCCCCAGTTTGGTCCAGGAACATTTCTGCTAAGCAGGTAACTACTCTTACCAGTTGGGTATGTTTTCTTCCAGACTTTTCTGGGCACTTATCGGTGTAGAATCCTGACATTGCTCTCAAGGCTTCACCACTCCACAGTTCCAACAGAGCATAGAGCATGCCCTCCCCATCACTGGTTTTTCTGCTGTCAATATAGTGAGGCACAATTTTAAATCTGATGAAATTCTGCATCTGTGTCAGAGATGTTTCAGAGCAACTCCACCTTAAATAGGGGCTGAGTAAAATGAGAGTGAGACCTACTGGGCTGCTTTTCCAGGAAGTTAAGGCATTCTTAGTCACAGGATGAGATAGGTCAGCACAAGATACAGGTCACAAAGAACCGGCTGTTAAAGCAGCGTGTGCTAAAGAAGCGGGCCAAAACCGACGAGAACCAACAGAACCACGAAAGTGACCTCTGGTTGCCCTCACTACTCATTATACACTAATTATAATACGTTCGCATGCTAAAAGACACTCCACCAGCACCATGACGGTTTACAAATGTCATGGCAATGCCAACAAATTACCCTATATGGTCTAAAAGTGGGAGAAACCCTCAGTTCCAGGAATTGCCCACCCCATTCCAGAAAACTCATGAATTACCCACCCCTTGTTTAGCAAATAATTGAGAAATAACTATAAGTACACTCATTTGAGCAACCCATCCACTGCTCTGCTTATACAGTATTCATTCTTTTACTCCTTTACTTCTCTAATAAATTTCCTTTCACTTCTTTCTGGCATGAGGTCCAAGAACCCTCTCTTGGGGTCTGGATTGGGACCTCTTTCCAGTGACACCTGTCTAGACTCGTCTTATGTCATGGGGTTGACGAATCAGGAATCTCATATGAATAGGAAAAATTGTTGAATTGTGAGGAGATTCTGCTTTCTGGTATCCCTGCCTCTCATTTAATATGTAGCACTGAGAAGGTAGCTTTACCTTCCTTTTTTTTTTTTTTTTTTCTTGAGACAGAGTCTTGCTCTGTCACCAAGCTGGAGTGCAGTGGCATGATCTCGGCTCACTGCAACCTCTACCTCCTGATTCTAACAATTCCCCTGCTGCAGCCTCCCAAGTAGCTGGGACTACAGGTGTGTGCCACCATACCTGGCTAATTTTTTTTATTATATATTTTTTAGTAGAGACAGGGTTTCACCACGTTGGCCAGGATGGTCTTGAACTCCTGATGTCATGATCCACCCCCCTTGGCCTCCCAAAGTGCTGGGATTACAGGCATAAACCACTGCACCTGGCCCAGTAGCTTCACCTTCCTAAATCGGTTTCCTCAACTACAATGAAAGCATCAAATACAGTAAGTTCCAAGTTTCTCTTCAAAAAATCAGTATGTCAGTAGGTTCAGTTTTCTTCTTCTTTGTTCTCCATTTCAAAGTTTAAATTCCTTGTTCTCTTCATCTCCTTGCCCTTAGTTTCAGTAAACAACCTTCCCATCAGCTCTAATGAGATCACATCTGTTCCCCTGCTTACCTGCACCTATTCCTTTTGCCAAAACTGCACATGTCCCTCATGCATCCCCCTCCTAACCCACATATTTAGAGTTCTGACTCATCCTAGTCACCTGCTCTGTCCTGAGTCACCCCTGGTCACCAGCTCTGACCTGAGTCACCTTTGGTCACCTGTTCCATAACTGTCTTTACCCCCAAAACTGCTCACCCCCCAACTCCAGCTCCTACCCCTGCTCTCTTTAAAATAGCCAATTAAAATTAGCTTAGCCAATAGGGGAATGGCACAGCAGTACAGGCTACCTGCATGAGGGATAAGAATCCCTTCCCCTCCCTTGTTCAGGTGTGCTCTCACCATTGCTCCATCCACAAGAGGCACCCTTCTATAGAAGTAAATTGCCTTCCTGAGAAAATTAATGTTCGAGTGCTATTTCTTTTGCAGGACTGAAAGTTTATTTCTAACAAGAGTATTTAGATCTCCAAACTCTTTTAGTTTGATCCTCAGAAAAATCCAAAATACACAAGTTATATCAGAGCTGGAACAATCTAGGAGCTCTCACTTTGGGTGAAGTTCTTATAGTCTCCTTCAGTTTGTTTATTTCAGTTCAGTCTGACAGATTCTGCCCTCAGACTATTTATAGTGATTACTGTGTTAAAGAAAAATAAATCTTGGGACCCCAAAATCACTAAACTAAAGGGAAAAGTCAAGCTGAGAACTATGTCATGCAAATCTGCTTCCCATTTTATTCCAAAATAACATGGCTACAAAGATTTAACAACGACAACAAAAAGCTACATACCTCCCTTAAAATTTGCCCAGAAGGAAATTCCTTGTGGACAAAGGACAGAACTCAAAGTCATCCCTCTGCTCACCAGAGACAAATGCGTATCTGATTGCTTCCTCTGCCCTATTGTTTCACTAAACCAGACTAAGGTATACATGACTATTCCTCTACCCTCCTCTCACATGTAAATTGAATATTCAGTGAAAGGCTAATCAGAGACTCAAAGGAATGCAACCCTTTTTCTCTTATCTACCTATGACCTGGAAACTCCCTCCCCAACCTTGAGTTGTCCCACCTTTCCAGGCCAAACCAATGTACATCGTACACATATTGATTGATGTCTCATATCTCCCTAAAATGTATAAATCCAAGCTGTGCCCTGATCATGGTAGGCACATGTGATCAGGACCTCCTAATGTCAGAAGTGTGTGAACCAGAGCAACTCCATCTTGAATAGGGGCTGCGTAAAATAAGGTTGAGACCTCCTGGGCTGCTTTCAGAGATGGTTAAGGCATTCTAAGTCACAGGACAACATAGCAGGTCAGCACAAGATACAGATCAAGATAAAGACCTTGTTGATAAAACAGATTGCAGTAAAGAAGCTGACTAAGATCCACCAAAGCTAAAATGCCTACGAGAGTGACCTCTGGTCATCCTCACTGCTACACTCCCACTAGTGCAATGACAGCTTACAAATGCCATCACAGTGTCAGGAAGTTACCCTATATGGTCTAAAAAAGGGGAGACATCAATAATCCACTCCTTGTTTAGCACATAATAAAAAAACAACCATAAAAATAAACAACTGGCTGGATGTGGTGGCTCACACCTGAAATCCCAGCACTTTGGGAGGGCTGAGGCTGGTGGATCACCTGAGGTCAGGAGTTTGAGACCAGCTTGGTCAATATGGTGAAACCCCATCTCTATTCAAAATACAAAAATTAGTCAGGTGTGGTAGTGTGTGTGCCTGTAGTCCCAGCTACTCAGGAAGCTGAGGCAGAAGAATCACTTGAACCTGGAAGGCAGAGGTTGCAGTCAGCCAAAATTGTGCCATTGCACTCCAGCCTGGGCGACAGAGTAAGACTCCGTCTCAAAAAAAAAGAGAGAGGAAAAAAAAGGTTGGGGGCAACCAGCAGCCATCAGGGTTGTTCTGACTATGAAGTAGCCATTCTTTTATTCCCTTACTTTCCTAATAAACTTGCTTTCACTTTAATCTATGGACTTGCAGATCTTGTGTTTGGAGCATTTTCTCTGTTATTCACCCTGAACTCTTTGTGTTGTGGGATCCAGGAACCCTCTCTGGGGGTCTGGATCGGGACCCCTTTCCTGTAACACTGTAGCTATGTCACAGGCGCATCCTTACCCTGTGCAAAATATGCTTTCTAAATTAATTGAGATCTCCCATAGATACTACTTTTTTTGAGACAGAGTCTCACTCTGTCGCCCAGGCTGGAGTTCGGTGGTATGATCTCAGCTCACTGCAACCTCTGCCTCTGAGGTTCAATCGATTCTCCAGCTTCAGCCTCCTGAGTAGCTGGAACTATAGGTACCTGCCACCATGCTCAGCTAATATTTTTTTATTTTTAGTAGAGGCAGGGTTTTACCATGTTGGCCAGGCTGGTCTCAAACTCCTGACCTCAAACGATCCACCCACCTCGGCCTCCCAAAGTGCTGGGATTACAGATGTGAGCCACTGTGCCCCGTCAACATGTACTACTTTAAATCTTTTTGTTATGGAAATTTTCAAACATATACAAAAGTAGAAAGACCAATATAATAAAATCCCATGTATCTGTCAAGTAAAAAACAAATCTGGCCTTAGGGTAGGAGAGACTTTATTGTAAAAGACTTATAATAGAGAAAAGATTCCAAACACAAGATCTGCAAGTGTATCAGAATAAAGCTGGGAATGGTTTTCTTTTATAGGAAGAAGTAAGGTAAGTCTAGAAATTACTAGCTGTCGGGGAGTGCGGTCTCCAGCAATTGAACAGAAAATTTCTCAATCAGTAGGTTCTTGGGAGGCATTGTGAAGCGGGAGGTTGGAGAAGGAGGTGTTGCACATTCCACTGCTCACTTAAATTCAAGGGCAGGACAAAGTTCACAGGCCAGGAGGAAGAGAGATGCCTGCCTGAAATACAGTCAACTAGCAGGCATTTTGTCTAGATTGGTCTGTTAGAAGTAATTTTTGGTGCCACCAAAGGAACAGCCCTTGAACATAAAATTTTCCCAGCAAGGCAATTTACTTTTGCAGAAGGGTACATCTCACGGATGGAACAATGGCAAGAGCACACCTGAACAAGGGATGCAGGTAGCCAGGGATAAGAACCCTGTGTTGTGTCCCTATTGGCTAGGGTTGGATGTCACAGTCTAAGATAATTCTGATTGGCTATTTTAAAGAGAGTGGGGGTACTAGCCAGAGTGGCAGGGTAAGCAGTTTCAGCAGGAAAGACAGGGAACAGGCGACTAAAGGTGACTCAAGTCAGAGCAGTTGACCAGGGGTGACTCAGGTCGGAGCAGGTGACCAGGGGTGACTCAGGATGGAACAGGTAACCAGAGGAACAGATGTGAACTACTGATTAGAGCTGGTAGGAAGGTTGTTTACTGAAACTAGGGCAATACACTTTAAAATGGAGAATAAATAACAAGGAAACGGAACATACTGACATACTAACTCTTTGAAGAGAAACTTAGAACTCACTATATTTAACAGTCAATGGGAACAGATAGTTCACCTAATCATTTATGTGACAAACAATGGGAATTTGGAGGGTCTGTGTCTATCCTTGTTGTAAGGTCAAACAAGGGGTCTTATCTGAGTCGCATGGGGAAGAGTGGGTTTCTTTGCAGTAACCCATTTCCTGGGCCACCTAATTAACCATCACCATTTTCCAGAAGCACAGGGCCCAGGTGAAGCTCAATATTATGATATCTACCCATCACTCACCTTTAACAATTTCCAACTCATGTCAACCTTGTTTTATCTAAACCCCACATACCCTCTCAGCTCCCATCAGCCACTGAATTATTGTGATGCTGATCTGTGATGTCATTTTATTCATAATGTTTTAATATCAACAAACATTCAAAACCTTTTTTCCCAACAAAGTCTAATCATCATATCAGTATCTCTAACATGTTTCCAAACAAGAAAAGGAACTTACAAGAAAATGCCTTAACTACAGATAAACACCTAGTTTTTTGTTTTTTGGGTTTTTTTTTGTGAGATGCAGACTCGCTCTGTCACCCAGGTTGGAATGCAGTGGCGCAATCTCGGCTCACTGCAACCTCTGCCTCCTGGGTTCAAGTGATTCTCTTGCCTTAGCCTCTGGCGTAGCTGGGATTATAAGCATGTTGCCACCACACCCAGCTAATTTTTTGTATTTAGTAGAGACAGGGTTTCTCCATGTTGGCCAGGCTGCTCTCGAACTCCTGACCTTAGATGATCCACCTGCCTCGGCCTCCCAAAGTTTTGGGATTACAGGAGTGAGCCACCGCACCCAGCCTACTTATTTTTATCAAGAAGTTTAAACCCATTTTTTAAAAGCAAAAAGAGCTCATTATGGCTGTTTCCAATCAATAATTGTTTAATTTACTGGCATTTTTATCACAATTCTGTATTTACCATTTTTCTTGCATCCCATAGTTTTTCTTTCAACTAGGGGCTATAGGTGTTATATTCCCTGATTGTGAGTATATCTGACATATCTTTATTCTGTAATAACCTACCCTGGGCTAACATCACGGACTCCATCTTAGCTGTAAACTCCAACCTGGCCGTCCTTACCACAGCCCCTTTGGGTGCATAACTGGGTCATGCTGCACTTAGAAGCATTGAAGCATACTGTTCTTAACACTTGTAATCATTGTAACCACACCCTGCTTGGCATATCTCCCCCCTGCTATTGTAAGAAAAAATTGCCCTTTGATCATTGGGTGAGAAGAGCCTGATCACCCACTTTCCTTTGATCATAGAATTGAATGGAAACCATCTGTGCCAGCAGCCCCTTCCTCTAACCTGATTTTGTGCTTCTGTAAAATTCTGCTTCAGTTAGGTACCCCCTGCCCTACCTAAAATAAGTTATGAAAGATAATCAAGCCCCTTCCTTGGGGCAGAGAGAACCTTGAGCATTAGCCGTCTCTCGGTCGCTGGCTAATTAAAAGGACTCTTAACTTGGAACTTAGTGTGTGGCACATTCCTTCTAAGTCGCTCGGATATAGTAATTCCATCCTCAATCTCAGATTAACAGTCCCAGGAATTGCCAGATTTTTCTTATTAATGGTTATCTGACAAATTCTACAATATTCTCTTTACTGTCAGCCTTGGCTCCAAACTGCTTTGACTTGGAAAGATATCCAATCTGTTTACCCTCACTTCTTCCAAGATTTCCACCATTCTCTTGCTCTCTTTCCTTAGGTTCTGCATTGAGTTCTTGCACTTCTCTACCACTACATAGACTTCATTTTAAGATGAGGTGGCACAGAAGAACGGTAAGAGGGGATAGTTTTGGATTAAATAGAGGTAAGTAGAGCTTAGGCAGGATTTCTAGAAAATGAAAGAGAGAATGCTAGAGTAACAGGTTTAGGTGCCAAAGGATTTGTCTCTACCCATCTCAACAAGAGAGAATCAGGTCTCCCGAGATTAACTGGATTTATTTATTTAGAGATGGAGTCTCACTCTGTCACCAGGCTGGAGTGCCATGATGCCATCTTGGCTCACTGCAACCTCCACCTCCCAAGTTCAAGTGAGTCTCCTGCCTCAGCTTCCCGAGTACCTGGGACTACAGGCGCGTGGCACCATGCCCGGCTAATTTTGTGTATTTTTAGTAGAGATGGAGTTTTTACCATGTTAGCCAGGATGGTCTTCATCTCCTAACCTCATGATCCACCCGCCTTGGCCTCCCAAAGTGCTGGGATTATAAGCATGAGCCACAGTGCCCAGCAACTAATTAATTTTTTAAGATGGATTCTCACTCTGTCACCCAGGCTGGAGTGCAGTGGTGTGATCTTGGCTTACTGCAATCTCTGCCTCCCAGGTTCAAGCAATTTTGCCTCAGCTTCCTGAGTAGCTGGAACTACTAAGCACGCAAACCACCACACTCCACTAATTTTTTTTTTTGAGATGGAGTTTCACTCTTGTCACCCAGGCTGGAGTGCAGTGGTGTGATCTCGGCTCACTGCAACCTCTGCCTCCTGGGTTCAAGCAATTCTCCTGCCTCAACCTCCCCAGTAGCTGGGATTACAGGTGCATGCCACTATGCCTAGCTAAGTTTTTGTATTTTTTTAGTAGAGACAGGGTTTCACCATGTTGGCCAGGCTGGTCTTCAACTCCTGCCCTCAGGTGATCCGCCTGCTTCAGCTTTCCACAGTACTGGGATTACAGACATGAGTCACTGAACTTGGCCTTAATTTTTTTTTTTTTTTTTTGAGACTAACTTTTGCTCTTGTTGCGCAACCAGGCTGGAGTGCAATGGTTCGATCTCAGCTCACTGCAACCTCTGCCTCCTGGGTTCAAGCGATTCTTCTGCCTCAGCCTCCCAGGTAGCTGGGACTACAGGCATGCACCACCACACCTGGCTAATTTTGCATTTTTAGTAGAGACAAGGTTTTTCCATGTTCATCAGGATGGTCTCGAACTCCTGACCTCAAGTGATCCATCTGCCTTGGCCTCCCAAACTGCTGGGATTACAGGCATGAACCACCACCCATGGCCTCAATTTTTCTATTTTTTTTTTAGTAGACTCAGGGTTTCACCATGTTATCCAGGCTCATCTTCCACTTCTGACCTCAAGTGATCCACCCGACTCAGCCTCCCAAAGTGCTGGGATTTCAGGTGTGAGCCACTGTGCCTGGCCGTAATTGGTTTTAATAAGAATATTCCAGGCACAAAAAGTAGAAAGAGAAAAAAGCTGACAGTCAAATTAAACACCTCTAATTCTGAAGTTCACACCTCATCTCGCTCTCATAGAGAATGCTGGTCCTCAACCCTGGTCACGTATGCGAATCATCTGGGGAAACATTTAAAACACAAAAATGTTCTGAACAAATTCAAAGTAAATCTCTGTAGCCACAGGCTTCATAGAACCTATCACTTCTTCCTTTTGCTATTTTAATAAACGCTCTCAGTTTTAGAAACATTTCAGCAATCCATTTTGGCTATATTTGGACATTCCCAAAGTTAAGTCTAAGGACATATGAATAAGGACATCCTTTAATATGATAAAAGAGTATCCTTTGTAGTACATGGACATCCTTGTAAAATCTACATAGAATATTCACTCAGTAATGAAGAATTTTTGACTTTTGGCCTGGCCTGTGCTAGAGTTGACCACCTTCAACTGTTACCAAAATGCAGATCCCATCAATGAGGGTCCTGCGATTGCAACCAAGTGCGTTGGGGACAACTTACAGGAAAGCTATAGGTTCATTCATAGAAAAGAATATCAGATTTTCTCTGAGATGCTCTCACTGGAATGACATAATATGCCTATCTGTTGTTGTTGTTGTTGTTGTTGTTGAGATGGAGCCTCACTCTGTCGCCCAGGCTAGAGTGCAGTGGCATGAACTCAGGTCACTGCAACCTCTGTCCCCTGGGTTCAAGTTATCTCCTGCCTCAGTCTCCTGAGTAGCTAGGATTATAGGTGTACGCCATTATGCCCAGCTAATTTTTGTATTTTTATTAGAGACAGGGTTTCACCATCTTGGCCAGGCTGGTCTCGAACTCCTGACCTTGTGACCCACCCACCTCGGCCTCCCAAAGTGCTGCGATTACAGGCATAAGCCACCGCACCTGGCAATATATGTATCTTTGAAACAGTAAGTGTTCTAGGGTATGAGCTAATGTGATTAACACTCCCAAATAAAGACTGGGTCCACTACCCCAAAGTGAGACAAGAAAGGCCAAGCAGGCAAAATTAACAGTGTGCAGGCCTGGTGCACTGGCTCATGCCTGTAATCCCAGCACTTTGGGAGGCTGAGGCAGATGGATCACCTGAGGTCGGGAGTTCGAGACCAGCCTGACCAACATGGAGAAACCCTATCTCTACGAAAAATGCAAAATTAGCTGGACATAATCCCAGCTACTCAGGAGGCTGAGGCAGGAGAACTGCCTGAACCAGGAGGTGGAGGTTGCAGTGAGCTGAGATCACACCATTGCACTCCAGCCTGGGCAACAAGAGCAAAACTCCATCTCAAAAAACAAAACAAAACAGGTGTGTACTATGTAAATGTTTAAACAGTTGGGGTAAGTTATTGCCACACTAAGCTGGCTTGTGGACTTATCTGGTAATTCTGCCTATTAAGTGACATATTACTTACTAGGCCAGAGCAAAGCTGAATTGGCATCCTCTGTCCTTATTTGGAAACTTGGATCTCAGTTCAGGAGCTAAGACCCTGTACTTGGGCCTCAAGTCAGGCGGCAAGCATGATCCTGCCTGACTCTAGGTTCTTGGCTGCCACCTGGCGGTAATGATGAAGAAACACAGAGCTCCCATCAACAAATTAAATGTGGATGGAAGGGACTCCACTCAAGATTGCAAAGGGGGACTGCTCTACAAATGTGTGTGCTTCCCTTGCCAATGCAGAGAAATTCTATTCCATCATCAAGAAGCTTCCTCTGAAGGACACATGCACACGAATGTTCACTGCAGCACAGTTTACAATAGCAAAGACCTGGAACCAACCCACATGCCCATCAATGATAGACTAGACAGGGAAAATGTGGCCCATATACACCATGGAATATTATGCAGCCATCAAAAATGATGAGTTCATGTCCTTTGTAGGGACATGGATGAACCTGGAAACCATCATTCTCAGCAAACTGACACAAGAACACAAAATCAAACACCGCATGTTCTCACTCATAAGCAGGTGTTGAATAATGAGAACACATGGACACAGGGAGGGGAGCATCACACACTAGGGTCTGTCGGGGGGAAATAGAGGAGGGACAGTGGGGGGTGGGGAGTTGGGGAGAGATAGCATGGGGAGAAATGCCAGATATAGGTGAAGGGGAGGAAGGCAGCAAATCACACTGCCATGTGTGTACCTATGCAACAATCTTACGTGTTCTTCACATGTACCCCAAAACCTAAAATGCAATAAAAAAAATTAAAAAATAATAATTTGATTCAAAAAAAAAAAAAAAAAGCTTCCTCTGAGCCCTTCCAGCATTTATCTGCATCCCATGTGCATCTTAGAATCTGTGAATGTGACCTTATCTGGAAAAAAAATCAGCCAGGCACAGTGGATCATGACTGTAATCCCAGCACTTTGGGAGACCAAGGCAGGAGGATTGCTTGAGCCCAGGAATTGAGATCAGCAACATAGCAAGACCCCATTTCTAAAAAAAATAAGAAGTTAGCTGGGCGTGGTGGCTGACGCCTGTAATCCCAGCACTTTGGGAGGCCAAGGCAGGCAGATCACGAGGTCATGAGATCGAGAACATCCTGGCTAACTGGTGAAACGCTGTCTCTACTAAAAATAAAAAATTAACTGGGCATGGTGGCACGCACCTCTAGTCCCAGGTACTTGGGAGGCTGAGGCAGAGAATCCCTTGAACGTGGGAGGCAGAGGTTGCAGGAGTGCGATGGTGCGATCCGGTGAGCCCACACTGCACCACGGCACTTCAGCTTGAGCAACAGATTGAGACTCCATCTCAAAAAATAAAATAAAAAATTGGGCAGGCATGGTGGCCCACACCGGTAGTCCCAGCTACTCAGGAGGCTGAGTTGGGAGGATTGCCCGAGTCCAGGATGTCAAGGCTGCATGAGCTATGATCACACCACACTATACTCCAGCCTGGGCAACAGAGCGGGACTCCATCTCAAAGAAAAAGAAGGGAAAGGGAGAGGAAGGGATGGGAGGGGAGGGGAGAGGCATCTTTGCAGATATAATTAAGGATCTCAAGATGAGATCATATTGGATGATCTAGGCTCTAAATTTAACGACAAGTGTCCTGATAAGAGACACACAGAGACAAGAGAGAGAAGAAGAGACACAATGTGAGGACAGAAGTGGAGACTGGAGTGATGCAGCCAAAAGCCAGGGAACACCTGGAGCCACCAGGAGCTGGAAGAAACAAGGATGAGTCTCCATGAGGGCCTCCAGAGGAGGTGCAGTCCTGTGGACACCTCGGCCTCCAGAATGGCGAGAAAACTAATTTCTGTTGTGTTAAGTCACGAAGTTTATAGTAATTTTTTTTTTTTTTTTTAGAGAGTCTCGCTGTGTTGCCCAAGCTAGAGTGCAATGGTGCAATCTCAGCTCACTAAAACCTCTGCCTCCTGGGTTCAAGCAATTCTCCTGCCTTAGCCTCCCAAGTAGCTGGGATTACAGGTGTGTGCCACCATGCTTGGCTAATTTTTGTATTTTTAGTAGAGACAGGGTTTCACCATGTTGGCCAGGCTGGTCTCGAACTCCTGACCTCAAGTGATCTGCCTGCCTCGGGCTCCCACAGTGCTGGGGTTACAGGCATGAGCCACTGCGCCTGGCTGTTTATGGTCATTTGTTACAGCAGCCCTAGCCTGACTAATACATTCAGTCTCCACTGGGAGCTGTGACTTGTTAAAAGAAATGACACCAGGCCCTTGCGCCACATGCCATGGAGGTGTGCTCCCCTGGATACTCCCAGACAACCACATTTCCTGGGAGATGTTTTACCCCCCAATATGGAAACTGACAAGCCCTCCATCAATTTCCTCAAGGGCTCTTACTTCAGTCCCATGTGTCCAGCATCATGAAAGCAGAGAGAACTTCTCCTGAATTGTCACATGGCAGTCAAGGTTCCAAAAGTGCAGAGACAGACTTAACAACCTTACATATTACCCATTACCCATTACCACAAATCCAGGATGACAGACTAGGAGAATTGAACTTAGAAGGACAGCGGGTCGGAGGAGGGGGCTGGGCACAGTGGCTCACACATGTAATCCCAGCACTTTGGGAGGTGGAAGTGGGTGGATCATTTGAGGTCAGGAGTTCAAGACCAGCCTGGCCAACAGGGTGAAACCCCATCTCTACTAAAAATACAAAAATTAGCTGGGTGTGACGGCTGGCACCTGTAATCCCAGCTACTTGGGAGGCTGAGGCAGGAGCAAGAGAATCACTTGAACCCAGGAGGCAGAGGCTGCAGTGAGCCAAGATCACACTACTGCACTCCAGCCTGGGCAACAGAGCAAGACTCCACCTCAGAAAAAGAGAGAGAGAGAGAAAAGAGCCCTTTAAGGCAGACAAATACAATCCAATGAGTTCCCACCTTTCACCTTTGTAAGACTTCGGGGTAAGGGATGTGCATCTACCTTGATTTTCTATCTGTGTTGAAGGGAATCAGAACACATTACACCCAAACAGGCCACTCTGGCATAAGGCTTATTTTGAGCTGAAGGCAGTGGAGAAACTGCAGACAAAAAGAGCTCTCTGCCCTCTCCCCTTCTGCCTAGAAGCAAGGAAATTCCCCACGTAAAGACGGTTCCCTATTCCGTAGCAGGATGACTGGCACAGAGACAAGCTGGCATGACAGACATTACTGAACAACCCTTACCCACCACTTCCTAGTCACCTTTCCACAATTTCCCACCCCTAGGAGCCCATGCCCGCCCGTGCCCGTGCTCGCACTCCTTCTCTCTCCCTCCCCGCCCTCCCTCCCCTCCTCTCTTCTCTCTCTGTCTCTCTCTCTCTCTGTCTCTCTCTCTCTCTGTCTCTCTCTCTCTGTCTCTCTCTCTCTGTCTCTCTCTCTCTGTCTCTCTCTCTCTGTCCCTCTCTCTCTGTCCCTCTGTCTCTGTCCCTCTGTCTCCCTCTGTCCCTCTGTCTCCCTCTCCCCCTCTGTCTCCCTCTCCCCCTCTGTCTCCCTCTCCCCCTCTGTCTCCCTCTCCCCCTCTGTCTCCCTCTCCCCCTCTGTCTCCCTCTCCCCCTCTGTCTCCCTCTCCCCCTCTGTCTCCCTCTCCCCCTCTGTCTCCCTCTCTCCCTCTGTCTCCCTCTCTCCCTCTGTCTCCCTCTCTCCCTCTGTCTCCGTCTCTCTCTCTCCCTCTGTTTCTCTCTCTCCCTGTCTCTCTCCGCACCCTCCCACCCCACCTTAGAAAGTTTCTGCCACCCAGGCAGGAGTGCAGTGACACAATCATGGATCGATGCAGCCTCCAACTCTTGGGCTCAAGAGATCCTCCCATTTCAGCCTCCTGAGTATCTGGGATTAACACCACCATTCCTGGCTAATTTAAAAATTTTTTTTTTTTTTTTTTGGCCAGGCATGGTGACTCATGCCTCTAATCACAGCACTTTGGGAGACAAAGGCAGGCTGATTACCTGAGGTCAGGAGTTCAAGCCCAATCTGACTAACATGGCAAAACCCTGTCTCTACTAAAAATACAAACGTAGCCGGGTGTGGTGGTGCATTCCTGTAATCCCAGCTACTAGGGAGGCTGAGGCAGGAGTAGTGCTTGAACCGGGAGGTGGAGGTTGCAGTGAGCTGAGATTGTGCATTGCACTCCAGCCTGGGCAACAAGAGCAGAACTCTGACTCAAAAACAATAAACAATAATTATTAGGTAGAGGCGGAGTCTTGCTACCTTGCCCAACCTGCTTTTGAATTCCTGACCTCAAGTGATTCTCCTGCCTTGGTCTTCCAAAGTCCTGAGATTATGGGCATGAGCCACCACGCCTGGCCCCCAGACTCCTTCTTTGGTCTAGTCACTACTGCACAATTTATCACCTTTTGTGAAAATGGCATATAAGGCTGGGCACAGTGGCTCACACCTTTCATCACGGCACTTTGGGAGGCTGAGGGAAGGATCACCTGAGGCCAGGAGTTCGAGACCAGCCTGGCCAACATGGTGAAACCCCATCTCTACTAAAAATACAAAAAATTAGCCGGGCATGGTAGCTCATGGCTGTAGTCCCAGCTACTTGGGAAACTGAGGCAGGAGAATTGCTTCAATCCGGAAGGCAGAGGTTGCAGTGAGCCAAGATCATGTCACTGCACTCCGGCCTGGGTGACAGGGCAAGACTCCACCTCAAAAAAAATGAAAATAGGAAAGGTATATAAGCCCCGAAGTCTAACCACTGCTTTGTATTTTCACTCCTTTTGTGCGAAGCCCCAATACAAGTAAAAATATTAAAATTTGTATGTCTTTCCTCCTGTTCATCTACCTGTTGTCTGTTTAATTTACAGGCTCCAGTCACAGAATCTAGAAGGATAAAGGAAAAGTTATTCCTCTCCCGCAATTGAACTACAGGTGGTGGGACCGTGTCCGGGTGAAGTACACTCTCCACTGGAATTCGAACATCAGAACACACAGGCAAAGTCTACAAAGACAGTAACCACAGGAGTTACAGCAGATTAGCTATTTAGATGGTGAGAAAGGACAAAAATTAATTAAAATGCAAACCATTACTGGTCAACAAGCAAGGCCCTTTCATCAAGACAATGAAATACCAATACATTCTACACCAGGATGCAGCATTTTTCTCAAGTCTCTTTCAAAGGAACAATTTCCCATAATTCTGATACTAGGGCTGCTGGCTGATTTGTGGGATGGACAACCATTTGTCAATGCCATGAAGTTTTTAATTTTATTTTATTTTTGAAATGGAGTCTCACTCTGTCACCCAGGCTGGAGTGCAGTGGCGTGATCTTAGCTCACTGCAACCTCTGCCTCCGAGGTTCAAGCAATTCTTGTGCCTCAGCCTCCCGAGTAGATGGTATTACAGGCGCACACCACCACACCTGGCTAGTTTTTGTATTTTTAGTAGAGACACGGTTTCACTGTGTTGGCCAGGTTAGTCTAGAACTCCTGACCCTGTGATCTGCTCGCCTTGACCTCCCAAGGTGCTAGGATTACAAGCATGAGTCACTGCACCCGGCCTTTATATTATATTTTTTTGAGTTGGAGTCTCACTCTGTCACCCAGGCTGGAATGCAATGGCATGATCTCAGCTCACTACAACCTCCACCTCCCAGGTTCAAGCGATTCTCATGCCTCAGGCTTCCGAGTAGCTGGGACTACAGGCACATGCCACCACTCCTGGCTAATTTTTGTACTTTTTCAGTAGAGACAGGGTTTCACCATGTTGCCCAGGCTGTTCTGGAACTCCTGACCTCAAGTGATCCCTCCACCTCGGCCTCCCAAAGTGCTGGTTTTACAGGTGGGAGCCACTGTGCTTGGATGAAGTAAAGTTCTTTAAAGATGACAGTAAGTTTGATCTATAAGGCTGATGTTAAGGACTACATCAACAGATGCTATGATCACTGGAGCAAGGACACACCTGGACACTCCTTTTTCTTACTTTGATGGAGGTAAATGCCGTCTGGTCTATGAAAACAATCTTTCTACACCCAAGATTAAATAAAACTATTTCTAACCCATTTATGATTCTCTGGATATGGGGGAGCGGAGTATCATAAATGCCATTGAACAAGTTGGGATTGACTGGATTTAGCCAAGATAACACAAAAGCCAGATGGCATTTGATGTTTGCAACACAGAGGTTTAACTATTCAGATTCAGGAAAGTATTGAGCTTCCACGGGGAATTCCTAATACTATGAATAATCTATGGGATTGATGATCCGAATGCCTGTGAAGGGAGGACCCGGGTCAGCACAGGAGGCTCCTTAATCATAGCCAATGATCAATTCAAACCGGTCTGACCACTGTCGCAACAACACATGATGGTAATTAACTAGGATGATGGGCATTCTCTGGCCTACCTACAGATTACCCTAATCACCACTCCTCACCGTGAAATCAGTTCCCACTGGGCTAATTTTACTATCTACCACTTACCTTCTTATGAAAAAAAAAAAAATTTCCCATGAGCCAGGGACACTCACCCACCTCTTGCCTGCAAGTTGGGACCCACGAGTAGCAGGCAGGGAGATATCTGGGATAGTTCAGTAGCAGGATTGGAGGCCTTCTTTCAGGCCAATGGGCTCTGTATATTTGATCTGGTGCATCTACGGGCAGGGGTTACTTCTTGGAGCAAAACAGAGGCCAAACTTGGGTAGGTTGATTTTAACCCAAGACACAGAAGAAATTATTAGCAGTTGAACTAAGAGGTTTATGACATGGTAAAGCCTTGGAACATACCACTCAGGCAACGCAAAACTCTTATTTTCACCTATTTGTTATATTTTCATTCATCAGGGAGCTACCGACCGACTATATATGCCAGGCAGTGGAGCGGGCACTACCACGAACGGCAAGCCTAGACAGAATCCCTGCCCTCGTGCAGCTGACCTGCTAGTGGGGCACACAGGAGGTTAACAAGTAAAAATGCACACAGGAGACTTCCAGAGAGCAGTGTGATACAGCTCACGACAACACGGGCAAGGACACACGAACTTGTATCTGGCCAAACCAGGTTGCTTTCGTTTATAAAAATCTTAACTAAAAACAGAACCCAGGCCAAGGGGAAGTTAATAAAACCCAACTGCTGCTGGGGCTGGAATGTTTCTGTGTTCAACCTAGATTCAACCACACAAATTTCACCCCTCAAAGACCTGAACGAACAATTTGGAGAAACGCCCACTAGGTGGCAGGAGTGCCTCTTCCCTTCATTTCTGCAATTAAAATGAAACATGCATTTTATTCTTTTTTTAAAAAAAACCGTTTTGTTTTTATAAGCTATTTTTATCCTTTCAATGTCGAAACCAGCTGAGTTCACAACACTACTAAGTAACGTATTTAAAATATAGAACCAATGTCGCAAGTCGCTAAGGTAAAGAGGTAAAATACAGCCCTTACCTTCCAGGCCTCTGCGTTGACCTCAGTTGCTTTTGATTCTTACCTTGATTCACAAATCTTAACTGGAATTGCCTTACGTTTCAGTCAGCTTCTCCAAACTCAGCGTCCAAAGCTTTTCCTTGGCTGTGCTCTTAAATCCAGAGCTTCAATCCCACTTAGAAACTGACGTTCTTGTGGGTGAACTTTCTCATCAGGCAGAATGCTCCCTACTCTTTTCCATCACGAGTTCATCCTTTTATAAAATGGGAATTGAATGATGTCAATTAAGATAAATTAGTTGAAGCTGCAAATCCAACACAAGTGGGAAAGTATCCAAATCTCAAGGAAACCATAGAAGCCACTTAGTCTCTGTAACGCACCATGACAAAGCTTATCTAACGGACTAAGCTGAATGTGACCAAATAAATCACATAGGAAACCTCAGCTCTTTCCCGCTCCCTGTGAAAATATAAAACAGGACGAAGGTTCCCAGAACTTTGCAGCAGGGTGCAGACATTGATTAAGAGAGAAAACCTTCAGCTGTGTGTGGTGGCTCACACCTGTAATCTCAGCACTTTAGGAGGCTGAGACGGGAGAATCACTTGAGGTCAGGAGTTTGAGACCAGCCTGGCCAACATTGTGAAAACCTGTCTCTACTAAAAATAAAAATAAATAAATTAGCTGAGTGTGGTGGTATGCACCTGTAGTCCCAGCTACTCGGGAGGCTAAGGCACAAGAATCGCTTGAACCCTGGAGGCAGAGGTTGCAGTGAGCCAAGATTGTGCCACTGCACTCCAGCCTGGGTGACAGACAGAGCGAGACTCGGTCTCAAAAAAAAAAAGAGCAAGAGAAATCTTTCAGAAAACTCAGAGTTGCTGAGAGCACCAGAACTTAATCAGGAGGGCGACTAGGGGAAGCACATAGAGTAGCCCCCAGAATCTTGGTGTGGGCTAGAGAAGGCTCAACACACAACAAGGAGAAAATCAGAGAAGAGGCTGAAGGGGAGACTTGATGGGCGGCAGGTGCTGGAGGAATCAAGTGCAACTGCGTTTCCATCCTTGCAGCATCCCACTGGAGCCCAGGAGAGGCTCCGAAAGAGGGAAGTTGATTGGCCTGACTTGGGTCATATGCTACAAGTCACCTTGATTGACCTCTGCAAGAGATTGTCCACAGGGAGGGACAGAGAGCTCTGCAGAAGGAATTCAGGGTGTTGATGTAGTTGGTATATTCGTTCCCACCCAAATCTAATGCTGAATTGTTAACTCCAGTGTTGGGTAGGGGCTGGTTAGAAGTGATTGGATCATGGAGGTGGTTTCTCATAATAGTTTAACGCCATTCACTTGATTCTGTCCTCGTGATGGTGAGTGCTTGCGAGATCTGGTCATTTAAAAGTGTGTGACAGCTTGGTCATCGTGTGACGGCTGGGCATGGTGGCTCACACCTGTAATCTCAGCACTTTCGGAGGCCGAGGGGGCAGATCACCTGAGGTCAGGAGTTCAAGACCAGCCTGGCCAACATGGTGAAACCCTGTCTCTACTAAAAACACACAATTAGCCGGGGTGTTGGCACGTGCCTGCAATCCCAGCTACTCAGGAAGCTGAGGAAGGAGACTCCCTTGAATCCGGGAGGCAGAGGTTGCAGTGAGCTGAGATCTTTTCTTTTCTTTTTTTGAGACGGAGTTTCACTCTTGTTGCCCAGGCTGGACTGCAATGGCACCATCTCAGCTCACCACAACCATTGCCTCTGGGATCCAATCGATTGTCCTGACTCAGCCTCCGAGTAGCTGGGATTTGTACAGGCATGTGCTAGCACGCCCAGCTAATTTTGTACTTCTAGTAGAGAAGAGGTTTCTCCATGTTGGTCAGGCTGGTCTCGAACTCCCAACCTCAGGTGATCCACCACCCTCAGCCTTCCAAAGTGCTGGGATTACAGGCATGAGCCACCATGCCCAGCCCTACAATCACCTGGGAACTTTATGTAACAACTCTGATGCCCACACGGTTCCTCGGACAAGTTAAATTTCAAGCTCTGTGGGATCTGGGCATCAGAAGCTTTCCGAGTGGTTCCAGCATGCAGCCAAGGTTGAGAATGCAGAATCAGAAAAGCCAAGTGTGAGCCTTGACTCTGCCACTTATTTGGAGGGTGACATTGACTCAGTGACTTAATAATAAAAGATGAATAAATCTCACTGAGCACTGACTCTATGCCCGCTGCAGTGGCTGCCATGCTGTTCCCATTTTACAGGAAGCAGAAACCCAGAGAAAGCAAGCAACCTGCCCAAGGTCACACAGCATGGAACCGCACGGACCCTAGTGGAACCCAGGCAGCCTGCTCAGCAGGTAGAGTTGGGTGCAGAGCAGCTGGTCTCACTGGCCTTAGTGAGATAGTTCCTCAGGGTCCAGATTTCACTCCTTATTCTGAGAAGGTGTTGGCAGGGGCCTTCAAGGTTGTTTTCTCAGGGCAAAAGACTGTCCATCCCAGGCTGCCATCGGACGGAAAACAGGAAAAGCCGACGTCAGGAACATGCAAACCTAGGCACAGCCAGGAGGACAGCGGCTTGGCAGTGTGACCCAAGGCAGCCTTGTGGCCGCTGTGTTAATGCTCTTCTGCCCGTTACCAGCTTAGAGTCAGACTGGGACTGTCAGGCTCTGATTGCTCCACGAGCGCCTGCGTGGCCATTTCTCCCTCCCCTCCCTCCCCTCCCCTCCCCTCCCCTCCCCTTCTTTTTTTTTTTTTTTTTTTTTTTTTGAGATGGCATCTCACTCTGTCACCCAGGCTGGAGTGTAATGGCACATTCTCAGCTCAATGCAACCTCTGCCTCCTGGATCCCGGTGATCCTCTTGCCTCAGCCTCCAAGTAGCTGGAACTACAGGCACATGCCACCACTCCCGGCTAATTTTTTAGTAGAGACAGGGTTTCACCATGTGGGTCAGGCTGGTCTCAAACTCCTGACCTCAAGTGATCCACCCACCTTGGCTTCCCAAAGTGCTGGGATTGCAGGCGTGAGCCACCGCACCTGGCCTCCTTTCCTTTTTGAGACAGGGTCTTGCTCTGTTGCTTAGGTTGGAGTGCAGTGGCACAGTCACAGCTCACTTCAGCCTCAATCTCCTGGGCTCAAGTGATCCTCCCACCTCAGCCTCCTGAATAGTTGGGGCCACAGGTATGTGCCACCTCACCCCGCTGATTTTTTACATTTTTTGTAGAGACAGGGTCGCGCTACATTGCCCAAGCTGGTCTTGAAGTCCTGAGCTCAAGCAATCCTCCTGCCTCAGCCCCCCAAAATGCCAGGAATACAGGCATGAGCCACCACATCTGGCCTGCCATCATTTATTTCTGGATGAGTTAATGGCAGACCACAGCAATTAAACTTCCCTCCCTAGCCAAAAAAAAATCAGTGCTTTAACCCTGCGCCAAGGTGAAGTGACACCTCTCTTCCCTCACGTGTGTTCAAGACCCTGGTGAAATTACACTATTGTCCTTCTACAAACACAGAGAAGCCGTTTCTTCCTGGTTCCTCTGGTCTGTTTACTCTAGCTGATGACAGATATTGAGCAAATGTGCCTTTTCAGCTTTGGGACGGGGAACACCCTGTGCTGTTCTCCCGTATGTTCAGAGAGATGCCAAAGGCCACGGCGGGGAGACTGTCATTGGCTTTCCTTCCAGATGGGTGTGGGCTGCTCTAGGCCAATCACTTTCACTGGCAATTTCCAACAGCCCCTGAGTAGCTCCACCATCATGGTTGCCAATCGCCGTATTTCCTGGTGTATACAAAACCCTACAGCGGTGGCTCTCCCTTGGAGGCAATTTGGTCCCCACCCCTTGTAGGGGGAATTTGTCAATGTCTAGAGATATTTTTGGTGGTCACAACAGTGGTAGGGGGTGGGGTGCACTGTTGACATCTAGTAGGTAGAGGCCAGGGATGCTGCCACACATCCTATAGTGTACAGGACTGTCCCCACCAAGAATTTCGAAGCCCAGATGTCAGTTATGCTGATGCTGCGAAATCCTGCCCTACAGGTATACAATATGCAGCTCTTACAAGAAAAACTTTTGAAAGGAAACACTCACAAAGACTTTTCATAATACACTTGTTTAAAATGAGTTCAGGCCGGGCACAGTGGCTCACGCCTGTAATCCCTGCACTTTAGGGGGCCCAGGCAGGTGGATCACCTGAGGTCAGGAGTTCAAGACCAGCCTGACCAACATGGCGAAACCCCGTCTCTACTAAAAAACACAAAAATTAGCTGGGTGTGGTGGCAGGCACCTATAATCCCAGCTACTCAGGAGACTGAGGCAGGAGAATCGCTTCAACCATCGCACCACTGCACTCCAGCCTGGGTGACAGAGCAAGACTCTGTCTCAAATGAAATAAAATAGGTCTGGCACGGTGGTTCATGACTATGATCCCAGCATTTTGGGAAGCCAAGGTGGGCAGATCACCTGAGGTCAGGAGTTCGAGACCATCCTGACTAACATAGTGAAACCCCGTCTCTATGAAAAAAAAGTAAACAATAATAATAAAATAAATTTAAAAAATAAAATAAAATGAGTTCAAGGCTGAGTGCAGTAGCTGACTCCTGTAATCCCAGCACTTTGGGAGGCTGAGACAGGAGGATCACTTGAACCCAGGAGTTCAAGACCAGCCTGGGCAACATGGCGAAACCCCGTCTCTACTAAAAAACACAAAAATTAGCTGGGTGTGGTGGCAGGCACCTGTAATCCCAGCTACTCAGGAGACAGGCAGGAGAATCGCTTCAACCATCGCACCACTGCACTCCAGCCTGGGTGACAGAGCCAGACTCTGTCTCAAATGAAATAAAATAGGCCTGGCACGGTGGTTCATGCCTGTAATCCCAGCATTTTGGGAAGCCAAGGTGGGCAGATCACCTGAGGTCAGGAGTTCGAGACCATCCTGACCAACATGGTGAAACCCCGTCTCTACGAAAAAAAAGTAAACAATAATAATAAAATAAATTTAAAAAATAAAATAAAATGAGTTCAAGGTTGAGTGCAGTAGCTGACTCCTGTAATCCCAGCACTTTGGGAGGCTGAGACAGGAGGATCACTTGAACCCAGGAGTTCAAGACCAGCCTGGGCAACATGGCAAAATACCATCTCTACAAAAAATGCAAAAATTAGCCGGGCATGGTGGCATGTTCCTGTGATCCTTCCACCTACTCGGGAGCAGGTGGGAGGGTCACTTGAGCCGAAGAGGCAGAGGTTACAGTGAGCTGAGCTCTCACTATTGCACTCCAGCTTGGGCAACAGAGCAAGACTCTGTCTCAAAAATAAATACATAAATAAATAGTTCATAATGGGTTTGTACTGAAAACAATCTTTTTATCATGCAACTAGAGTCAATTCTACACTGACATTCAGTTGCAAATTGTAAATCTGTCTCAATGTAGTAATATTCTATTAACAAAGTACCAAAATCACATGGTTAATCACATGGCTATATATTAATAAATTGAGATAAATGAAGATAGGCAAATAGCCGTGTTCTGGCAGTAACAGATTTAACTCTAAATTAATTAGGATGTGTGCACATTAGCTTTTATCAGCTGCATTGGGTTTGGCTAAGCTGGATGTGCAATTGGGTCTTTGCTTCAATGCTTTATTCCTATACCATGTTGTCACACACCACCACTAGGGGGCGGTAGTAGTACCTGCTAGTTCACTTTCTGGACGCTTGGCTTCTCCAGGCCATAAAGTAAATGCATTGAAAGCAGGAAAATTTTGAGAAACATTATTTGGAGGGAGGAGTAGAGATTTATACTACATGTTGACATGTAAAACACTTTGGAGTCAGGCGTGGTGACTCATGACTGTAATCCCAACACTTTGGGAGGCCGAGGCAGGCAGATCACTTGAGGTCAGGAGTTTGAGACCACCCTGGCCAACATGGTGACACCCCATCTCTACTAAAAATACAAAAATTAGCTGGGGGTGGGACAGGCGTGGTGGCTTAAGCCTGTAATCCCAGCGCTTTGAAAGCCTGAAGTGGCCAGATCAGAAGGTCAGGAGTTCGAGACCAGACTGACCAACATTGAGAAACCCTGTCTCCACTAAAAATACAAAAATTAGCCAGGCGTGGTGCTGTGCACCTGTAATCCCAGCTACTCGGAGTACTGAGGCAGGAGAATCACTTGAACTTGCGATGTGAAGGTTGCAATGAGCCAAGATCATACCACTGCAGTGCAGGCTGGGTGACAGAGCAAGACTCCACCTAAAAAAAAAAACACTTTTGGAGGTCAAGGTAGAAGATCGCTCAAGCCCAGGAATTCCAGATTGCCTGGGCAACATAGCAAGACCCTATCTCTACAAAAATGAAAATAAAAAATTAGCCAGTGTGGTGGTGCACACCCCGGTCCCTGATACTTGGGAGGCTTAGATGGGAAGATTGCTTGAGCCCAGGAAGTTGAGGCTGCAGTGAGCTATGACTGTATCACTGCACTCCAGCCTGGGTGACAGAGGGAGATCCTAACTCAAAAAGGAAAAAAAAAAAGTCTCAGTATATAACAACAGTGCAGACTGTACATAATATAGCAAAGAGTATATAGGTGTGATATGAATGAATATTTGGGAAGTGCTAGTTTAGCTGTGAGTAGACAAGGAACTGGGCTTCTGATAAGATTTAGTAGACATTTGATATTTTGTTTGCCCAATATCTGAGCTTCCTTCTTATGTTGGGGAATTCCCTTCCTTCTGAGTCTTGGTGGGTTACGGAACTCACCACCCATGTTGTAAACTGAAGATGGCTGCCCATCATTTCCCAGCCTTCCTTGCAGCCAGGACATGGTCATGTGATCTAGGTTTCACCAATCAGAGGCACCGTGCCAGGCTTCCAATCCACAGAAGTAGGGGTAACACAGGTGCAGATAGTGGCTGCAAGCTCTACCATCTTGTGGTGATGGCAGTGGTTTTCTTACCAAGTTGTTCTGTGGAACAATCTGAGGCAACTCGGGGGGGACTTGGCTTCATGCTTTCAAGCCTGGGCACTATTCCCTTTCCCTTTAATAAATTTCTTTTCTGTTTAAATCAGTCAGTGTCACTAGTGCTTGCAACTAAGACCCTTGACTAATACTAAGTTTGGGAGCATATGTTACTGCTGCAAGCAACACACACTCTCACGTGGAATTGGCTGAAGGGCAGTGGCAGGTCAGAGGGCAGTGGAGATCCTGCTATTCAGGCTGAGAAGCTGTTACCCTTGTCATGCTATTGCAAAACATTTGGTTTGAGAAACTTTTCCTGGAAAGGGACTGATAGCAAATATTTCAGACTCTGGTCTATATGGTCTCTATTGCAGCTACCCAGTTCTGCTTTGGAAAGCATCCATGAACACTATGTAAATGAGTGGGTGTGGCTGTGTCCCAATAAAACTGGATTTACAAAATCAGGCGGTGGGCTGGACGTGGCCCATGGGCCACAGCTGAAGCCTGGTTCAAACTGTCACCAATTTTACACCGACCATGACCCTGTGGATGTTGTAGCATCAGGAGAAACTGTAGAAACATATCAGGATGTTGGCAAGTTCACTACAGCCTTCAGTAAATAAACAAGAAAAATAAATCCTCGGCCAAACATGGTCCAATGGCAAAATGGAAGCAAACGCAGCTTTGCTAAGTTCCTTTCTGCCTGAAGTCAGCAATCTACATTGATGGAGAATCCAAAGATTTAGAGAGTTACAGAAATGGACCAGTCAATTGCTAGACCAGGAGTTGACAAACTTTCTCTATGAAGTGCCAGATGATAGATAGTACATATTTCAGGCATTGCAGGCCACATAAAGTCTTTTCTTTTTTTTTGTTTTTTGAGACTGAGCTTCGCTCTTGTCACCCAGGCTGAAGTGCAGCAGCGCCATCTTGGCTCACTGTAACCTCCGGCTCCTGGGTTCAAGCTATTCTCCTACCTCAGCCTACTGAGTAGCTGGGATTACAGGTGCCCATCACAATGCCTGGCTAATTTTTTGTATTTTTAGTAGAGATGGGGTTTCATGTTGGTCAGGCTACTCTCAAACTCCTGACCTCAGATGATTCAACTGCCTTGGCCTCCCAAAGTGTAGGGATTACAGGCGTCAGCCACCGTGCCTGGCCCACATGAGATCTTCATTGAATCTTCTTCTTTGCATTATTTTCATTTTTTTTTCTTTTTTAAAGACAGAGTCTTTCTCTGTTGCCCAGGTTGGAGTGCAGTGCCATGATCTCAGCTCACTGCAACCTCTGCCTCCCTAGTTAAAGCAATTCTCCTGCCTCAGCCTCCCAAATAGCTGGGATTGCAGATGCTCACCACCACACCCAGCTAATTTTTGTATTTTTAGTAGAGATGGGGTTTCACCATGTTGGCCAGGCTGGTATCAAATTCCTGACCTCAAGTGATCCACAAACCTTGGCCTCTCAAAGTGTTGGGATTACAGGAGTGGGACACTGGGCCTGGCCGACAACTTTCTTTTTTCTTTTTGATGAAACAGTCTCACTCTGTTGCCCAGGCTGGACTACAGTGGCGAAATCACGGCTCACTGCAGCCTTCACCTCCCAGGTTGAATCACTCCTCCTGCCTCAGCCTCTCCAGTAGCTGGGACCATAACCTGTGCCATCATTCACAGCTTTTTTTTTTTTTTTTTTTTTTGGCAGAAACAGAATCATGCCATGTTGCCCAGGCTGGTCTCAAACTCCTGGGCTCCAGCGATCTTCCCGTCTCACCCTCTCAAAGTGCTGGGATTATGGGTATGAGTCACTGTGCCCAACCATTTACACAACTTTTTAAGAATGCAAGATAAATTTTCAGCTTGTAAGCCATGTAAAAGCAAGTAATCTGCTAAGCCCTGCTATGAACTAACGACCGGTAGTGTGAAGGCAAAAAGCTAAGCAGAAGATAAGATGTACGGGATTCCAGCAAAAGACATACTAGATCCTTTAGCATTTTTCATCAGACAGAGGGACAAGCCGAGAGCGATAGCTCAGATTAGAAGGGCTTTGCAGCTAGGGCCTCAAAGCTCAGAGGCACGGGGCCAGGAATTCTTAGGCTCAAATTATCAGACCCATCACATAAAAGCCATAGGCAGAACTACCCAGATAAGCCACTACTGGATTCCTGACTGTCAAAACCTCTACAACAATAAATGTTTTCTGCTCTGAAAAACACTTAAAAGCAATTAGGTCCAGACAAGACCTTGCATGGTCAAAGGAACCCCATCTGTGACTGAGAAGAGCTTGAATCCAACCCTGAATTAACTCTGAGACACTAGGCTTCACACCCAGAGGAAGAAAGAAAGGGCCTCCTCCACGCTGCCCATCTTAAATCTGCCCACGGGGGACAGCGGATGAAGGACATGGTATCATTGAGCAGAACCAAGAGCAAAGGATGGAGCAGCCACAAGTCTCCTTCCGGCCAGGGAAGGGGATTCCTGGTATTTGTGACCAATAATGAACCTGTGGCCACTGGACACTGATGCTCTGCCTGCCCCTTTTCTAAGGAGACAATTCATGGTAACGTCCTGTGCCGTTGTCTCTATTACCTACGAGGGGCTTTTGGGAGGACATGATTGCACCTTTAGCCACCCACTGCCAGGCCATAAGGAGCCCCCAGCTGGACCCGACTGAGATCACAGCACATCACCTATGGCCATGGAGTGGGAGTTGGAAGTGGAAACTGGTTGAGACTTCAGGTTATATCCCTCTTGGGAAGGGGTTAGTTCATTTCATGAATGTGTAAGAATTTTCATTTTTCGAAACAGAGTTTCTGTTGCCCAGGCTAGAGTGCAGTGGTGCGATCACAGCGCACTGTAGCCTCAACCTCCCAGGTTCAAGGAATTCTCCCTCAGCCTCCTGTGTAGCTGGGACTACAGGAGCACACCCCCATGCCTAGCTGATTTTTTAGTGTTGATAGAGATGGGGTCTTGCTATGCTGCCCAGGCTGATCTCAAACTCCTGGCCTCAAGTGGTCCTCCTGCCTTCACTTCTCAAAGTGCTGGGATTATAGGCATGAGCCACCGCACCCAGCCCCTCACGTTTATATAATTTGGTCTCACTCCTGACTCCTGCCGAGTATTGGGGCAAGGATGAGTGAGTGTGTTACCCAAGACAGACCCATCGGAATCTAGTCCTGGAAACTTGAAACTGAGACTGATATCATCCAGATCAAGGCAGGGACTAAGTTCATCACATTGTACATAACACCTAGCACAATGCTTGTACCATTACAGCTGTGCAAATATTTACTGAATGAATGAATGAATGAATGAGAGGCTGACTTTCTGAATGGAAGAAATATGAAATTGAGTGTTCTGGGATGATCACTATCCACCAGCCACATGGACAAAAAAAAAAAAAAAATTCAAACTAGAAACACAAAGAATGCAGACAGTAGCCTCTGGAGATTTTAGTTTGAAAACCCTGTGTAGCAGTAAGGAAATGAGTGTTCTCAAAATACAAAGATAGCTTTTACTACCTTTGGCATTCCTTAGATAAAAACTAAAGGGTTCTCTCTTTCTCTCTCTCTCTCTTTTCCCCTTTCTCTCTCTCTCTCTCTCTCTCTCTCTGGCTGAATTCTCCAGTTGTCAGCAGAGTATGTGGTATAAAATCATCTGATTCCATCATGACCTCATCCTTTAAAGCAGAGATCTTTATTAAACACAAATGAAATGAAAAAACATAATCTGTTAACAATGAACAGGAAGGTTAAAAAAAAAAAGAACAGGATCAGTCATTTGGGGGGATCCCTGAGAAGTGAAAATATGGGACTGCTTGTTCAAATTTGAAGAACTTTAAAGCCGGGTGCAGTGGCTCCCACCTGCAATTTCAACGCTTTGGGGAGCCAAAGTGGGAGGATCACACGAGCCCAGGAGTTCAAAACCCACATACGCAACATAGTGAGAGACCTCCTTCTATAAAAGAATGAATGAATGGATGGATGAATGAACAAATACATAAATTTTAGGAGCATTCTCCTCCATGACTAAGAAACATTTATTTCTTGTAAGAATGTTCTACTTTATGCCGGACACAGTGAGGGGCTCACACCTGCAGTCCCAGCACTTTGGGAGGCTGAGGCAGGAGGATTGCTTGAGGCCAGGAGTTCTAGACCAGCGTTGGCAACACAGCAAGACTGTGTCTCTACAAGAAATATATAAACTCATTTAAAGTGGCACTAGCAGATCATTCTCCCAAGCATGGGGCCCTTGGATGCACAGAATTGCGTGTGGCTACAGTCCACAGGGCGGCAAAGCAGCAGCCCCATTAAAGAAGCAGAGGTTGTCCAGTGACAAATTGTCCATTTATCAACTGCTCGCTGTAAAAAACGTCCATTGTGATCTTGATGAGAAATCGACTGACCCCCTGCCACCCAAAATGGCAGCCCTCTCCCCTAGATGTCATCACCGTTGGGAACATTCGAGTCTTGCTCTAGGCAATCTGGTTTTAAACTTTATTTTCCATGTACAGTTTCAGATTATACAAAACATAGAAAACGGACTATTTTAAAGGTACATTAAGTAGAAAGTTTCTAACCACCCTAAAATCACATTTCTCCCCAAACCAAGATTCAAAGTCAACCTCTAGGCCTTGCCCTAGCATTTCCCCAACACCACAAAATTGTCCAACTTGCTCTATCATCAGTAACCTTTAAACTATTAGCGAGTTTAGTAACACCCCCAAGGCAGATTTTAAACTATGATACAGCTTCTATCCAGGCCACTGTGTTTAGTGTGTTTACAAACAGGCTTGAAGTTCTAGGTTTCTTCATCATCAGCGAACACAGAGTGTTCTAGAGCTTCAGCCTGTTCGTGAGGGGTGTGCACAAAAGCACAAAAACTATAGCAGAGTGTGTGGGAGTGAGGAGGTCTCTGATGTCCCTGTATTCAGGTATATGTACACACATTCACACAGACCAGCAAGTCAAGCATTCTCCAAACTCATTGGAACAGAGACCCAAAATAATTTTAATGCAAATAACAAAATGAGTTAGTCTGTCTCCATCACATAGCCCCTCAATGAAAGAATTACAGTACTTTATAAAAATGTCATAAAATGCGCAAACTACAGTTCCTTCAAATGCAGTTGATGCTCTCTTTGGTCCTAGTATTTGCTTTTTGGATGTCGACTAATCTTGTTGTTACCGCTCTTGAACAGCTGGTAGTAAGCACCAAGTGGGGGCTGATTCTACCTACAGGGAAGAAGGTTGGATGTCTTCTCCCTGATGCCGTGGTTTCTTTCCCGCTTCCCAAATGCACGTCATACAGCAGGGAAGAGGCATCGCTCATGCCTCAGAAAACCTTCATGGCACAGGTGGATGTGGGCACTGAATGTTGCACGGTAGTGGCAGCCAGCCGGGAAAATCCACAGGATCATGTCAGACTGCATGCAACAAGATACTCGCGTAGTCCTGACGTTTTGGTTTTTTTGTTTGTTTTGAGACAGTCTCGCTCTGTCACCCAGGCTGGAGTGCAGTGGCACAATCTCGGCTCACTGCAACATCCATCTTCAGGGTTCAAGCGATTCTCCTGCCTCAGCCTCCCGAGTAGCTGGGATTACAGGCGCCCACCACCAAGCCCAGCTAATTTTCGTATTTTTAGTAGAGATGGGGTTTCACCATCTTGGCCAGGCTGGTCTTGAACTCCTGACGTTGTGATCTACCCGCCTCGGCCTCCCAAAGTGCTAGTATTACAGGTGTGAGCCACCACACCTGGTCAGTCCTGACATTTTTTGTGAAGGGAATTCATGTATTGCTTGGGAGTTGATCTCTGGTTTGAAGGTACTTTGTTTGTTTCCATTGTGACTGCCAGAAAATTATAGAAAAGCCATTAACATTCAGCTTCCTCCATGAGCTTGGGTAGCAGCATCCTGTTAGCCCCAGGGGTGTAAACCATGGTCTTGAACACAACATGCCCAGTGATGGTTTCTCATGGAGGCAGGAGGTCACATTTGTCCTGTCTCTGGCCCCAGGCTACCCTGTACTGATTGGTGGCTTCTCCATGGGTGGGGGGGTCCTATCTCATAGACTGCAAGCTTCATGAGGGCATGGAGGATATCTGGATTTGCTCACCCCTGTATTTTCAGAGCCTCACACAGTGCCTGGAACACGGTAAACATTTAACACTATTTGTCAAAAACAAATGAACGAAAGAGTAGAAGGAAAGACCCAATCCTGCATTGACAAGACATCCATGGTGGCCCTAAAACTACTCAAACCAGATGTCTCTGAAGCTCCACTGAAAGCGAGCTGATGGCAAACGATCACTCCACTAAGCAGAAGGTCAAGTGCCAAAGGATTTAAATAGCACAAAGTCTCACACTCCATCCCAGGACAGCCTCCAGCATGCTGCTCCAACCAAGAGGAAAAAGACAATGATGTCCAAAGAGCTTCTATCCTGGGATGGTTTCTGGGAGGCCTGCATTGACTGCCACACACACATCATGCTTTGACCCTGCAGGACAAATCTCCAAAAGCTCTATTTCTCAGCGCAGTCTTATAATCACCTGGCAATCATCCACCCAGACCCGCTATCAGCCTGTCCCAAGTGGCACGGGAGACCCTAAAGCCTGAGAACCCCGGCTCTATGGGACCTTCTCACCACATTTGCTGTTGGGACCATGGGCCCCTCCATGGACGTGTTCTCTGGGTGTTACACAGACAGGTACTGCCCAATAAATGTCATATGCACAAACTGAATGGAGCTGTATTTAGACTGATCTAAATGCCTAGATGCCTCCAGGAGCATTTAAAAATAGGCACACATAAAGCAGCTCCCCTCCCATGCCACAGGCCTCGATTTTGAATTCTTTATGGTATTCTCAGAAGCCTCCATCATGGTGTGTAATTAGTTTTCCTTTTTGAGATGGGGTCTTGTTCTGTCACCTAGGCTGGAGTGCAGTAGCATGATCTCGGCTCACTGCAACCTCCACCTCCTGGGTACAAGTAATTCTCCTCCTGCCTCAGCCTCCTGAGTAGCTGGGATTACAGGCATGTGCCACCATGCCTAGCTCATTTTTGTATTTTTAGTAGAGACGGGGTTTCACCATTTTGGCCAGGCTGGTCTCGAACTCCTGACCTCAGGTGATCCACCCACCTTGGCCTCCCAAAGGATGGGATTACAAGTGTGAGCCACTGCGCCCAGCCAGTTTTTCTAATTAATTTTTAATCTGTCTCCTCTACTAGGCCATGAGCCCTAGCAGGAGACTGTCTTGAGAGGGTATCCCCTGTGCCTGGCACATGCATACAAATCATGTTTTATGTTGATGAATGAATGAATGGTGGGCAGCCAGGAATAGCATGAGGTGATGGACAAGAAGGGACAGGCCTTCTGGGATAGGATGGGAAGGATGCTGTACCCCGCTCCTTGAAGGTGTCTATGAGTTCACATGGCCCAGGAATGGAGTTTGGGGCCCTGGAAATAGACAGCTGTGGTGATGGAGGTCAAGGTTTTGGTTTGCTGTAGGGGGTACACCCACCTACCCATCTCCACATGATGACATCCTAGCATTTATGAGGCAGCTCTGCTCACCTGGCCCAGGGACTGTGGTCCCCAACTTCAATGCATCTGAAGTGTTGCCCAGGGAGCGTGTTAGAAATGCAGATTCCCTGGCCCCATCCCTTGAAGACTCTGATTCTGTAGGTCTGGGGTCGGGGTGGGGGGAGCACTGTAGGTTTTGCCTAAGGGTGAGTCTAAATCTGGCACGCAGGTAAAGGATCACCACTCCTAAGGCAAGCAGGCGACACTGTCGGCAAATTTAGGTGAGACTTCTTCTGACCGACCCCTCTACCAGACGGTTGGTTGGGCTCTGATTTGGATACAGACAGAAGGCCAGCGGCTACCCCTGCTTCTCACTTGGCACTTGGGCTACACCTCTCGGGAAGCTGTCGTTCCTCTGCGCGCTCCACCTCACCCCCTTCCCCCGACCACTAGCAGAGAGACTCCGGAGGGGCTTGGGCCAGCTGAGACCTATAGGAATCACATCCCCAGAGAACAGCTTTCCCAGCCCCTCATCTCATCCCATCACAGCCCCATGGTTAAGAAATGTCCTGCCCAGCACTTTTGGATTTGAGCATTGCTGGATTTTTGCTTGTGTCTTGTTGAGACTTTTGAGTGGGCAGCAGTTCTGAATACCAGCCTTCATAGTCTATTCTCTGATCTCAAGAATGCAAAAACTCTTCTCTCTTTTGGATTTTTTTTTCTTTTTCTTTTCTTTCTCTTTTTTTTTTCTTTTTGGCTTTTAAAGGAAACATTACGTTTGCTAGAAAAACCTCACACAAAAATAATGATTATATACAAAATGGTTATCTGAATGTGGATTCTGTACTGCAGCAAAAGCAACCCAGCTCCGGAACTCTATTTGCGCTTCCTCAGTATCAGGTACATCAGGCCGCTGATGAAGGTGCAGGCGAAGGCCACCCACGCCAGGATGTAGGAGTAGCCGTAGCTGCCTCCTTCGGTCAGGTTATAGAATTCCGTGTTTTTCTTGTGAATGTCTTCACGCCTGTCTGTATAAATGGAGGCCGCAATCATGACACACAGACCTGTCAGGAAGAAAGGTGCATTTTGAATAAGTCATGGACCAAGTGCACCCTGGCACCCAGGGACGTACAGCCAGAGGTGAAGACAAACTTCAGCTTTTATTCTTTATGTTGGTTGTTTGTTTTTGGGTTTTTTTTTGTTTTTTTTTTTAGAAAAAAAGGAAGAAAGAAAGAAAGAAAAAAAAGAATGAAGAAGAGGAAGAAAAAGGAAGAGAAAGAGGGAGAGAGAACGGGAGTATTGCTTTATTGCCCAGGCTAGAATGCAGTCTAAAAATGGGAATTGAAAACCTCTTTTATGCCAATAATTGTGCTTAACAGTGGAGACAGGAAGGAATAAGGGAAGAAAATAACAAACAAGCAGCCAACCAATATTTCATTTAAACCTATGAAATGCTATGCAATTATTGAGGAGTGATTTACTTCCAATTATGTAGTCACTTTTGGAATAGGTGTGATATGGTATTGATAAGAATGTGTGTTTTGTGTATTTGAAGTGTAGAGTTCTATAAATGTTTATTAAGTTTACTTGTTCCAGGTCTGAGTTCAAGTCCTGGATGTCCTTGTTAATTTTCTATCTCGTTGATCAGTCTAGTATTGACAATGTGATGTTACAGTCTCCCACTATTATTGTGTGGGAGGCTAAGTCTCTTTATAAGTCATTAAGAACTTAAGTATCTGGGTGCTCCTGTATTGGGTGCGTATATATTTAGGATTGTTAGCTCTTCTTGTTGCATTGATCCTTTTACCATTATGTAATGTCCTTCTTTGCCTCTTTTGATCTTTGTTGCTTTAAAGTCTATTTTATCAGAGGTGAGAACTGCAACTCCTGCTTTTTATTTATTTATTTATTTTTGCTCTCCGTTTGGTTGGTAAATCTTCCTCTGTCCCTTTGAGTCTTTGTGTATCGTTGCATGTGAGATGGGTCTGGATACAGCATACCGATGGGTTTTGGCTTTTTATCCAGTTAATAATATATATGAGTTTAATACTGCCATTTGATGCTAGCTGGATATATTTTTGGAAAGGCTGATACTGGTTGCTCCTTTATATGTATAGTGCTTCTTTCAGAAGCTCCTGCAAAGCAGGCCTGGTGATGGTGAAATCTCTAAGTACTTGCTTGTTTGCAAAAGATTTTATTTTTCCTTCACTTGTGAAGCTTAGTTTGGCTGGATATGAAATTCTGGGTTGAAAGTTCTTTTCTTTAAGGATGTTGAATATTGGCCCCCACTCTTTTCTGGCTTGTAGGGTTTCTGCTGAGAGATCTGCTGTAAGTCTGATAGGCTTCCCTTTGTGGGTAACCTGACCTTTCTCTCTGGCTGCTCTTAGTATTTTCTCCTTCATTTCAACCCTAATGAATCTGACGATTATGTGCCTTGGGGTTGGTCTTCTTGAGGAATATCTCTGTGGTGTTCTCTGTATTACCTGGAGTTGAATATTGTCCTGTCTTACTAGGTTGGGAAAGTTTTCCTGAATAATCTCCTGAAGAGTATTTTCCAACTTGGATTCATTCTCTTCGTCACATTAAGGTAAACCTATCAAATGTAGATTATGTCTTTTCACATAGTCCCATATTTCTTGGAGACTTTGCTCATTCTTTTTTATCCTTTTTTCTCTAATCTTGACTTCTTGTTTTATTTCGTTAAGTTGGTCTTCGAACTCAGATATCCTTTCTTCTGCTTGATCAATTCGACTGTTAAAACTTGTGCATACTTGGCGAAGTTCTCATGTTGTGTTTTTCAGCTCCATTAATTCACCAATATTCCTCTCCAAATTGTCTATTCTCGTTAGCATTTCATCAAACCTTTTTTCAAAGTTCTTAGTTTCTTTGCATTGGGTTAGAACAAGTTCTTTTAATTCACAGAAGTTTCTTATCATCCACCTTCTGAAGTCTACTTCTGTTAATGGAATGCACTCGTTCTCCATCAGGGCTTGTTCCGTTGCTGATGAGGAACTGTGATCCCCTGTAGAGGGAGAGGCATTCTGATTTTGGGTATTCTCAGCCTTTTTACGCTGGTTTCTTCCCATGATTGTAAATTTATCCACCTGTCGTCTTTGTGATTTCCGACTTTTAAATTAGGTTTCTGAGTGGACGTCCAACTTGTTGATTCCCAGTGCTGAAATCTGAGCAATCCACTGCGCTGGCCAAAACAGCAGTGTTAAGATTGATGTTGCTTTTCTGCCCGGGAATCGGCCAAAAGGACCCAGTCCCTCTCACTCTGCACCAAGAACTGCCGCGCCGGCCACAAGAGTCGCGCTGGTGACCTGTGGGGCTCCTCCGCTGGGAATCTCCTGGTCCATGAGCAACAAAAATTCATCTGAAAGTGTGGCGTCCTCTGGTTCTCTGCACTTTCACTGGGAGCTACAATCCCGAGCTGCTAGTGATCAGCCATCTTGGATCTCTCTTGTTTGTTTTTGAGATAAGAGTCTCACTCTGTCGCCAGGACTGGAGTGCAGTGGCATGATCTCGGCTCACTGCAACCTCCACCTCCCAGGTTCAAGTGATTCTCCTGCCTCAGCCTCCTGAGTAGCTGGGATTACAGGCACCCACCACTATGCCCAGCTAATTTTTTGTATTTTTTTAGTAGAGACGGGGTTTCACCATGTTGCCCAGGCTGGTCTCAAACTCCTAACCTCATGATTTGCCTGCCTCAGCCTTTCTAAGTACTGGGATTACAGGTGTGAGAGACCATGCCCAGTCTATTCTTTATTTTTTATTAGTTTTTTGTAGAGACAGGATTTTGCCATATTACCCAGGCTGGTCTTGAACTCCTGAGCTCAAGGAATCCTCCTGTCTTGGCCTCCCAAAGTTCTGGGATTACAGACGTGAGCCACTGCGTGCAGCCTTAAGCTCTTATTATTAATACATATTTATTTTAGACTCTTGGAAAAATTACAAGTGATATTTTGTGGCAAGATGTTGCCACCTACCCCTAGCTCTTGTGCTTCCCATTCTTGCTAACTCAACCCAGTTTTGTTTGGGCAGCCACATCACCAGCCCAGAGGGTGAACATAACTGGTCTAAGCAGAGGTCTACAGACGTGTCCTGCAAAGGGCCAGACGGTAAGCAGTTTAGGTTTTCTGCGGGCCACAGTCAAACTACTCACGTCTGCCGCAGAAGGGTGACAACAGCCATAGACAATACAAAAATAAGTGGTCGTGGCGGTGTTACAATAAAACTTTATTTACAAAAACACGTGGCAGGCCAGTTTTGGCCTATAAGCCATAGTTTGCCAACTTTCTTCTTGGCAATCTGGTTCCTGTTTACTTGTTACAGATGGGTCACTATGTGTCCCAGTTCTGACCACAGAAAACCTTGAGTGAAAAATATAACTTCCTGGGCGGAGCATGGTGATTCACGCCTGTAATTCAGCACTTTGCGAGGCCGAGGCCAGTGGATCACCTGAGGTCAGGAGTTTGAGACCAGCCTGGCCAACATGGTGAAATCCTGTCTCTACTAAAGATACAAAAAATTAGCCGGGCATGGTGGTGGGTGCCTGTAATCCCAGCTACTTGGGAGGCTGAAGCAGGAGAATCGTTTGAACCCAGGAGGCAGAGGTTGCAGTGAGCCAAGTTCGTGCCGTCGCACTCCAGCCTGGGCAACAAGAGCAAACACTTTGTCTCAAAAAGAAAAAAAAAAAGACTGCCTAAAAAGAGAGAGATGAGGGAAGAGAAAGCTTTTTAAAGTTGCTTTATTTTCTCTTGCTGACTGCTTTAGATATTGTCGGATTAGGATGAAATGTCTGGAGTTGCAGCAACCTTTTTGGAGCCATGAAGAGGTTAACATCAACACTAAAGATGACAGAACAGAAGGATGGAATGAGTGGAAGAGCTTGAAGTTGATGCTGCTAAATCAGCTCCAGAACCTTCCACCTCCAGAGTACCTGTCATGTAAAAATAGTAACTATCTTTGCGGCTGAAGTCACAGTTAATTGGATTTTCTCTTGCATGCAGCCAAAAGCATCCTAATTGTAATACTTGTGGTTCTTGGCCAGATGCAGTGGCTCATGTCTGTAATCCCAGCACTTTGGGAGGTTGAGGCGGGCAGATCACTTGATGCCAGTAGTTCAAGACCAGCCTGGCCAACATAGCAAAACCTCGTCTCTACTAAAAATACAAAAATTAGCTGGGCGTGATGGTGCACACCTGTAGTCCCAGCTACTACTTGGGAGCCTGAGGCATGAGAATCACTTGAACCTGGAAGGCAGAGGTTGCAGTGAGCCAAGGTCACACCATTGCACTCCAGCTTAGGCAACAGAGCAAGACCCTGTCTCAAAAAATAAAAAAAAGAAATATTTGCAGTCCCAGTATTTAGAGACATGAGTGCTAAGATGAGGTTAAGTGCTGTGGTTCTCCTTGTGGGACCTACCCTTTCCTGGTTGGGCAGTTTTGGTGGGACTGTCCTTCAAGATGCCGACATTCTCTGGCCAGGGACCGAGTGAGTAGACAGTCTCTGCCAATCAGACTCTCACTCCTGGAAACTTGAATATAAACAGTCACCCTGTCAGGGTTCCTTGATTCTGAATCTCCCTGAAGCCGCTGCCTGTCAGTTGCTGGTGTCTGAGTCTTCTTTCCAAGACCTAGGTTTTCACCTTTTCCTTTGATTATTGCAAGCTACCCCCGGAATTCCATCTCTCACATGCGTTCGAGTATTTGCTGCTTGTGTCTAAAACTCCCTGCCTGATATGGCATCTAAACACTCTGCAGTTTGAAGCAGAACAGGGAAGCCCAGGTCTTTGGACGAGAAAATGGGCAAAGGAGCTGGGGAGAAGGGGATGCTATGGAAGGAGAATGAGGAGATGTGACTTTCATGTTAAAATGCGGGGGGAATTTTCTTCACATATATATATATATTAGGGTAATCAATTTAGCTAAGTGGCCTTACAGATAAACAGACAGACAGACAATAACAGAAAATAAACTTCTGAAGCTGGGCGCAATGGCTCACGCCTGGTATCCCAACACTTTGGGAGGCTGACCTTGGTGGATTGCGAGAGCAGACTAGGCAACATGTGAAACCCCATCTCTACAAAAAATACAGGAATTAGCCAGGCATGGTGGCACATGTCTGTAGTACCAGCTACTCAGGAGGCTGAGGTGGGAGCATTGCTTGAGCCCTGGAGGCTGAGGCTGCAGTGAGCTGTGATCTCACCACCGTCCTTCAGCCTGGGCAACAGAGAGAGAGCCCGTCAAAAGAAAGAAAGAAAGAAAAGAAAACAAAAGAAAAGAAAAGAAAAGAAAAGAAAGAAAGAAAAAGAGAGAGAGAAAGTAAAAAAGAAAAAAGAAAAGACTTCAGTTAGTAACTGCCTAAGCCCCCTTGCTCCCCACAACTTAAATGACAGGATTCAATTGCCTTTAATGGGGTTGGTGAGGGTGGAGGGTTCATGCCTCTAACTGGCAGATACAGAGACAGTAAAGGAGGGGATCAGACACCTCCTCGCTACCTCGCCGGGGTCCTCGGGAAGGTCGCATTCTCCCTTAGGCCTCATTTGGTCTGGGTTGTTGTTCTCCAGCGCTTGGCTCAGGGACAAGAATACAAACCCCCAGGCTCTAACCCTGACTCTGGTTCAAGAGGGCAGGCTGGGGCCTTGGGAGTCTGCACTTCAGAAAAGTCCCCAGAAGGGCTGTGGTGGACGTGGCGGAGTCAGGGGCGGGTCTCAAGATCAAGTGACCCTCCGGAGTCTTTTGCACTTGAAAACACTTTCATTCTCTGCCTGTACCTAGAAGGGGTGGCATCCGGATGTCCAGTTAAGATGTCCCAAGGGGTGAGAACGCTGAATGTGACCAGCCACCCCACTTTGCCCTGGACTGGGGTTTCCTAGGATGCGAGGCTTTCAGTTGATTTTACTTTATTTTTTGAGACAGAGTCTCATTCTGTCCCCCAGGCTGGGGTGCAGTGGTGATATGGTCTGGCTGTGTCCCCACCCAAATCTCACCTTAATTGTAATAATCCCCACATGTCAAGGGCAGGGCCAGGGGAGATAATTGAATCACGGGGGTGGTGGTTCCCCCAGACTGTTCTCATGGCAGTGAATAAGTCTCACGAGATTGGAGGGTTTTATAAAGGGCATTTCCCCTGCACACACTCTCTCCGCCACCATGGAAGAAGTCCCTTTGTTCTTCCTTTGTCTTCCACCATGACTGTGAGGCCTGCCCAGCCACGTGGAAGTGTGAGTCCATTAAGCCCCTTTCCTTTGCAAATTAGCCAGTCTCAGGTATGTCTTTATCAGTGGTGTGAAAATGGACAGCACCCCACAGCTCACTGCAGCCTCCACCTCTCAGGCTCAGATGACCTCCCACTCCAGCCTCCTGAGGAGCTGGGACTACAATTGTGCTCCTCCATGCATGGCTAATTTTTTTTTTTTCCTCACTATGTTGCCCAGGCTGGTCTTGAACTCCTGGGCTCAAGCAATCCTCCTGCATCGGCCTCCCAAAGTGCTCCTGCACCTGGGCGGGACTTGTGTCAGGCAAACTAGAACAAGTCGTCACTGCACCGTGCTGATGACACATCTCAGGGTCATCCTGAGGGCATGGCAGGTTTGGACTTGACCCTAGCCTGGGAAGTGGAGGGCTGGAAGGAGGTGGCAGTTATGGTGATTACAGCCAAGCAGCCTAAGTTGGCTCTGACACCCAGATTACTTGCCTTCATCAAGCCACCTGTTAACTCCTTACTGAAAAGCACCCTACAAGGGACTTCTGCCTTTTGTCATCAGAATGCTTTAAATCATCACTGAGAAACAACAAATGATCATGCTGTGGCTTCTTACTTCTGACCTGACTTCAGCCTTGCTAAAATTCCTAGGCAGAAAAAAAAGGCTCCGAGACCTCTACTTCCTCTGAGTTCCTCTAGGACGGAGGCAGTGCCTTGTTCATCTATTTAGCCCCTGCAGCCAGCACAGGCCTGAAACCTGTTGATGGCTTCCCATCAGCTTAGGACAAAGACTCCAGATCCTTTCTAAGGCCTGCAAGGCTCCATGGGGTGTGGCCCTGCCTGCCCCGCTGGCTCATTTCCCACTTCCCACTGTGCTGCAGCCCCACTGGGCAGCCCTCCACCCCTCACATCACAGGGCTTCCGTCATGCTGTTCCCTCCACCCAGGACACTGTTCCCTCCTCTCTGTACTGAGACGGAACACTGTGGACAGCAACTCGTACTCACCCTCCAGATCCTCTGGCTTCAGGTCTTCAAGACGCCTTCCCTGGACTCCCAACTAAATCCAAACTCCAGCATTTAAAACATCCCACTGCAGTACAGCATGCACGTGCACACACACATATACACAAGCACACAGCACTGCTCGGCTGCCAGTTTCTCCTTTCCAAATCCTCCCTCCTCCTGGTTCCCTCCTGGTGGCTGGGAAGGGAGTGCTTATTCCAGAAAGCCCCTCGTTAGGGAAGCACGCCGACTTACTTACATGACATTAGCTGGATGATGGAGGTTAACACAAACCTCTCTCCCTGCTTCAGACGGAAGAGCTGGAGCAAGAAGATGAAGAAGGCGATGCAGCAGAGAATGGTGGAGAGGATCATGGTGGCCTGGACCGCCTGCAGCGTGGAGTATTCTGCGGGAAAAGGGTGGGGGCGCAGGACTGAGGACCCTGGCCAGCCAGCACTGCGGGGTGCAGTGACCGCAGCAGCTCCAGAATGGGGGTGACAGGAGGCAAACAGGAAGGGGTTCAGGCTGTCATCTACATGGTCTGAGCACAAGGGCAGGCAAAGAGTCTTCCAGATCCCCTGCCCCTTGCCTCCAGTGTCCATTTGACAGGACAATCCTCGACATCCTTATCTGGAAGACAGAGTGAGAAGACCACCTGTTCTGTGTTCTTCCCAGTCTGGTCACAGCCTTCAAATGCTTGAGCTGTAGACAGGGGATGCTTTTTTTTTTTTTTTTTAAAGATGGAGTGTTGCTCTGTTGCCAGGCTAGAGTGCAGTGACATGATCTCAGCTCACTGCAACCTCCAACTCCCTGGTTCAAGCTATTCTTCTGCCTCAGCCTCCCAAGTAGCTGGGATTACAGGCGCATGCCACCATGCCCAGCTAATTTTTGTATTTTTAGTAGAGACGGAGTTTCACCATGTTGGCCAGGATGGTCTCAATCTCCTGACCTCATGATCCACCCGCTTTGGCCTCCCAAAGTGCTGGGATTACAGGCATGAGCCATCGTGCCTGACCAGGGGATTCTTTTAAAGTACAAATCCCAGGGTCCAACGTGGTAGATTCTGACTCAAGAACTCAGGATGCGGCCTTAGGGGTCCACATTTTAGAGAGGGATTCTCACAGACTTGGGGTTCATGGGACTTGTGGAAGTGCTCTGCGGACTCCATAGTAGCCTGCAGGTATCAGAGGCTGATCTTCACGGTCACTACCTACGAAGAGGAGGAGAGCTCCTTTCTTTCAGGTCAGCCTTAACACAGACTGGGGTGTGAGAGTTTGGGGCTCATACAGAGAAGTTTCAGTGGAGAAGGGAGGTGTGGGGTGAAGGGTGTCACCTGGAGGCAGGTCACAGTGAAGCTATGTGTAGAAAGCTATGGGGCATAGGGAAAGTGTCCTGCACATGGGTTACAGCCACCTTCATGGACCTCAGTTTCCTCACCTGTAAAATGGGAATACTTTTTTTTTTTTTTTGAGACAGGGTCTCATTCTGACACCCAGGCTGGAGTACAGTGGCACAATCATAGCTCACTGCAGCCTTGAACTTTTGAGCTCAAGTGATCCTCCTGCCTCAGCCTCCTATGTAGCTGGGACTACAGGCGTGTCTGGCTAATTAAAAAAAATTCTGTAGGGATGAAGTCTTGATATGTTGCTCACGGTGGTCTTGAACTCTAAAATGGGGACACTAATAGCTCCTCCCTCACTGGGCTGGGAAGGGAAGGTAAACTCATCTACGTAAGGGGGTTTAGATGGTGCAGGCGAGGTGGGAGTCCTGTTTAAGAGCTGAATGTTGGGCCGGGTGCGGTGGCTCACACCTGTAATCTCAGCACTTTGGGACGCTGAGGCAGGTGGATCACCTGAGGTCGGAAGTTCGAGACCAGCCTGACCAACATGGAGAAACCCCGTCTCTAGAAAAATACAAAATTAGCCGGGCATGGTGGCACGTGCCTGTAATCCCACCTATTTGGGAGGCTGAGGCAGGAGAACTGCCTGAACCCAGGAGGCAGAGGTTGTGGTGAGCTGCACAGAAAATCTAAGGACACACCTTCCTTTTACTTTTTTTTTTGAATTTTGCAGTTTTGCCTGAAAACTCACTGGATCGAACATAATTTCTAAGTGCTTAATGAAACGTTTAGAGCCATGGATTTAACTCATCCTGGCTGCACATTACGGTTACTTGGAATGCATCTAGCCTCTCCCCCAATTCCTTAAGGGGAGCAAAAGAAGTCAGACCTGCTCCCCTCTATCACACACACCACATGACCCCGTTCCTATGAAGCCCAGGAACAGGTGGAAGTGAGTGATAGTGACCGAAGTCAGAAGTGGTTGCCCTCTGGGCAGAAGGCAGTGGCAACTGTGTAGAAGGGGGCCCAAGGAACTTTCTGGAGAGTTGGGAATATTCTCTGTCTTCCTTTGGATGGTGGTTACATGGGTGTTTATACAATTGTCAAAACCCATCAAACTGAGCCCTTAAGAACGCTGCATTTCCTTGTTTGTAAATTATAACTCCATTTTAAAAAAAGAAAAAGAAAGAAAACCCAGCAGGCTCTCCTGAGATGAAATAAATCAGAATGTCGGGCATGGAGACCAGGCATCGGGGCTTCGTAAAGTCACTGAGGAAATTCCAACGTGGGGCCAAATGGTGACCCCTGGCTTAGAGCATTACTTCCCAAATCTGCCCAGTCCCAGGGATCACTTGGATTGCTTATTAAAAATACAGATTCCCAGGCCTCTCCTCCTGGAGATTCTGCTACCATTTCCCTGGAGTGGGGACCAGGAATCTGTATTTTCAGCAACAAGTGACCCATGATGGGGCAAACGGGGAAAACATGGCTTTAGGGGAAAGGATGAATATATGTTTCTAGAACAGGGTTTCTCAAAGCTGGGAGGGGGTGCAGGATGTGCCCACAAGGCAGCCCCTGAGACCAGTGTGTGTGGAATGCAATGAGGATGGGAAACCACAAAAATCCACTGAATGAGAGGGATGCTCACTTTGCTGTCTAAATTCCTCTAAGGGGTGGCTGCGGTGGCTCACGCCTGTAATCCCAACACTTTGGGAGGCAAAGGGCGGGTGGATCACCTAAGGTCAGGAGTTCGAGACCAGCCTGGCCAACATGAAAAAACCCCGTCTCTAATAAAAATACAAAAATTAGCCTGGCGTGGCACACAACTCTAATCCTGGCTACTCGGGACGTTGAGGCGGGATGATAGCTTGAACCCAGGAGGCGGAGGCTGCAGTGAGCAGAGATCGCACCACTGCATCCCAGGGTAGGTGACAGAGTGAGACTCCATCTCAAATAAATAAATAAACAAATAAATTCCTCTAAGGACCTCAAAGAGGAGTTCTCCACTTCCTCTAAGGACCTCAAGGATGTCTTCCTCCACCGGCTGCTTTAGCGCTTTAAAAACACCTGCTAATATCCGGGTGTTTTAGGTTGCTTGTTTTTTAACATGGAAAGGACCAGAAGCTTCAGGAGGCTTCAGGAGGGAAGTGTGTCTGACTAGACTTTAAACATCATTGGGCTTTCAATCTAGTATTTTCAGAAAGCTTCCCTTCTTTTATGGCAAGTGATAGTAGTTTATCACTCATGGGAAGGACATGAAGTTCTCTTTAAAATAGACATGGTTTAGGAGGCCAAGGCAGGTGAATCACTTGAGCTCAAGAGTTTAAGACTGGCTTGGGCAACACGGTGAAACCCTGTCTCTACAGAAAATACCAAAAAATTAGCTGGGTGTGGTGGCACACACCTGTAGTCCCAGCTACTCAGGAGGCTGAGGTGGGAGGATCACTTGAACCTGGGGGGCAGAGGTTACAGTGAGCCATGAATGCACCACTGCACTCCAGCCAGGGTGACAAAGCGAGACCCTGATTCAAAAAATAAAGGAAAATAAAAGAGATTTATGGGCAGGCACAGTGGCTCCTGCCGATAAATCCAAGCACTTTGGGAGGCCAAGGTGGGAGGATCACTTGAGGCCAGGCATGGGAGACCAGCCAGGGAAACAAAGCAAGACCCTGTCTCTACTACATAAATAAACACAGTAGCTTTATGTACAGAAAGTGGGCTATTTTAAAAGTAAACTTTTTAAAGTAAAAAAAGTCAACAACGTTTTTCGGTAGAGGGATAGACAGTGCATATTTTAGGTTTTGGTCTCTTGTCAAATGTTCTTTTTGTTTTGTTTTTAGGGGTGTGTGTGTGTGTGTTTAAACAACTTTTAAAAATGTAAAAACTGTTCTTAGCTCCTGGGCCAAACAAAAATAGGCCCTGGACTGAATTTGGCCAGTGGTTCACCAGCCTGTTTCAAGGAAAAATAAGTAAATAATCCCATGTGGAAGATGCAGAACACAGAGGCTGGGAAACACAGCCACAGAGCCCAGCAAGCCCTCCCAGCTGCCTCGCACACTGGCGACAGCTGGGCCTTGCAGAGCACAGGGAAGGACGGCTGTCCCAGGGCCAGAGGTTAGCATGACCAATGAACAGATCGAGATGGAAGGGAGACCGATGCTGTTCCGTGGCTACAGGCACAGGCTTTAGAGTTGGTCACATCTAGACTGGAATCCTCTGCCTCCATCATTCACTCCTGGCTATGTGGCCTTGGGTAACTTAACTGCTCTACGCCTCAGTTTCCCCATTTTAAAATGGGGCCTATGGTCCGTGCCTGATAGGGCTACGAGATCATGTATGTAAAGGACTTAGACCCATGCCTCACAGTAAACTTTAAGTAAATGGTGCCTTCTACTGGTACTTTTGCTGCTTTTATGATGAATATGGGTATTGTTACTGAGTGTGGTGGGAATCTGGGACCCAGGGCATAGGCTCCTTTGCTCCCTAACAGGATTGTCAGATTTGGCAAACAAACAAAAACAAACGAGACAGGGTGCTCAGTAAATGAACAGCTAATAGACAACAAATAATTTTTAGGCCAGGCATGGTGGCTCACATCTGTAATCCCAGTACTTTGGGAGGCTGAGGTAGGCAGATCGCTTGAGCCCAGGAGTTCGAGACCAGCCTGGGGGCAACGTGGTGAAACTCCATCTCTACAAAAATTAGTGGGGCATGTTGGTGAGTGCCTGTAGTCCCAGCTACTTGAGAGGCTGAGATAGGAGGACCACTTGAGCCCAAGAGGTCAAGGCTGCAGTGAGTCATGACGGCGCCACTGCACTCCAGCCTGGGTGACAGAAAGAGATCCTGTCTCAAAAAAAAAAAAAAATGACTAACCCCTCCATCAACCAACAAAAAAAAGTAACTTTTAATATAAATATGTCCCATGTTATAATAATATTCAGGACACAGTCAGGCCGAGCATGGTCGCTTATGCCTGTAATCCCAGCACGTTGGGAGGCTGAGGTGGGTGGATCACCTGAGGTCAACAGTTAAGACACCAGTCTGACCAACATGGTGAAACCCCTAAAAATACAAAATCTTGTAGGGCCCATCTCTACTAAAAATACAAAAATTAGCTGGGTGTGGTGGTGTACGCCTGTAATCCCAGCTACTTAGGAGGCTGAGACAGGAGAATCACTTGAACCTGGGAGACGGAGATTGCAGTGAGCCAAGATCGCACCATTGCACTCCAGCCTGGGTGACAGAGCGAGACTCTGTCTCAAAAAAAAATGAAATAAAATTTGGGACATAGTCACACTAAAAACAGTACTTATTGTTTACCTGAAATCTCTAATTTAACTGCGTATACTGTATTTTATCAGGCAGCTGGGATCCCAAAGTATCTATTCCATTAGTTCTATGACGAAAAACAGAACCATTCACTTCATAATGGAAGACAGTGGACAGTATGTTTTTGAATGGATTTTCTGTATATCAAAGCTTTTTCATGTATTTTAGCTCACTGAAGAGTTAGGCACAGCAAGGGCATCATTACTTCTGTTCTATGGCTGAGGATGCTGAAATTGACCGGCCCAATGCGAGGCCACATGGCTTGTTCCTAAGAACAGAAGCCAGATCTTGGAATTTTTTTTTTTTTTTAAGACAGAGTTTCACTCTGTCACCCAGGTTAGAGTACAGCGGCACGATCTCACCGCAATCTCTGCCTCCTGGGTTCAGGCAATTCTTCTGCTTCAGCCTCCCCAGTAGCTGGGATTACAGGCATGCACCACCACATCCAGCTAATCTTTTGTATTTTCAGTAGAGACAGGGTTTTGCCATATTGGTCAGGCTGGTCTCAAACTCCTGACCTCAAGTGATTCACCCACCTGCCTCCCAAAGTGCTGGGATTACAGGCATGAGCTACTGCACCTGGCTAGATCTCAGATTTCTTACTGCTGGAGGGGAAAAAGCGATTGGAGAGTAAATTATGGTCTCTGAGCCTATTTAGAGGTGAGGCTTGGATTAAAAAAAGGAGAGTAGGGAAAATTCTATTTTTTTTTTTTTTTTTTTTTAGACAGAGTCTTGCTCTGTTGCCAGGCACCAGGCTGGAGTGCAGTGGCTCAATCTCAGCTCACTGCAACCTCTGTCTCCCAGATTCAAGCAATTCTCCTGCCTCAGCTCCCGAGTAGCTGGGACCACAGGTGTGCGCCACCATGCCCAGCTAATTTTTGTATTTTTTAGTAGAGACGGGGTTTCACCATGGTCTCGATCTCTTGACCTCGTGATCTGCCCACCTCGGCCTCCCAAAGTGCTGGGATTACAGGTGTGAGCTACCGTGCCCGGCCAGAAAATTCTAGATGACAGTGGAAGCTGGAGAAAGGATGAGGAAGGGAAACTCTGTTTCCAAGAGACAGGGAAGGGAAACTCTGTTTCCAAGAGACAGAGAAGGGATGAGGCCCAACTTAGTGGACTTGGTCCCCTTCCAGTCTTGGCTTCTCTACACCCCTGCCATCTCCAGCTTGTGCTGTCCTTTGCTCTGGCACACACCAAGCAAACGTGGCCAGGCACCCTCCAGCGAGTGGAGGAGAGCGTGTGGGATCGGAGCACCCGAAGCCTCACTCCGGAACGTTCCTTCCTCACTCAGTGCTTCTCAGTCAGCTTCCTTCATTCACACTCACCTTGAAAGCTGTCACTGATTACTGTACAATTCGTGGTGTTGGTACATATTCTCCAGACGTCTGCAAAAAACTCATCTCCTACCCACCAGGCCTATAACACAAAATGAAAACAGAGAGAAAATCTGTTCATTAATGATGCAAACAGTGACTCCTCATTAGGCACGAGGCATGGTGGGCTTCTGGGATTCTCAAACCGCAGCGCACGTGAGAATCGCCTGGGGAGCTTGTTCTACTGCAGACTGACTCCGGAGGTCTGGGGTGGGGCCTAGGATTCGCATTTCTTTCTTTACGTTTTTTGTTTTTTTTTTTTGAGACAGTGTTGCTCTGTTGCCCAGGCTGGAGGGCGGTGGTGCAGTCTTGGCTCAATGCAGCCTCCATCTCTTGGGATCAAACAATCCTCCCCTCTCAGCCTCCTGAGTACCTGGGACTACAGGTATACACCACCATGCCTGGCTAATTTTTGTATTTTTTGTAGAGCCAGGGTTTCACCATATTTTCAGGCTAGTCTTGAACTCCTGACCTCAGGCGATCTGCCTGACTCAGCCTCCCACAGTGCTGGAATTACAAGCATGAGCCAATGCGCCCAGCTGGGATTCTACATTTCTAACCAGCTTCAGATGATGCCCTGCTAATGTCTGCCAAAGGATAAGAGGTGGTCCAGGCCCTCAGAGAGCATGGGAGAAGAGACGACACTGAGTTGGTGGAAATAACAGCAGACAGGGCCAGGCACAGCGGCTCATGCCTGTAATCTCAGCACTCTGGGAGGCCAAGGTGGGAGGACTGCTTGAGCCCAGGAGTTTGAGACCAGCTCAGTCAACCCGTCTCTACGAAAAATTAGTCAAGCATGGTGGTGCGTGACTGTAGTCCCAGCTACTTGGGAGTCTGAAGTGGGAGGATCACCTGAGCCTGGGCAGTAACAGCTGCAGTGAGCTGTGATCGCAACACTGTACTCCAGCCTGGGTGACAGAGAGAGACCCTGTTTAAACAAACAAACAAACAAACACTGCAATGGATGGGATGACCAGACAGGATTCTCCTGTCTTCAGCCCAAAGCATTCATTTCCCTCTGTGGTTTGGTGGCTGCTGACATGCCCCAACTGCCCAAGATGGCCTTTTTTCTACTTTCCAGTCGCCCAGACTAGACTCCCCATACCCATCTATCCAGTCAACATTCCCTGAGCTCCCACTGTGTGCCAGCCATAATGCCAAGCACAATTCCTTTTTTTTTTTTTGGAGACAGTCCCACTGTGTCTCCCAGGCTGGAGTGCAGTATCATGATCTTGGCTCACTGCAATCTCCAACTCCCGGGTTCAAGCAATTCTCCTGCCTCAGCTTCCCCAGTAGCTGGGATTACAGGCACCTGCCACCATGCCTGGCCAATTTTTGTATTTTTAGTAGAGACAGGGTTTCACTATGTTGGCCAGGCCGGTCTCGAACTCCTGACCTTCTGATCCACCTGTCTCAGGCTCCCAAAGTGCTGGGATTATAGACGTGAGCCACCACGCCCAGCCACAATTCCAAACTCATAATGAATACCCTCAGGCTCATTGATGGACAAAAAGTCCACCTGCGTCTTCTCAGAATGTGCCATGATAATATCCATGCCCTGAGGGTGCTGGATAGGATTCACTAAGGCAGATGGTTTTCCTGCCCCTAATGTCTGTCTATCCTTTTCACTGTCTGGGATCTTTTCAGGATCCCAAAGGACTAGATGGGAAGAAACAGAAAAAGGAGATTCGGAAAGATCATTGGGTCCCGTTTATTTCACAGTGAGCTCTGGGAATGGTGAGTCCAAATACTATAATTCAGGGGTCCCCAACCCATGGGCCATGGACTGGTGCTGCTCTGTGGCCTGTTAGGAACCAGGCCACGCAGCAGGAGGTGAGCAGCCAGCAGAGGAAGCTTCATCTGTATTTACAGCTGCTCCCCGTCACTCACATCACCACCTGAGCTCTGCCTCCTGGCAGGTCAGCAGGGGTAATAGGTTCTTATAGGAGTGTCAACCTTATGATGAACTGTGTATGCCAGGGATCTAGGTTGCAAGCTCCTTATGAGAATCTAATGCCTGATGATCTGTCACTGTCTCCTATCACCCCCACATGGGACTGTCTAGTCCAGAAAAACAAGCTTAGGGCTGCCACTGATTCTACATTATGACAAGTTGTATCATTATTTCATCATACATTACAATGTAGTAACAGTAAAGTGGCCAGGCGCCGTGGCTCACGCCTGCAATCCCAGCACTTTGGGAGGCCGAGGCAGGCGGATCACCTGGGGTCAGGAGTTTGAGACCAGCCTGGCCAACATGGTGAAACCCCGTTTCTACTAAAAATACAAAAAATTAGCCGAGCATGGTGGCACGTGTCTGTTAGGAACTAGGCCATGCAACAGAAGGCTGAGGCAGGAGAATCACCTGAACCCAGGAGGCAGAGGTTGTAGTGAGCCAAGATTGCGCCACTGCACTCCAGCCTGGGTAACAGAGCAAAACTCCATCTCGAAAAAAAAAAAAGTAACAATAATAATGTGCACAATAAATGGAATGCACCTGAATCATCCTGAAACCATCCTCCTGCAATGTCCCCTCCCCAACCATGGAAAAATTGTCTTCCATGAAACTGGTCCCTGGTGCCAAAAAGGTTAGAGACCACTGCTATAATCCACAGCATCCATGTGGTCCCTGCCCACGCCACTTACAGCAGCTCAGCAAGAAGCTCCAGAACCCAAATGTGATGACTGCATTCATCTACCCTGACAGGCTCTAGGACCAGGAGCCTCTGGAATGGCTCAAATCCTGGCTCTGCTGCTTACTGCACTGTAAACTCTGTCAAGTGCCTGCCCTGAGGCTCAGTTCCTTCACCTGTAACCCAGTGCAAGGAGATGCTGGTACCCTGCCTGGTATGAGGATCACATGAGATGACATCCATAAAAGGGCTTGTATGAGCCCTGGCCATAGTGATCACTAAGTGACAGGTGTTATCGTTTATGTTATTACTGTCATGATGATTCATCAACAGGAGCCACATATGTAGGCAGAGTTCGTGACCACTCATATGGTGCGTTTTTCGGCTTTCTGAGCAATGTTTCCTTTAATTATCTCTGCAGTCTACAATGAGCAGCATGGAAACCAGCCCTTTGGATCGGTATATAGGCCACAGAGAAGCTCTGTTAAGAAGCTTCCCCAGGCCAGGCGCACTGGCTCACGCCTGTAATCCCAGCACTTTGGAAGGCCGAGGTGAGAGGATCACCTGAGGTCTGCAGTATGAGACCAGCCTGACCAACATGGAAAAACCCCATCTCTACTAAAAATACTAAAATTAGTTGGGTGTAATGGAGCGTGCCTATAATCCCCGCTACTCGGGAGTCTGAGGCAGGAGGACCATTTGAACCTGGGTGATGGAAGTTGCAGTGAGCCAAGATCGTGCCATTGCACTCCAGCCCGGGTGAAAGAGTGAAACTCCGTCTCAAAAATAAAAAAATAAAAAGAAGCTTCCCTAATATCACTCCCTGCTTAGAGGGATATTAATCTATGACAATAGGTTTTTTATTTTTCCAATACATTCCTGCCATATGGCTGCAAGCTGGATACTAAAGGAAAACATTAGATTTTTCACAGGGGCATAGGTAGAGTCTGGAAAGTTCCAGCTCTGCTGGGGAGGACATGGCTGGGCAGGCTAGCAGCAAGGGACCCTTGTTGGTTGGGAGATATCAGGGGTTGGGGCAGAGGCCACCTGGGATGGGTCACCTGGGAGATCTAGGGAAGCGGTCCTCAACAGAGGGTGATTTTATTCTCCACGGGACATTTGGCAATGTCTGAAGACATTTTGGATTGTCGTAACCAGGAGTGAGGGTGCTACTGCATCTAACAGATAAGGCCAGAGATGTTGCTGTACTTCCTACAATACACAGGGAGGCCCCCATTAACAAAGGATTATCCAGCCCAAAATGACAATAGTGATCAGGCTGAGAACGCTGATCTAGAGGAAAGCTGAAGTCACACTACGTCCTCAAAGGGCTTCCTAGAGCCAAGCTCTATGGAAGAATCATGAATGGGAGGACAAACACCCCTCCCTGCCAGGACCTGCCACCAAAGCCTGAACATGGGACACCCTGAACCTTCACATTTAGGCCAAGAGTCCTGAGGCCTTGGCTCAGAAGACTGGTCATGCCTTTGCGGGGAGGACAACCCCAAATCGTGATCACCTTGGCAGGGTTCTCAGTCTGTGATATGGTTTGGCTGTGGCCCCACCCAAATCTCGAATTGTAGTTCCCATAATTCCCATGTCGTGGGAGGGACCCGGTGGGAGGTAACTGAATCATGGGGGCGGGTTTTTCCCATACTGTCCTCATGGTAGTGAATAAGTCTCACAAGAGCTGATGGTTTTATAAAGGGCAGTTTCCCTGCACACAGTCTCTTGCCTGCCGCCATGTAAGACATGTCTTTGCTCCTCCTTTGTCTCCTGCCATGATTGTGAGGCCCCCCCAGCTACATGGAACTGTGAGTCCATTAGACCTCATTTTCTTTATAAAGTACCCAGTCTCTGGAATGCCTTTATAGGCAGCATGAGAACAGACCAATACAACCCACTTCTATTAACTCCAGGACCCGGGGTTCTGGGTGAGTGGCAGGAAAGCAAACTTACATTGTCGATGGTGGCAATGAACAGCAAGGCTGCGGAGGTGATGTGGAAGGCAATGATGAAAGCAAGAAGCACCAGCATTTTCACAGGGCAGGCCGAGGAGAGGGGTCACGTTTACAGCCCAGAGCAGGATGTGCTGAAGAGGGTAAGAAAGAGAAATTCAAAATCTGTCAATGACAAAACAAAATTACAATAAAAAATAAACACCTTTTAGCTGGGCGTGGTGGCTCAGGCCTATAATCCCAGAACTTTGGGAGAAGGCAGGAAGATCACTTGAGCCCAAGAGCTTGAGACCAGCTCGAGCAACATAATAAGACACTCTCTAAAAGCAATGAAAGAAAATTAGCTGGACATAGTAGTCATACCTGCAGTCCCAGATACTTGGGAAGCTGAGGCAGGAAGATTGTTTGAGTCTGGGAGGTTGAGGACACAGAGAGCCATGATGGTACCACTGCACTCCAGCTTGGGCAACAAAGCAAGACCCTGTCTCTTAAAAAAAAAAAAAAAAAAAAAAAGGCAACATTTCATGGGGTCTTAGAAAAGCAAAACCAGCTCTCCCCATCTTTTCTCGCCTGGTGACTTTACTAGACAAAAGTGTGGCATGAGGGGGGCTGTCTGCTGTTGCATCCAGAAGCCAAATATTCCTTGTGGAGGAGGAGGATGAGGACGTATTAGAATCCCTAATTCAGAAAAGCATCACGCCTCTTGGGATGGAAGGAGTAGCTCTGTGTGTGCTAAGATGCTGTTCCTGATTCCCCATGACCCAGAAGCTCATTGTCTGAGGATTCCTGATCAGAGCCCCTACTTCATAACAAAGCCAAAGTGATCACAATACAGAAATATTTCCTGATAATCTGACCACATATAAAATGAATCCCCAGCTGGGCATGGTGGCTCATGCCTGTAATCTCACCACTCTGGGAGGCCAAGGCAAAAGGATGGCTTAAGCCCTGAAGTTTGAGACCAGCTTGGGCAACAGAGCAAAACTCCATCTCTACAAAACATTTAAAAACTATCCTAGTGTTGTGGCAAATGCCTGTGGTCCCAGATACTTGGTGAGCTAAGGCAGAGGACTGCTTGAGCCCAGGAGGTGGAGGCTGCAATAAACCATGATCTCACCACTGTACTCCAGCCTGGGTGACAGAGCAAGACCCCATTTCAAAAAAATAAAAATAAAAATAAAATAGATGCCCACTCAGACACCATTCTTCTCAATATCTATTCCCATTTGAACAACAGTGGACCCCCCCAAAATGCAACATGTGACAGAAAGCTGCCATTTCATTTTCCCCTCTCGGATCATACAGAAAGACTACATTTTCTGGACTCCCTTGCAGTTAGGTTAGGAACTCGTGACTAATTCTAACCAATGGGCCAGGACCACATAACACGACCATTTCCGGGCTGATGCACAGGAGAGCAGTATGAGTTCTCCACACTCTCCCTAAGGAGGTAGCTGGGGATGGTGTAGCCACATAGTAGGTTGAAGCCTCACACCTTGGACAGATATTATGATTGGGGAAATAAGCCTCTGGATGATAAACCACTGAAATTTCAGGGTAATACTTTACTCTGGCAGGACAGTTTAAATGATATGCAATAGGAAGCAACTGCAAAGTGAAACTGGAAATCTTTTTTTTTTCTGAAATGGAGTCTCGCTTTGTCTCCCACGCTGGAGTGTGGCAATGCGATCTCGGCTCACTGCAACCTCCAGCTCCCAGGTTCAAGTGACTCTCTTGCCTCAGACTCCTGTGTAGCTGGGATTACTGGTGCCCACCACCACTCCTGGCTAATTTTTGTATTTTTAGTAGAGATGGGGTTTCACCATGTTGGCCAGGCTGGTCTCGAACTGCTGACGTCAGGTGATCCGCCCTCCTCAGCCTCCCAAAGTGCTGGGATTACAGACGTGAGCCACTGCGCCTGGCTGAATTGGAAATCTTACAACAGAATTTCAGTTGTCCAAAGCTGATGAAAATGTCGAGGGAGAATAGATGAAAAGCCACTGAGGGCACGAAGACGTGACTTGTCTGAGGTGGACAAGTTCCAAATAAATGAGGAAAAAGCATTCAAAAAATGATTTAAATATAAAACAACTGAAAGTCACACTGGGGAAAACTGGTAACATCTTTGAGTATTTTACGACCATCATCTTGGTCAACAAAACTCAAATGTCAAGAGAAGATGTCACATCAAATGATCTGGTTGGAAGATGCAGCCTCCTAAAATCAACACTTGGTTCATTCTTCTTTCATTACAATAATTTGTGACCAGATAGTTACCAAATTTTTGGGGAAAAAAATTAATTTGTAGTTTAATGTTTTGAAGTACACTGCAAATCAGACTTTCTGTTCACTGGGATGAAATTGTAGCCCCAGTCTTAAATGGATTAAGGCATACACACACATTTTTTTCTGAGCCACTTGAGAGTAAGTTGCCTAAACCATATCTCTTTGTAACTAAATGCTTTAGTGTGTATTTCTGAAAAACAAGGACATTTTCTTTTTCTCCACCTCCCCAGGTTCAAGTGATTCTCCTGCCTCAGCCTCCCAAGTAGCTGGGATAACAGACGCCCACTGCCACGCCTGGCTAATTTTTGTATTTTTAGTAGAGATGAGGTTTCACTATATTGGCCAGGCTGGTCTCAAACTCCTGATCTCAGGTAATCCACCTGCCTCAGCCTCCCGAAGTGCTGGGATTACAGGCGTGAGCCACTGCTCTCGTTGGGCATTTTCTTACACTATGATGATCACAATGAAGAAATTTAACATGATACAATATAACTATCATATCTACAGTCCATAGTCAAATTTCTCCAATTATCCCAATAATATTGGATATGGCTTTCTTTTTCCAGCCTCAGGATCCAGTCCAATATGATACACTGCATGTTAGTTTCAGGTCTCTTTGGTCTCCTTTAATCTGGGACGCTTTCTCAGGCCTGTCTTTGTTTTTCATGACACAGATATTATTTAAGAATATTGACCAGCCGGGTGCAGTGGCTCACGTCTGTAATCCCAGCATTTTGGGAGGCTGAGGAGGGTGGATCACCTGAGGTCAGCAGTTCGAGACCAGCCTGGCCAACATGGTGAAACCCTGTCTCAAAAAACCAAAACAAACAAACAGAAAACAATATTGACCATTTATTTTGTAGAATGTTACTCAAATTTGTGTTGGATGTTTCCTCGTGATTCAATTCAGGTTATGCTTTTTTTTTAGCAGGAACAGCACAAGATCCCTCAATAGATCCATCAATGCATTCCACCAGGAGGTTCCATATGGCAGCGCATCTCATCGTGGTGATGCTAACTTTGATCACTGGGTTGTGTTCTGCCAGATTCTTTCACTGTACATTTCCCCCTTTGTCATTAAAAAATAATTTGTGAGGCCGGGCATGCTGCCTCATGCCTGTTAATCCCAGCACTTTGGGAGGCCGAGGTGGATGGATCACCTGAGGCCAGGAGTTGGAGACCAGCCTGGCCAACATGGTGAAATCCAATCTCTACTAAAAATACAAAAATTAGCCAGGCATGGTGGCTCATGCCTGTAATCCCAGCTACTGGGGAGGCTGAGGCAGGAGAACTGCTTGAACCCAGCAGGTAGTATACCACTGCACTCCAGCCTGAGTGCCAGTGAGACTCCATCTCAAAAAAAAAAAAAATTGTAGAGAAGATATTTGGTAAAATACACATAAAATTTACTATTAGTATAAATGAGACACATTACATTCTCGATGCTGTATATCCACCACCACTATCCAGTTCTAGAACATTTCATCACCCCCAAAGTAAATTCTGTACTCAATAAGCAGCTATTTCCTATTCTCCTCTCCCCCAACCCCCAGCAACAACTAATGTGCTGTTTCTACGGAGTTGTCTATTTTAGGTATTTCATATCATTGGAATCCTACAGCATGCGGCCTTTTGTGTCTGTCTTCTTGCATTCAGCATAGTGTTTCAAAGGTCCATCCATGTTGGACATGTGTGGGAAGGAATTTTGAGATAACATAAAGATCTATCTCTCATGCAACTTTCACCCAGAATTTAAGCATTCACTGGTATTTCTGAAACAAAATCTTTTTTTTTTTTTTGAGATGGAGTTTTGCTCTTGTTACCCAGGCTGGAGTGCAATGGCACGATCTCGGCTCACCGCAACCTCCGCCTCCTGGGTTCAGGCAATTCTCCTGCCTCAGCCTCCTGAGTAGCTGGGATTACAGGCACGCGTCACCATGCCCAGCTAATTTTTTTATACAGGGTTTCACCACGTTGACCAGGATGGTCTCGATCTCTTGACCTCGTGATCCACCCGCCTCGGCCTCCCAAAGTGCTGGGATTACAGGCGTGATTTTTTTTTTTTAATTGAGACAGAGTCTTGCTCTGTTGTCCAGGTTGGAGTGCAATGGCATGATCTTGGCTCACTGCAACCGCTGCCTCCCGGGTTCAAGTGATTCTCCTGCCTCAGCCTCCCCAGTAGCTGGCATTACAGGCACATGCTATCGCGTCTGGCTAATTTTTGTATTTTTAGCAGAGACGGGGTTTCACCATGTTGGCCAGGCTAGTCTTGAACCCTTGACCTCAGGTAATCCGCCTGCCTCAGCCCTACAAAGTGCTGGGATTACAGACATGAGCCACCATGCTTGGCCCAAAATAGGATTATTTTTAAAAGCCTTTTTTTGGTACCAACTCTTCCCCCTCCTCTAGTGGACATGCACTGCCTGCACAAACCCTCCACCTTTTCACGGCCAGCTCTCCTCTCTAACTGTGTTCATTGTCACCCACAGTGTCCCCCCACGGAATGGATCAAGTCTCATGGGCTCACACAGGGGCCACTCCTTGAGACGTAGGACTCATTAACAATAGGCAGGAGCTGTATGTCTGAAGAACTCAGTTCTGAGAGGTCCTGGCTGTGATTCTGTGCATCACCACTTAGAAGGACCCAATGAACCAGCTTAGAGATTCTTCTAATTCTTTCAAAAAGGACAAACTCCCCTTTGTTTAGGCCTGCGTCACTCTTAGCTGCCATCATATGCCACTGCCTCTCAAAATGATGCATTCCTTTTTTTTTTTTTTTTTTAATAGATGCATTTCTGACCCTGGGGGAGAAAAGGGCTCATGTACCATGCTGAATGCCCTGTTACTTTAACGTCAGCTGGAATGCCCAAATGCCAACTTCACCAGGGCTACAAATGCATATGGAAGTATAACTAAAACTTTCTAGAAAATTAAAAAAAAAAAAAAGGTTTTAACTCATTCTTTTGCAACAGATGGAATTCCAATGTTATAAGGCATGATTTTTGATAGTGCATTGATGAGGTACAAGCAACACTGAACCACATGGTGAAAAAGTCCCCATTCCAATCCTTCTGGGTTCACCAAGGAAAAGACCCAGTTTGGTGCTGGTCAGTCTCTAATACTTGCTAATTTCTTTTTTTTTTTTTTTTTGAGGCGGAGTTTCGCTCTTGATACCCAGGCTGGAGTGCAATGGCGCGATCTCGGCTCACCGCAACCTCCGCCTCCTGGGTTCAGGCAATTCTCCTGCCTCAGCCTCCTGAGTAGCTGGGATTACAGGCACGCGCCACCGTGCCCAGCTAATTTTTTGTATTAGTAGAGACGGGGTTTCACCATGTTGACCAGGATGGTCTCGATGTCTTGACCTCGTGATCCACCCGCCTCGGCCTCCCAAAGTGCTGGGATTACAGGCTTGAGCCACCGCGCCCGGCCGCTAATTTCTTTTTAACAAAAAGAGAAAGCAGATCTTTGGTTAGACCATATTTGTAGCTAAAATTTAATAACATCATTTTGAGTTCATTACATTTATTTTTAAGGTCCTTTATTATAAGGAAGAAACATCACTTAAAGTAGTGACATAAAGTATCATTTTAAAACCAAGTTATTGAAGCTTTAAAAGTGAATAATTTTGGGAAAATGTTATGGAAGTAAAAGGACAGGTGGTCCTCAGTGTCAGCAGAAATCCTGAGGGTGGTTGTCAAATGCTGATGTCTGGGGTGTACCGCTTTAAGCTCTGGGAATGGTTTCATTTGGACATTTCAGACATCAGAAACAGGCTTCTATAGAGAAAGGGATATGTTTTTATGAGAAGTCAGGTAAAGATTTGAGTCCAGTGTAAGGGAAAAGGCGGCTAGAGGTTGGTTTGAACCATTAGGCACTTCAAAAAATAAGGAAATAGAGAAGTAAAGGTCTCCTACTTACTACTTTCTGGTAATGACATCTGGAATTCAGATCTCCAGTAAAAACCAAAACAGGGTAGCTCAATTTTAGGACTTGTGAACCCAGGACATTGCTGGTGACTTCATCTGAGGCTTTGGAGGAAGTTATTCCTAAGTAGCGGAAATCCCCCGAACGATTAAGAGGTTATAAAATAACCCTTTACTCCTGCATCTCTATACCAAAATGTCTCCCTTCTGCGCCACCATCCCCGACACCAGCCTGCCAGTGTCCTCTTAGAGGCAACAACGCTTCTCAGTTTCCTGTGCCTCCTTCCAGAGACGTTTATTGGGAGAACACTTATTCTTCACTCTTCATGTTTCCGTGTGGAGGGAGCTGTACCAGAGTAACACTCCAGGCCTCTTCTCCCGCCCCTCACTCATTCCTTCACTCCTGATTGGAGGAAGCGCCACTGTCCGCTTTCTGGATTGATGGAGTGCATTTATTGCAGGCTCCGGTGCAGTGCTTTGCCCTTCCCTGCACCTCCTCCTGGGCATGGCTGCTCCCACTGAGCCCCAGTCAACTTTCCTCAGCTGGAAGGGCTCAGGGATAGTAGGGGACAGTAGTGTGGAACTGGGAGCTCCAGCAAGCTCCTTTGGCCACAACTCTAAGCCCCATCCTCCAACCATCTTTTCTAATAATACCCCTGAGAGAACATTCTTTCCCTGTGCCTACGAATCCACCTCATTCCTTGAATGGCTGCCTGGAGTTCCACTGTGCGGCTACACTACAATTTACTTAACTAGTTCCCTACTGGTAGCCATTTAGGTCACTTCCAGACTTTCTGCTGCTCTACACGGTACTGCCAACGAGCATCCTTCCACTTACACTTCTTTGCACACACCTTGCATTAATATATTGAAAGGCAGATTCCTAGTAGTGAAGCATTGAATCGAAGAGTACGTGCATTTATTTTGCTTGTAATTTAAACAATTTAATTTACTGCCTTGTACATTGGGCACTGTTCATATTGCATCAGCCTTGCTCTTCAGAGGGTATCAAGTACTGGACCAACTTTTTTTTGTTTTTTTGAGATGGAGTCTTGCTGTTGCCCAGGCTAGAGTGCAGTGGCACAATCTCAGCTCACTGCAACTTCCTCCTCCCAAGTTCAAGCGATTCTCCTGCCTCAGCCTCCTGAGTAGCTGGGATTATAGGCATGCGCCACCATGCACGGCTAATTTTTGTATTTTTAGTAGAGACAGGATTTCACTATGTTGACCAGGCTGGTCTTGAACTCCTGACCTCAGATGATCTATTGGCCTCTGCCTCCCAGAGTGCTAAGATTACAGGCTTAAGCCACCGCGGCTAGCCAAGCACTGTGAACCAACTCTTAAGCATTTATGTGGGTGGGCAGAGAAGCCTTGATGTTATGTCTTTGACTCCTAACATGACATAAGTTGCCCCGAAGAAACATAATTCTGGTCTGTAGAGACCAGCCTCCACCATCCCCAGGGCTTTTCCAAGCAGTGCTGTCTCCTTGCCATCACATACACCCATGTTGCATCCTGCCCTCTCTGATGATATGAAAGAACAAACAGCTCCTTGAGTTGTGTGTTGGATGAAGGCTGGTCCACCAAGCCCAAGGTGGCATACTAATCCTTGACATTCACAAAAAGTTAATCTCCCTTCAAAAAATGTAATAGTAAATATGAATCCATCTCCTTCCCCCACCACACCTCAACCCCTATAACCGCCCTTGTGCCTGCAGACTTCAGTGTTCTGCTGCTTTAGGAGGACTGGTTTTGTCTCTGTTCCCTGGAGCAGTCTCTCCGTTTCGCCCTCAGCTGGCTCTCTGGCACTGTCTAGGTCTCAATTCAAAATCACCTCCCCAGAGAAGCTCCCCTGAGCATACCACGTAAAGTAGCCACGCCCCCTCCAGCATAATCTAGCCCATCCCCCTAGTTTAGTTTCTTTGGAGGATTAGCTTGGTCTGAAAGCATCTTATTCGCTCAGTTGTTTATTGTCTATCTCCCCCACTGACAGTTGTTTGCTATCATTGTCCAATTCTAGAAATGTAGAGCAGTAAAGGCCCTTGGAAAACTCAAAGCCCTACTGTCCAGAGGCATTAATGAAAACCAGGGAGGACCAAGACTTGCTCCATCTCACAGCAAGGCAGGAACAAGGTCAAGACTAGACCAGGGTCTCCTGGCTACTACTCCAATCACCCTGACTATCTCAGTGGGAGACCCCTCAGAAGGCCCATGACAATCTTTCAAGAGTCAGTGATGTTCCCCAAAAGGCTCTGTCGCTTTGAAGCATAACTTTCGCTGTGGAATACAAACTGTGCCTTTTTCCTTCAATTTCTTCAGGGGACCAAGCAGAACATTCTAAAAGGCCACCTGAGTTTGCACGTTTACCCACCTGAAGGTAGGAGACTGAACTGGATGAAATGTTCAAGTTTCTGTGTAGAAATCAAAGTCCTATGATTTGCAGAACTTCTCTTTTAAAAATGTTTTGCTCTACATAAAATGATGATTTTTAAAAGAAGATAATAGAACCAAAAGGCGTATGGTGAAAACAGTCTTTGTCTTACTGCTGTCCTGCAACCTGGAAGCAATCACTTTTAATCTTTTCAGCTGTTTCTACTCGACTTCTCATCTCCATATTTCCAAACAATATTCATGCACTGCTATTTCTTAACATTATTATTAACTTCCTGCTTAGAGAAAAGTTTCTCTTTTTCATCATCATTTGCCCCCCTATATCCCTCCTTCCATCATTTCAATACAGTCTACATTTAGATCAATAACTGGCATTTACTTGATGGCTATATAAATATTGTACTCTACAGAGCCAAATAGTGTACTATGATTGAAACTCCTTTTCCCCTAGCATTTCTAGTTTACTTCTTTCTTTTCTTCCATCTTTTCTTCCTTCCTCACTGTGGTCCCATCTATTTTCCATATTTCTTCAGTTCCTTCCAATTTTTTTTTTTTAGTCATTTCAAGACTTCTGTTGCAGAATCCCAAATGCAACACATGTATGGTTTTGGTTACAAGCCTGTGGTTAGCCTGATTCTTCACAGTGCATGTTCTCCAGCTCGTAGTCTCTCTCCTGACTCTGCCTTTCCCTGCCATCTGCCAGGTGCAGCCTCAGCAACTCCTGCTGTCATAGGACAAGTAGGACAAGCAATCCACGCGTGGCACTTTTCAGAGAAGATAGCAAATTTGCTTTTAACCTTGGGCAGGGCACAGGGGTTCAACATAACCCCAAGATGTGTAGGTGATAAGGCAGATCCCTGAGAAGGGGTGCCCATAGGGGTTATGCCACATGAAAACGAGACTCCTCATGATTAAAGGTCAGGAAAAAGTCATGATTAAGATCAGGAAAAATACACAGCACATCCAGCATGGGGTTTTCACGTCAACCTTATGATGCTGGCAGAGCAAGGTGTCATTATCCCCATTTTACAGATGAGAAATCAAGGCTCCTAAAATGGCTCTGGGTGATCTGCCAAAATTCACAGGACTGGAATTCACTAGTTTTCCAGTTCCAAATACAGGGCATTTTTCTACAACTCTCTTTCCTACTCTCATGCTTAAGGCCTGGTGAAAACCACACATCAGCTTAATTAAGATCAGGAGAGACAGCACAATGCAGTGTCAAATCATCTTTGTGTCCACTGAGCTTTGTACCAGGCAGGAGGAATCTGCAAAGGCAGCCTCTCTCTGCACTGGCCCATTCTCTAAGGTTGAGAGATGACTGGGTTAATTAACAGCGGGCCTGATTAAGAACCATGCCTTAGGCTGAGTGCAGCAGCTTATGCCTATAATCTCAGCACTTTGGAAGACCAAGGTGGGTGGATCACTTGAGGACAGGAGTTCAAGACCATCCTGGCCAACGTGGCGAAACCCTGTCTCTACTAAAAATACAAAAATTATCTGGGCATGGTGGCAGGTGCCTATAGACCCAGCTACTCAGGAGGCTGAGGCAGGAGAATCATGAGAAACACTTGAAGCCAGGAGGCAGAGGTTGCATTGAACTGAGATCACACCACTGCACTCCAGGCTGGGTGACAGAGTGAGACTCCGTCTCAAAAAAAAAAAAAACCAAAAAAACGAACAAACAAAAAACCATGCTTTAGCCTTCATAGGGTTGGCTGTGTTTTTCATCCTGTTAGCTCACTGGCCAAGCTGAAGTGCTTGCTGTCTTTATTGATCTAACTTTGAGACTGGTTTGGATTATGGATAAAGTTTTTCCTTAATATCTAAAAGGAATTATGCATATGTGGTAGAATGGGCTCAATTCTGTTTTTGAAATTAATTTCTAAATTAATCACCTTTTCTGGGTATCTAGAAACTCGGTGAGGTGGATCTCACTGAGTACTATAAATGGCCTGGATACCCCAACCTTAATTTAATGCATTGTAGGTACCATGGTAAGCTGTCTTCAGATTAAAGCCCTGAATACTCCCCATTCTGCGAAATACCCATAATCACATAAAATAATACAGAACACAGGATATTACAACTTCAGACTTAAATTAATTTCTTTTCTTCCTTCCTTCCTTCTTTCCTTCCTTCCTTCCTTCCTTTCGGCTCACTGTAACCTCCACCTCCCAGGTTCAAGCAATTCTCCTTCCTCAGCCTCCAGAGTAGCTGAGATTACAGCACGTGCCACCATGCCCAGCTAACTTTTGTATTTTTAGTAGAGACGGGGTTTCACCGTGTTGGTCAGGCTGGTCTCAAACTCCTGACCTCATTATCTGCCCACCTCGGCCTCTCAAAGTGCTGGGATTACAGGGGTGAACCACCTTAAATTTATTTTTAAAGAACCCATAACCAGGGTGGGAGAACAGCAAATGGGTTTTTCAAGCAGCAACAAGCATCCTCCAGGCATAAGAACTGGAGAGAGTGGGGCTGAGGAGGAAGAAAACGAGGGAGGAGGAAGGGGTGAGGCACTGGGATGTGTGGGTGGCATTATGGAAATTCTGCACACAAAGTGGAACATTTGTGGTCTGGTTTGGTAATTTTTTTTTTTTTTTTTTTTTTTTTGTGACAGGATCTCTCTCTGTCACCCAGGCTGCAATGCAGTGGCGCAATCACACCTCACAGCAACCTCGAACCCTTGGGCTCAAGAGATCCTCCTGCCTCAGCCTCCCCAGTAGCTGAGACTACAGCTGGACATCACCATGTCCATCTAATTTTACTTTTTGTAGAGATGGAGTCTTGCTGTGTTGCCCAGGTTGGTCTCAAACTCCTGGCCTCAAGTCATCCTCCCAACTCGGCCTCCCAAAGTGCTGGGATCACAGGCATGAGCCGCGGTGCCCACCTGGAGTTTTAAGTTCTGTAGTTTGACAGGAAGGACAGTGCTCCAGAAATGTCTATCCTAATCTCAGATAACAAAGAGAACTGACATCCCCTCACTCTTTCCTAAGTAGAGATGCTATCCTGCTTTGCCTTAGTCCAATGTTTGCTTAAAGTGTGTGTGTGTGTGTGTGTCGCACGTCTAGTTCTGGGTGTGGAGAAACACAAACAACCTTCTGGAGGCTCACTGGCCCTCCCTCTTCCATCCAGAAGCACATTTGGTTTGCTGTTGCTCGTAGAAAGTCACCATGAGGGTCTCATGGATAAATAAAAGGCTATGGGACATGCCCATGGACGGGGTCAGGGTCCCCCCTCCTCCGGCCGTCCTCTCCTTCCTAACAACCATGAATCTCCACCCGTGAGCTCCATCCCCGGCTTGCTGTTGGCAAAGGAAGTCGCTTTGGCACATGCTGCCTTACGTGCCAGGAAACAAGAGTGAGAGAGCCCAGCCGGCTTCCCGCGGAGGGAGAACGTGCTGTTAAGATGACCGCTCCGTCCGCCCAACTCCATTCCCACCCTCGGAGCTCTTCCTACTATTTAAACCACAGCCGATTCTCAGCCTGAGTTGGAGCCTTTTCCCGGAACTGCAGGCAAAAGGACAATCCCGAGGTGTGGAACCTTTCAATACAGACCTGAGATGTTTGGCATCTAGAGGTCCGAGCCAATCTCCCAACTCAGAAGTGTTCCACCCACAGCTCCTGCTCCAAATGCCAGAGAGGCTCTGGCCCAGAACCCTGGGGAGGGCCAGGCTGGTGAGCAGTCACCAGGCCACCCTGGAAAGACTCCCAGGCCTGCTGCGGGGCTGGTGGGTCAACCCCAGGCTGGCCAGAACCCAGGCCCCTCCCACTGCCCAGAGCACTCCGAGGGGACAGAGGCTTTGGCCTCTGTTTTCAGGAAGACAGAGGTCAGCCCAGCCTCCTGCCCTAGTATCTGGACACCAGCCAGCCAGGAATATTCAGGCGTCTGAGATGCCACGGAGAAGGAGGAGCCCATGTGCCCTGCACAGCCCAGCTCCATGCTCACTGCGGCTGCAGCTCTTGGCACAAAGTCAGCATTTGGCTCTCTCCGGAAATGGCAACAGGCGGGACACTGGAATTTGGCAGTGCCCCAGGGCAGAAGCCACTGAGGATCACTCTGTCTGTGCAGCCCTGAGTCTTTCAATCGCTTGGAATAATAACAACCACAACTTCAACAATGATGACAGCCAACATTTATTGCCTAGTGTGTCCCAGGCACTGTTCCAAGCCCTTTTACCTGGATTAATTTATTCATTATTCACCAAAACACTGTGATGGAGCTGTTTTCATTAGCCCTGCTTTATTTTTATTTTTTTGAGACAGAGTCTCGCTGTGTTGCCCAGACAGGAGTGCAGCGGTGCAATCTCAGCTCACTGTAACCTCCATCTCCCAGGTTCAAGCAATTCTCCTGCCTCAGACTCCTGAGTGGCTGGAATTGCAGGCACCTGCCACCACGCTCGGCTAATTTTTTTATTTTTAGTAGAGATGGAGTTTCAACATGTTGTCCAGGCTGGTCTCAAACTCCTGACCTCATGTGATCTGCCTGCCTCGGCCTCCCAAAGTGCTGGGATTACAGGCATGAGCCATTGTGCCCAGCAGCCTTGTCTTACAGGTAAAGAAAATAAGGCCCAGAGAGATTGGACAATTTTCCCCACGTCACACAGCTAGTAAGAGCTGAAGATGGCATCTGAGCCCAAGCAGCCTGGCACCAGAGAAACCAGTAAGTAGCCTGCTTAAATCTGAATTTCCATTCCCTTCCGGGGTCCTGTTACTTTAAAAGCTGATCAGGGAGCTAGCCAGAGTCCTAGGACCACACATGCTGGCCACTGCTAAGCTGCTCCTCCAGGTCCCACATCCTGGGAATATGCTTTGCAAAGCACACTGGGGACACAGAAAGCAGAGAACACAGGCCACCCCCGAGTCCTCCAGGCGGATGGCTCTTCCCGCCACTGCACAGGGTAGATACCTGTCAGTGAGGGGACAGCCCTGTCAGAAGGATAGGCAAGGACTATGAACCGCTTTGCAGGTGAGAAATCAAAGTTAAGGAGTTTGTTCACATCATCCAATTTGCAGGCGGCTGAGCCAGGACTCCAATCCCAGCCTTCTGATCACCAGCCCATTGCCCATTCTTTAAAAAATGGAGCAGTTATTTACCCAGCATTTACTGAGCACCTGATATGTACTGGGCATGAGTATGGCATGCTCTGTGTGCCCTGAAACTGCCAGGTCTGTAAAGCGCAACGATGTATAAACTGATCGTGATGCATGCGATGGGAGACACTTGTGGTGTGACTGGCCCTGTGTTGGGGTGGGAGCAGCATCAGAAGCTTCATGGAGAAAGCGACACTTGAGCCGGGTCTCTAAGGATGGGTGGAGTGGTGCAGAGAGGGTGTCACAGGCAAGGGGTTTGGGACACCCCATGGTGCAGAGTGGCACCCTTGGGAGGAGGGCGTGTACCAGGCTGGGCCCCAAGATGGACCAGGACTCTCCTCTGGGCAAGAAGCTTAAGGTCCTTGGAGACCACATGAAGGAGAGTGAATGTTATCTTGGAGGCCATGGGGGCTAGGAAAGCTTTGTAAGCAGAAAAGGCATGATCTACTTCTAGAAGAAAACCATTCCAGTCAGAAGGATGGAGTAGCAGGAGGCAGATTTGGGGAAGCTGTTGGAGCAGCCCTGTTGAGAAATGATGAGGGTCTCAAATGAGGTGGGAACAGAGGGGTGGGCAAAAGGAAGAGAGCCGAGAAAGCTTCCGGAAGCAGAAGCAACAGGACTCGACAATGGGCTGGGGAATGGGGCAAAGGATTCTAGTGCCATGATCCGACTGGGATGGGAGCAGAAGGAGCATGTTTGAAGGATGAGGGAAACAGTTCATTTGGTTTTAGAAATTGGTGACATGGTGGAAATAGGTTCAGGTGGCTGGAAAGAGAGGCAGGACTGTCACTCAGGAGAAAACAGGGGCTAGAAATGGAAATCCTGGTGTCATGGGTACGCAGATGGCAGACGAAGCCACTGGTAGATATGAAATCCTGTGTGGGGACAAAGTATTAAGAGAGAAGAAAGGATGGAGGAGAGAAGGCCAGGGAAGGAGACAGAGGAGTGGGCACAGAGGTGGGAGGACAACCAAGAGGGCCTGGTGGGACCCAAAAGCCAAGAGAGAAGAGACTAGAAAAAAGGGACACAGAGGGAGGATTAGGTCATCAGCCAACTTGGCAACCACAATTTTAGAGAAGGAAACTAAAGCCCTTTATTTTTCTCCCTGTAGCCTCTCTCAGGATCTGATGTTACCTTGTAGTTGTTTACTTGGATATGATGTATCTGCCTGCTACAGTGTTGGGGCCTGCCCTGTTTTTGCAGGACGGTATTCCCAGCACTCAGAACACGTCTTCCTGATAGACGGCACTCAGTGAAATGTGTTGAATGAATGACTAAAGGGGCCAGATTTCAGGGAGCTAAAGGGCTAATAACAAGTAAAAAAATGAAGCTAGACTTTTCTTTAAAAGCTGGCAATAAAAGGAGAAAAAAAAGTTTATCCAGAGACTGGAGTCCCTTCTCATAGAAGAAACTCCAGGCCCAGATGGCCTTATGGGCGAATTCTGCCAAACACTTAAGGAAGAATAATACCGACTCTAAACAAACTGTTCCAGGAAACTGAAGAGGAGGGGACACCCGCAACTCATTCTGTGAGGCCAGCACTGCCTTGATTCCAAAACCAGACAAAGACATTACACAAGAAAGGAAAAGACAGACCAATATCCCCTCATGTGCACAAGTGGAAAAATGTAGACAAAATTTTAGCAGATCAAATCCTCCCATCGAGAAGTGCACTCTATTTCTCCACGCACTAAACCCAAGCTGGCCTTGTGATTTTTTTTTTTTAGACGGAGTCTAGCTCAGTCACCCAGGCTGCAGTGCAGTGGCACAATCTCTGCTCACTGCAACCTCTGCCTCCTCGGTTCAAGTGATTCTCCTGCCTCAGCTTCCTGAGTAGCTGGGATTCAGGTGTGTGCCACCACATCCAGCTAATTTTTGTACTTTTAGTAGAGATGGGGTTTCCCCATTTTGGTCAGGCCGGTCTCAAACTCCTGATCTTGTGACCTGTCTGCATTGGCCTCCCAAACCGCTGGGATTACAGCAGTGAGCCACTGCACCCTGCCTTTTTTTTTTTTTTTTTTTTTTGTCAGTAAAAGGTAGCAGAAGTGTGACATTGTGCCAATTCTGAGCCAAAGCTGCAAGAAGCCTCATGCATATCCACTCTCTCTCCCTGCGCAGTAACTCTGTGAAAAAGCCCAGGCTGGCCTGCTGGAAGATAGGAGACCACTTGGAAGACAGACAAGGTTTACCAATGAAGAACACCCTAAACCAGCCAGCCCCCAGCTGACCCACTAGCTGACCACAGCCACACGAATGAGCCCAACTGAGATCAGAAAAACCACCCAGCTGAGCTCAGCCCCAATTCCCCACCTACAGACTCATCAGCAAAATCAGTGTTTTCTATTTTAAGCCATTACATTCTGAGGTGGTTTGTTACTCAGCAAGAGCTAACTGATACAGTGGAGATACTGCTTTATCTGATTCAGAGTTCCTCAAGGACAGAAACTATGACTCACTCACCTTCCCCCGTGCCCAAGGTTGCTCAGCAAATACTTGTTAGATGTTTGTTAGTTTGTGGAGCTTTCACAGAGCAGTTAATAACTGCCATCCTGCCAATGACTGCTGCCTGACCCTGTCAATTAACAAGCTCACCACTGGCTGCTGTCATCCAAGGAGCTCCTATAATTATGCCACCCAGTAAAACCACACTGCAGCCCAGAGAGGGTTAATGATGTACCTACAGGCACACAGCATGTCAGCATGACACTGAGGTTGACACGGATTAAGTTGCTCCGGGTGAGGCAGGTGTCAAATGCAGGGTGTTCCCCAGCTTCACGCCCATTAGTTTAGGAATGTTCTTTCCTTCACAGAGTACCTTGTCTTGATGACTTTCAAGTAATCCCCAGGCCATCAGTCACTCTTAGTTTAATAGCTTTTCCTCTTTCTTGCTTTCTTTTTTTTTTTTTTTTTTGAGATGGAGTCTCACTCTGTCACCCAGGCTGGAGTACAGTGGCACAATCTCAGCTCACTGCAACCTCCGTCTCCTGCATTTAAGCAATTCTCCTGCCTCAGTCTCCCAAGAGCTGGAACTATAGGCACACACTACCACATCAGCTAACTTTTGAATTTTCAGTAGAGATGGGGTTTCACCATATTGGCCAGGCTGTTCTCAAACTCCTGACCTCAAAAGATCCACCCACCTTGGTCTCCCAAAGTGCTGGGATTACGGGCATGAGCCATGCACCCAGCCACTTCGTCCTTTTTCATAAGTAACAAGACCTATCATTTTTGTAGATGGATCTTTGCTGGCAAGTCAAAGGCTGTGCATCACTGTCTACAACTCAGCCAGGCCGAAGGAGTCTCAGGACTAGGAAACCAGGGCCCCACCTGATTAATCTGGGAGTTAATATAGGAAGGGGCCACTGGGTAGCAGGAAGTAATTTGAGCAAAATGAGGTAAGAGCACAGACTTGAGCCAGACTGACTGGACTGTAGACTAGCAACTTAACCACACAGTGCCTGTATTTTTCCTCTCATCTCTGAAGTGGAGATGACATCGGTATCCCTACGCCCTGGACTGCTGGGAGATAATGAAGTGAAAGTAGTTGGAACAGCATTTAGCACATAGCAAATGCTACAAAGTGTTACTGACACAGGGCAGGTGAGCCTCTAAACTGGGGCTTCACCCAGGAAAGAATTCAAGGGTGAACTGTGGTGTTAGCAACTTTTATTGAAGTGGCAGCGTACAGCAGCAGCAGAGGGACTGCTCCTTGGGGGTAGGGGTACCCCATAGGCAGTATGTCCGAGGCAGTTCAGCAGTCATAGTTATACCCACTTTTAAGTAGATACAAGTTAGGGGGTAGATTATGCATAAATTTCTAGGAAAAGGGAGGCATCAGGCAGTTGCATTGGAAAGGAGCAGTCACTTCTGTGTGAACATGCCTTATGGAAAGGCACTTCTGGCCAGGTGCAGTGGTTCACGCCTGTAATTCCAACACTGTGGGAGATAGATAGAGGTGGGTGGATCACCTGAGGTCAGGAGTTCAAGACCAGCCTGGCCAACACGGTGAAACCCTGTCTTTCCTAAAAATACAAAAATTAGCTGGGTGTGGTGGCAGGTGCCTGTAATCCCAGCTACTCGGGAGGCTGAGGCAGGAGAATCACTTGACCCAGGAGGTGGAGGCTGCAGTGAGCCGAGATCGTACCACTGCACTCCAGCCTGGGTGACAGAAGGAGACTCTGTCTCAAAAAAAAAAAAAAAAGGTACTTCTGCCTTGTTCCTATTTTAGCTAGTCTGGTGGTCTGACGTGTGAGCCTTCCCTCCCAGTCCCACCTCCTGCCTCATTACCAATCATCACTAGCATCGCAGTTAAGGAGTCTGTCATAGAACAGCCAGCCCCCGACCTTTCTCTTCCCCGGAGAGCCAGTGTTCTCTCCTCCCATCCACTACCACCAGTCTCAGAAAGGAAGCCACCAAATGGAAATAAACCACCAGGGCAGTCTCCAGGAAGGAAGGAAATGCAAACGGGTAACAGGCAGCTCGGGGCATGTGGGCAAGCAGGGGACACTTCAGGCGCTGTCCCAGCTTCGCTTATGTCAATGTTATCCCAAATCTGCCATTCCTGCTTAGCTTACTCACTTTTTAAACTTACGTTTTTATAAAAGGAAACCGTATATCACAACTGAGATGGAAAGTCAGCATCACCTGCCATAAATAGAGGGTGCTGGAAAAAAATAAATACAATGAAAACAAAACATTGTTATTAAATTCCAGCTCCAAGCTGCTGCTCAAAAGCTCTGAGTCCAAGGCTGGGTTTCTATTTCTTTGCTAAAACAGGATGTCACACGTTTGGGAAGTTTTAAAGACACATTAGCACAAAACTGAGATTATCTCTTTGAAGAGGTGAAAGAGAATTTAAAAGGCAGTGATTTGTAAGGAATTCTATGTTATTTAATGCTATGTGTCTGCTCCAACAAAAGCATTTCAGATAATTCACTTAATGTGTCAGTTTGTCTGAGTCACAGTGTTTCTGTGAAGGTGTTTTGGGATGAGATTCACATTCGAATCAGTGGTCTCTGAATCAAGCAGATTGCCCTCCCTGATGCGGTGGGCCTCATCCAATCTGTTGAAGGCCTGGTAGAGCAAAAGTCTGACTTCCTTTGAGCAAGAAGGAATTCTGCCAGCAAACGACCTTCAGACTAGAACTACAGCATCAGCTCATCCATGGGTCTCCAAGCCTGCTGGCCCCCCCTGCAGATTTTGAATTTGCAAGCCTCCATAATCCCATGAGCCAATTCCCTAAAACAAACGTCTCTCTATATATGCACCCTGTTGCTTCCTCTGCAGAACCTGACTAATGCAGCATCGCCCCCTCGTACCCAGCCTACATGGATTCACCAGCCTGAGAGCTGGAAGGTTGAGCCCCTTAACTGGGGATTTGGGGTGGGGAGAATCCAACAGGAAGTGACATCACCATGAAAAATCCAACACCAGGGCAGATCCTGAGCTAGCACCATGGAAACCCATTCCCAGGAACTTGGAATTTCAAAGTAACATTTCCCTACAAGCGTGCCTAGGGGGCTATGGGGTGGCCATGCCGGAAAGAAAGGCAGTCCTCCCAGACCCCTCGCCCATCCCACTGGAGTGCTTCTGATGATGCTGCATCTGCTTAATGACATTGTCTGGCTGTGGAACTGGGAAACTGACTCAACAAAATGGGAATCGTGCACTCATGCAGTCTCAGCGGAAAGGTGCTGGTGTGATCATGAGAACACCCCGCCCCCAGCTGCTGCGTGGATTATTTTTCTAGCATCCAGTTTCCATCTGAACGTGCCCCAGGACTGGGGACCTCACCATTGCCATGACCACGTCTGATTATTGGACCCTAAACTTTAGAACAAGGGTTCCCAAACTTCAGTCATTTGTCTACCACCTTCTTGAGTACAGCTGGAAGATTTTCCTTCATAATTGTCCTTAAATCAACCCACTTTCTAACATAAATACATTTATTTTAAAAAGAAATATTTTGGCTCCCTGGGAACGGAAAATCAGCATCATTTGCCATAAATAGAAATTAATTGTGAAAATAAATACCCCCTACCCCCAAAGTTCACAAATTCTGGTTCAAGGCTGTTGCCTGCCATAGGAACTAAGCTGCAGACCTGCTCTAAGTTAAAGAAGGGAAACTAGAGTTAAAGAGACATTAAACACCTTAGCCTCAGCTAAGATTGCCCCCTTGATGGAATCAGAAGAACTGAAAGAGAACTGAAAAGGAAATCGCTTTCCCACTGAGTGATTTAACGTCACTTGAAGACAGAGCCATCTAAAATCACTCCAGCATCATGAATTCCATGTGCAGAAAACAGCATCAAACACGGATCTCTCTTCCATTCATTCCAGTTCTGTCTTCAGTGGTCTCAAACCAGGAAGCCACAAAGCAGGTGCCCTCACTTCCTTCCACCTCAGCCAGCCCATTGTCCTGGCCCCAGCCTGTCCCAGAACCTCTGGCAGGGCCTAGCTTAGACCCAGGAGCCCTGGCCCCCTAGGAACCTGGTCTAGTCCTACAGAATTTCACCACTGGACGCTTCCTAGGAGCTAGGCACCAGGAGAGGCATTAAATTAAAACCTTGGGAAGCAGAGACATCGGACTCCTCATAGATGGTTGGTAGGAAGATAAAATGATGCAGCCACTGTGCAAAAGTCTGTCAGTTCCTCAATTAAATGTACAGTCCCCCTGTGACCCAGCAATTTCCCTCCTGGACATACATCCAAGAGAAATGAAAACATACATCCACAAAAAGCTTGTACATGAATGTTTATAGCGGCATTATTTGCAACTGCCAAAAGATAGAAACAACTCACACATCCATCAACAGATGAATAGATACATAAGATAGGTGCATCCATGTAATGAAGTATTATTCAGCCATAAAAAGGAATGAAGCACTGATCCATGCCATGCTGTGGATGGACCTTGAAAATATTACGCTAAGTGAAAGAGGCCAGGCACAAAAGACCACATATTCTATGATTCTATTTAGATGAACTGTCCAGAAGAGACAAAACCATAGAAAGAAATTGGATTGGTGGCTGGTTAGAACTGAAGGAGAGCAGGAAAATTGGGAGATGATATCCAAAAGCTTTACAACTTCTTTTTGAGGTGATGAAAATATTCTAAAATTGACTGTGGTGATGGTCACATATATCTGTGAATACATGAAAATACAATGAATAGTATGCTTTCAAAAACTCATTAAACAGGCTAGGTACAGTGGCTCACGCCTATAATCCCACACTTTGGGAGGCAGAGGTGGGAGGATAGCTTGAAGCCAGAAGTTTGAGACTACCCCTGGCAACATAGCAAGATCCCATCTCTACAAAATCAAAAAATTAGTCAGGTGTGGTGGCACACACCTGTAGTCCCAGCTACTCAGGAGGGTGAGGCAGGAGGACTACATGAACCCAGGAGTTTGAGGCTGCAGTGAACTATGATCAAGCCACTGTATTCCAGTCTGGGCAACAGAGCAACACCCTGTCTCTTAAAAAAAAAAAAAAAAAAAAAAAAAAAAAAAAAGGAGGGTACAGTGGTTCACACCTGTGAATCCCAGCACTTTGGGAGGCAGAGGCAGGCGGATCACCTGAGGTTGGGAGTTTGAGACCAGGCTGACCAACATGAAGAAACCCCATCTCTAGTAAAAATGCAGAATTAGCTGGGCATGGTGGTGCGTGCCTGTAATCCCAGCTACTCGGGAGGCTGAGGCAGGAGAATCGCTTGAACCTGGGAGGCAGAAGTTGCAGTGGCTGAGGTTACGCCAATTGCACTCTACCTGGGCAACAAAAGCAAAACTCCATCTCAGAATTAAAAAAAAAAAAAAGGAACACAACAAAAAGAATCTCAAAAAAAACACCTCCTTAAACAAAGAGTTTTAAAAACCAGGAAGTTATGAGTTCACTGAAAGCCGGTATTTCAATACCTCTGTCCCCCTGAGTCTAATACAAGAAGGACACCCTGATCAAAGGGCCCTCTGTTGCCCCTGCTGTGGGAGGGAGGGTGGAAACCACGGGTCAGGAGCCACGGTCTTGAGTTAAAGGGCTGGTCTGGGCCGGGATCCCTCTCAACCCTCAGACCATGCCACAGCTACAAGTGATCAGCTACCCGCCAGGGCCTGGGACAGAGCCAGTTCTCCACTTCTCTGAATACCCCAAGAGGTGGGGCATGTGTGTCCCCATTTCCACAGGTGGCTACCTGTCCATCGGTATGTTCACTGAGTACACAGAGCATGTGAGGCTCTTTGCAGGCACTGTGGGAGGACAGGAAGACATGGACCACTGGGTCCTGGCCCTCACAGAGAGCTCAAAAGAACTGTCAAGTTGGTTTCATGCCCCAAACCAGTGCCCTTTCTTTTCACCACAACAAACTAAGCTCACCTCCCACCCCTCGGGATAGTGGGACCTCTGCATGTTCAGTTCCCTCTTTCTGGAACATTCTTAGATCTTGGTGTAACTGACTTCTCTTCATTCAGCCCCAACTCCTAAGTCAGCAGAGAAGCCTCCCCAAATTTTCTGGTCTACATGAGCTGCCTGCCATCAGCTCTTGAATCACTAAACATTATCTGCCGTTTTCTTATTTATCTCTGCTCACTTCTTCTTTCTGTCTTGCCTCTCTGGAGTGGAAGCTCCCAACAGGCAGGTATTTATGTCTGTCTCATCACTGCTTTGTCCCCATGCCCAGCACAGTGCCTGGCCCACAGCAGATATTCAAGTCATTAACAGTGGAGTGAGGAATGCAATTTTCAAGGCTGTTCTCATCCCCACTCCAGGTCTCACCAAGAAGCCTCAAGCCTGCACGGCTGGCAGGGAAATCTCCAATGAGGGCCTGTGGAGATGACAGTATAGCGTTCTCTTCCCCTTGGCAGCCCCACAGCCTCCGGCTCTCTGACTCCTCTGAGGGCAGGGAGTACAAATAATTCCAAGGCTCATGATCTGCTTGGAGACTGCTTGGAAACACCAGTGAGGATGCCTGCGGCAAGGGGAATAGGGGCTCAGACCAGGCTCTGGAACATACCTGGGTGGGTGATCCAGGCATTCAGTCCACAGCCCAGGGAGGGAGAAGGACAGAGGGCCAGGAAGCTCAAGGTAAGGCCAGGCGTGGAGGGTCAAGTCCAAGGTGGGGCTTCAGCAGGACGGGACACTAGTTCTCCAGGAGCCCTAAGGACCCCCTGAGGAAAAGGCAAAGTGGGGATACTTGGGTTTCCTGCAAGAGGACTGCCAGGGCCGCCCCACCCTCATACAGCAAACCAAAGCTCTTCCTGATTCCCATTCTGCCAGAGCTGTACATGGACTCCGCTATGTGAGGCACGAAATGCCACAAGAGCAAGGGGAAAATGGAAGAACGGAGGCGTTTGAGATAGTTTCCCTCAGAGTATTGTCTGCTTAGGTTCATAGCAATCCCCGTTTTATAGATGAGAAAACGGAGGGGTAGCCAGGTTAGGTAGCCTGTCAAAGGTCACACCCCCAGTAAGTGGCAGAGCTGGGAGTGGAACAGTCACACCCTTCACCGTCATCTTACCTCATTCTGTAGCCCAGAGCTATAGAATGAAGGAAGATAGACACAGAAAACACACAAAGGCTTAAGCACGATCAATTTGCAGCAATGCCAGGGCTGCAGAGAAATCAGGCTGCGGGAGTAGAAGGGCATAGCATTGGGGCTTTCTTTACTCTAAACCAATTAAATCAGTACCTCTGGGGACGGCCCCCACCAATAGGTGCTAAAAGATGCCTGGTAGGACCGGGTGCAGTGGCTCATGTCTGTTATCCCAGCACTTTGGGAGGTTGAGGTGGGTGGATCACGAGGTCAGAAGTTCGAGACCAAACTGGCCAACGTGGTGAATCCTCATCTCTACTTAAAAAAAAGAGTACAAAACATTAGCTGGGCATGATGGAGGTGCCTGTAATCCCAGCTACTCAGGAGGCTGAGGCAGAAGAACCACTGGAACCCAGGAGGTGGAGGTTGCAGTGAGCCAAGACCGCACCACAGCACTCCAGCACTCTGTCTGAAAAAAAAAGATGCCTGGTGATTTCAATAAACAGCAAAGTTTGCAAACCACTTCCCTTGGCCCTTAAATGAAAACATTTCAAGCACCAGCTGCCTCACGTTCCTGGTGAATTGCAGTCAAGTATAGCATATACACCAACATATATTTATATTTATTTATATATATATACACACACATATAAAATGTATTATTACATATTTACACGTATATTCACAAGTGCCTCTCAGATTGCTTGGTACCAAAGCAAATCCTTTTTTCACGATGCCTCCTGGGAAAGAGAACTGACTTATTTTCCCAACACCAAGACCCTGCTGCTAGAGTGGCAAACCCGGTCCCACTAACACACCAGCGAGTGAGGAAAAGACGTTGGCGCATCTTCCTCTATCTTTGGTTTCCTCCACCTGGCTCTGCCAGGGAGTCACAGGGTAACCTGGGGCAAGTGCCACCTGCTCACTGGGCCACAGTTCCTCTGAGACAGACCAAGAGGAGGGTCGGATTAAAGCCGCATTCCCTGAGCATCACCGCCTTAGGTCCAGTTACTTAGAAGCAAAGGCTAAGGTGCAAATTCTTGTGCTAGGAATTTTCTTTTTTTCTTTTTTACTGTTTTGAGACAGAGTTTCACTCTTGTCCAGGTTGGAGTGCAATGGCACAATCTCGGCTCACTGCAACCTCTGCTTTCCTGAGTTCAAGTGATTCTCCTGCCTCAGCCTCCAGAGTAGCTGGAATTACATGCGTCTGCTACCACACCCGGCTAATTTTTTGTATTTTTGGTAGAGATGGAGTTTCACCATGATGGCCAGGCTGGTCTTGAACTCCTGACTTCAGGTGATCCACCCACCTCGGCCTCCCAAAGTGCTGGGATTACAGGTTTGAGCCACCCTGCCTGGCTGTGCTAGGGATTTTCTAAGGGAGGCTCTTGAGTGAAACCCAGAAGAAAGTCATTTGAAGCCTGCACTCATGACAGCTGGAGGAGACAGGCACATGATCCAGCAAAGGGGACCTCGGTGGGCCCCCAGTGTCAGTCACACCACTGTGATCATTTCTGTGTGTGCACCACCTGTTCTACTCATTACTCACAGTTTTCCTTAAAACACATTAAGCTTAAATTGATTCATTTTTAAAACGTTTGTTCTGTTTTGGTTTTTGTTTGTAAAACAGGGTCTCCCTCTGTTGCCCAGGCTGGAATGCAGTGGTATGATCACAGCTTGCTGCAGCCTTGACCTCCTGGGCTCAGGTGAGTGATGCTTTTGCCTCAGCCTCCTGAGTAGCTGGGCCTACAGGTGCATGCCACCACACCTGGGTAATTTTTTTTAACTTTTTTGTAGAGATTAGGGTCTCCCTATGTTGTCCAGGCTGGTCTTGAACTCTTAAACTCAAGTGATCCTCCCACCTATGCCTCCCAAAGTGCTGGGATTACAGGCATGAGCCACCACACCCAGCCCGATTCATTTTTAAGCATACACCACACTGTAAATGGAAAATCAGCATCACTTGCCAAGGGACACTTAAGTAATACATTGACACACATATGAGCATCTTTACCATCGCCTGTATGCTACAGAAGTCATTTCCAAACGCCTGCGGGTGTGCAGACCCCACTCTGGGTGTGTCGATGATTAAGCCTCTCTCAGGCTCTAGTATGGAAGAATGTGACCCCATGTCACACTGGTATAAACGGATACTGATCATGCCACTCAGGCCTGATGTGACTCCAGACAGAGCCAACTGCAGGAGGCAGAAAGTGCAGCTGGCCTGACCCTAGTGACCTCTCAGGACTTCCAAACCTCCTGCCCCTGCAGCCTCCAGCTCAGGGTTCCCCCAAGGCTCGGGATCACCCTTCTCTCACTCCTCCCCTGGGTCTGCTGAGATGCTGGGGATGTATCTTGACAGTTACTGGGTTGCCCTGGTGAACTATCAGATAGGAAGCGATGGTCCCTGTCCCTACCAGCCCTTGCTGGGCTTAAACAAATACCATCAGAACTAATGGCAGAGGATAAAATCTGACTTAACTTAGGGCTAGATAGTATCCCTGAAAAAACGGTGAGTCTTTTTTTTTTTAAAGGCAGAGTCTCGCTCTGTTACCCATGCTGGAGTGCAGTGGTGCAATCACACCTCACTGCAGCCTTGAATTCCTAGCCTCAAGCAATCCTCCCTCCTCAGCCTCCAGAGTACCTAGGACTACAGGTGCACACCACCACACACAGCTAATTTTTATTTCATTTTATTTTTGAGACAGAGTCTCGCTCTGTCACCCAGAGCTTGAGTGCAGTGGCATGATCTCAACTCACTATAACCTCCACCTCCTGGGTTCAAGCAGTTCTCCTGCCTCAGCCTCCCAAGTAGCTAGGACGACAGGCATGCGCCACCACACCTGGCTAATTTTTGTATTTTTAGTAGAAACAGGGTTTCTTCATGTTGGCCAGGCTGGTCTCGAACTCCTGACCTCAGGTGATCCACCCGCCTCAGCCTCCCAAAGTGCTAGGATTACAGGCGTGAGCTATTGTGCATAGCTGGATAATTTTTATTTTAGTTTTTGTAGAGATGGGGTCTCACTATGTTGCCCAGGCTGGTCTCAAACTCCTGGCCTGAAGCAATCCTCCTGCTTCGGCCTCCCAAAGTGCTGGGATGATAGGCATGAGCCACCATGCCTGGCCTGGTATGAGCCTTAAAAGTCTTAAAGGATAAAGAGAATTAGCTGGACAGAGAGAGGAAGGGAATGTGGAAGAAGGTCAAGGGAAGAGCAGGTAGCAGCAGTGGTGAGAGGGAATTAAGAGGTACAGGAACTAAGGAAAAAGATTAGGCCAGAGTAGAAAGCAACAGGACAGAGTGATGAGTCCAGGGAAGGGGTTACACCAGTATGTCTCACCACCAACCGCACTGGGGCACCTAAAACACCCTGTGCCCTGGCCCTTGCCTCCAGAAATTCTGATATCATTACTTTCAGGTGGGGCCTGGACATCAGCATTCTATCCAGATTCCCCAGGAAATTCTGATGGGCAGCCAGCCAAGGACCTCTGAGCCAGATCATGTAAGGCCTGGTTTTCGCTAAGGAGCAGTTGAAACTACTAAAGAATTTTAAGTGGGGCGGGGGAAGAAGGACTTGGTCGGCTTTGTGTAAGATCCTTCTGGATGCATATGGGAAATGGACTGCAAGGCCAGAGCAGCTGCACGGACAGAGGTCATGGAGCTTGTGCAATTGTCAAGGCAAAAGATGGCAGCAGTCTGGGCCAAGACAGATGCCACTGAGATGAAGAGGGGGATGGATTATAGAAGGACTGAAGGTTTGCATGAAGCGACAGAGGACCGCTCCCGGCTTTCAGTGTTAGCTGGTGATGGGTGGTGGTGGTGTGTACTAAGAGGCCACCACTGTTGGCACAAAGACCAGCCTGGTCCACCGCTGTCAGCTTTTCCTGGACTGCAGGCCCTGGGCTTCAGGCTTCGTGACCCATCCATCTGAATTTCAAGACACTTTCCCCATGAATAAGAGAGAGGACTCAAGGCTACCTTGCCTCATTTTACTCAAAAGATTTTATCTTCTGATGATCTAAATATATTCAGAAAAGTAAATGAGGGAGCAGGACAAAGAGGGGATTTTTCATTTTTCTTCTGTACCCTAGACAGATAAGGGCAAGCAAAGGCCCTTAAAAGATTTGGGTTTCAGCTGGGCACAGTGGTTCACGCCTGTAATCCTAGCACTGTGGGAGGCCGAGGAGGGAGGATCACTTGAGGCCAGGAATTTGAGAGCAGCCTGGGCAACAAAGCGAGACCCCCGTCTCTACAAAAAATTTAAAAATTAACTGGGTGCACTTGTGGTCCCAGCTACTCAGGAGGCTGAGGACAGAGGATCACTTGAGCTTGAGAGTTCGAGGCTGCAGTGAGCTGTGACTGCACCACTGCACTCCAGCCTGGGCAACCCAGCGAGGTCCTGTCTCAAAAAAAAAAAAAATGGGGGTTTCTCCTGACCCTCCCATAGATGATCCTTCACCCACTGCTAGATAAATTTCATTACAGGAGCCGAGTCTATTTTTGTTCACTGCCCAGCACATAGTAGGTGGCCAGTAAATGTTAGAATGAACGCATGAGGAATCAATCAGCATAGATGACCTACCTCAGAACTCCTGAGTTCAGGAATTCAGGATTATCTCCAGAATAAATGTCCCAGCCTGGGAGTCAGTTTGCAAATAGCACCCCCTTGACCCTCCACATGTCTGTACACACTCCCCTGCAGCCCCCACAATCCACAGGCATCTGCCTAATGTCTTCAGAATGTACCTGTCACCCCTCAGCAGACACCGTTTTATTCATGCCACGATTACTAAGCTCTCATTGTGGGACAGATGTGGACCTCATGGTTGGAACACTGCGATGAATTAGAGAAGCTCCCATCCCCACCCCAAAGACAAATGTCCACTACAAGAAAACTGGGACCCCAAAGTGCCTCCTCCATCATTTCTATGAGAGAAACAACCCTTCACTTCAGAGTGAAAGGGAGTGGTCAGCACGGTTTTTGTTGCTGTTTTGAGATGGCGTTTTGCTCTTGTTACCCAGGCTAGAGTGCAGCGGCACATCCTTTACTCACTACAACCTCCACCTCCTGAGGTCAAGTGAACCTCCTGCCTCAGCCTCCGGAGTAGCTGGGATTACAGGCACCTGCCACCAGGCCTGGCTAACTTTTTAAATTTTTTTAGCAGAGATGGGGTTTCACCATGTTGGCCAGGCTGCTCTGGAACTCCTGACCTCAGGTGATCCACCCGCCTCAGCCTCCCAAAGTGCTGGGATTATAGGCGTGAGCCACTATGTCTGCCCAGTGTTTTTGTTGTTGTTTGTTTGTTTTTTTCTTTTTAGAGGTGGGGGTCTTGCTCTGTTGCCCAGGCTGGAGTGCAGCAGCAATCTCAGCTCACTCCAGCCTCAGATGCCTGGGCTCAAGCGATACTCTCAGCTTAGCCTTCAGAGCAGCTGGGACTACAGGTGCCTGCCACCATGCCTGGCTAATTTTTATGTATTTTTTTTGTAGAGACAGGGTCTCACTCTGTTGCCCAGGCTGGTCTCAAACTCCTTTGCTCAACCAATCCTGCCTAAGCCTCCCAAAGTTCTAAATTACAGGCCTAAGTCACCACATCTGGCCACTGTTAACCCCGTGAACAGCACCCAGGCTGGAAATACATTATGTTCATTGACATTCGAAATGTGAGGTCCCAAGGGGGATGCTCCATGGGGACTGCACGACCCCTGCTCAGATTGCTCACCATTGCCTCGTCTCTGGATTTCCAAAACAGTCCCTAACTGGGCCATCCATGGAGTCTCTGACACCTCATGGCCCAACTCATCATCTCCAGCTCCCCACCCTCACACCTGCACAACCTCCATCACTTGCCAAGCTCAGGGAAAATGAGTGCATTGTTATTGAAGTAGGTAATTGATGAAGACAGTCTCTCGGTTACAGATAAGACTTGAGATAAGACTGCATCCTTTCAATCCAGTTCCTTCCCTCCCCTCCCACGAGAGGCAACCGCATGGATCTGCTGGGATGTCTCTTCCAGACATTGTTCCTCCTATAAACATGTGAGGCCATGGAAAACACAAGAATTTCTGTTTATGTTTATATGAACAGTACATTTTTCCACATATACCTCTCCTGGTTGTTCTTTTTTTTAACTCAGTAATGCCATAGGGCTCGTCCCATCTTGGTACAATGGATAAACCTTGTTTTTTTGTTTTCGTTTTTGAGACAGAGTGTTGCTCTGTCACCCAGGCTGAAGTGCAGTGGCATGATCTCGGCTCACTGCCGCCTCTGTTTCCTGGGTTCAAGCAATTCTCATGCCTCAGTCTCCCAAGTAGCTGGGATTACAGGGGCACGCCACCATGCCCAACTATTTTTTATATTTTTAATAGAGACGGGGTTTCACTATGTTGGCCACTATCTTGAACTCCTGAATTCAAGTGATCCACCCACCTCGGCCTCCCAAGGTGCTGGGATTAGAGGCATGAGCCACTGTGCCCGGCCCCTTGTTCTTTTTAACTGCTGTAAAATATTCTGCAAAATAACTGATGAATATTGAGGTGGCTTCCATTTTTCCTTTTCTTCATTTCTTATCTATCACTGGATATTCTATTCCAACAATGCTCTGTGAGAATCCTCACACCTGCCTCCTTGGCCAGGTTCCTGGGGATATAGAAGGGAAGCCGACCCCACACTGTGGCCTCCCTCATCCCTCCCTTCACGTACGCAGCACTGAAGACAAACCAGGCAACCATTACTCCTCAAGCAGGGTCCCGGCTCATAATCTCTGCCTTTTCAAAATCATACATATATTTTTCTGGAGAAATAGGAATGCTTTTACACTGTTGGTAGAGTGTAAATTAGTTCAACCATTGTGGAAGACAGTGTCGCAGTTCCTCAACAATCTAGAAATAGAAATGCCATTTGACTCAGCAATCCCATTACTGGGTATATACCCAAAGGATTATAAATCACTCTACTATAAAGACACATGCCTATGTATGTTTATTGCGGTGCTGTTCACAATAGCAAAGACTTGGAACCAGCCCAAATGCCCATCAATGATAGTCTGGATAAAGAAAATGTGGCACGTATATACCATGGAATAGTATGCAGCCTTAAAAACGGATGAGTCCATGTCCTTTGCAGGGACATGGATAAAGCTGGAAACCATCATTCTCAGCAAACTGACACAAGAACAGAAAACCAAACACCGCATGTTCTCACTCATAAGTGGGTTTTGAACAGTGAGAACACATGGACACAGGGAAGGGAACATCACACACCAGGGCCTGTTGGGGGTTGGGGGTCTAGGGGAGGGATAATAGGGGTGGGAAGAGAGGGGATGGATAGCATTAGGAGAAAAACCCAATGCAGATGATGGGGTGATGGATGCAGCCATCCACCATGGCACATGTATACCTATGTAACAAACCTGCATGCTCTGCACATGGTACCCCAGAATGTAAAGTATAATAATAAAAAAAAATTATACATACTTTTTTTTAAAAAATTAAGAGATGGGTCTCACTGTCTCTCAGGCTGGAGTGCAGTGGCACAATCATAGCTCTCAGCAGTCTCGAGGTGACAGCCTTAAAGCCCTGGCCTCAAGTGATCCTCCTGCCTCAGCCTCCCAAGTAGCCGGGAATACAGGTGTGTGCCACCACACCCGCTAACCTCTGCCTACTCTCTCACTGTTCCCTGCTGCCTGACCTTCCTCGAACCATCTCTGCTTGGGGAATTCGAAAGATCCTCCCAAGCCCATCTCCAGCCCCACAGGCTTAAGGAAACCTTTGTATACCACATACAGTGGGCTTTCCTGAAACCACAACTGATGGCCCTGGTCCTGGAGCTTGCATTCGTGGACTTGTCACCCCCATCACCAGATTATAACCTCCTTTGAAGACAGGGAAATTCCCCATTGTATTGCCAAAGCCTGCAGCAGATCACTGCACAGAGCTGTTTAATAATAACCCATCAAGATTAAAGTGAGGAAGCCAGCCTCTCCCTCGGCCTTCCTTTGGTTCAAGCAAACCACAAACAAATCAAGCCACTTCCATGTACATCAATCTATCATCTCCTCTGATCCTGAGACAACTAGCAAAGGTCATCAGAGTGGAATCATGACCCTCATTAAAGATGAAGGAAGCTAAGTGATAGGTTTCGGTCTGAAGCTGAACATAGAGGCCTCTTTGCAAAAGAGGGACCTGAGCTGGGATCTCTCAGATACTTCCGGATGAGCTGTGTTTCTAAAAGTGAGACACATCCATTCTGGCCCCTCGTATAAAGCCATCTCCCACCGGGCATGGTGGCTCATGCCTGTTATCCCAGCACTTTGGAAGGCTGAGGATGGTGGATCACCCGAGGTTGGGAGTTCGAGGCCAGCCTGACCAACATGGAGAAACCCCATCTCTACTAAAAATGCAAAATTAGCCAGGTGTGGTGGCGCATGCCTGCAATCTCAGTAACTCCGGACGCTGAGACAGGACAATCACTTGAACCCAGGAGGTGGAGGCTGCAGTGAGCCCAGATTGTGCCATTGCACTCCAGCCTGGGCAACAAGAACAAAACTCTGTCTCAGAAAAAATCATCTCCCAAAAAGCAGGCACTCTAGTACTCAGACTTTTGCCAAACCCAGGGACCACTGTGCTTATTAACTATATTCTTCAAGTATCTTAGAATGTTTTAAAATTTACAGCATCAACTTTTGTTTCAACCTAAACAGAAGTATCTGTGAAACCTTGGGTTTGTGTGATACTTACATTTTTTTTCCCCAACACCAACCAAGAAGAAGACATAATTATTCTTTTTTGTTCTTATGCCATGGGCCTTTGAGAATTATCCTGTACACCACCAGCGGTCACATGTTTTGGAAAGCATTCATAAGATGAATGAGACAACTTTGGGTCTTATTTATTTACTGCAAATTTTTAAAATTCATTGCATTTTGAGGAAAGACAGTTCAGAGAAGTTTGTGATCAGATCACCAGAAAGAAAAATCTTCAAAGCGCGTGACTGTGCTATTGGGAAAACTTGCTTGATCTTAGATTATGAGTAGTCTACACTGAGGAGCTTGCTTGTCTGTGTTCGTATCCTGCATGGTGATGGCTATTTTGCATCCTAGATTTCTCAGGACAATCCTGGTGCCACATATCACCCTGGTGACCCCTCCCTCAGCTCTGGACCCAGAGTTCTAGGAAGCTGATGTCATCTAGCCTGTCCCTAAAGAGCAGGAACTGGAGAAGTCTCTTCTTCACCCTCAGTCCCTTTTAGATCATCAGAAGCCTGGCTTGCCAAGGAAGATGAGGGCCCCAGGAATTCAATTATTCACTTTAACAACTACTCATTAAGCACCGGAGATACTCCACGAACAAAACCAACAGTGTCGCTGCACAGGAACGAGGGAGGGACTCATTTGGCCGGTTCTCCTCCGGCCACCTTCCTCCCTATATCCTGCCCCAAGATGGGCCAGCGTTCCCAGGGTTCAACAGTTGTGCCTGAGACCAACTCAGCGCTCAATGGGAAGTGACCTACTGCCTGAGCAGAGCTCTTGACCACCATTGTCCCATCAGCACAGGAGCACGGAAATCCAGCATCCCAGACAGATGACACGTGCCATAAGGGTCCCAGATCCTGGGGACCCTGGCCTGGAATCCACTGAACTCCCCTCAGCTGTGACCTAGATCTAGTCCTGGGTCAGCTGCCAAATTGCTGTGTGACCTGGGCAAGTCACTCCACCTCTCTGAGTGTCCCTGGCTGTGAGTGTCACACTGGGGCTTTCTAACATTATTGCACCCTGAAATTCTCCAATCTTGGCCCAGGGCTGCCCTGAATGCAGTGAGCTCTCACCCTTTCAGGCGCCGGAGGAAGCTGAGTACCTGGGGAATGGAGCAGGACCGGTGCCCTGGTCACCACCGCCAACCTCCACCCAGGTGTCAGGTTACCAGCCCGCCACTCTCACTGGGTGGCAGCTCTGCCTCTGATATTTTTAGACTCCCCCCTGGCCTGTCCCTAACAAGAGCCAGATGCATCTGATTCCTGCTACAGTGCTGCTGAAATTGCATACTTTGGCTAACTTCTGCAGGGAGCCAGACGTCATCATTCCTGGGGTGAGAAGGGGAGCCTCCTCTTCTGCCGCCACCACACCAATCCCCATTCCTTCCCTGCACATGCTGAGGCCATCGCCCAAAAGTCAGGCCTCTGGTCCTTTCTATGATGCCAGCTACCCTCTTCATTCATTCCAGCTGCTGCTGCCAATCACCTGCCCTCCTGAGACACCCCCCCACACACACCCCTTCTGCACAGGCATCCCAAGGGGGCCCTTTAACTCATTCCTCTGGTAGAGCTCTGCCCCATCAATCCCACTTTCTAGGGCCCCACCCCACCTTTGGGTAAGTAAGGCTGCAACCTCCCCTCTGGATGGAGAGCCCCACCCCATCCCGACCCCACCTTAGCCCCCATAGCCCGTGCCAGACTTCCCACTTGGTCACAGAGCTGGGAAGCAGCCACATGTTGCAACACACACACACACACACACACACACACACACACACACACACACACTTCCCCCTGCCCCCTGGAGGGTGGCTGGACTCCTGCTTCCCAAACAAACCTCACCAATCAGCCAGCAGTCCGGCGCCACCTCATCTGGCCTGGAGAGACATTTATGTATTTTCATCTCGACAGACTTCCCTTCCTGGTCATGTCTGGTGGAGTTTACTACGACAAAGAAGTGGCCTTTGCTGTGCCCTCACCAACCAGGAAGGCCGTAGAGCAGATGTGAGGGCAACGGAGTGCCACTCTATGCCTAGGGTAAAAAATGGGCTGGCTGATCCTCCCTGTTAATTACCTTTGCTGGAAAATGAGGAGTCTGTGCACACTGGCATGTGGTTTTAGCTCCTACTGCGAAGATATTATGTGAGAGGCAGAGAAAAGAAACTGAGGTGAAACATTCACTTCCATTCAGGGAAGAAAGGATTTAAGTGCCATTACTGGGGTGGGAACAGGGGAGCAGGGAGTGGTTGCTAAAGGGATGTGCTCCACAAATGCCACCAACCCTGTTAGCTCCTCATTAGCTAGACCCTAACCTGGGGTGATGCCAGCCAGAGCGGGTTCACCCTCTCCTCCCACCAGGGGTGGAGCAGTGTCAGCCCCAAGCCCCACCCTCTTCACGCCTGGCCCTGCCCTCACCCACCCAGCTGGTCAGCTCCATGGTTTCCAACACAAACACGTTCTCTGGATTTCAGGCACATCTCAATCTCTCCACTTGAGGGGCAGAGGAGGCTCCAGGCTATGTGGCTGGTGCTCTGCCTCCTACTCAACTGACTCCCCGGTTCCCCACGGGGGTGGAGGTGGTGAGATTCAAAAATCCTCAGTGGGAAAACAGGTTCTGCACCTTCCTGCCACCCCCATGCCTCTCCCTGGGCTGTGAGCTTGGCATTTGCCAAGGCCCCCATGGGCATCCACGCCCTGTTTTCACCAGAAGGGTTTCCCCTCATTCCCTGCAAATCAGCAGGGCATCTCCAGGTGGAAAGAAAGGGAGGGCTTGGGAGACAGATGCAGGTTCAAGGTCTAGTTCTTTGCATTTACCAGCTCAGCGGCCTTGAGCAAGCTGACTTGGATGGCTGGCCTGAATTTCCCCACTTGTAACAGGGGAGTGTGCTGGAAACAGCTCAGGGGTGAGGCTCCCAGGGAGAAACCGAGATGGAGGGCGAGCACCAGCGACTGCAAACCTCCAGCAGCTCAGGTCGCCATCCTTTCCCTTGTGTGACTCCTGGGAAACCAGGACCCCGTCCCTTCCTCATCCTCTTTAAGCTTTCTTAACTGGACAACCGAATTCCAAGAAGAGGTGCCCAGCAATAGCGTGTCAGTTCTAAGATTTCTCTCTGATTCAGACTGGACTGCAGATGTGGCTGGAGGTGTTTTTTAAAAACAATTTCATGATAAAACTGCATAACGTCCTAATCATCATTTTAACCGATGGTAAGCAGACAATTCAGTGGCATTAAATACCTTCATAATACTGTGTAACCGCTGCCACTATGTATACCCAAAACTTTTTCACCCTCCCAGACAAAAACTCTGTCCTATTAAACAGTAACTTCCCGTTCTCAGGCACCCCAGCCCCTGGCAACCACCATTCTACTTTGTCTATAAAATTTGCCTATTCTAGGTGTCTCAAAAAAGTGGAATCACACCATTTGAATTGCAGGCTTCTTAAGTCCCTCTCCAAGCCCCTTACTTAGACACAGCTGAATTATAAAATCAAAGTGCACACACACACGCACACACACACACACACGCGCGCACACCTTCAGAGCTTGGGAGGGGCAGTGCTCCCTTCCCCAAATCTGAAGCTGGCAGGCGTTGGACTCTGAGCCTGGAGGGAGAGCGTTGCCCTGTGGTGTCTTCAGAGTCCCCATGTCAGCCCCACATCTTCACCCAAAAGACCTCCCTGGAGCACGCTCAGGTCTCTGGATTTGGGGAGGAGGACATAGGATCCACACCCCGAGCTGCAGTCTCCCCTCCCTCTGGAACCCATGGGTGTGGTCTTGACTCCTTAAAGCCCCCCCAAGCCCTAATAGAGTTGGCAGGGAGAGAGGTGTCATCCCAGCAGCACCTCCGGGCTCACCCACCACTCCAGACCCCCAAGAAGTCGCTCCTCGCCGCTCGGGGGCGCGACGGAGCAGCAGCAGGGGCCGAGAGGGGTGAACGCAGCCCAAGAGGACCCACTGGTCCGGCCTTGGCGCACCAGTCCTGCCCGCGCGACGAGGCTGGGGACGCTGCCCGGTGGTCCTCACGCGACCTAGGGATCGCCCTGGACTACGAGAGCCCCGGGAGTGCGTCCAGCAGGGCGAGGGGGAGGCGCCCTGACTCCTCCCCAAACTTTTCCCGCCCGCTTCGGCGCAAAAGGCGTGGGAAGCTGTCCCGAGGTGGAGAAAAGTGGAATTCGGCGGCCCAAGCGAGCGCGGCGTAGACTGGAGGTCGGCGGCATGGGTGGCGCCTCGGCCCTCCCGTTACCGTCACCAATTCCGGGGGCCGCTCCTGGTCCAGTAAGTGGAGGAGTCGCGTCCCTGCTGCCCCGGCGCACGCGACCCTGGGGACCCCTGATGTCGCCCCGCGCCCTGGACGCGCCCGCAACTCACCTGGCGCTGGCGGCTGCGCTGGCGGCTGGAACGACTGACGGGCTACGGAGCGAGGCGAGGCCGCCGGGCTGTTTTGAAGCTCTGGGCTGGGATTGCGCGCCCTCCCTCTACCCTCTCGGCTGCGTGGAGCCTCCTCCCCCGCGGTCCCTCCTTCCTCGATCCCGCCTCCCGGGCCGTGACGTCAGGAGCCGGGAGCGCCGAGTGGGAGGGGCCGCTGGCGAAGGGACGGGGGCCTGGAGGGAAAAGCAGAGCCCCAGAGCGCCCAGGCGCCCCTCAGTCCCCGTCCGCCTCTCGGCGGCTCTTTGGCGAAGTTGGGCGGAGCCGGTGGCAAGGGCCACGCGGGGAGAGGGGTGGGGATGGCGGGGAGGAGGGGAAGAAGAGGGAGAAAGGGAGGCTCCTGGGAGCAAGGAGTCTCCCTTCCCTGCAGGTTTCCACACCCCTCTCTTCCTCTTTCTTCTTCCCTGTTCTTCCTCCCTAAGGAGTTTTGGAATCCGGGCTCCCTGCTCTAGAACCCCTCCTCTGGACTTTTATTTTATTTTTTCAAACGGGGTCTCGCTTTGTAGCCCAGGCTGGAGTGCAATGGTGCGATCCCCGCCTGCCTCCCAGGTTCATGCGATTCTACTCCTTCAGCCTCTCCAGTAGCTGGGACTACAGGCGCCCACCACAACGCCTGGCTAATTTTTGTATTTTTGGTAGAGACGGCCTTTCACCATACTGGCCAGGCTGGTCTCAAACTCCTGAACTTGTGATCCGCCCACCTCGGCCTCCCAAAGTGCTGGGATTACAGGCCTGAGCCACCGCGCCCGACCTTCTCTGGCCTTTTTTGAACTTACAAGCTCCTACATAATCTCTCCTGCCTTCGTTTCCTCTTCTGGAAATGGGTATGATTATAGGAACTGTTTCCTTGGGTTGCAAGGTCTGAAGGTGATATTAGGTCCACCACGCTTGGTTCATGGTACCTGCTCCAGAGACGTCGCCATTGTTATTTGTATTATCTCACCTGGAGTCCTGGCCTTGGTGTGAGATGCCCAGCAACGAGTCTTTAGACTCTTCCAGGATCCCCTATTCACTCCCCCCACCAATACACACACACACACACACACACACACACACACTCACACAAACCACTCACCACAGCCTTTCAACCCACAGTCCTGGGATTTAGTGTCCCCGGAAATGACATCAAAAGATAAGGAACTGCCTTTCTTTCCAGCCTCAGTTTCCCCATCTGGAAACTGAGAGGGCTGATCTGCTGTAGACGGTCTTGGGAGATGGGGGAGGAGACCAGAGGCATCTGAGCTCCATCATGTGTGTGCGAGGAGGGAGTCGGAGTCAGTGTATTTTTTTTAAATTGAAGAAATTCCCAAACAGGGCCACAACATATAAAAGTATATTTTAAGACTTTTAATTTAACAAGTCTTGAAATAGTATACTTAAATACTTAAATAGTATACTTTTAAAATACTTAAAACAGTATAGTTTACTTTTAGAATACTTACAACAGTATATTTTAAGACTTTTAACAAGTCTTAAAATATAAAATTGACCTGTACCACTGACAAGAGAATGAGAAGCCCTTTTAAGAAATATTAATTTATTGTGCAATCATGTGCTCTGGCTGGACTCCCTATTTATATTTTCTGTTGAGCATCTTTTTTTAATCCTATTGAGGAGCTCTGTCAGGAGAGGGCCTTGCTGGGTCTAAATTAGAGATCCTTGAGGGATTTGAGATCCCCTCCAAAGGGCCACCCCCTCCCCCAGGCCTTGGGCTTCCCAAGTTGGCCTAGGGTCTGACCTGCCAAATCTCCTGGAATTCTACGGTTAACCAAGACAAGACCCTCATCCCCCAAGATAACTCTGTGTGTGTGTGTGTGTGTGTGTGTGTGTGTGTGTGTGTGTGCGTGTGTGTGTGTGTGTGTGTGTTTGGAGCTGGAGAGGGGACAGGAAGGCACTAATATGAACTGAGTCTTCTTCCTCCATAAAAGGGGAGGAGAATGGAGTGTGGTTGCTATAGAGGAGAGCCAAGAGGGCCCACCTACCTGCCCATGGCCATGTGGAGGACAGAGAAACCCCAAAAGTCTCCCAGAAGGGTAAGGCCAGGTAAGGGATGGAGCAGGCAGGTTTCTGCATTTGCTGAGGGCTTAGTGTGTGCCACTAACTGACAAACATAACCTTCAATAGAACATGGCAGCCCTGCAAAGCAAGTTACCCTCGTTTTATCATGAAGAAACTAAGGCTTAGAGAAGCTACATCAGTAACTTGCCCAAAGGATCTACACAATTGATAAAGTTTAGATTTGAACCCAGACTCACTGCAGGAAACCCCATTCTCCTCTTTCCACTCTATCACTGTTTACCAAATGCTAACCACACTCAAGCTTTAATTTTTTTTTTTTTTTTTTTTTTTTTGAGGCGGAGTTTCGCTCTTGTTACCCAGGCTGGAGTGCAATGGCGCGATCTCGGCTCACCGCAACCTCCGCCTCCTGGGTTCAGGCAATTCTCCTGCCTCAGCCTCCTGAGTAGCTGGGATTACAGGCACGCGCCACCATGCCCAGCTAATTTTTTGTATTAGTAGAGACGGCGTTTCACCATGTTGACCAGGATGGTCTCGATCTCTTGACCTCGTGATCCACCCGCCTCGGCCTCCCAAAGTGCTGGGATTACAGGCTTGAGCCACCGCGCCCGGCCTCAAGCTTTAATTTTTGCCATATCCACCTTCCACCTGAACTAGTGTTCCCTTGTTTTATTTAAATTAATTCTGTTTATTTTAGTATGTTTATTTGAAAAGAAAGCCCTATATTGCCATGGTAAACAGGAAACCAGTGCTATCTGCCAAAAATAGAAGACAAACTTATGACTATAAACACTATTGAAATAAAACAGCGGTAGTAAATTGCAGCCAGATACTGTTGCCTGAAAGAGTCTGTGCGCCTGTGAGGTTTAAGGTCTATTAAAAAGGGACCCAGGTGTGGTGGTGCTTACCTGTAGTCCCAGCTGTTCAGAAGGCTGAGGTTGAAGATCACTTGAGCCTAAGAGTTCTGAGGCAACCTAGGCAACACAGAAAGACGCTGTCTCTTAAAAAAAATTGATGGGGGTGATCAGCAAGATTTTAAAAGCATGCTGACACAGAGAAGTCTTTCCCCTGTTGTTATTGGAACGATTGCAAGATCCTTGGAAAAGAGAGTCATGTTCTCACTCTAATTCAGATCCAAGAGATGCCTCCTCCCTGTACTACCTCCGAAGCCACCAGCTGGTGGACTGTGTCCCAGCTGGGAAGAACCTGGCCAGACCCCAAGATGCCTCTCCAAGACCCAAAGAAAGGAATGGGCCAATTACTCTTCTCCCTTGTTTCCAGACCCTCTCCAGAGCCCCACCTGTCTGTCCCATTGACCTGCTACTTGCTGTTCATTGTTTTCTGTCTTTAAATATACTCCTGTCCATCCAGGAAAATGGGAAACAGAAACCTGCCTCATACCTGCTTGTATCCCTGCTTCTGGTGTTTCAATAATGAACTTGGTGTGGGGGAAAGAAGAGTGTATTTGATTGGATCCTGGTCCCAGTCCTTCAGCCCCTTATAGTAGTAGTATATATACATCTCTACCCTAGCCATAGCCTCATGATGGGAGAAGTATATTCTTCAACTTCATCTTGAGCTTGGCCATATGACTTGCTTTGGACAATGAGATATTAGCAAAGATGACACACACAAAGAATGGAAGGGTGCCTGAACAGTAGGATTTGCCCTCTCTCTTTTACCATTTCCATGAGCATAGTATACCTCTGGTAGCTTAGTGGTCCCAGAAAATGAAAGACATGTGGAGTAGAGCTACCCTAGAGGACCTACAGAATTTCTGTCAGAGACACAGAGCTGCTCCAGCCAACTGCAGACATGTAAATGGGAAATGCACACTGACTGTTGCATGCCGCTGTGGTTCATGGCTGTTTCTTTCACAGTAGTAGCTGGTCTATATGGAGAGAGAGAGAAATAACTGTAAGGAAGGCATTTGAAGGTATGGAAAGTCACTGAGGATGGGTGCTTGGTTCAGGGTGGGGATAAAAGATAATTAATTATACAGTGATCTCTCATGTGTCTTTTCTGGCTTGAACATTTTAGGATTCTGCAGTCTCTTGTAACTGGATCCTGCTCACTCTTTCCTTGTCGTAGAAAGAATGACTAGGGGTGTCCATGCCTGGGTGCAAATCGGATCCCCAACCTTAAGAGAACCAAACAGAACTCACAGTTGTAGCAGCATAGGTCACGGAGAAGACAACGTGGACTCTTGCTAAGAAGGATGGAGATTTTTTTCAAAAATCCACGAACTCCTGATGGGAATAGATTGAATATGAATGTGATTCAACCATCATAATCCACTTTTGGTTGGCAGGTTAGCTGAATCTTAACAACTGCTGGGGGTTTTACTAATTTCCATTCAGTGGCTGTTTCCTTTGAAAACAAACTGGATACTTAGGCTGCTAAGATAACCCCGTGCCCCTGCACCTCCCAGCATTCATGCCTTTGTGTAGTTCTCTTCCTTTGAGGGTGGGCTGCACCAACGACTTGCTTCTTTTTTTTTTTGAGATGGAGTCTCGCTCTGTCACCCAGGCTGGAGTTCAATGGCGCCATCTCAGTTCACTGCAAACTCCGCCTCCTGGGTTCAACTGATTCTCCTACCTCAGCCCCCCGAGTAGCTAGGATTACAGGTGCCTGCCACCACACCTGGCTAATTTTTGTATTTTTAGTAGAAATGGGGTTTCACCATGTTGGCCAAGCTGTTCTCAAACTCCTGACCTCAGGCGATCCACTCACCTCAGCCTCCCAAAGTGCTGGGATTACAGGCGTGAGCCACTGTCTCAGCTGGCTACCATCTTGGTATGAGACAGATGGTTGGGTAGACTTTTCCCTACTGTATGAAGAATCAAGAAATCTGAATTCCCTCGAGTGGAACCGGAGAAACATGCTGTTTTGTTTTTTTTTTTTTTTTTTTTTTTGAGACGGAGTTTTGCTCTTGTTGCCCAGGCTGGAGTGCAATGGCGTGATGGCGTGATCTTGGCTCACCGCAACCTCCGCCTCCTGGGTTCAGGCAATTCTCCTGCCTCAGCTTCCTGAGTAGCTGGGATTACAGGCACGCGCCACCATGCCCAGCTAATTTTTTGTATTTTTAGTAGAGACGGGGTTTCACCACGTTGACCGGGATGGTCTCGATCTCTTGACCTCGTGATCCACCTGCCTCGGCCTCCCAAAGTGCTGGGATTACAGGCGTGAGCCACCGCGCCCGGCCCGAGAAACATGCTTTCTTGAGGCCATTTCCTCCCTGTCGCCTACCTCTGCAGACTGGGTTGGAGGCAGGATGGAGATAATGATTTCAAGCCCTAGTTATCGTGCAACTTAAAGCTCAGAGCTCTGAGTCTCATAGCTTCTCCCCATGAGTTAGGGGGTAGAGCCATACCTTTTGAGTCCGACCTTTCCTGCCTCCTTTTATCTCTGATTTCTGTTACAGAAATACCTGCAAACCACTGTCATAAAACATCCTGCAAATGCAATAAGAATGAACAGTACAAATAGTATCCGTTTGACTTATGACAAAGAGGGTTTGACTAAGCACCAAAGACAACAACCACAGAATTTCCAGTTATGGAGAAACAGCCCAAAACCATGCTGTCTTAGGCTGTTTCGTGTCTCCTAAAGCCATCCCATGAAATGAATGCAAACGTCTGTGAGTAGAACAAAGGTAAGCGGCTGTGCCCGGGTTCTTCCCATAATAGAAACATCTGGCTGCCTGACTCTGGTTCTCTTTTCATCAGAAGGCTTGGAACCACAGGGATAGAGCTTCAGAGCTCTCCCAGATTTGAATTTCCCTGAAATACGGTCAGAAAGGATAACAGGAAGCAGGGGGTGGGGGTTGTGCTCCACCACCAGAGTCATTACTACCCAAACGTCTGGAACCAAGGGTGGCTCATGGGATGTTCTTGGCAAATCACAGAAGAAAGTCCCCAGGTGTCCCCAGAGTGGCAAGGAGGATGGAGGCCAGCTGTCTTGGCCTATCTTCTGAAAAGAGCAGACTACAGTTTGGCACTGAAAAGTTTTGCAAAGAAGAAGAAAAATGTTCTTGTTGTTAATAATGTTCCAGGAGTGGGCTGTCATTTTCCCAGGATCTCAAGCACAGTCATCAATGCCATCCTTCAGTCTATGAGAGCATCCTTGTACTTTTCTTGTTTTTTTTTTTCCTTAGAATCCCGCTTGGTTGCCCAGGCTGGAGTACAGTGATGTGATCCCAGCTCACTGCAATCTCCACCTCCGTGGTTCACACAATTCTTGTGTGTCAGCCTCCTGAGTAGCTGGGATTACAGGTGCTCGCCACCACACCTGGCTCATTTTTATGTTTTGGTTAGAGACAGGGTTTCACCATGTTGGTCAGGCCAGTCTTGAACTCCTGAGCTCCGGCAATCCCCCCCCAACCTCAGCCTATCAAAGTGCTAGGATTAGACGTGTGAGCCACCACACCACCCTTGCACTTTTCTAAATATATATTTTTTAATTTTACAAAATACTCTTTCTCTTCTGCCAGAAAAGTGATTTTTTTTTCACTTATTTACTCAATGCGTACACAGTTTGAATCTCTGGTGTGCCAGACACCATTGGAGGCATTGGGAATATAGCAATGAGTGAACCAACTTGTCCCCAAAGCCCCTTGATCTCATGGAACTCGATAACCAGCCCTGGTCAGTTCTGCTCATTATCCTACTTCATACTGGTATATGTTTTATTTTTCTTTCCAAGATTACTGGGTATCTTTTTGTGAGCTGTCTCTTAGGCTATAAAACCATGGAAATAGCTTCCTAATCCCAGTGACCTCAGTTGCCTGCCCCAGGAGGCAACTTCAGCCTTAGGACTCTGGCCAGACTCTCGCATCCTGAGGAATCTGTGGATGTGGGGAAGTGAGGAAGTCTTCCATTTCTACCCTCTCCCCCATGCACAGTCCAACAGTTCAAAATTCACAGAATGATGTGGCAGGAGGAGGCCTGGGAATTCCTCCCCATTCTCTCCTCCTGGCAGGAAGGTATGTAAACTATTCTGGATGAATGAGATTCTTGATTTTAAAGGCCTTATACATTGACAATCTGGAATTCCCTCTTAATGTGGGATCAAAACCCTTTTGGACACAGCCTGTCTGTTTGCTCTTGTTCATTCCTCCCTTGTTTGATGTCCTCTGAGAGGTGGGGTTCCGAGATAAGGCAGCCTCGGCCTCCAGACTCCAGCCTCTGCCTTCAGCAACCAGCACAGTGTACATGTTCACTTGAGGGGCTTTTCTTCCATAATCCTGTTTCCAATCTGTAATTAGATTTTTATTTTTCAAGTGTGTGCTTTTTTACTCACTGTCATGATTCTGCAGTAGAACACAAGCTTACCAAGAGCAGAGATTTCCTGTCTCACCCATGGCTTTCCCACCAATGTCTTCACATAGTGGGTGAACAATCAGGGTTCCTATTAATCTTATAAATTTGAATTTCCTTTAGAAATGGAGGTCTCACTCTGTGGCTCAGGCTGGAATGCAGTGGTGAGATCATAGCTCACCACAGCCTCAAACTTCTGGGGTTCAAGTGATCCTCCTGCCTCAGTCACCTGAGTAGCTGGGACTACAGGTGTGTGCCACAATGCTCGGCTAATTTTCTTATTTTATGCAGAGATAAAGTCTCACTGTTTTGCCCAGGCTGGTCTCAAACTCCTGGGCTCAAATGATCCTCCTACCTCCTCCTCCCAAAATGCTGGGATTACAGGTGTGAGCCACTGCACCCAGCCCCACTAGTCTTTACAAGACCTAGATGAAAATTTGAAAAAGGTGCCTCTTCTGAGCCAATGATTTGGAAATCATATCGCTTGATAACTTGATAAATAGATGGCATCGTGGTGCAAAGGGAAAAAAATGCCCCTTTCTCTAGCAGAAAAAAACCCCAAGCCAGGCATATGGCTTGGTGAAGTCTGCAGGCTGGATTCACCCTCTAACCTCTTGGCTAGGAATCCTTGTGCAGGGCACAAATTATGTAAGAGGAAGAGGCGTGAGAACCAAGAAATATATGATGAGGCTGGACACGGCGGCTCATGCCTGTAATCCCAGCACTTTGGGAGACCAAAGCGGGTGGATCACTTGAGGTCTGGAGTTTGAGACCAGCCCGGCCAACATGGTGAAACACCATCTCTACAAAAAAAAAAAAACAATAATGAATGAGTCAATGAATGAAAGGGCAAATCCTTGGGGGATATGTGGTGTTTTATTTTTGTTTTTTAAAGACTAGGTTTCACCATGTTGGTCAGGCTGGTCTTGAACTCCCGACCTCAGGTGATCTGCCCGCCTTGCCCTCCAAAGTGCTTGGATTACAGGCATGAGCCACCACGCCCGGCCTATGTGGTGGTTTTTAAAAATGTCTGCAAATCCTGTGACACTCAACCCATTAAGCGCTTTGGAGCCATTGACTGGTGTCTGGTCAATCAATGACATATGGTGCAAGCAAGTATGTGGCTCCCAAGGCTAGGTCATAACAGACCATGCACGCTCAGCCTGGCTCTCTGGGGGACCTACGCACTGAGCACCTACTTACTGGCACTGCGCCAGGCACTGGGACTATAGTGATGAGTGGAAACAAACACAGCTCAAGGCCCCATGGAGTTTACAGGCTGGTGGGGTGCACTACTGTTAGGATGGCCGCACATGTATCATCCAAAGTAGCATACTTCTTTTTTTTTTTTTTTTTTTTTGCGGTGGAATCTCACTCTGTCACCAGGCTAGAGTGAAATGGTGCAATCTCAGCTCACTGCAACCTCCACCTCCCAGGTTCAAGTGATTCTCCTGCCTCAGCCTCCCAAGTAGCTGGGATTACAGGCGCCCGCCACCATGCCCAGCTAATTTTTGTATTTTTGGTAGAGACAGGGTTTCACCATATTGGCCAGGCTGGTCTCAAACTCCTAACACTGTGATTCGTCCACCTCAGCCTCCCAAAGTACTGGGATTACAGGCGTGAGCCACCACACCCGGCCAGTGGGACACTTCTGAGAGTGAAAATGGTGCTGTTAGTAATTGCAGTGAGACAGTAAGCACACCTAGAACTCTCCCAGGGAGACGGGAATGTGCAATTGCCCTAACTATAATCAACTAATTCCTCATCTAAATTTGACTGTATCAGCGTGACACTGTGCTATGATGGAGGAGGAACCCAGAGCTCTGCAAATCTACCTTAAGGGGATTGACCCAAGCAGAGACATCGAGAGGGCTTCCCCGAGGAAGGGTGCTAGAGCTTAGGCCTCAGACCCAGATGATAAGTAGGAGTTGGTTGGCAGAAAGTAATGGGAGACTGTGCCATGTGGAGGAGGCAGCTCCTGCAAAGGCCTTGTGGATGGGAACATGAAGGGCGGGAGGAACTGAAAGAAGCCATTCCAGATAGAAAGGCCAGAGTGAGGATGAGGCAAGAAGGATGGTCGGGCTATGGGAAGGCTGGGGTATTCATTCTAGGAGCAATGGAACACCACTGAAGGTTTTTTCTTTTTCTTTTTTTTTTTGAGACGGAGTTTTGCTCGTTACCCAGGCTGGAGTGCAGTGGCGCGATCTCGGCTCACCGCAACCTCCGCCTCCTGGGTCAAGCAATTCTCCTGCCTCAGCCTCCCGAGTAGCTGGGACTATAGGCGCGTGCCATCAGGCCCAGCTAATTTTTTTGTATTTTTAGTAGAGACGGGGTTTCACCTTGTTGACCAGGATGGTCTCGATCTCTTGACCTTGTGATCCACCCGCCTCGGCCTCCCAAAGTGCTGGGATTATAGGCATGAGCCACCTCGCCTGGCCTTTTTTCCCTTTTTTTGAGATATCGAGTCTTGCTCTATCACCCAGGTAGGAGTGCAGTGGCACAATTTCAGCTCACTGCAACCTCTGTCCCCTGGGTTCAAGTGATTCTCTTGCCTCAGCCTCCCAAGTAGCTGGGATTACAGGTGTCCACCGCCACACCTGGCTAATTTTTATATTTTTACTAGAGACAGGGTTTCTCCATGTTGGCCAGGCTGATCTCAAACTCCTGACCTCAAGTTTTCCACTTGCCTCGGTCTCCCAAGGTGCTGGGATTACAGGTGTGCGCCACCATACCTGGCGGAAGATTTAAGTCAGTAGCAACATGATCTGATTGACTGCTGTGTGGAAAAGGTTGGGGAGGGAAGGCATGGGCTCAGGTGGAGAAAGAAGATGAGAAATGATAGTAACTTGAAATTCAACATTTCTTTCACATTGCAGAACGATGCTAAGTCTGGGAGAAGAATAACCCAAAGGGGACTCAGAGTTCCCTTTGGGGAGATGTTTAGAGAAAATCACAATATTTACAGGACTGAAGAGTCTGGGGGTCAGATGAAATGGGCACTTCTCTGGGGGCCATATGCGAAGGGCTTGGTGCATTGGACTGTCTGATGGTGCAGCTGTTGCTTAAAGTGCTGGGGACATGCTGGACTCTGGAGATTGGATGGTCTAATTCAGGTAATCAGAAATAATTCACTGGGCAGCTTCTACGTGAGCTGCACTTTGATGATGGCTTAGTTGGCCAGAGAGCAGGGGATGGGGTGGTTTCCTAGGATGCCCGGTCACATATGAAGCTTCATGTATTTACCTCTCTGGCTTCCAAAGGGAAGCTTAAGGCAGCTTACCATCAAAGACACAGGCACAATAGAGCTGACACAAAAGCAATACAAACTACACGGATGGAGGAGGAAGCAAATACAGGAGCCCAGAGATTTGGAAAGGTGAATGCATCTATGAGTCACCTGGGGAAACACCGTAACTATGTAAATTTCTGGGCCCCACCTCCTAAAGTGCCGGTACAGTTAATCTGGGGTGAAGCCCAGGAATCTGCATATTTAACAAGCCTCTCTCCCCTGCAAAGTGATTGTGACATAGGTGATGAATGGACCGCATTTTGAGAAACACTGCTTTAATCCTTTAAGCAAATGCGGCCACTGTAATTGAGATTCAGACTTAACGCTGGAGCCCCTGACATCCTAGGTGCCATGGTGAGTTGACATCCTATTGAGAAAGGTTTTCTTGGCTGATGGAGAGCCACCTGATAGTCCCACAGAGGTGGCCCACAGGAGAGCATCACTGGCTCAGTTGAACTACCTTGACCTTCAGTTGCATCTCTCTGCTGCTAGAGAGGGCTTTGTGTGAGTCCTTGGCTAGGGTAGGAGTCAGATTTTGCCAAAGAGGCACCATGGCACACAGAACACCAGAATAACCAGCCTAAGTGTGTAAACTGCCCAGATATGCATGGTCAACTTGGCATTGAGAATGATGATGAACTGGCAAGATAAGAGTTAACATTTCCAGCCGTGGAATAGCTACTCTCCCTCCTGGATGAGATCCTGGGCAGACAAGGCAGGGCCATGTTTGATCAGCCCCCGATGAGATGGAGTCTCCCTCTGTTGCCACGCTAGAGTGCAGTGACGCGGTCTAGGCGCTCTGCAACCTCCTCCTCCCCAGTTCAAGTGATTCTCCTGCCTCAGCCTCCAGAGTAGCTGGGACTACAGGCCTGCGCCACCAGGCCCAGCTAATTTTTGTGTTTTTAGTAGAGATGGGGTTTCACCATGTTGCCAAGTATGGTCTCGATCTCTTGACCTCGTGATCCACCCTCCTTGGCCTCCCAAAGTGCTGGGATTACAGGCGTGAGCCACCGCGCCTGGCGAAGACATGTCTTTTAAGCATGGAAAAGGAGGCTGAGGCAGGAGAATCACTTAAACCTGGGAGGTGGAGGTTGCAGTGAGCCGAGATTGTTTTGCACTTCAGCCTGGGTGACAGAGTGAGACTCCATCTCAAAAAAAAAAAAAGGAAAAAAAAGCATGGAAAATGGTGGTCCTCAAAAGACTTGGAAGATTCTAGAATGGACACCCAGGTCTTGTCCTAGATCACGCAAGTGAATTAGAACCTGAAACATCAGAGCTCAGTTTTTAAGATTCCTGGAGAAGCAGATAATGCTGACCATACAAGGTTATAAGTTCATCCCTTCCATCTGCGCCCATGCGATCCTCTTCAACCCAGCCGTCTTCAGCCTGGTGCTGAAGAATGGAGGCTGAGGCTCCCCGGCTCATTCCTTGCTCCATGGAGTGCAGTGGTGTGATCTCGGCTCACTGCAACCTCTGCCTCCCAGGTTAAAGTGATTCTCCTGCCTCAGCCTCCTGAGTAGCTGGGATTACAGGCACTGGTCACCACATCAGGCTAATTTTTGCATTTTTAGTAGAGACAGAGTTTTACCATGTTGACCAGGCTGGTCTCGAACTCCTGACCTCGTAATCCACCAGCCTCAGCCTCCCAAAGTGCTGGGATTACAGGTGTGAGCCTATTGGCAGAACTCACTTGGCAATGAGCCAAGATGGCGCTATTGCACTCCAGCTTGGGCAACAAGAGTGAAACTCTGAACTCTGTTTCAAAAAAAAAAAAAAAAAAAGAAGCACACAGGCCTCAACTCAGAAGTTTGGTTAGGCAACGAACTCCAGGTAGAATTACAACACGTTATTTTGCTTTGGTTCTATTTTCTAGTTTCCTTCCATTCAGGCTAGAGATTCTAATTTTTTGTTTATGGTAGTGATAAAAAAATTTTTCATTTTGAAATAAATTTAAGTCAAAAACATACGTTGATTTTTTTTGTTTTGATGAAGTAAAATCAAAGGTCACGAAACTTTTTTCTGTAAAGGGCCGGATAGCAAATACTTTCAACTTTGCAGGCCATACATTTCGACTATAAATGATTGGGCCTGGCCGTGTTCCAATAAAACTTTATTTACAAAGGCCGACTTGGGATCATTTTTGGCCCATAGGCAGTAACTGAACAAACTCTAAAGTAATAATATAGGTAGGAGGTACTGAAAAGGCAGTAACTGTGAAGGTGGTATTGGGATGACCAGATTCCGAACTCTGTTCCAGCATAAATCTAGGAAATCAAGGACAATAACACGGAGGAGTAGAGAGTGAATCTTGGGGCCTCTTCCCACGTGCAGCCCCCAGATCTCTTGTGGCACATCTATTGATCCTGCCCCTTTGCATCCCCCAAAGGGGAAGTTAAAGATCCCCAAAAAACATTCTTTAATTCCTGTCCTTCCTCTTTGCAGTTGTATCCAATGCCCATCCATTTAATAACCCAGGACTGGGTCTAAGGACCCTGAGCAGACATAGGAGGGCCCAGGAAGCCCCCTTCAACCCAAATCCCCCTCTCGAATCCCTTTCTCTGTGCCAGGCTCTGCAGAGAACTTTCCTTTGGCTTCTCAAGGTGTCACTGTGTAAAATATAGAAATTCTTAGATGAGAAATCCCGAGAAGCCATTATCAGTCATTATTGCATTAGCTACGCACCAACTGTTAGCACCTTAGCTAGAGCCATGAGCGACCAGCTTTCCAAAGTGACAAAACAGAACATAGAGTAGGAAGAATCCAGAGGGGTAGGGCCCATCCCTGCATCTAGGAAGGGAAAATTAAACTTAGGTGAGAGAGGAAGGAGACATTGCAAGTGTTAACAGACACCAGACTGTCCTCAGTATCCCCCAGCTAAGCTTCTCTTCCGTATGCCCACCTTATTGAACACCTACTAAGTGCTGAACACTTTTTACACACCCTAGCTCATCTAATCCTCACCACATTAGGAAGTAGGTGCTATGACCCCTGTTTTACAGATGACAGAGCAAGAGCCAAGACTCAAAGGTCTGCAGAACTCCAAATTCTTCTTTTTTTTTTTTGAAATGGAGTTTCGCTCTTGTTGCCCAAGCTGGAGTGCAATGGCGCGTTCTCGATTCACTGCAACCTCCACCTGCCGGGTTCAAGCAATTTCACTGCTTCAGCCTCCCAAATAGCTGGGATTACAGGCATGTGCCACCATGCCCAGCTAATTTTTTTGTATTTTTTGTAGAGTCAAGGTTTCTCCATGTTGGCCAGGCTGGTCTGGAACTCCTGATCTCAGGTGATCTGCCCGTCTTGGCCCCACAAAGTGCTGGGATTACAGGCACGCACCACTGCGCTCGGCCTCCAAATTCTTTTAAAAATTATTATTATTATTATTGCTACTATTTTTAGAGACAGGACGGGGTCTCACTATGTTGCTCAGATTGGTCTTGAACTCCTGGGCTCAAGTGATCCTTCCACCTTGGCCTCCCAAAGTGTGGGAATACAGGCATGAGATACCATGCATGGCCAAAATTATTTTTTTCATTTAAGTTAATGTATTTATTTTTAGTGATATATTAGATGTACATATTTTTGGAGTACATGTAATAATTTGATACATTCATATAATCAAATCAGGATAATTGGAATTTCCAAGGAATTCCAAATTCTTTTTTTTTTCTTTTTTTTGAGACGGAGTTTTGCTCCTGTTACCCAGGCTGGAGTGCAATGGCGCGATCTCGGCTCACCGCAACCTCCGCCTCCTGGGTTCAGGCAATTCTCCTGCCTCAGCCTCCTGAGTAGCTGGGATTACAGGCACGCGCCACCATGCCCAGCTAATTTTTTGTATTTTTAGTAGAGACGGGGTTTCACCATGTTGACCAGGATGGTCTCGATCTCTTGACCTCGTGATCCACCCGCCTCGGCCTTCCAAAGTGCTGGGATTACAGACGTGAGCCACCGCGCCCGGCCAGAATTCCAAATTCTTAATGACCACAGTCAACTGTCTTGGCGTCCCCCTCCAGGTTTCTCTCCTTACTGTCCTCTTCATGCATTTGTCTTGACCCAACGTCTACCTCATTTCCAGCCCTGAATAATTCCTCCTTTGCCTCCACCAGGAGGTGAGATGCTCTCAGGAAGCCAGGCTCAAGTGACTTGTGCCCAGCACATCCTGGTTCCTAGAAAGATGCCGAGGAACCTCTGGGTCCCTTGAGTGGACGGTCTCAAACCCAGAATCAGCACAGACTGGATCTGCTCTGAGAGTGGGAGACCAGGTGCCTCCCCTTCTCCAGGGCAGGAGTATCACAGTTCACTGCTGGCACCCTCGCCAGCCCACACCCCACACTCACCCAACCAGTTGGACCACACCACCCACATGCCAGATGGATCCGTTTGGACGGGCGCACGGCATGACCCAGCTTGTCTGCCGCCTGTCCTCGGCTGCTGGGTTCCTCCCATCCTCCCACCTCCCAGGTGCCCCGGGTCCAGGTGTTCAAAGCCTCCTCCGAGCACATGCCCCTCCTCCCTGAGAGCACTTTGTGTGTGTCTCACAAAGAAGAGAAACAGATTGTTTCCTGGAAGCTCAGGGAGGCTCACTGCTGGGATGCCCCGCCTCTGGGGTGCCGGGCTCCCCTTTGTGGGAAGTGATCACAAGGCCCAAGTATTCCTGCGTGGAGGGAGGTTAGAGAAGTTCTTCCCCAAGGGGATGGAAGGCCAGGTTGGCGTTCTGATATGGCTTCCTTGTCTCTTGCCTGGCCTCAGTTTCCCCATTTGAAAATAGGACAAAGAATTCCCTCATTGCAATTCTCTGAAGTGTTCCCTAGGACGATTACTTGGCGTTACACATACTCCATTGCCCCATTAATTTATTTATTTATTCAAATATTTTTAAATTTTCTATCATTTTAAAATTTTTTCTTGTTTTTGAGATGGAGTCTCACTCTTATCACCAGGCCAGAGTGCAATGGTGCCATCTTGGCTCACTTCAACCTCTGCCTCCCAGGTTCAAGCAATTCTCCTGCCTCAGCTTCCCGAGTAGCTGGGAGCTGGGATTATATGTGTGCACCACCATGCCTGGTTAACTTCTTTATTTTTAATACAAATGGGGTTTCACCATATTGGCCAGGCTGGTCTCAAACTCCTGGACTCAAGTGATCCACCCACCTCGGCCTCCCAAAGTACTAGGATTATAGGTGTGAGCCACCGTGACTGGCTTCAAATATCATTTTTTGGAAGCACTGGCCAAGTTCCAGGGGCTCTGCCTGGTCCGGGAAGGTAGAGGGAGGCACGACACTCAGAGAAGGGGCTCACACCAAACGGAGGAGGCCAACAAAAGCAAATCAACAAATAAGGCAGCCAAGCAACCCCAGCTCGAGATACATGCCCTGAGGAAAACAGAGCTGGAGGCAGGGCCCAGTGGCTCACGCCTGTAATCCCAGCACTTTGGGAGGCCAAGGATGGTGGATCACAAGGTCAGGAGTTCGAGACTGGCCTGGGCAACATAGTGAAACCCCATTTCTTTCTTTCTTTTTTTTTTTTTGAGATGGAGTTGCCATCTCTTGTTGCCCAGCCTGGAGTGCAACAGTGTGATATTGATGCACTGCAACCTCTGCCTCCCCAATTGAAGCGAGTCTCCTGCCTCAGCCCCCTGAGTAGCTGGGATTACAGGTGCACACCACACATCTGGCTAATTTTTGTATTCTTAGTAGAGACGGGGTTTCACCACATTGGTCAGGCTAGTCTCAAACTCCTGACCTCATGATCTGCCCGCCTCTGCCTCCCAAAGTGCTGAGATTACAGGCGTGAGCCACCGCACCCAGCTGTGAAACCGTTTCTCCTAAAAATACAAAAATTAGCCGAGTAGGGTGGCACGCACCCATAGTCCCAGCTACTCAGGAGGCTGAGGCAGGAGAATTGCTCGTACCCGGGAGGTGGAGGTTGCAGTGAGCTGAGACCATGCCATTGCACTCCAACCTTGGTGACAGAGTGAGACTCCATCTCAAAAACAACAACAAAAAATACAGCTGGAGGATGTGGTAGACACTGACCACAGGGGCAGGGCAAAGGATCTCTGAGATCACCACTGACAGAGGCTGAAATAACCAGAAAGAACCACCGTGGGAAGGAAGGTCTGCAGCTGAATGTTCTGAGCGAGGAATCAGAAGTGCAAATGCCCTGGGGTGGCCAGGAGCTTGCCTTGTCTGAGGCATAAAAGAGTGACAGTGTTGCCGAAAGGTGGCACACGATGAGGAAAGTGGCAGGAATGAGGTCAGAGGGAAAGGCTGGGGCGGGAGCCTGTGGGGCCGCCCTCTGAGGATTCTGCGTAGGGCAAGGGCCTCCCCAGCCACAGGAGATACAGGGTCTTGCATGACTTGGGAGGAGCCCAGGAGTGGAGACCACCTTCCTCCTTCACCCCTGGTTCTCTGGGGCTGGGGCTCCTGTTTGGAGAGAGGATCTGATCAGCTTAGGTTGGGTCATGTGTCCACCCCCATGGCCATGGGGAAGCCAGGCCCCCTTATTAGAGTGTCACAGTTCTCCTGCCCCAGATCTGCACAGCATGGCCAAAAGGTAGTTCCCAAAAGGGAATGCATCCAGCTAGCAGAGAAAGGGGGACTGGGTACAGGCAAACAGACCACAGCTGTGCACCCCTCTCCATCTGAACCCCATTTCCCATCTAGATTCCGATGCCTGTCTCTGCTGTCAGCCCCACTCACCACCATTTCCTGCCCACCTCAGGAGTTTCTGGGATGGTGGGTGGCACCCATTCGTCACTTCATAGAATCATAAAACTGAGAGAAATGCCCAGGACCATCCTGTCACTGTTGCCCTTTGGAGATGGGGAAACTGAGTCTGGCCTGGTGAGAAGCCATGGGTCCTAGAACTTTGTCCTTCTGATGTACTCACCATGGGATTCTGCTGCTTCTTTTAGGATTCCTGAAGGAATTCCTTGTCCCCCGTTCCCACCTGTAGCAGCCTCATCTCAGGCATGATGTGGCCACAGTGTAAGGAGATGGATTTTCTCTTCCTTGTGCAACCCAGCTAAGAAGTCTGCATCACACCTCATCCCCATAGACATACTACAGCTTAGGGAGTTGGCTACGCCTGGGTTTGACTGACTGTGTGACCTTATGCAGGTCATTTAACCTCTCTGTGCCTTCATTTTCTCATCTGTAAAATGGGACGACTACTACTACTCCCTGCCTCCTAGGGTTGTGGAAAGATTTAGTTTATATATGCAAAGCACTTAGAATAACCCTTGCCATTCACCTGGATCATCCCCAAAAAAGGAATATCCCTTGCCATGTACTGCCTTCAGAGTATGGCGACGTGTAATTTCTAAGCCCCTACAGTGCCTTGCACATACTTCATGCTTTGAAGCTCTTTGTAAGTTTCTTTTGTTCCTTCATTCAACCAACACCTTCTGGGCATTAAAAAAAAAAAAGTCAATAAAGAAGATACTTTTTTTTTGAGATGGAGTCTCACTCTGTCGCCCAGGCTGGCATGCAGTGGCGCAATCTCACCTCACCGCAACCTCTGCCTCCCAGGTTCAAGCGATTCTCCTTCCTCAGCCTCCTGAGTAGCTGGGATTACAGGCACCGGTCACCACACCTGGCTAATTTTTATATTTTTAGTAGAGACAGGGTTTCACTGTGTTGGCCAGGCAGGTCTCGAACTCCTGATTTCAAGCAATCCACCTGCCTCAGCCTCCCAAAGTGCTGGGATTACAGGCGCGAGCCACCAAGCCCGGCCAGAAATCAGTCTTGTTCCAGCAGCCCTGCTAGGGCCCTAGCTCTGGCCTCCTTCCCACCTCTGGGGAGTGCCCAGGGCAGAAATCCGGCCCTGCCCACCCTGGGCTGCACACCGATAACCTCCCCAAAGGGAAGCTGTTTGTTTGGAAGGAAATGGTGCAGAATGAGCAATGGCCACGCTTAGAATAGGGCTGGGGCCTGGTTTGCAGGGCTGATCAGGGAGCACTGGAGCTGAGATCTCAGTGGTAGAGAATTTCGGTTTCCTTCCCCGGGGTTGTGGAGACCTAATTCAGTTGGGCACCCTCTGCCTTGCCCCAAGGAGCTTCCAAGAGTTTGCATGTAATGCCATTCTTGGGGCAGTGCACTAAGCACTCAGGGGCATAAGCACTTTTTTTTTCTGAGGTGGAGTTTTGCTCTTGTCACCCAGGCTGGAGTGCAGCGGTGCTGTCTCAGCTCACTGCAACCTCCGCCTCAGCCTCCCAAGTAGCTGGGATTACAGGCACTTGCCCCCATGCCCGCCTAATTTTTCTATTTTTAATAAAGATGGGATTTCACTATGTTGGCAAGGCTGGTCTTGCAGTCCTGACCTCAAGTGAAGGGGCATGATCACTTTTAATCTTCCATCCTGTAAAACTGGGGCATAATAAGCCCTCGTTTCAAAGGGCAGAGCACAGAAGCATTGCAGGTTTAAGGTCCTGTCCTAAAGCGAGCTTCTCTCAATGCCTTTGGGGAGCTCTGGAAGAAGATGACAGTTCCACAGAGGGGTCTTTGGGGCTGACCCAGGACACTTTACTCTCCCTGTCTCCACTTCCTCCTTTATTCTGGCATTTTTTTCATTTTTTTTTTTTTTTTTTTAGACGGAGTCTTGCTCTGTTGCCCAGGCTGGAGTGCAGTGGCATGATCTCAGCTCACTGCAACCTCTGCCTCCCTGGTTCAAGCAATTCTCCTGCCTCAGCCTCCCAAGTAGCTGGGATTACAGGAGTGTGCCACCACACCTGGCTCATTCTTTTTGTATTTTTAGTAGAGACAGGTTTCACCATGTTGGCCAGGATGGTCTTGACCTCCTGACCTCCTGACCCACCGGCCTCGGCCTCCCAAAATGCTGGGATTACAGGCGTGAGCCACTGCGCCCAGCCTCTTCTGGCATTTTCTTGTCCCCATCTCACCCCATGATGAGGAAGTGGGTTGGAGGTTGGGAATTAGAATTGCCTGACTGCACACTGGCAACAGCTGGGGAACTTTTAAAAGATGCTGCTGCCAAGACCTCACCTCTGACCAATTCAGTCAGGTACTGGGGTGGAGCCTTGGCATTGGTCTTAAAAAAAAAAAAATTGGCTGGGTGTGGTGTCTCACGCCTGTAATCCCAGCACTTTGGGAGGTCGAGGCGGGCGGATCATGAGGTCAGGAGTTCAAAACCAGCCTGACTAACATGGTGAAACTCCATCTCTACTAAAAGTACAAAAATTAGCGGGTCATGGTGGCACGCGGCTGTAATCCCAGCTACTCAGGAGGCTGAGGCAGGAGAATCACTCGAACCCAGGAGACAGAGGTTGCAATTAGCCGAGATCGTGCCACTGTACTCCAACCTGGGAGACCGAATGAGACTCCGTCTCAAAAATAAATAAATAAATAAATAAATAAATATCTCCCCAGGGAATCCTAGCATGCGACCAAGGTTGAGAGCCACTGCTTTAGAGCATTTCCAATCCTGCGGTTCCTGGCCTTGACTGATGGCCGCAAATCACCTGGGTAGATGTTTTTATGAACTCATGTCTGAGCCGCAACCCCGGGCCAATTAAGCTAGAATCCTGAGGATGGGGTCTGGGCACCACATTTTATTTTATTGTTTGAGACTGAGTTTCACTCTTGTTGCCCAGGCTAGAGTGCAATGGTGTGATCTTGTCTTATTACAATCTCTGCCTCCTGGGTTCAAGCGATTCTCTTGTGTCAGCCTCTCGAGTAGCTGGGATTACAGGCATGTGCCACCACTCCCAGCTAATTTTTGTATTTTTAGTAGAGAGAAACCAACAGGGTTTCTCCATGTTGGTCAGGCTGGTCTCAAACTGCCGACCTCAGGTGATCTGCCTGCCTCGGCCTCCCAAAGTGCTGGGATTATAAGCATGCGCCACCACACCCAGCCTGGGCACTATACTTTTAAAAAGCTCCCACCGGTGGTTCCCAAGGGCACCCAAGGTGGGAGAGCTCTGTAAGTCCAGTCTCATAGGTGTGCAGATAGGGAAACTGAGCCCAGAGGAAAGTGGCAACTTGTCCAGGGTTACACAGCAGCTAGTGGAGTTCAAACCCAAGACTCCATACCCCAGGCTAGCACAGCCCTGATGGAGGAGGTCTAGGGACCCACTGCCTACTGTGGTTATAAGAATCAGCCCCCATGACCCTTCTGTAATCCCCCACTGAGGAAGGGTGGAATCTGATAATATACCAAGCTATTGCTCCTGTGACTATATTACCTTTATTACCTTATTTAGCAAAAGGAATTTAACTGTTGACTTTGAGTTCATCAAAAGAGACTTATCTAGGTGGGTCTAACCTAATTACATAAGCCTTATAGAAGTAGTGTATGGCCGGGTGTGGTGGTTCATGCCTGGAATCCCAGTACTTTGAGAGGCAGAGGTGGGCAGATCACTTGAGCCCTGGAATTTGAGAGCAGCCTGGGCAACATGGTGAAACCCTGTCTCTACAAAAAAAATACAAAAATTAAATGGGCGTAGTGGCACATACTTGTAGACGTGTAGTTCTAGCCTTTCGGGAGGCTGGCAGTGGGAGGATTGCTTGAGGCCAGGAGGTTGAATTGCAGTGAGCTGAGATTGCACCACTGCACTCCTGCCTGGGCAACAGAGTGAGGCCCTGTCTCAAAAATAAATAAAAGGAAAAGAAAAAAACAGCAGAATGTTTTCTCTGGTTGGTGGCAGAAGGACAAAATTAGCGACTTCAGTTCAAATGATCATTCAGAAGGACTTGGTGTGCTGGTGGTGGCTTTGGAAATGGAAAGCGACCACATAAGAGGGAATTCGGGCAGTCTCTAGGAAGAGTGGCCCTTGATGACAGCTGGCAAGGAAATGGGGACATCAGATCTACAACTGCAAGGAACGAGATTTTGCCAACAGTCTAATGAGTCTGGAAGTGGATTCTCTCCCAGAGCCTCCAGATAAGAGGCTCAGAGCAGAGAGCTCAGGCCCACCACGCTCTAAGTTTGTGGGGACTTTTTCCACAGTCGCAGAACACCAAAAGGCTGCTTTAGCTCAGGAAGAAGCTGCAGAACCCTGACCCTCAGACGTCAAAACCAGGTTTCCCCCAAAGCACCTGGAAAGGAGGGAAATTCCAAGGAATGGGGAGGAGGGGAAGGGGGAGGGGGAAGGGGAGGGGAAGGGGGAGGGGGAGGGGGAGGGGAAGGGGGAGGGGGGAGCCTCGTTACCAAAGAGGCCAGGCAGACAGCTCAGCCAAGAGGACAGATGCGGGCAGGTGGGCGGGAAGCACAGCCAGGAACCATGGCCAAGACATGCCTCTTCCTGCTGCTGCCCCGCCCCCTCCCTGACACCATCTCATCTCTGCACATTTCACAACACACTTGGGCACATGGCACAGAGAAAGAGTTCATGAATGCCACGATCTGCAGGCAGGAGGCGACGGCGAGGGCACAGGCTTGGGACACCTGAAATAAACCAATCTCATGTCATAGACTCTATCCCACGCTGGGGATAGGATCTGGGGCGCTGCTAGGAATGGAAACCCCTGTGTGCAGGGCCTCGCCTCCTCCTGCACTTGGGAGGTGGAAATGGCATCAGAAAAGGATGGCCCTGCTGCTCTCTCTCCAGATATGGCTGGTTCCTGCCAGGGTGGGAGCAGCAGAGAGGCAAGGCCAATGCTGAACTTACAGAGCCGAGCCCCTGCCATTTCTTCTCCTCTTGGTCCTCCTCCTTTCTTCCCTTGAAGGTTTCTGAGATGACTCTCTGCACCTTATTAGGCTATTTAAAACACCACCACCCTCTCATGGTCCCCTCCTATGGCAGGGTAAGTAGAGGCAAATGCAGCAGGGTTATTGCACCCAGTCTCCCCAACAAAGTCGTGACCCACCTTGTGAGGCTCTTTCTCAAAAAGACAGCTTTGCCCACTCACTCCTTTCCTTTACTCAAAAGACCCAGAGACGTTCCCTGAGCCCAGTCCACACTTGATACGCTGCACCCACCAAGTCCACCTTTCTTGAGCCCTTCTTGACTGATCCTGTTGTATTTCCCCACAGCTTCTAACACCACCTGAAATCATCTGGTTCATTCACTCATGGGTTCATTCCTGCACCCACCTCCAATCCGAAGCCACGAGAACCTAAACTCAGAAAGGCAGGGACCTTGTCGATCTGAAGCCTAACACAGTGCACTAGCCAGGTTTGTGGGGCCAGTGAGGGGGTGGGAGGGAGAGGGTTGAGAGGGAGGGGAAGGGCCCAGGGTAAAGAGGAGACCCTGAGCCAGCTGCCTTATGCATCCCACCCCAGGGTCCTGGCATCCGCTGAGGGATGCCTGGGTCCTCCAGACTTCAGCCAGGCCATGCCCACTCCCTGCCCTTCAGAGGAACCCTGGCAGGTCCCCTGGAAGTTCCTGGAGGGTCTCAGCTCAGAGAGATGGAGGAAGGAGGTGAGGCAGGGTGATCCTGCCAGCTCCCAGAAGGAAACTAACTCCCTGCTATCTTCCCCCAGGTCCCTCGGCTCGGTGTTTTTCAAATGATTTGTGGTGAAGGACCAGTCATCTGTTTTCAATTGCTGATTAATCATGCACAATACTTCAACAATTTACCATAAAAACCCCCTGTGCCTACACGCTGCAGCAGTGGCTAATTGCTATGTAGGTTTCCAAACCCTTCCTCTGGGAATTGCACTCAGCTCTTTGAGGACAGATAACTGTTTGTGAACGGCTTGCAGGCCACACGCTGAGCTGTACAGATCTGGATACACCAAGGCCCAGGAGGGGTGGGGGTGGGTGTTGGGAGCTACAAGGGCCCCGACACTTGCCCAGAGGTTGGGCGTTGGAGGGATGAAGGGCAGCCGGCAAGGCGGGGACCTGATGTACAAGCCTGTGTCCCCCAACAGTAAAGAGCCAGGGCTGGGAAGTAGAAGGAATCTCCTCCGTCCTTAAATCACAGGAGACAGGCAGGCAGGAGTGGGGAACTCCTCCAGCTCCGCCCATGTCTTCTGGTCCTTCTCACAGTTCAGAGGAACCTGCTTTGGGGGAGGGAGCAGTTTTGCCCCACTCCACACTTGTCATCGCCATGCCACTTTGTCCCAGAGTCATTAAACTCCTCTCGAGATGTTTGCCTTGTCCCTTCTAGTGCAGATTCCAGTCCAAGAGGAATGCATGCTCACGACATGGAGGTAGTGTCAGAGGCCTTGCCCCTCTGCACCCAGCCTGCGACAGCTGGCTTCCATCTGCCAGGCGTCAGGCTGTTGACAGGGGTAGGGTGGTGATACCATCCTGGCCCAGCATTCAGGGAGCTGGCATCTCAGAGTGCCCCACCCTGCCCCTCCCCGGCCCTCAAGGAGCCAGAGACAAGAATGAGATCGAAACTCCACTCCATCAAGAGTGGGCTGACCCAGCCCCCTCTGTTTCTGGGTGGGGTCCCAGGAATGCCTTATCCCCGTCTTGCACACAGTAGGCACTCAGTATTTGCTAAGCACATGCAGGGTCCTCAGCTGGCCTGGAGAGAGCCCTAGCCCACTGGCCTTCCCCAGGGTCACCTCAGTAGTCCTCAGACCCTGGCCACATTGTTCCAATTCCTGCAGGTTTGGAATGTCTCTGTTTATCGTCAATGTCAATCTGACTGGGAGAACATCCAGTTCCCAGAGGCCTGCTGGGGGCTGGTGGGGGACACAAGAAGGAGAGATGGGAGCAGGTCACACACGGGCCCTCCAGCCCCCTTCAGGATCCCCTTGTTGCAGACCCCAATCCAGGAACATTGTCACTCTGGGCCCTGGAATTGCATAAGCAGATGGGTGGCAGCCAGCAGGAGTCCCACAGGGCCTCGTACCTCTCTACCCACGCCTTCCAGCCTCTCCCTCTTTGCCCTTTTATTTGGCAGGATATGGGGAGCAATGGCTCCTTCTGCAAGCAGCTGCCCCTCCTTCTATGCCTTTGATCAGAGTCCCTCCACCTCCCTCCTCCACCTGACCAAACCCTTCCCGACGCATAGATCTCAGCTCCATATCCACACAGCTTGGATTCAAATCTTACGTCCACCATTTCTAGCTGTGTTGCCTGGGCAAGTTACTCAACCTCTGTTTTCTCACCTGTAGAGTGGCATGTCGGGGGCATTTCTTCTATTTCTGGCTGCCCATTGTCTCGGAATCCCCTTTCTGTAACTGGAGATTTCTCCATTTGCCCACAGTGTGAGTCTGTATTCATTCAGGTAGAAGTCAGAATTCAATTTCCCAACCCCAGTTCGATCCCATCAATCTGGTGCAACCATGCAGGACTTACATGGAGAGAGACCACTAGCTCAAGCACTGTCTTATCTTTGGTGAACATGGTGGCGGGAACAACTGGATCTCTGGGGACATCAATGGCTGAACCCATGTGTTGGTAGAAGCAGTTGCGCGCTCGCTAAAGCATCCCTTGTAGAGTGGTTGGGGGTTACTTCTTGCTACCTACCACCCAGACCCAGTTTTCTGTCTTCTCACCCTGAATTCAGAGAGCTGCCTGTTTTTAAAAAGCCTTTGCTGCTGAAATTAGCCTAAATTCTGCTATTTGCAACCAAGACCCTTAACAAATTCACAGGGAAAATAGTAATATCTACCTCATGGTAGTGTTGGAAAGATCAAACCCTCCTACAGGCTTGGTGGGAAGTCAAGAGGAAGTCAGCCCAGCTCTTTGAATATCTTCCTTGTGTCTGGGGTGTCCAGCTTTATGGTTTGGGGACAGTGTCCTCTGCCTGGGTCCCAGAACACAGCCTCGCTTGCAGGCAAGTTGCTTTTCTGAGCCTTCCCTCCCCTTTAAGAAGCACAAGAGGGCCGGGCGCGGTGGCTCAAGCCTGTAATCCCAGCACTTTGGGAGGCCGAGGCGGGTGGATCACGAGGTCAGGAGTTCGAGACCAGCCTGGCCAACATGGTGAAACCTTGTCTCTACTAAAAATACAAAAATTAGCTGGGCGTGGTGGCATGTACCTGTAGTTCCAGCTACTTGGGAGGCTGAGGCAGGAGAATTGCTTGAACCCAGGAGGTGGAGGTTGCAGTGAGCCAAGATCGGGCCACTGCATTCCAGCCTGGTGACAGAGTGAGACTCCATCTTAAAAAGAAAAAGCAGCAGCAGCAGAAAAACCCCGGGGTTGTACTAGGTCCCAGGGTCAGTCACTCACCTCCCAGAAATAAAACCAGGACAGCTGACCCACATGCCAAAGGGCTCCATTCTCTGAGTGCAGCATCTGAAACAAGACCTGTTTGCTACAGGAGATGCTATGGCAGCTGGGAGCAGCCCCTTTCCCCTCGGGAACTTCACTGGAGACTGAGAAGCATCGAGGCTCCTGACCCAGGGGCACATCCCCAGTTCCAGAAATACCTAACTGGAGTAGATCTGGGATTTCTAGGTCCCTGCTAGTTAGTGACACAGCCAGCCCTTGCATGTGGCTGCTATATTCTTGGTCAATTTCCTGGGGCAGCCATGGGGGGCTTGATGGCGCAGGTCTTAGAATCCACTGCCTTGCAGCCCCAGAACTGAGTATCCCAACTGAGTATTCCCTTAGTATCCCAACTTTCTGTTAACAGAGACATGCCCCCGCAACAGCCAATCTGGGGCAGGTCTGGCCTGCCAGGCATCTTGATAGTGACCCATCAGTCACTGAGAGAATTGATGCAAACCCTTGTCTACTGGCCGAGCCCAAGACATAGCCTCTATTTGCCTCTTATTCACCACAACAGGTCGTCATGGAGAAGACCTTCGGTGCCTCACTCAAGTAGCTCTCTGTACTTGGTTGAATGGTGTCACCCTAAAACTCACATATACCTAGAACCTCAGGAAATTCCAAAAACCTTATTTGGAAATGGGGGTCTTTGCAGATAGAATTAGTAATTAAGATGAAGCCATGCTAGATTAGGGTGGGTCCCAATCCAGTGATTGGTGTCCTTATAAGACAAGGGAAATTTGGACAGAAGCACACAGGAGAAGACCACGTGACGACGAAGGCAGAGGTTGGAGCGATGCATCTGTAAGTCAAGGACTGCTGGCAAGTGCCAGGAGCTGGATCAGATTCTCCCTCAGCGTATCCCGCAGGAACCAGCCCTGCCGACACCTGGATGTCGGACTTCTGGCCTCCGGAACAGTGAGATAATGCGTATTTGTTGTTTAAAACCTCCTAGATTGTGGGGACTGGTTACAGCAGCCCTGGAAGATGAGTGCAATTTCCTTTTTATTAATCTTGTTATGAACAGCAAAGACAGGATTGTGGGAAGGAGTGAGTGCTAGTGATACTTTTCAACATGGGCTCTGTAGGCAAATAAGATGAATTGCCCATCTTTTCCTCCCTGTGATGTTTAATTATAATTTAAAAATAATCGTAATTGTGATGTGTAATTTAAAGGTGGTGACAGCCGGGCGTGGTGGCTCATGCCTGTAATCCCAGCACTTTGGAAAGCTGAGGCAGGAGGATCACTTGAGGTCAGGGGTTTGAGAACAGCCTGGCCAACATAATGAAACCCTGTCTCCACTAAAAATACAAAAATTAGCTGGGCATGGTGGTGGGCGCCTGTAATCCCAGCTACTCTGGAGGTTGAGGCAGGAGAATTGCTTGAACTCAGGAGACAGAGGTTGCAGTGAGTTGAGATCCCACCACTGCACTCCAGCCTGGGTGACAGAGTGAGACTCTATCTCAAAATTTAAAAAAAAAAAAATACAATAAGAGTCATACGTGAAATTTTTTACTTTCTAGTAGCCACACTACAAAGTAGAGAAACAGGTGAAATTAATTTTAGTAATATATTTTCTTTAACCCAATATATTCCAAATATTATCATTTCAGCCTGTAATCAATACGAAAAATGTCAATGAGACATTTTACATCCTTTTTATCCCCTGGTATTAAGTTTTTGAAACCCAGTGGTGTGTTTTACACTTAGTACATATACCAATTTCAACATTCTGCGTGATCAGTGGGCACGTGTGGCTCCCGGACTGGACAGTACAGCTATCATATGAGACATACGAGTCCTTCTCTCTAAGGGTCAAAGCTACCAAAACTTGCCAGAATATACAGCGTGCTTTGACCAATGATGGGTGTCAGGAGAGGACCATGAGTCTTGTAAAATAAAACTCATTGAGACATAAAAGATTCTTTTAAAAATCCAGCCCGGGTGCAATGGCTCATGCCTATGATCCTAGCACTGTGGGAGGCCAAGGTAGGTGGATGGCTTGACCTCAGGAGTTCAAGATAAGTCTGGGCAACATGGTGAAACCCTGTCCCTACCAAAAATACAAAAATTAGCAGGGCGTGGTGACATGCCTATGGTCCCAGCTACTCAGGAGACTGAGGTGGGAGGATCGATCACTTAAGCCTGGGAGGCAGAGGTTGCAATTAACTGAGATCATGTCACTGCACTCTAGTCTGGGTGACAGAGTGAAATCCCATCTTAAAAAAAAGAAAGAAATTTTGGGCCAGGAGCGGTGGCTCACGCCTGTAATCCCAGCACTTTGAGAGGCCAAGGCAGGTGGATCACCTGAGGTCAGGAGTTCAAGACCAGCCTGGCCAGCATGGTGAAACCCCATCTTTACTAAAAAAATACAAAAATTAGCCAGATGTGGTGGCAGGCACCTGTAATACCAGCTCCTTGGGAAGCTGAGGCAAGAGAATCGCTTGAACCCAGGAGGCGGAGGTTGCAGTGATCCAAGATTGCGCCATTGTACTCCAGCCTGAGCAACAGAGCGAGACTCCGTCTCACCAAAAAAAAAAAAAATTCAGGAGCCACCCTCTGAAGGACCCCTTATGAGTTCTAAGCCTCTATTTCCCCATCCAGGAGATGGGCTCATCTCCCTTTGTGTGTTTTGTGAAGATTTGGCCTGACTTAGGTGAATGGCCTCTAAACAGCCTAATGTAATTTCTTTGTGGTGAGACTTAGGGCTGAACATAAAGAATAGCAAGAACAAGAGAATGGTTAGGGAGAGGCGGTCCTGTGGTATCTTCAGTTCTCTTCCCCAGTTGGTGATCAAAGCCTTCCCCAGGTTAGCAGCTCCTCCTCTTCGGAGGCTTCTCTGGTGACAAATGGTGATCATGTGCAGGTGCTGTGACACCAGGGACCAATCTGCCGTACCCAACCTCTCAAGGAATTTGCAACCCAGCATATTCCTACTCACACCCCTGATTTGATTCCTCATAAATGGGGTGTGTTTTGCCCAGTAGGGAATGGACAATTCCCTTTCCATGCTTGTAAGAGCAGTCGCCCAGCCGCTGCCTGGGCAGGCTGGTAAGTCGGATTGCTTACCTGCAAGCCTTTGTACATGATCACAGACCGGCCCTCTGTGTCATGAGGGGGTGGTGGAGGGTTGGGTGGGCTGTGTCCAGCTGGGCTCTGGGGAGAACTGAATGCCAAGTTGCCTCCTTTAAAACCCCATCCCACCCTGAAGTTTGTTTCATCCAAACCTGTGCAGCAAGCACAGAAACAGGTTCTACACAGACCTGGCACTGTTAGCTGTAGGGAAGAGCTGAGGCACCCATCAAGTTTTCAGGCCCAGATCCAGGTGACTGAGGCTTAGCTGAATGCTCCAGAAAAAAATAACAAAGCCCCCAAATATAGTCTTGGTGTTGGGGGATGTTTAAATTTAATAAGTTGAAGACAGATTTGGCCATGGTCACTCTGAATCAAAGAGAAAACTTGAGTCTTCGGGCTCCTCAGTCCAATGGTGCTGGCTAATGCACCATACAGTTACTCTGAGTATCTAGGGACTAAAGTAATATTTCTCAAAGTGTGGTACCAGGATCACCAGTGAGAGAATTCTCTCGCACTGAGGGGACAGGGTTGGGGGAATGTTTGTTAGAACAAAGATTTGGCTGGGCACGGTGGCTCACACCTGTAATTCCAGCACTTTAGGAGGCCAAGCAGCCAGATCGTAAGATCAGGAGATCAAGACCATCCTGGCTAACGCGGTAAAACACCACCTCTACTAAAAATAGAAAAAGTTAGCTGGGCATTGTGGCATGCACCTGTTGTCCCAGCTATTCGGGAGACTGAGACAGGAGAATTGCTTGAACCTGGCAGGTGGAGGTTGCAGTGAGCTGAGATTGCACCACTGCACTCCAGCCTCAGGGAAAACTTACTGAATCAGAATTTCTGGGGATGGGGCCTAGGAAGCTGCACTATAACTAGTTCCCCAGAGTGATCTTTAGCATGCTGACATTTTACATACAAAAATACACAGATTTTCTGCATGTAATTTGATGTGTGATCACAGATGGTTATCTTCTTGGGGCTCAACTTCCATGTATGCTAAAAAAAAAAAAAAAAAGTCAGGCTGTGCACGGTGGCTCATGTCTGTAATCCCAGCACTTTGGGAAGCTGAGGTGGGGCATCACGAGGTCAAGAGATCGAGACCATCCTGGCCAACGTGGTGAAACCCCGTCTCCACTAAAAGTACAAAAATTAGCTGGGTGTGGTGGCATGTGCCTGTAGTCCCAGCTACTCGGGAAGTTGAGACAAGAGAATCACTTGAATTCAGGAGACGGGGTTTGCAGTGAGCCAGGATTGCACCACTGCACTCCAGCCAGGGCCACTCAATCTCAAAAAAAAAAAAAAAAAAAGTCAAAGTCGTCAAAGTCCATTTCTAAAGGGCTTTCTAACCCTACCTTCCATGGCAGCATTTATCCAGGGGAGAAAAACTCAATGTCCCCCAGGGCAGGAAGGCACCATGTGTGCACAATCCAGGCAGTGTGAACCCAGTAGAGTGTGGATGTGTCTGTCCAGTAAGGAGGGCAGCTGCCGTTTCCTTTAGACTACTGCTGCCATGTACTGGCCCAGGGCACCAGAATTTCTGGTTTTCCAAGAGGAATGCCCAAAAGCCAGATTTTTATATCAAAAAATCTCAATTTTAATTTTATTTTCATTTATTATTTTTTTCAGAAGGAGAGTCTTACTCTGTAACCCAGTCTGGGGTGCAGTGGTGCAATCATCGCTCACTGCAGCCTCCAATTCCTGGGCTTAAGTGATTCCCCCACCTCAGCCTCCCAAGCAGCTGTGACTACAGGTGCATGCCACCATGACTAGCTAATTTTTTGTAAAGATGGAGTCTTGCTGTGTTGTCCAGGCTGGTCCCAAACTCCTGAGCTCAAGCGAATCCTCCCTCTGCAGCCTCCCAGTGGTCTGGGATTACAGATGTGAGACGCTATTCCCTGCCCAAATATCTCAATTTAAACAGTAGCATCTGATGTTTAATTTTTTAAGGTTTGTGTGGAAAAACTGAAGATACCAGTTTGCACTAATTTTTTTTTTAAGAGATGAAGTTTCACCATGTTGGTCATCCTGGTCTTGAACTCCTCACCTCAGGTGATCCACCCACCTCGGCCTCTCAAAGTGCTGGGATTACAGGCGTGAGCCACCTCTCCCAGCCTGCACTAATTTTATGAAGCAAAACCTGATGGTGTAACTATCTCCAAGCTGTAGATAGATTTCATCTTCCATACTCAGCAAAAGACTCCCATTCTCCTTTATTTGAGTAGTTCAACCAGTGACTTTCGAGAAGTGGCTTAGTGGCTTTATGCCTCAGTTTCTTCATTTGTAAAAGAGAGACAATAATAGTTCCTACTGCGTAAATGAGTTAATTTTGTAATTCACTTACACAAAGTAAGTGCCCAGTAAATATTAGCTATTATTATTATTATTAACCAAAGCAGTTTGAAGGGGGGATGTTCTGTGTTACAGGATATTCTCAATTTAGCTCACTCTCTGCTGGGTGCAGTGGCTCATGCCTGTAATCACAGCACTTTGGGAGGCTGAGGCAGTCATATCACCTGAGGTCAGGAGTTTGAGACCAGCCTGACCAAGATGGAGAAACCCTACTAAAAAAAAATCTAAAAAAAAAAAAAAAATTAGCCAGGTGTGGCGGTGCGTATCTGTAATCCCAGCTAGCTGGGAGAATCACTTGAACCCAGGAGGTGGAGGTTGCAGTGAGCCTAGATCCAGCCATTGCACTCCAGCCTGGGCAACAAGAGTGAAACTCTTTAAAAAAAAAAAAAAGTTTAGCCCACTCTGAGCCTCCAGCAGGCTTCCTACTGCATTCCTGGATTCTCCGCCTCCTATGGAGACTCAGCCAGAGGAGATCCTTCTTCCTGACCCACCCTCACCAGTCAGTGGGGGTCCCAGCAAGCTACTTATAAAGACAGAGATTACATCACGGTTTTGGTGTGGTGAAGACCTAGCCTCCTCCAAATCATGTTTGCAAAGTGATTCTTCAAGATCAAGGTTTGGGAAGCTGAATGGCTCAGGGTCTTGGCTCAACAATAGATGAGAGGGGCCCCCTGGCTTCCCAGGGGAAGAGGAAGAAAGGGATGTGAGTGAGTTAGAGGCATGGCAGGGAACACAGAGCAAGCGGGTGAAGGCTCTGGATGACCCACCCACCTGGTGCAACCCCCACACTCTATCACAAAGCTCCTGCTCATGATAAATTCCCTGGGCTGCACTCCCATGCTTGACAGCATACCTAGCTCCTAAGCACATTCCTTAGCATTCAAGACCTTCCTGGTTGCCCCTGCTGACTGCCACCTTCTTCCCAGCTTTGAACTTGATGCTGCCTGGAGCCCCTTCACGAAACACATGCTCTCATGCCCACTAGCTGCTCCTTCTGTTCAGAAAGCTCTCTCACCTGGCTGCATTCTCGTCCTCCCATGACATGGCCTCCAGGAAGCCTCTTGACCTCTCCAGTGGGGTCATGCTCTTCCAGGATAAGGAGGACATTTCTGTTCACTTAACCATTTCCCTCATCTAGCTGTCAGCACCACAAAAGGGCAGAGAGGGGTCTGAGCCCCTGGCTGCATACTATGGAGTGGACCTGGGAACCCTGAGGAGGACCCCTTAACCTTCCGTCCTCCCCTGCCCCCAACTCCCTCTCGTTGTGTGCTCCTTATGAGAATTCAATGCCTGATGATCTGTCACTGTCCCCCATAACCCCCAGATGGGGCCATCTAGTTGCAGGAAAACAAGCTCAGGGCTTGCATTAATTCCACCTTATGATGAGTTGTCTCATTATTTCATTATATATTACAATGTAATGGTAATAGGAATAAAGTACACAATAAATGTAATGCACTTGCATCATCCCCAAACCATCCCCCCCGCCCCCATCTGTGAAAAAATTGTCTTCCACGAAACCAGTCCCTAGTACCAAAAAGGTTGGGGACTGCTGGTTTAAGCCACCCAGTGCTGTGTTATGGCAGTCATAGCAAACTTACATAAGGAGTTGACAGTTCTTTGTTTCTGCCTTTATAAAACAGAGATAATGGTCTCCACCTCATAAAGTGGTCCGGAAGACTGGATAACTCAAATGCAAATAAAACAGGGCTGCAGGCCAGGCGCAGTAGCTCACGCCTATAATCCCAGCACTTTGGATCACAAGGTCAGAAGATAAAGACCATCCTGTCTAACCCTGTGAAACCCTGTCTCTACTAAATATACAAAAACTTAGCCGGGCATGGTGGCACACGCCTGTAGTCCCAGCTACTTGGGAGGCTGAGGCAGGAGAATTGCTTGAACCCAGGAGGTGGAGGTTGCAGAGAGCTGAGATGGCTCCACTGCACTCCAGCCTGGGTGACAGAGGGAGACTCTGTCTCAAAAACAAAACCAAACTAAACTAAAAAAACACCAGAGCTGCAATCGACAAATGTGCCTGCATTCATCCAGTTGGGACAGATAAACTAAGCAATGAGAAATAAGAGAATGCCACAGAGGAGAGCTATGAGGAGCTGCTGCTGATTCATCAAATGATCCTAGGATTTCAGAGTTGGGAAGCCCACTTGGGGTCCCCCTCCCTTGTCTGACAAATGAGCAGAAGAGAAGGGACTTTCCCAAGGTCTCATTGTAAATGGGGAACACCAGGGCCAGAATAGAGCCTCCAGGCTCTGAGCCTTGGCCATGCCATCCTGCTGCTCATGGATTTCTATTATTAACTAAAATGCACACTGGTTCTCGGTTGCACAGCTTGCATTAGGGCCTGGTCAGCCCACTCTTGGGGTGCTGGGTTGATCCTTGCTCAATGAGACACAGATTGCAAGGAGGAAACACTCTAGCCAGTAGGGAGTGGGAAGCGGCTGTTTCCAGCTTTGCATCTGCTAAGCTACCTACTCTAAGGGCCTCTCTACACTCAGGCAGCCAAGAGCTTCTCCTGTGTGGGAGCTCTGCCCAGGACCTGGAGCTGAGCAGAGAGGAATCGGGGTCCTCCCTCTGCACACTATCTGGGAGCATTTGAAAATGGGGGCCTCATGGGGCTGCCCCTAGACCTGGACTAAGCCACAAGGGCACAGAAGGCAGGCAGGGTCTGGCTCTCATTCGGCCAGTCCTTGCCCCCTGAACCAACAGTAGTTCATGCTGGATTCCCGTTAAGAAGAGATGAATCCTGCTGTGTGTGATGAGAGCTGCTTTCTAGGCCACTGCCAGGAAGACGATCAGCTGCCCTCTAGCTATGCACTTAGCTGTGGTCCCAGAAGCCCCTGCACACCGAAGAGACCCAGGAGCTAAAGAAACCTATGAGTTCTCAACTCTGAAGTCATCATGTGTTGTCCCTACTTCCCAATCATCCAACCTTGCTTGAAAAGCTCTCAGGACAGGGTGCTCACTACTCCACAAAGCATTCTATCCCATTGTGACAGAGGTTTTAATCAGTGCTACCCAACAGAAATATAATGTGAACATGTTAATATTACTTTTTAAAGTATATTTAAAAAGTAAAAAGAAACAAGTCAAATTAATTTTAATATTTTCTTTTACCCAATAGATCTAAAATATGATCATGTTAACATGTTATCAATATTTAGAAATTTAGGCAGGACTTTGGGAGGCTGAGGCGGGCATATCACGAGGTCATGAGTTCAAGACCAGGCTAGCCAACATGGTGAAACCCTGTCTCTACTAAAAATACAAAAAAATTAGCTGACTGTGGTGGCGCACGCCTGTAGTCCCAGCTACTCGGGAGGCTGAAGCAGGAGAATTGCTTGAACCCAGGAGGCGGAGGTTGCAGTAAGCCGAGGTCGCGCCACTGCACTCCAGCCTGACGCCTGCCTGGTGATGGAGTGAGACTCTGTCTTAAAAAAAAAAAAAGAAAGAAAGAAAGAAATTTAAGCCAGGCAAGGTGGCTCATGCCTGTAATCCCAGCACTTTGGGAGGCCAAGGCGGATGGATCACCTGAGGCCAGGAGTTCCAGACCAGCCTGACCAACATGGTAAAACCCTGTCTTTAGTAAAAATACAAAAAATTAGCTGAGGTTAGTGGCGGGCACCTGTAATCTTAGCTACTTAGGAGACTGAGACAGAAGAATCTCTTGAACCTGAGAGGTGGAGGTTTCAGTGAGCTGAGCTGGCACCACTGCATTCCAGCCTGGGTGACAGAGTGAGACTCAGTCTCAAAAAAAAGAAAAAAAAAAAACTCAGAAATTGAATGGGATGTTTTACATTCATATTTATTGTATTAAATCTTAGAAATTTGGTGTGTATTTTACATGTCACCATTTCTCAACGAGACCAGCTAGACCAGTGCTCAGTGACCACTTGGTGCTGATGGCTGCTGTATTGCATAGTACAAGTGTAAATTATCGTTTTTTCTTGTGCTGAATTAAAATGTAACTCCCTGCTATTTTTATCTGTCAATCTTTTTTTTTTTTCCTCCACTGTGCTTAGCAGGCTTAACTCCTTTTCTATATGCCAGCTATTTGGTTGTTGTTTGTTTAGGTGTTTTTGAGACAGTGTTGCTCTGTCACTTAGGCTGGATTGCAGTGGTCACAGCTCACTGTACCTTCAACCCCCAGGGCTCAAGTGATCCTTCTGCCTCAGCCTCTAGAGGCCATGTTTCCCAGGTTGGACTCAAAATCCTGCGCTCAAGCAATCTGTCAGCCTTGGCCTCTCAAAGTGTTGGGATTACAGGCATGAGACTCTAGAGGCTGAGGCAGAGTTTTTATTGGACTGTGTTGCGCTAACCTGTTTCCTTCCACACTATTCTCCATTCCTTCAACAATTCTGTGCATGACATCACTTCTAATCCCTTCCCCTGGATGCTTCTTTTGATCAGTGTTTCTAGGGGTGAACAATGATCTGACTATTTTTCTGTGACTTGGTAGCTCATGTCCTTTGCCCAGTTTCAGCATAAGTGGTTTTTCCTTTTGTCTTATTGATGGTCAATTCTTTCTGTAATTAGGAGTATTTACCTCTGTCCATTGCAATGTTGTGAATCTTTTCTCCCAGTCACTGTTGGCCTTTCAACTTGCTCTATGCTGTCTTTGGCTATACAGGTTTCTGCTTTCAGGAAGTCAATCTGCAAGTATTTTCCATTTGTAGCTTCTGGACTTAGTGGCATGCCAAGGAAGTCTTGCCCACTCTCAAGTGTATGACAAAGTATTATGCTGAGTTTTCTTTCACCGTGTCCACTTTTTAATACTTCCTACATGTAACTGGAATCTTTTTGTGATACAAGGAAGGGGTCTGACTTCATTTCCACCCCCCCAAATGTGTAGCCAGTTGTTCCATTTTGTAAACAATTCACTCTTTCCCCACTAATTAAAAATGCCATTTGAAAAATCATCTTTAGCCCAGGCGCAGTGGTTCAGGCCTGTAATCCCAGCACTTTGGGAGGCTGAGGCGGGCAGATCACGAGATCAGGAGTTCGAGACCAGCTTGGCCAACATGGTGAAACTTTGTCTCTACAAAAAATACAAAAATTAGTTGGGCGTGGTGGCACATGCCTGTAATCCCAGCTACTAGGAGGCTGAAGCAGGAGAATTGCTTGAACCCAGGAGGTGGAGGTTGCAGTGAGTCGAGGTCATGCCACTGGACTCCAGCCTAGGTGACAGAGCGAGACTCCATCTCAAAAAATAAATAAATAAAATAAAATAAATCGGCTGGGTGTGGTGGCTCAAGCCTGTAATTCCAGCACTTTGGGAGACTGAGGCGGGTGGATCACCTGAGGTCAGGAGTTCAAGACCAGCCTGACCAACATGGTGAAACCCCATTTCTATTTAAAAAAAAAAAAGAAAAGAAATCAACTGACGTCTGATTCCAGATGCCTTTTCAGGGGGGTCCCCACTGGCCTAGAAACTCAGCCCCAGCGAGACTGGGTGGGACAGTTCTGCCTGCTCCTGCCCCAAGACGTTGTCCACGTTGCTTCTCTCTGCCAAAAGGAGCAGAGTTCAGGAAGGATGCCAGTGGCATATGGATGCTGTTTACAAACAGAAAGTGGCTCCTTCCTGCCCTCCCCCAAAAGCCGTGCTGCCCTGCTCAGCTACTGCAGGGAAGGTCCCTAGAATGCCCCTTCTGGCCTCTTGCCAAAGACCCACAGCCAATCCCTGGGTCACCAGGGAACAGCCTGAGAATTTGCAGATCAGGCTTATCTAGAGAAAGGTTTACAGGCCAGACTGCAGACCCAGAGTGTTCACCTTGGAGAACAGATGCCTGTGTTTCTACATGGGGATGCCCCAACCCTTGATGATTCATGCCACAGGGTGGGCATAGCGAGCCCCTCCCTCTCACTCTTGAGCCTTAGAGGATCAGGATGTGGGCTGGGCGCGGTGGCTTACGCCTGTAATCCTAGCACTTTGAGAGGCTGAGGCGGGTGGATCACAAGGTTAGGAGTTCAAAACCAGCCTGGCCAATGTGGTGAAACTCCATCTCTACTAAAAATACAAAAATTAGCTGGGCATGGTGGCATGAGCCTGTAGTCCCAGCTACTCAGGAGGCTGAGGCAGAAGAATTGCTTGAACCCAGGAGGCGGAGGTTGCAGTGAGCTGAGATCACGCCACTGCACTCCAGCCTGGGTGACAGAGCGAGACTCCGTCTCAAAAAAAAAAAGAAAGAGGATGAGGATGTGATCTGGGAGGAGTCAGTGGATGAGGTCAGAACCCCAATTCTTTTTTGGTTGCCCCCTCCATCTCCATCAGTCCCTACAAAGCCCCCATAGTAATAATATGCTGAGCAGAAAAATAGTAAGTGAAAACACCACAGGAAATGGAAATTAAAACTCTCTTTAGGTCTAGTGCAGTGGCTCACGCCTGAATCCCAGCACTCTGGGAGGCCAAGGCTGACAGAACACCTGAGGTCAGGAGTTTGAGACCAGCCCTGCCAACACGGTGAAACCGTGTGCCTATCAAAAAAAAAAAATTAGCTGGGTGTGGTGGTAGGTGCCTAATCCCAACTACTCAGGAGGCTGAGGCAGGAGAATTGCTTGAACTCAGGAGGCGGAGGTTGCTGTAAGTGGAGATCACGCCACTGCACTCTAGCCTGGGTGATGGAGTGAGACCCTGCTTCAAAATAAAAGGAGAGGAGGGGAATCAAAACTCTCTTTAGTAAACTTTGCTCTGTTGGAAGACAGGTAGCATTTCAACTAAACAAAAGCAGGCTGCCTGCCTGCAGTGTGAGGGATGCTTGGGTTCAAAGCTCAGCTCTGCCACTCGCTGACTGTGTGACCCTGTGACTTGCAGAAACTTCGTCCATAGACCCCTGTAACATGAGGCTGAGGACTGTCTCCACCTAAGATGGTTGTGTGAAGATTCAAGAAATGAATAACTGCTGTAAACCAACAATCACAGCAGCAATGTATTCAGTGCTTATGGGTGATGACAGCACATGCAGAGTGAATGGCAGCAACATTATAAAGGAGGGAGGGAGGCACTGCGCATACTCAGTGAAGCCCTAGAGTGTTACTTGAAAGTGGACTCAGGGCTTGGTGCAGTGGCTCACGCCTGTAATCCCAGCACTTTGGGAGGCCGAGGCAGGAGGATCACTTGATGTCAGCAGTTCAAGACCAGCCTGGCCAACAGGGTGAAACCCCGTCTCTACTAAAAATACAAAAATTAGCCGGGCCTGGTGGCGAGCACCTGTAATCCCACTACACAGGAGGCTGAGGTGGGAGGATCACTTGAACCCCGGAGGCGGAAGTCTCAGTGAGCTAAGATTGTGCCACTGCACTCCAGCCTGGGCAACAGAGTGAGACTCCATCTCGAAAGAAAGAAAAAGGGAGGGAAACGGAGGGGAGGAGAGGGGAGGAGAGGAGGGGGCAAGAGAGGGAGAGAAAGGAAGAGAGAAAAGGGACTCAGATTACTTATAGATAGATAGTAAATATATATTGTAAAACCTCTAGGTCAACCACCAAAAAGTTGTTTAAAAGTATAATTGATATGTTAAGAAAGGAGAGAATATGGAATCACATAAAACTCTGAAAACAAGAGAAGGCAGAAAAAGAGAAGATTTTTTAAAAGTAAAAAAAAGGGCACTGAATGCAAAGCAGTTACAAATGTGGTAGGTATTAATCCAACTACATCAAAATCACTTTAAATGTGAATGGTCTAAAAACACCAATCAAAGACAGAGACCTCAGAATGGACTAGAAAGATCAAGACCCAACTATGTGTCGTCCACAAGAAACCCACTTTAAATACAAGCAGGAGTGCTAGCAGAGGTGAACGGCTGTGAAGCCAAACTGCCTAGGATTTATTAGGCCACTTCCTTAATTCTTTCCTTCCTTCCTCCCTTCCTCCCTTTCTTTTCTTGAGACAGCATCTTGCTTTGCCACCCAGGCTGGAGTGCAGCGGTGCAATCACAGCTCACTGCAGCCTTGACCTCCTGGGCTCAAGCAATCCCTCTGCCTCAGCCTCCTAAGTAGCTGAGACTACAGATGCACAGGTGCACGTCAGCATGCCTGGATAATTTCTTGATTTTTATTTATAGAGACAAGGTCTCACTCTGCTGCCCAGACTGGTCTCAAACTCCTGGACTCAAGTGATCCTCCCAGCTCAGTCTCCCAAAGTAATAGGATTACAGGCATGAAACACCACACCTGGCCATTTCTTTAATTTTAATATGCCTCAGTTTCCTTTGCTGTAAAATGGGAATAGTAGTTCTGATGAAAAAGAATGTAACTGATATGCTAAGAAAGAGGAGTAAATGAGCTAACTCATATAAAGTCATTTGTTTATTTATTTATTTATTTGAGAAGGAGTCTTGCTCTGTCGCCCAGGCTGAAGTTCAGTGGCACAATCTCAGCTCACTGCAACCTCTACCTCCTGGGTTCAAGAGATTCTCCTGCCTCAGCCTCACGAGTAGCTGGGATTATAGGCTCCCAGCACGATGTCCGGCTAATTTTTGTATTTTTAGTAGAGACAGGGTTTTCACCATGTTGGCAAGGCTGGTCTCTAACTCCTGACTTCAAGTATCTTCCCTCCTTGGCCTCCCAAAGTGCTGGGATTACAAGTGTGAGTCACTGAGCCTGGCCCCACATAAAGCATTTAGAATAGTGACTGGTACATAATAAGTGCTCTAAGAATATGCTGTTATTATTTATTATCCAAGTACAGCTTCAAAATAAATTGTCTAGACCTCACTTCTAATGAGACTTTTACTTCAAAGCTTCTCCTAAATAGAAATTTTAGAGCCACTAATTTTTCTTTTTTTGAGGCAGAGTCTCGCTCTGCTGCCCAGGCTGGAGTGCAGTGCCATGATCTCAGCTCACTGAAACCTCTGCCTCCTGGGTTTAAGGGATTCTCCTATTTCAGTCTCTCAAGTAGCTGGGACTACAGGTGCATGCCACCACATCCAGCTAATTTTTGTGTTTTTAGTAAAGACAGGGTTTTACCATATTGGTCAGTCTGGTCTCGAACTCCTGAACTCAGGTGATCTAGCCGCCTTGGTCTCCCAAAGTGCTGGTATTACAGGTGTGAGCCACCATGCTCGGCCTTTTGTATTTTAAGACCAGGATCAGCTACATAATTTTCAGGGCCCAGTGCAAAATTAAAACACAGAGCTTCTTGTTCAATATTATGGTACCCACCAAATAGAGTTTGAAGCCCTACTGAAGGTGGGCCTTGTGTGACTGTAGAGGTCAATTCTGAAGGTGGGTCCCTGTGTGACTGTATAGGTAGATTCTGAAGGTGGGTCCCCGTGTGACTGTGCAGGTGGATTCTGAAGGTGGGCCCCCGTGTGACCGTACGGGTTGATTCTGAAGGTGGGCCCCCGTGTGACCGTGCAGGTGGATTCTGAAGGTGGGCCCCCGTGTGACCGTACGGGTCGATTCTGAAGGTGGGCCCCCGTGTGACCGTACGGGTCGATTCTGAAGGTGGGTCCCCTGTAGAAGGTGGGCCCCCGTGTGACCGTACGGGTCGATTCTGAAGGTGGGCCCCCGTGTGACCGTACGGGTCGATTCTGAAGGTGGGCCCCCGTGTGACCGTACGGGTCGATTCTGAAGGTGGGCCCCCGTGTGACCGTGCAGGTGGATTCTGAAGGTGGGCCCCCGTGTGACCGTGCAGGTGGATTCTGAAGGTGGGCCCCCGTGTGACCGTGCAGGTGGATTCTGAAGGTGGGCCCCCGTGTGACCGTGCAGGTGGATTCTGAAGGTGGGCCCCCGTGTGACCGTGCAGGTGGATTCTGAAGGTGGGCCCCCGTGTGACCGTGCAGGTGGATTCTGAAGGTGGGCCCCCGTGTGACCGTGCAGGTGGATTCTGAAGGTGGGCCCATGTGTTACTGTACAGGTTGAATGTCCATGAAACCAGCCTCGAATAAGACCATGTATTAAGAGGGCAAAGTCAGAATCCAGGATGCCAACTACCCAATCTGTTCCACCCCATCAGAGTCAGAAGTGTCGTGACCTCCTGGCTGAGAATACATCTCAACTCTCTAACCCTAGGGAATTCCAACCCAGGGGCACATTTTGAAAAAAAAAAAAAGCTTCAGGAAATGTTCTGTAGAGCCCTGATACTGGCTGTCTTGTGAAATCCTGGGTCCAGGATTTCCAGGGAGCTGGGGGCTTCTTTCTGGGCCCCATGTGAGCTGGGGGCCAAGCCTGGAGAAAGCAAAGGCAGAGCTCAGACTGCTTCTGAGAACTGCGCTCAGGAGTGGGCTGAGAATTTCTGGTTTCCTGGGACGCCTGCTCCAGGGAGCCCGCAGTAGCAGGAGCGAGCCCTGGCCTGTCCAACACTCTCACCCACTCCCCCTGTACCCTCAAGTCACCCAGTTGGCCACGCTCTCCTGGGGGGGAGGGGGAGAGGTTGGCAGAGATTTCAGAGCCTTTTTTTAAATCTTTTGGGTGTTTTGTTTACCAGGCCTGGTAAAGTTCAGGGCTCTGGCTTACCCTGGTCTCTCCCTGTCCTGCCCCAAAGGTCACCACCCAGAGTCCCATCCTTTGTCCTTTGGGGCACTCTCAGAGCTGCCCCTCTGGGGAAGAGGAACTGATGGGCACAGGCCTGGTGTTAGCGGCAACCCCCGCCTGGGGTGCCCAGCTACAAAGGCTATTCCCAGAGAGTGTGGGCGGCAGACAAACAAGCGTTCAGTATCAGCACAGCCCACCCAGCTCTGAAATGCGTCCTTTCTGTCTTCCCGGGGGTGGGGTCTGACAGTAACCCCTGGGGGGCGGTGACAGCAAGGGCCACCAGCTCGCTAGCGCCCCCACCTCCCACTCCTCCGACTTTGCAGATCCAGCCCTCTCCTCCCATTAAGGGGCAGGGACTAGGCCTGCTCTGCAGGGTGTGGGCCAGTTGGTTTTTTGATCTCAGAGATACTGTCCATCCCAGCCTGGGCAGGGCACTGGGAAAGCCTCTGGCTCCTCCCACCCTCTTTTTCCATTTCCTGCCCCCTCTGGCGCCCTGCCAAGCTTGAAATCCTGAAATGCAGGCTGCAGCCTCTCGTGGGTGCCGGCCTGGCTGCAGAGTAGGAAGCCAAGAGGCAGGAGAGCTGGGGGAAACAGGCTGGCTCCCTCTGCTACTCCCGTCCCTCTTCCCTTCACCCCTACACTCTTGCAGCAGATGGAGGAGCCCCACTACCACACCTAGCCCCCAGAGCAGAACCCGAAATCAACACATACAGACAGAGAGGGGCTCTGATGCAGAGATTGGCAGGGAGAGGGGAGCTGTTTGAAATCCAGGACATACCATGGTGGAAGGAGATACTTCAGTTCCAAGTTTCACATTTGGAGGAACTGGAGAGGGAGGGAAAAGAGAGGAAAGCGGTGCATGGCAGGAACTTGAGAGGGAGCGAGGGAGCAGGTACAGCTACTAGACTGCAGGACCTGACAGGCAGAGCACTCAAAGCAGTGCCTAGCATTATCCAGATGCCCAAAAGGTACATCTTCATTGCTGTTGCTGTTACCCTGTCCTGTCTGGGTCTTCAGTTCCCCACAGGTGTAACGGATTCTCTGCCTCCACCCGACTTAGGTGAGAGATGCTCTCCCAGTGGGAGGTGAGTCCAGCTACATACATCAGGTACTTCTGTCTTCCTCTTAGGGCTCCTTATGCAGGCTGAGTCCTCTTCCCATACTCGCCTCTATCCCGGACCCCACTTGGGTTTTATTGACATCCTGTCCACTCTCTCTCAGCTCCGATTCCTGGCGCCCACATCATCTACCTTGGCATTCTTCTTGTGGGCCAGTCTTGTGTAGGCAGGGTAAGAAGTACAGTATGCTCGGAATTAAATCAGTTAGTTACTGTGACTCATTCATTCTATAGCCATGTATCCACTTAATAAATACGTTTTGAGCCGGATCCCATGCCAGACACTGTGCTGGAGGTGGGATTGCAATGATAAAGAAATGGCGGTGCCCACCTCCTGGCGCTCAGAATCTAGGGTAGGGGCATCCCTCTGCTGCCAGCCCATGGTGGTGATTCAATATCACCCAGCTCCCTCTCTAGGAGCTTCTGACTCTAGGGATAGGAAAGGATCAAGGAATCTGTATTTCTAAAACATAGTATTTCATATGACTCTATTTTCAAGGCAGTTTGGCAAACTGCATCCTAAGGAAAGGAAACCTACTGGACTGGGGGAAAAAAGAAGCCGAGAGGACCCATCAGTGAGATCTGGTAAGGCTTTCCTGGGAAACTGACTGACAGCTGTGACCTTAGCACAAAGCTGTGAACTGGGGGAAGGAAGGTGGGACAGGGACCAGTGTTCCGGGAGGAGGGAACAGCACATGTGAAGACCCTGGGGTGGGAAAGGGCAGCTCAGGAGTAAGGGGTAGCTGGAGAGGTGGGTGTGAGTTGAAGTTGGAGAGGGGGTATCCTAGGAGCCCTGGAGAGCCCTGGGAAGGCTTCGTGCAAGAGGCCTGCTCTGCTTGTTTTCAAAAGGTTTCTCATTCAGCAGATGCCTGTACTGAGCTGTACAGGCCCCGTGCCAGGTTCTGGCAGAATCAGGCTCCTCTCCCAATTCCCTCTTCCTGTCACGCCCTGGCTAGCCCGCTTCTTAGGGCCTTGGCAGAGGGAGAAGGGGGAGCCCAGGTGGCCTGGAGGCCTGGCCTCGGCTCCTCTCCCGGATTTGGCAGACAGAAAGCTGTAGAGTGGGTTTCGGCATCTCCCAGCGGTTGTGTCTGCCTCAGCATCCCCTCAGACCCAGTGGTGGGTGGGCACCCCCTAGGGAACCTATTGGCCCTCCAACCAAGAACATCCCCTTTGTTCTCCAGAAGGTGATATCAGGACTTCCCCCCAATCCCGACACATACTCCACCCACCCACTCCAGCCCAGAAGGGATCACCTGGAAAAAGATGGCCATGGGGTGTTCAGAGGAGCGGCCCCTCGGGCAGGGTCCTCATCCCTGTACCTGACTCAGCCCCGTTCTCCCACCACCACCTCATATGCTCCAAAGACTAGGGGAGCAAATGGGGAACAAGGGGGTCCCCAGCCGCTTCTCAGTCTCGCAGAGGCTGGCGGGTAGGAGGCAGTGGCAGTGGGGGGAGCAGGTGGGCAGTGCACACGGTGGGCTGGGCTGGGCTGGCACAGAGTTGGCTAGGTGCCTGAGGTCTGCACAGGGGTGTGGCAGCCCTGGTGCCTGCAAAGGGACCCAGCTGCAGTGGCTTCATTTGCATACAACAGTGAGGGGTGGGGCCAGACCGCCTACAATTCTTGAATTGCCATCTCACCACCTCTGCAGCAGCCAGACTTTCCCCACCTTGCCTCGTTATCTCCTCTTTGATTAGAGTTAATGCTTGCTCCTAAACCAAATTCCTGGAATCCAGGGAAGATAGATGGGGATTGGGGACAGAATGAACTCCACCCTGCAAACTAATGATACTGCTTTTGGTTCCATTTCTCGAAAAAAATCAAGTCCACTGGGATTTCTGAGAAACCAGTGGGAAGGTGTGTAGGGAGAGGGTCAGATCCCAACAGCGTGTTCTGCATCCTTCCATTCCAAGGGTCATTTGCTGTCTTGGTCACCCTTCTGGGGTCCTCAAACTCTCTTCTCCTCCTCTTATTCCAGGAGCAGCGGTGAGTGAGAAGCCCCCTTCACCCAGCATGCACCACTGTCTTGCTAAATCTGAGTGCAAGTCAGGGAGTCCTATGTGGACAAGGCCCCTGCAGGGTCTCCCACCTGCCAGGAAGCTCTCCGTGTTGAAGCAGGGTGTCACTAACAGCTTCTAGGCAAGCAGGACCCACTAGTGAGCGCCTGCTGTGTGCCAGTTTCTGTGGCCCGGACTTCATATACATTCACCCAAATAACCCTTGCTAAATAAGCTCTTATGAGTAGAGACTATTATCATTGTCCCCATTTTACAGATGAGAAAACCGAGGCTTGGAGTGTTTAAGTGAGTTGCAAAGGCACTCAGAGGGGGAGCCGAAGAACCCAGATTTAAATCCAGGCAGAGTGGCTTCAGACATCACACGGTGGGACAATCACTTGAAACCGGGAGGCAGAGGTTCACAGTGAGCTGAGATCGCACCAATGCACTCTAGCCTGGGCAACAGAGTGAGACTCCATCTCAAAAGAAAAAAAAATATATCAAGGTGAAATTAGTTTAACATAAAATGAACTATTTTAAAGTGTCCAGGGATATTCACAGTGAAGTCACAATGTTGTACAACCATCAGCTCTATCTATTTTCACGCGAACCGGAGATCATGTGCCCTTGGGCAGTTGCTCCCCTCTCCCTTCCCCCAGACCATTAAGAGTGAAGTGAGGCCAGGCACCATGGTTCACATTGGCAATCCCAGCACTTTGGGAGGCTGAGGCAGGAGGATCACTTGAGGCCAGGAATTAGAGACCAGCTTAGGCAACAGAATGAGACCCTGTCTCTACAAGAAATAAACAAAATGCGCTGGATATGGTGACGCATGCCTGTGGCCCTGTAATCCCAGCTACTCTGGAGGCTGAGAGCAGAGAATTGCTTGAGTCCAGGAGTTGGAGGCTGCAGTGAGCCATGATCACACCACTCACTGCACTCTAGCTTGGGTGACAGAGTGAAACCCTGTCTCAAAAATAAAAAAGAAAAAAAAAGAGGTAAGAGAAAAAACTTTAAGTGACCCAAAGTGAAGACTCCTTGGATTTGGCACTCCTGGTGTCCTCCCTCATCTGCCTTTCGGTTCATGGATAAGGACAGCCCCTTACCTGCTCTCAGCTCCTAGATAAGAGCAGCCCCTTATCGGGAGAGGGGGCCCACACCCCTGGTGAAGGCGGCTCTCTCTCCCTCACAACCTCAGCTGATTGGTCTCCCTTATCCTCTGAGACTACCAACAGCCCAGGGCCGCCAGGAGCCGTGGACGCTCCCTCCCAGGACACACACACACACTGCCAGGTGCTGACCTACGAGGTGTGTGGCCTGAGCCAGCAGGCCCTTGGATATCCCTGACTCAGGCTGTCCAGGGCTCTGTGGCCCATGGGTGCCCACACTCATGCCTGCCCCCAGAGGAGCGCCAGGAATCCCAAGCAGCCCTGCTGGGTGGAGGGAGGGAGGGAGGGGCCAGCTGTCTTGGGGACACAGAGAATTCCACCCAGTAGCACGTCAGGGGTTACATGGGATGGGAGAAGGTGTGGCAAGAGGCTTAAAGCCCAGCTCCCAGTGCCATATGGAGACCAAGAATGTTCTGCATGTGGAATAAGACTCCATATGGCCCCTTAGGAATTTTAATTGTGTGCTTTGAACCTGCCTCCCATTGCTGCTCCTTCCCCCACCTCCCACCCTGGGAGCAGGGACTCTTGTCTAGAGTGCCTTGGGAATCACAGGAGTGAACAGCCAGGACTTTGTGTGACAGTGACGCACTGACATTTCTGGACAAGGCAAAAAAATGCAGCCGCCTCCCTCCCAGCAGGCAATGCCTTGTCACCGACACTGGCTGGGAATAGAGTAGGGGCAGAGTCGCCAGTGGGTGGCCACCTGGGTGGTGGGTGTGTAAATGCTGAAGACCAGAGCCCACCCATCCTAGCTGTGTATCTGTGGGCAAAAGACCTAGACTCTCTGTGCCTCAGTTTCCTTATCTGTAAAGTGGGTGTGAGCATGAGGATTATCTGAGATGGAGTACTTGGCAACTTCCAAGCATTCAAGCTGTTAGCTCCAGTTGTTTTCTGATTTTTTTTTTTTTTTTTAACAGACAGGGTCTTGCTCAGTCACCCAGGCTGGAGTGCAGTGGCACCATCATAGCTCATTGCAGCCTCAAACTCCTGAACCCAAGTGATTTTCCTGCCTCAGCCTCCCAAGTAACTGGGACCACAGGTGCATAGCACTGTGCCCAGCTAATTTGTTTTTTGTAGAGATGGGGTCTTGCTATGTTGCTCAGGCTGATCTCAAAGTCCTGGCCTCAAGCAATCCTTCCATCTTGGCCTCCAATTGTTATTATTACTCTCTCCTCCAGAAAATGGAGAAATGTTTGATCAGATCAGCCCCTCTGAGGACAAGCCTGTGGGGTCCTCTGCTCCTTTAGATGCCCCTATGGGGCTGGTCTTTGCCTGACCCTTTTTGGACTGTGGGTCCACCCTAAACAATAGCTTTTTATTGGGGAAGCTGTGGTCAGTAGTATTTCAGACTCTGGATTCTCATAACTGGACTTAAATCCTGCCTCAGTCATTTATTATTTAAAAATCCTCACTTAGGAGGACCATTACACAGATAAGGAGACTGTGTGACTATGGATAAATTTCTTAACCTCTCTGTGCCTTAATTTCCATTTCCATGATCCAGGGCTGAGTGATGATTAAAATGAGATGGTACTTTTTAAATTGCCTGACACAGAGCAAATCCTCAATAAATATGAGCTGTTATTCTTCAAATATTACTGAATACCTCTTAGATATGGAAATCTTAGTCCTCACAATCACCCATGAATGGAGGAAATGAATGTTGGCCCCCTTTGATAGGGAAACTGAGGTTCGGTGACTCAGTGACTTTCCCAGGGTAACACGGCTAATGGGGAGTGGAACCAAATTAGACCCAGTGTGAAAATTCTGCTCATGCCAGGATCAATGGCTAGCACCGGACATCCCAATTCCTTGGGAAGCTGAAGAGGGAGGATCGTTTGAGGCCAGGAGTTCAAGACTAGCCTAGGCAACATGGCAAAACCCTGTGGAAGAAGGGAAGGAGGGAGGGAGGGAGGGAGGGAAGGAGGAAGAGAGGGAGAGAGGGAGGGAGGGAGAGAGGGAAAGAGGGAGGGAGGGAGGGGCTCTTGACCATGGTATCATCCCACCACCTTTTTTTTTTTTTCTTTTTTTGAGAAGGAGTTTCACTCTTGTTGCCCAGGCTGGAATGCAATGGTACGATCTCAGCTCATCACAACCTCTGCCTCCCAGGTTCAAGTGATTGTCCTACCTCAGCTTCCTAAGTAGCTGGGATTACAGGTATGCGCCATTATGCCCAGCTAGTTTTGTATTTTTAATAGAGACGGGGTTTCACCATGTTGGTCAGGCTGGTCTTGAACTCCCAACCTTAGGTGATCTGCCCATCTCAGCCTCCCAAAATGCTGGGACGACAGGCGTGAGCCACCGTGTCTGGCCCTACCGCCTCTTTTAAACAACGACAGAGGAGGAGGACCCCTTCTCCACATGAGATTAGGTGGCCTCCTTATATGTATTTTCAGGATTTGTCATAGAAAACCTGTAACTACAGGAGGCCAGTATCAATTCAATAATGTATTGGTTGAATCCAACAGCATCCACAAACATTTCAACAATAGCTTAAAAAGTGTTGGAGATCTATTACTTATTTTTTCTACCCGTGTTTTGGTGCTCACATGGACTCAAAGATCCTGTCCCAATAATGCTGAGCTTTTCCTAGACATCCTCATGTCAGGGGAACCATGATACATAGGCTCACTGAAGTGCAGGAACCTTCCAACTCAAGTGTCTGACTTCAAAGTTGATCTTTCCTGAGAGATCACTGATCCCCGTCTGCCTAAATGTAGCTGCATCTGGTGGTGTAGAGGCCCTGTGTCTCCTAGTAGCACCTGTAAGCACCTGGGGGTCACAGTCCAAGCTGACTCATCTTCATTCCCCACTCTACCTGCTGCCCAGGTGAGACATAGTAGGCGCTTATCTCGGATGGTAACAGAGGAGAAGGCAAGCAGTGGCCAAATTCGGGAAAAATGAGGAAGGTAGTATGCACACGACTTGCTGACGAATTAAATCTGGGGTGTGGGAGACAGAGAGGAATCAAGGATAGCTCCAAGCTTGGGGATCAGCTGGTGGTGCATTTACTTAGGGAGGAACAAGGGATGTCCTGGAGCTGGGCGGTTAAAGCTAGAATTGTCATCAGGAGCTGGGTTCAGGAGCCTGGATTTAGAAGCCAGAAATTTGGGAGTCAGTGGGGGATGAACGGGATTAAAAGGAGGGGAAAGTGCGGTGGCTCACACCTGTAATCCCAGCACTTTAGGAGGCCAAGGCAGGTGGATCACTTGAGGTCAGGAGTTTGAGACCAGCCTGGCCAACATGGTGAAACCCCGTCTCTCCTAAAAACACAAAAAATTAGCCTGGCGCGGTGGCGTATGCCTGTAGTTCCAGCTACTCAGGAGGCTGAGGCAAGAGAATCGATGAACCAGGGAGGCAGAGGTTGCAGCGAGCCGAGACTGTGCCACACACTCCAGCCTGGGAGACAAGAGCCAAATTCCATTTCAAAAAAGAAAAAAAAAGGAGGGGAAGGAGTGAGATCCCTTATGGAAGAGGTATATTAAGAAAGAGAGGCCGCCAGCACACTAAGCACTTTGGGAGACCAAGGTGGGAGGATTGCTTGAGCTCATGAGTTCAAGAGCAGCCTGGGCAACATGGCAAAACCCCACCTCTACCAAAAAAAAAAAAAAATTAGCTAGGAATGGTGGTGCATGTTTGTAGTCCCAGCTATTCAGGAGGCTGAGGCAGGAAGATCCTTGAGCCCAGGAGGTGGAGGTTGCAGTGAGTCAAGATCATGCCATTGTACTCCACCCTGGGTGACAGAGAGAAACTCCAACTCAAAAATTAACAATTCTATGGCATTTAGTGCATTCACAATGTTGCACACCCGCTTCTCTCTAGTTCCAAAACATTTCAATCACTCCAAAATAAAAACCCCGTACCCACTAAGCAGTCACTCCCATTGCCCTCTCCCAGCAACTGTATCTGCTCTTTCTACGGATTTGCCTATTCCGGGCATTTCATATAAACGGAATCATACTCTAGGTGGCATTTGTGTCTGGCCTTTTCCATTGAGCATCCTGTTTTCAAGGTATAGCCACGTTGTACTGTGATCAGTGCTTCATTCCACTTTACGGCTGAATCACACTCCATTAAAAGGATTCAGCACATTTTGTTTTCCTATTTATCCATGGATAGACATTTAGGTTGCTTCCACCTTTTGACTAATGTGACCAGTGCTGCTCTGAACATTCATGTACAAGTATTTGAGGATTGTTTTCACTTCTCTTGGGTAAACACCTAGGAGTGAAATTGCTGGGTCATAGAGTAATTTTATGCTTAACTACTTTTTGAGGCAATGTCACTTCCCCATAGAGCTTTCCCTCAATTCCTATTCCACCCACATAATGGATTTTTTTTTTGTTTTGTTTTTGAGACGGAGGGTTGCTCTGTTGCCGTCTGGAGTGCAGTGGCACAATCTCAGCTCACTGCAACCTCTGCCTCCTGGGTTCAAGTGATTCTCCTGCCTCAGCCTCCTGAGTAGCTAGAACTACAGGCACGCACCACCATGCCCAGTTAACTTTTGTATTTTTTTAGTAGAGACGGGGTTTCACTATGTTGGCCAGGCTGGTTTCAAACTCCAGACGTTGTGATCTGCCTTAGCCTCCCAAAGTTCTGGGATTATAGATGTGAGTCACCACGCTCAGTCCACAGAATGAATTTTGCCTCCTTTCTCTCCCATTGCAATTTTTTTACTTTCATAGGGAGTCTTCCTCTGTTATCTAGGCTGGCGTGCAGTGGAGCAATCTTGGCTCACTGCAGCCTCTGCCTCCCAGGTTCAAGTGATTCTCCCACCTCAGCCTCCCCAGAAGGTGGGACTACAGGTTTGCGCCAAGACACCGGGCAAATTTTTGTATTTTCAGTAGAGACATTGCTTCCCTACATTGGCCAGCGTGGTCTGGAACTACTGGCCTCAAGTGATCCAGCCACCTGGGCTCCCCAAAGTGCTGGGATTAGAGGCGTGAGCCGCCACACCTGGCCTCCCATAGCTATTTGTAGAACACTCCATCAGTGGATGTGATGGCTCACACCTGTAGTCCCAGCACTTTGGGAGGTTGACATGGGTGGATCACCTGAGGTCAGGAGTTCGAGACCAGCCTGGTCAACATGGTGAAACCCCATCTCTACTAAAAATACAAAAATTAGCCAGGTGTGGTGGTGGGCACCTGTACTCCCACTACTGGGGAGGCTGAGGCAGGGGAACCGCTTGAACGAGGGAGGCAGGGGTTGTAGTGAGCCGAGAGTGCCCCACTGCACTCAAACCTGTACAACACAGTGAGACTCGATCTCAAATAAATAAATAAATACACGCATATATACTTACATACATACAAACACTCCATCTACCAAGGCTAGGATTCAACCCCAGAGCTTCTGATTCTAAATCCTGGTTATTTTTGTTTTTGTTTTTCTCTGCCCCACACTGCTGACAATCCCCTGCACCTAGGACTACCCTCGTTCAATAGATGAGGACTGCAGGTTAGAAGCTTGTTCGAGGCCACACAGCTCCTAAGTGACAGAGCTGGGCTCTAGATTTTGAGCTGCCATGTCTAATCTTAAAACACCCTCATCTATGCTGTGCTCCTAAGATGACAAACAGGTAACAGAGAAAGAGAGAGGGAGAAAGAAAGAAAGAAATGCAGAGAACAAACAGATAAGAAAAAGAGAGAAAGCTGGCCCCTTCCAAACAAAATACTGTTTTATTTTGTTTCTCGGCCTTTTCCAATTTTATGCCAGCATGGAGTGAGGCACCAAGGGCCAGGGCGCTGCTCAGGTGTGGCCCACCAGGCGTGGGGTGCAGGGGAAAGTCTTACGCATGCCCATGCACTTCTCCTTGTCGATGCAGAGGGTGTTGGCCTTGATGGCAAGCTCGTGCTCCAGCCGGCACTTGGTCATCACCAGCATCTGCAGTGTGTCCTGTGTCTCCCGCAGCCGCAGCTTGAGGGTCTGCAGGGTATCGTCGATGGTGAACACCTCGTTCACCAGCCTGCGGTGAAGGCAGAGGAGAAGCTATGGTCATTCATTTATTTATTTTGTTTGTTTATTTATTTATTTTTGATACAGAGTCTAGCTCTGTTGCCAGGCTGGAGTACAGTGGTACGATCTAAGCTCACGGCAACCTCCATCTCCCAGGTTCACGATTCTCCTGCCTCAGCCTCCTGAGTAGCTGGGATTACAGGCACACACCACCACACCCAGCTAATTTTTGTATTTTTAGTAGAGATGGGATTTCACCATGTTGCCCAGGATGGTCTTCATCTCCTGACCTCGTGATCCGCCCACCTCGGCCTCCCAAAGTGCTAGGATTATAGGCATGAGCCACTGCGCCTGACCTTTTTTTTGTTTAAAAGTAATTTATTTGATTCTGATTATAAAATACAGGTGAGGAACAGGGGCAATGCCTGTAACCCCTCGGTTGTGCATCTTTCCAGTCTATGCTTCTATAAATACGCTGTGTACAATAGCAAGCTCATGCTGTCCCCAAGGGCTTGCACATTCTAACAGCTGCAGAGTATAGTATACGACCAGGTGGAAAGTTAAACAGACGCCCCACTCACAAGGAAGGGTCCCTCCAACTTCTCTTCCGGCTCCCTTTTGCTAATAGTAACTGGTTGCTCTTCCTATTGATCACAGATAAATTATATCTACACAATTCTCCGAGTGCTTTCAAGTAACCTCAGAAAGCAGTGACGAAGACCCTTTCCTTGCTCCCAGCTTCCTATGTCCCAGGCTGCCTGTGGCACCCCAACTGCTGCTGCCTGCGCCTGGGCCCCGCACATTCCAGGGCGATGATGGAGGAAGGGCAGGCCAGGCCAAGCATGAGGAATTAACAGTCTTTATTGGGCTCAGACCAGAAGTCCGTGGGTCTTGAGGACCTCTGTGTATTTGTCAGTTTTCTTCTCCACGTTCTTCTCGGCCTGTTTCCATAGCCCCACGAGCTGTTTTTGCTTCTGGTCGTGGATCTTGGCTTTCTCCTTCCTCTTCTCCTCCAGCATGGCTGTCACTGCCTGGTACTTCCGGCCAACCTCATGAGCCAGGCGTCCCAGAGAGGCCAACTTCCTTGTAGGTTTCAGTCGCACAACCGTGAGGGCAGTGGGAACCACCATCCGCTTTCTCTTGTCGTAAGGCGGTGGGATGCTGTCAAACACCCCGAGGCGGTCCAGGGCGGCCCGGCGTCGCTTGGTCTCGTGGGGCAGCAGGCCTTGCACCATCCGCCGAAAGATGCGGCTGGGGGCCCGCAAGTGATAGCGGCCTCAGGAAGGGTTGGTGTTCAACCGCTTGCAGAGGAAAGCCAGTACTTCAACTTGCTTTTATAGAAATTGCCAGAAATATTGATGCCCTCGCAGCGTATGACCACTGCCTTCCAGCCCAGGAGTACCTGCTTAGCCACGACGTCTACAGGCGGCCCAGGAGATGGCCGCGGCCATGGAGCACCAGGACCCGCACCTCTGTCATCTTCGGCAGTCACCTGGGAAAGCTGTTTATTATTTTTTGAGACAGAGTCTCGCTCTGTCACCCAGACTGGAGTGCAGTGGCATGATCTTGGCTCACTACAACCTCTGCCTCCCGGGTTCAAGCAATTCTGCCTCAGTCTCCTGAGTAGCTGGTATTACAGGCACACACCACAACGTCCAACTAATTTTTGTATTTTTTTTTTTTTAGTACAGGCAGGCTTTCGCCATATTGGCCAGGCTGGTCTTGAACTCCTGACCTCAAGTAATCCACCTGCCTTGGCCTCCCAAAGTGCTTGGATAATAAGCCTGAGTCACTGTGCCTGACCCGGCACAGGTTATTCAGCGGTTCAAGGTAGATGCACTCACTGTGTACCAGGAACTGTGCCTGGCACTGAGAGACAGCAGCAAGCAAGACAGGCAAGGCTTAGCCCTCCAGGAGAAGGTAGAGGCAGAACAGGTAGACAAGGAAATACATGAGACAGCTGTCAAGGATAATGCACACGAAGTAAGAAGTAAGACAGGATGATAAAACAGGACAGGAGACCAATCTCAAGATTCTTCTGTGAGTTCGACATAGACTTACTATCCAGTCCAGCAGTTCTGCTCCTGGGTGTATACCCAAAAGAATGAAAAACAGGTGTTCAAACCAAAATGTGTACATCAGTGTTCACAGCAGCCCTATTCACAATAGCCAAAAGGTGGCAGCAGCTCAAATGTCCATGGATGGATGAATGAGTGGATAACCACAATGTAATCAATCCACAAAATGGAATATTATTCAGCTATAATAAAAAAGAATGAAATACCAATACATGTGACAACGTGGATGAACCTCGAAAACCATTATGCGGGGCCGGGCATGGTGGCTCACGCCTGTAATCCTAGCACTTTGGGAGGCTGAGGCGGGTGGATCACGAGGTCAGGAGTTCAAGACCAGCCTGGCCAACATGGCGAAACCATGTCTCTACTAAAAATACAAAAATTAGCTGGGCATGGCAGCAGGTGCCTGTAGTGCTAGCTACTAGGGAGGTTAAGGCAGGACAAGCACTTGAACCCAGGATGGAGGTTGCAGTGAGCCAAGACTGTGCCATTGTGCTCCAGCCTGGGCAACAAGAGCAAAACTCCAACTCCAAAAATATATATATATATATAAAAAGAAATATCCAGAATAGGCAAAGTCATACAGACTGAAAGTTAACTGGTGACTTCCATGGGTCAGGGGTTGGAGAGAATGTAAATTGCTTAATGGATATGGGTTTCCTTTTGGGGTGATGAAAATGTCACAGTGAGGAAGGAGACCCTTAATCCTCTTAGGCTTCTAAGAGTCCTTCCCCCTAGACTTCTACAGTGCATTTCAATAGAAGTAAAGGCTGGCAGACCAGGGCGCCACCCTTAATCGCACTCCTGTAGATCACAGGCATGGTGTGTAGGAATCTTTCTGGAAGGCATTGTTTTTACTTAAACACTATCACACCCCTACCTAAGTCACATACCCCACACCTACTTCATGGATCAAGACCCTTTCACATGTAATTTCTGGAGTTGTAAGCCTTTAAAAGGGCAGGGATTTTCTTTGTTAGGGGAGCTCTGCTGTTAGGCAACTATGCCATGGTCGCTGTTCCTGGCCGAATAAATCACCCCTTCCTTCCCAGTTCAGTGTTTAAGAGGTTTGTTTTGCGGCCTTTCCTGCTACAATAGAACTAGAGAGTGGTGAGGGTTGCACAACAGCGTGAATGTCCTAATGTCACTGATGGTAAATTTTGTGTTACTCATACTTTATCACAATTTTTTTTTTAATAGACAGGATAACAGGGCCAGCCTTGTCTCTAGATAAGAGCCTCATTCAAGTCTCCCTTACTGTCCAGGGCACTATCCCCAGCTGCTGTGAGTCAGTTTTAGCTGCTAATGGCCCACAGATCGGCGCTTCTCCAGAGAATTATGTTGCTTAGCCAATCACAGCTACCTCACCTGGGAGGAAAGTCCCTGCCAGTGGCCACAGACAATGGCTGGCTGACTCAGGTACTAAGGGTCTCAGGTGCAGATATCTGCGTGATGCAATTCACGATCTGGAGCCCCTTGGAGAATCAGCTGGGGCTGGGCTGCCCCGTACTACTTCCCCACACCTCTCCTTCTGAGGCTTTGCTTTTCTAGAACTTTCTGATGAGAGGACTTTTTCCTTTTTTCTTTTTGAGACAGAGTCTCACTCTGTCTAGGCCAGAGTGCAGTGATGTAGTCATAGCTCACTGCAGCCTCAACTTCCTTGGCTCGAGCGTTCCTCCAGCCTCAGCCTCCCAAGTAGCTGGGACTAGAGGTGGGCAAAACTGCACTCGGCTAAGTTTATATTTTGTGTAGAGACGAGGTTTCACCATGTTTCCCAGGAGGCCTTGAACTCCTAGGTTCAAGCAATCTGCCTAAGCCAGCCTCACAAAATGCTGAGATTACATGCATGAGCCACTGCACCCGGCCGATTTTAATTTTTTTTTTTTAGACAAGGTCTCCCTCTGCAAAATTAAGGGGTTTGGGTTTGTTCTCAGAGCCATGGGAAGCCATGGGGTGAGGCAGCGGGTTTGAAACAAGAGAATGACATGCTGATTCAAGTTTCGGGATAACCTCTAGGCTGCTGTGTAAGATGAGATTGGACGGGGGCAAAAGTAGAGGCAGGAGAAAGGTTAGGAGGTTATTATGGTATCGCATAATAACCCAGGCTGGAGTGCAGTGGTGCCATCATAGCTTACTGCAACCTCAAACCTCTGGGTTCAAGAGATCCTCCTGTCTCAGCCTCCCACACAGCTGAGGCTACAGGCAAGCACCACTACACCTGGCTATTCAAAAACAAAATTTTATAGGGATAGCGTTTCTTCTTTTTTGCCTCCAGGTTGGTCTCAAACTCTTGGACTCGAGTGACCCTCCTCCCTCAGCCTCCCAGGCGAGGACTTGGAGCAAAGAAGAAAGATCAGACTGAGCAGGACATGCGAAGACCAAGAGAGAAAGTATGCTGCAGCAGTGCCATGGAGTAGAACTTTCTGTGAAGATGGAAATGGTCTATATCTGCACCATCCAATATGGTACCGACCAGCCCCATGAGGCTACTGAACACTTGAATGTGGCCAGGCAATTGAGAAGCTGAATTTTTAATTGTATTACTTTAAAATTTAAATTTTGGCTGGGCATGGTGACTCACACTTGTAATCCTAGCACTTTGGGAGGCTGAGGTGGGTAAATCACTTGAGGTCAGGGGTTTGAGACCAGCCTGGCCAACATGGCAAAATGCCATCTCTACTAAAAATGAAAAAAATTAGCCGGGTGTTGTGCACACCTGTAATCTCAGCTATTTAGGGGGCTGAGGCACAAGAATCACTTGAACCCATGAGGCAAAGGTTGCAGTGAGCCGAGATCATGCCTCTGCACTCTAGCCTGGGTGACGGAGCAAGACTGTCTCAAAACAAACAAATAAATAAATAAATCAGCCAGGAACAGTGGCTCATGCCATCTCTACCAAACAACAACAACAACAACAACAACAACAAAAATTAGCCAGAAGTGGTGGCAAGTGCCTGTAATTCCAGCTACTCAGAAGGCTGAGGCATGAAAATTGCCTGAACCTGGGAGGTAGAGGTTGCAGTGGGCCAAGATCGCACCACTGCACTCCAGCCTGGGCAATAGAGCAAAATTCAGTCTCAAAACAAAAACAAAACAAAACAAAAAAAAACAGAAAAGCATATGCAAAATTAAGGGGCTTGGGTTTGTTCTCAGAGCCATGGGAAGCAATGGGGTGAGGCAGCGGGTTTGAAACAAGAGAATGACATGCTGATTCAAGTTTCGGGATAACCTCTAGGCTGCTGTGTAAGATAAGATTGGACGGGGGCAAGAGTAGAGGCAGGAGAAAGGTTAGGAGGTTATTATGGTATCGCATGGAGCAGATTGGACGGTGTTCCCCAGGAAGGTATGTTCAGGTCCTAACCCCTGGTGCCTGTGATGCCGTTAGGAAGTAAGGTCTTTGCAGGTGTAATGAAGCTAAGGATCTTAAAATAAGCTCATCCTGGAGTTAGGGTGACGCCTAAATGCAACGAATGATCTCCTTAGAAGGAAAGGAGAGGGAGGTTTGAGACACGGAGACACGCAGGGGCGAAAGCCATGTTGATGAAGGCAGAGATGGGCGCGATGAGGCTACAAGCTGAGGGACACTGAGGACTGCTGACAGCCCCCGAGCTGGGAGAGGGACAGGGAACAGCCTCTCTCAGAGCCTCCAGGAACAGCAACCTTGATTTGTGACTTCTGGCCTCCAAAGCTGTGAGGGAATAAACTTGTGTTGTCTGTACCCACCCAGTTTAGAGTAATGTGTGATAGCAGCCGTGGGAAATGAAGGCAGCAGGTGGACTGTGACAGTGGCTGGGTTGTGGGACTGTGCTGCAGGTCCCACCTCTGGGGAGAACAGACAATGAAACTGCTCAGGACCGGAGAACATGAAGCTGGGTGAACTTCCCTATGGTAAGCCTGGGCTAGAGGGAAGCAAAGAGAAGTGACAGAAGCAGGCTGGAAACTTCTACCAGCACTGTCCAATAGAACTTTCTAGACCAAGGGAGATGTTCTGTGCTATGCTGTCTGATATGGTAGATCCCAACCACATGTGAATACTGAGCACTTGAAATGTGGTTAGTGTGAATAAGGAATTGTGTTTTTAACTGTATTTAATTTCAGTTAAAGTTCAATTTTTTTTTTTGGCAGGGTGTTGCTCTGTTGCCCAGGCTGGAGTACAGTGGCACAATTATAGCTCACTGCAGCCTCCAACTTCTATGCCTAAGCAATCCTCCTGCTTCAGCCTCCTGAGTAGCTTGGACTACAGACACATGCCACCATGCCTGGCCTATTTTTATATTTTTTGTAGAGATGGGGTCTTGCTATGTTGTCCAGGCTGGTCTCAAACTCCTGGCCTCATGCGATCCTCCATCTCAGCCTCCCAAAGTGCTGGGGTTACAGGCATGAACTGCCCCACCTAGCCTTTAAAATTCAACTTTAAATGGACTTTCTTTCTGGGGGATGGGTATGGATGGGACCCCAGTGATTGGAGTAGGTCAGAAGAAAAGAGACCACTTCTAGGAGGAAAAGGAAAAAGATGGCCCAAAGGCAGGAATGGAGGGGATGGAGGCAAGGACGATCATGCACAGATGGGACAATTTAGTCACTGGAGAAGAAAGACAGCCTGAGTCCTTTGATCTCAGTTCCCAAGACAGCCATGCACACAAACCAAAACACAACATGCACAGATGCAGACACACACACAGCCCAGCTCCTGAACCAAACATGCTCCGCCCCCTTGCCCTCTGTCCTCCTTAGTGGTATGACCGTCGAACAGAAAGGCAGAGAGCTTGCCCCAAAGCAGTAAGTCCTCCAGGACATCTGGCAACTCCCCCAGAAGCCCTGTTTTGTAGAAGTCCCCTGGGGGACTGGGCACAGTGGCTCATGCCTGTAATCCCAGCACTTTGGGAGGCTGAGGCAGGTTGATCACTTAAGGTCAGGAGTTGAAGACCAGTCTGGCCAACATAGTGAAACCCTGTCTCTACTAAAAAATACAAAAATTAGCCAGGCATGGTGGTGCTTGCCTGTAATCCCAGCTACCTGGGAGGCTGAGGCAGGAGAATTGCTTGAACCCAGGAGGCAGAGCTTACAGTGAGCCGAGATCACACCATTGCACTCCAGCCTAGGCAACAGAGCGAGACTCCATTTCAAAAAAAAAAGAAGTCCCATGGGGGAGGCAAAGGGATCACCCCAGGAGGTGCTGGGGCTCAGCCTGAGCATCTAAGAAGTAGGAGCAGGTGGAAGATAGATCAGCAGAGACCAGCCCCCACTCTCCTGCACCCAGGACCTAGACCCATTCAACCCACTTCCAGGGCCGAAGACCTTGCAAGCCAGCAGCAGGTCTGTTGGGTGTTGCTGTTGCCCAGGGTGGAGTGCAATGGTGCAGTCATAGCTCACTGCAGCCTCCAATTCCTGGGCTTCCACCTCCGCCTCCCACATAGCTGGGACTATAGGCACATGCCACCATGCCTGGCTAATTTTGTATTTTTTGTAGAGATGGGATCTTGCTATGTTGTCCAGGCTGGTCTCAAACTCCTGGCCTCGAGTGATTCTCCTGCCTTGTCCTCCCAAAGTGGTGGGAAACCCCAGGCCCTCAAGTTCAAAGCCTTGGATTACTTTGCCTGCCCCTCCACCCCCACTCCAACACATATCCTGCTTTTTCCATTTCCTAAATGGTTATCTAGGCAGTAACTGAGGCTGTGCAAAAATCATCACTTGGGAACCACCCAGCACTTTTTCTTGATTATCTGTCTCCCTCTCCTGACTCTTATCTCTTTTCTTGGCATCTCCCCACTTCTAGGAGTGAGGTCTCCACACCAGGATGGAGGGAGCAGCATCCATCACTACACCAAGACCCGCACTCCCCACCCAGTGAAGCCCTGGCTTTAGTGCTGTGTGACTGGGACAGCTTTTTCAACCTCTCTGGAACTCAATTTATCTTCCCATTTGACAAAAGTAGGAATAACTGACTCCCCAACTCCCCTAGGAGTAAGACTAAAGGGGATAGAACTCAAAATAAACTCAAGGGATTGCAGTTAGACATCAGGGTGAACTTCCCTTGCTATAAGCCAGTGCTGAAATAATATGCCCAAGGAAGCCTAAGGATGGTCCTTTCCATCTTCTTCTCTTGAGGGGTATCAACTCAGTGTCTTGTTGAAACACAAGTACTGCTATGAAACCCAGTGAGCACAGCCCTGGGCACAGTGAATGCAGAATAAGGTTTATGGAGTAAATGAGCTGCTGAAATGGGGCCAAACTCAGGCTCCTCCCACTCCACCAAAAGCCCTGTTAGTGCCCATGGGAGGAAGTTCCAAGGATGACCCTCAATGATCCCCACCTCTTAGTAGCATACCCTCGAGTGTGGGCTGGACCTAGTGATTTGCTTCTAAAGAAAAGTATGTAGAAAGAGTGATGGGCTGTCACTTCCACGGTTAGGTTACGAAAGACTGTGACATCCTTGCTGCCGGTACCATCACTGTCCTTCTGGCTTGTATGCTTTGTTGGAGCAAGCTGCCATGCTGGAGAGACCCACAGGGCAAGGAAGTGAGAGGCTGGCTGCCAGACAACAGCCCGCAAAGAACTGAGTTCTGCCAACAACCATGGGAGCGAGCTTGGATGTGGAACCTTCCCCAGTCTAGCCTTGTGATAAGACCACAGCTCCAGCCAACACCTTGACTGCAACCTGTGGATGACCCTGACACGTGGAACCTATCAAGGAACCTAGCCCAATTCCTAACCCACAGAAACTGAGGAAACACATGTGGTTCTTTTGAGTCACTACCTTTTGGGGTAATTTATTACACAGCAATAGACAACTAAGATAATGCCTCTAGCATGGGGGGAACAGAATGGCCAAGTGGTTTTCCCCAAGCCAGACAGGACATTTATGGGAAATAATCCTCATGTCTAATGACCTGTTCCCTCTTGGCCTGGCCATCATCCTATTACAATTCCCGCCCTTCTGCCCCCTACAAACCTCCTTCTTGGGCTGGCATGAGCTTTTCAACCCATTTCCTCTGAGAAAGCCCTGTCTATAGACCAGCCTTTTTAGCACAGGAAGATGGGTGGGATCCATTAGTGAGGAGCTCATGAGGCTCTTCCAGGGCTTCATGGTGAGAACTTTACAAAGACGGAGGTGGGAAATGAGTGAGGAATGAGCCACGTGCCTCTTTCATGGGAGCCTGGAGAGAGAAGGTGAAGCCACCGCCCAGGAGGCTACCATCTCCTTGGCTTTCAAGGGCAAACAGGAAGGTTTCTAGAGCACAACAGAGTAACAAAACCACCCCTCATTTAGGCAGTGAGAAGACCACAGTGCACAAGGTGGGGCTCCCAGTGAAGAGGAAGCCATGCCATGGTCCAGCCCGAGCTGCATCTCAGAACTCCACCCACACCCTGCACTCTGTTGAGTTGTGGCACTCGATGTCCTAATTGTCTGTGGGTCCCTTTATCAGACCCCGTGTGACTCAGAGCTCCAGAGCCCCTCTCCCCCTTCCTGGATTCCCAGGGGTTCTCCTACCTCCTCTGGTCTCCCTCACTTACTTGAACTGTGGGGTGTCCCTGCACAGCTCCACGTTGGGGCGCCGGGTCCGGCATTCCAGCCTCGTCTGGGCCACCTTCAGTGGGCCCTCCTTGGCCATGATGGACCTTTCCAGCAGCATGATGGTGTTCTCAGCCTGGAAGATCTCCTGCAGCGTCTGTGGGGAACACACAGGAGTCACCACCCACCAGGCCCTCCTGATCTCCTCTGGCTGGGGGCCTGGACGGGGCTCAAGTCAACTAGGTCAGCCTCCAGCCAGGCACTTAAGATAGCCCTTTCCCGGCCTTAAGCACTTGTGGGGCAGGGAGCTCACCCTTCCTAAGAAACCCTGAGAAGCTGCTTCAGGCACCACTAGTCACCAGGGCACTGTGGACGTGGAAGATGGGCCAGTACCATGGTTGTTTTTGTTCTGAATCCCCAAAAGCCATTAGAGTTGCCAGTGAGTATTCAGCAGGAAGAAAGCAAAGGAAGGGAGTGACGGAGAGGGAGACAGAGAAGGAGAGGGAGAGAAGGAGGAAGGCAGGCCTTTCAGATTAACAGAGACTGTTCACAACAGGAGCCAATCTTTAAGCCAGTTTCACTTCATTTGTATGTAAGAATATATATGTATGTATTCAAACAGATCCAGAGTTTACCTTCTTAGTAATTACCTTCTTGTTTTGTTTTGTTTTGTTTTTTGAGACGGAGTCTTGTTCTGTCGCCCAGGTGCCCAGGCTGGAGTGCAGTGGCACGATCTCGACTCACTGCAATCTCTGCCTCCCGGGTTCAAGTGGGATCTCCTGCCTCAGCCTCCCAAGTAGCTGGGACTGTGGGCATGTGCCACCACACCCAGCTAACTTTTTGTATTTTTAGTAGAGATGTGGTTTTACCATGTTAGCCAGGATGGTCTCTATCTCCTGACCTCGTGATCCACCCACCTCGGCTTCCCAAAGTGCTGGGATTACAGGCATGAACCACCATGCCTGGCCAGTAATTACCTTCTTAATTACTAAGAAGGTAAACTGTGGATCTGTATGTATTTTTCATTATTCTTAAGTACTTTGACATGAAGTCTTTCTCTGTCACCCAGGCTGGAGTGCAGTGGTGTGATCTTGGCTAACTGCAAACTCTGCCTCCTAGGTTCAAGCGATTCTCCTGCCTCAGCCTCCCAAGTAGTTGGAATTACAGGTACTTGGTACCTTGCCTGGCAGATTTTTGTATTTTTAGTAGAGATGGGGTTTCACCATGTTGGCCAGGCTGGTCTCAAACTCCTGACCTCAGGTGATCCACTTGCCTCAGCCTCCCAAAGTGCTGGAATTATAGGCGTGAGCCACTACACCCAGCCCATTTTTTTTAAAAAAACAAATCCAGAGTTTACCCTCTTAGTAACTAGATCGGTGAATAAAGAAGAAAGAAAGTGGTAGGGTGCAGTGGCTCATGCCAGTAATCCCAGCAACTCTGGGAGGCCGGGGCAGGCAGATCATGAGGTCAGGAGTTTGAGACCAGCCTGGCCAATATGATGAAACCCCATCTCTACTAATAATACAGAAATTAGCCGGGCATGGTGGTGCATGCCTGTAGTCCCAGCTACTCAGGAGATTGAGGCAGAAGCATCGCTTGACCACAGGAGGCAGAGATTGCAGTGAGCCAAGATCACGCCACTGCACTCCAGCCTGGGCAACAGAGCAAGACTCCTCAAAAAAAAAGGAGGGGCCGGGCACGGTGGCTCACACCTGTAATCTCAGCACTTTAGGAGGCCGAGGCGGGTGGATCACCTGAGGTCAGGAGTTCAAGACCAGACTGACCAACATGGAGAAACCCCGTCTCTAGTAAAAAATACAAAATTAGCTGGGCATGGTGGTGGATGCCTGTAATCCCAGCTACTCAGGAGGGTGAGACAGGGGAATCGCTTGAATCCAGGAAGCTGAGATCGTGCCACTGCACTCTAGCATGGGCAACAAGAGTGAAAGTCTGTCTCAAAAATAAAAAAAGAAGGAAGAAGGTAAGGAAAGAAGAATGGAAGTGTGGAAGGAAGAAAGGAGGGAGGGGAGGGAGAAAGAAAGGCAGGAAGGAAGACAAAACTTTTTATTGGTCAAAATATTTTTCTCAATATGATGTCACCACTGTACCCTATAATTTATGAAAGTGCAGATCTCAGGAAGCTCAGACCGGTCTTGAACTCCTAGGCTTGAGCAACTGTCACTCCTCGGCTTCCCAAACTGTTGGGATTATAGGTGTGACCCACAACACTTGGTGGGAGTGTTTTATATGATTCTCTCTACTTCTGTGTGTTTGAAACTTTCCACAACAAAAAATGAAAGGATGAGAGAACAAACAAAGAATGGGCTCAAAAGTCTACTCCATTACCAGAAGGAATCCAACCTTGCACCTGACCAACCACAAACACACCTGGAACTGAGACACTGGCACTAAATGATGTCACCTCACCGTGACTGAAATATCCACTCTGCACCCTGCTGTCACCCAGTGGCCCCGACCTGTGAGCACTTCTGCTGGTCATAGTGTCCCTCTCCTGTGACAAGGCCCTTTGAGGAGAAGCTGTCCTGACACCCCATCCCACACTTACAGGACGCTCCACCAGGAACATCTCTATGGAGTCACTGCTGGAGATGCACCTGCTCTTCTGTACAAGGGCATCTGCTTTGTGAGTGTGACTGCTACCTTGATATAAGACCATGGCGAGTCAACATCTTTGACCATTTCTACCCTGTTCATATAATGAACGAAGAGGATAATTCAAAGAAACAACCAGTGAAGCCCTACTTGGAAGGTACGTCATCCAAACCATGGAGGTCTAGGGAAACAGACAGACAGAAGACCATGATGTAAAACAACAAGCACTATCTGCAAGTGACATGGGTAATTAATCAAACATTTGTTCAATACTGTCTACCTTTTTCATTTTAGACTGGTGGTAAGTGACAATGACTTTCTACAGAACGGTCCCAAAGGCACTTTGAAATCATACTCAAGGTCGGGTGCACTTTGGGAGGCCAAGGTGGGAGAACTGCTTGAGCCCAGGAGTTTGAGACCAGCCTGGACAACATAGCAAGACCTTATCTCTACAAAAGCCTTTTAAAATTAGCCAGGCATGGTGGCACACGGCTGTAGTACCAGCTACTTGGGAGGCTGAGGCTGGAGGACTACTTGAGCCCAGGAGTTCAAGGTTGCTTTGAGTTATGATTGCACACTGCACTCCAGCCTGTGTGACAGAGCAAGACCCTATCTCCAAAATAAAAAAAAAAAACCCAAACAGTTGTACATTCCGATATATTCTCCATCAACACACCCACATACCAGAGGCAGATTGGGAACAACAGGAATGCTGAGTCAGAAAGTAGACCACCAAGGGCCAAATCTTGGTATCACCACTATACCTGTAAGACCTTGGGCATCCATGCCCTTAAGTGGAGGTGACAAAAGTGTCTTCCCAGAAAGCGTGTGACAAGAATAAAATAGAACACTGCACGTACAGCTTTCCAAGAGTCCCTGGCACATACTAAGTGCTCATCAGAGGTCAGCTGTTGCAATGATCACAATCTATTTTTCAAATATGAGACCTATACATTGAAATACCATTGGTTCCAAGAAGCCTCATCCCATCCTCCCAATGGAAATAAATCACATCTCTGGCATAAGCAAAGATGTGTGTCTCCACTAACACACCTCAGACAGACTGTTTCACAGCAGGGTAGGTTGGGCCTCCCAATCAGAGTGTGAGCCACTCCTGGAGAGGGTCCAGGCCCACCTGTCCCCTTCTGTGTCCCCTCTGCATCCTAGCACCTGCTCCCAGATCTGCACCTTGGGACTGGACCCTGGCACTGCCTCACAGCCTGATCTTCTGCCAGCCCACCCCTAAAGTTTATGCATGCTTCTTTCTTCTTCTTCTTCCTCCTTTTCCTTTTTTTCTCTTTTTCCTTTTTCTTTCTCCTCCTCCTTCCTTTTCCTTCCTTCCTTTCTTCTCCTTCCTGCCTGCCTGCCTCACTAGCTCCCTCCTCCCTTCTCCCCCGTTCCTCCCCGCTCCTCCCCCTTCTCCCTCCTCCTCCCCCTCCTCCCTCTTCCTCTCCCTCTTTCCCCTCCTTCTCCTTCTTCTTGGGACAGGGTCTCTGTTGCTCAGACTGAAGAACAGTGGCAGGATCATGGCTCACTGTAACCTCTGCCTCCCGGGCTCTAGTGATCCTCCCACCTCAGCCTCCTAAGTAGCTGGGACTACAGGTGCATGCTACCACACTCAACTAGCTTTCTTTGTATATTTTTAGAGAGGGGTCTTGCTCTGTTGCCCAGGCTAGTCTCAAACTCCTGATCTAAAGTGATCCTGCAGGCTTGACCTCTTGGAGCACTGAGAATACAGGCATGTGCACATGAGCCACCGTGACTAGCCTGTACATGACATTTTAAAGCTTTATAGCTTTATTTTTATTTTTTTTAGAGACAGGGTTTCACCATGTGGGTCAGGCTGGTCTCAAACTCCTGACCTCAGGTGATCCACCCATCTCGGCTTCCCAAAGTGCTGGGATTACAGGCGTGAGCCACCATGCCCAGCCTAAAGCTTTATAGCTTTCTTGAGGCACAGTTGATATATAATAAATTACCCATGTTAATGTTTACAATTAGCTGAGTTTTGACTTATGTATATACCCATGAAGCCACTGCCATAATAAGATATGAATGAATCCATCACTCCCAAAGGTTTCCATACACCTCTTTATAATCCCTCCCTCCTGCCTCTGCCTACCTTAGGGAACCCTCATCACAGATAAACACTTCTGTCACGATCCATTAGGCTGCCTTTCTACCATCATAATCTGACAGCATGTACTTTTTTTTGGAGAGGGGGTGGTTCTGGCTTCTTTTACTCAGCATAATTATTTTGAGAATTATTCATGTTGTTGTGTGTATCAGTAATTTGTTTCATTTCATTGCTCAATATCCCATTGTGTACCTACACCACAATTTTCATCTAGCCACCTGTTGATAGACATGTGGGTTGTTTCCACTTTGGGGCTATTACAAGTAAGAGCTGCTATGAGCATTTGTATTCGAGTCTTTGGGCAGGTGTATACTTTCATTTCTTTTGGGTAAATGCCTAAGAGTGGAATAGCTGGATCAAAGGATGGTTGATGTTTCACGTTTTAAGAAACCATCAAAGTTTTCCCCCTAGTTTCCAGTTTTCATTCCCACCAGCAGTGTTCAAGAGTGCCAGTTGCTCCACACCTTCATCAGCACTTAGTGTGGTCAGTCTTTTTCATTTCAACCATTCTGGTGGATACGTAGTGACATATTGTGGTTTTAATTTGCATTGTGCTTATCTCTTTGAAAAGTAGGTCTTCAGAGAAGCATGTGGATTAGCCCAGGTGGTACAGGTGGGCAGTGAGGGGGTGGGGGCTGAGGGGTGAGAATCACAGATGATATTAACCAGAAGAGGCTCCTATCCCCACACTCTTCTCCCATGGTCTGCAAGCACCAGCCACTGAGGTGTTACAGCCAAGAGGGGCCTGGTATTTCCAAGAGAAAGGAAAATATCACTTCTCATATCTCCCAATACATTTAGGTGATTATCAGCAGGCCCTAGAAACCCCCAAACTCCCCCAGACCCTACCATGTTTGGAGTTGGGCATTATTATAACATGGAGGCCTGGTGTGTAATTGCAGCACTTTGGGAGGCTGAGGTGGGAGGATCACTTGAGTCCAGGAGTTTGAGACCACGCTGGGCAAAAGAGTGAGACCCCAACTCTACAAAAAATAGACAAAATTAACCAGGCATGGTGATGCATGCTTGTAGTCCCAGCTACATGGGAGGCTGAGGCAGGGGGATCGCTTGAGCATGGGAGGTCGAAGCTGCAGGGAATCGAGATCACACCACTGCACCCCAGCCCAGGTGACACAGTGAGACACTGTCTCAAAAATAAATAAATAGGCTGGGTGGAGTGGCTCATGCCTGTAATCCCAGCACTTTGGGAGGCCAAGGCAGGCAGATCATGAGGTAATGAGTTCGAGATCGGCCGGGCCAATATGGTGAAACCCCATCTCTACTAAAATACAAAAATTAGCTAGCTGTGTGTGGTAGTGGGAGCCTGTAATCCCAGCTACTCAGGAGGCTGAGGCAGGAGGAGAATCGCTTGAACCTGGGAGGTGGAGGCTGCAGTGAGCTTGTATCTTGCCATTGCACTCCAGCCTGGGCGACAGAGTGAGACTCCATCTCAAACTAAATAAATAAATAAATAATCACATGAAAGGAGCAGAAAGGGATCGTGTCCGTTGAATGTCTCAACTGGAATTAGGCAAAGCCTTCACAACTTCTAGCACAAGACTAGCTCGAGAATAGTCGCAGAGTACAAAAATAAGCCAACATCAGGAAAGAAACCCAAAATAAAAACTGAGTTTAAAAACCACAGTAACAAGACTGTATACATGGTAGATTCTACTTTAAAAGACACAAACACACACATCGTATGCTCATAAAGTATTAGCAGACCTACTGTGTGTTAAAACGCACACTCTGAATGAAGAGACCCCCAAAACAGGCTTTGTGTGAGCAACACGGCTGTTTATTCACCTGGGTGCAGGCGAGCTAAGACTGAAAAGGGCGTCAGCAAGGGTGGTGGCATAGGAGTTGGTTTTATAGGTTGTGGGGGAGGCAGTGGAAAGTTACAAAAGTTACAGTTGGCAGGTTTTTTGCAAGCTAGGAGGGATCCTTGGTTTGCAAGCTGGAAGATGGTCGTAGGGTGTAGAGTCATGAGGTTGGCCAAGGTTGGTTACAAAGTCCAATGGCCTTGTCAATTGAGGTTGGAATAAGAAACGATAGAGAACCACCGGGCGCGGTGGCTCACGCCCGTAATCCCAGCACTTTGGGAGGCCGAGGCGGGTGGATCACAAGGTCAAGAGATCGAGACCATCCTGGTCAACAAGGTGAAACCCCGTCTCTACTAAAAATATAAAAAAAAAATTAGCTGGGCATGGTGGCACGTGCCTGTAATCCCAGCTACTCAGGAGGCTGAGGCAGGAGAATTGCCTGAACCCAGGAGACGGAGGTTGCGGTGAGCCGAGATCGTGTCATTGCACTCCAGCCTGGGTAACAAGAGCGAAACTCCGTCTCCAAAAAAAAGAAAAAAGAAACAATAGAGAACCTCTCAGAGTTAAGTAGGCAATGGCAGTGGTTGAAAATTTCTTCCTCTTTCCATGATCTTACAGCCATTTCAGGTTTTCTAATTCCGGAAGGCCCTCCCGAGGTGCTGGTCACAATGGGGTCGCCATGCCCTCCATGGTGCGGTCAGACCTTATACTATGTACTCAGAAAAGTTAAAAATAAAATTTGCAGTGATTTTAAAAAAAAAAAAGCTCTAGAAAAGCTCAGTTCAGGCCATTCCTTGAAGTCTCTCTTCCTAGAAAAAGCTAAGGGGCTGGCCACAGGCTGGCAGGGCCGAGAAATGACAGAGCTACTGATGTTCACCCAAACCAATCTGGATTGCCATACCCCCGGCCAAACCTCTAGCTGTAGGAGTGCATGACACTCGTCTTATCTTTGTGTTCCGGAGCTTTGATATCTGAGGCCTTGCTGACCGTAGAGGCACTGCCCCTCGCAGGGTTAGCCAGTTCCTAGAGGTAAGCAGACAACTAACCCTGGAGCACACTCTTCAAAAGCAAAGCAATCAACCCAGAGCTCACAGTCCAACCACCTCCTTTACTGTGTACTCCCTGTCCGCCAGGCCACAGTTCACCTGCTCTAATCACCCCAAGGCCAGGTACTATTCAACTAGGGACAGTCCCTATGCCCTGGAGCCCACTGAAAGGATCCTAATTAGCCATTCCTAAGCCTCTTACTCTGCCCCACCCAGCCCTTCCCACAGAAACCATAACAAAAGCTCCTGCTCACATTTCTCCCCCTCTCTCTTCTTCCTGAGCCACCCCAAAGCTCCCCATGTGGACCCCTGTGGTGTGGAATCCCTCCCACCACGGGAACTATCTTTTCCATGGTGATCATCTGCTGATCTGTTGCCCTTAGTCTGGCTTCTTTTACTTAGCCTATTGTAAGAAATCATTCATATTGTTGTGTCACTGGTCTGTTTCACTTTACTGTTCAATATTCCACTGTAGAAATAAACCAGGGACAGAAAGTTAAACACCACTTGCTCTAACGCATATGCAGAAGCTAAGGTGTTGATCACATAGAAGTAAACAGTAGAATAGAAGACACTAGAGGCTAGGAAGGGGAAGGGAAAGCGTGGTGGATAGAGAGCTATTAAAGATTACAAAATTGGCCAGGCACGGTGGCTCATGCTGTAATGCCAGCACTTCGGGAGGCTGAGGCAGGCAGATCACCTGAGGTCAGAGGTTTGAGACCAGCCTGGCCAACATGACAAAGCCCCGTCTCTACTAAAAATACAAAACTTAGCCACCTTTAATCTCAGCTACTCAGGAGTCTGAGGCAGGAGAATTGCTCGAACCCAGGAGGCGGAGGTTGCAGTGAGCCAAGATCATGCCACTGCACTCCAGCCTGGGCGATGGAGCAAGACTCTCTCAAAAAACTAAAAATAAAGAAAGATCACAAAATTCTAGTGTTTTATACCACTGTAGGATAACTAAAAATAAAAAAAGATCACAAAATTCCAGTGTTTTATACCACTGTAGGATAACTATAACGTAAGTTCCAAATAGCTATAAGTAAAGCAGGAAAGGTCTCAAAACAAACCTCTCAAACTGGGAACTGGGAAGGAAGTGGTGACTTATTTGGCTGGGAGCACAGATGCCTAACAGCTGAGCTCCCAACAAAGAAAATCCTTGCCCTTTTAAGAGCTTACAACTCCAGACAATACCTGTGAAAGGATCTTGATCCATGGAGTGGGCGTGGGGTACACGACTTAGGTGGGGGCTTGAAACAATGCCTTTCGGAGGAAAGATTCCTCCACACCATGCCTCCATCTACAGGAGTGTGATTAAGGGTGGTGCCCGGGTCTACCAGCCTTTACTTCTCCTATGAAATGCAATGTAGAAGTCTAGGGGGGAGGGCTCTTAGAAGCTTAAGAGGATTAAGGGTCTCCTTTCTCAGAAGGAAGATAGTGAATGTTCCCAACACAAGAAATGATATTTGAGATGAAAGAAATGCAAATTACCCTGATCACTATACATAGTATGTATTGAAACACATGCACAATTACTGTGGCAATTTAAAAAATGAAGGCTGGGCGTGGTGGGTCATGCCTGTAGTCCCAGCACTTTGGGATGCCAAGGCAGGAGACTCACTTGAGGCTAGGAGTTTGAGACCAGCCTGGGCAACATAGTGAGACCCCATCTCTACAAAAAAAAACTATCTGGGCCTGGTAGCTCATGTCTACAGTCCTAGCTACTCAGAAGGCTGAGGTGGAAAGATCGCTTGAGCCCATGAATTTGAGGCTCCAGGGAGCTGTGACTGCACCATTGTACCGCAGGCTAGGTGACAGAGCAAGACCCTATACCTAAAAATTTCCACTAACACACTGTATTTTAAAACAATGAGGCCAGCTCTTCACATAATATTAATGATATGGTCTGTGCTGTCCAATACGAGGCTGCGGGTGACACAGGGTTCTTAAGTATTTGAATGTGGCTAGTCCAAATTGAGATGAGCCGTAAGCACATGATAGCCAGATTTAGAAGACTTGACACAAGAATAATGTTATAAAATATCTCTGTAGCAGTTTTTATATTGAACACATCTAAAAATAATACCTTGGATATATTACATTACATAAAACACATTAAAATCAATTTCATGCCTGGCATGGTGGCTCACTCCTGTAATCCCAATACTTTGGGAGGCCGAGGCAGGTTGATCACCTGAGGTCAGGAGTCTGAGACCGGCCTGGCCTACATGGTGAAACCCCATCTCTATTAAAAATACAAAAAATTAGCTGGGCATAGTGGTGGGCGCCTGCAATCCCAGCTACTCAGGAGTCTGAGGCAGGAGGATCACTTGAACCTGGGAGGCAGAGGTTGTAGTGAGCTGAAATTGTACCATTGCACTCCAGACTGGGCAACAAGAGCAAAACTCTGTCTCAAAAAATAAAATCAATTTTGCCTTTTTTACTTTTCCAAGCAGCTACTAGACACTTTAAAATTACAAAAGGGGCAGCTGGGTGCACTGGCGCACACCTATAATCCCAGCACTTTGGGATGCCAAGGTGGGTGGATCATCTGACCTCGGGAGTTGGAGACCAGCCTGACCAACAAGGAGAAACCCCATGTCTACAAAATTAGAGATACAAAAAATACAAAATTACCCAGGCGTGGTGGCACATGTCTGTAATCCCAGCTATTTGGGATGCTGAGGCAGGATAACTGTTTGAACCTGGGAGGTGGACATTGCAGCGAGCCAAGATTGTACCATTGCACTCCAGACTGGGCAACAAGAGTGAAACTCTGTCTTGAAAAATAAATAAATAAATAAAATAAAATAACAATGCATTTCTGCTGGACGGCGCTCGTTGAGACCCTGCTGAGCACTTTACAGCTGATAAAGTCCCTTCCCATCTTTTACATCATTTGATACCCACAACAGCCCAGTGGGAAAGCGAGTCCATCACTACTATTCCCATTGCATGTATGAAGTCACCTGGGGCCCAGAGAGGCACTGTCAACAGCTAAGTGCATCCTCAGAGGTGAGGATTGAAACGTGAGGCTTGAAACCCTAAAGTCATTTTCTCAAAGTGGCATTCACAGACCCTCACATCTGATTGTTCCAGAAGGGCTTATTATCCATGCAGATCCTTGCGCCCTACACACTTACTGCATCCAAATCTCACCTCCCGAGGTCCTTGTTTAAATGTTACCTCCAAAGAAAGAGCCTCCCTGACTGCTCTGTTCAAAATGGACAGCCACCTCCATCATGCCACCCCTCAACTGGCTTCCCCCTTCCTTCCTGGATCTATTTGTCTGCATGGATTGATTTGTCTCCAGCCCTTATAGGCACCAGGAAATTGCTTCCTCCCTAGAACATAAGCTGTCAGAAATCAGGGGCTGTGTTTTGTTCATGCTGTTCTTCCATTGGCTACAGCAGTGTGTGGTACAGCATTATGGTTACCAGTGAAACTATAGGACTCCCAGTTACATTTGAATTTCATATAAAGAACAAAGCAGTTTCTCATGACGTTCTATAATGGACTGCCTAAATGTTTGTGTTCCCAAAATTCCTATGTTGAACGCTTAATCTGTCCTGGTGTGTTGGAGGTGGCGCCTTTGAGAGATGATTAGGTGATGAAGTGGAGCTCTCATGAAGGAGATTAGTACCTTTATAAGAAGGGGCCAGAGAGCTACTCTGCTCTCTTTCTGCCATGCAAAGAAAAAACAGGAAGTCGGCTGTCTACAATCCGGAAGAGGGCCCTCACCAGAACCCAATCATGCTGGCACCTTGACCTTGGACTTTTAGCCTCCAGAACTATGAGAAATAAATTTCATTGTTTACAAGCCACCTAGCCTAGGGTACTTGGTTATAGTAGCATGAATGCACAGAGGCAAACCCCAGTTATTGCATGAGACATACTAATGTTAAAACATGACTTGTAGGCCACGTGTAGTGGCTCACACCTATAATCCTAACACTTGGGGAGGCCAAGGTGGGAGCATTGCTTGAACCCAGGAGTTTGAGACCAGCCTGGGCAACATGGTGAAAACCCATCTCAACAAAAAATACAAAAATTAGTCAGGCGTGGTGATATGTACCTGTGGTCCTAGCTACTTAGGAGGCTGAGGTGGGAGGATTGCCTGAGCCCAGGAGGTCAAGGCTGCAGTGAACCATGATGCACCACCACACTACAGCCTGGGCAGCAGAGCAAGATCCTGTCTCAAAAATAATAATAATAATTTAGCCAGGCACAGTGGCTCATGCCTATAATCCCAGCACTTTGGGATGCCAAGGCAGATGTAGCATCTGAGGTCAGGAGCTCAAAACCAGCCTGGCCAACATGGTGAAACCCCATCTCTACTAAAAATACAAAAATTAGCCAGGCGTGGTGGCGGGTACCTGTAACTCCAGCTACTGGGAGGCTGAGACAGGAAAATCGCTTGAACCCAGGAGGTGGAGGTTGCAGGGAGCCAAGATCGCAGCACTGCACTCCAGACTGGGTGACAAGAGTGAAACTCTGTCTCAAAAAATAAATAAAATAAAATAAATAATAAAACAATTTGTTAGCCAGCCATGGTGCCTCAGTGCCTGTAATCCCAGCACTTTGGCAGACTGAGGTGGGGGGATCCCTTGAGCCCAGGAGTTTGAGACTAGCCTGGGAAACATAGCGAGACCTCCTCTCTACAAAAGAAATGAAAAACTGGCCAGGCATATAGTGCACATTGATAGTCCCAGCTACTTGAGAGGCTGAGGTAGGATTGCTTGAGCCAGGAGGTCGAGGTTGCACTGAGCTGTGATCACAACACTACACTACACTCCAGCCTGAGCAACAGAGTGAGACTCTGTTTAAAAAAAAAAAAAATTGTTGATCTGACATTCACGTTTAAATGGAAATCCCGTATTTGTCTTTGCTAAATCTGGAAACCCTTCTTATGGTAGTAGCTCAATAAACATCAATTGAATAAATGAATCACAAGGGGATCCGGAAGTCTAGATTTTTAACCGGCTTCCCCCCAGTGGCTCTTGTGCACACTCAAATTTGGGAACAATCGGCCCTAAAAATGATAGAGTCCCGCCCATCTCAGATTTTAAGATAGAGGAAAACTGATTACACAGTCAATTGCTCCTGAAGGAGGTGGGACTGCAAGTAAAACACCCAGTCCCTGCCTTCAAGGATTTTACAATCACTTTGTGTTTTTCGTTTCTCATAAGCTGTAAAACATTCACAAATCTTAACATACAAGGAATCACTATTTTAGTGAGGTTGGGTCTATACCCAATGGGCACCAAGAAAGTGCTTAAAACAAAATTTTTTCAAAGAATCAGGTCCTGACTTCTGCATTAGCTTAAGAAAAAAAACTAGGAAAGATAGACAGCAGTTTGCTCCTTTAAGAGGACAAAAGGATGCCGGTTTCCTACTGGTGGAGTCATGATGGGAAGCTGGGTTACGGGAGGGCAGGGAGGCCCAGCCTCCTCCAGAGCCCACCTAGGAGGGAAGCCAGCCCCCAGCCTGGTCCTCCGTGAGCCACAGTAACTCAGTCCACACGCTGGTTAAACATTATCCCATAAGAAGGTTCTGTGCCCAGCGTGTGAGTGGCATATAAACACTCAATGGGGGAACACCTCTTGGAAGCCCTGGGGATTTTCTTCAGAAACCTCCCCTTTGTGGGGGCAGTGGGTGGGATGAACAACTCTCAGAATGCACCCACTTCAGCCCAGCGCAGAAGAAAATAGAGCCTTATATAGATGAAAAATGCTTCTTGGTGCCACTCTGCCCAGTGTTTGTTCTGTCATGGAAAACAGCCCCGACCATCTAGGCATCCCTACTTGAAGAGCTATTGTTGGGGTGGATGAGGGGACATTATGAGGGTTCAGTGGGTGATAAGCTGCCAGTGGGCTGGGCGCGTGGCTCACACCTGTGGTCCCAGCACTTTAGGAGGCAGAGGCAGACAGATCGCTTGAGCCCAGGAGTTCAATCAGCCTGGGTAGCATGGTGAGACCCTGTTTCTGCAAAACTTAAAAAAAATAAGCTGGACATGGTAATACACACCTGTAGTCCTAGCTATTCAGGAGCTGAGGCAGGAGGATGGCTTAAACCTGGGATGTTGAGGTTGCAGTGAGCTGTGATCATGCCACCGCACCCCAGCCTGGGTGACAGAGTGGGACCCTGTCTCAAAAATAAGCCAACAAACAAAAAGGAGCATCTGCCTGTAGTACTCGCCAGCCATGCCCTACCCTGAGCCCATCCAGGGCAGCTCCCAGGATGCTCCTCTCTACCAATAGGGGTTGTTGCTAGGGAAATCTAAAGATGTCTCGGGCTAGTGACCTGAGCCGCCTTGTCTCTCTCTTTGTTCACTTTCTCTCCGCTCCCTGGTCACCATGCTCATGGCTCAGCCAGCCTGCAATGGGGACCTGAAACTTTATAGAAGGCCTGTCTCCTGGGTCTGGGGAAGGAAGGGTTAACACTCATTCATGTGCTCAATCATTTCTTCATTCATTCATTCATTGTCATTGATTCACGTGTCCACACAACAATCGCTCGTTGAGCACCTACGCAGTGCCAAGCACTGTTCCAGGCAGTGGAACCAGCTTAAGCAGAACAGCTGGAAAACCCTGTCATCGTGGAGTTGACATTCTGGTGGACCTTATACTCTGTTGTTTGCTTCTTTCTACAACAAACATTTGTTGAGCACATACAAGTGCTCACTACAAGTGAGACGAATGCTCACTTTAGGCATCAGAGGAACTCAAGTCCCTTCCACCTCCTGTTAAAAACATTTATTAGATGCCTTTGATATACAACATATGGGTGGGGGACAGGTCCATAAAACGGCACCATTTTAGGTCCCCTGGAATTCCTGTGTAAGCAGAGGAACGAGGGTAAAGCCACACATGACCCTTTACCAAGGCCGATTCCTGCACCAAGACACATTAATCATCTCATTATAGGATCAAACCTATCCTATGCAGAAGGTTCTAGCAACATTTCCTGGCTTTTATTTTTATTTATTATTTATTTTTTGAGACAGAGTCTCACTGTGTTGCCCAAGCTGGAATGCAGTGGCATGGTCTTGGCTCACTGCAACCTCTGCCTCCCGGGTTCAAGTGATTCTCCTGCCTCATCCTCCCAAGTAGCTGGAACACAGGCATGCACCACAAAATCTGGCTACCTTTTGTATTTTTTTCTTTTTTAAATGATGGGGTTTCACCATGTTGGCCAGGCTGGTCTTGAACTCCCAGCCTCAAGTAATCCACCCATCTTGGCCTCCCAAAGTACTGGGATTACAAGCATAAGCCACCGCACCCTGCCTGCATTCCCTGGTTTTTAGATGAGAGAAATGAGACAGTTACCTCCTTGTCAATTCTTTTTCAAACCTTGCTGGCCGTTTCCAGGCATGAGGCCACACATGGTGCCAGCCTGTCTTTGTCTCTCTAGCCCTTGGAGATCTTGTATGGTTCACAAAGAGCAGCTTCAGCATCGAGCAGTTTCTGCAGGCCACAGCCTCAGACAGCATTTGAACGGCTGGCTCTGCTTTCCTTGTATTTATTTTCTAGCCACCCTCTACTTACAGTAAGTGCCGATGATTTTCCATTTATTGAAGTGACCTGACGTTTCTCTTTCATTTTCATTTTTTATTTTTTAGAGACAGGGTCTCTCTCTGTTGCCCAGGCTGGAGTACAATGGTGTGATCATGGCTCACTGCAACCTTAAACTCTCAGGCTCAAGTGATTCTTCTGCCTCAGCCTCCTGAGTAGCTGGTACTACAGGTGCATGCTACCACACCTGGCCAATTTTTTATTTTTATTTTGTTTGTAGAAATTGGATCTTACTATGTCACTCAGGCTAGAGTGCGGTGGCACTGTCTTATCTCACTGCAGCCTAGAACTCCTGGACTCAAGTGATTTTCCCAACTCAGCTTCCTATGTGGCTGGCACTACAAGTGTGTGTCACCATGCCTGGCTAATTTTTTGTAGAGATGGGGTCTTGCTATATTGCCCAGGCTGGTCTTGAACTCCTAGCCTCAAGCTATCCTCTTGCCTCAGACTCCCAAAGTTCTGGGATTATAGGCATGAGCCACTGCACCTGGCTGTGTCTCTTTTAAATATATATATTTTTTGAGATGGAGTTTTGCTCTTGTTGCCCAGGCTGGAATGCGATGGTGTGATCTTGGCTCGCTGCAACCTCCGCCTCTCGGGTTCAAGTGATTCTTCTGCCACAGCCTCCCAAGTAGCTGGGATTACAGGCATGTGCCACCACGCCTGGCTAATTTTGTATTTTTAGTAGAGATGGGGTTTCGCCATGTTGGTCAGGCTGGTCTCAAACTCCCAACCTCAGTGCTCCGCCCACCTCAGTCTCACAAAGTGCTGGGATTAAAGGTGTGAGCCACTGTGTCCAGCAATAATTTTTTTTTTAATTTCCTTTTTCTTTTTAACACAGGGTCTCTCTCTGTCACCCAGGCTGGAGTGCAATGGTACAATTTCACTTCACTGCAGCCTCAACCTCCCAGGCCTCAAGTGATCCTCCCAACCTAGCCTCCTGAGTAGCTAGGACTACAGACATGCACCTCCATCCTCAGCTAGTTTTCTGTAGAGACCAGGTCTTGCCATGCTGCCCAGGCTGGTTTGAACTCTGGGGCTCAAGCAATCCTTCCACGCCGGCCTCCTAAAGTGCTGGGATTACAAGTATGAGCCACCACAGTTGGCCTATTTTTTGAAATTTTTAGGCAACTCAATTTAAATAGAAATACAAAGTCAGTAACAGTCTAGGTGGCCCATGAATATGGTAAAATTGGGAACATGGCATTCCTGCACTTGGTACACAGATAATGCAGGTGAGAGAGAACGGAAGCAGAGCTAGAAGGAGGACACCAAAGGGCAGGGACCGGGACCATTGTGGAGTCTGTTCCCTCCCCATACCCCTCCCAGGTTCAGACTAGAACTGACACCTGCCTGTTTCTCCACCACACCCCACCCTGCTCTACCTTTCTCCTCCCCCTGTTGTCTCTTCCCCACTCTGCTGCCATTTCTTTTTTATTTTTATATTTTTTTGAGATGAAGTCTCACTCTGTCACCCAAGCTGGAGTGCAGTGGTGCAATCTCGGCTCACCGCAACCTCTGTCTTCCGCGTTCAGGAGATTCTCCTGCCTCCAACTCCCAAGTAGCTGGGATAATAAGCATGTGCTACCAGACGCAGATAATTTTTGTGTTTTTAGTGGATTTCACCATGTTGGCCAAGCTGGTCTCAAACTCCTGACCTCAAGTGATCTGCCTGCCTTGACCTCCCAAAGTGCTGAGATTACAGGAATGAGCCATGGCGCCCAGTCCCCCCTCCCATTTCTTGACAGGGCTTGCCTGCAGGTTTTCTGAAGTTGGCTTCCCTAGAACCTATCGGTGACTCACACCCAAGGCAAATCTGCCCAGGTGTGTATGCACTCTGCCAAAAAACATGCCCCCTAATCTCTAGTCTAGCCCGTCACTCAAGGCCAGGGTCATCTTTATTAGAATGGAGGAAAAAAGCCCACCCCCAGCAAGTAGCTCATGCCTGTAATTCAGCACTTTGGGAGGCCAAGAGTGAATCACCTGAGGTCAGGAGTTCGAGACCAGCCTGGCCAACATGGTAACACCGTGTTTCCACTGAAAATACAAAAATTAGCCAGGCATGGTGGCACTTGCCTGTAATAGCTGGCACTTGCCAGCTACTTAGGAGGCTGAGGCACAAGAATCTCTTGGCCTTGGGAGGCGGAGGTTGCAGTGAGCTGAGATGGTGCCATTGCACTGCAGCCTGGGTGACAGAGTGAGGCTCCGTCTTAAAAAAAAAAAAAGCACTGGGGGTGATGGCTCACACCTGTAATCCCAGAACTCTGGGAGGCTGAGGCAGGCAGATCACAAGGTCAGGAGATTAAGAACATCTTGGCCAGTATGATGAAACCCTGTCTCTACTAAAAATCCAAAAATTAGCCAGGCGTGGTGGCACGTGCCTGTAATCCCAGTTACACAGGAAGCTGAGGCAGGAGAATTGCTTGAACCCAGGAGGCAGAGGTTACAGTGAGCAGAGATGGTGCTACTGCACTCCAGCCTGGGTGACAAGAGGGAGACTTCATCTCAAATAAATAATTAAATAAATAATTTTAAAAGCCACACCCACTCTGTCTGGGGGGCAGCCCCTGCTTGTGTACCTCCAGAAACCCTGGGACACCATGACAGCCTCCAGAAGTTGGAGGAATGGGATTCCCAATGCTCAAGAGGCAGATGGCTGTATGGGCTGGCCAGGGGCTGGGGCTGGAGGCAGAGCAGCCTGAATGTTCATGTCCAGGAGGAAGCCCACGGGACCTTCATCCTGAGCTGGAGGGACAGTTTAGTGACACGGTCTTTCTGCAGGACAATCCAACACAGCAAGATCAAACGGGGAGCTGCCCCTCCACCTGGGATGCACTTCCCCAGGTACCCAAGTGGCTCATTCTCTCACCTCCTTCAGTCTATAGCTAAAAAGCCAAGGCAGCCTTCCCTGACCACCCCAGTTTAAATTGCAGCCCTAAAGCAGCCATCACCCCCAATTGTCTGCTTCCCTGCTTCATTTTATCTCTAGCCCTTATCCCTGACATACTGTATGTTTTACTCATTAAATTGGTTGTTAATTCCCATAACCAGAAAGCAAGGTTTGCCTCTGGGGAGGGGTTGTGGTTTGCTTTGCTCACTTCTGAATTCCCAATGCCTACATGGGATCAGTGTCTGGAACACAGTAAATAGCAATGATGATGATAATATGCAACACTTAGCATACTGCTGTTGTGTGCCAGGCACTCTTCCAAGGGCTTTGCATATATTAATCAATTAGCAGATGCTCTGCGAACACTGGCTCCCTGGATGGATAAATATACACCGTGGGGTGTTTGATTAAGACATGAGTACTCGGCCAGGTGCGGTGGCTCACACCTGTAATTCCAGCACTTTGAGAGGCCAAGATGAGAGGATCATCTGAGGTGTGGTCAGGGGTTTGAGACCAGCCTGACAAACACGGCAAAACCCCCGTCTCTACTAAAAACACAAAAAACTTAGCCAGCTATGGTGGCAGGCACCTGTAATCCCAGCTACTCGGGAGGCTGAGGCAGGAGAATCACGTGAATCCGGGAAGCAAAAGTTGCAGTGACGCAAGATAGCACCACTGTACTCCATCCTGGGCAACAGAGCAAGACTCCACCTAAAAAAAAAAAAGACAACAGGACAGGCACTAGCACCAGACTGTCCAAATCCCAGCTCCAGCACAGCCAAGCTTGGTGGCCTTGGGCCAGTGTTCTACCCTCTCTGAGCTTTCCACTACAGCAGAGATCATAATCATTTCTAGATGCTGGGGCGGAGGTGAGGCTTAGTGAGACAATCCAGTAATGTGATCAGCACAGGGCCTAGGAGAAGGAGTTCTTGAAAACCCTAGCAAGTATGGAAACCCTTCACCACCCCGGCACACATTGCTGGCAGACACAGACACCTTTCTGGTCACAGAGCAAAGGTGGCATGCCCAGCTCTTCCCACAGTGCATGCTTTTCTCCCACACATTCTGAAAAATGCCAAAGGAAATTCCTGCTCTTCTCCCCACCTGCCATCCCACCCTCTCCAGGCCAGGTAGAACAATCTCTTATAGACAGAAGCAGAGACATACACACACGCACAGAGTTAGCATCTCTCTGCCCAGTCCCCAAGCTCTGAGGGGCTTCCCCAGAGTCCCCACTGCCGGCACCCTCCCCAGGGATGTTAACCTTCCTGTTCCCATGAAGCTGGAGAAATATGGGAAAAAGAGGCTTCTGGGGCACAGCCTGGTATATCCTAGTGGCTGGGTGAGGCTGCTAGGGATTGGCCCAGGGGGTCACTCCATGGGAGGAGTCCTGGCACCCAGCATCTGGCAGCCAGCCCTGCCTTCCCTGCCCAGCCCTGCCTGGGAACTGGATCTCTGGTGGGAAGAGGGTGGTGGAGTAGAAGGCTCACCTCACTCCCTTTCCCGCCCAAGCTCTGTGCTCTGTATACAGCAGGCTGCCTGCCAGTGGAGATGAGGTGAAGCTGGGGAGGAGGAGTCCTAAGCCTCCCACATGCTGTACACTTGGGGACAGGTTACTTCATCTCCCTGAGCCTCTCTACAGTTGCATAGATGTGGTTCAAATTCCACCTCCTGCTGTGTGACCTTGCATGAATCACAACCTCTCTGTGCCTCATGCTATTTGCACTCAACATCAATTGAACCCTTTCTAGCTGCCAGACACTGTGTAGAGCACTTGCTCTTTTGTCTGTAAAAACTGGCTTAATAACAATAACCTGCCCAGCCGGGCATGGTGGCTCACGCCTGTAATCCCAACACTTTGGGAGGCCAAGGAGAGCAGATCATCTGAGGTTAGGAGTTCGAGAACAGCCTGGCCAATGTGCTGAAACCTCATCTCTACTAAAAATACAAAAATTAGCCAGGCGTGGTGGTGGGCACCTGAGGCAGCAGAGTTGCTTGAACCCAGGAGGCAGAAGTTGCAGTAAGCCGAGACCGAGCCATTGCACTCCAGCCTGGGCAACGAGAGCAAAATTCCGTCTCAAAATAACAACAACAACAACAAACTTGCCCACAAGGTGATTGTGAGGACTAAATAAAATTGTGTGTGTGTGCACATGTGTGCGTGTGTGTGGTGGCGACTATTATTTTATTTTTTTGAGATAGGTTCTCAATCGTTGCCCACGCTGAAGTGCAGTGGCACCATTACGGCTAACTGCAGCCTCAATCTCCCAGGCTCAAGGGATCCTCACATTTCTTCAGCCTCCAGAGTTGCTGGAACTACAGGTACATGCTACCACATCCAGCTAATTTTTGTGTTTTCGTAGAGATGGGGTTTTGCTGTGTTGGCCAGGCTGGCCTCAAACTCCTGGGCTCAAGCAATCCACCCGCCTTGGCCTATCAAAGTGCTGGGATTACAGATGTGAACCATCGCACCCTAGTGGTTAATTTTATATGTCAATTTGACTGGCTTAACCGGGTTAATTATATATATGTATTTTTTTTTTTTTTTTTTGAGACAGAGTCTCACTGTGTTGCCCAGGCTGGAATGCAGTGGCACAATCTCGGCTCACTACAACCTCCCCTTCCTGAGTTCAAGTGATTCTCCTGCCTTAGCCTCCCAAGTAGCTGGGATTATAGGCACCTACCACCACGCCCAGCTAATCTTTTTATTTTTAGTAGAGATGGGGTTTCACCATCTTGGCCAGGCTGGTATCAAACTCCTGACCTCATAATCCACCCACCTCAGTCTTCCGAAGTGCTGGGATTACAGGGGTGAGCTACTGCATCTGGTCAAAAAAGAACTTCTAATACATACAACATGGATGAACCTTACAGATATTCTATTGAGTGGAAGCAACCAAACACAAGTAAAGAATATATTACATGATTCCATTAATATGAATTTCAATACCAGGCAAACCTAATGGATGGTGATAGAAGAAAGAATGATGGTTCCCTTTGGGGAGGGGTGTAGACTGGGAGGGAGCAAAAGAGGGGCTCCTGGAACTACAAATGCCCTAGGCTTTGATCTGCAACAGGGTTTTCTAACCTCATCACCTATTGACATTTAGGACCAGACTTTTTTTTTTTTTTTTTTTTTTTTTGAGACAGAGTCTCATTGTCACCCAGTCTAGAGTGCAGTATCACCACCTCAGCTCACTGTAACCTCTGCCTCCCGAGTTCGAGCAATTCTCATACCTCAGCCTTTTGAGTAGCTGGGATTATAGGAGCAGGCCACCACACCTAGAAAAAGTAAAAATTTTTCTACTTTTAGTAGAGATGGGGTTTCACCCTGTTGGTCAGCCTGGTCTCAAACTCCTGACCTCAAGTGATCCCCCCCATCTCGGTCTACCCAAGTGCCAGGATTACAGATGTGAGCCATTGAGCCTGGTCTGGGACCAGGTAATTCTGTGTGTGGCATCTGTCCTGTGCATTGAAGGATGTTTAGCAGCATCCCTGGCCTCTACCCACTTAACACCAGTAACATCCAGCTCCCAACTTACAACAACCACATTGCTAAATGTCCCCTGAGGGGCATAATCACCTCTGAGAGTCACTGAACTAGGTACTGGTTTCACATATGCGCACACATGTAAAAATCAAATTCAAGCTGTACACAGATTAATACAGTCAAATATCACATGTACCTGATAAATATGTACAACTATTATGTCTCCCTAATAACTAAACATTTTTAAAGATATGAAGATTCATGCAGTTGTGTTCTTTGCTGAGTTATACCTCACTTTGAAAAAAAAAGTTTGAGTAAGGCAACTGCAGAGAAAACAAATCAATGTATTTACATTCCAAAGAAGAAAACAATGAAAGGCCTGTATGCTTATTACCAGTTTTATGATAACATAAAGGTGAAAGGTAAATGGGTGAAGTTTGGGGAGAAAAGATTTAAATGGGTACAGGGTTTTCTTCTGGAGTGACGAAAATCGAACTGGGTAGAGGTGGTAGTTGCCTTTTATGAATACTAAAAGGCGGTGAATTTTTCACTTTAAAGTAATGTGAATTCTACCTTAATAAAGAAAAAAACTCACTGGGTGCAGTGGCGCACGCCTGTAATCCCAGCACTTTGGGAGGCTGAGGTGGGTGGACCATGAGGTCAGGAGTTCAATACCAGCCTGGCCAATATGGTAAAACCCAGTCTCTACTAAAAGTATAAAAATTAGCTGGGTGTGATAGCGCACCTGTAATCCCAGCTACTCAGGAGGCTGAGGTAGGAGAATCGCTTGAACCCAGGGGACAGCGGTTGCAGTGAGCCGAGATCGCACCACTGACTCCAGTCTGGGAGACAGAGCAAGACTCCATCTAATAAATAAATAAATAAATAAAATTAAGGAAAAATCTCATTTTTGTCTCCACCACCCCCAATACCTATTACTATTTTAATCTAAAAGGAATCCACCTTCAGAAGCATTTAATCCAATTCCCTGGATATTACAGGCAACACTCTGAGACATTAGGCAGTGTGAAGAGGTCACAGCTGCAGAGAGGCAGATCACCAGCCCTCCAGCATGGACTCCAACTTAATGCCCCCAATCCCAGCCCAGCCTCCATCAACACACTTATTCTAGTGTAAAGGGTCAAGATGGGGGTTGCCTGTGCGATGGAAAAGAGCTCTCCATCCTTTGAATGTGGCTCAGAAAGCAAGCCCGCCCAAGGCAGGTGGCAGGTGGCTCTTTGGGCAGACCAAAGGTTTTCATGTTAAGTAACTCCTCCCACCCCACCCCCACCTGATGAAAGAATTCTGTGCAAGTCATCCTGGAGGTAGAAACCCTAGGTAGGAAGTCAGGAGGCCTAGGTTCCCATCTCGGCCCTAACACAAACTAACTGTGGAGCCCAGACCCACACTCAGAACCTCTGACTGCTCTGAGCTTCTACCTCCTCATCCAGGAAATAAAGACTGGCCAGGTACTGTCCTCTATTAATTCCACCCTCAAACTCCCACACATGCCCAGAGCCACTTCCTTCAAAAGCCAGTCTGAGAATGTTACGAGCAGGAGTGCATGGCTGTGTCTGTGTTGTTTTTAATTTTTTTGAAGACAGAGTCTCATTCTGTTGCCCAGGCTGGAGTGCAGTGGCATGATCTTGGCTCACTATAACCTCCACCTCCTGGGTTCAAGAGATTCTTCTGCCTCAGCCTCCAGAGTAGCTGGAACTACAGGCCCATGTCACCACACCTGGCTAATTTTTGTATTTTTAGTAGAGATGGGGCTTCACCATGTTAGCCAGGCTGGTCTCGAACTCCCAACCTCAAGTGATCCACCCACCTTAGCCACCCAGAGTGCTGGGATTCCAGGTATGAGCCATCATGCCCAGCCATGTTTTGTTTTTAATTCTTCAACTCCATCCCCTTTAAATTGCTACAAGTCCCAATACACAGCCTTAGGATCTCTGTTAAAACTACTCAACTTGGCCACTGTAGCACAAAAGCAGCCACAGAAAAAGTGAATATGTATTAGGGAGGCTGTGCTCCAATAAAACTATTTACAAACAATAGGTTGGGGGGCCAGGACTTGGCCCCTGGGGCTTCGAGTTTGCAACCCTTGCTATAAGCCATCCCAGGGGAAATCATGGTCGCCAAAGCTGCCCATTTCATGGGTTTCTGTGCTCAGAGAACAATTTCTCCAGTGCCTAGGTACTCAAAATGTGGTCCATGGACCAGCATCTTTGGACTTGAAGAGCTTGTTGGAAACCCAGGCCCCACCCCAGATCTCAGAACACAATCTACATTTTTACAAACTCCCAAGCCATTTATATGCATATTAAAGTGAGAAAGGAGACCCTTAATCCTCTTAAGTTTGTAAGAGCCCTTCCCCCTAGACTTCTACAGTGCATTTCGATAGAAGCAAAGGCTGACAGACCAGGGCGGGAGCCATCCTTAATCGCAGGCATGGTGTGGAGGAATCTTTCTGGAAGGCACTGTGTTTGTTTAAACATGATCAAACCCCCACCTAAGTCACACCTACTTCATGGATCAAGACACTTTCACATGTAATTTCTAGAGTTGTCAGTCTTTAAAAAGGCAAGGATTTTCTTTGTCGGAGAGCTCAGGTCATGCCGCCGGCCGCAGCTCCCAGCCAAATAGATCACTTCCTTCCCAGTTTGGTGTTAGAGAGATTTGCTTGCAGCCTTTCCAGAGATAGGCAGATATGTCTGGCTGCCATTTGGAGGATGGACAGAGGGGCCAATCTGGACAAGAAGAGAGACAGGAGGACTCATACCCAGGCAGTGTCGACAACTGCAGAAGAAATGAGGTCACCAGAGAATCCAAAAGGTGAAGTGGGAAGGACTTCAGAACTCACAGAATGTGCAAAGTGAGGAGAGGCCAGGGGTATTCGGATTCTAGCGTGCCCACCACACTGCAATTCAGAGGGACCTTCTAGTAGAGAGGTTGCAGAACCACCAGCCACTGCCAAGCATATGGCTTTGGCAAATCACCAAACCTCTTTGAGCCTGTTTCCCCATGTGTATAAAGGAGATGATAATAGCACCTATCCTAGAAAGTGACTTCTAGGATGGATTTAGGTTACCAGTGTAATGTGTTCAGTACTGTGGCTAGCACAAAGCAAGCCCTCCAGAGCCCTGGGGCCCTCAGCCTCCACACTATCTATCCTACCATCTGCCTAGCCATCTACCTATCTGCTATCTTTTTCCTTTCTCTCTTTTTAAATTAAACCTTAATGCTAGTAGATAAGGGTTTCTTAGCTTCAGCACTATTGACATTTGAGGCTGGGCGATTCTCCATGGTGGGGGTGGGGACTGTCCTGTGCACTGTAGGATATTTTGCAGTATCCCTAGCCTCTGCTCACTGGATGCCAATCACCAGTAGCATGCACCCCCATTTGTGACAACTAAATGTCTCCACACATTGCCAAATGCCCCTGGGGGAAATGGGTGGCAGAATCACCTTGCCTGAGAACTACTGCTGTAGATACTGATTGTTATCAACATCAATTCTTGTTATCATTAGGCTGGGTGGGGGGAGAACTGTCCCTATTAACCTGAAGCCCAGAATCTAGAATAGGACTCGTGGAGTCCTAATAAGTTAGCAAGAAGGAGGAAGCCCCAGCGTGGGGAGAACAATTGTTCTAAGAGATGGTTAACACAAACAACTCACTTGCACAGCATTCTGTTCCCAAATACTTTGTTCTGCACATAGCCCCGGCAGCACGATCCTGTAAACTTCCTTCCAGCTCCTGCCTCTTTGCAGACAGCCCTTTCTGTGCTGTGCTGCCCATTGCTTTCTTGCAACGAATCCTTGTACTTTCTCCAATACATCTGCCTTTCTTTACCCATGACTGTCTTGGTAGATTATTTACCATCCACAACACTGGCCGCAGCCAATTATACCCATGACAAAACCACCTGGAGTCAAATCTCAGCTCTGCCATTTCCTAGTTGGAATGGTTAGTGATGGGGACTTTAGGCAAATCACTTTTTGTCACCAGTCCTCAGTTTCCTCATCTGTAAAACAGGTCTAATATTAACCCTTTCTTCATAAGCAGGAAAGATAAGCTCACCTAAGTAAAGCACTCAGTAAGGCTAATACGTCTTTTTTGTTATAGTAAGTTATTTTCTTCTTCCTCCTTCTGCCTGCAGCAGGATGGAAAACTCAATTATGATCACACACTCTCAACCCCTGTAGAGGAGAAGCTGGAAGCAAATCTCCACTCCACCCACCCACCCACCCACTCACCCTCAACCCTGCACCCAGGATGTGGAAAGGGTTGATGTCGGCACTGGGAATGGTCTCTGGCCATGCATGGAGTGTGAAAGGCAATTATCAGGTCTGCCTCAGATTAAAACCAACCTCGGCTCAGAAGAAGAGCATGCTGATATTCCTGGCTGGACTAGAAATCTACCCAACAGCTCTGAAAGCAGAGCTATGTTTGGCAGGGTTGTTTGCCATGTAAAACTATCTGCCTGTGTCTTGTGACAGTGGAGAAAGCCTCTAAGGCCAAGGAATTATTTTTGATGTGGAAGGAAAAAAATGGATTTAGCAGTTCCAGCCGGCTTTAGGATTCTGGATGTTTTGTGCAACCTTGCAAATTTATTGTTTTCCAAATTGCATGAAGCCAAGGAGTTTCCAAGGAGATGCTTGGCTCAGTGCAGATCCCCAGCTCAGGAAGCGGGAAGGCAGCTTGGAATTCTTTTTTTTAATTTTTTAAATTATTTTTATTTATTTTTTTATTTATTTTGGTGGAATCCTTTTCTGGTCAAATGGTGGAAGAATTTCAAGTTCAGCCAAATTCAGGAACAAGGAGAGAGAGAAGAGAGACGCACCTCGGAGGGACCCGGCCAGGGATTCAGAACATGAACCCCCCAGAGCTGGGACTCTCAACCATCAGCACTCCTGACATTTGGGCCCAGATATGTCTCTGTCCTGTGCATTGGGGCAGAGGTCTCCTGTGCACTTAGCACAGCATCTCTGGTTTCCGCTCACTAGATGTGAGTAGCATTCTCCGCCACCAACAGTTGCACTAACCAAAAATGCCTCCAGATATTGGCAAATGCCAGTGGGGTGCAAATTCACCCTGGTTGGGAACCACTGCTCTGGGAGATAAATGAGCAGGCCCTGCTCACAGCTGTTTTTGTCAAGTGGTGGCCCAGCTGCTTATGGAAAATGTCAGGCCAGCACATGCATCAGCTGTTGAGAGGCTGAGGTCAGGGGTCCTGAAAGTCCCGAATGGGGTTAGAAATGGGTAGAAGCTTCCTTGCCTAAAAGACCAATGTGCTCTTTAAAAAATTCATGGTAATTCACCATCTCAGGCCTTTGAGGGTCTCCTTCTTAACACTTACTACCGTTTTTAATTAATTGTGTCTTTGCTTTCTTTTTTTAACTCTATTTCTCCCTCTAGAAAATAAGCCCCCTGTGGGCAGGGATCTTGTCTGTTGTTCACTGTTGTATTCCCAATGCCTGAGTCTAGCACACAGGATGCGCTAAGTACGTATCTGCTGCAGGGAGACAAGGAAGAGGGAGGGAGGGAACAACTGCCATTTGTTGCAAGTCTACACCTGGAAGATACACTGTGGGAAGTAAAAAGCTTCCTTTTTAAAGTTTCCTTTCTTGTTAAAGAATAAGCGTGCTAATACCTTTGTTAAGCCCTATCCTATGTAGCTATTAGACGTGCTGTGCTTACAGGTACGTAGTACATTCTTTGTCCTTGTACTTTAACCAAGATATCTGTGCTGAATGTGCTCACAGCCGCGTCTCAGCTCTCCATTGCTTTTACCTGTTTTAAAAAGTTTTAACTTGTTAGCCAATCAGGTTTTAATTTAAACTGTAAAGTCTGGCTCCAGGCAACAAAGATCAAACACAGCAGTAAGAACAACCCCAAATGCACAAGAAATAAATTTGTGTGTTTTCCTTTGTTCATTGTACTCTCGTGGCACAATGGCTAGCAAAGATACCCTTCCTGCAGTCCAGAAAGTAAAAATTTCGTTGCTAAAAAATCATTTGTCTCAGTGCCAATTTTTCTTTGGAGCACCAAGCATCTATTTCAAACACATACCTAGAGGGCCTGTCAAAACTCAGATAGCTGAACCCCACTTGCAGACTTTCTGATTCAGTGGTTCCCGGACGGAGACTGAGAACATGCATTTCTAACAAATTCCCAGGTAACGCTGATGCTGATGGTCCAAGGACCACTGGTCTGAAGACCTAACTTTTGGTGCTCAGTCCTGGGCTATGCATTAGAGTCACCTGGGGAGCTTTAAAAAAGAGAGGCCACACCCTGGCCAATTAAATCATAATCCCTAAAGGTGAGACCCAGGCCTCTGAGAGATTCCAATGTGGCACTAAGGCTGATTGCTGCTCACCAGCACCTTCTCATTTGTTCCTCTCAGCTGGTAGGATTGTTCCTCTTTCTTTTTTTAAAAAACTTTTTTTTTTTCTAAAGACAAGGTTTCACCCTGTTGGCCAGGCTGGTCTTGAACTCCTGACCTCAGGTGATCCGCCTGCCTCAGCCTCCCGAAGTGCTGAGATTACAGGCATGAGCCACCACGCCCGTGGACTGTTCCTTTCTTATAGATTAAGAAACAGATTCAGAAGGTTTAGTTACTCCCCCAAGACCCCTTAGTCATAACAAAATTCAAACCAGGTGCTAGGTTCTTTTAATTACTTTGTCGTCCCTCCCACTTCAGCAGGTCAGAAAGCAGACCATAGCTTTGTACTGTTTTCACAGCTAATGCTCCTTGATCACTTACGTAGAAATTGCTTGTCAGCCATCACTGTCATTTGACAGAGGAAAAAAACTGAGGCACAGATAGGTAGGGTAACCTAACTTTGGTCACCCAGACAGGAAGGGCTCAGAATTCAGAATTGAGTCCTTCCTGTCTTCAGAAAAGAAGCCAGAATTGAGCCCAACCCTCTGCACTGCACTGTGGGGCTCACCTGTGGGGATGCAGAGGGTAGAGATGGCTGAACCGACGAGGAGGCCAGCAGATGTGAAAGCTGGGCACAAAGGTGAGGCTGGCCAGCAGTTCCATGCCAGCAAGCAGACGAGGACGCGAAGGTGGACGAGTCATGACTTGGAAAAAATTAGGGGACTGCTGCGGCATAACAGTACCTCGGAGATGCCGCTGCAACCCTCTGCCTTGACCAGGCTGCACCTTATATTCTTCTCGTCTCACCAGGAACCAATCCCAGTGATTGCCCTGCCCAGAGCTTCTAGGCAAAGCATATGATTGGCTGTCACCATTTGAAGCCAGCCATAGGAGGAAGTACTAGCGTCCCTGAGTACAGGTGGTGTTCACAAAATGAGCTCGAAACAGCCTCATTTGTCCTGCCCTCTCCTGTGCTCACTCTCCATCTTCTGTCTGGTCCCTCCAACTTCCTGCATCTGTCAGTTACCTCCCCGGCTCTGGACCTTGGCTCCATTTTCCCGATTCCAGAAGCTCCTTTCCCATTTGGCACAGTGTTTCCATGAACTGATAACCAGTGACGCAGTCCCCCCTTCTGGCACAGCTCTCAGAATTTCCCATTTGATGTACCCAAGTTTTACATTTCTCAATAAAGTAAAAAAAAAAACTCCATAAAAAAGGGTCCCAGGGATCCCTCATGGTGACTCTGTCCAGGCACACACCACCTACCTACCATGATGAGACCTGAGCCCACGTGACACTAGAAGAGCTTTTGATTCGCACTGGTGCTAAGGTGGACATCAGGTAGAGACCTAACTATGCATATGGCCCTGAACTTTTTCCCGAGAGCTACAGCCTGAGACAGCTAGAAACCCACAGATAGCATAGCCTCTCAAAGCCACATTCACAGATAGCCCAGGACCTACAGGAAAGTAATCTTAAACAGATCAGGAGGCTGGGCATGGTGGCTCAGGCCTGTAATCCCAGCACCTTGGAGAGGCCAAGGCTGGTGGACCTCGGAGTTCAAGACCAGCCTGGCCAACATGGTGAAACCTCGTCTCTACTAAAAATACAAAAATTAGCCAGACGTGGTGGTATGCACCTGTAATCCCAGCTACTCCAAGAGCCTGAGGCAGGAGAATCGCTTGAACCCTGGAGGCAGAGGTTGCAGTGAGCCAAGATTGTGCCACTGTATTCCGGCCTGTGCAACAGAGAGAGACTCTGTCTCAAAAACAAAAGAAAAACAGATCAGGGGATGGCATTTAGGGGTGTGGATACCCTGAAGAACCACCGTGTTCACCAAGCCACAGGGAGTAGGCACAGTCCAGTTTTTATACACCCAGATTCTTCCTCTCTTCTGGAATCTTGTAGTTTATAAAAGGGCAATCGGCCTCTTTAGGCAGCAGTCCATGAGTTCAGGACTCATGCCGATCTGAAGAATTCTGGAGGTCTTCTACCTCCTAAAACCTTCCCTCCTTGTCCTCAGTGGTACCTGGAATTTTTTTAAAACAAGATTTCTCAGCTTCAGCACTGCTGACATTTGGGGCCAATCGTTCTTTGCTGTGTGGAGCTGTCCTATGCTGTGTGGGATGTTCAGCAGTATCCCTGGCAGCCACCCAGGAGATGCCAGCAGCACCCCCTCACCCAGCTATAGCAACCAAAAATGCCTCTGAACATTTCAAATGTCCTCTAGGGGACACAACTGCCTTCAGCTGACAACATTGCATTGAAGAATTACTCTAAGAAAACGCAGACTGCAGAGAGAGGGGAACGCCTGCACAGGAATGAACAGCAGCTGTTGATTACTGAGTGTCTGCATGGGCGGGTCATCTTATGAAGCCAGGGATGAGGTGTTGTTCTGAAGTCAATACAAGGCATGAAAATTGTGTCTGGTCAAAAGCGTCCTTGAAATCTGGTCATCCTTGCATCAGGACACATGACTGTTTCCTTAGTTGAATACTCATGTGGGTAAGTTTTGTGAGCATGTTTTCCTAGAACATGGTAGTCACTTTCACATCACAGTTGCCCGTATGAACTGTCTACACTGAGGCAGGGGTAACTATTCTGCCAGGGATTCCAATGAAATGAACTAAACTTCATTCAGCTTAACGCCGCTTCCTTACTTTTTTATTTTTTTTTGAGACAGTCTCACTCTGTCGCACAGGGTGGAGTGCAGTGGCACAATCTCAGCTCACTGCAACCTCAGTCTCCTGGGCTCAAGCGATCCTCCCACCTCAGCATCCCAAGTAGCTGGGACTATAGGCACATGCCACCATGCCCAGCTAATTTTTTTTTTTTTTTAAAGATGGGGTTTCACCATGTTGGTCAGGCTGGTCTTGAACTCCCGACCTCAGGTGATCTGCCCACCTTGGCCTCCAAAGTGCTTGCATTACAAGTGTGAGCCACCATGCCCGGCTGAGCTAATTTTTATATTTTTTGTAGAGATGAGATCTCACTATGCTGCCCAGGCTGGTCTCAAACTCCTGGGCTCAAGTGATCCTCCTACCTCACCCTCCCAAAGTGCTGGGAATACAGGTGTGAGCCACAATGCCTGGCCTCCTTCCTTACATATCTTAAAGCTCTCTCCCATACCCAGAGAACTGTAACCTAACTGGATGTGTGAACAGCATGGAACCAACTCCTGTACAATCACAGAATGTCAGCCAATCGCAGGTGACCAACTGTTCAAATTATGTTCAAATAAGGCAAACAAACACTGAGCAGTAACCAGTCGGGCTCTTTCTGTACCAGACTTCCATCTTCTTCTGTGCATCAATTTCCTTTTTCTGTCTGTAAATATCATCTGACCACATGGCAGCCTCCGGGTTGTTCTGAACCTATTCTGGTTCACAGGGTTGCCCAATTCATGAATCATTCTTTGCTCAATTAAATTTTGTTAAATTTAATCTGCCTTAAGTTTTTCTTCTAACATTCTCAAATTTCATGTACTGGGCAGCATTATCATTTCCCAGCTCCACATACCATCTACATAATTAATATTTTTCTTCAAATCAGCCTGTTTCAGCCTTTAACATATGCATTTGAAATGAAATCTTTAAATTATATCCACAAGTGGAAAGCTAGTATCATTTTCCACTAACAGAGGGTACCATAACAATAAGGAAAATGGGAAAAATAAGTTAATAATTCTTTTTTTTTTTTTTGAGATGGAGACTTGCTCTGTCACCCAGGCTGGAGTGCAGTGGCACAATCTCTCTCACTTCAACCTCTGCCTCCCAGGTTCAAGTGATTCTCCTGCCTCAGTCTCCCAAGTAGCTGGAACTACAGGCATGTACCACCACACCCAGCTAATTTTTGTATTTTTAGTAGAGACGGGGTTTCACCATATTGGCCAGGCTGATCTCAAACTCCTGACCTCAGGTGATCTGCCTGCCTCAGTTTCCCAAAGTGCTGGGATTACAGGTGTGAGCCACCATGCCGGGCTGGAAAAAGAAGTTGATAATTCTATCTAGGTTCTATTGCTTTCCAAAGCTTCTAAGCCTGAGGCCTGATGCCTCTGTTAGAAAGGGAGATGGGCAAAGGGAGGAGAAGTGTTAAAGAGAGGTCAGCATCATGATAAGTCTTGCTCCGCGACACCACCAGAAAAGAGAGACATTCTCTCCAGGATGCAGTGATGTTTCATGAGGAGGGTAGCACAGGGCCAGGCTGCCGGCTCCACTTCCCCAGAGCTGCACTGGTTTTAGAAACCAGCCATCAGTAGCTTGGCTGCAGGCCCTGGAGCTGGAAGGAATGGGCTGCAAAGCACAAAAGCATTTCCCACTGCACAATGGGTTCCAGACCTCCTTGGACAAACAGAGGGGTTGGCAGTAGGCACGCAAGGCCTCAGATCACCAGCAGGGGCCCTCACCCCTCAGACGCCAGACCTTCCTGCCCAGGCCTTCCTGAGAAGCGGTGGTTTTGCCGATGCTAATCATGGCTGCTTGGGAGTCAAAATCCCAAAGAAACTTCAGAATGAAAGCAAAGCCCTTCATTAAAATTCATAGCCCTTCTCTATTCTGTTCAAGCTCTTCCTAAACCTGGATGTTTTGTTTATCTGCCTCTGAATTTCCTGTGATATATAAAGCAGAATGCACAAACACAGGCCTACAGGATCAAGTAAATAATACAAATGAGGGAACTGCTGTGATTGGGAGTGGTGGGGCCTGAGGCTAATCAGAGCACCTGACCCCAAAGAGAGGCAGCAGCCACTCAACCCTCACCCATTGTTCTCTGGTAGAAACATGGGCTCTGAATTGCTAGAGCTACCAATTTTTCAAGAGACACCGGAAATCTGAATTTTTTTTTTATGTGGAATCTCCATTTTTTTACCTAATATTTTTTTAACTCTATGAGAGTGCATACAAATACGTGTATGTGAATGTTCACAGCAGCTTTATTTGTAACAGTCCCAAACTGGAAACAACCCAAATGCTTAGCAACAGGTGAGGCCAGGTGCAGTGGCTCACGCCTGTAATCCCAGCACTTTGGGAGGCTGAGGCAGGTGAATCACCTGAGGTCTGGAGTTCAAGACCAGCCTGGCCAACATGGAGACACTCTGCCTCTAGTAAAAATACAAAGAAAATTTAGCTGGGCATGGTGGTGCATGCCTGTAATCCCAGCTACCTGGGAGGCTGAGGCAGGAGAATCATTTGAACCCGGGAGGCGGAGGTTGTAGTAAGCCAAGATCGTGCCATTGCACTCCAGCCTGGGCAATAAGAGTGAAACTCTGTCTCAAAAAAAACAAAAAACAAACAAACAAAAAAAACAGGTGAATAGATCAATAAATAGTGGTCTCTCCACACAGTGCATGCAGTGTGGTATACCCATCCAATACATACTCCTCAGCAATAAGAAGAAATCAACTATGTAACTCAAAATAATTACATGGAAGGGAAGAAGACAAAGTTTTAAAAAGAGTACCTGCAAGTATGTCTCCATTTATATACAATTCCAGAAAAATGCAAACCAATCTATGGTGACAAAAGACAGATAAGGGCTTACGTGGGAATTGGGAGGAGGAGCAGGAGACAGAGATGACACAGGGCCACAGGAACTCGTGGGGCAATACTTACGGTCACTGCCTTGATTGAAATGATGGCTTTGGCTGGGTATGGTGGCTCACGCCTATAATCCCAGAACTTTGAGAGGCCGAGGTGGGCGGATCACAAGTCAAGACATGGAGACCATACTGGCCAACATGGTGAAAACCCATCTCTACTAAAAATACAAAATTTAGCTGGGTGTGCCTGTAGTCCCAGCTACTGGGGAGGCTGAGGCAGGAGAATCGCTTGAACCTGGGAGGTGGAGGTTGCAGTGAGCCAAGACTGCAACACTGCACTCCAGCCTGGATGACAGAGCAAGACTCCGTGTCAAAAAAATAAATAAATAAATAAAAAGGAAAAAAAGAAATGATGGCTTTATGACTTACAGATGTCAAAACTTCTCAAACTGTACACTCAAACTATGTGCAACTATTTATGCATCAAATATAAATAAAACTGTTAAAAGAAAAATGTGAAGGCCAAACAACATGTGGGCCAAGTTCAACATCCTCTGATTCAAACCACTCAATCTATATTTACTCAGAAGTCACTGTGCACCAGGAATCATGTGAGGGGCTGCGGTTGCAGAAGGGAGGGGTACTGAGGAATTCTCATGAGACCAGCAGGGCACATCCAGCTTGGCCAAGGTGAGACAGTGACAGGCATTTCCCAAACAGAGTCTGTCACCTGCTTTCCATGGCTAACCTCTTAAGGTTTTCTAAAGAAGTTGAAGTGGCTGGGTGCGGTGGCTCACACCTGTAATCCCAGCACTTTGGGAGGCCAAGGCGGGCAGATCACCAGGTCGAGAGATCGAGACCAACCTGCTCAGCATGGTGAAATCTCGTCTCTACTAAAAATACAAAAATTGGCTGAGCGTGGTGGCGTGCACCTGTAGTCCCAGCTACTTGGGAGGCTGAGGCGGAAGAATCACTTGAACCTGGGAAGCAGAGGTTGCAGCGAGCCAAGATCGTGCCATTGCACTCCAGCCTGGCAACAGAGTGAGACTATGTCTCAAAAAAAAAAAAAAAAAAAAATCTAAAGCAACTGAACTTTTTCTCTCTGCAAATCTAGTTGGATTGAATGCCCACTGTACTAGTTGCCAGTTACCAGTTGACCCTAAAATTGGAAAATATCTGAGAAGGGGCCAGGCATGATGGCTCATGACCGTAATCCCAGCACTTTGGGAGTATGAGGCAGGTGAATTATTTGAGGCCAGGAGTTCAAGACTAGCCTGGCCAACATGGTGAAAACCCATCTCTACTAAAAGTAAAAAATTAGTTGGGTATAGTGGCACGTGCCTGTAGTCCCAGCTACTGGGGAGGCTGAGGCAGGAGAATCGCTTGAACCTGGGAGCAGAGGTTGCAGTGAGCCAAAATTGCCCCTCTGCACTACAGCCTAGGCAACAGAGAGAGACTCCATCTCAAAACAAAACAAAACCCCATAAAAACAAAATGCAGATCCCCAGACTCACTCGGACTTGCTCAATCAGCATCAGCTAAAATGCAAACTATTCAGATAGTTCAGGCTTGACCACACACACAGTAGTATTTGAAACACATGAGTCTTCACTGCCGTTTCACAAGCCTGACTTTCCCTTACCATCCTCACACCACTCATAACACGACTAGCTTAAGCTTTTCTTTAAATCAATTTATGTAAAAACAGCAACAATAACAAAAACAAAACAAAACAAAAAACTTTAATGCAGACATGTTTAAAACAAAACTCTTTATCACTACAAGTGGAAAATTAGCATTATTTGCCATAATGAAAAAAATAAAATAAAAATGCAGGAAACAAGATAACAGTAAAACCACATTATTTACAGCTCTGGCTGGATACTGTTGCCGCCCAAAGTTCTTAGCCTGAGGCAGGCTCCTTCTTGCTTAAAAGGGCAGGCCAGGCACAGTGGCTCACTTCTGTAATCCCCACACTTTGGGAGGCTGAAGTGGGAGGATCTTAAAACAGCTCACTGTTTTAAGAGCTCCAGAGACTGATTCATAGAGATTGATTCATTGATTTCTTGAACTCACTGGTCCAGAAGTCAAAGACCAGCCTGGGCAACATAGTGAGACCCCATCTCTACAAGTAATTAAAAAAAAAATTAGCCAGGCTTGGTGGTGAGCACCTGTGGTCCCCTCTACTCGGGAGGCGGAGATGGGAGGACTGCCTGAGCCTGAGAAGCTGAGGCTGCAGTGAGCCGTGATTATACCACTGCATTTCAACCTCGGCAACAAAGAGAGATCCTGTCTCCAAAAAAAAAAAAAAAAAATTTATAAAAGGGAGACCGGCAGGTGTTAAAAGAGGTAAGGAAGGCATTTTAGCACCCTTGAGATTATCAGAAGCAATGAAGAAGGAATAACCTTCTCATTGTATGTTTCAATGATATTAACACTACATCCAGGTAACACATCTAATATTTCACCTTCCAGGGTCAGCTTCCCACAACTTCAGAATAAGCATTTTCTCCACAGAAGAATCCCTGTCCCCACACATCCTGCCTCCAAAAGCCATATTTGGGCATCTTTTCCCCCACCCATTAAGAGATCCCCCACTCAAATGCACATTCATTTAGGTAATTGCATGTTAGTGAGGGGTTGTTTTTCTGGAAGTTCCCAGGATCTTTGGGTCTCAGAGGCATCAGCACTCAAAGACGGCAACCCACTCCGTGGCCACCAACTTCCAGAGAAGTCACCAGCTCCTCTGCTAGCAGTGGCCAGTATGAAACAGTGATTCCTGGAGCCTCAAAATGCAAGGACGAGGCCCCAGGGCAAATTACAAGGCTTGGGGTGTGGCCAAGGTGACAGAACTCTAGGATCTCAGTGAACAGAGGAGACTGGTCTGCACAGTCCCAGACCAGTCTGCATGAGGAGCTGTGTAGACCTGGCCTTACGATGTGCATTCCTATGACCACTTAGGAAATAACTGCCTTGCAGCACAGGTGAGGATAGGTACATGGAAGTTTCCAGAAATGCCTTTTGCCAAGGAGACTGAGGCTGAGCTCAACTAATAACAATTACATTTTAAAGAGAGCATTTTAGGCTGGGCACAGTGGCTCACACCTGTAATCCCAGCAGTTTGGGAGGCCAAGGCAGGTGGGTCACCTGAGGTCAGGAGTTCAAGACCAGCCTGGACAATATGGTTTCTACTAAAAATACAAAAATTAGTCAGGCATGGTGGCAGGCACCTGTAATCCCAGCTACTCAGGAAGCTGAGGCGGGAGAATCACTTGAACCTGGAAGGCAGAGGTTGCAGTGAGCCAAGATCTTGTCACTGCACTCCAGACTGAGCGACAGCGAGACTCTGTCTCAAAAAAAGAAGAGAGCATTTCAAATTTTCTAGCCAAAGTAAACTGTTGAAAGGTGAAATGGTTACTATATATACATCTTCATTACATCAACTTCTTTTATTATTTTAGAAAAACACCATGTGAAATTTACCAATCAGAAAACAAATCCTTGCTCAGGAAAATGTCAGTAGTGCAGGGTTGGAGTTTGGTGCATTTCAGATGGGAGCTAGTCTATTTGCAGAACAGCTGGTGATTAAATTATGACTATTAATAAAAATCCAGGAGGTTGCAAAAACCCTCTGGTCTGCAGTGATGAAGTTGTTATAATAATTCAAAACTTCCCTGGAGGAATTTTTATTTTTATTTATTTCAACTTATTTTAATTTTAATTTTTTAGAGACAAGGTCTTGCTCTGTCACCCAGGCTGGAGTGCAGTGCCGTGATCATAGCTCACTGCAGCATTGAACTCCTGGGCTCAAGAGATCCTCACTAGAGGAATTTTGAAAGAGAAAAGGTTTTGCTCTCCCCACCTCCACTCAAAAGATCCTTTCTTTCTCCATCAGTAATAATATTAATACTCACAGTTACCTTTTACTGAGTGTTTATCATCCGTCAAGCACTGTTTTAAGAACTCCAGAGATTAATTCATTAACACAGTAATGTTACCATGTAGAAATTCTTATCCCTGGCCGGGCGCGGTGGCTCAAGCCTGTAATCCCAGCACTTTGGGAGGCCGAGGCGGGTGGATCACGAGGTCAAGAGATCGAGACCATCCTGGTCAACATGGTGAAACCCTGTCTCTACTAATACAAAAAAAAAAAATTAGCTGGGCACGGTGGCGCGTGCCTGTAATCCCAGCTACTCAGGAGGCTGAGGCAGGAGAATTGCCTGAACCCAGGAGGCGGAGGTTGCGGTGAGCCGAGATCGCGCCATTGCACTCCAGCCTGGGTATCAAGAGCGAAACTCCGTCTCAAAAAAAAAAAAAAAAAAAAAAAAGAAATTCTTATCCCTGTTTCACAGATGGAAAACTAGGTACTAACAGCCAACTAAAGTAACCTTCTCAAGTCATCCCCAGACCACAAACTTCAGGCAATGAAACATGACAACGAACTACATTTGATCCACCATATGAGATACCTCATTAAAAGAAAATGCATAAGAACCAAAAGACGGAAGCCACCAAGTGTCCATAAATTGATGAAAGAATAAAGAAAATGTGGTATAGACAGACAATGGAATATTATTCTGCCTCAAAAAGGAAGAAAATTCTGACTCATGCTACAACATGGGTGAATCTCAAAGACATGATATCAAGTGAAATTAACCAGTCACAGAAGGACAACTACTGTATGATTCCGCTTATAGGAGGTCCATAGAGTGGTCAAATTCTCAGAGACAGAAAGTAAAATGGAGGTTACCTGTATTTGTCTGTGCTCACACTGCTAATAAGCAAATACCCAGGACTGGGAAATTTATAAAGAAAAAGAAATTCAAAGGACTCACAGTTCCACATGGCTAGGGAGGGCCTCACAATCATGGCGGAAGGTGGAGGAGGAGCAAAGGCAGGTCTAAATGGCAGCAGGTGAAAGAGCATGCGCAGGGGAACTCCCGTTTATAGAACCGTCAGGTCTCGTGAGACTTATTTACTATCACCGGAGCAGCTTGCAGAAAAACCTGCCTACCGGGTCCCTCCCACAACACATGGGAATTATGAGAGCTACAATTCAAGATGAGAGTTCGGTGGGGACACAGCCAAACCGTATCACCTATAAATGTAGGGGGAAATGGAAAAGGCAAGTGTTGAATGGGTGCAGAGTTTTAGTTTGGGAAGACGGGAAAGTTCTGGAGACCGATGGTGGTGATGGATGCAGAATGTGTGAATGTGCTTAATGCCACAGAACTGTACACTTCAGAGCAGTTAAAATGCTTACTTTTATGTGATGTGTATTTTACCATAATAAAAATGTATTTTTACATGAAAAAAGAAAAAGAGCCGGGCGTGGTGGCTCACGCCTGTAATCCTAGCACTTTGGGAGGCTGACGTGGGCGGATCACCTGAGGTCAGGAGTTCAAGACCAGCCTGGCCATCATGGTGAAACCCCATCTTTTAAAAAAAAAAATTAAAAATTAAAAAAAAAAGAAAAAGAGACATGAAAAGCATTCATTTGTGCATGCATCATTCTTTAAAAAGCATCAGTACAAAGCTCAACATGGTAGGCCGGGCATGGTGGCTCACACCTGTAATTCCAGCACTTTCAGAGGCAGAGGCAGGTGGATCACTTGAGCCCAGGGGGCTTAAGCCCAGAAGTTCAAGACCAGCCTGGGCAATGCAGAAAAACCCCATCTCTACAAAAAAATACAAAAATTAGCCAGGGAGTGGTGAGGGGGCACCTATAATTCCAACTACTCAGGAGGCGGAGGCAAGAGAATCGCTTGAACCAGAGAAGCAGAGGTTGCAGTGAGCCGAGATGGCGCCACTGCACTCCAGCCTGGGCTACAGAGCAAGACCATCTCAAAAAAACCACCTCAACACTGTAGATTCCTTCCATTCATTGCACAAAGTGGTGAGGAGTGCCAGGCAATTACTGAGCAGCAGAGGGGCAAGGTTAAATCAGGAGCAGTGCTCTGAAGATGTGCAGGCAAGTAAACCAACTATTACAGTAAAATCACAGCCACTAGCACAGACATGGTGGCTACTACGTGTCCGCACTTGCTCAGGTGTTGTACCTGCATTAACTCAAATAATCCTCATGGCAGTCATTTTTGGTTTTTGGTTTTTTTAAGACAGGGTCTTGCTCTGTCATCCAGGCTGGATGGAGTGCAGTGGTGCAGCCATAAATCACTGCAGCCATAACTCACTGCAGCCTCCACCTCCCAGGCTCGAGCGATCCTCCTTGCCTCAGCCTCCTGTGACAGTCATTCTTATCCTCATTCTACAAACAAGAAGACTGAGGCTCAGAGAAGTGAAGAAACTTGTCCGAGGTTATGGAGGATGCATCACACCCATGCAGTCTGGCTCAGGGTCACTGCTTCTAGCCAAGAGGTATGAGATGGAAGAAGCAATGAAAACCAGTCTCAGAAGGCAGCGGCCACCCAGAGATGGTGAGTGCAAACAAGCCATGGCGTTTAGGAAGGATTCCTGGAGGAAGCGAAGGAACTTTTGAGCTAAGTTCCAGAGCAGGGGTTGTCAAAACTACAACCTGTGGACCAAATCCGGCCACTACTTAGTAGTGTGAGGTTTTATTGGAACGCACTCATGCTCATTTGTATACATGGTTGTTTTTGTGGTACAGGGGCAGAAACCATATGGCCTGCAAAGCTGAAAACAGTTATCATCTAGCCCTTGACAGAAAAAGTTCGCCAACCCTGTCCTAGAGGATTAATAGGAAAACAGTTCATGAAAGATAAAGGGAAGGTGCACAGGCCAACTCGATGCTGACTTTGCCTTCTCCAGGTAGCTCACCCTTTTCCATTCCTTCTTCTACTTGATGTCACCTCAACAGCACAGGCAGCCTTCCCCCTCCCTGGGCCTCTTCCAGAGCCTCCTAACCACTCCATCCACTCTATTTTTTTTGAGACAGAGTCTCTCCCTGTCGCCCAGGCTGGAGTGCAGTGGTGAGATCTCGGCTCACTGCAACCTCTGCCTCCCAGGTTCAAACCTTTCTCCTGCCTTAGCCTCCTGAGTAGCTGGGATTACAGGTGCATGCTATTGCTCCCAGCTAATTTTCTGTATTGTTAGTAGACACAGGGGTTTCACTATGTTGGCCAGGTTGGTTTTGAACTCCTGACCTCAAGTCACCCTTCCACCTCTGCCTTCCAAAGTGCTGGGATTACAGGCGCCCGCAACCACGTGCAGCTAAATTTTTAAATTTTTAGTAGATATGGGGTTTCTGGGGATGGGGTTTAATTTTTAATAAAGATGGGATTTCACTCTTCTCAAACTCCTGACCTCAAGTGATCCTCCTACCTCTGCCTTCCAAATTGCTGGGATTACATTCGTGAGGCACCGTGTCCACTCCCTACATCTGCTCTTAACCTCTGTATCCCTTCTGCCATCCAGGCAGAAAAGAAATCAACAAAAGGATGAGTTTGGATCCAAACACCGTCCTGCTTAACACCTTCAAAGTCTCCCCATTGTTCCTAGGTGGGACTCCAAACCCTTCACTCAGACCAGAATGATCTAAGCCTAGCCTGCCTCTTCCTCCAGCTTCGTCCCGACGCGTCCTCTGCCCTTGCTGCTCTCTCGGGAATCCTCTTCCCACCACCTTTTGGCTGCTCATCTCCCTGTTGATCTCTTCTTGGTGTCAACATCCCCTGCTTCTCTGTTCCACCCAGTATGGGTCCCATGAGAGTCTCTGGCTCACCCACCCTTGTTTCCTCCATATAAAAATGCTGCAATGATTTCATGGAAACTCCTGTTTTGAGGCTGGGCAGGGTGGCTCATGCCAATAATCCTGGCACTTTAGGAGGCCAAAGTAGGAGGATTGCCGGAGCTCAGGGGTTTGAGACCAGCCTAAGCAACATAGCGAAACCCTGTCTCTACAAAAAACTAAAAAGATTAGCCAGGTGTGGTGGCACACACATGTAGTCTCAGCTACTTGGGAGGCTGAGGTGGGAGGATTGCTTGAACTCAGGAGTTCCAGGCTGCAGTGAGTCGTGATTGCACCACTGCACTCCAGGCTGGGCAACAGAGCAAGACCCTGTCTCAAAAAAAAGAGAGAGAGAGAGAATAAAATAAAAATAAACTTTTTTTTTTGGTCTCTTTTGGAGGACCAGACCAAAGGGTAGCAATTGTAGGTAGGCTGAATCTACCGCTGTAATTTCCATCAAACCCTGCCTGTAGCCCACTAAGCCCCTCAAGACATAGACACAATAAAAAAGGAGCACAGTTCCTTTTTTCTTCTTTTTTTTTTTTGAGATAGGGTCTGACTCTTTCACCCAGACTGGAGTGCAGTGGTGTGATCTTGTTCACTGCAACCTCTGCCTCCTAGCTTCAAGCAATTCTCCCACCTCAGCCTCCCAAGTAGCCGGGACTACAGGCCCACACTACCACACCTGGCTAATTTTTTTGTATTTTTAGTAGAGACGGGGTTTCATCATATTAGCCATCTGGTCTCAAGCTCCTGTCCTCAATGATGTGCCCCCCTCAGCCTCCCACAGTGCTGGAACTACAAGCATGAGCCACTGTGCCTGCCTTAAAAAGAGGTAAAAGAGGTACTGTTCTGCAAATACAAACTCAAGGCAAGTTCCCTCTGACCTGACTATCACCCAGATCTTTCTGTGTCTAAATTTCACAGCCACCACTGTTCTTCAAGGAGAACGTCAAGTCCCCAGAGGCCAGGGCCTAAGTTTATACAGCTCCTCATTTTACTCCTAGTGCCTAGCACAGCATCTGGCACCACGTGGGAATCTAAATTTATGTTGAGCAGGGAGTATAAATTCCATGCAAAGAGGACTCCAAGAGCCAACCCAGAGCTGTGAAACAGCATGATGCAGAATGCCTAAAGGGCACGCTGGTGTGGGCATAGCGGACAGACGACAGAATCGGACAGTGCTGCAGACTCCTCAGATCCAAAGAGCACCTCACCCCTCAGCAGGGAAACTTTAGACTTTTAAAGTGCTGTTGAGGCCTCTGGAAGTCAAAGGTTACACTTCCAAAGATGCTGTTGTGGGTGGACAAGAGGTGCTGGAGCGGCAGAGACAATGGCCTGCAGGGTTCTGTTCTCTGCACTCGTTGCACTCAGCCATATGGGTTTTAGATGGAGAATAAGGGGTCCTGGCAGCATCACAGTCTCTTGGGGACAGCCAGGCCAAGCTCCAGGCTCCATCCTCCAGTGAGCAACAGAGGATGTAACCTGGATGCTTAAATGCTTAAATCCCTCAGGAAGCTCAGGCCTTGGCCCCTTTTAGAATGAACAAGACCACAGACCGTGGCAGAGTACTGGTTTGGCACCAGGGGCAGAGCCAGCTTGACCCAGATACCCCTCAGGCTCACAGGAGGAGGGCGAGGGCTTGGCAGAGAAGACAGGGGTCCTGGGAGGATCTGCTCACCTTCGCCAGCTGCACCTGCAGCTTATTCTTCACGTCCGTCACCTCGGAGATGCGGGCATTGAAGGCCAGGTTGGTGTCGGTGAACTGCCTCCACATCTGATCCGACAGGGTCTCAAAGAGGTGCTCCGCCTCCTCCCGCAGCCGGGTGGAGTTGGCCCGCATGTTCTGAGAGTGCTTGATGTTGTCGTTACTGAACTTGGCCCAGGTCTCGGGCACGGAGATCCTGCGAAGGCACAGGGGCGAGTTGCAGCAGGCCTGGGAGACCTCGGAATCTGGCGTTTCTCTGCCTTGGCAGTCTCGGCCTTTGGGTCAGGATTATTTTCCGTCCTGTGCAGTGTGGGATGTTGGGATGTTCAGCAGCATCCCTGGCCTCTACCCACTAGATGGCAGTAGCTCCCTCACTGTCCCATGTGACAACCAAAACATGGCTTCAGACATTGCCAAATGTCCCTTAGGGGAGGGGACAGTCACCCCATTGAGAACCACTATCCTGATCCAATACCCTCATTTTACAGAGGAGGCAAGAGAACCCTAAAGAGAACAGCTGGTTGGCAGAAGGGCATCCAGCAAGTGGGTCAGAGAGAGGGGCTCCTTCAGACAGCTCTTTTCCCTCACACCCACACCACCACCACCAGGAGAAACGCAACTCGGACAAGCCAAGAAGCAGGCACTGGGCACAGAGGTGGTTGAGGGTCCCTCCAAGTCTGTGATGAGAATGTGGCCATGCTACTTTCACTGCCATTCATTCATGGAGTATTCCTTCAACTTCTACCACACGCCAACCAGGCACTTAGGAGACAGCCATGAATACGAATGGCAGCATCCATGTTCTCGTGGTGATTAATTGCCAGAGGAGGGAGACTGACAGTGAACGAGGAGATATTTACACATTGTGTTATGTGCCGGGAAGGGATTTAGAAACTGGAGGGCTGAGCCAGCCATGCCTCTAATCCCAGCCGATACAGGCGGATCAGTTGAGCCCAGAAGTTCAAGACCAGCCTGAGCAACATGGTGAAACTCCCATCTCTATAAAAAATACCCCCCAAAATTAACTGGGTGCGGTGGTGCATGCCTGTGGCCCCAGCTACTTGGGGGACTGAGGTAGGAGGATTGCTTCAGCCCAGGAGTTCGGGGCTGCAGTGAGCCATGGTCACGTCACTGCACTCCAGCCTAACAAGACCCTGTCTTGTAGGAAGCAGCAGCAGGAGGATGAAGGAGACGAATGGAGTGGTGTCATTATGTGTTGGTCAGGGTTGTAAAAGGGAATAGAGGAATACTCAGAAGGGTAATGAGATGGTTAGGGATTAGAAAATTCATGAAGTGCTAACTGTGATGGTTCATGCCTGTAATCCCAGCACTTTGGGAGCCCAAGGTGGGCAGATCACTTGAGGTCAGGAGTTCAAGACCAGCCTGGCCAACATGGTGAAATCCTGTCTTTACCAAAAATACAAAAATTAGCCAGGCATGGTGGCATGCGCCTGTAATCTGAGCTACTTGGAAGGCTGAAGCAGGAGAATCACTTGAACTGGGGGGTCGGAGGTTGCAGTGAGCTGAGATCATGCCACTGCACTCCAGCCTGGGCAACAGAGGAAGATTCTGTCTCAAAGAAAAAAAAAGGAAAAGAAAAGAAAATGCATGAAGCTTTCAGCATCCCAGCTGTAAAGGGCAAGAGGAAAGGAAGCAATAGTTGTTACAAGAGCCCCAGAAGAGGAGGGACCACAGTGGACCACAGTGTCTGGGAGGGAGGGAGCAGGAGAGGAAATCACAGCCTCTCCCCTCCCACACCCTGTCTTCTGCTGATGCCCCTCCTCCTGGCTGAACCCATCTGGAAACCAAAGGACAGAGAGCCCAGGAGAGGAGATCTGCAGAGGACTGTCTGCTCTGCAGGACACACGGCATGGCAGCTGGCGAGGGCATCTGGGGAGATCAATGGACAGGTACACAGGCTACATTAGCAAAGGCAAAGACAGGGAAGGCTTCTCAGAGGTGGTGACACACGAGGAACTCCTCAGTTTAGACAACATAAAGTTCTTCCTGGCAGAGCATGTAAATCCCTGCTACAAACAATCCATGGACCATGTAGGGTTTTCTCATCTGGGAAGGCTTTGAGGAAGGGCATGCATTTCTTTGAGCTGGCTTCAGGTCCTGGGTAAACCAGACTAGGTAACTTCTCAAGGTCTTTTCTGGTCCAGGAAGTTTCCAGTTCTTAAATAAAGCAGATTTTTATACTCAGGCTGCAGGGGAAAAAACTGAACTCAAATTTCTGAAATAGAACTCTCTTTTCAGACATTTTAAAGCCACTTAGGTTGCATGGTGAATAGAATTTTTAAAAATCATATAGTGTGTGTGTGATTGTTTTGCCTGGCTTTTTGCAGGAGTTAAAAATCAAGTAATAAACAGGCATCATGGGCTTCTGGAGACAGGAGTGGCACTATGTCAGGTTCAGAGCTTTCATCCAACCAAGACCTGAGGCTCAGAGAGTGAAGCATCGCTCCATCCCAGGATACTGAGGAAAGAGGAGAGGATAAGGACAGCAGACAGAAACACACAGATTTACTTTGAGTGTCTCCGTTGCCTCTGAATGGTGGACACTGTCAATGTCATGAACAGCAACCTCTAGGCCTTTGCCCTCCGTTGCAACAGACAGCTGAGCTCCCAGGAGAAAATAACCCACTTAATCACATTCTCCCTGGGGAGGAATTTGCCAAAGACAGCCTGCCTCCTCAGCAGGCAGTGCACCTCAGTAGGGGGAAATGCTTTCTGGAGTCTGTGTCCTCTAAACATGGAGAGGTTAGCGGGCTTTGCTGGGGAGGCAGGAAGGCACCACTGGTAAAACACACAGGTTCAGTATTCAATGTAGATTCAGAATCACAGCTCTGCCATTTATTGTGTGAGCTTGAGCCTGTCGATTCACCTCTCTGACCTTTAGTTTCCTTATTGTAAAATGGGGATAACGATACCAACCCTCAGGGTTGCTGGGTGTTTAAATGTGAAGCCCTTATCATGGCACTGGGCAGAGTAAGCGCCCGAAAAATGTTTATTATTCATGAGATATTGCATATGAAGCTGTCAGCATGATGTCTAGCACATAGCAAACAGCAGGTAAAAGGTGTCTACTGCCATCATCATTGTCATCATCATCATCATTAATCCATGGTAACGAGAAATACAGTGAATAGAGATACTGCAGTTCACAGTCACCAAACGTCCTCTTTAATCCACCCAGATATACCCTTGCTTTAAGAAAATCCCAGATATGGGCCGGGCACGGTGGCTCATGCCTGTAATCCCAGCACTTTGAGAGGCCAAGGCAGGTGGATCACAAGGTTAAGAGATCAAGACCATCCTGGAAACACGGTGAAACCCCTTCTCAACTAAAAATACAAAAATTAGCTGGGCGTGGTGGCGCATGCCTGTAATCCCAGCTACTTGGAGGCTGAGGCAGAAGAATGGCTTGAACAAGGGAGTCAGAGGTTGCAGTGAGCCGAGATCTTGTCACCGCACTCCAGCCTGGTGACTGAGCAAGACTCTTTATCAAAAAAAGAAAGAGAAGAGAAGAGAGAGAGAAGAGAAGAGGAGGGGAGGGGAGGGGAGGGGAGGGGAGGGGGAGGGGAGGAGAGCCCAAATACAAAGCCTGAAGCTAGCACATCTGGGCAGCAATTAGTCATCACAAACAGCAGCTCTCCCTTCCAGATGGAGTCTCTAGATGGGGGACTTTAAATAGCAGGCCTCTCCTGGGTATGGAAATTGGAGGCTCCAGGGCTGCCAGGTCTCTGGAGAGGAATCTATTTTGGAACACAGACCCTCTGGACTCCCTGTGCAGATGAGGGGGGCCAAGCCCCCTAAGTCTTGCTCACTTTGCCAGTGCCATGGGGGAAGAGCACCTTGTCAGGAAGAGGAGGAAAGTTCCCAGGAGTTGTCATTACCAGAAGTCCCAAAGGGTCACCTCCGCACTTTGACATTTGTTAAGATCCAGAAAGTGAGGCCAGGCTTGAGCCAAGGAGACTGCGAGGAACACCCTCCTTCTCTCTCCCCTTCCTTCCTTCCTGTGCTGCTTCTTTCCCTGACTTTCTCTTTTCATTCATTCTTTCTTTCAACAAAAATGTATTGCATACCAACATGTGCCAAAGCACAATTCTATGTGCTAGGGATTTTTTTTTAAATGGAAAAGAGAAACCAAGATAGACCTCAACCTCTTCCTCATCCTCAGCATCTCTCAGACCTCAGACAACCAACTAGGAAGCATGTTTGCATTCTGCATAAAATACCACAGTGCTGTGACATGCCCACGATCTTGACAGGCTCACAGAAGGCACCACCTCGTAGCTGCTGTGACGAGAAAATGAGGGCACACAGTAAGCACTTGATAAATGTTGGCTGTTACTATTCTATAGTAGGCTCTGTGCTTAAAACTCCACACACACACATCATTGTCATACTCACAGCAACCCTGGGAAGTGGGTACTATTTTTCTTCCAGTGGTATAGATTCAGAAATGGTCCAAAGAAATGAAGTCGCTTGCTCAGTGTTAGTGTAGAGGCTGGGATTAGAAGTCAGGCAGCCTGGCTCAAGATTCCACTCCCTGTCTCTCTTTGGGTGGTCTGGAACCCCTGGCCTCAAGCAATCCTCCTGCCTCGGCCTCCCAAAGGGCTGGGATTACAGGAGTAAGGCACCACGCCTGGCCAGGCAAGAATTCACTCAAACCACCACCAGCACCAGCCAACCTCAGCTGGCCTCCCTGCTGAGCTCATCGCTTGTTTTGGAATTTTTTTCTGAAACTGCTGAGCAGCAGCAGCTGTGCGACCCTCACTAAGCCAATGGCATGCTCCTTCTTCCTGAAATTTGGATCTTGAACAGTGGGGCAAGGATGGAAAGATGAAGGCGTCGGGACCACACAGCTCCCACTGCCAGAACCTTTCCCTCCAGCCTTCCCCTTGAGATGGTGGCTCCCCCAGAGCCCTCCGGTAAATTCCATTTTGTCTTTAGTTAACCCGACTTGGATTCTGCTGCTTGCACTAGAGGACCCCGTTCAACCACACCACTTCCCACTTAACTGGTATACGATGCCCCTTCGCCATTCGTTGGCAGGAGCAGAAGCCCTCACTCCAGTTGGACATGCCCGGGATGGAGAGGGGGGAGTCCGATACCTACGTGCCATCAATTTTCTCCACGCCGTGGAAGAAGCTGATGCAGTCTGACGTATTTCTCAGGTTAAAGCACTTCTCATCTATGAACTGGGCCGAGCTTTTGTCCTCGAGGTCCCTCTCCAGGGCGTGCTGAGCATCTCGGTTATCCCTGCAGGGAGGAAGGAGTCATCTGTGTACTGTGCACCTGCCCAGAGTTCCCAGCCTGGGCCACACAGCAGGTGTGTGTTGTAAGCCTAGACCCCCAGGAAGCCACCCAGTAGCTTTTCAGTCCTCTTCCCACCTCGATGCCCCACCACACACCCAGAGGCCCCCCCACTCTCCCACCTCCACCCACTCCAAACAGATTTGTCCTTTATTCTTTTTTTTTTTTTTTTCAGAGTCTCAATCTTTTGCCCAGGTTGGAGTGCAGTGGGCAGTCATGGCTCACAGCAGTCTTGACCTCTCAGGCTCAAGCACTCCTCCCACCTCAGCCTCCTGAGTAGCTGGGACTAAAGGCATGTGCCACCAAGCCTGACTAACTTTTTAAATATTTTGTAGAGATCGTCTTGCTGTGTTGTGATCCTACCTGCATCAATTTCCCAAAGTGTTGGGATTACAGGTGTGAGCCACCACACCTGGCCCCTGTTGTCCTTCAGAATAGGGATAGGTAAGCATTTACTGTAAAGGGTTGCATGGTAAATATTTTAGGCTTTGTGGGTCATATGGTGTCTGTTGTAACTACTCAACTATGCATGAAAGCAGTCACAGATATGTAAAAATCAATGTGGCTTCATCTCAATAAAAGTTTATTCACAAGAACAGATGGTGGGCCAGATTTGTCCCTCCAGCTGTAGCTTGTTGGCCTAATTTAGAAGCTATCAATCCACACTTTGGAGAAAGCCTGATTAAAGTCAAATCACTTCTTAAATCAATCATTGTGTCTGACCCTATGCTGGGCACTGAGGGATAAGACACGAATAAGACGACCCAGTCACTGCCTTCAGGTTGCTCACCAACTTGTGTGAACAAATACAAAAAATAAATCCAGAACAGAATGGTAAGGGCATCCTGCAGGTTTGCAAATACGAAATAACACAGAGGAGGAAACCACTAACTGAGGGTGAGAGGGCGGTCAGGGAAGGCTTCCCAAGGAGGTATCGGAACTGAGTTTTCACAATAAATAGGAGTAGACATTATGGGGTAATTGCTGCTGGTGAAATGAGAATTCCAAGCCAAGAACATCACACTCACCAACACAGAGAAGCTAGAAACGCCAGACGTGTAGGGACCTCGAGATCAGGAACGGGTGGAATCAGGGGCTAGATGAGGCTAGGGATTGGGTGGCGTCAGGGACTGGGCGGGGTCAGGGGCTATGTGAAGACAGGGATTGAGTGGGGTCAAGGACTGGGCGGGGACAGGGGCTAGGTGAGGACAGGGATTGGGTAGGGTCAGGGACTAGATGAAGACAGGGATTGGTTAGGGTTGGCGCTAGGCGGTGTCAGAGACTGGGCGGAGGTAAAGAGAGGACAAGGGACCAGGGCCAAGGCTTAAGCCCCGAGGCCTGGTTGGTATCTTGACTAAGAAGCTTAGACTTAAAGGTGACTGCCAAATTCCAGACGTTTGAGGACCACTTCCGTGATTCTCTCCAAATACCAAACTCTACTATTTACTTATTTTTCTTTTCAAAAATCACTTTTTTAAAATTAATTAATTAATTAATTTTGGTGGGATGGATTTTTCCTCTTGTTGCCCAGGCTGGAGTGCAGTGGCAAGATCTCAGCTCACTGCAACCTCCACCTCCCGGGTTCAAGCAATTCTCCTGCCTCAGCCTCCTGAGTAGCTGGGATTACAGGCACACACTGCCTCACACACCTAATGTTTCGCATTTTAGTAGAGACAGGTTTCACCGTGTTGCCGAGGCTGGTCGCGAACTCTGGAGCTCAGGCAATCCTCCCTCAGCTTCGGCCTCCCAAAGTGCGGGATTAAAGGCATGAGCCACCGCGCCTGGTCTAATTTTTGTATTTTTTTAGTAGAAATGGGGTTTCACCATGTTGGCCAGGCGGGTCTTGAACTCCTGACCTCAGGTGATCCGCCCACCTTAGCCTCCCAAAGTTCTGGAATTATAGGCATGAGCCACCGCACCCTGCCTAAAATCACTTTTAAAATATAAATAAATGAAGCTTTGCGCAGTGGTAGTATCGTAGCCAATGAGGTTTATCCAAGGCACGATTATTGCTAATTGAAAACTTTTCCCAATACCCCGCCATGATGACTTGAAATATAGTTGGCACTGGCAATTTTTGACAGTCTCTACGGAGACTGAGTTATTTAAAAGTAGAAAAAGAAAAAGAAAAAAAAAGAAAAAAGACAAAAAATACATCTATATAGTAAAAGAAAAAGAAAAAAAAGAAAAAAGAAAAAATATATCTGTATATAAATGTATGTTAAAAGGAAAATTTATATTCCTGTCTTTAAAGAAAAACCCATCACCCTTTCCATTAATAGAAGATCACTTCAGACCTAAATATTAATACTAAGTGGGCACTCACTAAATTCTAGCTAGAATATGTTTCCTCCAGAAGGTACTAAGCCTGGACTTTTTTCTGTTTCCTTGTTGGCTGAGAAAAGAGAGATCAGTTGGTGTTACAGACACATATGCACCAGCTGAAACTTTTGCCTTGGAGTATTTAGAATTGTGAGAATAGAGAAGGGAATCACTTCCATTAATTGAGGTTAAGTCAGATACCCGCTACTCTGAGTGTCTCCATCTGTTCTCTGTCTGTCTCTCTTTCTCTCTCCCTCTCTCCCTTCTTGTGTCTATGTCTCTGTCTCTCTAACCTTTGTCTCTTTCTCAGTTTCCCTCTGTCTAAGCCTCTGTGTGTCTCTCTGGGTCTCTCCCTCCCTCTCCTCCATCCGTATCTTTTTTTTCTTTCCTGCTATGGATGTTGGTTGCTGGTGAGGGGTTTCCAGCTGGCCAGGAACCAGGAAGTTAAATCCCAATAGTGGGTGGGTTCCTGCCTATCAGGAAGCACAAGTCATATTGGGGCAGAAGGAACCTGGTCCTGGGGCCCTTGGGGCTTCCAAGTTGGCAGAGCCCTGGAGGAATGGGGCCCTGTCCTGCTAATGAGCTGGAATGTGAAGCAAGGCCAGAATGTGGAAAGCAAACATGTCGGAGAATTAGAGGGAAACCTGGGGGCCTCAGAGTCCAGTGTGTCCAGCTGCCTGGCCCTTGTCATGAGGCCTGGAAAGAGGAGGCAGCCCTGTCCTCCCTACTTGGTCCACAACCAAGGGCTGGACCAGTGCCAAACTCACCCTGCTGTCAGCCCACTGGGAAAAGCCCAAACAAAGCTCCTACTCTGTCAGGAAGAGTCTTTTCTGCCTTGCCAGGGCACCTGGTACAGTGAGGACACCGCCCTGCCCAGATGCGGGCCTCAGGCTTTGAAGAAAATCGTGAGCCAACAGCCTAGTGCCTGCCCATGCCAGGGGGGCCACCTGAACTGGTCAGTGGCTGAGCTTCCCCAAGCAGGTGAGGACACACCAGGCTCTTCCCAGCTAATGAGGCGCCGGCTGGCCCTTGGTTAATTAGGAGAATCCCAACCCCTCCGGCAGCATGAGCTGCCTCCCTGTGAGATGGCAGGAGTCCTCTGACACACAGCCACTGCCCAGGGACAAACAGCTTCCATCCAGGGTGGCTCAGCCTCCAGTCTCCACAAAGTGAAATGCTGCCCTCACCTGCTCTCATCCTCTCCCTCACTCACTCTGCGTTTGCGCTCTCTCACTCTCTCACTGTGGCTCTCTGCCTCAGTTGCTTTCATCTCTCTTGGTCCCTATTCAAGCTATCCAAGCATCTCTCTCTCTCTCTCTTTTAGACAATCTTGCTCTGTGGCCCAGGTAAGAGTGCAGTGGTGCAATCTTGGCTCACTGCAACCTCTGCCTCCCGGGTTCAAGCGATTCTCCTGCCTCAGCCTCCCAAGCAGCTGAGATTAGAGACATGCACCACCACACCCAGCTAATTTTGTGTTTTTAGTAGAGACAGGGTTTCTCCATTTTGTCCAGGCTGGTCTTGAACTCCTGACCGCAAGTGATCCACCCACTTCAGCCTCCCAAAGTGCTGGGATTACAGGCGTGAGCCGCGATGCCTGGCCTCTTTTCTTCTTTTTCCATGTCTGTCTCTCTCCATCTCTTTGCCTTTCTCTGTCTCTGTCTCATCTCTTGATTTAGCTTTCTGGCATATCTGATTCTGTGTCTCTCTGTCCCTCTGTCTCCTGACTCCCCATCTCTGTCTCTGTTTATCTCTTCATGTCTCTCTGTCTCTTTTGATGTCAGTGCTCAGCTCTCTCTGTGTGTCTCAGTCTCTGGGACTGTCTCCATCTGTCTCAGTCTTCCTGGTTCTCCCAGCTCCCCACCGCCCTCTGGTTGCATCGTCTGGGGTTGCTTAAGCAGACTCTTGACCCCAATCTCAGGATTCCTCCTCTGAGGTCCAGCTCCCCACTTTAAGTTTGGAAATTGTTCACTCTGCCAGCTCAAACTATCCCATTTCCAAAACATCAGCCCTCCTCTTCCTTGCAGTGCCATGGTTTGTCACGTGCCATGGCAGTTACAAATGGAAAACCATTCTCTCTTGCCATAAATAGAAGATCACAAAATAAGTGGAAGAAAGAACAGAATAAAGAGCCCAGAAATAAATCCAGGCATTTACACTCAATTGCTTTTCGGCAAAGATGCCAAGAACGTACAATGGAGAAAGGACAGCTTCTTCAATAAATGGTATTGATACAAGTGGAAATGTACATGCTGAAGAACAAATTAGACCCTTATCTCACACCATAGACAAAAATCAACTCAAAATAGATTAAAGTTAGCCAGGCATGGTGGCACACACACATAACCCTAGCTACTCAGGAGGCCGAGGCAGAAGAATCACTTGAACCTGGGAGACGGAGGTTGCAGTGAGTCGAGATTGCACCACTGCCTGCCAGCCTGGGTGACAGACTGAGATGCCATCTAAAAGAAAAAAAAGATTAAAGACTGAAATGTAACACCTGAAACTGTAAAACTACTAGAAGAAAACATAGGGGAAAAGTTCCATGACATTGGTCTGGACAATGACCCCAACAGCACACAAAATAAAGCAAAAATAGACAAATGGGATTACATCAAACTAAAAAGCTTCTGCACAGCCTACAAAACAATCAAGAGAGTAAAGAGACAACCTAAGAAATGGGAGAAAATATTTGCAAACTATACATCTGATAAGGGGTTACTATCCAAAATATATAAGGAACTCAGACAACTCAATAACAAAAAAAAGCCCAGTTTTAAAATGGGCAAAGTTATTGCAAAACAATTTCTGATAGCCTAGATATGAAATCAACCCAAGTGTCTCATAGCAGATGAATGGATAAAGAAAATGTGGTATGTATACACAAAGGAATACTACTTAGCCTTAAAAAAGAAGGAAATCCTGTCATTTGTGACAACATGAATGAACCTACAGGACATCACATAAAGTGAAGTAAGTCAGGCACAGAAAGACAAATATCTCATGATCTCACACACATGTGGAGTCTAAAACAATCGAACTTATAAAAGTACAGAGTAGAATGGTGGTGACCAGAGGCTGGAGTGGGGGATGGGGGAGATGTTGGTCAAAGGGTACAAAATTTCCTTTCATCAAGAGGAGTAAGTTCCAGAGATCTCCTGTACAACATGGTGACCATAGTTAATAACAATGTACTGTGTTCTTGAAAATCACTGAGATTTTAAGTGTTCTCTCTACAAAGAATAAATATGTGAGATAACGCATGTGTTAATTAGTTCCAATTAGTTCAATGTTTTAAAATATACATGTAATTTCAAAACATCATGTTTTACACGATACAGCATATACCATTTTTGTCAATTAAAAATGAATAAGTAATTTTTTTAAAAGTGCAAGAAAAACGCAATAAGGGCTGGGCGCGGTGGCTCGTGCCTGTAATCCCAGCACTTTGGGAGGCTAAGGCAGGTGGATCACAAGGTCAGGAGTTTGAGACCAGCCTGGCCAACATGGTGAAACCCCGTCTCTACTGAAAATACAAAAATTAGCCAGATGTAGTGGCAGGCACCTGTAATCCCAGCTACTCAGGAGGCTGAGGTAGGAGAATCACTTGAACTCAGGAAGTGGAGGTTGCAGTGAGCAGAGGTCGCACCACCGTCCTCCAGCCTAGGTGACAGAGCAAGACTCCATCTTGGGAAAGAAAAAAGAAATAAAAATGCAATAAAACAAAGACACTAGCCAGTTTCCAATTCTCCCTTTGTTGAAATTTGCCTGTTTAAATACAAGTATTTCAGCTGGGCACAGTGGCTCACACCTATAATCTCAGCACTTTGGGAGGCAGATGTGGGCCAATCACCTGAGGTTAGGAGTTTGAGACCAGCCTGGTCAATATGGTAAATCTCTGTCTCTACTAAAAATACAAAAACTAGCTGGGTGTGGTGGCATGGGCCTGTAATCCCAGCTACTTGGGAGGCTTAGGCAGGAGAATTGCTGGAATTCAGGAGGTGCAGGTTACAGTGAGCTGAGACCGCACCACTGCACTCCAGCCTAGGGGGCAGAGTGGGACTCCATCTCAAAAAAAAAGAATATTTAAGGCATTTTATTTACGGACTTGATTTTTATTTATTTAATTTTATTTTTTAAGCTTTTACGGGTACATAGTAGGTGTATATATTTATGGGGTACATGAATTTACCAGTACATAGTAGATGTATATATTTATAGGGTACATGAGATACTTTGATATAGGCATGCAATTTGTAACAATCACATCAGGGTAACTGGGGTATCCATCCTCTCCAGCATTTACCATTCCTTTGTGTTACAAACATTCCCATTTTTACTTTTTTTTTTTGTTGTTTTGAGACACAGTGTCACTCTGTTGCCCAGGCTGGAGTGCAGTAGCATGATCTTAGCTCACTGCAGCCTCCACCTCCTTGGTTCAAACAATTCTCTGCCTCAGCCTCCCAAATAGCTGGGATTACAAGCACTGCCACCACGCCTGGCTAATTTTTGTATTTTTAATGGAGACAGGGTTTCACCATCTTGGCAAGGCTGGTCTTGAACTCTTGACCTCGTGATCCATCCATCTCAGCCTCCCAAAGTGCTGGGATTACAGGTGTGAGCCATTGCACCTGGCCCCCTATACTCTTTTAGTTATTTTAAAATGTGCAATAAATTACTGTTGACTGTAGTCACCCTGCTATGCTTAAGGTTTTTTTAAGCAAATTAATTTGTAGACAAACTGTAGGTACCATAGTCCCGGTGATAAATGGAATTGTGAGAAATTAGTCCAGGGGCACACAAATTATTGAACTTCAACTCTGTGTTTGTCCTTTCAGCCTTCATTCCTCCTGCTGTATTTGCATCTTTTCTGCACACCTCCACCCCGATGTCTTCCTAGGGCTCTCCAATGTGTCTTGCTATGACCAAGCTCTTTGCTCTAAGGGTAGCTTGTCTGCGATGTCTTTCTCCCTAACATACAGTTCTAACCCCTTTGGGGAGTCCAAAGGCTCCTGGAGGAGGAGGTGACTTCTGGGGCACAGCAAACCAAGATGTATGCTCCCCAGAGCTGACTTGGAAGCTGCCTGGCCCTTCTGCCTCCACCCCCTGCTGCCCATGTGCACCAGGCAGCCGGAGGAACGAGCCACTGCCAGGTTGCCAGCCTGTCCCATGCTGTCTATGTGTCTCTGTCAAGAGTGAATGAAGTGGGAAAACCAGCAGAGCAGCGTGCCCTGAAAGAGTTAAAGACGAGTGCCAGCTGCAGGCAGAGGTGAGGCAGCTGCTTCCACAGGGAACTGGTGCCAAGGGCTTAGCTATGGGCCCCAAGCCCCGTAAAACGCAAGCCTCCCTTTAACTGTGAGAGGAGTCCCCAGGCTTGTTAAGATACTGGTTATGTAATCTTGTAAGAACAAAAAGCTGGTTTCTTTTGGAGACTCCTGGCTCAGTGCCTCCACCAGCTCCCTTGTGGAGGTGCCCAGCCCCTGGACTTGCTACCTAATACCACCCACTTTCTGCCATCTCCCAAGGCTCAGAACTCAAATGGGGAAGCCACAGACTAAGAGGGGCCTCAGGGAAGCCAGGTGTCTCTTGCCAGGACTCTTGTTGCAAACAAGACAGTGAGGCACTGGCTTGTGAGAGTCAGTTGCGCACATCTCAGTAACTTCATATTTGCAGCTGAAAATCAGCCATTGTGGTAGCATTTACACCACCGAAACTGGCAGGCCCGAGAGATCGGGACTCCTTTTGTCTTCGAAAGCTGGTTGTTAAACATTTACCAGCACACCACTGACCAAAAGTGGGCCCGTCTGGCTTGTCCCCCAGAAACCTGGGAGTGCCGAAACAAACCCCAACGAGAGGGAAGAGAAGGAAAAAAAGCCCTTACCGCATCTGCATATCAATTCTTTGAGCTAATTTTCTCATCCGTTCTTGGCAACATTTTAGCAAATCTACTTCCTGAAATGAAAAATGTCAGAAAGAACGGTGCCTCTTAGAACCTGACAGCCTCGTCTTTCCGGCCAGAGCCCTTACCTCTCCCCTTCCCTCCCACCGACCACCCTTGACCCCAGGAAGTGAAATGTCAGTGTGGAGCTTCTGCCTCAATCCACATAACCCCAGGGCCAGGTAGTGAAGGGTTGATTGTGGAGGCTCCACCCTTTTTTGCCCTACTTTTTTTTATAGACTCCTAGAATTAAAAAAAATAGCACCTTCTATGTGCCAAGCACTCACTTATAGATTATTTTATCATTACATTAAATAATGCATATGAAGTAGTACAGCCTATGACATATAGTAGGTGCTCAAGAAACACTAGCTTTCATTATGGTTATTGGTGTATTATTATCATGTCCATTTTGGGAGATGAAAAGACTGAGGGTCAGATAACTCCGTTTCTCCCTGTTTCTAAACTGCAAACTAGGCCTCCACCCATGCTTTCTGAGCCCTAACTTTGCACAGGGTGACACGTGTGGCTTCTGCTCCTGACAGGTAGCTCAGTAATGTCTCTGACCTGCTGGCCTTCCCGCCCCCTTCACGGCACTGGGCAGACCCAGGAGATGCCTTACCCGAATAAGGTTTTTCTCCACGTTGTCATGGACCAAATCAATCCCGATCCTCTTCTCTCGATGGTATAGACACTCCAAGGCCACCTGTGGGAAGCAGGGGAAACAGTATATTCTCCCTGCAGCTGTTTGCAGACCCTGAACAGAGAGACTCGCATCCACCCTTGTCACAATCTGTTCTTTTCTCCCAGAAACCTGGCTGCTTCATGTGACCTCTTTACTGGGCATCAGATGGGCTTCTGCTGCCCCTTCTCCCCCGATGAGAGCTGTGAGTTGCCATATGACCAATGCATCCAGAGATGCAAGGCCCATGTAGAGAAAGCAGGATAAAGTAGCGTCCCAAGGACCAATTTTGATTCCCATAACTGCATCAACAGCCCCAAGCCTTCCCAAAATACGATAATACATAGAGTAAAATTTCATAATAATTTCAGATAAGATGGTGTTGGCTGCCATCTTCCATGTAGCTTTTCTTCTGATTTCAGCAGAAGGAAGCAGGATGTCAAGGTCTGAATGTCAGGATGCAAATGAATCTGAGAACCCAGAAACAGGAAGGAGTCACTGACCTGTGCCACAAGGGTTTCCAGAGCCCCTTCTCGGAGTCATGCTCTGTTGAGGTGCTGGGGATAGCACAATGAACAAGGCTGACAGTCCCCTAGGAGAACGCAGGCTCTCATGCAACCTGTGTTCTCCTAAGGGAGAGAATACCCATGAGAAGCTCAGTCAGACTGGGCGCAGTGCCTCCCTCATGCCTGTAATCTCCACACTTTGGGAAGCCAAGCTGGGAGGATCACTTGAGCCCAGGAGTTGGAGACCAGCCTAGGCAGTATAGTGAGACCCCATCTCTACAAAAATTGAAACTTAGCCATGGGTGGTGGTGCGTGCCCATAGTCTCACCTTCTTGAGAGGCTGAGGTGGGAGGATCCCTTGACTCCAGGAGGTCTAGCAGTGAGCCAAGATCATGCCACTGCATTCTAACCTGGGCAACAGAGCAAGACCCTGTCTCAAACAATAACAACAACAACAAACCAGAAACTCAATCATTTCCAACTGTGTGAAGGGCCAGGATGAAAATATTCAGAGTCACGTGAGTGGGTGAGGAGTAAGCAGCGCAGTGGTCAGGGAGGAATTCTCTAAGGAGGAGAAGGACTGAGTCATGAAAAGCAGAGATGCAGAGCTGGGTAGGAATGGACCAGAAGGGAAAATAGCAGGTGCAGAGGCCCTGAGGTCAGCAGAGGAACAGACAGGAAGCCATTGGCACTGGAGTAGAGGAAGTGAGGCTAGAGCAATATCAGGGACAGGGGTTATGGGGAGGGGAAGGAATTCGAGAATGAAGATGTTAATTTCTGGGAGGCCATCAAGGGAACTAGCGGTTGCTGTGAGGACAATGGATTAGAAGGGAGCAGGAATTGGGAGACCAGGAAGGAGGTGGAGGACATTGCACAGGGAGAGGCTGCCTGGACTGTGGGGGCAGCCCGTGAGATAGAACTGAGATGTTGATGGTCCCCCTGCCGCCACGTGGCTAATCAGAGAAAGCCACATGTGACCAGTCAGAGCTGGACTTTCCAGACAGGAGGGGGGCATGAGAAGAGAGTGGGAGGGAGAGCAGTAGGTTGGGGATGCTGCAGTGGGGCTCTGAGAAGCAGCCTTGCCTGTACTCCTTCCCAGGGAGAATCCGGGGGTGGGGATAGGGAGACAGTGGACCCCTCCTCCCGCTCCCTGCATCCATGGGTTTGGAAATCCCAGAGTGGTGGAAACCTATGCCGTGTCTCCCAAGGGAATCCGGAGGCAGGATCTCTCCTACAGAAGCACCTGTAGCTGCAGGAGGCTTCCAGGCAAGAGGTCCTGAGTTCCCCACACACTCCAGTGAGCAGCCAGTCATCATCCTGTGTGGCCAAGATCAGCTCCTGTAGGTGCTGCTGGTTCCTTACCCAGTGTCCACTCAACCCCTCCCATGATTCTCTCCTGGATGCAGTGAGAAACATTCACTTATCCAGACCCCTCTGCAGCCAGAGAGCCCATGCAAGTGCTGGCAAACAGGCTATAAATGGAAACACACGACAGACTTTCTGGAAAAGACATCCCCTGATAAAAAGCGACGGTGCCCCTTGGTGTGTCTGCTCTTTGTTCTATTCAAGGGCCCCGGGCACATAGGGACTTGCAATATAAAATACGAAACCTCCTTGGAAACTGTAGGGCAACATGCTGTGGGTGGCAGAGCAGAAAGAGAGGAGGCTGGGTCCCTTCTGGCACCAAGTTGAGGCTGCAGCCGCCTGATCTGTCTCCCTCTGGAATTTTCCTTATGACAGAAACAAATTCCGGTTTGGCTAAGCCATTGTTGTGGCATATCTGTTACATGCAGCCAAAAGCAATCCTGACTGAGCAGGGAGATGACTGGAGGCTGGGAGACCAAAGAAGTGTCAGGATTGTCCACATTTAGTTTTTTTGTCGGTTTGTTTTTGAGATGGAGTCTTGCTTTGTGGCACAGGCTGGAGTACAGTGGTGTGATCTCAGCTCACTGCCACCTCCGCCTCCTGGGTTCAAGTGATTTCCCGGCTTCAGCCACCCAAGCAGCTGGGATTACAGGCATGTGCCACCATGCCCAGCTAATTTTTGTATTTTTAGTAGAAACGGGGTTTCATCTTGTTGGCCAGGCTGGTCTCCAACTCCTGAACTCAAGTGGTCCACCTCCAAAAGTGCTGGGTCTACAGGCATGAGCCACAACGCCCAGTCCACATTTAGATATTCACTCATTTATGCAACATGTATTTATTGAATGCCTACTCTGTGCTTCGCCCTGTCCTAGGCTGGGAATACATTCAAAACGTTAGTGTCAACAACATCAGTCAGCACCAACATTGGTCACCATGGACACACACAGACACACAGGTGCCCTGCACTGAATAGCAGTCTTGAACACATCAGTGACAAAGTAAGCAAAAATCTCCACCTTGATGCAGACTATCCTATTTTCTAGTATTCAATCAAGTGTAGAGCATGTTAGAGGATGTTAAGTATTATGGGGAAAAATGAAGCAGTTATGGGCTGGGTGCAGCGGCTCATGCTTGTAATCCCGGCACTCTGGGAGGCTGAGGTGGGTGGATCACTTGAGGCCAGGAGTTTGAGACCAGCCTGACCAACATAGTGAAACCCTGCCTTTACTAAAAATACAAGAATTAGCTGGGCGTGGTGGTGGGTGCCTGTAATCCCAGGTCCTTGGGAGGCTGAGGCATGAGAGTTGCTTGAACCCAGGAGGTGAGGGTTGCAGTGAGCCAGGATCACACCACTGTACTCCAGCCTGGATGACAGAGCAAAACTCTGTGTAAAACATAAATGAGGCAGTTATTTGAAGTATGTGCTCTCAGGACCAGAACACACACATGCTCATACATGCACATGCATGTACACACATGCTGAGGCACGCATAAGTGTGCACACAACATCTCCATGAAACCCCTGCAACTTTGATGTAGCCTCAAGGAGACAAGGAAATTCTATTCAGTCCAAGAAACACTGATTTGACTGGGATGATCCTGGATTGACTGAGATTGTATTACTGATCGTATATACGATGATGCAGTTCAACGTGACCTGCAAGGTGCCTGCCACCTTGATCTTCAGTTAAGGGATGTGGAATGAGCACACAGTATCCCCATCACACGGCCACAGCCCCGTCCCTGCCCCTGTACTCACCTGCAACGGGGAGTTCACCTCATCCGCCGCGCACTCCAGCCGCCTCTTGACCATCTTCAAGTTCTGATTCTCAGTTAGAAGCCTGTCCAGCTCGTAGCTCAGCTCTGACTTCCAGAAGCCGATGTCCAACAGCCTCTGGCCCAGGTTCCAGGAGGTGCCCTCCTGCATCTGGTGCGTCAGCTGATCCTTGTCCTGCAAGAGCCTCATGGAGTCGTCAGTCAGCCGGCTGGCCCACAGCCGGGAGGCCTCAGCCCCACGCACCTGCAGCTGGTTGGACTGGTCCCAGTCGTGGGGGCTATAGCGAGAGAAGAGTGCGGAGCGGAGTGCGGGCAGGATGGTGGGTGGCCGCAGGGTGCTGGGGGTCTCGTCTGGGCAGGTCTGGACGTTGGAGATCTTGGAGAAGAGGCTAGGCCTCCATGAATTGAGGTAGCGGTACCCGGGCCGGCAGTAGGGCTGGTAGCACTCCTGGGTCACTGGAGCCTGTATGGCTGGCAGCGAGGTCAAGCCACAGCATTTCTTGGGGCTACAGTAACTGGCGGTTTGAGTGGTCCCAAGAAACTCCATCCTTACCTTGAGCCCCACTTGGGCAAAACTCTGTTCAAGGGGCCTAAGGCATCACCAGGAAAGGGGAAAGCGCTTCTCTTAGGGACCGGCAGAACCTCTATGACTTAGCACCAGTGTCATAAAGCCTGGAGGGAGGGACCTTTAGCGGGGCCTTTGCTCACTTACAGGCCAGCTGGGGCCATCTTGTCCAACACAAAAAGACAGAAACAGTAATCACCAAAGTGAATGTGAGTTTCACAATCCACAGATTCAGATGCAAGCAGTGACATTTTATCTTCCTATTACAACTGAATTGTGTTCCCAGACCTGACTCGGCCCCATGGGAGGAAAATTAATGTAGTTCAGTCATTGAATTCAATCATCACGGGCCAATTTGGTCAAAGTGACTTGTTTTCTTTGTCCCCAACATGGCATCAAAATGGTCTACCTGAGGCAAGGCATGGTGGCTCATACCTGTAATCTTAGCACTTCGGGAGGCTGTGGCTGGAGGATCGCTCAAGTACAGGAGTTTGAGACTAGCCTGGGCAACATATTGAGACCCAATCTCTACAAAATAATGTAAAATGAACTGGGCACAGTGGCTAACGCCCGTAGTCCCAACTACTCTGGAGGCTAAGGCAGGAGGATCACTTGAGTCCAGGAAGTGGAGGCTCCAGTGAACTGTGATCACACTACTGCCCTCCAGCCTGGGTGACAGAGCAAGACTCTGTCTCCAAGAAAAAAGAAGGTCCATTAGTACCACAGAATACCACTCAGCAATACTACTCAAAACAGCATGAATGAATCTCAAATGTTAAGCTATGTGGAAGCAGCTAGGACATCGTGTAATAGTCCATTTATATGACATTCTGGAAAAAGCGAATCCATACGGACAGAGGACAGATCAGTGGTTGCCAGGGGTTAGAGGTTGGGGGAGAGTTGTTGACTCCAAAGAAGCCCAAGAAAATTGGGAGGGGCGAGACAGTATGTTCCAGATCTAAATTATGTTAGTTACACATTTGCCAAAACCCATAGAAGTTTCCACTGAAAAGAGTAAAGTTTACTGGACATCAGTTATACTTCAATAAACCTGATTTTTTTTCTTTTTTTTTTGAGACAGAGTTTCGCTCTTGTTACCCAGGCTGGAGTGCAATGGCGCGATCTCGGCTCACTGCAACCTCCGCCTCCTGGGTTCAGGCAATTCTCCTGCCTCAGCCTCATGAGTAGCTGGGATTACAGGCACACGCCACCATGCCCAGCTAATTTTTTGTATTTTTAGTAGAGACGGGGTTTCACCATGTTGACCAGTATGGTCTCGATCTCTTGACCTCATGATCCACCCACCTTGGCCTCCCAAAGTGCTGGGATTACAGAATAAACCTGATTTTTAAAAATAGAGGGAGGGATCTTGAGCCTTAGGAGGCAGAGACCATGTCTATTTTGCTCACCATTAAATTCCTGGCATCCAGCACACTATTGAATGAGTGAATGAATGGGTATCTAAAATGAGAGCTTTTTTGTTCCAGAAAAGTTTTTCAACTCTATATTCTATAACAATTTTTGTTTTCAGAGAGGCAGTCTTGCTCTGTTGCCCAGGCTGGAGTGCAGTGGCATGATCACAGCTTACTGCAGACTGAAACCGTTGGCTCAAGTGATCCTCCTGCCTCAGCCTCCCAAGTAGCTGGGACTACAGATGCATGCCATCATGCCTGGCTATTTTTATTTTATTTTTGTAGAGATGGGGTGTCTCACTATGTTGCCCAGCCTGATCTCGAACTCCTGGCCTCAAGTGACCCTTCCATCTTGGCCTCTGAAAGTGCTGGGATTATAGGCATGAGCCCTCCTCCCCGCACCCAGCCTATGATAATATTTTAATTACACCAAAAAACTTTCCTCTCTCTTTGGCTGGTGACACTAGCAACAAAATGACAGGGTATAGAACAAGGGGAGGGCTTGATTTGCTGGCTTCTTTCTGCTGTTGAAACGGGAAACAGATGAATCTAACTCTCAAATGGTCTTTGTTAGTAGAGTACAATGTTCGATGGCAATTTTCCCCCAATTGCCTAAAATCAGGAGTGGATATGAGAGGGCCAAGGCAGACAAAGTGAAGATAAATAACATTTAGTAAGCATCTTCCATGTTCTTGTGCTTTACATATACTAATTTGTTTCATTTCCACCGCAAACCTTTAAGGAAGGCTTCACACCCACATCTTCTAGAGTGGGAATCAGAAAAGCAGGTGGGCTCTGGTTCTCTCAATGTCCACAACGCTTACCTCTCAGGATCTTCTAAGATGGGGCGCCGCATACAGGAGGGGCCTGCACACAGAAGGCAGGTGAGAAATAGACAAAATAGATTGGGGTAATTTTTTAAGCACTAAATGGTTATGGTAAAGTATCTTTTTGGAGGGAATTGTGAGGGGAGGTGAGAAAAAAAGGTTTTTTGTGTAACAATAAGTATAAAGTGAAATTTAGGGTTTCTCGTCAGCCTTGGCTTCTTGTAGTCTCCCCAGATATAATTAATGCTACCAGATTTTTCCAGAGATAATTCATACATATATAGTATACATGTAGATAATGTAACACAGTATATTAATAAAATATCTAAAATATTTATAATAATACCAAGTGTTAACACATAGTGTTACCACACTATAATGTTAACAAAATGTCTATGATATTTATGTTTAGTGATAACATACAGTGTTAACACACTATGATATTAATGAAACATCTATGATACTTACAGTATCTAGTGTTAAAACACTATATTAATAAAATGTCTATGACATTTATAACATAAATGTTACCACGTTAACACAATTACATTAATAACATTTTCACTGTATTTATAATATCTACTGTTAACACTATGATATTAATAAAATATCCAGTGTTAACACTATGACATTAGTACAGACAGGGTGCAAAACCACTGTAATATTAGCAGTAATATAGCAAAGATATTACGCACAACATCACGGGGTGTAAAACCACTGTGGTATTCGCAGTAACATGGTGAGGATATTATGCAACACATCACAGCGTGTACACCCACTGTGATACTAGAAGAAATATCTCCCATTAAATATTACAAATAGTATCAAAAAATATACACCCAGAGTGTACACTCACTGTAGTATTTGGAGAAATATCTCCCCTTAGATATTATGAATAATATCAAGTGAATGTTCACACACACAGTGTATACCCACAGTCATATTAGGAAGAATATCTGCCCTTAGATATTACAAATAACATCACAGGGCATTTCTTCTCTTTCCTAGTTTTTCTTACCTTCTCTCTTCTCCTTACTTTGCTTCTAATATTGATGTTACCATTCTCACGGGCTCATACTCTAAGTAACCTCTACCTCTTAATCTCTCCAGGGTTGCCATAAATAATTTGTCACCACAGGCCATGACTGTTTTCTTCGTAAGGTCCCTCACTGTGCACACTTGAGTTCAGGCCATCACTCATGTGTGGATCGGTGCAATCAGCCTCATTCTTGTCCTTGACTGCAGCCCCTTTCTTTGTAAATTCATTATGCATAAAGCCATTGAGTTTTCTAAAGCACTGCTTTCAACCTGAGAATGCGAGCAAGCACTTTTAAAGAGAATCAATATTTCCGTGTAAGACCTTTTAATTTTGAGGTGTTTTGAAGTAATCTGAACAGTTTTAATACATAAGCTGTACAAAATAGTGTAATTTCTGACAGAATTTTAGAGTCAGCCATTAACCTGTCTCCTACTCTCCCCTAACCTTCTCAGCTTTGACTTCTGCTTTTCACAACACAGCGTAAGTATTTGAGGCAAACTGGTTGCTATTTCCTGACCTCCGAACAGCGGCACATGGCTTTCCTCCTGCTGTGCCTTTGTGCGTTCCAGCCAGCAGGCCAAGGTCTCCTGTAGCTTCTCGATCGCGCCGTGGAAGCCAGGACACTTGCAGGACAGCTTCTTTTACTATTTCTGTTTTCCCTGACTGGTCTTCCTCTTTGAGCTTTTGAGGTTCTCTCTTTGGAATCTTTTGTCGGCCTATACCCTCTTGTCTGACTGTTTTAATCAATGTCCACAGCTTTGAGAACTACTTCTCTATGGCCATTTGCCAAGTCTTTCTCCTAAGCTCTCTGACTGCGTTTCCGACTGCTGCAACGTCTTGGCAATGCAAACGGAGCGTGCCCAAAGCTGAACTTCCTCCATTTCCCAAGCCAAACCAGATCCCCAAATCTGGACTCTTCTAGTTTTGTTAATAATACTATGAAATCTCCCAGTTCAGTCTTCACACAGAAAATATAGTGGTCTTTTAAAATCATCTTTCTGCTTAAAATGGCTTCCCAGCAAAGTTAGGAATAAAACCCTAACTTTCAAATCTGATTGTGATATGATTTATATTCAGCCACATTAAAATCAGATTTATTATTTTAAAAGATAGAGACAGAATTTTCACTTTGTTGCTAGGCTGGTCTCGAACTCCTGGGCTCAAGTGATCCTCCCACCTCAGCCTCCCATGTGGCTGGGACTACCGACACATGCCACAGGTCCCAGCCCAGGACCATGGTTTATATCATCTTACCATCTGTATAAAGTGTCGTAAATGCCTGGTTGATATGAAAGTAGGAGGTTCTAACACTACGTTACTCTAAGTATTAGATGTTATCAACTTAAGGGCTGAACCTGAGCAGACTATGCTGCTAGAGATTACAGTGTTCCCAAGTGGAGGTAAAATGATAATGGGCAAAATTCTCCAAAACTGACATACTGAGGGCAGGTGAAGAAAAACCCAAGAAAGAACCGGTCACGATGTCATCTGCAATCTGTTGTAATGCTAGCAATCCAGTTGGGTTGTGGCGTTTCTTCATCTGTTCTTAAATAAGGCATTCCAAGTCTTCCCAAAAAGCCTGTAATCCACACAAAGACTGAGGATGCGCATCTCACTTGCAGCAGAATGGCCCAAACGTAACTTGCTCCAATACAACCAATCTTCCCCCATCTCTCTTCTGAATAGCTTTTACCTCTACTATTTAAAAACAAATATAAAACACAAAATAATAAAATCAAAGCATTGGAAGAAGCAGTAAGAAGTTTGCTTTTAGTGGGGGTACCATTAGGCATTCTTAATGTCAAAGAAAATGAGATATAATATCTACACTAGACAGGCACAGATAAGACTCCTCTTATTAATAGGCAACTCAAGCACCAAGAAAGTGCTGCATAAAAGGTGACCCACTCCTTGCTTAGCTAGGACAGAGTCCCCATGTGAATGGGGCACAACTTTGAATACAGAGTGACTCAATGGCAAAAGGTTTTACTAAGACACACTAAATCATGGTTTCCATTTGATTTCCATGGCAATTCCTTAGCTCCATAAACTCTGAAAGCAAATTAATAAGAGTTGAGTTCTAATTACTCTTTTGCAACACTGTGATAAATGAGTTTTTAAATGGGACTTTGGGTTCCATATTCTGGAGTTCTGCTGTATCTTTTTGGGGGTACAGTGAAGTGAGAAGCTGGAAGAAACAGTGTTTATATAGATCAAAACCCTGAACAGTAAGAGAACACATTCCAGTAACCTTCAAGTTACTAACATGGTTCATCATATGAAACTTCTCCCAATCCCTCACATCGCAAGTAATTGGTTCTGACTTTCCATCACATCCAACCAATGCATTTACTAAGTTCGTCATTTGTTCTCTTGGTCATGTCTACGTTATTTTAAAGATGAAGGCTCTTACAATATAAAACACTTAACCCTTGCTCTTCCATTGGGTATTAGTTACATATGTAGCAGGATGCCCTGGCAGAAATTAGTTCCATCTTCCCTCCTTTGCCTAAGAAGGAGAAGGCAGAAAATTATTTTGGAATCACCACCTCCACGAAGGGTAGGTATGAATACCTGGGAGATAACTGAGAAAACCTCCTTGAGAAGGGTGAATCTCTAGAGGCTCCATCTAAGTTCCCAGAAGTCTAGGGAACATTTTTTTTTTGAGATAGAGTCGCTCTGTTGTCCAAGCTGGAGTGCAGTGGCACAATCTCAGCTCACTGCAACTGCCACCTCCTGGGTTCAAGTGATTCTCCTATCTCAGCCTCCCAGGTAGCTGGGATAATAGGCATATGCCACCACACCTGGCTAATTTTTGTATTTTTAGTAGAAATGGAGTTTCACCATGTTGGTCAGGTTGGTCTCAAACTCCTGAATCTCAACTGATCCACCTCCCTCGGCTGCCCAGAGTGGTGGGATTACAGGCGTGAGCCACCATGCCTGGCCAGGAAGTTTAAAAAGTAAAATAAAATAATGGCATAGGAGCTTTTGATGGTAAGGGGAAATGTGGTTCTAAGGGTATGAAGTGGTAGACGTAGGACCAGTCCTAACTTACTCTTCACGGTGCACTTAGAACAATAGTTGAGAGGTGTCCATGATGTGAACTCAAAGAGCTGGGTGCTAATAGCTGTAATCTTGGGTGCTTATCCATAGGCACCATGGAATATCCTGACTGAGCTTAGCACAGGAAGATCCTTCCCTGATGCACCGTGCTGGCCTGCACAAACATCTGGGTCAACAGTGAGCCTGTAGCTCCCGTTGGACAGTTTAAGACTGGTTTTCAACACTCTAGCATGGGGCAGGGAAGTACAGGTACAGGGGCAGCGGTGGCTGAACAGACTCTAGTGTGTCTCCCTCACATGCACATATACAGATGCATGGATACACACCCCACACCCATCTTGGATATGGAAGCTGCTGAGGAACCCATTCCATGTAAGTCACCAAAGTGTTTGGAAGAATTCAGAGAAAAGCAGAAATTCCAATAGGAAGGTGGTGTACTTTCTGCTAATAAGGCAAGTGGATATTTGAGTGATTAAGTTTTAAAAATACTAATTGTGACCACATTTGAATCCTAAGCTCATGGAACAGTTTACACCAGTTAAATATGGCTTTTCCTTTTACAAATTCAAGGCTTGTTAAGTGTAAATCATTCACACAATAAACATTCAAAACATGTAGTTCTATTGACTATATCTAGTTCATTTACATATGTGATTTAAATCAGAACAACTGTCCTGTAAAACATCCTCTACAGAGACATAATACATACACCAGAAAACTCCATTAGGGAGTTTTCTTGTTCACCCAAGACCCTGTGAAGATAAGATGGCTGAGAGCTGTATACAAGATAGTTGGAGGCCTCCATACAGATATGTAACATGACTATTTTACCAGGCTGAAGGCTGAAAAGAAAAACATCTTCCAGATATCCTTGTTTATCTTTATAGAAAGTATAGAAGACTTCTGGACACATGGCAATGGGCCAGTCTGCTCTTCTGAAACTCTATGTTCCCTTCAAAATCAAACTATTTAAACTTTTCTCAGTTCAAAGTAGTTATAACCAATATTCTTTGATTCAATTAAAAAAAACCAAATTAATGATACCTACTACGTGTATCACACATTACATATATTACAGTAGCTTTGAAAAGTGGGCATTATCTATTTTATTAAATGTCCTGCACCCATGTCCTTCCAGGAAAAATTTAAGGCAGCTTCCATAGATTAAAGTGCTACAAAAATAAGTATAGGTAAGAAAAATAAAGCTGAAGAGAAGATAGGCATGAAGAGGATAGACAGAGCCAGGAATGAGGTTCAGATACAAAGTGAATGCCATAAAATTGTACGCATTTGCTAGAGATGGGACAAATTTTAGCTCAACTGTGGCAGCCAACATGAATTAAGACAGCCTCCTCAGTGTACTGCTCTGCAATGGTTTTAAGATTAAAAATCAACCAGGTGCTCAAGATAATCACAACTATTTATTAAACTGGTGAGAAATTTCTGCTGGGTGGGATGAGAAAGTTAAAAAAGAAAGGTTGAAAGCCTGTTCACGACACACAGCTAGTAAATGCCAGAGGCAAGGACACAGGTCCAATGCCCTTTTTACATTAGTGAAAATGCTTCCTTCATTTCCATATATCCCACAATATGTGAGTGCCATTCTAAACCTTTGGGATATCTATGGTGTCACAGAGGGATGTATAAGCCCTTCTGAAATCAAATTAAGAATAAAAGGAAAAATATGAACATCTCCTTTAAAGCTGACGAACAGCTTTCATGCACTAGAGGTAAAGAAAACAGTTTTCAAAGTGTGTGAAATCCCCCAGCCTTTTTGACAATTGACAGTGCTTCAACCAATAAGAATCCTTCCAGTGCAAAAAAGGTTTAATATTGTGTCATGAACTTTATAACTCATTTGTATATGTCTCAAAGGTTTCTGAAATATTGTTCAGAAAATTACCTGTCCTAAAATAGTAAGTGTAAAAATTACTAATATAAGATTAATATAAAAAATTTACTAATATAATTACTGTCAGCTGATTTTTAAAATTTATCAGTAAATTTATTGAGCTTCCATTAAAATATTAGAATAAAAGTTTTATTTATTTTTGAGATGGATAGTTAATCATATTTTTACTAAAGTTCAATGTTAATAATCCTTTATAGTTAATCCATTTGCATCTCACCACAAAGTCCTGTGATAGGCAATGAATGACTTGCTCCAGGTTACAAAGCTAATAAGTAAACGGAATAAAGATTCAAATCTGGAAGCGTCAACTGGGCACAGGATCTTTTCCTAATTTTAATCAGAGTTGGATTATATCTCTGAAACCAAATACAACTAATAAGGTAGCAGGCATGTTGTGATCCGAACTGTTCAATAAACCTCTTGGGCTAGATTAGAGCATTAGATTGCCATGGTAGATAAAGCAAAAAAAAATTATATAGCAGCAGATCTATGGTGATCCTGGAATCCCAGGCTAAGCACTTGCCCACTTGTAGCTAAGAATTCATCAAAACATAATGAGAAAATTTATAAACAGGGTGGTGAGGCCACCTACTGGGCCTCTTAAATCAGATCAGCCAACAGTTCCCTGGAGTCTCCACTAGAGAAGAGCTGGATTAGAATATCAAACAACATATACACAAAACCACGGCGTAAATGATATCTTCTTTCTCAGATACAGAAGAGCATAGAAGAGGAGGTAGTGGTAGTTGTTAAATTTTGTGAGAATGAATAAATCAGAACGCCATCAGGGTGACAGATTCAAGACCTTCAAAAACCAAAATACAGTCTAAGGAATTAAAATCTTCAAAGCGTTGCCACAAAAGCATAATGTACTTCGAATTAGCAATAAATATATAATTTCCAAAAAATAGTTGCCTACTACGTGCTAACTGTTGTACTGCATGCTCTTATTCTATTTGTCACAACTGTGTGAGGCATTTTCCCCATCTTACCAACAGGGAAACAAGCTCAAGTTACAGGAGCTTCCTGATGTCACATCGCTAGTAAGTGATAGGCAGAGCAAAATTTGAACCCAGATTCAAAGCAAACACTTTTATAAAAAACCGTGTAAACAAAATGGGTAATGATGAGAAAATGTACTGACTCCTAACTTATGACAAAACGGCTCGGTACTCCAAAATTTCCACAGTCTGCTATGTAATTTTTTCGCTTTATCTGCCATTACTACCACCTGGTGCTTTAGTGTAGCCTGTGAGGTTCATGCAGGCTTCTCTGATCACAACTTGCACTTCTCTATCCCCGCTCGATCTATTTCATCTAATGGAGCTTCTGGCTGGACTGGAGGAGGCCATGGGGCCAGGCATGCTGTGGCTCTTGCCCATATGGAATTATTTGGGATTTTTGTTTTTGAGTTTTTTTTTTAAAAAAATCACTCTGTCACCCAGGCTGGAGTTCAGTGGCACAATCTCGGCTCACTGCACCCTTCACCTCCCAGGTTCAAGTGATTCTCCTGCCTCAGCTTCCCTAGTAGCTGGGTATTAGAGGCACTTGCCACCATCCCTGGCTAATGATTTGTATTTAAGTATTAAGTATGTATTTAGCACTAGGGTGCTATCTTGCTCCTCCTCATCACGCGGGGGCAGTGGGCATGGTCTTGTCCTCTGGCTGCTGCGGGCCTGGGCCGCCCGGGTCAGTGTGGTGGGGCTGACAGCACAGTTCCCGCTCCAGTGTGGTGCCGGCAGGTGCAGCCCTGTAGGCTAGTGTGGGTGCCGCCTGGAGGTTCGTGCAACGCCCCCTGGAGGCTAGCGTGGGTGCCGCCTGGAGGCTGGTGTGGGTGCCGCCTGGAGGCTGGTGCGGTGCCCCCTGGAAGCTGGTGTGGGTGTTGCCTCGAGGTTGGTGCTGCGCCCCCTAGAGGCTGGTGTGGGCGCCGCCTGGAGGTTGGTGTGGCGCCCCCTAGAGGCTGGTGTGGCCACGGCCTGGAGGTTGCTGCGGCGCTTGTTGGTGCCCAGCGCCCTGCTCGGGGCTTCCTGTCTGCGTCGCTCCTGCCCCCTCCCGGGGTGGCAGGGCGGGGTTCCACTGGGCTGCAGGTTCTTCCGAGGCGCCTTTGCTCCTCTGGGAAGTTAGCGGTACAGCCGCTGAGGCCTCTGCTGCCCAGGTCGCCATATTCCCCGCCGGGGTCAGCAGGGCTCAGCAGGGCTCAGCAGGGCTCTCGCCTCAGGCCGCCCACCCCGCTCCGGCTGCCGCCACCGCCTCTCCCTTCCCGCGGTGGGAGGAGGCGATGGAGCGACCTCCAGGCACTGGGCAGCTTCCGCTCCCCCAGCAGCCGGCGGGGCGGAGGAGAAAGACGCCAGGAAGCAGAACGTCCCCGCCCGCAGGAGGGTCGGCCCGGAGGAGGCGATGGAGCGACCTCCAGGCACTGGGCAGCTTCCGCTCCCCCAGCAGCCGGCGGGGCGGAGGAGAAAGACGCCAGGAAGCAGAACGCGGCGCTTGTTGGTGCCCAGCGCCCTGCTCGGGGCTTCCTGTCTGCGTCGCTCCTGCCCCCTCCCGGGGTGGCAGGGCGGGGTTCCACTGGGCTGCAGGTTCTTCCGAGGCGCCTTTGCTCCTCTGGGAAGTTAGCGGTACAGCCGCTGAGGCCTCTGCTGCCCAGGTCGCCATATTCCCCGCCGGGGTCAGCCGGGGTCAGCCGGGGTCAGCCGGGCTCTCGCCTCAGGCCGCCCGCCCCGCTCCGGCCGCCGCCACCGCCTCTCCCTTCCCGCGGTGGGACGAGGCGATGGAGCGACCTCTAGGCACTGGGCAGCTTCCGCTCCCCCAGCAGCCGGCGGGGCGGAGGAGAAAGATGCCAGGAAGCAGAACGCGGCGCTTGTTGGTGCCCAGCGCCCTGCTCGGGGCTTCCTGTCTGCGTCGCTCCTGCCCCCTCCCGGGGTGGCAGGGCGGGGTTCCACTGGGCTGCATGTTCTTCCGAGGCGCCTTTGCTCCTCTGGGAAGTTAGCGGTACAGCCGCTGAGGCCTCTGCTGCCCAGGTCGCCATATTCCCCGCCGGGGTCAGCCGGGGTCAGCCGGGCTCTCGCCTCAGGCCGCCCACCCCGCTCCGGCCGCCGCCACCGCCTCTCCCTTCCCGCGGTGGGAGGAGGCGATGGAGCGACCTCCAGGCACTGGGCAGCTTCCGCTCCCCCAGCAGCCGGCGGGGCGGAGGAGAAAGACGCCAGGAAGCAGAACGTCCCCGCCCGCAGGAGGGTCGGCCCGGGGCTGCGCCCCCTGCTTCCTGCCCGCGAGCAGCTGCCGGGGCCCTCCCTGCCGTGTTGCTCCCCAGGAAGCTCTAAGGCTCTCGGGCCTGCAGGGAGGGACACTTTGTTCCTCGCTGTGAGTCTGCAAACTCAGGGCCGGGCATTTTCTGCATATTCTTAAACGGGATGCTTCAATCAAAGGCTGATGGTAGAACCACTCTTTCTGATTATCGCCTGCTGATAATGAGAACATATGAACAGAAAAGAATATTTATGTATAGGTTCCAAACTTTGGAGGGATCAAGTAGGGAGGAAAAACAAATGCTTCCTCCCACCTCTGTACACAAGAGTGTGCTTTACCAAATCGGTGTAAATTATGGATAACTTATGAAACTTCCTTTGGGAAGTTTAGGTGAGGATGGGGCCAGGAAAGATGATGGACAGTGGGGGACTGGCTTGGCCACCAGACGCGTGGCTCCTGCCCACCTGCTTGACACTCCCCACCCATCACTCTTGATGCTGCCAAACCCTCTGGGTATTCTGGCCAAATCTCCCAGGAGAGAGGCTGATGAAGTTTGTCACTTGAAATGCACAGATTCCTTGGACATCCCTGGGAGCTCAAGCATGAGAGTTAACTTGGTTTTCTCCCCCTCATTAGGGTTCAGAATTAAAAGTCCACCTTCATAGGCAGTAAGATAATATAGATAAGTGACACCATCACCCTATTTCAGATGTTAACATGTCTAGGTGTGTTAGGGGTGATTTGAGACCACACAACCTTGTGCCACAAAGTAGAATTCCTGGGCCAGAGGGAGGCATTTGATTGCCATGTTGTGATCTTCTCAATGAGTGTAAAGGCAGTCTTGTTTCATTTTGGATTCTTTCTTCTGTTGATATCTTGTAAGGGCACTTTGAATTTCCAAGCATATAATAATTTTTGGTTAGCTTTTAATCATTGACTTCTAGCACAAGTCTGTGACCAGAAACCTGCTGTGTGATTAGATTTGTCTGACTTGATGAACAAAATAAGTCTGGTTAATTTTTGTAAATGTACCTTGCATGCTTAAAACCAGTGTAGCTCCAACATTTGTTCCTGAGATACAGGATGATGGATGATGGCTGCATGGATGTGATGGAGATGCTTTACTATTGGGACCTTCTGCATCCTTCTGATGTTTTGTTGCTTAGAATATGAATGGCTGAGAGGGGCCTGTAGAGCCTCCCACTCTGCTTGTGTGTGAGGTTCTTCCTGCCATCCTGCCATCATTTGTTTCTTATGTTGTGCAGCCAAGACTGACCATGAGAAACCCTGGAAGCTCAGGAAGGAAGGAGCCACCCAGAAGCAGGAACAGGGAGCTGGTGGGGAAGACCAGAAATGAGGTCTGTGAAGGTTCCAGAGAGGACCTGTCCTTGGGAGTCAGTTGGGGGCTGAGGTGGGGGAGGGGCATTGGAGGACAGATGTAATGTCCATTGTGTGGTTCCACATTCCGGGGCCAGGGATTGGTGGAGAGGGAGTATAAAGCACGAGGGTTGCTTAGGCAGCGCCCAGACGGGAGAAGATTAGGTGGAAGCCAGAGCCCTGGTCTCCATTTAATTGCTCCCGAGCCTCCCGCTCTCTTGCTCCACGTGTCCTGCGGCTTCCCTGATGGACTTTCTCCCTGACTTGTAGCTGAACCTCCCACTCGCACTTGAAGACTGTTTCAACCCGATCCTTTCCTAGACTCCTTTCTCCTCCCCCTCCTCCAGGTGCCCAACATCCCCTGTACCCCTCCCTCCCCTTCCCTCCCATCCCCCTCCCCAACTCAGATCCTGCCCCATCCCCATCCCCTTCCCTCCCCCAGTCCTTAGCCACCCCCACCTCTGTCCTGGCCCTCTCAGGGTGCCCTGAGAGGACCAGGACATGTGGGTGCCGTGGCCGCTCTTTTGGCTCCTCCTGCTGGGGTTTCCCAGCCATCAATCCACCCATGTGAGTAGACGCTGGGCCCTTGGGGTTTCTTCCTTGTTATTGGGCTGTGTCACTTGGCATATTACACAGTGCAGGCCTGTAATTTCAGCACTTTGGGGGGTTAAGGTGGGCAGATCACCTGAGTCCAGGAGTTCAAGTCTAGCCTGGGCATCATAGCCAAACCCATCTCTACTAAAGATTCCAAAAATGATTAGTTGGATGCCTACTGCACTCTTGTCTCAAACAAAACCAAAACAAGATGAAATGTCATTTGAGTTTTGTCATTTGATGACTGTTTAGGAACTTCTGTGTCATCCCCGTCTTCTGCTCTTGGGGGCTGCCTCTAGGGAGTCTGTGTCCAGTCAGTGTGATGGGAGATTAGAGGCCCATCAGATGGAGAGGAGAGGGCTGCACCTGCTGGGAGGTTTGCAATGTGGGAGTCACTAGGAGTGACGTGACCAGGATGTGAGTCAGGACTGTATTGTCCTTGGTTTTGTAAAATGTGTATGGTGCAGATCATTGATTGACCCAAAGGAGAAAGGGTCTTAAAGTCCTTATGTTATTTAAATATAAAGAAATGACAGGCCTGGTGTGGTGGCTCACGCCTGTAACTGGGAGGCTGAGGCTGGCGGATCAGTTGAGGTCAGGAGCTCCAGACCAGCCTGACCAACATGGTGAAATGCTGTCTCTATTAAAAATATAAAAATTAGTCAGGCGTGGTGGCAGGTGCCTGTAGTACCAGCTACTCAGGAGGCTGAGGCAGGAGAATGGCTTGAATCCAGGTGGCGGAGGTTGCAGTGAGCTGAGATTGCACCACTGCACTCTAGCCTGGGCGACTGAGTGGGACACGTCTCAAAAAAAAAAAAAAATTTTTTTTTTGTGATTTTTGTTTTTGTTTTTGTTTTTTTGAGACAAAGTCTCCCACTTGTCTCCCAGGCTGGAGTACAATAGCGTGATATTGGCTCACTTCAACCTCTCCCTCCCTGGTTCAAGCGATTCTTCTGCCTCAGCCTCCTGAGTAGCTGGTATTGCAGGCATCTGCCACCATACCTGACCAATTTTTGTATTTTTGGTAGAGATGAGGTTTCACCATTTTGGCCATGCTGGTCTGGAACTCCTGACCTCAGGTGATCCCCTAGCCTCACTCTCCGAGAGTGCTGGGATTACAGGCATGAGCCACCACACCTGGCCTTTTTGTGATATTTTTTAGATCATCAGCTATTGTTAGGGTTAGTGTATTTTATGTGTGGCCTAAGACAAGTTTCCTTCTTTTAATATTGCCCAGGGAAGTCAACAAATTGGATATCCCTGCTTTACGTCAAGAAAAAAAAAAGGCAGTGTACATTTAGAATGCCTAAACACACTACCAGCCATGCAAAAAACATGAGACTGGTAACTTCCAATCTTTTTTGAAGCAGTGGAATCCCCTGGTGATATCTGAGGGGTGTGGTTACCTCTTGGAGGAGGTTGATGGTTTCTAAAGATTATTATTTTTTACTGAAATATTGTCAATGTCACTGACCTTTTCATTATTTCAACTATTATTATTCCAGGGCATCAGTTTTCCACCTAATGATTTGTACACTGGGCATGACGTTCCTGGCATTTTGTGGATACTCTTCACTGTTGTATTTATGGGAGTTTCTATGGTTGGCCTTTTCCTCCGAAAAATTTGCTTCTGTGTGAGTATACTAACACAGAAAGGTAAAGTATACTTTACCTTTCATGACAGTAAAAATGTGGTTGTCTGGGGACTGAACCTCCTTCTGAATAACGATCCAAGAAAAAAGCACTAATCCCACAATGCTTTTTATATTCAAGGGAAGAGGAAGTACGTTTTATTTTTACAACCTAGATAATTACCTGCCATTCGGGACTGCCTTTCTCCTTTTTTTTTTTTTTTTTTTTTGAAATGGAGTCTGACTCTCTGGCCCAGGTTGGAGTGTGGTGGCACAATCTCAGCTCACTGCAACCTCTGCCTCCTAGGTCCCAGTGAGACTCCTGCCCCAGCCTCCCAAGTAGCTGGAACTGCAGGCATGTACCACTATGCCCGGCTAATTTTTGTATTTTTGGTAGAGACAGGATTTCACCATTTTTGTCAGGCTGGTCTTGAACTCTGAACTCAGGTGATCCACCTGCCTCGGCCTCCCAAAGTGCTGGGATTACAGGTGTGAGCCACCACACCCTGCCGCATTTAACAGTCTCTACCCTACTTAGTCCTGAGCAGAGAATTGTCAATACAAGTGGGGGGAAGTTTTCTCTTTTTTTTTTTTTTTTTTTGACAGTCTGGCTCTGTCACCCAGCCTGGAGTATAATGGTGTGATCTCGGCTCACTGCAACCTCTACCTCATGAGTTTAAGTGATTCTCCTGCCTCAGCTCCCAATGAGCAGCTGGAATGACAGGCGGTCACCACCACACCCAGCTAATTTTTGTATTAGTAGAGTTGGGGTTTCACCATGTTTGCCAGGCTGGTCTCAAACTCCCAATCTGAAGTGATCCACCCACCTCAGCCTCTCAAAGTGCTGGGATTACAAGCGTGAGCCACCATGCCTGGGGAGGGGATGTTTTTTGATGTACCACTTCTGATTTTAACTAAATTACCTGTGAGTTAAAATCAGAAAAATCAAATTCTATAAAGAACTTGAAAGATGTTCTTTCAGGCTGGGTGTGGTGGCTTTTTCAGGTCACCTCTTCTGCAAGAAAGGCTCTTGACAACTGGGTAAGTTTTGTTTCTTTGTTTTCCTTGCTTTTGGGCATAGTCTGCCAGGTGAGGACATGGATGTATTTTTCTCCCCACAGTTCTGTGCTCAAGCCTCGGAGGGGGAGACGGCAGAGAGCAAGGCTTCCTACAAGCAGCACAGGTAGGTCATTGTGATGGATTTTTTTTCTTTTTGAGCCGGAGTCTCCGTCACTCAGGCTGGAGTGCAGTGGTGAAATCTCAGCACACTGCAACCTCCACCTCCCGGGTTCAAGCAATTCTCTGTGTCAGGCTCCCAAGTAGATGGAATTAAAAGCATGTGCCACTACACCTGACTTTTTTGTATTTTTAGTAGAGACAATTTCTCCTTGTTGGTCAGGCTGGTCTCAAACTCCCGACCTCAGGTGATCTGGCCACCTCAGCCTCCCAAAGTGCTGGGATTGCAGGCTTGCGCCACCGCGCTCAGTTGTTATGGTCATTTTTAAGGATGTTTTTGTTTTAAGATGAAGCTTCAAGTGTCTAGTAAAGAACGTGGTGTTTTAGTTCTTTTTCAAGTCAGTTCTTTCTCTGTCTTCTAGATGGGAAATGAGGAGAATGAGGAGAGTGCCAGGGAGACACATGAGTGAGGGGCCAGCCCAGAAACACCTGTGCCTGAAGAACGCTTTCTGGCGAGGTAGGAGCTCCCGTGAAGGCAGCCGCTTAGTTTCTGCTGCACAGTCCACATACCCTGCTTCTCCTTTTGGGGGTGAGGGCTCAGGTGGGGTAATTGTCATGTCTCCTGGAAACAGTTCCTAGCACTTATGAAGAGAACAGTTGTCCTGCTGGGGGGCAGGACCCCATTTTTCTCAAGTGCCCTGGCTGAATGGCTCTTGGCTAGTCCTGTGTGAATGATTGAGCTGAGACCCCTCCACTGACTGTGGACTTTGCCCCCCACTGATGCCTTGGTTAGTTTTAACTGTGAAGACAAGCCTACAAGGCAAATGGGCCAGCTCCCCTTCCCACCTTGAGTCAGTGTGAAGGCTTTGTTTTTCTTTCATTTGAGAAAAGTAACAACGATAACATTTTAGAATGGGAGCTGTAAGTGCTGATGAGAGCAGAGATTTTCAGGTGATGTCTTCATGGATCAATAAAACAGTACATGAGATCTGCTTTAAGAAAAGAAGCATTTATTTGTACTTTTTGGAACTTCCTTCATTCCTTTTGCTTATTTAAATTGTTTATTGTGAACTATATAACTCCTTTAGGAAGCTAAATTTCTATGTAATCTTACTCTAACATTTGAAGTGTGACCCTAAAACTTTCCAGTTGATTTCTTTCTTTCTTTTTTTCTTTTCTTTCCTTTTCGTTTTGAAAACCTTGCTCAGTCACTGAGGCCGAAGTGCAGTGGCACAATTTTTGCTCACTGCAACCTCCACCTCCTGAGTTCAAGCAGTTCTTCTGCCTCAGTCTCCCAAGTGGCTGGGATTACATGTGCCTGCCACCATGCCTGGCAAATTTTTTCTTTTTGTATTTTTAGTAGAGACAGAGTTTCACCATGTTGGTCAGGCTTGTCTCTAACTCTTGACCTCAAGTGATCTGCCCACCTCAGCCTTCCAAAGTTCTCGGATTACAAGTGTGAGCCACCGCATCCGGCCCCCATTTAATTTCTGTAGCGCTTACCTTTTCTCATGACCGTTAGTCTCTTTATGTTCATTTCTGTTCATAAATATTGACAATGCCTGGTGAGATATGGAGGTTAGATTCACTATGAATCTGCAGGATTTTAAATGCCCCTACAGCTTGAAGAAAAGGAGCAGTGCTGCTCCTGTCCTGGCCCTATAGATGTTCTTCCCATCCATGGCTGTTTCTATTTTAATTTGGAGTCTGTGCTCACATGATGGGTGATTTCCTTTGATGTGTACTGGGAACCCT